>NC_082641.1:12612735-13862735 GCF_028023285.1 Balaenoptera ricei | reverse complement strand
AAAGTCTATGATGTGATTTGAGGAGGATTAGTGTTCCTTTCATATTGTTATCCTTTTACCTTTTGGTTTGGCCAGTGCCTCTTTCAAAGTGATTTAATTCACACTAGAAAGGATACTTTCCAAAACTTTTTCACTGCACTTTCCATTGTGTAATTTCATTCTGATTTCTATTGTTCACGTTGGAGATGTGAAATTAAAATGTTTTGCTCTAATTTCTTTGATGATGATTTGGTTTGTTATTTACAGTGACTCTTGGCATCTGGTACTTGCTAGTGCCGTGTTTTTAACATTGAAAAATTCAAAACCACCTTATTTGAAGAATAAAATACAGTGCTGGATAGGAGGATCTTTGCAGGCAGAAGGAGGTGCTGTTTTGCTCATGTGAGGCAGGTGGGATTAGGATCTTTCCACTTCCAAGGTCTGAGGTGCTGAGCTCAGAAATTTCGCCCTCACTGGGCGGTAGTTAGAAATCAACATTTCTAAATCCTAAAAATGATAAAATATGATCTCAACTACAGTACCTTGCTAAGTGGGTAAACCCTAAGCATACAAGCAAAAGAATTAACATCAATGCAAACACTTTCCACCTTAGGAAACTGGATGTTTCTTCTTTTCTAATATACAGAAATTCTCCTTAATTACTGGTGGGAATGCAAAATGGTACAGCCACTTTAGAAGACAGTTTGGTGGTTTCTTACAGAACCAAATATATTCTTATCATACAGTCTGGCAGTCATACTCTTTGGTATTTACTTAAAGGAGTGAAAACTTGGGTCTACACAGAAAACAACACACAGATGTTTATAGCAGCTGTATTCATAATGCCAAAACTTGGAAGCCACCAAGATGTCCTTCAGTAAGTGAATGGATAAATAAACTGTGGTACATCCAGACAATAGAATATTAATCAGCACTAAAAAGAAATGAGCTATCAAGCCATGAAAAGACATGGAGAAACCTTAATCATATTACTAAGCAAAAGAAGCCAATCTGAAAAGGCTATGTACAATATGATTCTAACTATAAGACATTCTGGACAAGGCAAAATTATGGAAACTGTAACAAGATCAGTGGTTGCCAGGGGCTCGTGAGGATGGGAGGGATGAACAGGCAGAGAACAGAGGATTTTTAGAGCAGTGAAAATAGTCTGTATGTTACTATAATGGTAGATACAGGTCATTACACTTTTGTCCACACCCATAGAATGTACAATGCCAAGTGTGACCCCTAATGTAAACTCTGGGTTTGGGGTGATTATGACGTGTCAATGTAGGTTCATCAGTTGTAACAAATGCAGCACTCTGGTGGGGAACACTGATTACGGAGGAGGCTGTGTGTGGGGGGGGCAGAGGGTATATGAGGAATCTCTGTGCCCTCTGTTTGATTTTGCTGTGAACCTAAAACTGCTTTAAAATAATAAAATCTATTTTTAAAAAGTTAAAAAAGGAAAAAAAAGAGATCAGCATTTCTCCCCCTCTCCCCCCTCCCCACCCCCCGTGACAGCCTGCACAGCTGGGATTCCCAGGTCTGTCCGCCAGGCGTGATTGTTCCTCCTCCCAGCGTTGCGCTAGTGGTCTGCGCTCAGGCTCAGAGTGAACCAGGCCTTTTCTCTGTAGGGCTTGTTTAAGGGCCATGAAATTCACTGTTCAAAAGGTGGATGAAATCATGGACCACTCTGCCTTCATTATGCCGTTGTAGAGCTTTTCCATTAAAAAGGAGCTCCTTGAAAAGGGAGCTCTGTGCACTGTTGGCAGGAATGTACATTGGTGCAGCCACTATGGAAAACAGTATAGAGGTTGCTCAGAAAACGAAAAATAACACATTCAGATGGTCCAGTAATTCCACTCCTGGGTCTCGATCCAAAGGGAATGAAATCACTGTCCTGAAGAGATGTGTGCACACACCTCCCCCGTGTTCACTGCAGCACTGTTCACAATAGCCAAGACTTGGAAGCAACTCAGCGTCCACCAGTGGATGAATTGATAAAGAAAACTGGTATATATACACAATGGAATGTTACTCAGCCATTCAAAAGGAAGGAAATTCTACAACATGGATGAACCTGGAAGGCGTATGTTAAGTGAAATAAGTCAGACAGAGAAAGACAAATACTGTGTGATCTCCCTTTTATGTGGAATCTAAAAAAGTTGCTCATAAAAAAAACAGCAGATTGGTAGTTGCCGGGGCCAGGGGTGGAAGCAAGGAGGTGTTGGTCAAAGGGCACAAACCTCCAGTTATAAGATGAATGGGTTCTGGGAAACTAATGTGCAGCATAGTGACTCTAGCTAACAGTACCATATTGTGTACTTGAAAGTTGCTAAGACAGTAGATCTGAAATGTTCTCACCACCACAATGACAAAATGGTAATGATGTGAGGTGAAGGATGTGTAAACTATCCATTGTGGTAATCATTTCGCAATATGTACATCTATCAGATCATCATATTGTGCACCTTAAACTTACACAAGGTTATATGTCAATTATATCTCAGTAAAACTGGAAAGGAAAGTAAATTTTTCCCTCCTATAATCCTAGTGGCTTATTTCACAGACTCTGGGAAAAGTTGCTTTTGTCAGCTAAGCTTAAAGCATTTCCTCCAAAATTTAGCATGAAGATGGTGATGTCTATGTACAAGAAGGGTATTCACAAGTATAACGTGTTATACCTAACTAGTAAATAACAGTAAAGCCAGCATCAAATTTCTGATGTCATCAACAATAAAAATTGGATCATTTTAATCAGACGCCATTCACATATCAATTTTTGTACCTGGAAAGTTCATTTTGTGCAAATGTGATTCTCAAGTGTGTAAGTCCTGAGAAGGGCTGGTGCTTGCCCTTTTTCTTTACTAAACAGTAAGCCCCAACTCTGCAATATGAACAGGATTTATACAGAGCAGTCTGTCAACTGAACCAAATTAACATCTTCTATGGCTCGTTCCTAGTCTTGGGATGAAACGTGACCCGTGGTATCATGGCTCTTAATTCTCGTGTGACTGTGGCCGCTGACTGAATAATGGCCTCTGTTAACAAAGGAGAAATTGTGCCCATTACCTTTAAAAACATAAAATTGGTTTCAGTTTGGCCTGGTTTTTCTAAGGAAGTATAAATTAGAAAAAAGTACTTTTACTTATGTATACATCGATCATTCAAAATTTCTTTCCCTAATTCGTTAATAGTTTTGTATGTTATAATCCAGATGAAGGAGCTCTTCTCCTCATAAATCCTGTTTTACTGTTCAATGTCAATTTACAGAAAATACAATTCTTTCATCAACACTACAGATTTTGGAAATTACGGCTGAGAACTCTGGGATTTAATAACAGACATTGCCAGAATCCCGATACCTCAGCCGGTGTCTTTCACAGGAAGTGGGGAGTGGCTTTTCAGGAAGGTAACGAGGGCATCAGATCTACTTTGCCTTACCTTGAGCTGACTCTTGGGGTGGGCACAGCAGAGAATTAACAGACGCAGTCTTCCTAGAGCCAGCAGGGGTTAGCAGGCGTTGTGGGCTTTTTGCCTGCAGCTTGGTCAAATCCCAGGACTCCTTCTCTCTCTCTCTCTCTCTCTCTCTCTCTCTCACCTGCTCTTAAGAGAAGCAATTCTGTGGCCCTACTAGGTGAGATGAAATGCCCTTGTGTCTTGTCAACTTCCAGATAATTGCCAAAGTGTTCTGTTTCTATTTTTTTCTGGAGAAAAGGAGCCAAGAATTGTCGGTTGTAGAGCCCAGTCCTGAGCTTGCCCCAGCTCATAGGCCCAGAACCAATTGGAGCATGTAAGTAAGAGCCGTCTAATTAATTAAATCCTTGAGCACAACACCACGCTTCCGTTAAAAGTGAAAAGTCATCTAGCATTTGCTAAATTGTCTCCTCTGAGGAATAGAATTTAGTGTGAAAACTGCGTATTCTGTATTTATGAATCGTCATCACTCATCAAAATTCCACAGACAGGAGGAATCACCAAGTCAGAAGCACTAAGTAGTCACATGGTAGCTTAAAAAGTTTTCTTTCTTTCTTTGGTATTAGGCATAGCAGTAATTCTGACTCATGCATTGAAACTACTAGATTTTACAGTTTTAGTGTTTTCAAAAGTGCCTAAAATCACCTTGTAGCTTGTATTTTGTCACCTTTCTAAGAAGGCATACCATGTGGAAGCTTTATTTTTTAACTTCAGCCAGAACTGCGCTTAGGAAGCCACATCTCCATGAGTTTTAAAAGAAAGTCTTGCTGTGAAGGATACATTCGACTGGATTAAATGAAAAATTCTTTTCCTCAGAAAAAAAAAATTCACTTAAATTCAGAATATGCTGGATTTTTAAACACAAGCATATCTGGGCTTGGGGAGTCTTTGGCTGGAGATGCCTGGGCCAGCCTGGGGGCAAAGCACCACTTTGAAAGTCTCTACCCTGCCAACATAAAAATCCAAATAGGCCTTTTATTCCTTTTTTCAAAAATAATAATTGAGCACAATTCTGTAGTCATATATCGCACAATGGAAAGTTGAAGCCCTTTTATTCCTGTCTCTCCGGAAAGAACGGACCCATTCAGCAACTGAGAGATGGTGAGCTCTTAGGCAGCGCGGCTGCAATGTGGCTTAGAATTCTCCACCCAGATTCCAATCTGTTGTGTTCATTCTTAAAAGTTGTACTTTGACAATCAGACCAGTTGAAGACAAGTGCGGAACAAAGGACTACAAGCCGTTTTGAAAGCTGTTTGAGGGCGAAGGGGACAATTCTGCTTCTTATCTCTTCACCATCAGTGGGGTCTCTACATAAAAAGTGTTGACTTCCTAAAAATGCCTCATGCTAGAACTTTAAGGGCTGTTTTTTCCTCTCAGGAGCCCCTCAAGCTAAAAGCCCTCCCTGAAACTGACGTGCATCTTCACAACAGCAACTGATCTATTTCTTAGGCATTAAAAATAAAATGAAACAGGAAGTACAAATTACTGTGTATAAAATAAATAAGCTACAAGGATATATTGTACAATGCAGGGAATATAGCCAGTATTTTCTAATAACTATAAATGGAGTATAACTTTAAAACACTGTGAATCACTATGTTGTACACCCGTAACTTATATAATATTGTACATCGACTATACCTCAAGAAAATAAAAGAAGAAAGAAAATGAAACAGGAAGTACATTTCATCGCCCACTGGCTTCATTGACAAGGGAGACAAATTGTTAGACCTGTTCCTGGCTGTGCATTCCTTTCATGAGTAACATGTTCTCCTTATATTCAAGCAGATTTATCAAGTCAAAACGTGGGCAGGAAGCCCAGGAGTCAGGCTCTCAGTGAGTCTGGGAGCAGCAGCCCCTGACTTAATACTCAGGGCTCCTAAGTAAAATGCACTCAATATTATATTTTATTACAGTTTATAATTTTTGGTTTTGATAATTTGGGACATTTCTTAAAGCTAATGTAATTCCATAATCTTATTCAATAACGAGTCCAATCAGCTTTTTTCCCCCATTATTTTAGCTCTGTTTCATCTTTGCTTAATTAAAAATGTGTGTACGTCACTGTTTTCTGTGGCTTCATCCTGGCTGTCTACAGCCACTTCATAAGAAACAAAAATTCCAGCTTTGATCATTTTAATCTATGTTTTCAGATTCTCTCAGGCTCCTTGCTTATTAGGTTTGATTAGGTACTGGATCCTGCATTATTAAGGATTTGAGAATGTAGTTCACTTATAAATATATCAAGTAATTAAGCTAGACTAATTGTTACCTAGTAGCATTCTTGCTTCAATAAACTTAAATTACCAGAAGGAAGAATGGTTAGTAGTTAATATTTCTCTTAACTTTCCCTGGCCTATGCTGTGATTATTTGAACATAAATTAAGATTTCACAGGTATTTGAAACTTTTTGTCCTTTGTCTGTCTGTCTTTCTGTCTCTTTCTCTTTCTCTTTGTCTCTCTCTCTCTCTTGTTCCTAAACAATATTTATAGTCATATTTGCCTAATAGCATTTAAAACATAACTTTTTTCTTGATTTTAAAAGTAATACATGCTAATTTAGAAAACTGAAAATATAGGGAACTTATTGTAAAAAAGAACACTCAAACCTTATAAACCCATCACCCAGAAATTAAACTCACTTTCAATTTTATTTTTTCCAGTCTTTTTGTAAAATTGTATCTGATTTTGTTCATTCATCGTTTCAACAAATATTTATTGTGTGCCTTTATTGCCAGTACTTCTAGGCATTAGTAGAATTAAACAAAAAGCAACAACTCTGTCCTCCTGCAGGTCACATTCTAGTGAGTGAGACAGAAAATAAATTACTACAATAGTAATTGTACATGTAATAGTACATGTAATAGTACATGTTAGATGGTGAACGATGTTTAAGGGAAACTGAAGCAGGAGAGGGGATCAGGGAGTGTGAGGGTGGGAGGTGAGGGTCAAGTTGTATTAAAGTGCTCAGGAAAGCCCTCACTGAAGAAGAGTTTTGAGCAAAGACTTGAAGGAGGTGAAGTTGTGAATCATGTCTGGTTGAAGAGCTTCTAGTCAGAGGGAACAGCAAGTGCAAAGGCCCTGGGGCCTGGTGATTTTTGTTTTATACTAGTAAGTTTTTTTTTTAAATCAACTGTAGTAACTAGAATAAATGGAATATTGTGTAGCTAATTAAGATCATATTGTGAAAGTATGAAAATGGGATATGAGATATGAAAATGTATCATTTATTGCTAATTGTAAAAAAAATTGTAGATTTAAAGCATTACAGGGAGGTATAATGCACAGTACCTTACAGTTATGTGTTGAACATGTCTGGTAGCTCTTGCGAAGGGAAGACAGGTGGTTTTTGTTTTCTTGATTTTGTTTATCTTTATTATCAATACATTTTACTTCTGTAATGAACATGCATAGCCTTTAACATGAAGAGAGACGAAAGATACTCAGTGAAGGGGGAGAGCACCCCACCAGTCAGGGTGAAGCCTGTGACTGTGGACATGGGAGACGACACACCGCTTCAGGTATTCAGTTCACGTAAGGGCTCCGGCTCCTGAGCTGCTGACCGGAAATGGGGCTCTGGTTATGCAGATGGCACGGCCCAGGCCTTGGAAACAGGTCAGGGTCGAAGTGCAGAGAAGCAGCGGGGCTCAGAGGGGGGGCGGGAGCCTCAGGAATGCGTCAGAGGCATTACAAGTGGGCCCTGACCAGCCCAAGTGTCACTTGATGCTGAGCTTCATAGGATTGGGGCAAAGAAAAATGACTAATGTATTATTGAGCAATACATTAAAATGATGAATTTCCAAGGTTAGGTGGTGTTCGAGGGGTGGGATAAAAGTTCTTAAATCCTTCCTTTCTGAGGCTCAGTGACAGGTACAGGTGAAGGGCCTGCGTGCATATCCTCATGATTTAGACACCCCCAGAAAGCTTATTTAAGTAAAATTTGGAAACTCTTTGTATCCTCCAGAGTAAGATTTATATCTCTATCCTTATACTCCAAGCTGTAGTCTTTGGGCAATTCAAACAAGAATGAACCTGAGAAGACAGTGTGTTCTCTTCTGGACGCCCCACCCCTGGGTTCTGTAGGTCAGCCAGTCTGTCTGTCTCTCAGCTGTCAGTCGTCCATCGGTCAGCTATCAGTCTATCCAACCTACCTACCTACACATGTTCCTAAATTATCTTTTAATGATCGTATTTTATATATTGAAGGACATATGTAACATACACAGAAGTTGTAGTCATTATAATAAAACAGATCATCATGAACTTCCCCCCAAACAGGACTGATGCTACTGCATCTCCCTTACCTTCTCCTGCTGCCTTCCCAGGCTGAAAGCAAGCACGGTCCTGATACTTGTGTTCTTTGTTCCTTTGCTTTAAAAAAAATATGTGTGTGTGTTTGTATACACATATAAATATATGTATATGTATTTATATGTATATAGATATATATAAATGCATATAAATATATGTGTATGTATATAAATATTTGTATATGTGTATATATGTATATGTATACATATATATTTAAATTACATACACATGTATTCCTAAATAAAAATTTCACTTTTGAGGTCTATTAAAAATGGTTCCATATTTATGTAGTCTTCTAGAACTAATATCTTACCACTAAACTTTTACAAAAAGATAAATCCATGTTGCTGTGTATAGCTGCGGTTCCTTCTTTTTTGTTGCTGTGTAATGTTCCATCATGTGACTATACCACAGTTGATTTATATGCTCTCTTTGCATTGGACTTGGGACATTTTTTACCAGACTGTCCACTGCTTCTGTGAGTTTCTGAGTTTGCTGCATGACAGTACCAACAGTCACAAAAAGGGAAAAGGCAAATGCCTAACACATAAAGTGAGTGGTTTTCTAAGCCAGAATACTGTATATTTGAAAGCTTGTGTAAAGTCTGCCTCCACACTTGGGCTCTGACAGCTGGAATGATTTCCTTGCACGCTTGACAGTGTTCTAGGGCTGGCCGCCGCTAGAGGGTGTGGGAGAGCTGGGCCATCAGCGTGTTGGAGAGGCTGAGGATAACGTGCCTGCTGTTGAGGCCTAGCTGCGTGGCACCAGTGATTTTAGTATGTGCACATTTCAGCGGGACAAAAACACCAGTGTCGCTTCAGTTACAATAAGAAGATCCAATTAAAGGTTACACCTCTATCTGTACAGGTCTGTGCCAGGTTATGCACACATTTTAACGTAGGCGGAGTGGAAAAATGAACAAGGATGAAGAGTAGTGATAGGCTGCATCAAAGGAGAATAAGACAGACTGGGTGGGGAGGAAATTCACGTACAAATGGCCCAAAACAATGACAGATGACTCTGCTTCTCAGTTGAGAAACAGGCTGATGCTCGAGGCCTCCAAGAACTCAGCAGTATTTTGAGTGTATCACCCTGTTTACTGCGTATTTCTATCCAGTGTCTCAAGAAATCTTCTGAATGTTCTTTATTACGTGCTCTCCAGAGTCTCCTTCCCTTGCTGGTCCCTGACTTAGTACTTTTTCCTCTCTTGGAAATGAATGGAAACCCATGGCTTTTTCCCTCCCACAGAGCTCTAAATAACCTTGAATCAAGAATCCCAGAAAATGGCTTGATTTCCGGTTTCATGGAGAGAGAACTTCTTGTGAGTTGTTTGCCCCAGGCCAGCAACTGACCTGTGAAATATTGAGGGCAAAGGCCCCTGCTTGTTAGAAACGTGTGCGAAAGAAAGGGCTGCCAAAGTATGTCCTAGACCAAATAATCCCCCTACCACCCCCCCTAAAGATGTCTGCCTCCTAATGCCCAGCACCTGGGATTATATTCCTAACATGGCAAAAGGAACTTTGCAGATGTGATTAAGTTGAGGATCTTTACGATGGGAGGTGATCCTGGATTATCCAGACGGGCCAGTGTAATTATAAGGGTCTTTGTGAGAGGGAGGCAGGCAGGCAGGCAGAGAGGAGAGAAGAGGCTGCTAGCTTTGAAGATGGGGTGTGGCGCCATGAGCCAAGGACAGGCAGCCTCCAGAAGGCGGAAGAGCCAAGGAAACAGATCTTCCCCCAGAGCCTCTAGAAGGAATGCAGCCCGGCAGACCCATTTTAGATTCTCATCACCAGAACCGTAAAATGATAAATTGGTGAGGTTTTAAGCCACTAATTTGATAATTCGTGTAGCAGCAATAGGAAACTCCCATAGTGTTCCTTATCATATGAAAGAACCGGCTTGGTTTGAAAATGTCGAGGGTGGGCTTACCAACTCACATCTCCACCCACTGAGGAAAGGCAGTTTGACCCCAGCATGTGGGAGAACTGCGTCCTGAAACAAGGAGGGTTAGAGTGATGCCAGGCGAGGTGACGAAGCACCGGGAAAGGACAGGGAGCCCAGGGTGGCCTGGGAGAATGTTCCCACTGGCACATAAGAGAGCTTGAAAAGGAAACACGAGGTCAAGATGGTCCAAAAGAGTCCTGAAGATGCCGTACTTGGAAACCAGGGGCAAATATTATTTCACGGAGGAGGCTATTAACAGTTTCCAGGAGCAAATTGTATTAAAACATTTGTAGAGACCTTTGTAAATAGTTGTCCATGCTTTTGTTTATGTGCAGAGGAAGAGGGCGTCTTTTGGGGTAAAAATACGAATTCAGGGGCTTAAGGATGAGATGAGGGCTGAGAAAATGGAGGTAGGTCGTGTGAACCATGTATTAGAAAATATTAGTGTTGAATGAACGCAGAGAGATTAAACAGTGGCCAGGAAAAGCAGCAACTTGTCTTTTGTTGTTGTTGTTTACATTTTTTTATTGTGGTAAAATACACATCATGTAAAATTTACCATGAGTGACATTTAGTACATTCACAATGTCATGCAGCCGTCACCACTGTCTAGTTCTAGAACAGTTTCGTCACCCTCAAAAGGAAACCCTATAATTATAATGCCCATAATCACTTCCCACGCTCCCCTGCCCCTAGCTCCTGGCAGCCACTAATCTGCTTCCTGTCTCTGTGGGCTTTCCCTATTCTGGATATTTCTTATAAATGGAATCATACAATATGTGGCCTTATTGTTCCTGGCTTCTTTCACTTAGCATGATGTCTTCAAGGTTCATCCATGTTGTAGCAAGTATCAGTTCCTCACTCCTTTTCGGGGCTGAATAATATTCCATTATTTGGATGTACAGCATTTTACTTGATGGACATTTAGATCATTTCCACTTTTTTGGCTGTTGTGAACAGTGAACAGCTTGGTTTTCTCTTGTGTGGTTTTGTTTTCGGGATAGAAGGGTGTGACTGTGTGGGAGAAGATGGGGACACGGCAGGGCGGGACTGCTGTGGTCCATGCTGCCCGGTCGCTGGGTAGAACTTGCAGGGAGAGTCACTAGGGGGCAGGATGATGTCCAGGGGAGAGGTGGACCTGGGCAGGCGATTCGCTTTGCTTGTCGTCCATAAATATCCTCTGGAGAATTGAAGATGGTGTAATAAAACTTGGCAAATGCTGGAATGCCTGCTGGGGAAGCTGGATTCTAGGCAGCCTCCGTGCCTCCGGCAGCGAGAGCACTGCTTCTAAAGGAGGAATCCAAGAATGTGCCCTTCACTTGTCATTTTAGTCATGTGTCCTTTAAAATAATTTTTTGAAAGAGAAGGGACCATACAGGAAGGAGGGGAATGGGAGGGTACCTTATGATTTAGAGGTACATCGTAAAAGGAGGAAAAAGGCCGTGGTGTCGTATCCTTATTGGGGTAGATTGCATTACTCATGTGCTGTTTCAGTTTTTTTGAAGGCTATTCTTACTTGTGCCTGTTTTTAATACCTGAACAACTGGGAGAGAGAACTTATAATCCTGCAGTCATTTGGCTTGTATTCTTAGAGAGTATTTTTAAACTCAACTTTCAGAGCCCTCCAACGTCATTTAAAGCACAGGAAGTGCTTTCAGTATTCATTTCTCCTAAAGTGCACGTTTTAGATTTTGAATAGGATTTTTACTTCCACTGAAAACACATTTTAGCATATCTTTTCCTTGGTGTTTGGGGTTTTTTCGGGGGGAGGGGTCAGTTGTTACCTTTATTAAAATGAGTGATATTTTCAGTCATGACTCAGGAGTCATCTGCTCTGGAAAGAAAACTAAGCTCCAAAGCTTATCAAGCTAAACATCCCCAAGTCAGAAATGGATGTTTATTTTGAATAAATCACACTTTTAAATACTTTTTTTTTTCCCCTGGGGCTAAGTTGGAATGAAATCATCTTCCTTTAAAGGGCTTTTAATGGCTGCACCATGCTTGGAATATGTAATGAAACCTCAGTAATTGAGAGGATTTTTAAATGAAAAAGAAATTTGTATTTTTAAATTGAGAAATGGATCTGAAATTGACTTGGGGTCACAACAGGATTGTCCCAATCTAAATCCTCAGTAAACTGGACTAGGAAAGACTGCCCTTCTCCACACTCTTGCCCACATGTGAGCTGTCCCATGAATACATAGGCAATTGAGTTGGACCACTTCTGCTTCCCTAATGAAAGGGGAGAAGTGACCCTGGTTGGAGGAATTTGTTTATGCTCTTTGTGTAGGGCACATAGAAAGTTAGAGATCGACTTAGAAGTTTGTCTCTGTTCCTTGTTCAAGGCATGAAAGTCCTCCAGCAGTAAAAGAAGAATACAAGGCTTACAATAAATGAATTTTCTCCTGCTGGTTAGAATATGAGATTGATAATTTAATCAATCAATTTTAGCTAAAATCCTAGAGAAAGCTTTTCAGCATTTCCTTACTACTTTCTTATTCTTCTGTCTTTGAAAACCAGAACAGTTTTACCCAGTAATAATTTCAGGATATGAAATTGTTGGAAAACTTGACATGATGATGCCATATTTGTATGTATTCATATAGTCAGAGCTAAAGGGCTTTGGAAAACCTGCTGTTAACAGAACTGAATGTATTGTATACCTTTATTTTTTATGGAAGGGTTTCATTATACACATTGAAAGGGGAACTTGGAAGAACCAGAGATATCCTTAGGCAAAATCATCCATCTATTTCTGTAGCCAAAATTAATGCTGCTGAAGCAAGAGTTACTGTTTTGGGATCAAAAATTAAGTTCCCATTGTTGGTAACACAATCATGGTTATTATTCAAAGAAAGTTAATAAAGAGCCAGGCTCTGCGAGAGGATGGTGGAAAGTGAGCGTGGAATGTATTAAAAATGGTTCTTTTATTCTGAGGAAACCCAGTTTTCCTGTTATTTGTTGAGGAGGTCATTAACCCTCGATGCTTTCCCTCCATAAAATCTCTTTCATCTCGGGCCTGACTCTGAAATTCTTCACTTGAACTTCTTGTGGTATTTGTAACAGGATGAAACACTTTACAAATGTCAATCTTTTGGGTTGTGAATGGAGAAGGGGAGGTGACAGTGTCCATGGTCACCCTCTAGGTCTCTATAGAGCTGCTATTTTGGATTCCTGCTGAAACTCTGGGGCCACTTGCCCTGTCGGTGTCTTGAGCTTGAATCCGTGGCTCCATTCTTCCAACATTTAGTAGATGCCTGCTGTGTATAAGGCACTCTGCTGGATGTGTGGCATAGAACCTCATATTCTGTCAAGATTTTGTTGTATTTTCCTTGATGCTGGAACAAGGGGTAAAGTTCTCAGACGTCTATCAGAGAGGTGGTACAGATAATAAGAGAGTTGTGCATTGTCAGGCATGGTTGAAGCTGTGTCAGTTCACTTTTAAAGTAATTCCTAAAAGAGTCTATTGCCATTTGCTCTACGTAAAGGGAGAAAGCCAGTGGCACCAGAATGAAAATGGCTGTATTACATCATCAGGAAAAGTTTTCATTGGTACATTATGCCTGGAGGGGAGGAAGTCTGTGGTTATATTTAGATTGATTCTGTTTTGCTCACTGAAACGGTAATTTTAAGACAAAGTAAGAAAAAGGAAAGGGAGGGATACTTGAAGAAGGCCACCAAATTTATTTTGTACACATTGATTAATATGGTATTAATTTTTATGTATATTGAATCAGCACCCTATTTTATTCCTGTTTTCCAATCACCTGTTATAATTATATCTCATTTAAACTATAAAAGCATCTTTGAAGTAACATGTTGCTTCTACCAATGCATCTTTTCAAATGTTGAATGTTTCTTTATCAAGAATATGAAATTTCCCCCCCCCAAAAAAAAAAGAATATGAAATTTCAAGATTTCTGCTGTGGAAAAACAGAGGTATCAAAGGAAATTTTTTAATGGTTTTTTTTTTTTTTTTTCCTCTTGGGATTTCAGTCATTTGACTCCCATAGCTTTGCCTTTTATGACCTGTGAAGACCAGCCTTGTTTAGATGCTGTCACTGAGGGATAAAGGTTTTTAGCTCACTGCCTGTATGATGCATTTTGTCACAACCCAGCAGTGCCTCTGGCGCAGCGCTCCTCCCGGGCCCCCCCGGGGTAACAGTGACCCCCAAATGACCCAGAGCAGCGCGGTGGACAGCGAAAACCACGGGTCTGGAGATGCTAATTTACCTGTCTTTCCAAGGAAGCTTCTGTGCTAACAGCAAACAGAAACCCCTCCATCCAGCGTTCATGAAGGAGGGATTATTTATTTGGACTCAGTATCACATGGAGGCTGAAACCAAGAAATGTAAGGAACCAGGGGCTGGAAAGTGACCAGAACAGAAGTAGCTAGAAGGTGCCCCAGGAATCAGAGGGAGCTGGTGGGAAGCTTGGAGTACAGCGCAGGGCAGTTGAAGAAGGGGAAGGCCCCAATGATTATGATGGTAAACTGTGGAGAACTCTTATCTATTAGAGCCTGATATTTGCCAGGCGCTGTGCTAAATGCTTTCAGCATTACCTGGTTTACCTTCATGACAATTCACGAGGCAGGAAGTATTAGCTCCGAGACAAGGACACCACAGCTTGGTTAACTAACTTGACCACAGTGATGGAGGGAAGATTTCCACTCACATCGACCTCCCCTCCAAAGCACTGGGTTTATCTCGACGTTCTACTGCATCCCTTACCAAACTGCTTATATTTCGTTTTCCAGAACATAGCTTCTTAAACAGTATATAGGCAAATAAGGGTAGAGTTAAGAATTTTAAATGTTTTCATCACATGCCAACAGTGAAGAAGCAAATAGAACGCTGGTCACCAGTGTGCAAGGGTTAGAGATGCCATGGCAGGGGCCTGAGCTGGGTGGAAAGGAGCCCTGACCGGGCAGTGGAGTGGGAAGGGGTCTCTGAAGTTTGGAGAGTTATGCTTCTTGTGACTGAAATATGTTTCTTTGCTCTTGCTAAAAATTTATTTTTCATAGTTTTAAGCCTTGTTTTCATCACAAAAATGAGACTGTATTTTACTAAAAATATGTTGATTTCTGTCATATCAACTAATTTTTTTTTTGGCATAGAATTTCTCCTTACACGTAAAAGAATTAAATCTTAGGAGTTAATGTGTCACCAATGGAAGACACTTTAAGCAAATAAGGTCAACTCTTGGGCCTCAGTTTCCTTACTGGCTAAACAAAGTGAACAGGCTTATTTTAAAGCTATGCTAATCAAGGCAGAGTAGAGAGTCCAGAAATAGACTCACACATATATAACAACTCATTTTCAACAAAGGTTCAGAGGCAATTCAGTGGAGAAAGGATGACTTTTTAACAAATAGTGCTGGAAAAGTTGAATATCCATAGGCAAAAACAGAAACTTTGATCCATACCTTGTACCACACACAGAAATTAACTTTAAAAGGGCATTAAAACATAGGCCTAAATACAAACCTAAGTCTGTAAAACTTCCAGAAGAAAACATAGGAAGTCTTCATAACCCCGGGTTAAGGAAGGAGTTTTTGGATATAATACTGTAGACATGATCCATAAAAGAGAAAAATGATAAATTGGACTTCATCAAGATTAAAAAACTTCTGTTCTTTAACTGGCACTATTAAGGGAATGAAAAAATCGAGGCACAGATTGACGGTGTTCTGTAAATCGTATATCTGACAAAATATTTGTATCCAGAGTCTATAAAGAATTCAAACTTAATAAATAAACAAGCCACTGAAAAAAAGTTCAAATGATTTGAACAGATACTTCAACACCGATAAACACAGGAAAAGATGTTCACCATCACCAGTGACTAGAACTGCTCATGAAACCATGGTGAGATACCCTCACACCTATCTGAATGGCCAGAATTGTATTTTACTTTATTTTATTTTTGGTTGCACCACACGGCTTGTGAGATCTCAGTTCCCCGACCAGGGATTGAACCCAGGCCGTCGGCAGTGAGAGCTTGGAGTCCAAACCACTGGACCCCCAGGGAATTCCCTGAATGGTCAAAATTTTAAAAGACTGAACGTACCCAGTCTTGCGAGGGCGTGGAGCAGTTGCAGTTCTCATATTCTCACATTCATATAGTCTGAATGAACGTCAGACTATATACAACTGTTCGCTAAAACAGCTGGGCAGTTATTAAAAAGATAAACATACACCTACCATGTGATTCAGCCATTCCACTCCTAGGTATTTACCCAAGAAAAATGAAAAGTGTCCACACAAAGCCTTGGACATGAATGTTCATAACAACATTATTTGTTGTAGCCCCAAACTGTCCATTGACAGGTGATGGATGAGTAAATTGTGTATATCCATACAATGAACCCTGCTCTACAATGAAAAGGAATGAATTAATGGAGCAACATGGATGAATCTCAAAATAATTATGCTGAATGAAAGAAGCCGGACAAAACAGAGTACGTGCTGTATGATTCCATTTGCAGAAATTTTAAAAAATGCCAACGAATCTGTAGTTACAGAAAGCAGATCAGTCCTTGCCTTGGAACAGAGCGGGTGGTACACGGAAGGGCGAGAGTGGGGAGGGAGTAACAAGGGCACCAGGAAACTTGGGGAGGGTGATGGAATTGTTTATTATGCTGATTTTGGTGATGGTTTCACAGGCATGTACATGTGTCAGACGTTATCAAATAGTGCTCTTTATTTTTTATTTATCTGTTTTTAAAGGCCGAAGTAGGGCCATGTGCTTTATTTATTTATTTATTTATTTTAATTAATTAATTTATCTTAGGCGGTGTTGGGTCTTCGTTGCTGCGCGTGGGCCCCCTCCAGTTGCGGCGAGCAGGGGCCACTCCTCACTGCGGTGCGCGGGCCTCTCACCGCGGTGCGTCTCCCATTGTGCAGCACGGGCTCCGGGTGTGCGGGCCTCAGCAGTCGTGGCACGCGGGCCCGGTAGTTGTGGCTCGCGGGCTCCAGAGTGCAGGCTCGGTAGTTGTGGCACACGGCCCAGCTGCTTCGCGGCATGTGGGATCCCCACGCCCGGACCAGGACTCGAACCCGTGTCCCCTGCATTGGCAGGTAGACTCTTTTTTTTTTTTTTTAATTAATTTATTTATTTTTATTTTTGGCTGCATTGGGTCTTTGTTGCTGCGTGCGGGCTTTTCTCTAGTTGCAGCGAGCAGGGGCTACTCTTCTTTGCGGTGCGTGGGCTTCTCATTGTGGTGGCTTCTCTTGTTGCGGAGCACCGGCTCTAGGCACGCGGGCTTCAGTAGTTGTGGCACTCGGGCTCAGTAGTAGTGGCTCACGAGCTCTAGAGCGCAGGCTCAGTACTGTGGCGCACGGGCTTAGTTGCTCCGCGGCATGTGGGATCTTCCCGGACCAGGGCTCGAACCCGTGACCCCTGCATTGGCAGGCGGATTCTTAACCACTGCGCCACCAGGGAAGCCCGGCAGGTAGACTCTTAACTGCTTCCTCACCAGGGAAGTCCCTCAAATAGTGCTCTTTAAATATGCAGTTTATTATATGTCGAGTACACGTCCGTAAAGCTGTTTAGAAGAAAACAAAGCGGATACAGCAGTCGATACCAATACGTGAGTGAGAACACAAATAGAAGTAGGAGCTGTTCTGTTTAGATGCCAGCAGGAATTTTCTAAAACTTTCTACCGGGTGATTCCAGAGCTAGTTCCGACACCCTTCCACGTGGCTGAGATGCCCCTCCACATGTGGTGTGTGGCATGTATTTCTTTTAGCCGAAATGTTTAAGAGGTCCTTTGACTTTTGAGAATAATGTGTTATACATTTAAAAAAGAAAAAAAGTTGCTTTCTGGAGGCACAGTGCAAAGACAGACAGGGTAGACCTGAATTCTGACCTGTGTTTGCTGGGCCGTGGCTTTCCGCCTTCTCCTCTGCATGTTGTAAAACTATTTGCAAACGAAGCAACTGACAAAGGATTAATCTCCAAAATATACAAGCAGCTTATGCAGCTCAATATCATAAAAACAACAACCGAATCCAAAAATGGGCAGAAGACCTAAATAGACATTTCTCCAAAGAAGACATACAGATGGCCAACAAATACATGAAAAGATGCTCAACATCACTAATCATTAGAGAAATGCAAATCAAAACCACAATGAGGTATCACCTCACATCGGTCAGAATGGCCATCATCAAAAAATCTAGAAACAATAAATGCTGGAGAGGGTGCGGAGAAAAGGGAACACTCTTGCACTGTTGGTGGGAATGTAAATTGATACAGCCACTATGGAGAACAGTATGGAGGTTCCTTAAGAAACTAAAAATAGAACTACCATACGACCCAGCAATCCCACTACTGGGCATATACCCTGAGAAAACTATAATTCAAAAAGAGACATGTACCACAATGTTCATTGCAGCTCTATTTACAATAGCCAGGACATGGAAGCAACCTAAGTGTCCATCAACAGATGAATGGATAAAGAAGATGTGGCACATATATACAATGGAATATTACTCAGCCATAAAACGGAACAAAACTGAGTTATTTGTAGTGAGGTGGATGGACCTAGAATCTGTCATGCAGAGTGAAGTAAGTCAGAAAAACAAATACCATGTGCTAACGCATATATATGGAATTTAAAAAAGTGGTACTGATGAGCCTAGTGGCAGAGCAGGAATAAAGCCACAGACGTAGAGAATGGACTTGAGGACACCGGTGGTGGGGGGGAAGGGTAAGCTGGGACTAAGTGAGAGAGTAGTACTGACATATATACACTGCCAAATGTAAAATAGATAGCTAGTGGGAAGCAGCTGCATAGCACAGGGAGATCAGCTGGGTGCTTTGTGTCCACTTAGAGGGGTGGGATAGGGAGGGTGGGAGGGAGGTGCAAGAGGGAGGGGATATGGGGATATATGTATACGTATAGCTGATTCACTTTTATACAGCAGAAACTAACACAACATTGTAAAGCATTTATACTCCAATAAAGATGTGAAAAAAAACAACCGCCAAAGAGGGCTGGGTGCTTGGAGGACAACACGTTCTACTGACTCTGAGACCCCCCCACCCCCACCCTTCCCTGGGCCTATCTTCTGTCTTTCTAAAGCCCTGTCACCTGCTACTGTTGTATATAGTTGAGCAAAATAAAATATACTTGTGCTTTAACACCCCACCCCCAACTAAAAAGCCTTGGGGCAGGAGTCAGGTGGAGTTCCTGTTTTCCTAGAACCATTACTAATCTGTAGTGACAGATATCCGAGCAGTGGTTGCCTGGGGCAGGGTGGGTAGGTGCTTTGTAGGTTGGAAATGTTCTCTATCTTGCTTCTGGTGGTGGTTCCACGGTGTAATCATCTGTCAAAACTCACCCAATTTTATGCTTCAAACGTATGCAGTTTATTCTCTGTAATTATATCTCCATGAAGTTGTTGATTTAGAGCTCCATACCTTTCTGCCCTCAGCTCTCAGCCCTCAGCTTTAGAATATAGTGGCCCCTGCACACACACCCTGATTGTGTGTGGGTTTTTTTAAACTATTAATTAGTTATTTACTTTGGCTGCGTTGGGTCTTTGTTGCTGCACGCAGGCTTTCTCTAGTTGTGGTGAGCGGGGGCTACTCTTCCTTGTGGTGCGTGGCCTTCTCATTGAGGTGGCCTTTCTTGTTGCAGAGCACGGGCTCTAGGCACGTGGGCTTCAGTAGTTGTGGCACGCAGGCTCAGTAGTTGTGGCTCGCGGGCTCTAGAGCGCAGGCTCAGTAGCTGTGGTGCGTGGGCCCAGTTGCTCCGCGGCATGTGGGATCTTCCCGGACCAGGGCTCGAACCTGTGTCCCCTGCACTGGCAGGCGGATTCCCAACTACTGTGCCACCAGGGAAGCCCCTGATTGTGTTTTAATAAAATAATCACATCATTGCCTCCCTAGGTAGTTCTTGAAACAAGAAACCATAGGCATGTACGTTAGTTTTTATTGTGAAACTTGGATACTCTTCCTTTATATCTGTGTTCCTAAGGGCAAAGTCAAGAGTGAAATTGAGGCAGTTTGTTTTAGCTAATGAAATATGAAAGAGAGTGGTGATTAGTCTTGTCTCTTCAAACATGTAAGCTCTGGGACAGGGCAGGGACAAAGGTGATGTCCGTCCTAGAATCTCTCAAGCGCAGTGATACCACATAGTAAATACGTACTTGTTTACTTGTCACTTGACTGAATGGATGCTTTTTTCCCCTTTAGTTTTTCCAAATCATCCCTGTTACACAACTGCTCTTCTCCCTGTTCCCCCCAAAACACACACCGGACGTGTTAGCCAACCAGGAAAAATGTCTTCCCAGTCACTTTACATCCCCAGTTCTGTGCTCAGAAAGGTCATTTCTGTCCGGTTCCCTGGAGCCTGGGTGAGTTGACGGATGTGAGGGCTCAGCACCCGTGCTTGTCAGGCACAGACCCCCACCATCCCTCTCCTTCCCTTCCCTTGTTATATAATCATCAGTTAGTTCCAAGTTATTCATTAACCAGCCTAAATCTTTCCCAGATTTGATTTTCCTACAGCGACCAAATGAATCATTCACAGGTATGTGAATTTCCTAAAGGGATCAGAATCAAAGAGTTTCAGATTCTCAGTGTTTAAGATCCTTTCGGTAGTAACTGAATTTGTGGTAGAAGCAAACTCATTCTTTAGCCCTGGCCTGTGTCTGCAGAGATGGGGGCTTCTGTGTGACAGAAACATTAATCCTGAGTCCCCAAGTCAAGCCTCATCAGATCCCACTGCCCCCCTCCTTAGGCTGGTACACTTTGTCCTCTCAAGTTTTATCCGTGATTGACTTCACAAATAACTCTGCTCATAAACAAACATAATGAGGTAATTGATTTGTTCTTAAGAAATTTACAAGTGCTTAAAAGGCGTCAGTAGGATAGAGGCCCGTGCCCTGGGAACTAAAACTTACTGTGTTGGTCATCTTTAGTTGGGGGATCCTGTTTGCCTTGAGAAAGTTGTTTACTTTGGTCCGATAGATCCCAATCCGAAAGAGTTCCCAAAGAACCGATTTTCATAAATCTACTCACTGAGTGTCCGTATTCTTATCAGCAGCTGCATCCATTGTCCTAACCGAAAAGCACTCAAGAGTATAAAGGAGATACTCGTAAGTTTTACGTTAAAAAAAAAATTATTTGAATGTGCATTTTCCTTGGGCAGAATTCTTTTAAAAGTGTCATTCACGTTCTCTACTCCGAGTAAATGTTACTTGGAAAAGGAAAGTTATTTTAAAACATGTCATTCAATTCAGGCATATTTGATACGCGGAGAATCTGGTACCAGTAATTACTTGACATCTAAATGTCTGGTGAATAAAATACTTACTAAATTTTGACAGTTACTCAAAACATGTTTAAGGCCAGTCGAGGTAGCGGTGAGATCTGCCTTCAGTGATAGTGGAGTGACATGGCAGGACACGGTGCCAGGACAGTCGGCTCTGCTGGTGGTTGATGGGAAGGGACCTGGGGGCTCAGGGACAGGCAGAAAGCAGGGGCAGTTGCTGTGAGGCCCCGGTGGGCAGGAGATGAGGCCAGGTGGGAAGGATCGGGGGCTGGTCTTGACCTTTCCTGTCTGGCTTGCTGAGTCCCGGCTCTAGATTACGAAACATGTTCTGGAAATTATTTCCAGCGGGCACACATCCTTTTGGTGACAGCTTATTTCTGGATTCCCAGTGCAAACGCCTGGGTCCTGATGACATTCAGGGGTGTGTTTTATGGCCCATCACCTGATTAGTCACTGAATTCTGAGGACTCTTCCCGCTGGCGTCGGGACAGAGCACATGAGTGCAGGACAAAATAACTTGTTTATTTCCTCCAGGCTCCTCCTAACAGACCATGAAGTCAGAGCCTCCCCTGCCTCGGTGCCCCCTTTATGGAGGTCCCTAGCCGTGTGGAAGTGAAGTGCTGGGGCCTTGCCCAGGGAAGTGGCCTCTAAAACAGAGATTTTTGAGCTCCTTAGAGGGATATTTCAAAGTTTATGTCTGAAAAATTTCAGTCATCTCTGAAAAATTTTGGAACACAAAGTGACCCTGTAACTGATTCTTACAAACCATCCTCAGTTTTCCTTTGAAGAAGAGTGCTTTCATTCCTTTTCAGTTCTAAGGCAGGGTGGGCAACCTTGAGGGCAGTGTGCAGGGCGTCTTGGGAGGTCAGAGGGTATGCTGAGAGGCAGGGTCCTGGTAACAACAGACTTGAGTTCAGATCTCTCTCTACCTCACTACCATGTGTAAAATAGGCAGCTAGTGGGAACCTGCGGTATACAGCTCGGTGCTCTGTGATGACCTAGATGGGTGGGATGGGGGGGAGGGAGGGAGGTCCGAGAGGGAGAGGATATAGGTATACACGTAGCTGATTCCTTTCACTGCACCGCAGAAACTAACATTGTAAAGCAACTATACTTCAATAATAAGACAAAAATAAATAAAACGGGTATAGTGATAGAACCCCCTCCCAGAGCTCTGGAAAGGCTGGACAGAGAAGCTGTATGTACAGCGTCGAGCACAGAAGGGCGTGCACGCGGTTCACCGGAGCTGTCCCGGCTGTTGTTATTTGTGATCATTTCTGCGAGGAGCAGAGGACCCCCGATCTGAAGCCACTTCCCTGCTCAGAACACGCCTCCCCAGGGGGCCAGGAGGCACACTAACCGAGCAGAGCGGTCACCTCACAGGCTCCTTTTGTCCCAAGTGGTCTCTTCCCCTTCCCCTGAGGTTGGCGGCTGGGTCTTCGGCCTGGAGCCGGGGCCACCTGCTGCGGTGAAGGGTGGCCGGGGTGGGTGTTAACTTTCTGCAGCCTCTCCGGGGCCCGGGCTGCGCTGCAGCTCTGGATGGCTTGCTCTGATCCGGGCCCTGCTAGAACTCCGTGTTTGTCCCCGCAGACGTCAGTAAAATGAGCTGCTCCGAAGTGCCCCCTGCGAAGATCCTCGAATAGACGTGAGAGCTGAATTGCTCCGTATCCTGTGAATATACTTGGGGGCCGAGAATTCCTGTGCTTGATCTGCTCACGATTTGCTCCCGAAACAGCTGAGTCGCTGACTGCAGCCCCGGGCGGGGACTGCACTCTGCTAGTGGATAAAGGGCCCTGGGACGTGAAGTCACCATGTGGCCACCCATATCCACGCCTCACGCCATCCTTTTCCCTTTGAAGAACTAAAGCATTTGTTTGATCTGTGGTCATAGCCACACACCACGTAAACCCACCCCCAAGCCCCACAGTGTAGCCGCTGCAGATGTTGGCAGCTGGCAGCCCGGCTGAGGCTCGGACGTCCAGGCAGAACAGGAGAGGCATTTACAGAGTGGGCTCCGAGGCCCACTGCCTGGGGTTTCAGCCCAGCTCTCTTCGCAGGCACCTGGCCCTGGGCAAGTTCTAAAACCTCAAAGCCTCATTTCTTCACTTCTTAAAAATGTTTTTAATTTTTTGTCCGCACCCCACGGCATGCGGGATCTGAGTTCCCCGACCAGGGATCGAACCCTTGAACCCGCGCCCCCTGCAAAGGAAGCGCAGCGTCTTAACCACTGGACGGCCAGGGAAGTCCCTCATTTCTTCGCTTTTGAAACATGGGAAATGCTATTTAATTCAGGGGTGGTGATGAGGATTAGAGCACGTGGGAGCTGCCAAGCTCCCGACCCCTCTGTGAGGGCTCCGGAACAAGAGCGGTTCTCTGGTTCGTGCAGCTGACCAGGGCAGGGGGTCGGGCCCCTCGAGGGTGTCGGCGCTGGTCCTAAGGGCCAAGACAGGCAGAGTGGGTTGCGTGGGGGGCTCGTCAGAGGAAGAGCAGGCAAGTGTCCGGAAGGACAGTCGGCTGAGGTTGGATCTTTTGCCATCTTGGGACTCTTGTGGCCTGAAGCCCTTTCTTGTTTTCCATGGATATGCTCTCCCCGCTCGGAGGGCTTTTCTTGGGGGAACCCTCAAGCAAGGCTGTATTTGAAAAGTATTCTTCTGGTCTGCCAGAATGCTCCCCCAAGACAGGAGTCTGAGATGAACGTGGAAGCCCATCAGTGATAAAACATTCCAACGCTAGCTTTGATCTGTCAAAACCTGCACGGTCTCAGGCATGCTTTGGCGTTGGCACCATCACCAGGGCACACTGATCTGTGGGCTTTGGCAGCCAGCCCCTGGACGAGCGGTGGTTTTCCATCCAGCCGGCCCTGACACATCTGTGCCGTGAGTGTTTCCTATCGGGTTGGGATGAGGGGATAAATGTCAGAGTGCTGAGGACATGAAACGGGAGACCTGTGTGTCTTGGTGGCGCCTTGGGAGAGGGTTAAAATCTGTCGAAGTGCTGGCATGTCTGGGCCCCAGGGGTGGACCAGGTCGACGGTTTCATGTTTTGTGAGGTGATCCTCTTACGCTGACTTACTTACAATCCTTGCCGCTCTCGTTGCCACTGTGGGCAGTCGGGTTCTTGTTGCCTGAAGACATAAAGGAGTGAGTTTGGGTTTTATCAACATTGTCCAGCTTCGGGGCATTTTGTGAGAGCTTCTCCCTGGGAATGAACAAGAGGGCTCATGGATTTCAAGGCAGGCTTCTTCGCTGGTGAAAGCTGGTCAGAAAATTGTCATCAATTCCAGCATTTGGCTGGTCCAGTCGAGCAAGAGACGTGAAATGGGTGGGCACGGGAGGTGGGCTGCAAAGGAGACAGAGGGACTCAGAAAGCTCTCGTGTGCTCCTGTGCGATTTTAGATGAGGCACTGACACATGGCAGACGGCTCTTCGACAAGCCCGATGCAGCCTGCATCCCAAACCTACAGCTCCCACCGTGTGGAACAGGCTCCCTGCACTTGTCACCGCTGAAATCAAGCAAGCACTCAGCTCTCCTAAGGACTGATGCCAACTGAAAACATACCTGTGCACATTTGTGGCGGGTGGGGGAGGAGGAAAAGCAATATAGGTGGTCTGGTTTAAACCCTTCCTCATTAGAGCCCAGCTTCTCTTAGCTCTTAACCAAATGGGCCTTTGTATGTTGGTCTGTGTCTTCACTTGTTTCATATCCAGCTTCTGTACCACCCTGGGAGCTCCGTAAAACAGAGACCACATCTCCTGGATCTGCCCCTGTGACCCCCGGGCCTAGCACAGTGCCTGGCACTTAATAAGTGCTCACTAAAAATGTTTGACGAGGGAATGAGTGACCTGAGGCCATCATTTCCAGAAGAAAAGTGGTAGCAGAAGACATTGCCTTTTCGGGAGTTTAGCAGGGATACTTTAGCGATGCAGCAATCCCTGGTACAGAGTCTAATTCTGACGGGACTTCTACCCTGAGCAAATTAGTAAGATGGGGGTTCTGAGTGTCATGTGAAAAGCGGCTAGTAAATGCCCAGCAGAGGAAAATGAGAGCTGGCTGGAAAGGAAGTGTGAATGTTGTTGGGAGTGCAGAAATCCCCGGGCCACCCCTTCTGCTTCATTCACACATTATCACATGATTGCCTTGGCCTTGATAAGGTTGGCTGAAATCCGCAGAGCAGTCTCTCCTCTCCATCCACTCTATACGTCCGCGCTCTCCAGCGGGGCTGGGCAGGTGTGGGGCACTCTGCACCCCGCACGATGACCTCTGGGAGCAGTCCTTCACACGACATCAGACCAGTGGGGACCTCATAGCTCGTGTCGTAGAGTAGGTGTAGACAATACAGTTCTCACACGTAATCAGAGTCTCAGCTACTCGGAACATACTCTAATGCTTGGGTTTTTCATTGTCGCTGATAAAATGTTCATTATTGTAAATTAGTGGGTGTAGAGAAAATGTGTCGTTCCTTTTGGCTACCAGGACCTTTCCTCTGGAGGAGAATTTTCTGCCTTATAACTTCAGGCAAAGAATTCATGCTGTTATCTTCTTGTTCAGGTAATTTATAGAAGTTTCTTCAGAAGTATGCAGATAATACAGGCACACTTGGTAAAAATGCTAAAAAATGGCATCTAGGTAATTGCTTTAGTCTTTCCCTTTGTTGTCTGCATGGAGACCCAGCGTGAGGAAACAAAAAGAAAAAAAAAAATGAAAAAGAAAAACTTTTTGAACACCGATGAGTAAATTGAGATGAAACCTCTGATGCCCTCGAAAACTGCATCACCGCCCTGATACCCACAGGCGTGAATGACAGACAAGCTACTGATATTCAGTGTCACTGGGTCTCCACTGGATATCAGGATGCATCGTTTGATCTCAGTGTCTGCTGTCCTGTGACTGTTCTTAAAGGAAGGTTTCTAAGGCCAAGGAGGACATGGTCCATCCCCTTCATCCCGGCAGTCAAGTCCTTTAACAGGGCCGCAGGGCCCCGGAAGAGCCAGCGGTTCGCTGATGCTGTCTTAAGGATGCCGCTTCCTCTGGTGTAAAGGAGCCTTGCGGTTGGACGAGGAGCACAAACCTTCCTAATCAGCTTGCTGGCTGCGTGGGCTGCAGGCCGGTCCCGACTCAGGCTGTCCACTGCCTGATTTGCTGAAAGAAACCCTGCTTAATGCTTGCGGGAACTCGTTCCCCCTGCAGTCCTCTCTAGCCACGCCCCCTTCTCGGTCCCCAGCCGAGCAATGCGTTGTCTTGTTTCCACCTGGAATCCCCCATCTCAGCCGCATCCCATCCTTTAGCATCACTAAAGCGGCACCTCAGGGAAGCCTTTTCTGCTCGCTGCAGACCCCATGCCTGTCTCCTGTGCTCGTGGTGCGCCTCTCCGTGTCATTCTGTATTTTCCCTGTCCTAACGGGGCCCATCACGTTGCTTTGTAATTGCTTCTTGGTTTGTCTGTGTTCCCCACAGACAAAGTCACCGAGACTTAAACTCGGTGATAACAGGGGAAACATTTCTTTTTTTTTTTTAATCAGTCATCAATTTTATACACATCAGTGTATACATTGTCAATCCCAATCGTCCAATTCAGCACACCACCATCCCCACCCCACCGCAGTTTAACAGGGGAAACATTTCTAATCATTGCCCTCCCCAAGTCTGGCCTACAATTGCCATCAATAAACAGTTATTAAATGAATCAGTCATTTAGCCAAACTATGTAATTCATAAGCACCTGTGATGAGTCTAGAACAGTGCTATGAGCAATGGGTGATTCAGAAGAAGAACAGCCCTGGCTCAGCCATTTCCAAGTCTTGTGAGTGGCCTTGGGCAAGATGCTTTGCTTCTCAATCTGTCTCTTCATCTGTGAAAGGGGATTAGAACAACACCTTCCCCAAGATGTTTCAAGGATTACATGAAATAATTAACATAAAGCACTTGGTACAGAGTAAGCAATCCTTGGCACAATTATTATTATCTTTCATCAAGAGGTGAACTGGCCAGCAGTAATGAAGGATCGAAAGTGAAAGAATAGGAAATCAAAAACATAGTTTCATTCATTCCTCACATTGATATTCTGCTGAACATTAGAGAAAGGAAAGATAGCTGTGATTGGAGAGAGCAACATGGAAAGCGTGAGACAATCTCTGTCTCGTGTGTTCTTTTTAAGCCAACACATAAGTAGGACAGTCAAAATGCCTGCTCTGTCCTTGGTGTTTTGCATATGATGACATTCTCATTCTCTAATCTTATATACTTAATCTAATCCACATACAACATTTACATATGCCTTAAGTCTTCACAGCAGCTGTTACGAAGTGCTGTTATCCCCACTTCACAGATGAGGAAACAGACAGAGAGGTTAAGTCACTTGCCCGAGCTCACCCAGCCGGTGGGTAGTAGAACAGCATCAGAACCCAGGCAGGCTGTCTGCAGGGGTCACTCGGCAGAACTGCGCCTCGGAGCATACAGTGTGCCCAGCACAGTGAGAGGACAGGATACCAGAGACGGCCCTCCGGCGGTTTACTGCTTAGGCAAGGACTTGACAGTCGCACTGAGAAGTAAATAACACCTGGCAACAGAGGAGAGGACGATGGCCAGGGTGGGTTTCCTGAAATGGACTTGGGGACGGAGATGCGCTGCAGCATGTTTGTCTGGATAAACATCTGGGAAGGGGGTGAAGGAGGAGGGGGCAGACGTTCTGGGGCGGGGAGGACGGAGATCGGGTGATCGGAGACAATGAACCTGACCACGTGCAGGATAAGGTGAATGGGAGAGCCTGAGGGCGATATCCATGAACCACAGGACACTTACGGTGAAATTTCACCCTCCACCCAGTTCCCCAGCTGGATGACTAAGATGCGCAGTGATGCAGTGAAGGACATGCAAAAAATCACAGCAGCTGAGACAGCTGGGAAGTCCTTAGGGTGCTCCGCGTTCTCTCACGTTCCGCTTGCTATTGAAAAATGCCGCAAAGCAACCCTTCTGGTGTCTTCGGTGGGATGGTGCTACTATCAAATCGGATGTGGATCCAGGAAGAGAGTGTTGCTGGTTTGTTCAGTTACCACATTAACAGCAACTGCTGCTGCTTTGATTTGCCCCTGATATGATAAGAGGCTAATTATATGACAGGGTGACCCACGTGGCAGGATGATTTCCGTTGTAGCAACACAATATTCACCTGGACTGCAGACAGTCAAGCCGCTAATTCAAGATGCAATCTTTTCCAGAGACTCAGCCAATGTAGCGAAAAACAGCCTTCCCCATTCCTCACACGGACTCTCTCCAGTTCTAGGAAGCATGACGGGTTATTTTCTTTTCAACTACCGATTTAGAATTTATTTACTGATGACCTTTTTTTTTAATTTATTTTTTATATTTTTTAAATTAATTAATTTATTTTTGGCTGCGTTGTGTCTTTGTTGCTGTGCGCGGGCTTTCTCTAGTTGCGGCGAGCGGTGGCTACTCTTTGTTGCCGCGCACGGGCTTCTCATTGTGGTGGCTTCTCTTGTTGTGGAGCATGGGCTCTAGGCGCCCGGGCTTCAGTAGTTGTGACACGCGGGCTTCAGTAGTTGTGGCTCATGGGCTCTAGAGCGCAGGCTCAGTAGTTGTGGTGCATGGGCTTAGCTGCTCCGCGGCATGTGGGATCTTCCCGGGCCAGGGCTCGAACCCATGTCCCCTGCATTGGCAGGTGGATTCTTAACCACTGTGCCACCAGGGAAGTCCCCTGATGACCTTTTTCAGAGTCTTTTTATATAAAAAAAAAAAATCTCCATTTGAAAGTATGATCAATGACAGGACACGAAAACACCTGGCTTTGTTTTTCTTTGTAGATTTTTAAAGATAGAATTTCACGCTTTTGGGGGGTAGATTTTATCTGATTACAACAGGAATACATATGTGGGGGAATTTTTGAAAACACTTAAAACACACAAAAGAAAATAAAAACCATAGAGATAATCGCTATAAATATTGGGGTACATAATTCCTTCCCAGTGGTTTTCTTTAATCAATTACAAATAGCACATGTTCTTTTATAATTGGTGGAGCGTGTGTGTGTATAAAATACAGAGGGTGGCCACCCATGGCCCACGTTCATTCCTTTACGTATTGTCTGAGCTACAGCAGTGGAGTTGATTAGCTGTAATGGAGACCATATGGCCCACGAATTTGAAAATATTTAGTGGGGGTCCATTTGCAGAAAAGTTCTCCAACGTGTTTTAATATGTCAGGTATCCCAGGCCGTTAGCTGTTCTTCAAAAATGTGCCTTTAAGGACTGTGGTGTTCAGGTGAGTAGATCGAAGCCGTATGTGATTTCACCTTGCCCCTATTCTACACGTTTAGTCCATCAGTCAACCTGCTCGGCTCCATTTGCAGATTGTGGTCTAGACCCTCAAGCCCTGACTCTGTCATCATCCCCTTGGACCTGGGCCAGATCTCAACCCCTAACTGACCCCCATGCTTCCTCTTGGCCCCGAAGAGCTGGTCTCTACAGAGCAGCCAGGACTAACTATTTTGATGATTTCTCCTACCACTCGGAATACAATTCATACCCGATGTAAGGGAACCTTGAATATGTGGTGAGGACCCTCCTTCCCATCGCCAAGATCCAGGAAAAGCTTTTGCCCACCTTGAATTTATTGGCTGCGGGGAATGTAAATATAGAGGGTCCAATTTTCTACTCGTACTAATTGTAACCACTGTAAAATCACTGTTGATAGATATAAAATCACAACTTATTTGCGTAACATATTAGTTTTAAAATGCTGCTTTTCCTGTTCTCCCTTCATGTCAGTTTTATTAAAGTTAGGGCCACTTTTTGACCCTAACACATTTTCCAGAACAAGTTATTTTCATTCCTAAGTGGGGATAGAGGACTTTAGATAGTAAAGTCACTGGAAATTGATCCAAGCTGTAAACAGCTATTTCAGTCAATCTTTTTTTCCCCTCAATTTTTATCCCCTCCCCCCAGTTTTATTGAGACATAACTGGCATATAACTTTGTATAAGTTTCAGGTGCATAAGGTAACGATTCAATACATGTACATATTGCAAAATGATCACCATAATACTTAACATCCGCTACCGTACAGCTACAGTTTTGTTTTCATGTGATGAGAATTTTGAAGATTTACTTTCTTAGCAACTTTCAAATATTACAACACAGTATAATTACCTGTAGTCACCACGCTGTACGTTACATCTCCAGGACTTACTTATCTTTATAACTAAAGGAGTTTGTACCTTTTGACCACCTTTGCCCAATTCCCCATCCACACCTCCACCTCTGGAAAACCACGTGGCTCCGTCTTTATCACACGACCACTGAGTATAGTACTTCTGGAAGAAATTTGGGCAAAGCTTATTTTATAATAGCCTAGCCCACACCCACAAATAATTAAGGAATCTGTGATATATGTCTTTCTCTTTAATTAGTATTGTTATTATTTTTTACCCATCCTATCAGGTAAACTCTATGTCATCTAAAAGCTTCCCAAACCAGCATTGAGTGATGTCACTTCAGCCATTCTTCCTCTCCTAGTACTTCGCTATTCAAAATTTTAAAATTGAATGCACAGTCCTGGTCTGCGATAGATTTGTTAAGATCACAAACATGTGAACACATCCTCTTTCGGAGGGATAATTTCAAGCAAAACGAAGCAAAGTTATGTTTTAAAGGAAACTGCCCGTTCGGGGGCCTGTGGACACGCATCCAATGAAACCTGCTTCTCAGGGCGACACCCCCAAGAGGCGCCTCGGTTTTGCCTTTAGAGTTTGTAATTCCATGTCATTGGAAAGACCCTGGGAACAGCTGTTTCTCGTTGTTGGGGGGCTCACTGTGATCCCCTTCCTTGAAAGCAGTGGCACTGTGATGGGAAGAGAAGGGGACCCGCTCACTCTGGGAGACACGTGTAAGCGTGGTGTCCCCTCCCGCACACCTGTCTGCAGCTGGTGTGGAAACACATGTTGTTTCCTGGCCTCTGTTGCAGCTCCTGACACAGCCCATCCCTTGCTTTTCACTGACTTGGCAGTGAGGCAGTGTTTAAATTTTTACTGCTCATGATGAACACAGAAGCTAGATCAGGAGGGGTCTTCAATGGTCATGGCCCTCTCCAGTTTTCAGTACAGCTTATGATTTCAATTAAAAAATGTAAAGTCAAGTTTGATATAAAAATTCCCATTGGTTATAAATAAGCAGGTTGGAAGCGGCCTCTGGCGGCGTGAATCCACCGTGAAAACGTATGATGAACTGTGTGTATGACATTGCCATGGTTTGATGCTAAAAGTAAGTGCAGGTGAAGTAGCCAAGTCTCGTTTCCATTTTTAAACTGTGCACTTCCTCTGTGCTCAGAACAGGAAGGAAACATGAAACGTCAGGACACATGGCACACATGGAAAGGAAATTGGAACTTGGTTTCAAACCTGGAAATTTTATCAGAGTAAGGAAAAAGATGGCAGGTGGTCATGCTTTCATAAGAACACACTGGCGTGCAGACGGCTCACCTCCTTGGACACCTGCTCGCGGCCTGTGGCACCCCAAGGGGCGGGGCACACGCAGCGCCCCGTCTCTCCCGTGTCCCTGGAACTGGACGCGTGCGGGTGGAGCGCAGGCCTTTGCTCCCACGTCAGCCCGCCTCTGACTTCCAGGTTAGCCCTGGTGTCGCCCCGTGGCAGGTGCTGACACCAGGTGGGAGGGAAGCGAGGTAATCTTGGGGGGAACTGGGCACACCGTGGTTAACCCCGAGGTCGGCTGGAGAGTGGAGCCAGCCAAGTGCAGCAGAGAGGTGGCCTCTCCAGGTGTCTTGAGGGGCTGGAGGAGGAGTCGTGGAAGAGGGCAGGGTGGGCAGAGTTAGTGGCTGGAACGGTCTGCGCAACAAAGTCAATCATACAGCAGTGGATTATAACCCAAACCCCAAGTCCTTACGAGTCCACGGAAGTCCCTATTGATGTAAATGATTGAAGAGATAAGTCACTGACGGAAGGAGGAGAGACAAGTCTTCCTTACAGGAGAATTCTGAGTAATATAAGTTGCAACCCCTGCGTTCAGGAGGTGGAGCTGTGTCCCTGGGCACCACCATCCCCCCCTCGCCCTGCCCAGAATGAGGGCTGGACTTAGATTTGCTTTCAAAGACTAGAGTATGGAAAGGGAAAAGTAATAACTTTGCAGTGCAGAAACCTGGCAAACACTAGGAATCCAAGTCATCAAGTGACCATCACCAGGGAGAAGTCATGTGGATCTCAGGGAACCCCCGGTGTGGTGAGAAGGGCCGTTCTCCTCCATGGTTGTCTTCCCCCAAACCTGTAACCTCAGTCTAATCATGAGAAAAACATCAGACAAATCCAAACTGAGGGCATTCTATAAAATACCTGATATCTGATATCTACAAAATACTCCTCAAAACTGTCAAGGTAGGAAACCAAGGGAAGACGGAGCAACTCTCACAGACCACGGAGACTCGGGAGGTGTCACGACTGACAGCACCATGATGCCCCGGATGGGATCCTGGAAGAGAAAAAGGACGTTAGTGAAAGTAACTACAAATAAAGTCTGGAGTTTAGCTCATAATAATCTACCAATGTTGGCTTTTAGTTTTGACAGACGTGCCGTGGTAACGTAAGATGTTAACCCCGGGGTGAAACTAAGTGAGGGGTATACGGGAGCTCTGTGTACTATCTTTGCACCTCTTCTGTAATCTCGAACCATTGCCAAATAAAAAGATTATTACAAGAAGACAAGATTGTTAAGCTTATAGGAGAGAGGTGCTGGGTGCCCGAGGAAGCCCGTCCTGAGGGGTTATTGTGGAGGCAGGAGATCACAGGTTGACCCTGTCTCAATGCCCGGTTTCTCGGCTAAGGCTCTTCAAGGGTCACATTTTAGATTTGTTTCACTCTGTTTTTAAAGCTCATTGCTTTTTGCTAGTCATTGGAAAGGGTTTTACTCATGCCTGCTAGAAATGAACTCACTCATGGTCACCTTCAGATTGCTACCCGTGCCTTATTTGGAACCTTGAGGTGGCCTGCAGGAGACACACCACGTTTCTGAGAGCCTGGGCTTATTATCAGACAGTCAAACAGTGGTCGAGGCGGTATGGAGGTGCTGGCCCACCACGTCACTGGAGGCAGCTGCCCTGCTGCAGGAAGCAGTTACAGGTCTCTGAAGTGAAGGCTTTCTTCTTTCCCACTGATCCAGGCCAGCAGATACCCAGCTTTTCCCGTAGCAAATGCTTCTGAAAGGGCTGGTTCCTTTTCAGAAATGCCTGGAGGCTGTCGGATATTAGCAAGCCCTGGAGCACGTTCTGAAAACACAGTTGCCTGGGAGGGGGCGGCCCTTTCAGTGTCTGAGATCTCTCACCCCTACCCAAGGCCGGGTCAGCAGGTGGAACTCATCCACCCAAGGCCACAAGGGTGTCAGATGATGCGTGGCCAAATGGGACTAGAAAGAGGCTTTCTGGTACCCTCAAAACTAATCACGATTAACTATTACAAGGCTGTGGAGCTGGAAAGTCTCCATTTCAGTTTGGCTTCTCCACAAAATCCTGGGTAAATGTATAGCCAAGAAGCATTTTATCAGGTGCTATTTAAGAAATGAAAAATACTTTTTAATACTGACATAATCAACACCTGATAAGGAAGATTAACAGATAACAAAAGTATTATGTAATCCTTAGTTAAACATAAGTTGCAATTGCCCTCTGTTTTGCATTGTAGTTTTAAGTGCGAGAGATAAGATTTGGTTTGAGCTGTGTGCCACTCTTGTTGGAGCCACTCCCGTCTTTACCGGCCGCAAAGACCTCTGTCTCTATGATTTGTGGCCTTAGAAATTTTCCATTTCTTTATGTTTACTAAGAGCAATGGGATCTGCCAGAGTTCTTTCTCTCCTGTGGCTATTTGTTCTAACTTTCTTGGAACCAGAGATTCTCTGTCAAGGACCTTCACCCCTGAAATACACATAGAACCTTAAAAGAGAGCTTTCAATAACCAAGCAAGCAAGATTATTCAGAAACAAGATTATTATTCTTCAGGATTATTCTGTGGAGGGAAGCTTGAACCAATAGTGACATTTGGCACCGTTGGGAATTTGATTTCTATCAGTCTCTCTACTCCTGCAGTTTTGTAGATGTTTTTTTTGGGGGGAGGGGTTTGGGAAGGATGGGAGGGAGAAGAGATAAAGAGAGAAAGAATCCCTCTTGATACAGAAGCACATCAACAGTTTTCTAAGGAGAGAAGGCATGAGGCAGTAAGTGGGAATGAAACTAGTCACTGGTGACCAACAGGTCCTCAGAGAGGGGGTCACAGACAAGAGTTTGTAGAGACCCTGTTTAGCGCAGTGAAATGGGTCTTGGTAAACACAGGACACACACACGCAAACCAGGCCAGTGATGCCAGCTGGTGTGACTCTGGAGGTCCCAGCACCTGCTGGTTTCCTGGAGTCCTTTTCTCCTCGCTTCCTTAAGCGGTTGCCAAACAGCCTCTTCTTCCTCTCCTCGTTTCCCGAGGCTACTCCTGTGCCCCGAAGTCATATCCCTTCCTGCTCCTCTCCATCTGCCGTACCCCACCGTGAACCCACTGAATGAGTCAGCAAATGGGTTATTTGCGGTGTTTACACTTTTCTTCATGGATTCAAATGGTCATTAACTCCTAAATATCACAATTTAAAATTTAACAACATATAATGAACTTTTATTAAGAAACTCATAAGAGAGACTTCCCTGGTGGGCCAGTGGGTGAGACTCCGAGCTCCCAGTGCAGGGGCCCGGGTTCGATCCCTGGTTGGGGAACTAGATCCTGCATGCATACTGCAACTAAGAGTCCGCGTGCTGCAACGAAGATCCCGTGTGCTGCAACTAAGACCCGGCGCAGCCAATAAATAAATAAGTAAGTAAGTAAATAAATAAATAAAATGAAAAAAAAAGAGAAATACGTAAGAAACAAGGACCTACTGTATAGCACAGGGAACTGTATTCAGTCTTCTTGTCATGTATATGTATAACTGAATCACTTTGCCGTACACCTGAAACTAACACAACATTGTGAATCAGCTCTACTTTAATAAAGAAAAATATCTTATTTAAATGTTAGGACATCAAATATACCCCACAGAGACGAGCGTGACAAAGACGCAGCTGGTACAGGGTCCACCTCTTGGAGGCTGTTGAGTCTTTCACGGTGCTCCCTGCCGGCCTCCCTGCCCCCCAGTTTCTCTCCACTCCTCTCCCCCCTCTTCCCCTTTGGACGTTTGCTGACTCTTCTCCCATATTTTGATCTTTCCACTCCTGGATGCTGGCTTCTTCAGCATCCCTCGGGCAGCTGCACCCACAAGTGTCCAAACCACGCTTTCCAGACAGCTTCGCTCCAACAATATCTACTTTAGGAAGGGACACAGTTCGACCCAAGACGACAGGTCAGACAATGGGTATAGCATGGACCGGACTGGAAGGGTGTGAGAGGCACTCCCTGGCTACACTGAATGGTCTATGGCACAGATCTGGCTCCAGTTGGGGATCCCTGCTGAGACCATAACAAATTATGTGATAATCAAAGCAACAATCTAGCACACATTAGCAAAATGGAAGTTCTGACAAATAGGGGGAAGAACATGGTAATATATTGGGTTATCTTACAATTGATGACCTAAACAGGTATACTGATGAGAGTGAAAGGGGTCTGTTATTAATTATACCAGGACAAGAGGTGAAACTGGGGACTGTCCCAGGCTGGGAAGTAGGGTGACTACAGTGGTACCTCCAGCAAAAGGAAGAAGAAGGTTGACCAGAAAGCTGGAGGGCGGGACTTCAGAAGCTCTGTGCGTTGGTTGTAGAGTGCCAGCTATGTTCGGATGAAAAGAAATTTGAGGAAAACACTTCATAACTCTAAGCTTAAAAAAGATAAAAGGATAAAGAGAGTAACTGGGTTTCTTCTGTTCTAATTATTATGAGAAGAGACTGAGAAGAAACATTCCCACTTTCTCTTCCTAGCCGTCCAGATGGTCCCGGTCACAGTTGTCCAACTGTAACTTGTGCAACTCTGGGTTTCCAAGGATCCGATTCAAGGGCTGCCTTTGTGCAGGACTGAGGCCACCTCTCAGTGCCCTGCTCCCATTTAAACCTGAATAAGTCTTTTGGGTTGTTGTGTCTTTTATATACTGAGGTTTGTCATAGCATAGTATTTAGGAAAGATAAGTTTTTATTGCTTGGAAAGCCACCGATCTAGGACAAGTCTCAATATGATTCCACCAACCAGAAAGCGAGAGAGAGGGACCATCTGTCTCAGTGTAGCGCATCATGATTACTCATTACATCGTCACTACTGAGTGGCATCATTCACATCATTTACATGTATAATCATTTGAACCTTTTATTTCTTTTTAATCTAAGGAAAAAAAGATGTCCTTTTCCACTTTGCTGCAGAAATACACTGGCTTTGATACTAATTTATACCCTTATTCTACTTTTGCAAAGTGCATAGTATATACTCTGAATTTTCATGGGAAACAAATTCTGTATTGGCAACACCAGAAGTCTTCGGTGGGATACGAAAAAAGTGGAGAAGGGAAATTCTTTTTTATTTATTTATTTTATTTATGGCTGTGTTGGGTCTTCGTTTCTGTGCGAGGGCTTTCTCTAGTTGCGGCAAGCGGGGGCCACTCTTCATTGTGATGCGCGGGCCTCTCACTATCGCGGCCTCTCGTTGCAGAGCACAGGCTCCAGTCGCGCAGGCTCAGTAGTTGTGGCTCACGGGCCTAGTTGCTCCGCGTCATGTGGGATCTTCCCAGACCAGGGCTTGAACCCGTGTCCCCTGCATTGGCAGGCAGATTCTCAACCACTGCGCCACCAGAGAAGCCCCCGAGAAGGGGAATTCTTATCCTCTCAAGTCAGTGGGTGGAGGGAGGGCTTGCTTCTGTTTTCTTTCTCTCATTCTTTCAACCAACATGTGTTTTTTTCTGAGTGGTCAAATCCTTGAAGGTAGGAACTCTTCCTGGTCTGGTTTGAGGGAAAAATCCTGAAGACCCAAATGAAAGAATAGGAATTTTTTTTTTTCCTTTAGTGACAGGAAACCACAGAAAAATCTTTCCCCTTCCATTTAAAAGTAACCTTTTTTCTTTTTCATATTTTAAGAACATTTTCTTTGCTTACCAAAAGAACAATTTGTATTTGTTGCTGGAAAATTGAAAATACAGACAGGCAAAAAGAATAAAATAGAAAATATTCATTGTTTTCTTAAGCCAGAAAAGAAAACCACAATCAATACCTCAGTGTAGGTCCTTTGAAACACTTTTCCTTTCTCTCCTCTCCCTCCCCTCCCTCCTTCCCCTTGTCCTCCTGGTTTCCCTTTCTTCATCCATATCTTTGTTGAGGTATTTTCATCAATATGTAAATGTATACTTTTACATAATGGGATATTATACATTTTGTTTTCTAGTCTCTCTTTAAAGTTGACCATATTATGGAAAGATTTTCATAATAATCTCATCCTTTTTAGCATAGGATTTCATGGCACCATAATTTAATTAATCCCTTGTTGATAGGGATTGTTTTGGTTTTTTTGCAATTACAAAGAATGCTTATATTTATTTTATCTCTACATGTTTTTATTTTGCATATGATTTATGAAGCACATACAGTATTTACAGGTCATATTTGTACATTGAAAATATATATGCATATAATGTATAAACGCACAATGTATTTGGACAGTGTGTCCTGCTAGGGGTGCTTTATCACAAGTATTTGGTGGCCCCTAGCCTAGGCCACAGGTGATGCTGGACTGATTGAAGGCAATAACCACAGAAGGCACAGTCTCAAGGGTGGTTACAAGTACAGCTCAGTGTGTTAGGGTTGATGGCACTTGGTGAGAATCTTCTCTGGCTGGTGAGCGAGAGGGAAGAATGAATATAATTCCCATGTTTTTGCCTCAGTTGGCCATTTGGAACCTTTTTTCACTTTACTGATGTAACTAATATTGACTAATAGTATCACCCTAAAATAATATGGTGTGTGCTGTTCCAGGAGCTGGCTCTACCATGCTTTGTAGTATTGTTGGGAAACAATAATGAACAAGAAGATAAGGTCCCTGCGTATCTCCTAGTGGGAAGGAGGGAGGGATTCCGATAGCTGACATGTCAGCAAGTAGTGAAGATACATTGAGATGTTGCTAAATTCATTGAAGACAATGCTTCAGAAAAATGGGATTGAGAATGATATGGAGAATTATTTTTCCAAAGAAAGAAAATGAAGAGAAGAAATAGGAAAGGATAAGGGAGAGCAGGTTACTGAGAGTTGGTGGATCCTCTTTGGGCTCGTTTTTGGAGATGTTTGTGGGACTCCCAGGTATTAAAAGAGAAGCTGAGGCATATTAAAAATTTTAAGAGTTTATTTGAGCAAAAATCAGTTTGAATCTGGTGGCACCAACCAGAAGTGGTCAGGATGCTCCATTGACAGGAGCTGGGGACGAGACTTTTTTTTTTTTTTAATTAATTAATTTATTTTTGGCTGCATTGGGTCTTCGTTGCTGCGTGCGGGCTTTCTCTAGTTGTGGCGAGCGGGGGCTACTCTTCATTGCAGTGTGTGGGCTTCTCATTGCGGTGGCTTCTCTTGTTGCGGAGCACGGGCTCTAGGTGCATGGGCTTCAGTAGTTGTGGCTCGCGGGCTCTAGAGCGTAGGCTCAGTAGTTGTGGCTCGCGGGCTCTAGAGCGCAGGCTCAGTAGTTGTGGTGCACGGGCTTAGTTGCTCCACGGCATGTGGGGTCTTCCCCGACTGGGGCTCAAACCCGTGTCCCCTGCATTGGCAGGTAGATTCTTAACCACTGCGCCACAAGGGATGTCCGGGATGAGACTTTTATAGAGAAGATGCGGAAGCAAAGCAAGGAACTCATCTGATTGGCTGTAGCCCAAGCGGTTGCCCTTATTTGGGAAACCCTGGTTGGATGCTTGTGGTTGGTTGTCCTTATGTTTCGGTTTCTGAACCTTGAGGCATTTGTAGGCTCAGATTTTGGTTTGCTTATGTTGGCTTCTAAGGAATTAGAACCACCTCCATCTAATGCTCTCCCTATTTAATTAATTTAACACAGGTTAAGATGTCTAGTATTCAGTGTTGTATGGGTACATTTTTAACAACTGGCTCGGGGTGAGTACGGGATAGCAGCTGGTTTGTAGCATTTGCCAATTTTCATGCTGTGGCTGGTTGCAGACTAGCTCCTTCACAGCACTGAACGTGGAGTGGAAAGAGATGGTAAGAGTTTCCATGAGCGAGTCAGAGGCAGCTCTGGTGCACCACAGCTAGTGGGTGACAGAAATACAGAGCCGCCTCGACTTACAATGGGGTTACATCCCGATAAACCCACTATAAGTTGAAAATGTTGCAAGTCAAAAATGCATTTAATACACCTACCCTACTGAACATCACAGGTTAGCCAAGCCTACCTTAAACATGCTCAGAACACTTCTGTGAGCCTACAGGTGGGAAACGTCATCTAACACGAAGCCTATTTTACAATAAAGTGTTGACTATCTCATGTAATGTATTGAACACCGTACCGAAAGTGAAAAACAGAATGGCTGCCTGGGTACAGAGTGGTCGTAAGTGTATGGATTATTGGTCCTCGTCATCACAGGGCTGACCAGGAGCTGAGGCTCGCTGCCACTGCCCAGCATCACGAGAGAGCGTCGCACCGCATCTTGCCCAGGAAAAGATCAAAATTCAAAATTCCAAGGGCGGTTTCTACTGAATGTGTATTATCACTTTCACACCATCATAATGTGGAAAAATTGTAAGTCGGGCACTGTCTGTATAGGTTTGGAATTCTGGAGAGTGTGTGACTAGCAGTATAGATTTGGGCGTGGAGGTCAGAGTTAAAATTCTGGGAATAGAGAGATTTCCTAGAGAGATTGTATAGCATGAAAAGGAAGGTGGCCAATGTTGGAACGCCAGGACTGTGCTCTCCAAGAGTGGTCCCCCCCCCCCCCATGAGCAGCATCTTGGAAGCAAGTTCATGACCCATCCCAGACCAGTGGAAGTAGAGAGTGGCTGAGGTTGGGACCCACTACTCTGTATTGTTTCAGGTTTGGGAAGGCCAGCCCTAGAGATCACCAGCGCTTAAGACTGAAGAGTCAGTTAGAAGAGAGACACTTAGATAGACCAAGAAGGACTGTTGAGAGGAGTGGGGCTGGGCACAGACAGTGGCGTCTTGGAGCCCAGGGTGGAGAGAGCGTCAAGATAAAGGGAAGTGGGCAGCCACGTAGGGCCCCATGAGGTCAGGGCAGATTAGAGGGAAAGTAAGCATCAGCTGCATGTGAAGAGCATTGTCAGGGCCATGGTAGGGGCAGAAGGTAGGCTGTAATTGGTGAGGAGTGAGTTGAACATAGACCCCTGGTTAGGACCTTGGGCTGTGAAGGGCAGACAGAGGTTTGGGGCTAGAAGGAGATGTATGGTCAGTGGTGGTGGGGTTTCTGGAAAAGGCCTGCGTTATGTTTGTGGGCTGAGGGAAAGGTAGAATTTGGGAGGGTCAGGAACTGGCAAGAAGAGGCTGGGATACCTGGTGGTATAAACCAGAGGTGAGAGGAGGGAAGGGAATCAAGAACTTGGGATTCAGCCTGGCCTTGAAGAAATTACTTATGGGCTCTTGTCTTCGGAGGCCAAAGGGAAGCAAGGGCGGGAGAGGGTTTTGGGTGGAGAACAGCAGAGGCCAAGATATGGAGGGAGAAGATACTCAATGGACTCTTCTCAGTATCCATTAACTGTCCTGTTAATTGCCTTCTGTAATTTGTACCCCTTTCCCTTCTGACTAAAAGTGATTCTGGAAATGTTTTTGAAACAATTGGTAAGATTGTGTTAGCCAGTGAGCTCTCAAAGGAACTTCTGTTTTATATCAAATTTAGGCCAGTTTTGGCAGAAAAGTAGAAAATTGAAGCTCTAGAGCTATACAGGTCAGTGGAAACAGAATGCAGGCTACATATATAATTGTATATTTCTAGCAGCCACGTTTAGAGAAAGTAAACAGAAAGAAGTGAAATTAATTTTAATAATACATTTTATTTAAACAGTATATCCCAAATATTATTATTTCAGCATGTTATCAATATAAAAATTGGTAATGAGATGTTTTACATTCTTTTTTCCTATTCCATCCTAAAATTCCAAACTAGCCACATTTTAAGTGCTCAATAGCCAGGCGCTGCTAGGGGCTACCATACTGGACAGTGCCCCTCTGGAGGGGCCATACAGTTTGTAACACTGAGTGCTAATTAAAAAAAAATTAAAATGTGCCTTGTTCTTAGGAGGTGACAGAGACTCTCTCTTTGACCAAACTAGTCAGGCTCCTCTGAGCTCATTTCCAGCTAGGCCCCGTCCTTGGGTATGTCCTCAGGAACCCAGTTTTAGCAAGAAATTTGTCAAGTCAGTTTATCGAGAATCCTCTGCCCTTGATATATATATATTTTTTAACATCTTTATTGGAGTATAATTGCTTTACAATGGTGTGTTAGTTTCTGCTTTATAACAAAGTAAATCAGCTATACATATACATATGTTCCCATATCTCTTCCCTCTTGCATCTCCCTCCCTCCCACCCTCCCTATCCCACCCCTCTAGGTGGTCACAAAGCACCGAGCTGATCTCCATGTGCTATGTGGTTGCTTCCCACTAGCTATCTATTTTACGTTTGGTAGTGTATATATGTCCATGCCACTCTCTCACTTTGTCACAGTTTACCCTTTCCCCTCCCCATATCCTCAAGTCCATTCTCTAGTAGGTCTGTGTCTTTATTCCCGTCTTGCCACTAGGTTCTTCATGACCTTTTTTTTTTTTCCGTAGATTCCATATATATGTGTTAGCATACTGTATTTGTTTTTCTCTTTCTGACTTACTTCACTGTGTATGACAGACTCTAACTCCATCCACCTCACTACAAATAACTCCATTTCGTTTCTTTTTATGGCTGAGTAATATTCCATTGTATATATGTGCCATATCCTCTATCCATTCATCCAATGATGGACCCTTAGGTTGCTTCCATGTCCTGGCTATTGTAAATAGAGCTGCAGTGAACATTTTGGTACATGACTCTTTTTGAATTATGGTTTTCTCAGGGTATATGCCCAGTAGTGGGATTTCTGGGTCGTATGGTAGTTCTATTTTTAGTTTTTTAAGGAACCTCCATACTGTTCTCCATAGTGGCTGTATCAATTTACATTCCCACCAACAGTGCAAGAGGGTTCCCTTTTCTCCACACCCTCTCCAGCATTTATTGTTTCTAGCTTTTTTGATGATGGCCATTCTGACAGGTGTGAGATGATGTCTCATTGTAGTTTTGATTTGCATTTCTCTAATGATTAGTGATGTTGAGCATCCTTTCACCTGTTTGTTGGCAATCTGTATATCTTCTTTGGAGAAATGTCTGTTTAGGTCTTCTGCCCAGTTTTGGATTGGGTTGTTTGTTTTTTTGTTATTGAGCTGCATGAGCTGCTTGTAAATCTTGGAGATTAATCCTTTGTCAGTTGCTTCATTTGCAACTATTTTCTCCCATTCTGAGGGTTGTCTTTTGGTCTTGTTTATGGTTTCCTTTGCTGTGCAAAAGCTTTTAAGTTTCATTAGGTCCCATTTGTTTATTTTTGTTTTTATTTCTATTTCTCTAGGAGCTGGGTCAAAAAGGATCTTGCTGTGATTTATGTCATAGAGTGTTCTGCCTATGTTTTCCTCTAAGAGTTTGATAGTGTCTGGCCTTACATTTAGGTCTTTAATCCATTTTGAGTTTATTTTTGTATATGGTGTTACGCCCTTGATATTTGGTCACCCTTAATATCTAACCAAATCCCTCATGTCTCACCATCCCCTAGGTAATAGCTGATCACCGTGGCCTGCCTTCAGCAAGAATTCTGTTAGGTCAGTTTAGCAAGGAGTTAACCTACCCCTCTTAATAATTTTCTCTCCACTAACGAACCCCACCCATTTCTTAGCCATTCATGCTAATTTTGTCCTGTAACCTCCAATAGAGGGAGGGTCCCTCCTCTTGTCTCTGGAAGTTCCAGAGCCTCAGTCAACGCTGCCGTAGGAGAGATGGAAAAAACCAAAACTCTTAGGCCGATGATTGTGTGAAGAGAAAAAAGGGCATTAAGGGAAGTGGACATTTAGCTTTGAAATGGCAGTTATTTTCTTAGGCCGTAATACTGTACGATTAAAACCACAAGAGAGAATAAAAATGTTCACTTAAAGTCTACTACTAAAATTAAATGCATACAAAGTTTGAAAGAGTATGGGTATAAGAGAACTTCGTGTACGTGTCTGGCCGCGTGTATGCACTTTTGCCAGAATGAGTGGGTTCTGCAGGCTGTTCGGCTGGAGGGATGAAAAGAGCCCTCCACTCCTGCGCTGGAGGCTGTTCCTGGCGCTGCCCCCAGCAGGTCACCTGACTTTGCTGGGCCCCCGTTTCAGCGTCTGAAAATCTTGGATGGCTTTCGTGGCCCTCGGGGTCTTTCCCACGGCTGTATTCTGTGAGTCCTTAAATTTGGGATGCCCAGTGGGCTTCCGGTCAGGGATGATGAGGGAGCCCTTGGCACCCTAAACCCCCCGCCGGACCGAAGGTGTCACTGGAGCGAGGAAGCCACCCACTGTGTCCTACACCTGCCTTTGTTATCTGTGCCATCCTGTTTTCCCTCCTTGTCCTTGGGAATTTCAGAAGTTAACACAAACATATCTAAAGGGGAATTTATGGTTGGAGCAAGTAATTTTAAAATGCATGAAGGCGTGCTTAAAGGAAGTATTTTTAAAGGAAACATTTTATGGTAGTAATGGGTAATTCATCTCTCACACCTATCAGTTAATTGTCCTTTAAAATTGAGAGGCAGGTTTCAGGGATACAGTAGTCTGGTCTGTAGTCACCAGCAGCTAAGTTCAACAATAGCGGTACTCAGATATTCAAGAAGTAGTATAAGAGAAGCTTAAAAGAATAAAAAAGGTAAAATTAATGGGATAGGATTGTTAGAACTGAGAATTAGATCATAGAATTAGCATTGTTGTGGGTCAAGTGAAATAGAGGTGGTAAAATATTCTCATGGATAATATTTTCAGCGTCTCAACTTTTTACTTCATTAGGCCTGGAATTTCTAACAAGACAGCACATTGCTCCAATCCTGAGAGGCTCGGGCACACCCTGATCTTCAGAACTCTGCTTATGACTGTTTTCTTTCAAGGTCAACAGTATTTGAGTTACGTGTTTGAGTATCTGCAGCAACTTACTCTTAGACTTTGAAGTCTAGAACTTTAGCTCTTGTGTGGAATATTAAAGAATTGTCACGAATTGCGACAGGCATGTGCTACAAAATAGCTAACAGTGCCTCAGAGAAAGATAATATTTGTTTAGACTCTTCTACTTTTTAATGCTCCAGAAATCACTTTAACACATATAAGTGTAAAGTATACATTGAATATAGAGATATTGCTAGGATTAGCTATTACTAATCCTGTGACAATGGAACACACATTTTATTTATTTATTTTTTTATTTTTTAAATTTTATTTATTTATTTATTTATGGCTGTGTTGGGTCTTCGTTTCTGTGCTGGGGCTTTCTCTAGTTGCGGCAAGCGGGGGCCACTCTTCATCGCGGTGCGCGGGCCTCTCACCATCGTGGCCTCTCTTGTTGCGGAGCACAGGCTCCAGACGCGCAGGCTCAGCAGTTGTGGCTCACGGGCCTAGTTGCTCCGCGGCATGTGGGATCTTCCCAGACCAGGGCTCGAACCCGTGTCCCCTGCATTGGCAGGCGGATTCTTAACCACTGCGCCACCAGGGAAGCCCCACACATGTTAAAAAGAAAAGTGGAAGGGTAAGCTGGGACAAAGTGGGAGAGTGGCAGGGACGTATATACACTACCAAATGTAAAATCGATAGCTAGTGGGAAGCAGCTGCATAGCACAGGGAGATCAGCTCGGTGCTTTGTGACCACCTAGAGGGGTGGGATAGGGAGGGAGACGCAAGAGGGAAGAGATATGGGATATATGTATATGTATAGCTGATTCACTTTGTTATAATGCAGAAACTAACACACCATTGTAAAACAATTATACTCCAATAAAGATGTTAAAAAAAAAAGTGTATTTTCTTTTTTTAATGTTTTTATTTTTTATTTTATTTTTTATTTTTGATTAATTTTTATTGGAGTACAGTTGATTTGGAATGTTGTATTAGTTTCAGGTGTACAGCAAAGTGAATCAGTTACACATATACATCTATCCACTCTTTTTTAGATTCTTTTCCCATGTAGGTCTTTACAGAGTATTCAGTTGAGTTCCCTGTGCTATACAGTAGGTTCTTATTAGTTATCTATTTTATATATAGTAGTGTGTATATGTCAAACCCAATCTCCCAATTTATCCCTCCTCCCCCCCTCCTTTCCCCTTTGGTAACCATAAGTTTGTTTTCTACATCTGTGACTCTATTTCTATTTTGTAAATAAGTTCATTTGTACCATTTTTTAAGATTCCACATGTAAGCAATATCATATGACGTTTGTCTTTCTCTGTCTGACGTACTTCACTCAGTATGACAATCTCTAGGTCCATCCAAGTAGCTGCAAATGGCATTATTTTGTTCTTTTTTTATGGCTGAGTAATATTCCATTGTATACATGTACCACATCTTCTTTATCCATTCATCTGTTGATGGACATATAAGTTGCTTCCATGTCCTGTCTATTGTAAATAGTACTGCAATGAACATTGGGGTGCATGTATCTAAGAAAAGTATATTGTTTCTTAATAATTAGATCTTGCTTACAGCCTTACTTGACTTTCCCAATCAGGAAAAAAAAAATGATTTCAAGTTTTTCTGCAAAGTTTTCAGGTTATATTCCTAAAGGGATCTCAGTAATGTTTCGTCCAGCTTTTTTGAAAGCAAGAAGTGAAGTGATTTCCGTCTTGCTATTACAAGTTGCAGGGAATGAGGGTACCTGGTGATTGATGACTCGTACATAATGATGGGCCAAGCTATCAGAACATCTCAGGCCCACAGCTCGGCCACATTCCAATGTCAGGCTGGTCCCTGATGACAGAGGGAAGTCCCTCCGAAGAAACCGTGTTGCCCAAAGGAACACATGGACTCATATTTGTGTGCTTACTTCAGAGTTGAGAAATCTAGATGACCCAAAGGAAGATTTTCTTGCAAAATAATATCCCTCCAAACACCATTGTTTATTGGCATTTCCCCCCTTTTTTTTGTGAGTAAGGGATCTTTTTGCCGAGTGGCTAAGCATTTCCAGAACAAACAAGCCTCTCAGCTCTCGCGGTCCTGCCCACTTTGCTCTCCACCCTTCAGCCCCTCCTGTGAGGTGGAGATCTGATAGCCCAGGCTGAAGTTTCCAGCTCGCCGCCCTTTGGGGGTGCCTTGTCATGCCAGGAAAAAGCAGGAAATAGAAAGGGTAGGCTGGCTTAGGTGAAGTCATCCTGGTAAAGGTTAATAGCTGGGTGGTGACACCTCCTCACAGGACTGGAGCGAAAAAGCTGGGCAGCTGGGCAGCGCTTGCTCCCAGCTGCCTGTCACGGTCCTGGGAGCAAGAGGTGACCTATTTATTTTTAGAAGGGGACAGTCATAATAGCCCGGCTCCTAGCTTCATTCAAGGCAGGCGGGGGCTTTGGGAGTTTGTAAACACCTACTTTCTGAGTAGGGGAGGAGAGCTTTACTCCAAAAAGAGAAGAACTTGACTACTGGGGTTTTCCCCTCCGGATAGTCATCGTTAGCGTGGAGAAGAAACTGTCGTAGCACAGAAGAGCTGCAGCCTTCTCTCCACTGCGTTATTGTTTTCAAAGGGCAGAAATGCCTGAAGGTGAGGACTTTGGATCAGGCAAAAGGTAATTATGATATACATTTACTTTTTCTTGAGTCTATTTCATTTGCTGGTTATCTTTCTAAAAAATACTGTGACTAATTTAGAAGGTAGTTGAAATTAGAATTTAAAAAGGAGTGCAATCCCTTAATTCCAGGAAATAGAATTTTCTTTAGCATGAAGAGAGAGACATAAAATTAACTGAATATACCCGTAGAAACATATGCCAGTAAATGTTTTTCTTGAGTGAGGAAGTGACGGCCCGAAATTATCAAGAAGTGCTTCTTCCTACACCCTGTAAAGTCTACTTGAGTTTTTTCATGTTTGATTTTTAACTTAAGATGGTAGTTGTTAGAAATCTAAGCTAGTAAACATTTTGTAAATTGCTTGCATTTTAAAGACTTGAACATTTCTAAAGGTTAATAGTTAGACCAATATACCCGTTCTGGTATTAACAATACTTTTTTTTTACCATAGATCTTATCTTTGAAAATGTGATCATTGGGCCCCCATATGCAGTACATTAATTGTATTAATGTTTTATTAATATCTGTCTCTAAGAAAGGGGGTTAGAGACGGGAAAGGAAGCAGGCAGTTATTTCTATTAATGTGAGCACAACTTGTGTCCATATTGGAAGTTTCCATTTCTAGCCCCATTGCTGTGTTAACAAAATTTATATAAATTGGTGTCACTTGAATTCTAATTAGGGTCATTGAAATTCAGATATGAAGATGTAGAAAGAAAGTTGTTTAAAAAAAGGATAAGAGGTTATTCCCAATTTTATTGTCAAAGAAAGTGGAAACTGGTAACTCTCTAGGAACAGGAATACCACAATTTTTTTTGTCCTTGTATAAGCATTCCTTTTCAGCCATGGTTGTATGGTGTGTTTGTGTGTGTGTGTGTGTGTGTGTGTGTGTGTGTGTGTGTGTTGACTATAATCAGTTGTAATCATGTCCTTAAAAGCTACTTTTCTCTTTAGTTTTCTAGTTTTCATTTTCTTCCAAATTCCTTCCCCATCCATCAAAGGGGACGTTAAGTTCACATTTAATTGAATAATGAAAGAACTTTCTATATAAAATGAGACATTAAATCAAGTGCTTGAAGATGACATTCACACAAGTGCCTAGATTTAGGACATGGACTAATTAAATAGTTGAGGAAACACTTTCAGAGAATTTTAGATGTCAGTCTTGGTTTGAGATGATGGGTGATCTACCAGTATTGTACGTATCCCCCTTATGACATTTGAACATTTCTGAAAGCAGGACTTTCTCTTTTTCACTTTACATCATGGCATTCCCACCAACTCTCTGCATAGAATTTTGCACAGAATAGGCACTTTTATAAATACTTGTGAATGGAATGTATTTATAAACCATTTTTAACACCTGCAGTAAATATCTAGGGGGCCTGATCATTTTAGAGACTGAAGGGAGAGACTTGGCAGAAATGTAATAAAGGTTGCCTTAATGAAATGGAACGTTCCCACAATTAAATTAAATCATAATTAATTGTGGGTAATTATAAATATTTTGAACAAGTAGATTATGATGTAAACTAAACAAACAAAAGTTTTTTTCTAAGAATGTTTTACCTGTTACAAGATAAACAGACAAGGAGAATAAATAAATAAATACACACACACACACACACACACACACACACAATATACACATATCTAATAATAATTATTATTACCAAAGACTAATAACTTGCTGAAAGTGGGAAACGCCCTCTCACTCCTTTGAAGTAAGCTACCCCTGCCTCACCTTTTTTGTTCTGATGAGATAACTCCCAGCTCTCAACAGTTGGTAGTTTTCTATGGAATATACTTTGCTCCATACATTTGTTTGTTTTTTTCAATATCTGTGCAGAAAGTTAGAAAGGGAACCCCAGACAGGGGGAACATTTAGAGCCAGGCTAAAAGTAAAATATTACATTTGAGAGGGAATCTTACTCTTGCTAAATTTGAGATGATTACATGCCATTGGACACGTCCTTTGGGGCCACATCTAAGAGAGAAATAACTATTATTATCAGTCTCGAATCTGCTGGCCAAACGTGTTTTTCAAGCTTGATTGCAGCCGGTTCTGGGTGAGTCCCACGTTCAGGCTTCTTCCTGTTACTTTAGTCCCATTTTGGAATTTGCTGAATCAAATTGCTCTGTAACGGGCAGTGAGCGAAATCTGAACTTAATCAGTGGAAAGCAAATGACGGGAGGCTTCGATAGGGTATCCGGGTGCGTGCTTAGGGTACCTCACGGGCTGGCTGCTTCGTGTGCTGTGGTCCAGTGGCCCCGACGCACCATTTCATATTCACCAAGTGGACGAACGTGAAGACAGCTGCCTGGGGGGTGGGGGGTGGCGGAGGAGAGACCCTCCTCCTTGCTGTTTATCTCGTTGCCAGTAATAAACGCTCTTGGTAAGAACCTCCAGAGACTCCGCGCCAGTGTCATGGTCAGGAGGTGAGGGGAGAGGGTGTGAGAGAATGCCATTCTGACGCCGGGTAAGGAAGGCAGAAAGCCAAGCAGGAAGCATCGGGTGCCAAAGAAGAAGGAAGAAAGTAGGGGCCGCAACCGGGGAGGCAGACGGGATCAAGAAATACGAGGAGAATCGTCCCCTGGCCAGGGGCCTGGCTCCCTCGGTTTCTCATCCCGCCTCCCACCTCATTTTGCACCCCACCTTGGATGCAGCAGGTGGGCCCTGGGATGTCTTCAGTAGCCCGATTTGCGGTGGCGGGGGGATGGGGACAGGTGAAACATCGTCCGGTCCAGCTGCCTTGAAGCGGGTGGATCCCAGGCTACCCGGACTTCGGAGACTATTACCCAAGGACAACGTGCAGTTTTAGCACTTAAGAAGCAAAATGTTGGCTGCTAATGCAGGGCTCTCTGAAGCTTGTTATTTGATGTCTCATACAACATAGTAAAGATGCAAAAGCTTGAAAAAGGCCACTGAGCCTTTAAAACTAACTCTGTAACAGCAGTCTCGGCTGCTCTGCCCTGCCCTGGAGTGGAGAGGTTGCCCTATATTTGGGCTCTGGATATACGAAGGGCGTTTGTATTTAAGAAAACCAAAGCTCTTTAAAAGCACACTGGCCTCTGTAGTATTTGGAAATGGCATTAGCAATCGCACTGAATTATATTCTTGGAAGGTTGAAAAGAAATTGATTTAAATGTATTCTTTAATCCAGATGTTTTAATGATTCAGGTTGGCCTGATTATGGGCTTAATTTCACCTTGTGGATGAAGCCTATGCTTTGATAGTACTATTTCTTTCATATATAAAGTGAGGCTAAGAAAAGCCTCACAGAGAAGTCTGACCAGCCCGCCCCAGCTCAGGCTTTGTGCGTCTGGACGTTCGGTCGAGATGGGTTCCCACAAACAAGCGTATTTCAGCTTTCATAGGCCTGCACAAGTCCTGCTGCCGTTGGTTTTGAAATAGGTACAGAGAGGTGAAGTGAATAAATAAGCCTGTGCAGACAGACACGTGTATCGTTACATGGTGGCGACGCACGAGGTGGGCTCGACACCCAGCAAGGTCAGTGTGGTCAGCACACAAGGAGAAGGGAGAAGCTGGCTGGAGGTGAGTGGGGGAGGTGTATGGGGACCCCTCATTGGGCCTTGTAGGCAGTGGTGTGTTGGTAAATGTCTAGCAACCAGCTCTCTGCTCTTTGGCATTCGTTGATTTCTGTGGTATAACTACATCACTGTGGTCAATTTCAGGCCACCCACGTGAGGTCAGTGAAAGCGGGGTTCAGAAGATATGGGAAAAACTGGTTCTTGCAAAGCCACAGGGGTCAGCCCCAGAACCCAAGTGATGCGGACTGCTGCAAGAGCTTGTGTTTAATTCGAAGTGTGCTCCAGCTTCTTCGTTTATATATCCCTAAGGCATGCGAGACATTCGGGAAAGGTTTGTCGAAGGAATGAATGATTTATTTTTCTTCCACCCTCTAATATGGTCGTGGAAAAATCTGTCTCAGGCATAGACAATGTTTACCACTTTTGAAATCCTACTTTGACCCAGATGGGCTAATATTTGAAATTGATTAAGAGCATGGAGAATAACGCAATCTATCCTTGTTGCAAGAGAGTGTGTTTAGTGTGAGATATCTTAATCACCAGTTAACAAGCAACGTGCTTCCCAAACCCTTGTGGTTCCCCAGCAAGCTTCTGGTAATCAAGCCCTGTTAAAGCTCATTTCTATTTGATCAACACAGGGTGACTAATTCTTTGCCATCCCTAAAATGTGAGGAAGGTGTCTTTGCTTTCCAAAGCCAAAGGAGGGCTGCAGCTGCTGTGTGGTGGGCCACGGAGAGGTCTGTCCCAGGGCTGCCAAGAGAGACTGTCCCTGACAGAAGGACAGCCCCGCTCATGCAGGCTGCCCTGCTCCCAGCCTTTGGTCTCTTCATGGGCAAATCCATGTCTGGATCCACTTGGTGTCTCCTCACTATGGAAATCTGAGTCCCACAGAAGGTATGTGAGGGCACAGGCTTGCTTACCTGAGGGTCAAATCTCATACACAATGGTGTTTTCCCACTAAAAGGTGTTATGACTGTCCATTGGGGGAAACAAAAATAGTGTAGAGAAAAATGAATATAAAGAAGAAAGGATCAAAATAAATAAAATAAAATTCAAGGAAAAAAAAAGAAGAAGAAGACAGGATCAATTGTAATCTTACTACCCTAAAAAAAGGATTATTATGTCTTGTCTTCTAGTACTTCTTTGGACAAATTTTCTTGGCAATGTTACAATAATTATATATGATACATACAATTCTGTATGCTGCTTTTTCATCTCATAAGCATTTCCCAATGGCATTAAACATTTGGGGAGCATTTTTATTTTATTTTATTTTATTTTGTTTTATTTTATTTTATTTTACTTTACTTTTTTATTTTATTTTATTCTGGCCACGCCCTGTGGCATGTGGGATCTTAGTTTCCCAGCCAGGGATCAAACTCACACCCCCTGCATTGGAAGCATGGAGTCCTAACCACTGGACCACCAGGGAAGTCCCCTGGGGAGCATTTTTAATGCCTACAAAATATGCTATCCTTTGGATTTTTCCACCTATATTAATATTACTCTATTATTCCAGATTGTTTTGCCACTTTAATTTTTCTCATTAGGGGAATCATTGCATCAAAGGGTATGAAGTATGAGCTGGCAGTTTCCTAAGGCCTGGGTCCAGAAACTGGCCAAGCATCATTTCTACCATGCCCTGTTGGTCAAGCAGCGAAAGAATACAGATTTGAGGGGAGAGGACATGAACGCCTTTTTTCCTGAAGAACGTCAATGAATTTTGGGGCTTTATTTTAAAACTACTAGAGAGGGGGGCTTCCCTGGTGGCACAGTGGTTGAGAATCCACCTGCCAATGCAGGGGACACAGGTTTGAGCCCTGGTCCGGGAAGATCCCACATGCCGCAGAGCAACTAAGCCTGGGCACCACAACTACTGAGCCTGCGCTCTAGAGCCCACAAGCCACAACTACTGAAGCCCACGCACCACAACTACTGAAGCCCATGTGCCTAGAGCCCGTGCTCCGCAACAGGAGAAGCCACCGCAATGAGAAGCCTGCATGCAGCAGTGAAGACCCAACGCAGACAACGATAAACTAATTAAAAAATAAATAAATAAAACTACTAGAGAGAGAAAAAAATGTTTACTATTTGTTTTTATAAAATTTTATCACTTATCGTTTGGAAGGATATTGATGGTAAAACTTACCATCTGGCTCCTTCTCCTGTTTTTAAAAAAACTTGCAGACCAGTGACATCTCTTCCTAACAGAGGAATGCCCCAGTGGTCTTGATGAATATACTTATTTATATAGAATAACTTCCTAGTTAGTTGAAGCTCACGTCTTTAGGCATAAACACCTAACTATTTTAACTATTCTGTAGAGTGACTGCAGACATGGTCTGTGGAATGTTGCAAAGCTGTTTCCAATCCTGGCTGCAAATCCCAACCTCACCATTGACTAGCTGGGTGGCCTCTCTGAATTTCATTTTGTTATCAATAAAATGGGGATAATAATACTTCCTTTATAGGTTTGTCCTATAGATTAAATATGGTAATCCACATTAAATATTTAGCTTAGTGAATGGCTCATAGTAAGTCCTCAAAAAATAGTTAATAATAATAATACTTACATAAGTTATATACTTCCTTAGCAGCACAGAATATATGATAATACGGAGGATATTCAGTATGTGCAATCCATCCACTCTCTAGATGGTGGGCTCAACCACGGGTGTGTACAGAGTTGGTGCATTCCGTTGGTTTGGTCTAGATGGTCTGTTTGGATAGGGCCACAAGGGTTGTGTGTTTGGTTCACATTGTTTTGATCCTTCCTGGAATTGATTTAACCAAAGTGAGCACGGGTGTCATGCCAGTGATGTGTGTTGAGTCAGAGTATTTACCCCTTCTCTGGGGAACAAGGATGTCTGCCCAATGCCTCCGACAGTGAGCTGAGTACCCACAGGAGGGAGTTCATGGCACATGTTGTCTCTTGTCTAATTGGTTTGTTTTAATCTTATGGGCACCGTGAATCTTCTAAATGATCATATTTCTATCTCTGATTTAGCCATTTGGAGGTAAAATTACAGCTCCCTTCTAGATAGTAAATGGGACCCTCTGGATGCACTTCTGAATGCTCTTCTTCCCCTGGGCTTTCCTATTTTCTCTCCCATCAGGCCTTTTAGCCTCGTTCCTTGGTAGGGCCACCACCCCCTTGGTGGCAGGGGATGTGTACAAGGCATCCAGCTGAGAGGGCCAGTGGGGGATTGACGTCCATCCCAGGCTCTACCCCCAAGCCCTGTGCCCTCGGGAGGGGCTGCATCTCCTGGACAAGGTGCACCATTTTGCACAAATACATCCTGTGACTAATAGGCTCTGCTCCCCGAGGTGTTTATTTTATCCCCGTTATCTATGTACTTTGATAAGCGACGACTTCAAGCCCTTTCTGCCCCAGAGTGAGATAAAGTGATTACCAAGAGGATACCCACGGCCGCAGACAAATCCAATGTATACATCTGTATGAAGAAACAGAAAATGAAGTGTCCCGCTCACCTAGTTTGAAACTTAAGACAAGGGAACAAAATGCGATTCAATTCTAGAGAAGGTCAGTTATAGGCTGGAGTTAAGGTGAAAGAAATTCAACGCCTCCATGTTGTGTTTGAGAAAACGGGGCATCAGCTTGCAGTGTTTAAAGAAAGGTTGCTTTGAAAATCAGAAATTTTCTTCAGTAATCACACTTCTCTTTCAACTGAAGTCAAGGGATTTCAGTTGGTTTCTGGGGCTGGTTGGCCACGTGGCAGCTTAGTAAGAATGTATAATAAGAACCAGCCCAAAGTCAGAGGAAAGACCTTCAGGCAGAAGTGAGTTAAAACTCTGTTTGTGTTTCTTCAGCCGTTCTTGTGAAACCGCCAGTGAACTCTGAATAGGAAGATAGACACGACCTCCTTGGGGGGGGGGGGGGGGTCCTGGCTTCTGGCTCTTTGGCCAGAGTAACCTCATCTCATCCAGTGTTTTGCGAGTGAGATGATCAGGCAGGACGTTTCTACCTGAACTTTTTTCTGATTTCTCTCTCATCCTCTCCTGCATCCGTTCTCTCTCTCACATCTTTCCCCTGGTGCCTTCACACCAGGAACTGCTTTCTCACCCGTGGTACCCGCCACCTCTGGATCCCACACTGGCAAAGGCGGGGGGATAAACCTGGATGTAGCAACACATGGCAACGCATCCAGGTCACAAAGTGTCCTGATGCAGACTTCGGGAAACAGCGGGGTAGCGAGCGTCCTGGCTGTTCCTGGGAGACGCACACAAGCTCAGTGCTCAAGAGGACAGATGTGTTACCCTTGGGAGGAGACTCCCGTGAGCCTTCCAGGCCAGAACACACTGTCCCCCTGCCCCACCGCCAACAGCCTCATTTTTGCAGGATCAGCCTGCCCTGAGCGTGATTGTCACCCACTGGGACAGTGCCACCGAGGGCTATTAAAGGTGTTGCCCTGTGGCTTCAGCAGCCTCTGGGGAGGGATCACGAGACGGCAGAGTCTTCCTCTTGGAGGGGGGCTGCAGTTGTGAGTGCCTGATAGGGAAAGAGGTGAGAGAGAGGTCGGACCCCCAGATGCCTCCTCTCCCCCGTAACTGTGATTTGTGATGGGTTGCTCTGTTTCCAGGGTGGAGACTGGTCCTCCAGAGCTGGGCAGACACCCACTTGTGGTAGTGCTTAAGACGTGTCACATAGTAATTACCAGCGTGATGCAGCCTCTTAGCTAGCTGTAAACAGAAGGAGCAGCTGTGCACCAGTATTATCCTGTGACTCAGGAAGTGACATCTCCTGGTGGGGTTTTAGTTGAACTCTAAGCAAGTGTTTTATTTTTGAAAGGAAAACAAGCCCATCTATCAGGGGATCATCTTCACATTATGCCTATAGAAATTATACCTATAAACTTCATCTTCAGACAAGATGAGGGGATTACAAATGTGTTTCTATATTTTTGGAAATTACTAGTATCTACTACTGAGAGTATTCTATGCAGGGCTCACTAATTATGTGTCATATGTATGTTTAAACGTGGCTCTCTTCTCAAAGAAATTAACTCAGTGTTTCTGGAGTAGCTTGTAACGTAAGTGGTGGATAACCTTCCTTCCAAAGTAATTAAACTGAATGTGAATTCTAAATAGTCATAATTTCCCCATTTTGTAATACTTTAAAAACTTCCTTTTAGAAGCGTATTTGTTTGTATGAAGGAAGACTTTGAGACGTAGATTTCGTAATAAAAGGAATACACACATCAATAGATTATAAACCTAGAATTAATCGACTTGCTTGCTGAAACAAGAGGAGATTTGCTCAGTAAACTAAGATATGACAAATGTTGGCAGCGACAATAAAGGAAGTAATTGATAATCCCTTTTTTGGGCACAGCAGAGGGGAAAATGGGAGACGGTTTGTTCCATAAGGTAACTGTTGAAGGTTTGATGGCAGATAATGTCTTTCTTTCATGCCAACTCCTATAAACTGGAAATGGTGCCTGGAGCTCTCATAGGGTTGTGAGGCCTTATCAGGAAGGTTCTGGAAAGAGTGTGATGGTCTGCCATACCTGGGGAGGGTGGTTATGTGGGTGAAGCCCACTGTACCAGGGTAAGAAGTCGGGGTGGGAGGTGGAAGGGGTGGGGTATAATCTTTGTTTATTTAGATAAACTTTGAAAGACCCTAAAAATTTTCAGTGACATTGATGGCACCTTGACTTTTCCCCCTCCATTAGATACCAATGTTCTGAAGCTTGAGACCTTAGCAACTCTACCCAGGAAAAATCTGAAAGTTAGATGCCTTTTGCTAAAACCTGGATAAACTTTTAGGGCAAGGACTATTTTAAGATCAGAGGAAACCTTTCTCATTCTAATACTTGACAAGTCAAATCTGGCATACAACAGCTTCACCAGCAATGTGACAGGAAATTGTGTGCTTATGTCTCATGTGTTACTGGCAAAAGGACTATTTTTCTAACCACAGGCTTGGGAGGCTGGTGGGTTGGAGCTGGAAAGACCTGGGTCCAAATCTGGGTTTTCTTGGTCGTGTCTGCTTTCTCATCTGAAAACGGGAGGATTTTATCCACCTTGTCTGATTGTTGTGAGGATTAGAGAGAATATTATAAAGCTCCGAATGTAGTTCCTGGCCCTTGGTACATGCACAGTAAGTGAAAGGTGTCTTTAGACCAAAAGCTCTTTGAATGGTTCCCGGTTGGCTTGCTGGGCTAATCAGTGATCCCCGTCACCGCTGTATAACCATACGGCTGAAGCCCATGACACCCTGAACCCAGCAGGTCAGTGCAGCCCAGAGGCCAAGTCCACCCCACAGCCCGTTTTTATAAATCAAATTTTGTTGGCACACATCACGCTCTTCCATTTGCACGTGGTCTATGGCTGCCCTCACGCTATAATGGCAGAGTTGACTACACGGACTGTATGGCCAGCAGAGAGCAAAATATTTGCCCTCCGGCCCTTTAGAGAACACGTTTGTCTCCCCGACTCTAGTGTAGAACCGCTTCCAGCATTTGAGTCGTGTGCTTACTGAGTCGGAGCGTTCATTCTCAAATCTCTTAAGGCCCATTGTCATTGCTACGGTAATTGCATAATTTTAATGATAAATTGTGTAAACTGATGAAATAAGAGATCAAAAGGAGGATTGTTGTGGGAGCCTCTACTGGTTGTTCCCACATACTCGACTTCCTTTCCTTGGATAGTAGACTCTCAAGTTTCAGCCCGATGATGGCCACCAGCAATTGAATTACATTTCCTAGGTTCCCTTGCAGACAGGCATGGCCGCGTGACTGCATTCCAGCCAGTGGGAGGTGGGTGAAAGCTTTGCATGCAACTTGCAGGCCATGACTTCAAAGGGAGAGGGAGTGCCCTCTGCTTCCTTTTTCCCCTCCCTGCTGGCTGCAGTGGTCCATGGGATGACTGTGTGATTTGAGAATATGGAGCATCAAGACGGAAAGAGCCTGGGTTTTCAACATTGTAGAGATCCTGTGTCAGCCCTGAACCACTATGCTCTGTCCATGAGGGAGAAATGAAGTGCTCTCTCGTTTAAACCCATCACTTAGACCTTTGATACAACAGGCAAACTTATATCTTAATACATACAGTTGTTTATCCCTAAGAAAACTGTTGAATGTATTAGGAAGAATCAGTAAGGGCCAGTTGCTGATAAATAATGCTTTTTGAAAAAAGTGAACAAACAGCTAAAAAGGTTGGTGGGGGATAGGCATAAAAATTGAGAATGATCCTTTACGTGGGTTGTTTGATTCGTCATTAAATTCTTGCTCCTCTTTAAATAAATGAAACTAGAAATCATGAGTAATTCATGGGGATGTGTTTTATGCCAGAACGCCAATCTTTGTTGCAAGCCCTAACTCAACTGGAACTTTTATAACTCCCGCAGCACGTATTCATAAATTAATATTTATTGGATTGAGTTGACTGCCCCAAGGGTGTACTGCTTGGTTTCTTAGTCGCCAGTCAGCATTCAAGTTCTACCCTGAGTCTAAGAATATTCATGCCAATTACTCATTAATATGGTTGAGAATTAATCCCCTACACCAGCCCAGATAAGGGAATAGGAAAGTTATCGAATACTGAAAAAGCAGCTTAAAAGTGACCACTGTTTGCAACGGATAAAGATAGACTGTGATAGCTCTTTTAAACCCCATGATGAAAATCTAAGAAAGGAAGTTTAATGACTCTCAGGTAATTAGGCCCTGACAGTTAGGAGCGCCCATTGTTTCTGGTAAATTTGCCTTTACCTTCTAACCCCCATCTCTTTGGTCTCCTGCTCCACATTTCCAGTGAAATCATAGGTCCCTGCTTTGACCAAACACAGAATTTCAGGGGTCCAACTGACTGAGCCTGCAGAGGGCAGGCCAGCTGGGCATCTGCTCTGGCCTTGCAGTCCCCAGGGCCTGGAAATCAGCAACCCATTGTAAAGGAAAGATGAAATTCCTTATATGGCTTTAAGTTTCTCCATTACAGGACCTCAGATATTGACATTTTACATCTTTAATACCCTCACAGCCTCAGAAAATGGAAGCAGACTGGACCTTCTCAGCTTATGAGGAGGTCTGTTTGCTGGGAACCTCTTTCGGCCTGAGATCTGACACTTCGACATCAGTACTTGAAGGGTCACTGATAGCTACTGGCTGAGATTCTCTTTCCCATCAATACCACCAGGGATGTGTTAAGGGATATTGCCAGCTTTAAGTATTCCTCTCTCAAGTTAGTATCAATTTCTAAATCAACTCTTTATAGGAGAAGATAAATGTTTATTTCATAAAAGTAGAGGACGTATTTGGAGTTTTCCTAAATTCAGCCTTTTAGGTAAACGTGAGTGGATTATAAAATCCTTGAGCAGAAGACATCATTGATTATCGAATCCAGCAGCACTCAGCCCGGGGCCCATGGACCGTCTGAATTCCCGAGGTATTTTGAAGGAGGCCATTATCCAAAAACAGTTCATATCCGATCTGGTCCAGCTCCTTATTTTATAGACTTGAGAAACCCGAGTTCCTCCTGTGGACTCGTCAGGACAGCCTCCCAGGGGCTCCTGTGGTTGCCGTGCTACTGATGTGTGGCATTCTTTAGCATAATTTGTTAAAAGAACATTAATTTCATTTCCTCTTATGATTCCAAAGAGTCAGTTCAGAACAGAATTCACAGAGTTGGTTCATTCCTGGCCTCTCGGACTATATATTCAAAGTGAACTTAATTTTTAAGTGAACTTAATCATATTCTTAGCGTCTGGGGTGTCTAGTGGCTGTGGTATGTACAGGGATCACTCAAATCATGTTGGCACTGGATAGTTTTGTTAAAGATTACATAGATTAGAAGGTATGGGCTTTGTAAGAGAAACAAAGGCAGGTATCTGTCTTTAAAAACAATTACCTTTTCTAGAACCCAACATTTTGATGAGCCATTTTTTCCATTTCTTGAAAATGCATTGTGGTAGCATGAGCTAGGGGAAAAAAAAAGCAAGAAGAATATACATAATAAATTAAGTTCTGATCAAAATACAATTCTAAACATAGAACATCTTTCAAGACAGTGATTAAAAGATATCTCTCTCTGTCTTTCAGTGCATGTTTAAAATAGTCATTGTGTTGTTTAATTATAGGTACTTTTCTTTGACCATTTGGCTCCATTGGTTCCCTTTTGGCTGTGGTCAGTTCCCTGAAGACTCATTACCTTTGTGGCCCTCACCTAGGATGATGAACTCACAAGGAGCTCAGGATGAAATATTTAGCACCACTTAATTGATCAACTTAACTGGATGGAGACAACCCTTGGCATGTCCAGGCCCAGTTAAATGCCATTTCACAGTAGTTTTGTCCTTGTGGTTCTGGATGGTTCTCACACGGGAAAAGTATTGGTTTGGCCAAAAGGTTCGTTCGGGTTTTTCCATACCATCTTATGGAAAAACCTGAACGAACTTTTGGCCAACCAAATAAATGATTAAGGTTGATCAAAGAGCTATTTGATCTTACTATATAGGCTCTTATCAAGTCTGTTTCATGTTAGTAAATTATAGTGTTGGGGAGGAAGGAATTTTCCTCTACCCTTCTAGGTTCTTCTGGCTGGTGTAAGAATTAAATTGACACGAGACAGATTAACAGGAGAAAAACAAAAGTTTAATAACGTGTACACACGGGAGAGACCTAGGAGAACAGAGTAACTCTCCAGTATGGCCAAAACCCTCACCTGAACTACCATCTTCAGCTAAAGACAAAAGAGGTGTTGAGGGTAGTGGTTTGGAACTTCAAAGGCTAGGAAGGCAATTGACATGGAGATAGAAAAGCAAATGTTTGGTAAGTAGAGGTTTGCTGGGCCAGGAAGAGACAGTGGGACACAGAGTGGGCTCTGAGCTCTAGGGCCTGCTGAGTTTCCCTCACCACACTCAGACCATATTCTTCGCAGATGTCTCTGCTGCTAGCTTGCTTCCTGGAACACGCCCTCTATCTGTTGATACATTATTTTAGGCAGTTAGGGGGAAGGTCAAAGTTTCTTCCTGAGTTTTTTTGGGCCTTGATTGTTTTTTTTTTTTTAATTATTAGCAACTTTAATTATTATTTATTTATTTATTTGGCTGTGTTGGGTCTTCGTTTGTGCGCGAGGGCTTCCTCTAGTTGCGGCAAGCGGGGGCCACTCTTGGGCCTTGATTGTTTTCACCTCGAAATAATATGCATGCCAAAGAGACAACTTGGGGGGGCAAATTTTGCATCCCTACAATAGAGTACAAGCAGAACATGGGATAATAATACGTTCTATATGTGTATAAAAACAAGAAGGCATTTAACATTTTACCGACTAGCCAATCCAGTCAACAGTGACGTAGAGGGAGAGGAGAAAGGGGTATGGATGTAACCGTGTGCCCCGGAGAGAGGTGCGGGAGTTGTGAACACACAGGCACTTGCCTAGGAGATCTGATTCAGTTGTCGGCGGCTTCCTGGAAATGGCTAGAAGATTGGGCAAGCAGATGATCTCCAATACGCCGGCTTGGCAGTTTACACACATAGAAAGCGCGTGTGGCAGCCGTTAGATTCTCCTGAACACCACGGACAGGAACTTGGACCCTGGGGACAGGTGTGAGTGTCTGCAAAAATGAAGGAGGATGGGGGAGATGGCGGGCACCTCTCTCACGGGCATAAGGTTCAGCCTAGATCATTCCAATCTCATTTACTTGCACTGAACTTCACTGCACAAGGGAATACGAATTTTTAAGAATAAGTTTTCCTCAGCGAATTTATAATATGAATGGAAATGAAATGTCAGAGGAACTCTTTAAGTAAGTGTTTGCAGGAACCCCTTCAGTCTTCAGGTATAAAATGCACAATGACGGTTATCGAGGTGGTGAGAAGTGCGCTGAAGGCAACTCCTTTTTAGTTAATTATCAGCCAGATTTTTTTTTTTTTTTGCGGTTCTATGTGTATGAGAAAGTGGGGGAAATGCAATCCCGTAGAAACTCACTCTCTAAAGCAGACAGGCTCTATTAGTTACTTTTTAGAATTTTGTTTTCCTAAAGAAACTATCACTAGGAGAAATACGGTCTTTTGAAATTTGTCCTCACTCCATAGCGTCAGCCACTGCACACCCTCCCTGGGCAAGAGATGCCTCCTCGGTAACCTGTGCCCAGATCCGCTTCTCCCTTGCCCCCCGCACATACTCCTTTCTAGTTCGTGCCCTCCCCACTCCCAGATACATCCCCACCTTCCCGCCATGCTGCTGTTGAGTACTGCATTATTTACCATTAAAACATGCAGTATCCATACAGTAGCTTATTGTTAAAAATCTGCTTCTGAGGGAGGCCGATGGCCAATTTAGCGAGCAGTAAGACATCATAATGCGATTCTCATTTCTTTCGATGACTGACAACAGTGATCCTCTTGGTAAGGGTATGTTCCTTTAAGAGTCACCAACGTCATTCACCGGCTTTTAAATGAAGATAAATGGGAGATGCGGTCTTTAAAGGACTAAGGTGGGACTGTGGCCTGTGATTTAACAGTGTAGCGTTTTGAATAAATATCTCAATGACTGATAGTCACTGGCTCCAGGTTTGCCGTATTCCAAGGTACCCCCTTCAACACAAAGGCTGACAACAAATTCTCCCAACAAAATTAATTTTAATTGGCCTTCATTTGAAAAGCCCTCTGGAGGAACTTTATCATCGTTCAGTCTGTTTGGGTTGTATATACCTGTTCCAGCACGGTGTGATGGGTAAGAGCTCTCAAAAAACAGAATGAGGAACTATATTGTTAATGAAAAATTTTTGCCCCATAAGAAATACATTCTTCGGTATTGTCACAGAAGCTTAGGTTTCATGTAACTAGGCCAGAGGTTAAAAAAAAAAAAAAAAAAAAGGCAGGGAGAGGACATTTCCTTTTGATTCCAACTGCAGTAAATCCTGGATGGTACTTCATTGGAAATTGTGGGTCCCCAACAGAATGCAAAAGAAAGGCTTATATCTGAATTAGCAAACTTGCTTTACAGGAACAATTTCTGTTTTCCTTGGGGAGTGTTTCCTGGTTCTCAGGTATTATCTGTCCTTCGGGGATAAAGTAGAAACCTTTTCTTCCCTCAGGGGTAGTGATTAAAGCAAATCTCCCTGTTCACAAATGACAGGGTGTTTAATCTCCTGCAGGTCTCAAGTAGGAGCTTGTTCAGAGCTGGTAATGGAATTTAAATTGTTCATGCCCTGGGCTTATGAAAGTCTACTTGTTGAAAAGTTAACAAAATTGAAAACGCTGGAAAATAACTTCTACTGGCATCTGTTCACAGAAACTAGAATCATACAAGAAGTAACGTGATGGGCAGCTGAGTGCCAGGCTTCCAGATGATCTTGGTGGATTGGATAGTTGATAATCACTGCACCCAGGGAAGTGGCAGGGCAGAGACTGAGGTGGAAGGAAGAAAGGGGCAGTTGCACAACGTGACTGATCTCTAATTCATTTGAGACTTGGTATAAAAAGAACGAGAGAGCTCCAAATAAAACACCAAGTTGCCCAGAGGGAGGTGAGGCTCAGCTTCTCAGGGCAGGAAGAGCCAACACTCAGGTGGCGCCTCCTGGTCCCTGGCGGGGGGGAGAAGTTGTCCACGTGGTTAATTGGTCTGAAAAAGTGACAATTTCACATTGAGTGTTCTGTAATTTCTTAATCTTGTGTTTGCTTATTTAATCCTCCAGTTGACATATCTTATTTGCTTTGTCATGGTTCTAATTCTGTGAGTGTTTGCGCAGGGAAACAGGATCCCTGTTTTTATTTCGTTTCTCTGCCTACACACGATCACACGCAAACACGCCTGCACGCGGAGGAACACGCCATGGATCCAGAGGATGAAGAACAATTCTAACACATCGCGCTCAGAAATGGTCAAATCTGTAACTGGAGACTGACTGACCTTTCTAAGAAAAATTAGTCAGGAGTTAACATCAACAGATATTCACTACCAACAGAGGACATGAGACCATTAGTCACCAGCCGAGAATGACAGGGCGGCGAGGGCTCCCGGCCAAAGCATATTTATAGGTGCGATAGGTGAAGCAGCTGCTTGTCCCAGTTGCTAGGTGACAGCTTAGGTTATAACAAATCCCCTTTTACAAAAGTTTGTCAGTATGGGATGTTGACATTGTTAACTTTCTGTAAAATGTGGTTTGGCTTCAATTTCCAATTCCTATGGATTAAAAATAAAATAAATTAGTGTAAAATAATGTATTTTCTCTGGAGGTACTTTGACGGTTCTTCTAAAGATCTTTGGAAATGGTTATTGCAATATTGAGTTCTTAAGGATATGGAAAATCTAAAAAGTGACCGGAAAGGGGTGTGTGTGTGTGTGTGTGTGTGTGTGTGAACGTGCACATGTGTTTGAGAGGAAACAGCAATAGCTGAAAATACTCTCTAGTGGATTGAGGTCACCTGACAGAAACAAACAAGGGACTGATTTTCCCTATCCCGACAGAAGGATGGATATTCATGGGGTTTCACATTCTGGCCGACTTCACAAGCCCCAGCCCGGCCTCCATGGGTCGCACAGGTGCTCGTGGGTCATGTGAGAGTAACGTCTATAGAAGGTGCTCCTGGATCCAGGGATCTCCATGGAGAAGTCAGGCGTTAGGACCTAAGTTTTGCCAGAAGGAATTCCACACAAAATACTAATTTCTACCTCAGGAAACATTTGAAATAAATGAGCCCTATTTCCTGGTTACCTAATTTCAAAGGCAGTTTAATTCTGCATTTCCAAGGAAAAATAATAAAACTATTCCATATAAGTGAAAGTCGGTTTCCAAATTTTTCAGACTTTTTGCCTATGATGTATTCCTACACATATAAAGGAATACACACTAATTATTGCGATAGGTAATGTATAGAAGCATTTGGATAAGTGCATTAAAAAAATCAATAAAAGTCACTAAACTATTTTTGATTTGTTTTTCTTGGTTTGATATTTGTTCATTGTTTATATCCATTCCTTTATTCAATATTTTATGTGCCTCGCAGAAGTCAAGTTCTGTAAGCTGCTGAAGACAGAGCCGTATCTGTGAATCGGTTCAGGGCATTTAAGTCTCATGAGGTGTCAACATTACAAAGGAAAGTAACTACAATTGAAAAATTGCTACAAAAGAAAATGACGTATTGGTGGAGGTGGGCAGGGCTCAGGAGGAGAGATTCAGGGAGGAGGTGCACATAGTGCTTGTGACACAGTGCCGGGCCTGGGAGGGCCCAGAGATCAAGGGTATCATTGGCACAGGGTATGGAATCACTGGAGGGTCCTGGCTTGGAAAGAGCTGAAGCAGTGGAGAGAGAAAATAGGAATCTAAACTCCTTGGTCCCAGGCTTCACCTGGGAACCGAGATGCTTTATCGATGTCTCTATTTCTGTAGCTCGGCATTCAGGGAGTCCATAATCCGTCCACGTTACTTCTCTAGTGTTCTTTCCCACTCATCTTTTTTTTTTTTTTTTTAATTAATTAATTAATTAATTTTTTTTTTTTTTGGCTGTGTTGGGTCTTCGTTGCTGCACGCGGGCTTTCCTCTGGTTGCGACGAGCGGGGGCTACTCTTCGTTGCGGTGCGCGGGCTTCTCATGCGGTGGCTTCTCTTGTTGCGGAGCGTGGACTCTAGGCGCGCGGGCTTCAGTAGTTGTGGCACGCGGGCGCAGTAGTTGTGGCTCGCGGGCTCTAGAGTGCAGGCTCAGTAGTTGTGGCTCATGGTCCTAGTTGCTCCGCGGCATGTGGGATCTTCCCGGACCAGGGCTCGAACCCATGTCCCCTGCCTTGGCAGGCGGATTCTTAACCACTGCACCACCAGGGAAGCCCCCCACTCATCTTTGAAATGATGCCAAGTTCCAGAGAGTTCTTCCGGTGTCTCAACCTCCCATTATAAGCATTCTTGGTTCCATTTATGAAGGCCCTATTTTGTGTGTATTTGTTCTGTGACCTCAGCAGGATAGTTAATGTATCTGAGCCTCAATTCCCTCATCTGTAGGACAGAATAAATAATAGGACCTCGCTCATAGGCTGACTGTGAGGATTGAATATGACAGTAAGTTTACAACATATAGAACGGTGCCTGGCTCCTGGTGAGTGTTAGCTATTATTCTTATCTCACATTGCCTGGAACCCCCATTACTTGAATTTTTCATCAACTGCCTTGGTGTGAATTTTTCACTCTATTAGCATCCTTCCATTCTACTAAAACCATCACCTAAATAGAACTGTTTTTCTAAAAAACACTAATTCTAAAAGATACATGCACCCCAGTGTTCATAGCAGCATTATTTACAATTGCCAAGATATGGGAGCAACCTAAGTGTCCATCAGCAGATGAATGGATAAAGAAGATGTGGTACATACAATGGAATATTACTCAGCCATAAAAGAGAATTAAATTTTGCCATTGGAAGCAACATGGGTGGACTTGGAGGGTATTATGCTAAGTGAAATAAGTCAGACAGAGAAAGACAAATACTATGTGTTCTCATATGTGGAATCTAAAAAATACAATAAACTAGTGACTATGACAAAAATGAAACAGATTCACAGATATAGAGAACAAACTAGTGGTTACCAGTGGGGGGGGAGGGGTGATATGGGGGAGGGGAGTAAGAGGCACAAACTGTTTGGTATAACATAAGCTACAAGGTTATATTGTACAACACAGGAACTATAGCCAATATTTTATAAGAACTATAAATGGAGTATAACCTTTAAAAATTGGGAATCACTATATTGTACCCCTGTAACATATAATATTGTACATCAACTATACTTCAATAAAAATTAAAAAATAAAGTGAAAAAAGTAACAAACGAAACCATTCAGGTACTAAAAACAAACAAACAAGAAAAGTAAATAAATTGTCATGCTGATCTCTGTGGAATCCTATTCCATAACTCTTTTGAATAGTTGTTTCTACCTTACAATTTAAAATATATTCTACAGTTCTGCATTGCCCACCCCCTCCCCGGAAAAATGTAGCACTTTATTTTGTATTGCAAATGCCAGAAACCAAACTGAAACCAGCTTAAGGCGAAAAAGGGAATGGGCTCCACAAAGGGGATGTCCACGTTTGAATTTGTTTTGGGCTCAGCAGAACCCAGGAGCTCAAACCCGACCATCAGGGTTCGTTTGTGCCCTCTACCTCCACCTCACGCTCGTCCTTCTCTCTCTCTCCATCTGCTCCACGATTCCTGTCTCTTGTTGGTAATCATCTCCTCAAGTCTAAAGCTCCAGAAATATGTGAAAGGATTTGAGCTTTGATATATTAAAAAAATCCCTTTTTTTGCTGTGAAAAATTACTTTCAGTTATAAAAATACCTTCTGACTTTTAGGTTGACTAGTATAAGCTAAAAAGATTTATTATCCTGTAAAGTGTACAATAATGAAAAGAGAGTATCTTATATTCAACAGGCTCTCCTCATGTATCCAAGCCCCAGCTTAGTGTTTGAATGTTTTTTCCCCCCAACAGCCCCTAGATTCAATGAAATGTCATTTTGTAAACGTGAGTTTCATATATAACGCGAGCGAGAGAGAAATCACTTTGGGGTCGCTCACTGGTAGAGGCTGTGCCTTAGTCATCGCGAAATCCCTGAGGCGGGACTGCTGACAGACAGACAGCTGCACTCAGTGCGTGGTGATTGAAATGAACGGACGGGAGATGACACTGAGACACATTATTTGTCCTCTGCCAGGATTCATTTATTTCAGCATAATTTTTGGTTGTGCTCAAAGACGCTTGGGGTGGAAGAGATGTAGCAGGCTGCTGGCACGTGTTCTCTCCTCCAGAATTACCGTCTGTTTTTAAAGAGCAACCGAGTGTCACATTTCTTAGTCTCACAGAGCCCCCTAACGGGGAGAGCTGTGTGCTGCACCCTGAAAACCAAGTGCATCCAAGGTTCACGCATGGCGCCCGTAAACCGTGCAAAGGCTAACTTGTCTTTTAATATAACACTTAAAGACTGTTTTTGTTAAGTAGATTTTTAAAGAAAGAAGGTATACAATCGTGTAAAAGAAAGGTACTTCGCTGTACACCTGAAACTGACACAACATTGTAAATTAACTATACTTCAGTGAAAAAAAAAGTTAATAAAAAATTCTTTACCCACTGAACTATAGTGTCATCATTCATTATCATGATTAGTTTGCTATTTTCTTGCATAAATACTGTGCAAGGAAATCACTATGCATATATTAAAAGAGTACATCATTTATGATAGCATCAAAACCCATCAGATTTCTAGGAACAAATGTCCTAAAGGATGCATAACCCTCTACACTAAAAACTATACACAAAAGATACAAGAAAAACAAAATTAGTTATGTGTTGTTCATACGTGTGTGTGTGTGTGTGTGTATTCAATAGCGTTTATAATAGGGCTTGAAATATGGTAGTGTATGTCTGCAGCTTTGTTTATCTTCTTCAAGATTTCCTTGGCTGTTCTTGGTACTTTAAATTCCCATTTAAATTTTAGGATTAGGCAGCCTATTGGCATTATAAGTTCTGATGAGATTTTGAATTTGTAGGTCCAACTGGGGAGAATTGATATATTTACAATATGCCAATATGTCTACTCCTTGAACATATACCTCCATTTACTAAGGTCTTCTTTAGTTTTTCTTAATAATGTTTTGTAGTTTTTAGGGTAGAGATTTATACATCTTTAGTAACATTTATTCCTAGGAATTTGGTGTTTTTTTGATGATATTGTAAATGACATACTTTTTAAAATTTCATTTTTGTAAGTTCCTATGTTACAAATAAATGAAAACTCAACTAGAAAAAAAAGATAGGTATGAAAGAAAAATTTAAAAAATCATTCCGATCTCAGTTTGACCATGTGGGTTATTTGGTTCATAACAAAACTCACCACTTTTTATTCCTACGTATCACACAGTTAAATTACTTAAAATCAGTTGGATCCTTTTGGACGTTGCTTTTAAGACGTGTTAGGACCACAGCAGCATTCAGTCTAGGGCTCATTATTCTCTGCTGCTGAGGTAGGACCCTGGTGAGCACTCTACCCGACGTGTGAATTTTGAGGCTTTTCCAGTCTAGTCGGTGGGAAGGATTTCCAGGTATCCTCCCCAGCCCTGTGAGCACAGGACGCTGTTCCCTCTCATCCTTTCCCATGCCTTGTCCCTCACACGTGCGTCCTCAGCTGGAGGGTCCAGGGGACCCCGAAGGTGGCCCGTGTTCTCTGTGCAGGCTCTACCTGCCACACTCTGTCCCTCCAACTCCAGCCCCTTTGGACTCTCACTTCTGCTGCTCAACTCAGGCAGTGGCCAGGACCCACCTGGGGGCACCCAGGTGCCTGCTCTGCGGCCTGACACTTTCTCACTGGGTATTTCTTATTGTAACTCTTAGGATAAGAAACACGTGCCTCAGAATCACCTGGGACACTAATTCAAAAGGCAGATTTCTGAGGTCACCCCAGGCCTGCTCCATCAGAGTTTCTGGAGTGAGGCCATGACAGCTGCTATTGAAACAGTGCCCTGGGGTTCACACACTCTTCCCAAGTGGGAACTGCCTAACGAGATTACTTTGGCCATATCTAACGTCTGTGCCTAATTGTATTCTAGTAGGGTTATGGAGGCAGAAGGAAGGGGTGTTGGCTTCGGATTCTCCTGGGAAGCAGAGCTCCTTTCTGTGCCAAAGGGAGGCTGCTTGTCTGAGGAGCTATCTCTCTAATTCTTATTCCCTTAGAACGTCTCGGACTGGTGGAACCATATCGGTTCTTCAGTAAACAGCTGCTTATCTTGACCATGCAGAGTGTCTTTTGTCAAAAATCCGTCCCTCTAGTTTCTCTTAAGAAGGAGAATGTAACTAAACGGAATCTGCCAGGGCCTCAGTTTGGTAGCTTTTCTGGCAAGCTCCGCACAGCTGCAGATCCTTGGGCAGAGCCCACGTGAAAGATGCCGTGGCCGTGGGAAGGCTGGGAGGTGTGGCTTCTCTCTTGGAGAGTCTGGGAAGTTGGAGCTGGTGGTCACGAGGGAGGGACTCTTAAGAGGTCCTTACCTCCTGGCTGGAGGAAGGGAGGAAGGAGAGAGAAAACTAGCTGGAAGGAAGGAAGCAAGCAAGGGTAGGGAGAAGGGAAGGAAAGAAAGAAGGACAGACAGACCCACAAAAGGACCTTACTTCCCTTTGAACCTGGAAAATGCGTGTTCTCTCTGAAACTATGTAAGAAAAAAACTAAGCCCTGGAATATTCATGCTGAAGCCATTGGTAGCTAATTTTCTCCCTTGAATGAGCTTCAATCATAGAAGACTTACACTCTTTGGTGAAGAACTTGGTAAAGATTCACACTGTTTTTCAGCCTCCTTTTCTGTTTGTTGGGCCTTTCGTTGCACGTTGATCAGCGCCAAGGATGGTGGGAAGACAGCCACACACCATGTGAAAGATCTGTTTCCCTAGCATCGTCCAGTATTCACAGGAGATCCTTTCTCTGATTATGTGTTTTCCAGATAAGGCTCTCTAGGAAAACCTAGAGTTTCATTATGGAGCAACTCAGAGCCTGTGTGTGTGTGTGTGTGTGTGTGTTGTGTGTGTGTGTGTGTGTGTGTGTTGTGTGTTTGTGTACACGTGCAGATGTCACTTGTATTAATCGTTGACCAACCATCAAGTATGCATCTGACTTCCCAGTAAATATTTGGATTCTGCACAGGAGGTTCTCCTTTTTTCTGGGATGGGTAGGTCTTAAATGATGCCGTGTTGATCCTGGTCAATCACACCTCATTCCTCCTGACTCTAGGAAAGAGTGAGGAGGAGCATCACATGTTCCTTCTTGTTCTAAATTACAAGATGTGGCCTCTTCCAAGGTGTCATTGAATTTGTTCTTCCCTTGCAGAGGGCACATGTGTTAAAGGGAAGAGAACCGTGTTGGATATCAGGAGCCTCCAGTCAGGCTATGCCCTGAACTAGCTGAGAAAATGTGGGTTTCACTTTCCTTGTCTATAAAAGAAGGGAATTTGAAAAGTTGACATCAATTGGCCCATCTTTTTCTAAATTACATAACTGTATTATTCAAATATATTATGTAACTGTATTACCTAAACTGAACTGTGGTGACATAAATTAATGGTAGACTGTATATAATGGAAGACATTAGAAATGTATGTTCCACTGGTCCTCAGAATTAGTCACTGGACAATTTAAAACTATTATGAAACTCCCAGAGAGTGATGGCTAGGTGCATGTTTTATTTAGAGTGTACATGTAGAGTGACACCTCTTCTTTGCCCTTGAATTCGGATTTCCTTCTTAAATCATACATATTTCCATTAAATTTTATTCAGGACAATCTACACAATTATTTTATCTCAGACATTTACTACTCTTCCCAAAACCCATTTGGTTAGATAATATTTTCATGATTTACACGATGCATTTCTCATTTCTGTTTGTGATGGTAACAGTAATTCAGATATCATTAGAATTGTTCAAGGCGATTTTTAAAAATTTTGGCCATGCCATACGGCTTGTGGGATTTCAGTTCCCCAACCAGGGGTTGAACCCGGGCCACGGCAGTGAAAGTGCTGAGTCCTAACCACTAGACCACCAGGGAACTCCCTAAGGCGATTTTGTTAAAAATAAATATAAGTAACAATGGAATTTATTGTCCCAAAGTACTGTCACAGGAGGTAACACTTGTATTTTGACTATAGGATGTGAAGTGGGATATACTCGTGTAAGAATGTTACTCATTAAATAAAAAGAATGATTATACATTTAAGTATCCAGGAATTTTAAATCAAGGCCATATGTGTGTACATGTATAGCTTTAAGAACAGAAATACATCGATTCTTGTGTACCCAGCACCTAAATGAAGATATAGAACATGACAAATACCCAAGAAGCTCCCACTTGCCATCTCAAGTCTCATTCCCTACACACCCCCATCTTAGGTATTCCCTCTCCTGAATCTTGTTTTTTTTTAATCATTTCCTTGCTTAAATAACTGTTAGCTTAATGTGATTCTGAGCTTTATATAAATGAAATCATGCTGTGTATAGACCTCTGTGATGTTTTTCTCAATATTATGATCCTGAGGTTCAGGTATAAACATGGGGTTTGAGTTCCTTCATATCCATTCCATCTTTCTTTTTTTTATTTTAAGGGAACTTTATTATTTTTATTTATTTATTTTTGGCTGCATTGGGTCTTCGTTGCTGCGAGCAGGCTTTCTCTAGTTGCAGCGAGCAGGGGCTACTCTTCGTTGCGGTGCGCGGGCTTCTCATTGCAGTGAGAAGCACAGGGTCTAGGTGCGCGGGCTTCAGTAGTTGTGGCATGCGGGTCTAGGTGCGCAGGGTCTAGGTGTGCGGGCTTCAGTAGTTGTGGCATGCGGGCTCAGTAGTTGTGGCTCGCAGACTCTACAGTGCAGGCTCAGTAGTTGTGGCGCACAGGCTTAGTTGCTCCGCTGCATGTGGGATCTTCCTGGACCAGGGCTCGAACCCATGTCCCCTGCATTGGCAGGTGGATTCTTAACCATTGCACCACCAGGGAAGCCCATCTTTCATTTTTGAACACAACTCACTTTATTTGTTCATTATCCTAATGGAAGTATATTTTAAAGTTGCTTCAAGATACAAAATGTTCACCCATTGCATTGGAATTGTTAAAATAATAATAAACAGTTACATTATAAGTTTTTCATTGATTTTTGTTAGAATTATATTTGCCAGACAGGTTAACCAAATCCTTAAATACTACTCAGTATGCATAGAGAGCAGAAATTAAAATCTGTATTTATGTCATACACTGAGCAGTAGAGTAGCCTACCGTTGCCAATTTGTAACAAGCCTATGTTGTTCTAGAAAGGAAGCCACAGTTCAATTTCAGTTTTTACTCTCCTGTACAAAATCTTTTCCCATTAAGCTGACATACTGGCAAGATTTTGTTACAGATAGTGGCCACTATATGTAACATTAAAAACTTAGTGTTTCTTTTAATAGGTCTGGAATCATTCGTAGGATATGCATAGTGCTAGATTTGGTCACCAATGTAAACAGGCTTGCTCACTGGTTCGAGCGTGGGAAGAGTTAATGAAGGCATAAACTGATAGCTAAACATCCCGAAAAGTTCATTTCTTACAACAGTCGGGAAATCATTTGGCAAATGTCTACCTCGTGGAGTAGCATCAGCCTGGACACCGGGCAGCTCGGTGACTCTCTAGCAGAGCATTGGTTGAGGCTCATAGAACAAAGAGGAAGGACAAGAACTACTTTTTTTTTTTGCTTTTTTCACGCTATTGCACTCGTTTAAATATAACTTAAAATTTATATTATAAAGGGAAATTGTATTATTTAATTTACAATTTCCTTGATGTTGATTCGAAAGTTTATTAAAAAGAAACAGAATCTAAATGTACACGATTTCTGGGTAGTTGAGCATCTAAGGGCCAAAGTAGTTTTAATTTGTCGCAAGGCTACTGGAGTTGAATCCAGAGATCAGTCTCACCCTGACACCCTTGCAGTCATAGCTCAGATGACACTTCACTAACAATGTGTCCTCTACTAGACACATTTGTTGAAAATTATCTGTGTAATAAATGAATTTGGGTGCCCTTAATAGAGCTTGTTTGAGCTGGTATATTTATGTGATGAGTTAGGATTGCAAGAGTGGGATTTGAACTTGATGGCATTGTAACTTCAGGAAATGCCCAGTATTTGCATGTCTTCTTCCTGGAGCGATTGTTACTAGTTTTTAGCTCACTGCCATTCCTGTGGGAAAATGAAGGCGGGGACCCACAGCACGTGCTTGGCACACACACCACATTCAGCACATTCTATGATGGTGATCGGGAAAAGATACTCTAGACAAATACGGGGTATTGTGAGATCCTGTTGAGTCTGACAGTTTTCTACTGAGTTGACCAACATAGTATACAGTTGGCCCTGGAACAACCCGGGTTTGAACTGCGTGGGTCCACTTAGAGAGGATGTTTTTCAGTAGTAAATTCTACAGTGCAACAGGGTCTGTCGTTGGCTAAATTTGTGGATGCAGAGGAACCACAGATCCGAAGGGCCAACAATAAATTATACATACGTGGATTAACTGCAGCATTGTACAAGGATCCACTGTGGACTGAAAATGCTTTGTTCGTGTTGATGATGGGGATAATGATAAGATTAAAACCAAGGTTTCTTTAAAGGTACTGTGGCTTTAACTACCTTTAAGGTTTAAAACATTTCTAACAATCCCACAAGGCCCTGTATGATCAGGTTTCTTCCTGCCATCCCAGCTCCCTGCAATGCTATTCTCTGGTTCGCTCTACTGCAGCCATACTGGGACCAATGGTGCTTTAGCTCCTTCTCACAACAGGACCTCTTGCGTATGCTGTACATTGTTCTGTCCGGAGCCCTTCCAAGCCTTTATGGTAAATAGTGCAAATCCAGATCATAGCATAAAAGTGACATCTTCAGAGAAGATGTCCCAAAGCCTCCACCCTAAACTTTTCCTTCATTGTGACCAGATAATCGTGGAGCTCGTTGCTTGCCTTGGCCTGTGAACTTCCTTAGACAGATGTTTGGCTTGTTCATCTCTGAATTCACATGGCTTTTCCAGAGAGTGTGGCCACTAGGAGGTGCTCAATGAATATCTGCTAAAGCAATAAATGTTGAGTGAATCATCCAAAGTTCAGTTAAAAGTTTTTGTTTTCTTTTTCTCTCTTTAGCTGGGAAGTTATCAATTCCAAGCCAGATGAAAGACCCAGGCTCAGCCACTGTCTTGCAGAATCATGGATGAATTTCAGCCTATTTCTTCAAGAAATGTCTGTGTTTAAACAGCAGAGCCCTGGCAAGGCAAGTTTTCCAGAAAAGGAGAATGATGTGTGTGCTTTAAAATGTGAAATAAACTTGGAAACAAATGAATTAACCTATTTTATTAGCCTGTAAGGGTTCTCCAATTCTGAATATAATACACTAGGAACACGTGCCAAAAAACTGATATTAGCAAGGTTCAGAAATGTTAGTGTTGTTAGCACTAGAAAATCCTTAACCTATATTTTGAAATTGGATTGGATTTCTATTTTATCCATATTTATGTAGCTTATTAACTAAAATGAATGATGATTTGTCCTCTCAGCCAGACCAAGGATAAAAACGTGTTATTAAGAATTTCAGTTTATATTATCTAGGCTGGTTCTCAAGTCAAAGGAACACATAGCCCTTTGAGGGTGTTTTGGGAGGTAACTGAGTCTCACTTTCAGTCTAAAAAGTGGAGATTCTTGTATGATTTACTTAAGAAAGAAAATCTTTGGCAGAAACATCCACAGTGATTATATAAATGGAATGAGTATTTTTCCAACAAAGATGAAAACCCACGAGGAGAGAGTTGAGTGGTTTGAAAGGGGTTACAAGAAATGCCCACTATAGGGTTTTTATGTGTAGAGACAGCTTCCACTGTATCTTGACAGCACGGGTGAGCTACAGAACCATCAATAGACCCCTTCCCTTCCAGTGCTACAGAAACGAATGTCCACCTGTAGTTGGAAGGAAGAACCTAGGAATGTCTTCACTTAAAATCCCTCTCTTTGTACCGTGTTACAGGAAATCTAACTTCAATGAGTAACAGAACTATATTGGGACACATTTTGAGCATACTAAAGTTGCAACGTTGTATATGGATAAATTATTTTAATCACTGAAGGTGATTTTTAGAATAGATATCAACATGGTAGTGGGGTGGGGTGACTTGTGTTTTTGATGCTTATTTTACTGAGATGAGTAAACACATTTTTAGAAGATTCTGAACTTAAACTTCTGCATTGGGTTGCATTAATATACCCCAAGTCAATTAACCTAAGATAACGATGCTACAAATTTAGTGGATAATATGAAATCCCTTTGCGAAACTGAATTCTGGATATAGTAATGCTTTTATTTGTTCTTTTAACTTTTATGGTCTTTCCTCTTCCATTTTGCTATTAGAATTCCATATTCTTCAAGGATCCCTGATGTTTGAGAAACAGCTCTTAATTTTGTTTTCCTTTTGACTAGTGAATTTATTAACCCTGTGCCAAGAATGAAAAATCAAAGTTAATCTGAATTTTAGACCCCCTTGCTGTTTCTCTTAATCAGTTATTGATCAGAGTTATGTATCCTTTCCTTGTGTGTCTTTTTTGAAATTCCCTTAATGAATTTTCTTGGCTGATCAGCGAAATTTAGTACCATAATTTAAAGGTAAAGCAAAGAAGTAAGATAGTTTATTTTAAATAATATAGTGTGAAAAAGAAGTGAAGACTTTATGGGAGAATTTTTCTGTCTTGATGTTTTACTTACTTAAAACAACCAAGATTCTTTTGGCTTCAACTGACAGAAAGAAAATAATCAAATTTTACTGGTGGAATTTAGTTTCATTCGCCAAACAGATACGGTTAGGAAGGAGGATAGTAATAGCCAGTCGATTTATCCCGGCTGCTTATCAGCTGTGCGAATTACTGTTATATTTATGTAAATACGTCTAATTTCTATAACATGTTTTGCTGTGTTTATGAATTTCTGTGGATTTATAGAAACAGTTTGAACCTACACATTTCATTACTGGGCTGCATTGTTTTCAGCGAGTGACCCTGAGTAAAACAAGTTTCTGGGTCCATACTATTCTTCAGGTCTCTTGCATCTGGTAATACAGCTGCAGGCATGATTAATGGGAGATGTTGTTCTCTGTGCCAGAGGTTAGCTTCTGGAACCTTCAAAATGATTATCACTTAACGTTAAAGTGGGCTAAGGCTGGTTGAACACAGCAGTCATTAGTCAGATCTAAGTGCAAAGAACACTGTTTGAAAAACATTTGCCATACATGATAGATGGCATGTAGATCAATAATTTTGTGTGTATCCTGTGCTCTAAAGTATCTTGATGTTATGTACAACTGTCACATGTTACTTCTATTATTTTTAGTTTTGTCTCCTGGTCTGCAGTGTATGCACCTTTTTTACGATCTTGGGAAGTTACATTCCTGGGGTTATACTGAGCTATCTACTGTGTAAGTATAGTAGAGCATTTGTCTAATTGATGTGACACACATGGTATCATTTAATGGTCTACAAGATGTTCCACAGTTTAGAAGAGGAGGGATGTGTTCTTGATTATAAAGCAAGTTGATTATTCTTTAATTTCCTGCTGTACAAAGTTTCTCCTTTTTCTAGAGACATGTTGCTATTTCAAAATTATAAGAATAGCTGTCAAAAAGCAAGGTTATAAGTGATTCATTTTATTTTAACTTATGTCAGTAAAGCTGTAAACAAGCTTTACTCTCCACCCCTCACAAATACATGAATATTTTTGCCGTTGTGCATGATCTGCGGCTCAAAATATAATTAAAACCACAGTGAGACACCATTATACCTCCACCAAAACGGCTGAAATTAAAAATACGGACTATATCAAGTGTTAGCCAGGATCTGGAGCAGCTAGAATTCTCACTCACTGTTGGTGAGTAGGTAGAATGGTACAACCACTTTGGATTACAGTTTGGTAGTTTTTTAAAAGCTACTATGTGACCGAGGCATTCCACAGCTAGGTGTTTTCCCAAGAGAAGTGAAAGCATACGCCTATACAAAGACTTGTCCACACATGTTCATAGTGGCTTTATTTGTGTTAGCCAAAAACAGAAGACAATTCATATGTCCATCAACAAATAGATGGGTAAACAAACTGTGGTATATCCATACAATGGATTACTACTCAGCACTGAAAATGGGATGTATGCCAACAGTCTGGATAAATCTCAAAATAATTAGATTGAGTGGTAGAAGCCAGGTAAAAAAAGAGTACATACTGTATGATTCCATTTATATATAATTCAAACTAATCTTTAGTGACAAAGCACATAAATGGTTGCCTGGGGATGAGGCGGGTAGGGCAGGGAAAGACCGGAGGGAGGGATTAAGAGAAACATGAGGAAACTTTTGGGGGTGGTATGGGCACTATCTTTATCACGATGACAGTTTCTTAGTTGTATGCATATGTCAAAACATCAAATTGTACACTTTAAATATGTGCAATTTATTGTATGTCAATTGTAACTCAAAAGTGCTGTAAAAAAGTTTCGATTTCCTGCTTCTCCTGAAAAATATAAAGATCTGGCCCTGCCACCTTTAGATGGGGCAGTTGCTTCCACCCAACTAATCCTTGTATTTCCCTAGTTTTCTTGCACCAGCCTTTAAAATTTACATATACCTCCTTGTCTTCTAGAGATACTTGAGTTTGCAGCTCCTATTTAAAAGGTAAATGGGCACGTGTCCTGACAACAGCAGAGAAATAAACAGTAGGGAATACAATGCATTCCCTGTGTTGATCTTCATTTCTTTTTGTATTCCTAATGCCTCACACAAAGGGCCAATGGTCAGAGCTCACATCCATTCTCCAAGTAGAACTCATGTGGAATATCAGCCCTTGATCTGCCTTGTTTAGGAGGGAAAGGAGAAGAGAGCTAGGGAAAGAGAGTCTAATACGGGCAAGGCATTATTCAGATGGTCTGTATTTATCTCATTTATTCTTCCCAGCAACCCCAAGAGATGACGTTATTATTCCAATATTACTGACAAGAGACTAACAGATAGTTAATAACTTTTCTATGGAGAAATGATCATTTAACAAATAAGTAGAGCTGATATTTTAATCCAGGACTGTTGTCGGGAAAGCATGTAACCTTTGTATAAATTTTGAGAGTAAGAGGATTGAAGGGATGGAGTTATCTAATTGCAAGTCTTTGAAAACCATGACTGTTGGGTTGTGTGTGTATAGGAGAAAATGGTTTCATTACAGGGGGAAGAATAAAAACTATGGACTTATTTCACAGAGGCGCTTCCCTAAGGAAAAAACAACCAATTTGTCCGTAAGGGAACTGAAATAATTTTGTGGCATACTAAGATGTAGCCTTTGGAAAGTAAGGTCACTTTCCCTAAACTCTCTTCCTCCTTATCTTGCAGTACTATGTGCATTTCTGTGTCCACTGTTTAAGTGTAATGATATTGGACAAAAAATATACAACAAAATCAAGTCATTTCTGCTGAAACTAGATTTTGGAATCAGAGAATATATTAACCAGAAGAAACGTGAGAGAGCTGGTAGGTAATGTTTCAATTTTAGATTCCACGCATGAGATGAGACATCGGCTGGCTATTTATTATGAAATCACCTTTAATATATTTCAGGGTGTTTTAGCCTTTCACCACGTACTATTACAGAAGCAAATCCCCCCAAAGTAACATAGCTTTTTCCTATTTTAGGCTTTTATGCTTTTCTCAAACATACAACAAATCGACTTTTTAATCCAAATTGTCAGGGGAGAGAGAAAAGGCTTTAACACTTCTGTATTTGCTACTTATTATTTATTTTCTCTAAATCGTTTTCTTTGGGAGTGGAAGGTTGCAAATAACAAATGACACAGGTAGTAGGGCTGTGTGTGGGAGCCCTGTAAGAGGGGGCCAGTAGAACAGGGGAAGGAAAAGAAAATAGGGGGAAGACTAATGTGCTCCTTTTTCACTTTTTCACTTGGCCTGTGACCTTATAGATTCTCGAACTAGAGGGAGCATCGGAATTGTCTCAAGAGCTTATTACAGCTTAGATTGCGGGGCCCATAGCCCCGAGTTCCTGATTCAGCTGGTCTAGGGGAGGGCCCGGGGATTTGCCTTTCTAACAGTTTCCCAGTGATGTGATGCTTCTGGTCCAGGGGCCACACCATGAGGACCACTGATATGGACCATTTCCCTCGGAAACCACACAGTTGCAAATCCGTGGACCTTGTTATGTGCAAACATTTAATTACGTGGAGGCGTTGGAGAATATGAGGAAGGTGGGGTAAGGATATATAATGGGTAAAATACACGCTGTCTAAGCTGGCCAGGAAACTGAAAGCTTCCAAATTTTTTCCCAACAGAAGCAGATAAAGAAAAAGGTCACAAAGATGACAGTGAATTAGACTTCTCAGCTCTCTGTCCTAAGGTATTTTTTGTTCAGTTTTCAATTTGTTCCTGTGTGGTTTGACTGTAAATTTATCTAAATGTACCAAAACTGGAATGATATTCTTAATAGACTCCTCCTGTTTCTCTAAGATGATTGAACAATATGGAAAGGAAAATGTTTCAAAAGATTCCCCACAGAGGTTTGAAATGTGTCACTGGTATTTATATTAACACAGATTAGCCTGACCGTTGCCGCCAAAGAGTTGTCTGTGTCTGACACAGACGTGTCCGAGGTCTCCTGGACTGACAATGGGACCTTCAACCTTTCAGAAGGCTACACTCCACAGACGGACACTTCTGACGGTATGCTCACACTTCTAGATGCTCTGATTTTTATAATTATGAGTGCGTGCAAAGGTATTTAATCTGTCAGCTGCTGACTGGGTAAACAACGTGTGGTACATCTACACAATGGGATCTCACTTGGCTATAAAAATGAAGTACTCACGTTTGCTACAACATGGATGAACCTTAAACACGTTATGCTAAAGTGGAGGAAGCCAGACACACAAGTCCACACATTGTGTAACTCCATTTCTATGAAATGTCCGGAATAGGTAAATCCATGCAGAAGGAAAATAGATTAGTGGCTGCCAGCGGCTGGGGGAAGAGGGAATGGTGGGTGACTGGTAATTAATATGTTTCTTTTTGGATGATGAGAATATTCTAGAATTAGATAGTGGTGATGTTGTACAGCTTTGTGAATATATTAAACACTCAATCGTACACTTTAAACGGGTAAGTTTTATAGTATATGAATTATATCTCAAAAGCTATTTTTTTGAAGAGTATGAGAAAAACATCTAAGCTAATCAATGTCCAAATCTGCCTTTATTTTGAAAAACAAATAATTGACAATGAAAAAACTTAACTTCTGGAATATCTGGTGACATTGTTTATAGCAGTAATGGGACGGGGGAAGAGAGAAGCTAATCCCATATATCCAGGGCTAGTCCTCATTAAGAGGGACTGAAGCATGGGGGGCAAGTTTCCCAAATCCAAAGCTGATTCCACGGTTTCTCATATACTTTTTTTTTTTTTTAACTAACTTGTTTTTCTTCCAAGTCAGTTAAAAAAAAAAAAAAAAAAAGCTTTCTTATCTTTTATAATTAGGTTAAGTACAATTTAAAATGAAATTTGAGACAAGTCTTGTGCAATAACTTTTGCTAGTCTCATTGGATTATTTCAAGTCATTTTAACAATATACTGAAAATATAAGCAGGTTATAATGGAGGATTATGAATAAATTATTTTATATGTGTCTTTATAAGCAAGAACACACTTTCTTTTTCTAGAGGAAGGAAGAAGGTTGTGTAGTGTTGAAAAAATACAGGTTTGGAGATTGGGAGACCCAAGTGTAGCCTTGCTTTTGTCATTAACTTTACTGTATGACCTTGAACAGGTGACATAATTTCTGTGGATCTCAATTTTCTCATCTTTAAAGTGCATTAGAACAAGAGGGTCACTGAAGTCCTCTCAAGCTCTACAAGCTGTAAATACCTACAAGACCAGGAAAACAAACCCTTTGTTCTTAAGCATCCTATCTCAGATTTACACAACAAAGGGAGCCACAATAATCGAACCCATATAGAAGGCTTTCATTAATTAAATTGAAGATTCCAAAGAGTTACCGAAAGATTTTCTGTGAAAAGTGAAAAACAATGAAATCACTGCCTACTAACCTGACATTGCTTTCAAATGTCCCAAATCTTAAAGCGTTCCTGTATATATTCAGGACCTATGTTTTGCTAAAATGGTATGGTTAATTTCAGCTACGTTCATGGAAAGCTAAATGTTTCCATAAGCTCTTAGGTTGAATATGGAATAGAAGGAACAATAGCTTCTTTTAACTCGTTGCTTTAAACAAACACAGTTACAGATACTCAAATAGATCTCCATGAATGAAAATGCAAAGGCTGGATAATAGTCACCATCTGCTGGACCAAAATCTATGAAAACGCCCAATTGAAATATTTTTTATTTTGGATTATACATATCCACATTGGCTTAAGCTAATCCCCTCCCCAGGAGCAGGATGAAATTTTGGTGAACGTTTAAACTCTAGTCAGAGCCCCAAGCTGACATTAAGACAGGTTGAATAGTAAGTCATTACACACTTTTTGTGTTTAAGAGGAAAGCTAAGGCCATCGGGGGACATGTAGTGTTTGTGTGTACTTGTGGAGAGAGTGTCCCAGACTTGGGGGGGTCTGATGGGAGGCTAGATGAATGCCAGAGTGATTCAGAGGATTCCAATTAAAAGCAGGGACCTTTTAGACAATTTTCTGATTTCAAATTTATTATGGTTTATTACAGGGTCTTATAAACCTTTGACTTTCTATTTTTTTATGTCTGAGATAGTAAAGGTTTATCAATTACTACTTTATAACTTAAAAGTTGAATCATAAAATAAAATTTATGGGCTTCCCTGGTGGCACAGTGGTTGAGAATCTGCCTGCCAATGCAGGGGACACGGGTTCGAGCCCTGGTCTGGGAAGATCCCACATGCCACGGAGCAACTAGGCCTGTGAGCCACAACTACTGAGCCTGCGTGTCTGGAGCCTGTGCTCCGCAACAAGAGAGGCCGTGATAGTGAGAGGCCCGCGCACTGCGATGAAGAGTGGCCCCCGCTTGCCGCAACTAGAGAAAGCCCTCGCGCAGAAACGAAGACCCAACACAACCAAAAATAAATAAATAAATAAATTAAATAATTTAAAAAAAAATTTATTATGGTGCTTAAGCATGAACTTCTGTTCTACATTTCACAGATCTTGACCGACCTAGTGAGGAAGTTTTCTCTCGAGACCTTTCAGATTTTCCATCTCTAGAAAATGGCACAGGAACAAATGATGAAGATGAATTAAGCCTTGGCTTGCCCACTGAGCTCAAGAGAAGAAAGGAGCAGTTGGACCGCGGTCCCCGACCCAGCTCAGAGAGGCAATCAGTGGCTGGTCTCACCCTTCCTCTGAGCGGTGACCAAACCTTCCACCTGATGAGCAACCTGGCTGGGGACGTCATCACCGCGGCGGTGACTGCTGCCGTCAAAGACCAGTTAGCAGGCATGCAGCAAGCACTGTCCCAGGCTGCTCCCAGCGCAGGGGAGGACACAGACGCGGAGGAAGGGGATGACTTTGAGCTGCTGGACCAGTCAGAGCTCGACCAAATTGAGAGCGAATTGGGGCTTTCACAAGACCAGGAAGCAGAAGCACAGCAAAAGAAGAAGTCTACAGGCTTTCTTTCAAATCTACTCGGAGGCCATTAGTCTGGGAATCAGCTTGTATGACAGAGCACAGATAAACTACCAAAAAAATTCAAACAAGCAAAAAAAGAAAAAAAAATGAAAAAAAAACTTTTCGAACTGTGAGCTTTACTGATTACTTTAGAATTTTTTTGGCCTTTTTTTTTTCCCTTCTGCAGTGAGTTAATTGGATATATATCAGCTGACACTGATAGATTGATATTTCTCATAGTTATTTTTATGTAATGCGCATGGAAATGAACTTTATATATATGTATATATATTTACTGTGTTGTCAGAGTTGAATATTAGAGGTTGTTTTTAAAGCAAAATGAAAACACCCAATTATTGAGATCCTCCCGTTAGTATTCCTTATTTTTTCTTCACAGTTAGTTTTTCAAGCATGCAAAAACAGTTTATTGTAACTCGCTGAAATATTAACAGTTAATTGTGAAACATGCTATATTGGCTCCTTTGTTCCTAATACTTGGAAAGAGTCAAAAAATTTCGGTAGATTTTGACGTAAAAAGACAAAAATGATCAAGGTCACTTTGGTTGAAAGACTTGGGAGATACTGTTAAAATTCATTTCCTAGGAAAAAATTTGAAAATATATTTAACTACGTTGGATGGGCTAGTACATTTCCATGTTATTTTTGCAGTTATAGACTTTAGGCTTCCTTGTAAATGGCGTGCTCCATTGAGTGCCAGCTCTAGTCTTGCAACAGGTGGTATTAACCCATCGAAAGCAAGTAATTAGATATCACGTAGATGGTGGTTTCGATGTAAGCAGAGATCGGGCTGTGCTTTGTTGTTCAATTGTCATATATTTGTGATAGGGATGTTGTGAGTGCAGATCTATTCTGCCTGCTCAGAACTAGGTTAAACCTCATCTTTCATATTATGGAAAAAGTCTCTTAAAATTGTGAAACTAGTTCCTGGTATGTTCTATGAGTGATGTGGTCATCAGCCGTAGAGAAACGAGAACTGTTTTTGTAGTCTGACTCTCCTACAGGAGAGAAACTTGCTTGGTTTTCAAGTGTATTTATTTGCCATAGAAGTCTAAATGTGTAATCTGTTTCTTCTTAGGAAGCTAGAATATATTTTTCCTTTATTTTAAACTTTTTAGATCACTTTTAAATAACCAAATTCGACTTAGGTGTTTAACAAAGGACTAAAGAGCAGAAATCAAGCTAATTTTGTTTTTGTGATAGAAACTTTTAGTAGTGTTGAGGGACCATGTCAGCAACTACCAACCATCTCTTCAATCTTCAGGTACAGCTGGCATTTTGACAGATGCACACAGACATCTGAGCCCCTCAGAAAGGAAGGATAATCCAAGAATATAGGACATCTGTGGTCCCCTCCCTTTACTTTATCCCTTCCCTTATATGTCTAAAGAGTAATGATAGGTCATCTGACATTTTAATGTAGCATCTCTTATTTATTTTTTCTTTCTGAGGTATTAAAATATCTAGACTGAACTTGCCAAATATTAAAGGGAGAGAAGTTACTGCAGACTCTGAACACTTGCTTTTCGTGGTTGACGATGCTTCTATGTCATTGGTACCTCTTGACTGTGTTTGATGTCCTTTACTGATACAAAGTGAGCCTGTGCCTTCCTTATCTTGCCCGTTTCGTTTACAAATGAAAACCTGGTGTTAGATCTATGAACTGTGTGGGTTTGCAAGGAATATACCTGAATTCTATTTCAGTAAGAGTTTCTGGACATGAAGAAAAATACAGTCATGTATTTATAAAATAGTTTGTTACCGGGTTTATTTTTTTTTTTACGTGTATGTTTCTTCACTTAAAAAATATTCTTGGCCATGAAGTCAGAAAGTTTAAAGGTCTTTTCAGCTTCTTCATTGAGGGGAAAACAAGAAGTTAAAAACTTAAGTAATTAAAGAATGTGTTACAAGTCACTGGACAAGCTTACAAGGAGATAAACTCATGATCTGATGGAATGAACAGTAAAGCTAGAATCAGATGTTATACACTATAAATTAAAAGGGGTTTGGGGAGGTTGTTAGGGTAGAAAAATGTGTTACAGCCCTGTGGTGGAGACATACTAGCTCTCTGTGGACAGTAGGATTATAACCACACATGCACTTCAGTAGTATTTGTTCCAGAATATATGTGGCTATAAATTTACACAATGTAATAATGGTACTCTTAATACTATCAAACATAGGGATGTCAAGGGGTTTCGTTTTCTGTGTGTGTGTGTGTGTGTGTGTGTGTGTGTGTGTGTTTGGCAGGGGGTAGGGTGGGGGGAACATTATATATAGTCCTGTTTCTGGCTTTAAGATGTACTAGCAATAAACCCTGTGATTGATTCAGTACAGTGGGAAACTACAGATTCCTTACCATGAGAATTTATACAGTCATTAAAATGTGAAGCATGGATATTTCTTAGTTGTAGAGGAGCTGTAGAAAGATGTTTTGTTCACTTCCTGTAGGAAATGCTGAGCAAAACCATACAATGGGAAAAGCATACACTGATCATGCATTTTGATCTGAAGCAATAAAGCAGGGCTGAAGTTCAAGCTTGTTTTGGAAGGTCAATCCAGGCTTAAAGCAATATTTATATTCTCATTCTGAACATCTTTACTTTTTTTCTACCCTAAAAACCTTCAGAAGTGATTTTTTAAAACTGCTCCCTCCCCAGTTTAGTAGAATGTTAGGAAAAGAAACTTTTATGAGGTTTGGCAAGTGGCAAACGTCCTCAACGTATTTTGGCATCTCACTCTTATATCTGAAATAAGTGCGACTTTATTCCTTTTTAAAAAGTGGCCAAGTGCCAGCATACTACTGATTTTAGGCCAGAAGCAAATCTACATTTAAGAAAAAAGCGATTTAAAAGTTTTCCTTTTCTGTTTATACCTTAGGTTGATGTAGTTCCTTATACTGCTCTGGCTATGTTAGTTATGAGATAAGAAATTATTTTGAAAACCCTTCCTAAACTACTACCCTTCCTAAACTACATGTGTCACAGGTCATGTGTATCACAATGAAGACACAGTCTCTGAACTATATTTTTGTATATTATTCCTCCTTTTCCACTGAAGCATTTAAGGTAGGATGGGATGTCAGAATTATGAGTTCTGGTTCTGATGTTAACATTATGACCCTAAGACACAATGTCAAGTCACATAGCATCTCAAACCACCACCTCAGTTTCCCCAAACATAAAATTAGGAAGCTAATTCCTATCCTCTCACACAGGGATGTTTTGAGAATGAATGAAAAAAAAGATGTCTGAAGCATTTTCGGGGGGAAAAAATGCTGTATAAAACGAAGATAGTGATCTTGGGCTTCCCTGGTGGCGCAGTGGTTGAGAATCTGCCTGCTAATGCAGGGGACACGGGTGCGAGCCCTGGTCTGGGAGGATCCCACATGCCGCGGAGCAGCTGGGCCCGTGAGCCACAACTACTGAGCCTGCGCGTCTGGAGCCTGTGCTCCACAACAAGAGAGGCCGCGATAGTGAGAGGCCCGCGCACCGCGATGAAGAGTGGCCCCCGCTTGCCACAACTAGAGAAAGCCCTCGCACAGAAACGAAGACCCAACACAGCCAAAAAAAAATAAAATAAATTAATTAAAAAAAAAAAACAAAAACGAAGATAGTGATCTTTTTCCTATTTCAGCTAAGCCATCTTTTTGAACATTAAAGAAAAGTCAATCAACAAGAACCTGCTTACAAAAAACTCTAAAGTTCTTTTAATGGGCCTAGCATGATATTGGCCTCATAATCCAATAAATCCTGTAGAATAAAAGGATAGACAGTGTTGCCAAATTGTCTGTTATTTCATTTGACTCTGAAACATGTGTAAGGTTCTACATTAGTCATTGTGAATGGTTCTAACACTTCCTGGCTGTGGGACTGAAAGTCACCTAACATCAGTACTTGTTTCCTTCACCTATAAAATTAAGATAAAGCACCTGCCTCATAGTATGTTATAAGGATTAAATGTCTAAGACTGGGGTTGGCAAACTACCACCCATGGGCCAAATCTGGCCTGCCACCTGTTTTTATGGAATATTTAAAAATATAATTTTCTTTTTCTGGACTTCCCTGGTGGCACAGTGGTTAAGAATCTGCCTGCGAATGCAGGGGACATGGGTTCGAGCCCTGGTCCGGGAAGATCCCACATGCTGTGGAGCAACTCAGCCCGCGAGCCACAACTACTGAGTCCACATGCCACAACTACTGAAGCCCGCGCACCTAGAGCCCGTGCTCCACAACAAGAGAAGCCACCGCAATGAGAGGCCCGCGCACCGCAACGAAGAGTAGCCCCCGCTGCCCACAACTAGAGAAAGCCCGCTCGCAGCAACGAAGACCCAATGCAGCCAAAAATAAATAAATAAAATTAAAATATATATATAAATATTTTAAAATGGTTCCAAAAAACCCAGAAGAATATTTTATGACATATGAAAAATACATGAAATTCAAAATTCAGCAGCCATAAAGAATGTTTTATTAGAAGAGGGCCACACTCATTTATGTACTGTCTGTGCATCCTTTTATGCTAAAACAGATAAGTTGAATAGTTGTGATGAAACCATAGGCCTACAAAGCCTAGTATATTCACTATCTGTCCTTTTATAGGAAAAGTTTGCCAATCCTTGGTCTAATATGTAGAAAACACTCAGTTACAGTTAGGGTCCTGTGTAATCCTCATGACTACAATTAAGTGGTATTAAGAGCTTTTCTCAGAAGGATGGGGTCAAATAAATTGTCCAAAGTCACACAACTACTAAGAGGAAAAGCCAGTTTGACCCCAAAGCCTATCCTCTTTCTAATATGTCACACTACCTAATATTTTTCATTTTTTAAAAATACATTAAGAATGATCATGTTTATGGGCTTCCCTGGTGGCGCAGTGGTTAAGAATCCACCTGCCGGGCTTCCCTGGTGGCGCAGTGGTTGAGAATCTGCCTGCCAATGCAGAGGACACGGGTTCGAGCCCTGGTCAGGGAGGATCCCACATGCCGCGGAGCAACTGGGCCCGTGAGCCACAACTACTGAGCCTGCGCGTCTGGAGCCTGTGCTCCACAACAAGAGAGGCCGTGATAGTGAGAGGCCCGCGCACCGCAATGAAGAGTGGCCCCCGCTTGCCACAACTAGAGAAAGCCCTCGCACAGAAACGAAGACCCAACACAGTCATAAATAAATAAAAATAAATAAATTTAAAAAAAAAAAAAAAAAAAAAAAAAAAAAAGAATCCACCTGCCAATGCAGGGGACACGGGTTCGAGCCTTGGTCCAGGAAGATCCCACATGCTGCGGAGCAACAAAGCCTGCGAGCCACAACTACTGAGCCTGCGCTCTAGAGCCCGAGAGCCACAACTACTGAAGCCCACGCGCCTAGAGCCCGTGCTCCACAACAAGGGAAGCCACCGCAATGAGAAGTCCGCACACTGCAACGAAGAGTAGTAGCCCCTGCTCGCCACAACTAGAGAAAGCCCGCAAGCAGCAACGAAGACCCAATGCAGCCAAAAATAAATAAATAAATAATTTTAAAAAAAGAATGATCATGTTTGTAATAGTTTAACAGAATTTCACTAAATATTAAAGATTGATTTTATTTGATTTAGATTAATTTTTCTTTTTTCAAAGAATCCACAAACCAGCTGATCGAAACTGTTTTAAATGCTGCAATAACCAGATTTTGCTATAAATTTCAATCCCTTGTTAATTTAAGAAAACTTTGCATATCTAGATATCCAAAAACTAAGAGGTAGTAAAATGTTTTTAAATTGTTTATTAAAAATCATAATGCTGGGCTTCCCTGGTGGCGCAGTGGTTGAGAATCTGCCTGCCAATGCAGGGGACACGGGTTCGAGCCCTGGTCTGCGAAGATCCCACATGCTGCGGAGCAACTGGGCCCGTGAGCCACAACTAGTGAGCCTGCGCGTCTGGAGCCTGTGCTCCGCAACAAGAGAGGCCGCGATAGTGAGAGGTCCGCGCACCGCGATGAAGAGTGGCCCCCGCTTGCCGCAACTAGACAAAGCCCTTGCACAGAAACGAAGACCCAACGCAGCCAAAAATAAAATAAATAAATAAATAAATAAAAAAAATAAAGGAATTCCTTTAAAAAAAAATCATAATGCTTTACTTAATATTTTTATGAACACAGAAGTCATAGAAGTTGTAAATCATTTAATAAACGTATGTTTTATATTCTATATTTATTACCCCCTATAAGCTAAACTCAACTAATCCAATCACCTTCATACTTTTCCCTTTAAAAATCAAGTTGCCACTGCAATATAGGGATGTGGAAAGTAGCATCAACTGACTTGAAGGTGACCTTATTAGTTTTTGTCTTAAATTGTGTAATTATCAAAGATCACCATCCCAGTGTCATCCAAGCTGAAAAAGAACATCATCGTGGGTACTGTCACTTTTACAGTGTGTAGAGTAACTTCAATAATTTGGTAAGTGAATTAGTTTTTAAGAGCTATGTCACAGTACCCAGAAGGAATTCTAATTTCCAGTATTTTCAAAGCTAAAGTTTTTTCATGGGCAGACTCAGTTTAAATTCTTTGGAAGAATGATTAACTTGGTAATAAAAATTCTTGATAGTATTATCAGCAGAGTTTAGACACATTAACGTAATACCCTAGATATGCCATGGAGAAATTTAACTCAAAGGTCTCTTGGCCAAAGGGCTTGCATTTACCAAGGACCTACTGGCTATAGACCTGCTCCTTTCTGATATTTCTCCAATCAGTTACAGATACTGCTGCTGGATCTATTCAAGGTCCAGTTCTATTCCTCATGCCCATAAAAACTGAAACGCTCTTGGAGTCCCTACTGTTTACCAACTGAAAAATGAACAGCAAACTCTAGAATTCAACTCTTTACCCAGTGATACCTTAAAACTTCCTAGTCTTCTTTCCCCTATCTTTTGCCTCAAGAAAACTAGACTTGTAGTCGTCCTAAATATGTCCCTTATTTTCTCTTCGAGGTGCTCCCGCCCCCTTTTCCACTTGCAGCTGAAGTCCTCATTGTCTCCTCTCTCAGGACCCACCCATCTGAACTGTCAACTCCTTAATGAAAACTTTTCTCATCTCCCTAGCTGATGCCATTTTTCTGTTCTAAATACCCAGTGCCCCTTTCTTTGTATTTCATCTTACTTGACCCCATCTTGATTCTATTAGTTAATTGTGTGTTTCTTACCATCCTTAACAAAGCAGAAAAAAATCTCCTTGAAGACAGAGATGTTTGAATTTAGAACCAGTAGCATATTATATATGAGATATTGTGATTTATAATAAAATACAGATATTTGGTCTTTGTCCCATTCTGGGCATGGAGCTCCTAAAACCCTTGGCAGGTCTTAAGTGATGAGAGTGATAAAGGTGTCTTTTGTTATGTTGATGAGGTGACTATTGCAAAGCCCTTAGGTAGCCTAGCGGAGAGGGTGTCACAACCAAAACTCCAGAGGGAGAGAATCTCTTGTTTGGGAACTTCCTGACCTCACCTTATGTGTCTCTTCATTGGGCCGTTCATTTACATCTTTTAATATCCTTTGTAATAAACGGGTAATCTAGTAAGTAAACGAGTTTCCAGATTTCTGTGAGCTGCTCTAGTAAATTACTCAAACCTGAGGAGGGGGTCATGGAAACCTGTGATTTATAGCCAGTCAGAAGAAGCACAGGTAAAAACCTGGACTTGGCATTGGCTTCTGAAGTGGGGCCATTCTGGGACTGAGCATTTAACCTGTGGGATCTGACTTCATCTCCAGGTAGAAGGTGTCGGAACTGAGTTGAATTTGAGGACACCCAGCTGGTGTTGGAGAATTGCTTGGTAGTCTGGAAAAAACACCCACGTTCCTGGAGATAGGTAGCATGAGTGAGAGGTGATAGGAGATACTGAAAACCAGGCAAAGGAATTTAAACTTCTTCTGTGGGCAACAGGTAACCCTTCTTGAACACAACTAGTGACACAAGAGGAAACATGGCTGAGAGGAATTAGTGTGATTATCTCTATGTGCTGTAGGGTAGACTAAGAGGAAAGAGAAGTCTCTCCAGGAGACTGCAGTAGAATTGCAGCCCATGGGAAATTTAACATGGTGGAGAAAACAATGTCCCTTTGAAGAGGAAAAGGAAAGAACCCGTGGAGAGTTCAAAGATGCTGAAATGGGTCATGGAAATGGATGGGAGGAGGCAGGGAGGAAATAATGACCTGAAGAAGGAACAGATGCTTGAAGAACCATATGTGAACGATAACTGGAAAGAGAAAACAGAAGTTCTTTACTTAATATAACCATTCTCTGCTTTAATTTTAGAGAAGCTTGATAATATACATTATTTTGCTTATTCCTGTTGAACAAATTACATTTCTTAAGATGGATATCTGTCCAGAGGACTCAGCTATTTTAAAAGATTTTGTAATCTAAAAATCAAGTTTTCTGGAATAAAAATCAGCACCAGACTTAACTTGCACTAGAAAAGATGTGTTTAACAAATACTGAACAATCTATGTGCCAGCACTGTTCTAGCTTTGGGGTACACAGCAAGGAAAGGAGTCCCTGTCCCCATGGAGCTTGTACTCTGGAGGTGGATGACTAACCTATAATGGGACTGACTATCCTGGTTTGCCCAGGATAGAGGGGGTTTGTCGGATACAGGACTTTCAGTGCTAAAACTGGGAAATCAGGGACGAACAACAAATGCTAGTGGTGGCCAATTTCCCAAATGGTCCCCAAAGACACCCCATTCATGCCCTTACAAAGTCCCTCCCACATTAAACAGAGCTGACTTTCCTAAGTAACAGCATATCGTAGAAATGACCCTGTGTGACTTCCAAGGCTAGGTCCTAAAAGACATTGTGGCTTCCACTTTGCTTACTTTTGGGGGAAGCCAGTAACCATGTTATGAGGACACTCAAGCAGCCCTAGGTAGAGGTCCACTCAGTGAGGACCCCAGAGCTCTTGCTGTCAGTGTGTAAATGAGCCTCTTCCAAGGGGATCCTCCAGCCAGAGTCAAACCTTACAGCTGCGGTCAAACCTTCACACGATCAGCCCTGTCCCCCCGCAACTTCACGAGACCATGAGCCACATAAACTTCCGACTTACAGAAATGGAAAGAAGCAAAGTTTGTTGTTTTCCTGCTAAATGTTGGGGTAATGTGATATGGAGTACTAGATGGCTAGTACAGTGCTACTGAGAAAAGGTCTGCTTAGGAAAGACTGATGAGTTGGGGGTAGGCACTACTGTGAAAAGAGGGTGTGGATAGGCCCCTCCTGTAAACGCATTTGGGCAGAAACCTTCAAAGTAAGGGAGCAAGACAGCAATAGTCGATCCATGCAGAATAGTAAAGGATTTCTGAGACTTAGTACGCATCTGAGACGAAAGGTGCTTGCTTAGCCTTATTAGAGCAACATCAAGTGTCAGTGTGACTGAAGCGGGGTGAGCAGAGTGGGGCAGGGGGTGTGACAGGCGGTCAGAAGGAGGGGTAGGGCCTCCTAGAATAGAAAGGCAATCCTCTTGGTCAGTTTGGGCTGCTATAACACAATATCACAGACTGGGTGGCTTATAAACAACAATTTTTTTTCCTCACAGTTCTGGAAGCTGGAAGTCCAAGATCAGGGTGCCAGCATGGTCTGGTGAGGGGCCTCTTCCTAGTCTCAGACTTCTTATTCTATCCCTTTCTGGGTCTCTGAGGTCTATGTGCTCACAATCTAATCACCTCTCAGAAGTGCCACCTCCTAATACCATCACTTTGGGAATTCGTTTGTCAATATATGAATTTTTTTTTTTCTTTTTGAGGGGGGTGGCACAAACATTCAGACCAGAGCAGGACTGTGTTTGTACTTTATTCCCAGTCAGGGGAAGCCACTGAAGGTTTTCAGCAAGAAGAACAATGCGACTTAACCTACATTTTAAAAACCGTCGATATCTTCTTTGGTGCTATGGGCCGCTTGGATTTTAAACATGCAGTGTTCAATTCTGAAAAAGGATGGACTGGTTCAGCGAGGCTGCGTAGACGAGTGTAAGAACTCCCTACGCCTTTAACATTCATGCTTCCTATAGAACCGGGCTGCTACCCATGACACGACATAGTTAACTAAGTACAGGACACGAGGCTCGTCTGAACTGAGGTGTGCTCTTAATTGTAAAATACGCTCTGGAATCCCAAGATTTAGTACCAACAAATGAAGGTAAAATGTCTCACTAAATCTTCTGGCTTGATTACATGTTGAAATGATAATATTTTGGATAGACTGGCTTAAATAAAATATGGCCATCTTACCTCTCTCTTTCCGCTTTAATGAAAACGTGGCTACTATTAGATTTAAGAGGACCTACTTGTCTGGGATTCTATTTCTACTGGGCAGCGGCTGGGCTGGGCTCTGCGCTCCGAGGTGCAAACTATCCATCCAGGAGTTTCCCCTGCGCCCCTCCCGCCCCAGTAAGGCCGAGGCTCTGGCCGGGAGTGTCCGGTCTTCCTGTGAGTTCCCTCAGCCTCTAACCCGAGTCTCCGGTCCGACACCCGAGCTGACCAGCATCCCGGGCTTTCGTGACACCCACTCCCCGGGCTGCAGGGGTGCAGGGCGCGGACCTCAGAGGATCCAGACGGTCGGGTGGTCGCCCGCATCAGTCCTCCCGGCTCCCCAATCCTCCGTCCCGCCCCGCTCGGTGGTCGCCTTCCCAGCACCACGCCTCACAGCACAGCCAGAAAGGACAGTAACCTGCGGGGACGAGGCCTGTCGATCACACCCGGCTCAGGGCAACACCCACCTCGGTCGACTCAATGAACACCTATTACTTCTGGTCAACCCAGCTCACGCGGATCCACCGATCACACACCTCGCGGAGACGGAAGCAACAATCACCTCAGGCCCATCCAATCACCACTCGTCTCAGGCTCATCCAATCACCACCCGTCTCAGGCCCATCCAATCACAACCCTCCTTCCGCCAACCCAATCAACACCCACCTCAGGCCGACTGGGCGGGACCGGATCCCTCCCGGCCTTCCCCCACTTTCCCGGGGCTTCTGGCCTCTCAGCGGCGGGGGCGTGGCTACAGGTCGGGAGGCGGGACTTCCTGTCCGGCCGGGAATAATTCGATCCAGTCCGGAAGTCAGCTCGCAGTGTGGTTCTTCGTGGGCCTTGAGGCCTACGATCTGGGTGTCTGGTGGGGTCAGGGCACTCAGTGGTCGCTAGACTGCTGCCTCGGTTCGCCTCTTATTTCCCGGCTGGCGATGGCGACCTACACCTGCAACACCTGCCGGGCGCTGTTGGACGACGCGGAGGCGCAGCGGGCCCACTACAAGACGGACTGGCACCGCTACAACCTGAGGCGCAAAGTGGCCGGCATGGCCCCGGTCGGCGCCGAGGGCTTCCAGGAGCGGGTGCGGGCGCAGCGGGCCCTGGCGGAGCCGGAGAGCAAGGGCGCGGCCACCTACTGCAGCGTCTGCAGTAAGAAGTTTGCCTCCTTCAAGGCCTACGAAAACCATCTGAGGTCCCGGCGGCACGTGGAGCTGGAGAAGCAGGCGGTGAGTCGGCAAGTGGCGATCCTGAATGAGAAGAACTTGGAGAAAGGGCTGGGCGTGGACAGTGTGGACAAGGATGCGGTGAACGCGGCCATCCAGCAGGTCATCAAGGCTCAGCCGTCCACGTCTCCCAAGGAGGCGGCCCCAGCGCCCGAGGCGGAGTCCCGGAGTCCCGTGACCGTGGCCGCTGGAGGACGTGGGACTCAGCAGCGAGACCCGGCCGAGAAACCTCCCCGGCTGCAGTGGTTTGAACAGCAGGCGAAGAAGTTGGCCGAACGGGACGGGGAGGAGGAGAGTGAGGAGGACCTGGATGCAGATGGTGGGGGCCTGTCTGGGGGGCGGGGCGGGGGACGGGGCTGGTCCTCAAGCTTCCAGTTTATCTTTGAGGTTGGAGGGGGGAGGTGTCCGTTTTCAGGTGAAGGTGATGCGTGAGGCTGTTTCCTTGGTTTCTGAAGTGGCTGGTGTGGCCAGCACCCCCACAGGGCGTTTTGTGTGTTTAGTTCACTGCTGTCGATTCAGGGACTGAAACCTTAACGGGGGGTGGGGGGAATAGTTACTTGGTAAATATTTGTAGAATGAAGGGATGCCTTCTCTGTTGAAGAAGGAGATTGTTAACATATGCAAAAGGAGAACATAGTACCCTCACACCATGTGCTGCAGAATGTTTAATTCCATTGGGTTTCTGGTCGTGATGGCTTTGCTCTGAGTTTGAGGTGCTCGGAATCAGCTAGCTAACTTGCAGTGTGAGGCTGGAGCCAGCAACCTAGGCTTCTTGACTTAATGAGCTATTTTCCCCTCATCCCACTGACACTGATTGCATGCGTTCATATGTGCATAGGAAAGGAGCACGTGCTTCCTTCAAGGGGTTTACTGTGCGCTGAAAAAGAAAGATGAAGGCATTCCTTAGCCATGCCGACCGGTGTGTGGTGGGCGACTGGCTGACTTTGAGATCTTCAGCTAACTTCGTGTTTCAAATCTCTGGCTTGCAGACTGGGAGGATATCGATTCCGATGAGGAACTGGAATGTGAGGATGCTGAGGCCACGGAGGAGGAGGAGGAGGAGGAGGAGGCAGAGGAGGAAGCGGCTGGAGGCAGCACCCCGCTTGGTGCCATCCCCGTCACGGACTGCTTATTTTGTCCCCATCATTCGAGCTCCCTCACGAAGAATGTGGCTCATATGACTAAAGTCCACAGCTTCTTCATTCCTGATGTAGAGTATCTTTCAGATCTTAAGGGACTGATTAAATATTTGGGTAAGTTCAGTCGTTTTTTTTTTTTTAATGACAAAATACCACATTATTGGGGGGCGTTAGTTTGGGGCTTCTCCTCAGTCTTGGATTGAATGACCGGCCGATTTTGTGAAAATCAGAAACCTGACGGCTGTTTTTTGAATTGTGGGCATAGACAGTGAGCTCTAATCTGGCTGCAAAAAGCTGCTTTCATATTTTTTTCTCAACTTATTTTTCCAGGAGAGAAGGTTGGTGTGGGGAAGATTTGCTTGTGGTGCAACGAGAGGGGTAAGTCGTTCTACTCCACAGACGCTGTGCAGGCTCACATGAATGACAGGAGTCACTGCAAGCTCTTCACAGATGGCGATGCTCTTTTGGAATTTGCAGACTTCTATGATTTTAGGTAAGTCTGGTTTGTAGTATCGAGCGAAGCCAGCTGATCACATTTGCATTGGATTTGCATGTGCCCCTACCTGATAACTGTCTGCGTCTGGCTCTGTCCAGTGTCGTATTCTTCATACCTCTTAGCACACTTTTTTAGGAGGTAGTTATTTCCTCTCATTCTGTAGATGAGAAACTGAGTATCACAGAGTTAAACACACATATCTGACCAAGAGAAGATCTCAGGCCCAAACTGTCAGTTTGTGTGGTCTGAAAACTTGTTTTTGCTTATTGTGGTTTCCACGGTCAGAAGTTCAGTTTTGCCAGTTACCTCAGGAACAGAGGCAGGGAAGTTAGGCTTCACACCTTGGTTTCCCTAAGAGCCCTTGAATCACAGGCTGTCTCCTAAGGGGCTTGAGCTGGTGGCTGCACCAGGCCTGTCCCAATCACTTGTTGGTGAAATTATTCCACCTTTACCTAGAATCTTGACTATTCCATACATCCTGCAACGAATCCATGCTAGGAATTCTGGAACAGCTGGTTCTTGGTGTCAGTGTGCCTGTGACCTAGCACAGGTGTGCTCTGCGAGCAGGTGTGTGTAATGACCATGCCAGGTGTGCCAAGTCCACCTAATACAGGTGTTCAGGAAAGTCCTGGTCTTTTAAGTTGTCCTTTTGCATTTTTCTCCTGACTCCTCATTTCTCACTTGTCCTGACAGAGAGTTTTTCATTATAGCCACTTTGGTGGCTCTGTAGGGGTATCCATTGTGGTTTTAATTTGCATTTCCCTGATGAGGACTGATGTAGTTGAGAACCCTTTGCATACTAATTGGCCAGCTAGCTCATTTCTTGTGAAGTGTCTGATCAAGTCTTTTGTGTGTTTTTCTATTGGGTTATCTGCCTTACTATTCACATTTTAGTGTGCATTTCTCGAATTATTTTTTATGTGTATTTGTGAATATTTCTAGAAACACAGTGTGCAGTATGATAAATACTAGGGGTGCTCACATGACTCTGTAATTAAAAATTGATCTAAAAATTTAAATATTGAAGTTTTCAGTTGCACTGCTTACATTTCAAAGCACATGTGACTGGTAGCAACATAGTTGAACCCAGAAAGAAAATTTCAACCTTACAGAGTTCTACTGGCCTAGAGTTCTCTTCTAAAACGTGTTTTTCTAATTGTTAAATTACCAAGAGCCGCATCCCCAGTCTCCATTCTCTTCCTCTTACTTTCTGGTTTGCAACCTTCCTAAAGAGAATCAAATACTAGGGGAAGGAATTCAGTTATAGGCCATTTGCTCACTCTTTAAAAACCAATTTTAGGCTCACAGCAAAAGTGAGCGGAAGGTGCAGCGATTTCTTATAGACTCCTCACCACACAGGTGCACAGCCTCCCTCGTTATCAGCGTCCCCCAGGGGTACATTTGTTACAGTTGGTGAACCTATATTGACCCGTCAATTATTACTCAAAGTCCGTAGTTTAGGGTTCGCTTTTGGTGTTGTCCAGGCTATGAGTCTGGACAAATGTACATATAATGACATGTATCCGCCATTAAAGTATCATACAGAGTAGTTTCCCTGACCTACAAATCCTCTGTGTTCTCTGCCGTTCATCACTCTCCTGCACCCCAACCCCTGGCATCTTTAATGTCACTATAGATTTTCCAAAACATAGTATAGTTAGAATCATACGGTATGTAGCCTTTTCAGACTGGCTTCTTTCACTTAGTAATGTGCATATAAGGTTCCTCCATGTCTTCTGGTTTGATAGCTCATTTCTTTTTGGTTAATTCCAAAAATATTCCACTGTCTGGATGTACCATAGTTTGTTTACTTACTGAAGTACATCTTGGTTGTTCACATGTTTTAGCAGTTGTGAATCAAACTGCTGTAAACCTCCATTTGTAGGTTTTTGTGTGGACATAAGTTTCAGCTCCTTTGGGTGAATACCAGGCAGCACAGTTGCTGGATCCTATGGTAAGAGTGTGTTCAGTTTTGCCAGAACCTTCCGAACTGTCTTCCACAGTGGTCGTACCCTTTGGCATTTCCAGTATCACTGAGTGAGAGTTCCTATTGATTCACAGCTTCACCAGCATTTGGTCTTGTCAGTGTACTGGATTTTGGCCATTCTGATAGGTGTGTGGTAGTATCTCACTGTTTTAATTTGCATTTCCCTGATGACATATGAAGTGGAGCATCTCTTTACATGCTTATCTGCCATGTGTATATCTTCTTAGTGAGGAATCTATTAAGGTCTTTGGCTCATTTTTTAATCGGGTTGTTTATTTTCTTACTGTTGAGTTTTTTTTTTTTTTATTTTTGGCTGCGTTGGTCTTCATTGCGCGCAGGCTTCCTCTAGTTGCGACGAGCGGGGGATACTCTGTTGTGGTGCGCGGGCTTCTCATTGCGGTGGCTTCTCTTGTTGCGGAGCACGGGCTCTAGGCGCACAGGCTTCAGTAGCTGTGGCTCGTGGTCTCTAGAGCGCAGGCTCAGTAGTTGTGGCGCATGGGCTTAGTTGCTCCGTGGCATGTGGGATCTTCCCGGACCAGGGATCAAACCCGTGTGCCCTGCATTGGCAGGCGGATTCTTAACCACTGCGCCACCAGGGGAGCCCTTATTGTTGAGTTTTAAGGGTTCTTCCTACATTTGGATAACAGTCCTTTATCAGTTGTGTCTTCTGCAAATATTTTTCCCAAGTCTGTATCATGTATTCTAATTCTCTCGACGTTGCTTTTCACAGAGCAGAAGTTTTTAATATGAATGAAGTTTATCTTACCCATTTTCTTTCATGGATTGTGCTTTTGGTGTGGTACCTAAAAAGTTGTCAGCAAACCTTAAGTCATCTAGAATTTGTCCCATGTTATCTTCTAGGAATTTTTATGCATTTTACATTTAAGTCTGTGGTCCATTTTAAGTTCATTGGTATTTTACTACAGAAAAATTTTACTACAGAAAAATGCTAACAAGTTGTTTTTTCCTCCAAAATCCTTCAGCTGGCAATTTCTGCATCTATTTATCCCTGTCCCCCCACCCCTTTAGGTAGCAAGTGGGTTTTTCACATTGACAAATAAAATATATGTCTTTTAGTTAAATTTGGGGTCTTGGTCTGTGTATTAATGCCGTTCCATGGTTCCAGGAGTAGCTACCCAGGTCACAGGGAAGGGGAGGACGCCGACGAGACTGAGGACTCGCCCCCAGAAAGGGCCCTGGAGTACGATGACGACACCATGGAGCTGCTTCTCCCGTCCGGTGAGCGCACGTGTCCAGAACACGCGGCTTCGTGCTGCCGAGATGATCGGGGAGGCGGGTTCCCGTCGCTTCCCTTCCACGCCGAGGGGAGACCCTACAGCTTCACGTGTGTGTTTGTGTTCCCCTGGACGAGGTGAACTCTGAAGGTTGCCCCGTAGCTCTGTCTTGGCTGTTTTGTTTAAATTGCATCAGTGTTTTCCTCACTTTTGTTGTGATTCATAATGCTTTAATCAGTCATTGCCTTTCTTTTCAATACACAGACCTTTTGTATTCTGTTTATTACCTGTTTTCTTGGCCCCATCCAGGTTTTTCTTGTTAAACTTGACTTTGCTCTTATGCCTTGAACTGATTCCTGTTTCCATGGTGGCTCAGACTTGCACATGTTAGTCTGGCATGGGTGGACCTGATTGACAGCGCCCAGGTTTCCTGTCCGTATTCTGGGTGTAGGGGGAGGCTTGGAGTTTGAATTCTGCCTTCTCCTTTGGGGAACAGGATTCATAATGGCAGGATTTTGTCCCAGATATGAATAGAAGAAGGAAAGCCACGAATATGAGAAGTATGCAGTATTGTTTACAGTGTTAGGCTGAGCTAATAGGAATGGGAACAGCTACAGAAGACGCATTTAAAAAGGACAGGGAATGGGATGATAAGATAATAAGATCCTAATAATACCTCGTATTTTCTGAGCAGTTAGCACATTCAGGCAGATATATTATTTTATCTTTACATCAAGCCTTTGAGTTAGATTCTATTATCCTTATTTGATTTATGAGCCAACTGAAGCTTAGACAGGTTGAGTAATCTACTCAGGATCATGGACCTCGTCAGTGAAGGCCTTTCCCCACTCCTCTGCACTGCCTGGGAGATTTGCAGTAATGGTGGGAGCAGGAACAGCCACATTGCCAGTGGAGACGTCTGCCATGAAGAAGCCACCCTGAGGTGCTGCTCTCCACCTGGAATATCACGGCTTAGGTATAGAGAGCTCTGCTTAACCCAGAGTAATCACCTTCTAAGGCTAAGGGCAGCTTTAGACAATGACAGTGAAAGGAAAGTGCAGGCAGAACCTGTCTTGAGGATATAATTCTTCTACAGTGGTAGGAAAGCTGTAATGCAGCAGAATATTGTGGCCTATACAATACGCAGCAGCAAAACAGGCCTAAATATATCACAGAGGACCTAGTCTCATCTTCCCTTGGTGAAAATACTAATGCAGAATCTCAGAAATAAGTTTAATGACTTCTTTTCTAAGACTATTTATTTAGCCCCTTGTTTCATTAGCTTCCCCTTCCTTAACTGGAGACTAAGATCACAGTAGACCTTGAGAAAATGAATGAGATGGTCCCTGCCAGCAGCGTCTGGCATGTAGTAGGATCACTAGGAACGTGGGCTTCATTTTGCAGCAGCTCTGCTCAACAGTGAGCATATCCTATTTTAGAAATATAGTCTATTTGAGAGAAATTTTCATCTGGACTTAAAACGTCTGAAACTTAAAGACTCCTTAGCTATCTAGACAACACATTTGCCCAGAGCAACCGAGTTTCCTCAGGTTCGCCAAAGCCAAAACTGGGTGTCTTCTCAGGATCTGCTCTTCCTCTCCCTCATCCAGATGGTGACTAATTGCAATTCCTAAATGGCTTTTGGATATTTTTTCTTTTTTTTCCTCCTTATCTGTGTCACCATGAAAGCTTCCTGTCTGGCCATCTCCAATCTGGTTTCCACTTGACCACCAGAAGGTTCTTTCTAAAACAAACACCAGTCTATTTTCTTTTCCCTCTGGAATTCCCAAGGGGAGCCCTTGCCTTCAGGGTCACTTTGTCACGCAGGTGTCTCGTGCTCTTCCTTTTCCTGCCCACATGCAGTTTCCCTCCTCTGGGCCTTTGCCTGTGCGCTGCCTCTGTCCTCCTCCTGCTCCAGGAGGCCGTTCTGAGCTCAGCGCCTACCCTGAGTGAGGAGAGTCGCCTCTGCTCCTGCCCAGCTGTCATGATGTGGCTCTAGCTCCTTTGTGCCTGTTGCCTGCCTTGCCTTCTTCCCCGTTTCTGTGAGGACAAAGCTAGCGTCTTGCATCTCCGCGCAGTGCCTCAGACACACAGGAGCCACGTAAATGTCTGTTGACTGAATGACTGGCAGGTTGGAGGTGACTTTTAAAAGGAAAGCAAGGTGGCTTCCCCGGGCCTGGCACAGTGCAGGAAAAGCAGAGCAGGGGGAGCCGCTCTGGGCTGCGATGTTGCCTTGGGGGCTGAGAGTCGCATTTGCCTGCAGTCCCGGGCGGCAGATTGCTCTGCCTCTTCGTCATACAGTCAAAGAAGAAAGTGCCGGGGCTTCCCTGGTGGCGCAGTGGTTGAGAGTCTGCCTGCTAATGCAGGGGACACGGGTTCGAGCCCTGGTCTGGGAAGATCCCACATGCCGCGGAGCAACTAGGCCCGTGAGCCACGATTACTGAGCCTGCGCGTCTGGAGCCCGTGCTCCGCAACAAGAGAGGCCACGATAGTGAGAGGCCCGCACACCGTGATGAAGAGTGGCCCCCGCTCGCCGCAGCTAGAGAAAGGCCTCGCACAGAAACGAAGACCCAACACAGCTAAAAATAAATAAATAAATAGAGTAGCTATTAATTAAAAAAAAAAAAAGAAGAAAATGCCATGAGATTAACTTGAAGGTCCAATTTCTTGGGTTTTGAAAGCATGAATGTCCTTGCTCACAGCTACATGTCCACCTACCAAGTGATGCTGTTTTAAAGTGCTGGATGATAACCTCAGGGCCGCTCTTAAGGGAGACGGGGAAGTCGTGAGTAAGCGGCTTGGTCTTGGAGTGCTGGGCAATACTGTACTGTTAGACTCTGGAGAGGCCAGACCAGCTGCCAGGTGCTGCCTTACCTCAGCGTTCGTCACTAGCTGTGCAGTGTTTTCTGAGTGTGTGCATTTTCCTGGGGAAACGCTGTAACATCATAAAGTCACCTGTGTGACCACACAGATTTTTAAATTTTTTTTATTATTTTATTTATTCATTTGTTTTTTTTAATTAACTTATTTTTTGGCCACGCTGAGCGGCTTGCAGGATCTTAGTTCCCCGACCAGGGATCGAACCCGCACCTCGGCAGTGAAAGCGCGGAGTCCTAAGCACTGGACCGCGAGGGAATCCCCACACACAGATTTTTTTTTGACTGCGCGGGTAAGTGCACTTTTTCTGGGGAAAGGCTGTAGTTTCTGTAAAGCATCTGTGACCTGGAGAAGATTAAGAGCCAAGAATGGAAAAATCTAAATATACAGCATTCGCTGCCTTCCTGGGTCTTCTTCACAGATGACCAGCTGCTGAGACCTGATAATAGAATTTGTTTAAATAGCAACAGCACATAGCATTCTTAGTGAATCAAAGCTACCAATATTCGGAAATTTCTTCCAGCTATACAGTTACATACACTTTTACCATCTCATTTTAAAAACCAGTCATGCTCTAGTCAGTCTTGGTTATAATGAGACATGACAGTTTTTCGTCCATTGGTTTGCCTCAGTACTGACTTGGGGATTTTGTAATGAACCAAGAAAATAGGAAATCTCTGAATAAACACTGTATACATGTGTAGTGATATTACAGTAGTATATTCAGTCACCTGGTTATGTCTTTGAACGAATTTACCGTTCAGAAACTTCCTTGATTATGCTCATTTATATGACTGGGTCAGCGTGGATGTTAGCGTGAAGCTGACTTGAGAAGGATTCTAATGTGGAGAGCCTAGGGATACTTAATCAGCTACACTTAGCAGAGTCTGCTTTAAACTGGTTTCGAAAGCAGCGGGTAGTTGTGATTCCTTAAATCTAGTTGCTTCAGGTCAAGTAGATGATCTAGAGGCAGTGACGTAGAGCATCCGGTAGAGGGCGCTGTGAGCATTTATTTTGAAGCCTGTGGTCTGGCTCAGTTCCTTCCCTCTTTGCTCTTCAGTTCCTGTGGAGCAAGTTGGTGTGAAAACACATCCAGTTAGCTGCTGACTAGCCAGATGAATCTGTTGCTGGATCCACGAGAGGCACATAATCAATCTTCTTAGGAAAATTACAGTTAGAGATATCTTCTTTTTCCCTGTCTAATGTCACCCAGTGTTAGGCTATTTGTTAAGTAGGAGTGGAAATTTTTTTAATACATTTATTTATTTATTTATTTGTTTATTTATTTATTTATTTTTGGCTGCATTGGGTCTTCGTTGCTGCACGCTGTCTTTCTCTAGTTGTGGCGAGCAGGGGCTACTCTTTGTTGCGGTGCACTGGCCTCTTGCTGTGGTGGCTTCTCTTGTTGCGGAGCACGGGCTCTAGGTGCGCAGGCTTCAGTGGTTGTGGCACATGGGCTTAGCAGTTGTGGCGCACGGGCTTAGTTGCTCCACGGTATGTGGGATCTTCCCAGACCAGGGCTTGAACCCTTGTCCCCTGCATTGGCAGGCGGATTCTTAACCACTGTGCCACCAGGGAAGCCCTCGGTCTTTTTTTTTAATTGAAGTATAGTTGATTTACAGTTTTGTGTTAGTTTCTGGTGTACAGCAAGTGATTCTGTTTTTTTAATATATATATATATATATATATATATATATTCTTTTTTGTATTCTTTTCCATTTTGGTTTATTACAGTATACTGAATATAGCTCCCTGTGCTATATAGTAGGACCTTGTTGTTTAGTTGTTTTATATACAGTAGTTTGTATCTGCTAGTCCCAAACTCCTAATTTCTCCCTTGCCCACCTCCTTCCTTTCCCCTTTGAGAACCGTAAGTTTGTTCTCTAGGTCCGTGAGTCCGTTTCTGTTTTGTAAAGAAGTTCGCTTGTATCATGTTTTAGGTTAGGAGTGACAGTCTTGTAAGCAGTTCTTACTGTGGCGAAAGATAGATGGACCGGTTGTGGCTTCATCATAACTTGGACATTACCCATCTGTTATTATGGACAGGCGCACCGTGTTCTCTAACGAATTTTCCTGGATGAGGGTCTCCCAGTTGAGCTGTTCGCAGCGCATCGTACTTGGTGCTTAGTGTTAGGTGCTCACTGTCGTTGCCACGGGACACGAGTAACTTTAGACCCTGAATGTTCAGAGGTCTCCTGTCAGGTGTCAGAAACCTTGGCGTTGATTAATGAAACCTTTTCAAGCATGTTTTAAAAGCCAACCTTCAATAATGACGTATTTCTAAATGCTGCTTACGAATGTAAATAAATCGATTTATTAAGTACTAATGACCAGCAGCATTATCATTTAATGATTTTGAGGAAATCATCATTGCAAACTCAGAGCATCCTGACCTCCGTTATAAATAGAAAGTCATAATCAGCAGTGCTGGGCTTTCCTGCTAGAGCCTCCATTTAAGAGTGAGTCCTTCTCCATCCGCTGTATCTCACTTATTTCTTGTGGTTTAGGAGCTTTGTTAACCCTTCTGCTGCCAGAACAGTCAGGTCCTGGCAAACATCTTTTCATCCATATTAGTATCCAAAGGCCACATCATCTTTGAATTGAAAGTTTCTTTTTGTCATCTCTTGCGTCTGATCACCAATCAGTCAACTGGAAGTAACCACTTTTCCATATCTGTGTAGAGAGCGAACTGTTGCCCAGGTAGCTTGCCAGGTATAGGGACTTGAAACGAAATAACCTGACAGAATTTTTTCTTGCAAGTTAAAAATCTAGATCCTAAAAGTGAATATAGCCATCTGCAATAGTTAACAGTATTCTGTTCATGGTCTTTCTGCACAAAATATTCTGAAAGAAATGATTTTATATATATAAGTGTAAAACTTCCATAGCAGCCGTACACATGGTTCTACCTGGCTGTATTTCCTTAATTCATTTTCAGTGGAAATAGCTGTTCCGTGCCTTGTGTGTATGCTGCTGTTAAATTTCTATGCGTTGATGTCTGTCTGGGAGTGTATTTGATTGCTTATGTTCTAGTTAGTATTCTTGTGAAAGTATAGCCTGGGTTTAGTAAGCTCTCAGGTGATCTCATGCCGGTGGCCCAGGAGCACTTTCCGAGAGCCAGGGCTCTGATGGAGCCTGGAGCGAGTCATCACTGAAGCCCGCCCCCTTCACTTTCACCTACTGTGAAGCTGAGATCCAGGGGTCAGCACACTTTTCCTATAAAAGAGCAGATAGTCCAAAGAGTTCATTCCTGAAAGCGTGATTGACTGGCATGGTTGTATCAGATCCTTCTCAGTAAGTAAAACCTGGAGAGAGAATTCATCTTAGTCATCTTTTAAAATTACGGTTCACCAGGCGACTTCTGTCATGTAGAAAGCAGTAGGGCAGGGTTTCTCAGCTCAGCACTGTGGACGTTTGGGGCAGATGATTCTTTGTCTTGGGGGCTGTCCTGTGCATTGTACGATGTTTAGCCGCATCCCTGGCCCCCACCCACTAGGTGTCAGGAGCCTCCCTCTAGCTGTGACAGCCAGAAATGTCTCCAGTCATTGCCGTGTGTCCTCTGGGGGTAAAATCGCTGGTTTGAGAACCACTGCAATAGAGAATTTAAGCAAAGGAAAAGTGGATTGGTGTCTCTTCTAGACTCAGACTGTGGCTTGTAGACCTAAACATCAGGGCCATTATCTGTGCTTAATCTTTTTTCTATTAAAAAAAAAAGTTAAAACTCCTTACCTCCTAGGACCCTATTATCTGTATTAGTTGAGGGCAGCTATGTGAATTTCTAGGGAAGCACATTGTAGTACAGATACTGAATTTTTCACCTGACAGTGACTTGCCATTGTCTCTGTTTTTCAATGTCTCTACTCTTTGGTTTTCCTTCTTTCATTGTTTAACATGCAGCTTCATCTTTCTTCAGCAGGTTAAAGCACTGTTTCTTCTGGCACATCCATTTTCCAGCTAGATAAAAGTGAAAATTCTGATTCAGAAAGCCTTTGCTTTTATAGCTCTGCCTTGAAAAACTATCCAACTCAGTGCTTCAATATTGTTCTTCTGAAAAACAGGTGCCAGAGTGGGTCATCGCTCCTTGATGAGATACTACAAACAGCGGTTTGGCTTGTCACGAGCTGTGGCAGTTGCTAAGAATCAGAAGGCCGTGGGCCGGGTCCTGCAGCAGTACAGAGCCCTGGGATATACTGGCAGCGCAGGTACGTCCATGGGGGCCACAGGGACCAGCCCAGGAGCTTGCATTACACAAAGGGCCTCGGGTGAGGTGCTTTCATTCGCTCTGCCCTTGTGGGTCTTCTCTAGGGGAAACTTACCTTCTTGGCTCTGGGGGCTTCTATGACCACTTGAGACATTTATGGCAATAAGCCCAAAGCTCCATGACTTAAAAGCTTTGCATTCCCTAGCACAGTAACTATTTTAAAGCTCATATAAACCATTACCTTTTTCAGGAGGTATAGTTACAAAAATAATTGCTCAGCCATTATCAAAGGTTGAAATTCTCCTGGAGGTTATACAGAGGAATTAAATATCCTTGTGGCAATAGTTTGAGCTGTGAAGTCAAACACGACTTACCTGATATACTTGTAGGTTCTTATACAATGAGTATGAGTAATTTAATTGATTGAAACCTCTGTTTCCTCACTGATAAAGTGGAGATGATATTAATAGGACCTACTTGTAGAGTTGGGCAGGTTGACTGTCCTAATGCATGTATGACGTAGTACGTGCACATAATAAAGGCCAGCTGTCGGTTCTTCCTTCTGTAATTTTTCCATAGGAAACTTAGTAACACTCAGAGAGCTAGAGCAAGCTACTGAAATTGTTAAGCTTTGAAGCATCATCAGTATGAAATTATTTAAATCTATTCTGATGTGTCTGCTGAGTGAAGCTCATTATGCTTGGATCTTCAAGGGGAAAGTCAGTCTACTGAAAACAGTCTGGACAGAAGGGCGAGAGCTGCCTTCTGATGGCCTGGAAAGCTTTGGCACTGGAATCCATTGTAAATGGCTCTGTGTTTATATACACGTAGGTTCCTTCACTATGGCTCCCTGTCAGCTGACTTGGTTTTTTAAAATTAATTAATTAATTAATTAATTTGTGGCTGCTTTGGGTCTTCGTTGCTGTGCACGGGCGTTCCCTAGTTGCGTCGAGCGGAGGCTACTCTTCGTTGTGGTGTGTGGGCTTCTCATTGCGGTGGCTTCTCTTTTTGTGGAGCACGGGCTCTAGAGGGCAGGCTCAGTAGTTGTGGCACGCGGGCTCAGTAGTTGTGACTCGCGGGCTCTAGAGCGCAGGCTCAGTAGCTGTGGCTCGCGGGCTCAGTTGTTCCACGGCATGTGGGATCTTCCCGGACCAGGGATCGAACCCGTGTCCCCTGCATTGACAGGCGGATTCTTAACCACTGCGCCACCAGGGAAGTCCCTCTGACTTGGTTTATAGCCTGCCTTTCTCTGTCCCTTTTGGTCAATGGGGCTTCACCTTTTGGGCTTATAGACCTTTCAGATGATGAAAACTAAAGAGGCTCATCCCAGAAGAATGTATATAGAGAGAAGTTCTGGTATGCAATAAACCCCCCAAGGCCCATTGGATAGAGACCCCAGGTAATAACTCTTGTTTAAATATAAGAACCCACTTACCTGAAACTAGCTTTGATCCTCTGCCAAGTTGGGTTTTCTCTTATCACAGGTCACAGACCTTTGCCTCATCTCTTATCCCCTTTCCAACCCCAGGAGCAGCTCTCGTGCGCCAGCGGGACATGCAGTATGTCCAAAGGATGAAGTCAAAATGGATGCTGAAGATGGGGATGAAGAACAACGCCACCAAGCAGATGCACTTCAGGCCCCAGGTGCTGTTCTGAGTCGGCCGGGGATTGAGCCGTCATCCGTCTCCTGCACAAGCGTCCTCCTTGCCTGGGGACCCGTGGAAGCCGGATCGGACAGCAGACCCTTTTGCTGCTACTTCTCCCTGTACTTCCTCTATCCTGACCTGATAATAAAAGTCAGAATCATATTGGCTCTCCAGTGTAATTTTTGGACAGGGTTGAAATGTCGTGTTTTTACAAAGTGAGTGCTGTGTCAACTGGACGCAGGCCCTGCTCTTCTCCTGTGAGTTGCTTTGTTGTCTCGGCTTGAAACTGATTTAGGGCTTTCAGAATAGTGTGGGGAATTCAAGAGCGGCTTGTCTGCTCCAAACCCGGTTTAGTTTTCAGAAGAACACCTTAGCATGTCATGGCGCTGGGACCTGTGTAAGGGGGCTTTGAGGCTTCTGGAGGAGCAGGGTTGAATGTCCCTCACTGGAACGTATTATGGCTCCCAAGGTGGTGACAGTTTGGGCACGTTCATTAAATCCAGGGAAAGTAAAAGGGCATGTCAGTGGCTTGCTGTCAAGGGTCTTCATTTCTAAATGTGATCCCAGAAAGAATGAGAGTGCTTCACCCTGAGACTCAGTTTCCAGTGCCGCCTTTAGAGTAGGAAGAAAATAAATGTAAATTGTGTAAATTTCATTTTAGAAACAAAAACGACCTCAGGGTTCAATCTCTCAAGAGATGCTCAGTTTAGGTGGTTTAGGGGGAAGGCCATGATATATTGGAAATGAAAGTAAACATGAAGTTCAAATCCATTGAGCTACCTTTCTGACTTTGGAAAAGTGACCTGGTCTTTGAAATCTGTAAAATGAGGTGTTTATTACCTCATAGGTTGTTGTGCGGTTAATTCAATCAGCCACAGACCCGTCCCTCGCTCAGTCCCCAGCACAAAGTAAGTGCTTCACGTTCTCCCTGGTGGAGCAGGTGCCCCTCGGAGGAGGAGGACGTCTGGTCAGCGCAGTGGTCTTTCTGAGGAGTGGCTTCAGGGATGCCTGGAGATCGTGTTTGCCCTGACCATGCCCTCAGCAGCCCTCGCTAGCTAGAGACACATCTTTTTCTTTAAATTTTGGGTGTAGAATGGAATGAATTATATTTCGTTAGTACGCGGGTTCACTGTGTAACAGTGGAGGGCTCCCTAGTTTAATTTTACTCCTTCATCCTGTTGTCTAACATTCTCATCACACAAGTACCCACCTTCTTGTGTTTGACATCTTTGAATCTATATCCTGAGAAAACGATATAGTGCTTGGCATGGGGTATGTTTTTAATCTGTACTTAACTGAACGTACAGGACATTGTGCTGTATTTCTTGTCAGTTCTGTTCTTTCAGTATTTTTTCACTCGACTCGATAAGCCTAATTCATCTTCTGACTGCTGGGAAGTGTCCATACTGTGTTCTCCGCACAGAACTCGCCTCCCCCTGCGCTGACCCCTCCTCCTCTCTAACCCCCGAGTCCCACACCAGCACCGCACTGTTTGAGGGCCTCGTTTATATTGGTGCCCTTTTAATTTCGAGGCCTTTTTACCTGTGAGTGGCGATGAGGACAGCGTATTTGCTGACCTGAAAACGTTCCATTTATGTATTATCTACTTCTTCCAGTCTTCAAGAGACTCGTTCTGAGTTAAGTTTGTGAAGCAATCCACTGTCACCTCTATCCACATCATAACTTTTAAAAATTCAGTTTATTTGCCTTTCTGGAGTAAAACTCTACTTGGGAAAGAAGGCAAAGAAAGAAGATTTAAACAACTCCTCTAGTTGAAGAAACAAAACAGCATGAGAAATGAGCTTGTTTGGCGGGGTGGACTTCTTTGTGGCTCAAGAAAGTAGGGAAATGTCTGATACTGGATTTCCTTGTCATTCTCTCCTTTGATGTGTGTCTATTTTTCATCCTCCGGGTGCACTGCGCCCCACTCTCTGACTTCTGTAGTTGGGATTCCTGGGGCTTCTGGCTCATTCCCACACAGCAGTTTGCTACCAGGTCTCCCCACTTTGGTCCTTTCAAGGCTGCATATTCTTGACCTGATGTCATGCCGATCACATTGGAGAAGGGACAGGACCTGTCAAACTACCAGCTTAGAGCCTAAGGAAAAGCGCCCATCCTTAACTTCACACTTGATCATTTTTAATTTCACTACTTACAAAATATTGTTGACATAGTGCTTTTGTCTTTCTCCAATTATTTATTCACATTTAAAAAAAAATTTATTTATTTATTTATTTATTTATTTATTTATTTATGGCTGTGTTGGGTCTTCGTTTCTGTGCGAGGGCTTTCTCCAGTTGCGGCGAGCAGGGGCCACTCTTCATCGCGGTGTGCAGGCCTCTCACTGTTGCGGCCTCTCTTGTTGCGGAGCACAGGCTCCAGACGCGCAGGCTCAGTAGTTGTGGCTCACGGGCCTAGTTGCTCCGCGGCATGTGGGATCCTCCCAGACCAGGGCTCGAACCCGTGTCCCCTGCATCGGCAGGCAGATTCTTAACCATTGCACTACCAGGGAAGCCCTAAATTAAATATTTATCCAAATTAACCCCAAAGTAAATTTTTATTAAATCCAAATTTTTAGTTTAATCCTTATCAATACTTCCTAACACCTATTATCTGTAAGATAGTTAGTTGTCTAAACTGACAGTAGATGCCATAGTAATCCTATTAAAGTTTCTGCATTAGGACCAAGTTAGCACTGGCTGCTGTAGCTGGCTGATGGTGACTTGTGAGGACTCTTTTCTCCTGGGAGTAATCCCAGGATCAGATGGACCTTGCAAGTTGATTCATCTGTCTTTGGTTGAGACATCAAGACTGGGATCAAAAGTAAGAGAATATAATCTCCTTCCCTCTCTGTGTATTTTACCAAAGCCCCAGGCAGCTTTGCTAATTGGTTGCACCACCCATCTGCAGACTAGATGATGACTCGATGTATTCTTCCTGCTTTGTGGACTCTGAATTTGTGCTTTACAGAGTACAAAGTGCTTTATTGTGCCATTTTTTGTTTCTCCACTGTGAAGTGTAGGTAACATTCCTATTTCACACATGAGAAGACAGATTTAGGGAAGTTCAGTAACCTTTGTAAGGAGACAACAAAAAGAAGCCAGAGATTTCTGGTCCAGCGTTCTTAATGTCGCCACATGTTCATACAGAATTTTCAGCAGCATCTCATCCTAAGGAGCACACTCAGTGGGGCTGTAAACATCTATTCAAGTCCCTTCTATTTGCAGCAGCTGTGAAAGAATCTTGTTCTAAATTGAGAAACACATGGAATTTAATATGTCCTTTAATGTTACATACATGATGCATACATAGTTAACATAAATGTTACCACATAAAATATCTTTTCTTGCCTAGAATGTGAATGAATTTGGCCCTCAACCAATTTTGGTCATTTGTGGATTCTTAATTTTAAGTTGCTTTCCTCTGTCTGAGATTTTTCAAAACTCTGTAAGATTCCATTGGACATGATTAATTTGGAATTCACAATAATTCATCTGTAGGAGACCAGATAATTGCTGTGTTTCCAACTGAACAAGCGGGCATTTTTGCAAGGGAACTGCTTGTATTCCTAGAGAAATTTATAAGTGCATTGAAGAATACCTGTCATTTAATTTAGACTCATTTGCAGTTGGCACGTTAATTATTAATGCCACTGAAACTGATGGAGGTTAGGAAGATTTGATTAGCTTGTTAATGCTGCAAACATTTCAATGTTAGAATAATAATTTATTGATTATTTGTGGGGCTGACTGTTCTTCTGTAGGTCTGCTCTATCTTCCTGGGCACAGAGCTTCCCAGCCAGACTATATTTCCCAGCCTCCCTGGTAGCAAGGTGTGGTCATGTGACTAAATTAGGGCCAATGGATGTGAGCAGAGGTTGGATTCAATCTAAGTACAGATCATCTCCAACTTGGAGACAAGCAGCATTTTTACACTCTGCCTCTTTTTCCTCTGCCCACCTGGAGGTGAGGTGTTGCCACTTTCACCCATGTTGCCACTCTCATCTCAGAGGACAGCGGAGTGATTGAGTGAAAGGAACCAGGGTCTCTACATGGCATCATGGAGTAGGGCTGCCTTGCTGACCCAAGCTGGCTGGGCTATTATGTGAAATAAACTGAAGCCACTGTGTTGTGGAGTTTCTGCTACAGTAGCCTCGCTTATAATCTAATAGAGTAAAACCCCAGGGTAATGCTAATGTGACCTGTCATAATGCAACAGTGTTGGAGATGCAATTGTCAAATTTCTGGTTCATAGCTTTCCTCTTGGTCTTGTTCTCAAACTGAGGTGGGCTAGATCCTTCTCTTTATGCAGGATTGGGGGACAAGTTAGGAAAAAAGTGCCTTACGATCATATGGGAATTTCTCAGGTCAGTATGTTCACTATGTCTCTTTTTTTATTCTTTCAGAGACAGTCAGAGACAGTAGAAACTGAAAACGAATATTTGTTATTAACTTTGTATGGCAGCTTTGCAACATGCTGCTAATTCTTTGACCCTGTTCCCATGGAGAGGCAGGATCTATCTCCCCTTCCTTTGATGCTGGCCTGGCCTTAGTTGACTTGCTCATAACCAATCAAATGCCGCAGTAGTGGGGCTGCGGATTCCGCAGACAGTCACATAATGCAATTCAGCTCCACCTTGCTTCCTTGGCCGCTGACCATGTAAGAAGTCTGACTCCCTCAAGGAGGTCAGGCTGTACAAAAGCCCAGGTTATGGGGAAAGGTCACTGTAGGTGCTCTGGTTGATGGTCCCAGCTGAGGTTTCAGTCAGTGGCCAACACCGACTGCCAGCATCGGAGGTCACCATCGTGCACGCCCAGCCCAGTCGAATCTTCAGATGACGGCAGCACCCACTGACATCTGACCACAACCATGCGACAGATCCTAACCAAAAACTGCCCAAATGAGATTTCCCCAAATCCCTGGCCCACGGAGGCCGTGAGCATAATAAAACAGTTGTTTTACACCACTGGGTTTACACAAGCAGTAGTGACTAGTACACTTTACCATTATACCATCACCTGTTTTGCACAGTTGGCATTTTGGTTTCCACTTGCCAACTTTTGGTGCAGTTTTCCTGTCAATATGACTTCAAGGGCAAGGACTTTACATACATTACTTATGTTACTTAATCTTTACAACATCCTTATCAAGTAGATATGATTATTATTCCCACTGTACAGCTCAGGAATCTCAGGCATAATTGGCCAGGGTCTTGCTGCTCTACATCACTATGCTATCATCTGTGCCGCTTGAGTCATAGAATTGCAGACTTTGGTGACACATTGAACTGACCCAGATCAATTTCCACCTCCCACCTCTTCCCTCCCATCTGGGTTACACACAAGAACCTGGACGTTCGGGATGGTGTCATGTGACTCATCTGTGGAACACGTCAGTAACTGACAGCAAGGGAAAACAATTATCTCCATGCTGGGCTTGATACTCACTATACTACTCAGCAAAGTCAAACTTTTTCAACTCCTTCAAACGACCTTTTAGTACAAACTATTTTCTGAGTAAACATGCATTTCTTTGGAGGAAATGAATGCACCTATATTTAGCATAGACCGACAAATATATTAAAAGTGTTTAACTATACTAAAACATCAAATCTGTATTTGTTAAAGAAATCTACAATTTTGATTCTATTGAATCCAAGGCATTCATTATTATGTTACTCCATGATATTCTATTATTAATGACCACATTTGGTATTGCATCAGCAAATACCATTTTCACCTTGGGTAATGTGTCTCAGACATGTTGTCCTGACCAGGATCATCCATTTTCTAAACCCAGCATCTGCAAATGTGGAAAATAAGACTCTGTTTATAAAAGTGATGGATTTTAGTTTTTCTGAAGAGATTTGTATTATGCTTAGTACTGGTCAATGGGAATATGAAATTGACAGTAAACAGAAACGCTCGTAACATTTATGCTTGAAGCATAACTTTCCTTCCAAGATGTCCTTCCTATTGCTAATTCAATGAATGAAATCTATTTGGATAATTTGGTAGTGTCTTCTTTTTATTCATCTTGAAGCATGGGGGTGTTTTTCATGATATAAACACAAAAATGTATAACGTAAAAATTCATAACAGTAAAAGCTAAAACAAAGAGCTTATTATGGGCCAGGCAGTGCTGTGTGCACTTTTAGACGTGTGACCATTGTGTTCTCATAACAACTATGCGCGGTAGGTAATATCCCCATTCATCCAAGTGGGGAAACTGAGGCACTGACACTCCTTTACACTCGTCCAAAGCAGTGAGGACTCGAAAGAGCTTTTGGGTTTGTTGGGTGTCTTTATTGATATAAAATGTGTTAAGAATTAAGACGGAAAAAATTTAAATGTGAAGCCTTTTAAAAATACTAAAATCATCACATATTAACAGTAATACATTTTTAAGAAAATAAGTATAATTCCTTCAAATACTGCAATGTGAAGAGTGAATTTATTTTACCCCTTTTCAAATGTCTTTCACATCCAGCTGAACAGACGACAATGGGATTTTCCTCTCTGCGTCTGCACTCAGTCTACTGTACGACACACATCACGTAGATGGTGCAAACTCCCTGTACCCTGATGGGAGAACAAGAGTGAAAAGGGAAAATAACATCTTAATATTATTATAAAAATAGCAAACCCCCTGAAAAGTTGTTGGTGACAGGCAGGGGTCCCTGGATCACATTTTGAGAACCACTGCCCTACACTTTCCTGCCTTTCGGTACACAGGGGAGATGTCTTTCCTTAAGAAGTAGTGTCCTCACGTACACCCGGGCCTGGAGTCTAGTAGGAGCAGGACCGGTGTGGTCAGAGGCTGGGGTGCCATGCAGGTTCTGCACCTGGTGGTTCTTGACCTTCACTAAGTTACTTGTTTCTCTGTGTCTCAGATTCCTCATCTGAAATAGGGCTAGTTATGGATCCCTTCCAGGGGCATTGTAGCCATTCCAAAAGCTAGGTGACAAAATACCGAACAGGTGCTGACACACAGAGAATGGCTTTATAACGGGTAGCCGTTTTTTCAGATTGGCCAGTGATGGCGAGGAAAGGAAGGAGAAGGGTCACACATTCCTATTTCTAGAGAGGACCGACTCCACTCACGCCAAGCCTAGAAGTAGCCTCATGTCTGTTCAGGCCAGGTTTTGATGCCACATGATTTACAAAAAATTGTTCAGTGTTCAGAGCTCTGGGCATTTTTGGACAGATTGTGGGCTTTACCAAATGTTACTGTGCCAGCACCAAGCTAAGGATCATGCTGGTGCAATTTCATTCAATTCTCTCCACTCCATGACCACGAAGCAGACATCTCAGGATCCAGAAAGATCTTTGCTACTTTTTGCCTTTCAACCAGATTTACAGGATCCCAGGTTTGCAGCAGTGGCCTCTGACTTTCTGTCCATGCCTGTTGCCTGTAATTAAAAGGCTAAACGTTTATTATATTTGGGTGGGTGAGGGAGTTAGACATGCAGAGTTTGTATGTGTGCGCATGTGTGTATTTCAGAATGAACCCAATGGCAGTCACAGATGACTTAATGAATGCAGAGAAAGTTTATATTTCATTTGTTGAAAATCTACCTTAGCCAGGAGGCCAATTTCCTGAAGAATAAAGATAAGGTGAGATGATCTGTTTTACATACCGATAAAACCCTTTACCTAGTACACTCATAAAGATAGAAATTACACACAAGGCCACATTAAAAACATCTGTAAACAAGAGCCCAAACTGATTATTTCAGGTTCATAATCTCTAATTTACAGAATTTCAGGGAGAAATCAACCCTGAAGTTGTTTGAAGATAAAAGTTCTGGCTATGAATTAATGTTGAAAAATATGAAAGGATTACAGGTACTTGGAAGAAAACGTCTAAGGGATTCATTAGAATTTGAAACTGTACAAATATATGACAGAGCTTGGGGATCTTGAGAAACCACTTCAGCCGTTGCTTTCTTTTGGATTTTATAATTTGCAACTTCAAAGAAAAAATAATTTTAAATGATTTTTTAAGCTTCTACCTACATTATTATTCCGAGTTTAGAGGGAAATAAATTTCATTTATTTGGACATCGTACATGCCAAAAATGTAAATGCTGGCCTGTTCCATTGATTCTGTTCCATTGATTCTTACTTAAATACATCTATACATTTGAAATTATATTGGACGTCTTTAAGTTTGCCGCTGTCAGCATCGTGGTATTAAAATGTCCCCTCCCCGACCATGTCGAAATGCAGCAAATATTTGTTAAAAGGCTAACTTTTTAAACTACTGATTTTTATTTAAGTAGATATGGCTGCTGCAGTGAGTTGGGAGGACTTGATTTTTCTCCTTTTATCTCCCTTCCTTCCTTCTTTCCTTCCTTCCTTGCTGTCTTCCTTCCTCCCTTCTCTCTCTCTCTGTCTCTCTCTCTTTCTTTCTTTCTTTCTTGTTGTTATGTTACCCTTCAAAAGTGGATTTTAACGTTTCTATGAACAGTAAACCACTGATACTTCATTGCCTTCATTATCTAGAATTCTTTCAGGAACAACAATTACAATCACAACATTTAGCTGAACCCAGGGCTTCTCCCAAGATCCCTGGTAACGAGGGTGTGACAGTAAACCTGGGCTCATGGATGCCTATCTAATTTCGTTACCGTGGATACACCAACTCGACCACTCAAATCTGTGTTGTAGTGTATGCTGTGATGTGCTGCCTAATCACCCCTCCGGGACTGAGGCGCTCGTTCCCCCACATGCCAGGAGAGCTGGCCTTTGATGCCTCACTGATGAGCCCCTGTCCGGGAACAGCCCTTAGCCGAAGGAAGCTGCCCCGCTCAAGGCCACGCCCCCTCCGCATCCAGTGGCTGGTCCCCTTGCCTAGATCAGGACAACTCTGACAGCTTTTCCAGCTCCAGAGCTTTCCATGGGACTGCTTAAGGCCTTTATTGCAACTGCATCATAGTTCAACTTCTCCCTATGTGGATTCCTTTTTCTCTCGCTTGCTTATAGGTATAGATCCCCAAAGCACTCCCCAGTAAAAAGTCCTGAATGTAAATCTCCAACTCAAAGTTTGTTTTCAGGGAAGAATAACTGAAAGCAATGGTGGCAGGAAAGGCCCAAGGAAGGAGGCTCTTACATGGGATTTGGTGCTGGGTCACCAGCTGGCTGCAGTCAATGAGGGCACCATCTCTGGGGGTGGGTGGAGTACTGTTAGCCCCCAGCATGCTGTAGCCCTGCAATTGTTAGCGGCGAGACAGCTGGGAGGGAATGCATAGATGGGTGCAGGATCTGGGCATCTGAGACATTCAAGGGAAGTGGTGATTGTAGGGACAGTGGAATTGGATGGTTGTTGCTGAGTGCTATAATATGACTTAGAGAAAGGCAGTGAAAGGCTGGAGTGATTAATCACCAATCTAAGTCAAAGTGTGAAAGCCAAAGGGCTATGGAAGTTTATAAAGAGACTCTCACCTCCTGCAGCCAGAGGCAGAAAAAAAATGCCAGAATTCAACCTTGGACTTAATTGGAAGGCCAGCAGAGCTCCAGAGAAGTTTGAATTTTCAACCCCAGCAAGTCTGCTATGCCAAGGTCAAGGCCCTAACTGGGAATAAATGAAATGCTGAGACTTGGGATGCAGACACTGTGTTCATGTACTATGAAATATCTCGAATCGTCAAATGCCCTTGAACCCTCTGGGCCTACTCTTCCCTATGAAAAACTAGTGCCGCCCCCTTGCTTGAAGATGAGGCAGAAGCCTCTTCATCAGCAGCATAAGACAACATGCTCCCAGCTCAGGGTCCGCCCCTAACTCCATAACCTCGACACTAGGGATGGAGTTAGGGGCACTATCTAGAATGGGGATCAGCAACTACAGCCTATGGGTCAAGTCCAGCCTGTAGTCTGCTTTTTTGGACATAAAGTTTTATTGAAACACAGCTATGCCCATTCAGTTACATATTGTCTATGGCTGCTTTCATGCCGCAGGGAGAGACTTGAATAGTTGCAACAGAGCCTAAAACATTTACTACTATTTACTGGCTCTTTATAGGGAGAGTTTGCTGACCTCTGAACTAGAGTCAAGTCATAATAAAACCCAGCAGGAGAAGTGCTGGTCCTGATAAGGGAGTAAAGACAAAATACACTAAGGAAGATGAAGGTCCTAGCCAACAAATACTAGCAGGAGTGGAAGAGTACTTATGGGATTGAATTCTGAAGGGCCTGGATTGAGGAGGATGGATAAAGGAGAGTTTCTCCACACGAAAGAACTCTCCTGACATACAGGGTTTAACACTCTCTTGGTTGGCTCTTGGAAGCTTAGGAAAACAATGACCACACTAAGTGGAGGAGATATGTGAGCAACGCCTTGGCAGACACTGGAGAAAGAGATCGAAATTCTCCAAGAAGCAGGCACGCTAGGGTGGATATACTCTGTACGACTGGAAAATCCACCAGTACACTGTGTTTCATAGGGGTACCCAGAGGACACTCCATTTACCAAAGCTGTAAGGAATGAGCTGGTGAGAGGGGCATCGTCTTCCCTGAGAATCTCAATGAGACTGTCCTCTGCAGGCAGGGCTGATGCTATAGAAGATGCTGATATAGAACTGGGATCCCTGAGAACAAAGAGGACGACAAGATCCCAGATTGATAGGGGTCAAGTGGCAGAACTGAAACATTGGAAGGAAAGAGAATGCAATTATAATGAGAGTGGCAAGGGGACCCTCACTCACAGAGAGCCATGGAGATGACCGATAGAACCTGGTGTGGTTAAGGGCAGGTAGAGGGGTAGCTAACAAGGATAAAACTAACAAACCCCCCACTGAAAAGTCACAGCCAATTTCCAGACCTGAGCCAGTCCTTCAACCCCTAAAATGTTGCCTAAAGGAAAGGTTGGTTTGAGGAAGGATCCTGATATACCAAGGCAAGTGCCTATGGTAATAATTTCCCTGGTCTTTACCCAAAGGTCTGTGACCATTTCCTTGGATAACTCTGCAGTGGCTTCCCAGATGTTTCAGGGACTCTTGGGCAAGACAATCTCCACTGATATTCAGAGATTTTTATGTTTCATCATGTTTCTTTACTAACCTTGGATCTTATGAGGGGTAGGTAGTAGGATATCCAGGCCCAGCCTTGTTCACAGTGGGTTCTTTGGCTCCAGGGATCCATCTGGTGATCATTTGTTCAGTCTCTGAATGTATCAATAAATGGATGTCCTTAGTAGTTGACAGAATCTCTTCATCATTTCTTCTGTTTGTAGAGTGAGCTATTGTAGTGCAGAAGGCCACATGGAGGACCCTGAGACTTTCCCACTACGGTTGAGAGAGTAGATAAAAAACAGTATCACATTCGGGGGGAACGGCAGCAATATCTGTCACCTTAACCACTCAACACTGCAAGGGTAGTGGTCCCATCATGCCCCCATTTAATTCAACACTCTGCCCCATTTAAAACCAGGATCCTGATAATTGAGAACAGACTTAGTGTATCTATTACCACTGCTAAATATCCAAACTGCCAACACAGAATCCAACACTGAGGCCCCCATACAGCATCTTCCCCTGAAGAGACCAACCAGTTACTTGCTAGCAACTTGATTGCATGGGATCCCTTTCAATCTGCAAGTGGCAATGAAGTATCTAGACCAGAATTGACACATATTCCAAGAAACTGCTTTGCCTTTCCTGCCTAAAGGATTCAGTCAGCCCTGCCATCCATGAGTTTATAGAGTATTTGATAAACTGGCATGGGATTGTACATGATGTAACCCCGGACCAAGAATCCCATTTTATAGCAACCAGTTGCTACCTACACCAAACCACACCACCCAGAAGCCTCCTGCCCAACAGAGACTTTGGAAAACACAGCTAAGGTGACAGCCTGGAGATGATGCCCCGTGAGGATGGGTTGGCATTAAATCAATGCCCGTTATATAGTGCTGTGCTCCCAATAGGTGGAATTGATTGGTCCATAAAACAAGGATTGGAAGTAGGCCTGACCCACTTAAACATTATTCTCAATGACCTGCTTGGGGAATTTGTGTTCCTTGTCACTGCACATTTAGTCTCCCGGGCCCTGGTTTTCAGAGGGAGAATGCTTCCATCAAGGGACATGGCAAGAATTCCATTAAACTTGAAGCTACGGCTGCTGCCTAGTTATAGACACATCCACACACAGTGATTCACTAGGCTGTTCCTTGGTACCCCCTCGCCGAAGTTTGAAGGTAAGTGAGCAAGTACCATAGCTATGGGTTGAATTTGGCCATTTAGCACCACAGGCATGTCCTCAAGCTGACCTAGGGCTCAGAGCCCTCAGGGATGAGAATCTGGGTCACCCCACCAGGTAAGCCACCCTGACTAGCCGTAGTGCTGTCTGAGGGTGTGGGGACTCTAGAAAGGAGAGTTGAAGAGGGAGACGGGGGTACCAGCTGTAGTGGCAGGGGCTCCTGTAGTACATCCCAATAACCTTTTGCTTATAAGTTTTCCCACAAAAAGAGATCATCCAGAATCACATGGAGCTATTCTCAGATGGGACGAAATTACTCTACGAAGGAATTGGATTTGGAGGGCTCGAGGGGTGAACTGTAATGGATCTAGGGGTCTCCCCTTCAGGACGAAAGCATTCATTGCCCAAGCAGTCAGAAGACTTGGCTCTGATCTCTGCAAAGGCACTCACCAGTGAGTCTCACTCAGGAACGGCCCTTGGCCAAAGGGTGCTACCTTTGTCAAGGTTACAGCCAAGTTCCAGTGGCATCCGGAGATGGGCCTCTGTGAGGATACAGAGGCCTGGCACCCTTGCCTCCACTGGGGCCTCTGAAGGGCCATGGCCACTTCCTGTCTCCCTGTGGTATTTGCTCAGGCTTCTTCTGCAACTGCATCCCAGCTCAGCTTCTCCCTACGCCCCATCCTGTCTCCTTCAGCCCTCATGGTGGGTATCTGAGAGCACCTCCCCCCAAAAGCCCCTGCATGAGACCTTCCATCTCTGAAGCTGGTTCCCAGGAACCCAAGACTGGGCTCTGGTTTAGGCATCTTACAAACGCATTTTCCCAGCTGTTGTAACTCGGGGGTTAAAACAGACCCGTGAGTGAGAGTAAATAATTTTCCCTTACAAATTGAAAATTAAAATATTTAGTAGTTTCATTCAGCAGAAAACATTTTGCTGAACACAAAGGGCTTTGTTTCGATGGGAAGGCATCACGACATAACATCTCAACTTTCAATGAGCTTTTGGTGCTTCAATTATTTATTTTTTAATCAAGTTTTAATCTACTGTTTGGGTAGATGTTTCTGAAGTATTTTTTAATGTAGTAAGTTTCAAAAAAAAAAAAAATTAAATCTCCATCTGTCATATAGAATGTGTGGGCAGATGGTGAATGGAATTATTTTTAACCCCTGAATGCTATTAGCTTGCTTCACTGTCTCCCTGGAAAAGAAGGGCTATTATGATTGTACTTTTCCTTCCTCCACTCACAATTAATTTTGCTTCGCTTTGGAATCTTCAGCATCAGATTTTGGGAAAAAGGTCCAATCATCACCTTAACCTCTTTCAAGAGGATCACAGACAACTGATCTGCAAATGTATCTTCTCTTTCCACCTCCAAATTATTTCTTTGCAAAGAGAAAGACATGTTCACTGAGCATATCATAGACCTTTTAATTCACTGAATTTCTTTCTTAACTTGATTGTTTTGATGCTCTTTCTGTTGAAATGGTGGTAGCGTTAGGTGCCCAAAAGAACGTAGAATGTGATCGATCTTTTTTTTTTTAATTATCAATTTGAAAACTAATCAGATAATATTTGCAGTGATTCCATTTCAAATATAGATAAGAAATCAATATACAGCACATGGAGCAGGCTTTTATGAGAGATTTTTTCCTCAGATTATTTATTCCATGACTTCCTAGACCTTGGCACGTATGGGATTTCATTTCTATATGTTTTGATGTCCTCTTAAACATCATTTCTTAGTGTTAAATTTTTTTGTCTTAGGGAATTTCCCAAACATACACAAAGGTAGAGAGAATAGTATAATGACCACCCATGTACCCATTGCTCAGCTTCAAGAGTTATCAACATTTTGCACATCTTGTTATTTACCCATCTCTACCTCCTCCTGCCTGTTTCCACCCCCCCACTTTTTTCCTGGAATATTTGAAGAAATACCAGACATTGCATCATTTTCCTCATAAACTATTTTATATGCATTTAAGTAGTAAGACTAAAACAATATAACCACCTGAATATTATTATATCCCCAAATAACGATATATTTAATATTCTAATACCCAATCTGTATTCAAATGTCCCCAGTTGTCTCAAATAATTTTTCTTTTACAGTTCATCTATTCAGATAATAAGTATCAATAACGTTCATAAACTGCATGGTAGTGTATCTCTTAATTAGTTTAGTCTACGTGGTCCCCCCTCCCCTCTCATGCCATTGAATTTGTTGGAGAAATCAGATTATTCATCCTTTATAGAATTGTACCCATTTCTAGAATTGTATTTCTGTGATGTTTTTAACTCGTTCTTCTGTTCTCTGTATTTCCTGTAAACTGGTAGTGAGACCTGAGACATGATTTAATTAAAGTTCAAATGTTTTTTAGGTCATAATAGTTTTCTTTTTTTGGAGGGGAGATAAAATCTTTTATTGTGCTTTGCCAGAATTTTGAATCAGTTCAGAAAGTAATACTTTATTTTTTTCTTTTTTAATTTTTATTTTACATTGGAGTATACTTGATTAACAATGTTGCGTTAGTTGCAGGTGTACAGCAAAGTGATTCAGTTATACATATACATGTATCTATTCTTTTTCAATTTCTTTTCCCATTTAGGTCATAATATTTCTTATGCTGTGTACTTCCTGTAGAATCATATCAAGAGCTTATGAAGCCTGGTTACCCCACCTTCAGAAACGTCACCAATCCGTCCAGGTGATGTCAGAATGTCCTGCGAGTTTCTTAAGAACATTTCACCTATAATTTTAAGATCCACTGACAACCATTGCTTAGATCCAGAGTTTCATTAAGGATTGAAATGCAATTCTCTTATTGCCATTCTTCCACATTAGTTAGCCATAATTCTTCTATAAGGAATAATTTATTCTTGTCAATTTTTTGGCTTCCCTGAAACGGAGTTTGTATAGGAAAGGCAGACCAATTCTTTATTCTTTCCATGTATTTATCAATTTCCAAAGCAATGAGGTAGTGCCCTTATAACATCCAATGGCAACTAGTAAGTTTTTTAAAAAGTATCCTTAGGAACTCATGAATTTTATACATATAATATTTTAATTAAGTGTGATTATTATTCTTTTTATAGTCATACTGTGCTATTCTGGCTAATGGGATCTCTTTCAAGTTGGCCTCCTTTTGACAGGATCTATTTAGTCTTGGATAGTTTCTTGCTTTTCTGCATTTCAAGACGTCCCAGGCTCATCTTGTACATTTCACATTCCATATAGATCCTCAAAAGGTAATTAACTGGGGCAAAAGGAATAACTGTTTTTAAGGTGGTTTAACATAGTAGAAAGTGGCTTCAGAAGTGGGTAGATCAGGGTTAGAATCCAAGCTCTATTTCTTACTAGCTCTGGGGACCTAGAAAAGGCTTTATCTCACAACATGAGGATAATAAGAGCTCTTATAAGGAAGAGGAATTTATAATAACATACAGAATTATTTCATTATAGTGTTAGGCGGAAAAAGCAGGATTCACAATTTTATAAAAAACACATAGAGAAACTATTGTGATCAAATATGTTAACATGTCAGTAGTGGTGTCTTTTGATGGTGGGACTACAGGTCATGTATTCTCTTCTTTATGCTTTGAACTATACTGTTTCACGTAACTTAGAATGGAAAGAAATAAGATAACTTCATTAAAAGAAAAATAAGCCTATGCAATAAATCCTATAGTGTGGATGAAAATTCATATGGGGTATGATTTGTTGCGTACGCTTTTTGTATCTCTCATGGTCAATTTAACCCACTTGTCCGTTAATAGAATTGAATGCAAATTCTATAATTAAGAAAAATACTGATGTACCTACACTCTGCCATCTGCTTTCTTTCTCTATGCCATGTCCTATTGATTTTAATAGACCAGGTCAAAGCTGAGTGTGTCCTGCTTTCAAGGATGACCTCTGAGGGCCTCATAATCTCTGTCTTCTTGCTCCCAGGGGACAGCCTGTAGGTCCTGGGTTGACAGCTGATGGCAGAGCAGTAAAAACAGGAAGTAAAATAAAATCTCCATTTGACATGCTTATAAATCAGTTTTCCTATGGGACAGAATTGTCAGTGTTGGTGCACATTGAAAATGGTCTTATTGATTAGAAAACTAAACCAACTGGGTCTTTATTCATCTGAGGATTCAGATCGATTCAGAGTGACTTGTCAAGGATGAATTCATCTGTAATCCTTTAAAACTAGGGCAAATAATAAAAACTTGTGTGGAAGATATCTGCAGAGGTTTCTAATCTAGGATTCAATCTGCTTTTCAGGAATGATATTTTGCTCTTGTAGTTAAGGGTCATAATTTCTTCTTTTCAAATGGGCGATGAAATTCTACAGATCTGAGGTTTAAGGGAGGATGATAATATTAGGTAACATTTTTCTGTATAATTTTTTTCTATTTAAATATATATTATTTCAAAAGAGAATTCTTGATTTTAATTTTGAATCCATGTAGGCTAAGTCTGACATCGGGGAAACTTGACTACCGTGGTCAGATCGATAGATTCTGAGCAGTGAATTGCCTTGGACCGGTCTTTAGGTGGCTGTGTAAGAAGAAAACATGTAAAATGAAGTGTCCTGGTAATTGGCAATATCTGGGAAGGATTGTTTTTTCTCTTTTCTTTTCTTTTCCTCTATGTTCCCCTCATCAATGAGCTGATTTAGATGCTGACCTGTAGAAGAGCTAAACCGAAGTATTTAGCATCTGGACCGTTGTCATGAAAAGTGTTGCTTCCTTCAACAACACGTCTTTAGTGAGCCCTTGTTCCTGATGCAGGTTCTCCGCTGAATGGTAGAAATGCATTGTTGCTGGAGATATAGTGCCTGCTCACAGAGACCTTACAGCCTAGTGAGCTGGGCTGGACATACACACACCTGGAAATAAGAGATTAGCATTGGCTACACCAGGTGTGATGTGTGTTGTGATGTGTGATAATACCCCAGGGTGCTCCAAGGAAACAAAACCCATGCACCTCTCAAATTTTAAGGCATTTGTGCACGCGATTGTGGAAGGCCGGCGAGTCTGGCATCTTCAGGGCAGGATGGCGGGCGGGAGACCCGGAGGGAGTTGGTGGTGCAGTCTTAAGTCAAGTTTGAAGGCAGTCCTGAGGCAGAACTACCTCTTCCTTTTTAGGGGGAATCTCAACCTTTTTCTCTTAAGGCCTTCAACTGATTGAACGAGGCCCACCTACTCACTCTTATGGCACAAATTCAAGATGCAAAATGGTACACAGTGAAAATGAACATCCCTCTCACTCCTGACCTCAAGCCACCCTAGGAGCTTCCCCAGACACAGCAACTATTACCCATATTTGATCTCCTTATAGAGATATTCTATTCACCTATGAGCAAATGAGTATGGATATTTTAAAACAATATGCCAATGATAACATCTTGCTTTTTTCCTAGTTAACAAAATATCTTGGAGATTGTTCCACTTGAATTTAAAGCTGCCTTTATTTTTGTATAGCTACATACAATTCCATTGTGTAAATATACTATAATTTATTTAGTCGGTCCCTCAACTAGATTGCTTTCAGTCCCATGCTAGTACAGACAATATGGCCATAAATATCCTTGTACATCCGCCTCCCTCCATTCTTTAGGATAAATTCCTAGAAGTAGAATTGCTAGGTCTAAGGGTACGTGCATTTGAAATTCTGAAATATTAGCAAATTTTCCTTCAGAGAGGCCCTGCCAGTTAACACACACCTACAACTGGTTCTTTTCAGCTCCAACTTACAGATGCACAAACATAACATCACAGGCATTATTTTCAAGGGTGGTGATGGATTTTGGCTGATCCATTCTCTCATTTTTCCTCCTGCCCCTGGTCCATTCACCAGCATTTGGGAGTCGGCTGCCTGGGTGTAGCCTGAGGAAAGGGAACAAAGTGAAGGGAACTGGCCCATGGAGACAGCAACACCAGAGCTTCACATGATGACTATTTGGCTTTGACCAGCTACAGAAATGTAGGTCTCCTCCTGGTGACTTGCCTCCTGGTGACCACTCAGCTCATAGGTGTCAGGAGTAGAAGTTGAACTCTTTCAAGTTCTTGTTCAACTCTTAAACTTATGGTTACCAAGGCTGGGGGAGTGGTGGTGGGATGAGCTGGGAGGTTGGGACTGACATATATACACTACTATATATAAAATAGATAACTAATGAGAACCTACTGTATAACATAGGGAACTCTACTCAATGCTCTGTGGTGACCTAAATAGGAAGGAAATCTAAAAAAGAGGGGATATATGTATACGTATACCTGATTCACTTTGCTGCACAGTGGAAACTAATACAACATTGTAAAGCAACTATACTAAAAATTATAAAAAAATTATTTAAAAAATTATTAAAATTATATAAAACTTATTTTAAAAATACATGGATTTTGAAAAAAAGAAAAGAAAAGAAATGGGTAAAAGAAGGATAATTGAAAGAAGTCCTTCTTATTTAAACTAAAATCAAATTCATTAAAAGAGTATTTAGTCTTGGTTTATATCACCCCAAGTTGTAGAGAGAATGAAAGTATGTTATTATGTTGTAAAGAGTGATTCTGACACTGGAGACCACCAACATATGTTAGAAGATTTGTAAGTTCTCTATGAGAAAGTAAAAATTTTGTTTTTATTTCAAACGCAATCTTTTTTTTAAAATTTTATTTATTTATTTATTTATTTTAACATCTTTATTGGAGTATAATTGCTTTACAATGGTGTGTTAGTTTCTGCTTTATAACAAAGTGAATCAGTTATACGTATACATGTATCCCCATATCTCTTCCCTCTTGCATCTCCCTCCCTCCTACCCTCCCTATCCCACCCCTCTAGGTGGTCACAAAGCACCAAGCTGATCTCCCTGTGCTATGCGGCTGCTTCCCACTAGCTATCTATTTTACATTTGGTAGTGTATATATGTCCATGCCACTCTCTCACTTTGTCCTAGCTTACCCTTCCCGCTCCCCGTATCCTCAAGTCCATTCTCTAGTAGGTCTGTGTCTTTATTCCTGTCCTGCCCCTATGTTCTTCATGACCATTTTTTTGGTTTGTTTTTTAGATTCCATGTATATGTGTTAGCATACGGTATTTGTTATTCTCTTTCTGACTTACTTCACTCTGTATGACAGACTCTAGGTCTCATCCACCTCACTACAAATAACTCAATTTCATTTCTTTTTATGGCTGAGTAATATTCCATTGTATATATGTGCCACATCTTCTTTATCCATTCATCTGTTGATGGACACTTAGGTTGCTTCCATGTCCTGGCTATTGTAAATAGAGCTGCAATGAACATTGTGGTACATGACTCTTTATGAATTATGGTTTTCTCAGGGTATATGCCCAGTAGTGGGATTGCTGGGTCGTATGGTAGTTCTATTTTCAGTTTCTTAAGGAACCTCCATATTGTTCTCCATAGTGGCTGTATCAATTTACATTCCCACCAACAATGCAAGAGGGTTCCCTTTTCTCCACACCCTCTCCAGCGTTTATTGTTTGTAGATTTTTTGATGATCGCCATTCTGACTGGTGTGAGATGATATCTCATTGTAGTTTTGATTTGCATTTCTCTAATGATTACTGATGTTGAGCATTCTTTCATGTGTTTGTTGGCTGTCTGTATATCTTCTTTGGAGAAATGTCTGTTTAAGTCTTCTGCCCAGTTTTGGATTGGGTTGTTTGTTTTTTTGTTATTGAGCTGCATGAGCTGCTTGTAAGTTTTGGAGATTAATCGTTTGTCAGTTGCTTCATTTGCAACTATTTTCTCCCATTCTGAGGGTTGTCTTTTCGTCTTGTTTATGGTTTCCTTTGCTGTGCAAAAGCTTTTAAGTTTCATTAGGTTCCTTTTGTTTATTTTTGGTTTTATTTCCACTTCTCTAGGAGGTGGGTCAGAAAGGATCTTGCTGTGATTTATGTCATAGAGTGTTCTGCCTATGTTTTCCTCTAAGAGTCTGATAGTGTCTGGCCTTACATTTAGGTCTTTAATCCATTTTGAGTTTATTTTTGTGTATGGTGTTAGGGAATGTTCTAATTTCATTCTTTTACATGTAGCTGTCCAGTTTTCCCAGCACCACTTATTGAAGAGGCTGTCTTTTCTCCACTGTATATTCTTGCCTCCTTTATTAAAGATAAGGTGACCATATGTGTGTGGGTTTAATCTCTGGGCTTTCTATCCTGTTCCATTGATCTATATTTCTGTTTTTGTGCCAGTACCATACTGTCTTGATTACTGTAGCTTTGTAGTATAGTCTGAAGTCTGGGAGCCTGATTCCTCCAGCTCTGTCAAACACAATCTTTAAGGAAGAATTTAAACATATAGGCTTTAAAAAATTATTTATTTATTTATTTATTTATTTATTTTATGGCTGCATTGGGTCTTTGTTGCTGCGCACGGGCTTTCTCTAGTTGCAGTGAGTAGGGGCTACTCTTTGTTGTGGTGCACGGGCTTCTCATTGCAGTGGATTCTCTTGTTGTGGAGCATGGCCTTTAGCTGCATGGGCTTCAGTAGCTGTGGCACAAGGCCTTCAGTAGTTGTGGCTTGCGGGCTGTAGAGCACAGGCTCAGTAGTTGTGGCGTGTGGGTTTAGTTGCTCCGCGTCATGTGGGATCTTCCCGGCCTAGGGCTCGAACCCGTGTCCCCTGCATTAGCAGGCGGATTCTTAACCACTGCACCACCAGAGAAGCCCCTAAACATATAGTCTTAAAAAGAAAAAAAGTTCTTGTTCAACTCTTGAGTTCCTGGCATCATAGATACGTGACCATGCCTAAATGAGCTAATTCATCTGCATCATTTATGAGCAAATTCATGTTCATCCTTTAAGAGCTGGTTCATATGTGTCATTTATGATCTGTTCCATGTGAGTCATATATGAGTTGATTCATGTGCATCATTTATGAGCTGATCCATGTGCATTGTTTAGGACATGGTAAGCACTCAACAAACATTAGTTATTATCTAGTTATTATCGTCCTTCTGGTTCCTTAGGAGGTGGGTGTGGAATGGGCGGGGTGGGGGGCACTGGAGGAGACTGGAGGAGTCTGGATGCTGATGGGGATGAGGTTGGAGCACCACAGGCAGCTAGGATGCCCTCCTGGTCCTCCCAGCTGTGTAATTCAAGCAGCTCCAGCTTGATAGCAGTTTTTGAGTCATGGAGACAAAGGAGAATTTTTCTTAATTGAGCGGGAGCTAATGAGAGCTGTATTTCTTTGAATCTGCCCGTTGGATGAGAACAAACATTAATTACCACTGGGCTGGAAAGGCCAGATACAATTTGCCCAAGAGAGGACATCTTCCCCCATCAGTTATAAAGCAGTGTGCAGAGGACCGGAGCGCATTCAAACAGCGAAAATCCATCACCAGCTGTGGCGTTAAATACAGAGCAAAGGCCCCATAAACGGGATCCATGTGTGAAGCAATTAAACGTGGGCTGCCCCGGCAGCCACCTCTGTTAGAGCTTTCAAGGCTCAGCAACTTGTAGGATGACTGAGGCATAATAATGCTCTGGTTTTCTTTGTGGCCACAAAGAAGCCTGCAGAGGGGGAGCTGGTGTCTCCTAATTGCAGCAAGATTTGGATGGCGCTGTCACCTGGGTCCCCAGGGAGGGTGGGGCTGGCTCTCCCCTGAGGCCTCCTGCCAGCTCCCTCTGCCACAAGGGACCCCATGGTCTGCTGGTGGCTGCAATTAGGCACATTCGACACACTTGGCGGGAAACCCGGGCTCCGAGGAAGCAATAGAGATGTGCCTGCTGCTGCTTCTTTTTAATAGTAAATGCATCCCGCCATTTCTCGTTTCACAGATCCCATCCCACCAAATGCCAGCTTCCCTACTCCAGTTTGGGAGCCCAGAGGGCGTTTCTACGTCATGGGGGCTCAGTGAAGTTGGTGGTTATCCTGAGTATGTTTCTGAGATGATGTAGTTGGCTGGGTTTCTGGTAATAGCTAAGTCCCTCCGTGTTATGCCAGTAATTTGAGGCACTGAGGACACCACCTTAACCCAGGAGGGACAGGCCAGGATAAGGTCTAGGTGTGGAGGAAGGGTAAAGGAAGTGCTACGGGGTTTCTCTTTCTCCTCTTCATGACCATTTCCTTCAAGAGCTGGGAACTTGAATCCCATTGGCTCCAACAGGGTGTCTCCAGGGCAGACCCGGGGCCTGCCGGACCCTGGGCGTGTCTGGGTGTGTCCAGGTGTGCAGCATCTTCTGGGTCACCCTGTCGGCTCCACCCTCCTAGTCAAGGGGCCACTGCAGTCCCTGCTCCAAGGCCTTTCCAAGATACTGCTCTGCTTCATGTCCCTGGGTTCCTGGGAAGATGGGGGCAGGTTGTCTCCTGTCACCTGGGCCCCCAAAGCATCGTTGCCTGCGGAGCCGAGACCGTGTGGCTCAGTGGTTAAGAGTTTGACCATCTGTATTAGAATCTTGACTGCACGTCTTACTGTGTGTCTTTGAGGTAGTTGCTTACCCTCTCTGTGACTCGGTTTCCATATCTATAAACTCTGGACAATAGCTGTACCTACCTCAGGGATTGCTGTCAAAATTAAATGACATCATGTATGTAAAGTGAATGGAATGGTGCCTTCTGTGTAAGGAGCCCCCCGGTCCCTGAACATAGCTACCTCATGCTTTGACCTATGACCTCCTTCTTGGGGCTCAAATCTAGCCCCAAGAAGGCTGGACTTGGGTGGGTGGGCAGATGTGCGAGGGCACTGCCATGTTGTCCCCATCTCATCTTCACCTCTTGCTTTTGCACAAGCAACTTTCCCCTCCTCGTTCTGGTACAAAAGAAATTCAAAAGCTCCCAGGTACGTCAGCATAGCGGCCTGCCTGTGTGAACCAGTCTGGCCCTGTGAACAACACTGGATCATCTGGGGCATCCTCTGTAGGCCCACATACACACTGTGACAGCCCTTGGGACATTCTCACCCATCTTGCCACTTAAAGCCTATGGGTCACATTTGAATTTCACTCCTAAGTGTGTTGCCATGATCACCAAGATGTCTTGGGGTAAAGACGGGCATTTACAAATATTCTCACCCCTTAGTTTCTGCTGGATGCTGTCAGGCCAAACCAATATGTATTAGCTGTGCCTCCGAAAGGCAGTTCCCCTCCTGAAGAACTACACAGCCCTCAACAGCAAGGATTTCTCCTGGGCGCTGGGTGGTGTTACTACCCTTCCAGTGGCAGGAACTCCTTCTGAACTTCCCTCTGTTAGGAGGGAACTGGGGGAAGTTTGGTTCTGTCTGTGCTCCTGGCTGGGCCCGAGCTCCTGCATTTTGACCCCAGGCATTTTCTAGCCCTGCTGGGCTTTTTGGGAATGGTGAACATGAGTTATTTGCCACTTTGTGTGTGTGTGTGTGTGTGTGTGTGTGTGTGTGTGTGTGTGGATGTCAGTTATGATTTACATTTTTATTAAGCAATCTCGATTCTTATTCCCTTTCTTTTCATCTTCAAATGACTATTTTAACCCCTCTTTCATCTTTTCCTTTTGACTTACAATTGCTTTTCCCCATCCTTTTAAAAAATAGTATTATTGAGGTACAATTGATAAACAAAGAACTGCACATAATTACTGTAGACAATTTGATGAGTTTGAACATCTGCGAAAGATCACCACGATTGAGACAATAGTCATATCCAATATCTCCCAAAGTCTCCTTGGGTTCCTCCAACCCCATCACCCAGTTCAACCGGTTTGTTTTATACAGCAAGAAAACTTAATCTTTTTTATTATGAGGTTCCCTCTCTTTCTACATTAAAATATTTGTTGGCAATCGTTTGATAGTATTTGGACTTTCAGTGTTGTTCAAAAAATAAACGAAGGCACATGACAAATTTTAAGAGTTTATTTGAACAAACACCTATTTGAATCAGGCAACATCAAACCGGAAGTGGTTAGGAATGCTCCACTGACAGGAGCTGGGGAGAGACATTATACAGAAAAGGCGGAAACAAAGTGAGAAAATTATTGGTTGGCTGTAGCTTAGAGCCAGATGGCTGTTTGTGATTGGCTGTCTTTAGGTTTTGATTTCAAAACTTGAGGCACTTTGACGCTTAGAATATGGTTTGCTTACATAGGCTGCCATGGCATTGGTGCCACCTCTGTCTAACGGCCTCCTTGTTTAACTAATTTAAAGGTAGCAGTTGAATCAGATTGTTTATCAAATAAAATTGGACAATAATTTAACCATCTATATTTATTTAAAAAATAAAAATACCTTTTGTTTAAAGAATAGAAGTTCATTGAAGGACTAAAGTTACTGTTAACTGAGCACAATCTCTGCTTTAAGGAGGTGAGTCCCACAATTTGGAAACCAATGATTTAGGGATAAAACCCCTAACCCGTACCCCACACCCCCCCCGACTCTCTACCCCCCTCTCTCTCTCTCTTTCACACACACACACACACACACACACACACACACACACACACACACAGTAACTGATAGACTAATATTAATCAGTGATTGTTTTTTCCAGCTCAACTGAGGTTCTAGTGTAGAGATAAAAATATGGTCTATGGGGATCCCAATATTTGGACTGGCTGCTCTCACTAGCAACATGCCCCTGGGGGATCCATTTGGTCACTCTGAGCCTGAGTTTCCGCATCTATAAAATACACAAATTTGACTTCTTATTCTATAAGATCACTTCCTGTCCTTTCAGCAGAAGAGCTCCAATTTGCAGTGGCCATTTATCCACAAGCAACAAAGGCAGGGACTTATCATTTGCATACAAATACAACGCTAATCAGGAGATGCAGATAAAGGCCCTCACAATCTGGATGGGCTGTGAGGACATCCTTCTGGAGGTGCCCAGACAGGGCCAGTTCAGGCAAGAGAAATGAACCCGAGCTGGAGCAGCTGAGTGCTGTCAGTTATCCGAGGCTCCAGGCTCACAAAATGGTCTCTGACTCCCCAGTACTTAGCCTGGGGGAGGGATGCCTTATTGCTCCAGCCCTGGAATTTTGAACCATTATCTACCAGAGCAGCGAGATTAAAAATAATGTCTGGGCCTGAAGGACAGCAGCTAGCAGCCCGCCGCGTGATGACCTGATGGCTTGCAGAAAGGCATCTGTGGCAGAGCAGAAGCCAGGAGACCAAGGTGCATGATTTGTGACCTCTAGCAGATCACCAGGGGCACTTCAGGAAAGTTCCTTCGACTCTCTGCAACTGAGTTTTAGTCTTCATTTTGAAAATAGTTATTATTCGACTTCTTATCTCACTGTGCTGTTACAAGAATAAAATAGAATAACATGGCAACGGTGCTTTGGAAAATTAGAAATACGTTCCATGTAAAGCATCAATTTTCAGGCAACCAGTATCAGCATGTATTATATGCACTATACTGTGAACGGTAGTAACAGCCAACATTTGTAAAGCACTTACTATGTGGCAGCATTGTTGTGGATGTTTTAAATAAATCAATGTACTTAAATCTTACAACCTCTGAGATAGGTACCACGATTATACCCATTTAAGAGATTAGAACATGGAGGTAAAGTGATTTGCTCAAGGTCACATCTAGTATGTGGCTGAGCTGAGGCTCCAACTCCCTCTAGAACCTGCCCTTTTAACAAGGTCATATGCCCCTCAATAAAAATCATGGTAATGAGCCTCTTTAGAAATAAATACAATCTTTCATGTGATATACATTTCACTTATTTGAGATAATATTATAATCTTGATATATATTTCAGTTAATATTATATAAATATATCCCATGTCTTTAAAAACTATTCCTAGACATAACTGAAGGGTGCATATCATTATATTGAAAGGAATTACTGTAATCTACTTAACCTGTGGTTCAACATTTAGTTTTTTTCCATTACAAATAATCTTAAAATAGACATCTTTGTCTATAATTTGTGTCATTTCTCAGAAGTGGAATTTTTGTGTTTAGAAAGCATATATGTGATTTTATTTAAAAATTGTTTTATGCAAATTTTCAAGTATATCTAAAAGTAGGGAGAATGATCTAATGAACCCTGGTTTCCCATCACCCGCTTCAACAGTCATCCACACCCAGAAAATCTTGTTTCATCTATCCCCTCCCCACCCCAAGTTATTATTATTTTTTTAAATTTTATTTATTTATTTTTTATTTTTGGTTGTGTTGGGTCTTCGTTTCTGTGCAAGGGCTTTCTCTAGTTGCGGCAAGTGGGGGCCACTCGTCATCGCGGTGCGCGGGCCTCTCACTATCGCGGCCTCTCTTGTTGCGGAGCACAGGCTCCAGACGCGCAGGCTCAGTAGTTGTGGCTCACGGGCCTAGTTGCTCCGTGGCATGTGGGATCTTCCCAGACCAGGGCTCAAACCCGTGTCCCCTGCATTGGCAGGCAGATTCTCAACCACTGTGCCAACAGGGAAGCCCCCCCAGTTATTTTGAAACAAGTCCCAGATGTTATTTCATATGTAGATATTTCAGTATGAATCTCTAAAGGACAAAGATTCCCTTAAAAAATACTTGCACTATCATTGTCACATCTAAAATTTTTAACAATAATTCTTTAATATTGTCAAACATCCTGTCAGTTCACATTTCCTGGATTGTTTTACATATTTGAATCAGTATCCAAATTAGTTCCATACACCTGATTGGGTAATAAGTTTTTTAGATCTCTTTTTAGCTGTCTACTCCTTCCCTCCCTCTCTCTCTCTCTGCTCTATTTTCTTCTGTTGGGGAAACTAGGTCCTTTTCCCTATAGAGTCCACAGAACTTAATATGTTCTTTTCTCCCTCAGATCTCTTATAGGCTGGTAATTAGCTCTAGAAACTTGATCAGACTCCTGTCCTCTCAGGTGGAATCTTCTTCCCAGGCCACCTCTCAAGCTGGAAGGTTCACTTTGACTGAACAAACCTGAGTTAGGTACTTGTACAGAACAGTCAAGCATGGTGACCAAAATGATGGAATTATTCTGATTGGTTTGCAGGGGAAGTGGGCACTCATCCAAACCACCTGGACTGCTAAAGGTGTGTGTGTGTGTGAATCCTCAAACAAAATTGGGGCTTTCAAATAGAGATTATTGAACATGGTGTGATGGATGCTGTGATGGTTAATTTTATGTGTCAACTAGACTGGGCTGATGGAAGCCCAGAGAGCTGGTCAAACATTATTTCTGGGTGTGTCTGTTGAGGGTGTTTCTGGAAGAGATGAGCTTTTGAATCAGTAGACTGAGTGAAGAAGATCTGTCCTCACCAGTGTGGGCGGGCATCATCCAATCCGCTAAGGGCTGGAAAAGAACAAAAAAGCAGAAGACGAATTTCCTCACTTTTCTAGAGCTGGGACATGCAGCCTCCTGGTTCTCAGCCTTCAGTCTCAGACTGAATTATTCCACCAGCTTTCCTAGTTCTCCAGTTGCAGCTGGCAGATTGTGGGACTTCTCGACTTCTGTAAGTGTGTTAGCCAATTCCTGTAATAAATCTCCTCTAATGTACATATCTAGATATGTCCTATTGGTTCCGCTTCTCTGGAGAACCCTGACTAATACAGATGCTAAAAGGCCAAAACCAGTAAGTGCTCACTATACTTATTTTGGAGCCCAAACTGTAGATCTCGTGCCTGAGGGGTCAGCCCACCACAGAGGAAGGTACCTATTTCTGATGCAGAGAAGGTGTGGGTCATGTAATCGTTGCACATTTCAGCTAGAAGGGACTTAAAGAAATTTTTGTCCAAATCTGCCATTAGCTAACAAAGGAAACTAGAATTCCACAGAGGCTAAGTGCGCTGCCCAAATCACACTCCTGGTCAACTGTGGGACTGGAGCATGAATCTTTGATTCCTTGGTCAGGGTCCCTTCCTCTGAACCATTGCCATTCTTATCTTAAGATATATAACACAGTCCTGCCAGCACTGACCAAGAATGAGGACAGTCCAGACCAGGAACTTAGAACGTTCCCAATGCCATTTTCCTACTAATAATTTAGTCTATTATGTAACTCTATACCTGCCAGGAAATTGTAGATAACTCAAAATAAAAAAAAAAAAAGAAAGCAAGTAAAGCATGTATGTTCATGTATGTATGTGAGTGCAGTTTTAGCTGATTTATTCACTAATTTTTCCACATATATTCTAACAGCTCAAATATCATTTGTCTCTACATCTTCTCCCTTTCACCTCTAAATAATTGTGTCTATTGACCATCTTCATTTCAGTCCCATTTTCCTTTAAGGGGGCACGCATACCTTCCAAATTATTTCATTACAGAGGAATTCACCTTGATGCTCATGTAGCCACTGGCCAATCACCACCTGATGGAAAAACAGGCAGCATTCATTCTGCCTGACTTTTTGATGCAATGAGCCACGTTAATGAAAAAACCCACATATGTCTTTATCTCATGTCATCCTTCTCCTCTTCTGTTCTGTGTTTATTCTTCTTTGGTGTCTCCCAGAATTTCTCAGGGATGTGAACACAAGGCAGACAAATCTCAGCATCACTCGGGTGTCTCTGGGTGCGTAAGGAGAGGGAGGTGGGAAGGACACTGTGGGTAAGATTTTTCACACGAATGTTTATTCAGCTCATTCACAGAAGCACCTGATTGTATTGAGGAGCTCTGAGCGGGGAGGTGCTGATTTAAGGATTTCTTTCAAAGTTAAAACAAACCTTTGAATTGAGATAAGAAAATAAAAAGCAGTCCCTGACATGCGGGAGCTGGCCTGACGCTCACAGCTAGATCCTGTGTTCTGCTCATGTAAACAATCTCACACTGGGATCTCATACTGGACGTGCCAATGTCAGACAAAGTCACTCTGAGACCAAGATGAAGTGAGACCCAAAGGCCACTGTGCACCCAGAAAACAGCAAGCCTCCTCTCTCTCAGCTAAGATGAGTGAGTGCTGCTTCTTTACCAGTTACAGTTTATCCTTGCTCCAGTCTGCCCTCCCTGTAGTAAGCCTTTGAATACACCCAGCCATAGAACGCTCCCACTTTCTGACAGCACCCAGTCCAGGCCAAACCCCTGTTTCCTTAGGACCTTCTTCCCTCCCCTTACCCACCTCTCCCTTCTCAGAATTACCCAAGCAGAACCCAAAGTCTAGAATAGCTTCCTTCTACTGCTTCCGTATGGATGTGCCCCATGGTTCCTCCTGGTGAGGATCCTCCCTCCCTGCTACGAATAATAAACCCAGGTTCTTCAAGGGTGCTATTTGTGAGGTCTTTGCTGGAGGGCATTGACTGAGGGTCCATTTGTAAAACATATCACTAACTTTTATTAAACCATTGACTAATGACATTGAAAGAAAGATTTGAGAACATCCACTCTACTAGTTTTTGTTTTGTTTTGCTTTGTTTTATTATCAACCACAGAGCTCTTTATTCAGACACAACCTTAGGTGGTGTCCTAGCATGTAAAACAGATCAAAGGGGAATGCTTTGGCCTCAACATGGCAGCTCCTGAGCCCCATCGGCTTGGGTCCCCCCCACAGATGCCTTAAGGCACCTCCACGTATCAGACAGACCCAGGTAGAAAACCACTTGTCTAGTCTAAACCCCTCATATTATAAGTTAGCAGCAAAGACCCAGATATTGTAAGTTCCTGAAAGTCACACTCCTGGATAAGGATACATCTTCGACCAAGATTCTATTTCCTAGGCCAGAGACGAATTCCATGGTGGTTCTTTTTTGTTCATGGGAGGCCAGCGCTGGCTCACTTGTGCTAGTGACCTGTTCTGTGCTGTTCACGTGGATGTCACAGTCTGACTCTTTCCCCATACACTCCCACTGCATCAGCACCCTGGCCCTTAGCAAATGTCCAATACTTCTACTCTTTCCCTTTCCTTCTTACTTGACCAATGACCACCGTGATTATCATGGTCGTGCCATGATTATAATACAGATTCCCTTTGATGCACACTTCCTGGGAAGAGCTCTATCCATTGGGAATGGGATTCCCAGTTAAAAGTGTTTGGTCCTTTTTGCTAAAGATCTACCTGAACTCTAAATACATGAATCCTTGAGGCAGGAGCACCAGTCAGGAAAGCAAGATGGGCTTGGGGCATTAGTGAACAGAAGACCAAGAATCATGGCCCCAGTGAATAGCTTGGACCACCTCATTAGGCATGGAGTAGATGAAGTGTGAGTTTCCTTTACACAGGGTCCTCACTTATAAAGTAGAGGAAATGTCTCTTCTTGGCTGATGCTCTTCTTGAGAATGTTGTAAAGATGGATGGGTATTGGAAAGTGATTTAAACTCACTGAAAGAAAAGGGGTGCAGACATGCAGAGGGATCATGCGGAGAAAGAACTTCGGCGATGTTTGTTGCAATGCCCATCACGTTCAGAAGTGATGTCTATTGTGGGTGGCTGGGATGTAACATGAAGTGAGAATCTTTTCTGTAGGTCCCAGCTCAGACAGGGCAAGGGTCAGCCCTAATGAGGGGGGTGGGACTCAGGAAAAAAAAAAAAAGACCATAATGACTTTGCTCTGTATTTATGATGAGGATTCAGATGGAGATTGATGATCTGGCCAAAGGTTTTCCACCTGAATTTCAGCTGGTTCCATTACCTCAGGTCATATGTCTTTCTGGGTCAGGTATGGTGCAACTTGTGCTATTTTCATGCCATTCTGACCTTTTTATTATTTACAGTGTGAAGGAAGTGACCCAGAAACACCAGGAATAGGGATTTGTAAATGGATTTCCTCACCAGACCACTTAGAACATAACCCTCAACAAAATTTATTGTAAAAATATCATTAATGAATACACTGTTGCCTTTAAGCTTAAGGAATTACAACTATCACTGAGCGTTTACCAGTTGTCAGGGAATAGTAACCAGGGCTGGAACTAGGTGAGATGAATAAGGCACTCACCTTGGGCACAAAATTTAAGGCAACGTCAACAAATTCAGTAATCAAGATAAATAACATTTAGATGCGATATTAAAAAAAATCAATTCAACAAACTCCATCCCTGCTGTTATTGACAGTAAAGCTTTAGCATCTGACTGATGCCTATGAGTGCTCTCCATACATCAACGCCTTTCATTCTGTTCTGCTTCTGTGCGTTAACTCATTGTCTTTGTCAGCTCAGGCTGCCATAACAAAGTACCATAGACTAGGCACCTTAAACAACAGACACTTATTTCTCACAGTTCTGGAAGTAGAAGTTCCAAGATCAAGGTGCCAGAGTGGTTCTGGGGAGGACTCTGTTCCTGGCTTGCAGATGGCTGCCTCCTGGCTATGTCCTCACCTGGGAGAGGGAGAGACACACACAGAGAGACAGAGAGAACGCTGGTCTCTCTTCCTCTTCTTATAAGGACACTAATCCCATCACTGGTACCTCGCTCTCTCGACCTCATCTAAACCTAATCACCTCTCAAAGACCGCACCTCTAAATACCATGACACTGGGGCTTGGAGCTTCAACATATGAATGGAGAGGAGGGGAGACACAAACATTTAGGCCATGCTACTCCTTACATTCTTACACCAGTCCAAAGAGGAATTTACAGTAATCCTTTTTGCCCTTTCTGTGTCTGTTTATCTCTTTCTCTATTTCTTTCTTGTGTGAAAATTTGGGCATAGAGGTGTTAATTCACTTGCCCAGGTTCACAGTTAACGAGTGATAGAACCAGGATTTGAACCCAGATGCCCTGACATTGGAGCTGTCACTTTCATCCACTCTGGCTTTACTGCCTCTGATACAAAAGAATGATATTTTCCCAAGAGAACTCTTGCCTGAGCTACAGATGGAACAGATTAATGACTTCAGGGACAGTAGAAATCTTCCCACATTTGAATCTCTTGCAAGTAGACATAGGAAACCCCTGTAAAGTGCAAGTACCAACTGGGAGATGGGTGATGGGAGGGGATGTGTGGGGGTACTTCTTGACCCGGAGTCAATTAGCAGCATCTTAGCTGGACAGCATTTAGGTGAAATGTCAGTCCCATACGCCATGGTATGCAGGGGAGGTAAGTTTTCATGAAGCACAAAGATTACAGAAGAGTTAGGACATAGACTATAGTCCCAAGAAGGCAAAGAGCTTCAGGGGTTCAGGGAACAAACTTGGGCAGCCCCTGACCCTATAAAAGCACCAGAAACATGAGGGCTGAGGGGAAGGGAGAGAGAAAGACTAGGAGGGGTGTGCAAGGAGGGCTAGTGGGGTTCAGGAGACCCCCCCTCTCCTCCTCTCTGTAGAAGTAGCACGACCATGGAAGTTTGTAGAATTGCCAAACACCGTCGTGTCTTGCCCAGTAGTCGCTGGTGTCAATGAGTGTGATAGTTCTACCTTTTGTGCAGCCTGAGTTTGCCTGTGTCCTGTCTGTGAATAGCCCCTGTTTCCTCTCCCTGCTGGCTCAGAACATGCCACACGTTGTTTAAACGAGGTTCCAGCAGACCCACACTGTCCGGAGTGCCTTGTCCAAGGTCACACCATGATCCACGGCCAGAATTTGGACTCAAGCCCATATTCTGACTTCTAAGCCCCTGCTTCAGCCATTACTTGCTGACATTCCTTAATTCTCCTTATCCATAAATTTGCAGACTTCACAAAAACTAGGGTGAAATTCATTTTTGTAATGGTGACTTCACTCTCTTTCCTTCAGCTCAGCTACCCTCAGTGGAAACTTGTCCACCACTAACCAGAAGCTGAGCTGTGAGTCTAGGCACTGGCACCCACTTGTTTCTCCTCGTTTCACTTTGGCTTTGCTATGAACTGAATGTCTGTATCCCTCCAAAATTCATGTTGAAATCCTAAGCCCCAAAGTGATGGTGTTAGGAGATGTGGACTTTGGGAGGTGATTTGGTCGTGAGGGTAGAGCCCTCACAAATGGGATTAGTGTCCTTATAATAAGACACCTGAGAAAGATTGCTTTCTCCCGCTCTGCTCCCCACCGTGTGAGGACATAGGAAGAAGACTGCCACCTGCAAACCTGGAAGAGACCTCTCATCGGAACCTGACCATGCTGCCCTCTGACCTGGGACTTCCCAGCCTCCAGAACCATGAGAAATAAATTTCTGTTGCTTAAGCCATCAGTCAATGGTATTTTTGTTATAGCAGGCCCAGCTAAGCAGAGCTTTACGGAGTTTGTTTCTATCTCTTGAATACACTTAAGAATATAAAGTCTTCCCGGGTTTCTCCTGGTGCTGGGAAAGATACAAAATGCCTTTGATGTCCTTAAGTAGTGACCCCAAATGGTGATGCCCGAGTATCTGGACCTTTGCCTCTGAGGTATGTCTAGATACGTGGAGACAGTAATTTTCAAAGTGGTACCAAGAGGGACCATCCGAGATTCAGGCAGGAGAATTCTTCCATCCTTCTCCTCATGTAGTCCTGAACCCCTGGAACATCCGGTGTTGGCTGTTTACCCAACAGCCATCCTATCCCTGTCTCTGCCCCATGGCTTCTTATTTCCTGGCAGATCCATCTTTCCACCATGATATACACATGCCAGATACGTTCCTAAATTCTCTTGATGATTCTCTTGAAGCTAGTCCTGGCTAAAGGGACCCAAGAGGAAAGGATGCTGTATGCGTATGTGAGGGATCTTAAGGAAGGTTGATTTCCTAATCAAAAGAGACTCATAGGAGGAAGTACCAGCATTTTTCACTGGATGTGGTCGTGATGACAGGTGATGCCTGGCACACAGCAGTGCTCTTGCAGTCCCACGGGTGGACATTCCAACACTGTGGAGTGCAGAGTAAAAGGGTGGAAAGAGCCTTATCGCTATCACTGAACTCCTGCACCAATCTGGGAAGCACCCTTCCTCTGGTCTTCTTGCTTTATGACATAGATGTCCTTATTGTTCAAGCTACTTTCAGTTGAATAGGTAGGAACCTGCATCTGAGAACATCCTGGTACCACACGCTTTGCCCCAGCTTCCACTGCACACTCATGCTCCTTGCTGCTGTGCCCGAGGCAGCTCCCTTGTCACAAACACAGACATAGTTCATAGTCCAGGAAAATTCCTTTTGGCACCAGGCTTAGGACTGCACAGACAGACAGACAGACAGACACACACACACACACACAGACGGTGACTTGATTCACTACCTTTCACTTCAGTGTGTGTGTGTGATATATTTAAGTGCCCAGGGAATATTGATGAAAGCACGGAATCCACAGATATGAAGTGACAGTGGCAATGAGTGACTCTGAGTCAGGCGGGTCTGGGTAATGAGTGAGGTGCTCCATAGCTGTGTGGGCGGCGTGTCCTCTTTATTCAGGGATTGTTCATGCCTTTCCTGAGGCTCTTGCCAAGGAAACATTTGTATTTCCGACACGAGCAGGAAAATCCAAGATAGGCTGGATTTGCTTTTAAGGGCTAAAGATGCCTGAAGAATGGGCTCCTGATGAGGGATGAAAGGCATTTCTAATGGCATCAGGAAAGGGAAACTGGGTTTGCATGACTAATTGGATGGATTCTTCTTTTTTTTAAAAAATTTATTTATTCATTTATGTATTTTTGGCTGCGTTGGGTCTTCGTTGCACACGGGCTTTCTCTAGTTGTGGCGAGCGGGGGCTACTCTTCGTTGCGGTGCGCGGGCTTCTCATTGCGGTGGCTTCTCTTGTTGTGGAGCCTGGGCTCTAGGCATGAGGGCTTCAGTAGTTGTGGCTCGCGGGCTCAGTAGTTGTGGCTCGCAGGCTCTAGAGCACAGGTTCAGTAGTTGTGGCGCACGGGCTTAGTTGCTCCGCGGCATGTGGAATCTTCTCAGACCAGGGCTCAAACCCGTGTTCCCTGCACTGGCAGGCGGATTCTTAACCACTGCACCACCAGGGAAGTCCTGGAAGGATTCTTGATGCCCTGCAAAGGACAGAAGCCTTGGGAGGAAGTAGCCGTGGGATCTTGGAGTAAGAGCTAAGCATGGGATCACTACACATAGTCAGATTCGCAACCTGGACATTAGGAAATCAGATGTCTAAGTTCCAGGGGAAAGAATATGTTAAGAGGCTAAGGTCGTCTTGGCTTATGGAAAAGCTGGGCTTGGATGAAGAGGACTGGACATTCTGGGAAAGGCAGGGCTGGGCGCAAGTGTGAGGCAGTGAAATGGGAAGAGAAGGACTCAGTCAACTCCAGGGGGAGGAAAACCACCATGGAGTCTTCTAGAACATTACTGGTCACCAAAACGCATGGCCACACAGAAAGCAGGCATTTGGACCAATGCTCCTCACAGGGAAATAGAACTTGAATGCAGCCCAAGCCTGATGACACATCAGAATTATTGGATAGAGAAGCTTCTGTAAAAAATGCATGCAGACCCTCTGAGTCCATCTGTTGGAGGAGGTCGCCGAGAGGATGTGGCCACTGGTTGACCCACGAGCTGGACTTGGGTCATCCGAGGCTCCTCACCTCCTTCCCTGTCCTTGGAACGTATGTTCTGTACACCATTCCCATAGTGGGAGCTGTCTTCAAGGACGCAGCCTTGAGTGAGCGGTGTGCGGGTGAGACCATCTGGGCTGTGCACGTGACTGCACCCAGTTAAGGCCTCTGTATAAATGTTTACATTCTGGTGACCATGTGTGGAGATCTACTGGTCTTGCAGATGCCCAAGACAAGCCTTGTAAGTGAGTTCCATTTCTTATTAAACTCTCCGCTTGCCAGTCTGGACGGGCTGCTTCTTTTTTCTGTCTCTCCTTGTCCTCAGCATGGGAATCAGCTCACAGACCAACACCACTCTCCTTCTGCCCCCGGGATTCCAATTCAGTAGTTTCACAGATTCTAATTTAATTGGTTCTTGGAATTTCTATTTTGAGGGAGATTTACAGGTGATTCTGAAGGTCAGACATGTTGGGAACTTGAAGAATTCACTGTAAAAGTGTGGACTCGAGGGTTTGGAGCAGGTGAGGAATATACTGAGGTGAAGCGGGCAGTCGGCCTTGGGGATTGGGGTCAAGGATATGGACTCCCCTCCCGAGAAATTGCGGAATCACCCACCCTGGGCTGGACATCACCAGTCCTGGGGAAAGCATTACATGTACCTGCCTTACGAGCTATGTACTGGTGTCCCTATTGTATATCAGATGAAACTGAGGTGCAGAGAGGATAAAAGATTTGCCCAAGATCACAAGTCCATTAAATGGAGGAAACGGGAAGTGGACCCAGGATTCTCCTTTAAGCAGTGTCTGTGGGAGGGACCTGGCCACGTGCACACAAAATGAACAGAAACTGGAGAGGAGAGAAGAAAGGAAAGAGGAAAACAGTGGACTTGATTAGATTGAGAGCCAGGAGGGGGAAGAGAGGAAGGTATTCCAAATGAGAGACAAACCTCTCATTTTCTGAAGTTGGCTTTGTTGATTCGTCATTTCTTCATCACCATTTCCACAATTACAGCTCACCTCCTTCACTCCCGACATTCCTCTGAGTCCTCACTTCCCAACTGTGGGAAACCCTCTTCCTTCCCCTAAACCTGACTGATTCCTTCTTCTCATTCCCTTTCCCACCATCCTCTTGTCACTTGGCGGGATGTCGTGTAATATAGCAGCTCTTCAGCTTTCTTTTTACAGAAGCTTCTTTCCTTCCCAATCCCCCAGGGTACAGAGAAAGTAGAGTGGACTGTCGTCTTCTAGAAGGAGTTATGAGTCATTTGTGGGGTATTGGCTTCTTCTATTTTGTAAATAATGCCTCTTCGGCAGCCAAATATAGAAATCACCCACTTGTCTGAAACAAACAAATCCAAAACTAATTAGTTTTTATGATGCTTTTTGGATATCCTGAAACACTATACTAAGAACCACGGAAACACTTACGGCTCTAAAAGGGTCAAATACAACATATCAATATATACTTGCAAGAGCCAATGTGCCTTTTGAAGCATCTGCCTTTCTAACCATGAGGACTCCAGGACAGCTTGGCTCAGTGACCTTTCAAAGGAAGGAGGGAAATGCCATTTGTTATGGATAGTTCAAGTGCACCTTAGAATCCTCTGTCATTCAGTTAGAGCATAGGAAAATAAATGCTGTGGCTGGTCTTCTTTCTAGAGTTTACCATCAACAGTAAGGTCTACGTTCTTTAGGTTTCTGCAATAGACATTTTGGGCAGCAATGCATTAAGCCTTAAATTAAAATAGTAATTAAAATATTATGCAAAGCATTCCTTTATTTCTAACATACTAATTTATTGTAAAGCAGTTTTCTTTCCTCTATGGCTGAGTGTAATGAGTTTCTTTCAGGAGAACCATAAAAGGCCTGCTCAGACAAAGGGTACTGTGCTGTTTTTAAATAAGCAATGTAGCTGTCAGCAGATGGTATGAAGATGGATGACTAATGCATTTTAATGCAGATAACTTATTAGATAATAGGGGTTTCCCCCCTCTAAAGTTCCAGTAGGAGGAAATCATTGAGTTTTTCCATTTTAAATTAAAGGCTTTATACAATTGGTTTTTCACTAAGCCTTGCAATGTATGATCCAATTCAGTCACGTAGCAAACACACTCAGGATGAAGCCCACTGTTGATGCTTCTCCCTCATCCTTTTATGTGGGCTTGAATCCCCACGAACCTCCTGAGAACAAGAACCAAACACAAGCCATATACTAACCAACGCACCTAGTAGAGTGTTACTAGTGTATAGTAAGTGCTCCATAAATATTTGTTGGATGAACGATGTGTATGCTGTTGTTTTTATTGGAAACACTAATTCATAGATTCCTTCTGCTGAAGACATGGGTCCTGAGCTTGTTTCTCAGTGATGGATTGCTATACAATTCACACTGCTTCCTGCTCTCTGTGTTGTCTCTAGCGGTCAGGAAGGGGGCGGATGCAGAGCCAACTGTGGACTCAGGTCTCTGTGCTCACAGACATGGTTAACTCCTTTGCCTACTTGGGTTAAGAATAAGTGAGCCCTGGGCTTCCCTGGTGGCGCAGTGGTTAAGAATCCGCCTACCAATGCAGGGTACACGAGTTCGAGCCCTAGTCTGGGAAGATCCCACATGCCACGAGCAACTAAGCCCGTGTGCCACAACTACTGAAGCCCGAGCACCTAGAGCCCGTGCTCCACAACAAGAGAAGCCACCACAATGAGAAGCCTGTGCACCACAATGAAGAGTAGCCCCCGCTCACTGCAGTTAGAGAAAGCTCGCGTGCAGAAACAAAGACTTACTCAAGGTGGCCAAGAGTTTAAGATGACCAGGGTGAAGCGCCATAGCAATTCTTCTTAAACATATATCTAACAGCAAAGAAAAGTAAGTTTAAGCAGAATTGTCTCTGGCAGAGACTGGGGCCTAGCCCAAAGGGGTTTATGGAAAGGAAAACTTTTCCTTGAAGTCTTATTTTATGAGACTCATTTAAAAAGTGCATGCAAGTTCACATTGTAAACCATAAAGTATCTGTTTGTTATAATAAAATGAAACAAGGTAAACAAAGCAGAAGTTTCCTGCCCATCTTTGGTTATTACTGAATTGAGTATAATTTCTGGAAAAGTAGCCTGCGTTTCAACTGACATGACGCCACATTTTCAGCCATAGTTTGTGCAACCCTGGGTAAGTGTCTCTTACTGAGAGGTTAAGCCACTTGTGTTATGTGGTGGTCAATTTTCTGTGTTAAACTTGGCTAGTCCCTGGTACCCAGATTTTTGCCAAACATTATTTTAGATGTTTCTGTGAATTTATTTCTTAGAAGAGGTTAATGTTTAAGTCAGTAGACTTTAAGTAAAGCCAATTACCCTCCATAATGTGGGTGGGTGGGCCTCATCCAATCAGTTGAAGGACTTCTCCCTGGGGGAAGAGGGAATTCTGCCAGCAGACTGCCTTTAGACTCAAATTGCAACTCTTCCCTAGGTCTCCAGCCTGCCTACCTACCCTGCAGAGTTTGAACTTGCCAGTTTCTACATTCAGAAAAGCCAGTCCTTTAAAATAAATGTCTCTCTCTCTATGTACGTATCTTATTGGTTTTGCTTCTCTGGAGAACCTGACTCATTTAAGTTGTGATAGGTCATGTGTGGATGGAAAGGGTAACTGATGTATTCATCATCAGTCGAGGAAATGGGCATCAATTCTTTTTCAGAGAAGAAAAATGACTATGGTATTCTCTATTTATGTTGGAATTTTTGAGGGCAAGCATTTCAAAGGTTTCCCTTAAATAGTTGGTAATATCAGTGTCCCTGGAGATGTGTGATAGACTTAAGGAAGTCAGGGGAAGCATTTGGAGTCATTCTCAAGGCCAGTGGCCTTTGCTCTCTGTTTGGTTATCTTCAGAGTTAGGGATGGGCTAAAACAAAATACCTTTTGTTAGGATTGTTAGGATAAAACAAAATACCTTTTGAACTAGGATTCAAAAATGGCGATATTTGTGGATTTATAAAGCAGGTGTGTGTAGTACATTAATGCGTCCAGTTAATTAAAAGGCTAAAGTCTAGAGAGACAACAGAGGATTAACAGTTCTGTCTGTTAGTCTCCATAAACATAACAGAGATTTCAACTAGTCACCACTGCAACTAAAGGAATTCATTGTGTGAACCCTAGACTAGATGGTTCTTGTTTACACATCTTTAGATGCCCCTCAGCCCCTTGCCCAGTGCCCTGTACAAGGAGATCATCAATAATAACGGTTGCCGTACTGACAGCTGCTTTCATTTGTACAAATTACTGAAAAGAAATGTGAGGTCTATTGTCACAGTTCCTTTGTGTGTGCTGTATATACCGAGAGATAGAAGCTACTATGATTTCAACATCCTGGAAATGCATTGAGACAGACACAAAAGTTATCTCACTGCTCAGGCTGTTCTTCTACAAAAATAAAACCATAGTGAAAGTTCATTTAATTAGCAAAATGTGAATAGGAAAGACTTAGCTGGTGAAGACAGCAAATACAATAATCTAGAAGAGATAATGGGAAAGAGAAATAGAGCCATGGAAGGTCCTTTGGAGGGAGGAGTATGTTTCCACACCAAGACTAGATAGGGTAGCCAGTAGAATTTGGGAATAAAAGAGAAGTAGGGGTCTTAAATGACACCAAGGTTTTACTCAATGATATTGGTTATTACAGTGTGGGAGTGAGGATTGGAAGGCAATTCGGGAAATGCATAGAGAGGGCTTCAGACATTCTACTTGTTGAGCCAATCTTGTTTATTATGGTATTATTTTTTAAATAATAAACGTGATAAATAAATATAAATTACAGTATTTTTTATAAATACACTCGATGTGATGTATTTTGTAATTATAAAAATTTTAAGATTGTCCATTGAAATATCCACTCAAACATTAATTAATTTATTCACAATATACTCTGAATACACGTTATGAGAGGGGCACTGGGCTCAGGGGATGGAAAATAGTCATTGTCTTCGAGGAGCTCAAAATCCTCAAAGGAACAGAATTTTTGCCACTAGGACTCTGGACTCTGCTCGGTAAGACGGGATTTCTTTAGGATGTGATGGCATCCAGGTGTGTGAGTGTTGTGTAGTTCCTGGAGCTGAACTTTGGTACAGATCAGACCTTTCCTTCATCCACTGTGATCACCCATAGCGCCTAGCGCTCCCTGGCACACACTATGTGCTTAATGACGTTTGTTGAAGGGAAAGAGGCGGGTGGGTGTGTGGCACACCCATGGGAAATCACAGAAGTGCCTGGACAAAGTAAGACGTCCCTGGTGGCCCGGTCCCCTGTAGCAGCCGGGTTTCCTCTGTCCTTGAGTGCGTTTCTTTACCTTGTTTCTCCTCCCCAGTGGAGTCGTGAGAGGCCCTTGTTCCCTCACTGCTCTCTGGGCAGCCATGCTGAGGACGTGACAGTGGCCTCCTGAGAGGTTAAGAAGACTGTGCCGTACTCTCCTCTTCTCCTCTCTATCCTCAGGCAATATTTCCTTTCCAAAATCCTCAGCTACCCTCCATATTCCAGCTCACTTAAGTTTGCTTTCTTAGGGTGTCGTAGCCAATGAATGAATTTAGAAATCAGCCAGAGAGTGCAAACATTTGACACATAACAGGTACGGTCTTCATTTGAACAGTTCCCTGAGCCCAAATATGAACTTGAGCTTCCAGGTTCATGTTTGAAGTCATTTTAATTCAAATATTCATTTTTGAGGTTATGTGGCTGAATTAGGAAAGGAGTGTCTTCTCCTTACATGGTGACCTTTGGTGATTAGTCAAGGTGACCCCATGACTAAATTGGTATCAATTTTTCTTTGGACCTTAATCATAAAGATGGCATCATTAGGTAACACTTAACTTAGCTCTTGATTTCTGCTTTACTAAATATACACAACACCTTACCTAACCTGTTGATTCCTTTCCTGGATTAGGAGAAGTAAGAATGAAGAATTAAGTAGAATTAAGAAGAATTAAATTAATGACTTAATTAACTACTGACTGACCCTCTACCCCTAGCTTCCCCTTAGTAAATTTGCAGGTGGACCTCATGGGAGCAGGCAGACCATGCGGGTGAGAGAACATCCAACTGCAGGTGGACCATGCGAGCAAGACAGTGTCCCAAGGAAGATGGGGAGAAGTCTGCAGGTCTAAACTCAATGGAAAGATGACCAAGAATCTGACCTCCTGCCTTAATGATTAACTGAGCCTGTTTCCCGTTTTTCCCTTTAAAAATTGTCATGGCTGAGCAAAATCTTCAGAGTTGGTCTCTGGATATAAATTCACCATCTCCCCAGGTTGCCGGTTTTTCTGAATAAAGTACCTTCCTTCTCTACCTAAGCTTGCCCTTCGATTTGATTTATTGGCTATTGAGTGGCAAGCAGCCAAATCTGCATTCGGTAACAGAATTATTGCAGATTTTCCAGCCGTTTGGAAAACATGTTGATCCAGCAGGCTCTTGGACTTCAAGTTCTCATTAGCTTGTTTTTACTTGTGTCTGTAGCCAAGTTAAGAGTGACTTAAGCAAGAAATTTAGAGGGCATGATTTCATCCCTAGAGATCTACACCTGGCCTCGGCACGGGCATTTGTAAATACGTAGCCTACATTCACTTGACCTGCTGTAAGCACATGGTTTATTTGAGAATGCGTTTTGACACTTAAAAGTCCTTTCCTTTCCCCCTTTCTTGAATGGATGGCCATTTTCCTCTCTTTTCTACTCTGTTCAAATAGTGAAATTGGCAGAACACATCTGCATGAAATCCAGTTGCTCTACTGGAGGGACGTACCACCTGCCGCCTTCAAGAAGAGAAGTTTCTATGACATGTGCACTGAAAACATTACTGTTGTTCTTTCTTTCTAATGATTTTATTACCAAAGTATGTGTTCCCTTAAATTAAAAACATTTTGAGTACTTACTAGGTGCCAGATACTGCACTAGGGGTTTTAATATATTTTAATTTCAATATTTGATTTGTATATTTCAATTTTTATCCTCAAAAATGTCCTGTAACATATTATTTATCATGTTTTACAGAAGATGGAACAGAAACTCAGAGAGCTGGAGTAACAAAGTCACGTTCAGTGCTCAGTGTGGTGTTCAAGTTCAGTCTGAATCCACAGACTGTTCATTCTTTGCCATGCTGGAGCCAATCAACTGTTTGCTCATTCGCTTGGCCTAATTCTGGTCTGATCTCAAAACCAATCAGTCCTCAGTCATACGCCTTAGCCGCGTTAGCGAGACATAGGCTCTGACCATTTAAGGAGAACAGCTAGCAGTATTTGAGCATCTATATTTACTGGGCACTGTGCCATGCATTCCATATATCATCGCAACCGGGTGGTGTACATTCGGGAGGGCTGGGAAAAAAGAAAGAAAAGATAAGAGGTTTCTTGAATTGTGAAGACAAAGGTGTAACTGTTGGTAGATCGGCAATAAAATTTTTTTAAATTGTCAAACCATTTCCTCCGTGTTTCTGAATGTAGGCATATCAGGGAGGGGCTAAGAATAAAGTGTTCAGTCCTGTTTAGTTGGAATCGTAGCATCACCCTGAAAAATAACATGACTCTGGTGGTCTATGTCAGAGATCAGTAGAGATCTTTAAACAAGAAACCGCTGCCGCTCAGGCACGATCATTTTCTTCCTGACCACTTTCAGTTAATAGAGTGAAAGTTAAAAGCATCAAAGTCGTGCAAAAGCTTTTATGAAAATGTACATATCAAACAAATGGATCTTTAAAAAAATTCGAGAGTTGATGCACGCTAATAATATTAGCTTCAATTATATTTAGCCTTTTGCAAATAGATGAGACGACTACTTCCATTTCCGCTCCCCCCCTCACCCACTCACTTTCTACCAGGAATGACTCATGGCTTAGTCTGGGGCCCAAACAGCAAATAAAGGGATCAACAAAAGAGCCAAAGGAAGATGGTGCCTCCTGCTCCTTTCCTCTCTAAGTGCTGACATAAAGGTCTCCCAAGGGAGCCTGAAATTGGTCAGGATGTAGAATTCTCTCTATCTGGCAAATTTCATTCTTTTATACTTACCGACTTCCTCTCCCAGTTGTCATTCTCTGCGATTAAGTAAAAATAAATGTTAGCACCATTAGGAAGCTGAGATAATTCCGCGGCCTATACTAATTCTCCCAGGTCTGTCTGCAATGTGTTTTCAAATACCAAGCCCAGCTCATTTCGTTTCTGGATCTTTAGAAAACACTATTGATAACATGAGTTGTCACCCCATTGGAGACACTTTCTGTAAGTGATAATGAACCTTGCTGTGTTTATACAAGAGGCTATGACTCAGCAAATCACAGGTTTCCCTTTGCATACCATGAATGTATTCCAACCAGCCTGCAATACCTGCAGATTGGGGGAGAGAAGGAAAAAACAGGTTGCAGATGTCTTATAACTAACCACAGAGGCTTCTTAGTTTGTTTGAATCAATCACTTGTCAGAGGAAATTATGTTGGTAACTTTCATGCAGTTACATTGATAACAAATGAACACTCCCCATTGCTGTGTGCATTAATTTGTAGCAATGCCAGTCCGCTTTCCTGCTGTTCCTTAATATCCATCTGGGTAATAACAATTTCCGTCATGGAGCCGAAACAGTAGGGAGGCCTCTCTCACCCTTCTGGAAACTGACACCTTTATTTCCTGATTTTCCATTTTTATTCCCATCCTGGCTTGCTGGGTGCAGTGTCTCAGAGCAGTTTATGGCATAACTACTGATTACAACGTAATGACTCTTCATTGATTACATGCGGTTTACCTGGGTTGTGGGAGATGGCTGAGAAGGCAAAAAAATAGAAATTGTAACCGCAGTCAGAGCTTGGGGTGAGCAGATGCAAACTATTGTACATAGGGTGGGTAAACAACAAGGTCCTACCATAGAGCACAGGGAACTATATTCAATATCCTGTGATAAGCCGTATGAAAAATACGAAAAAGAATATATATAGGTATAACTGAATCACTTTGCTGTACAGCAGAAATTAACACAACATTGTAAATCAACTACACTTCCATAAAATAAAAAATAAAAAAAAAGAAATTATAACCGCTGATGAATCGTAGGCCTATAAGCTACCTTTCTTGGAAGGCAAAGGCAGGATTCAGAGCAGCAATTTAAGCCCTACCTACAGGGCTAACTTGTTCTTTTTCTAAACTGAATTAGCAGTCAATTCAAACAACTGGTTTAATGAATTTGAAAAGTTCGAATCAGCTAATATAATCAAGTGAGTCAGCAAATGATCAAGCTTATTCTTTATGTCACCATAAGCCCAAGAAAAAAAATTTTTTTTCAGTGATGTCTTTATCATTTTGGTTTTATTTACAAATCAAAATGACAGTTACTTTGACAACTGTAAACTTAACAGCTTGGCAAAGAACCCCTGTCTTTTCAGGAGTTCTCCTCATAAATCTGCAAAAAGGACTCAGCTAGTAATTGCATGTGTACAAAACCAAATTGTACTATCCAGAATATTCCTGGTTAACAGTTAAAGTCTAGCCCCCATCCCCTCCCACCATGACTCCATAATGCAGGATGAAAGCAAGGCTATTTAACATTTTTTTAAAAACTCTCAACATATTTGAAACACCTCATACCAGGAAATGTTACTTGGGGCAATTTCATATCAGGTTAGCTAACTTGGAGGGGAGGAAATATTTTTGTGTTTATTTTTGTCTTTTAATTTTGTGGCACTTAGGCTTTTGTGGGAAAAATTGATCAAAGTTGGGCACATGCCTAACGAATTAACATATTGAGTTAAACTAACAGTACCATAAGAACATACAGAAAATAACCCACAGACTAAGGAGTTGGTTCAGTTCCTGGCAGATGATTTGCTGTAAATTTGTGGGCAGTCCTCTTGGGGGGCGGGTAGAGGAGGAGTATGAGCGGGGCAGACAATGAGACAAAGAATGTCCAAGAATCCAATCACCCATTGCAATAAATATGGAATTTATGATTATTTGGTTAAGAGGCAGGGCTGAAATTTATGTTCATATATTAATCACAAAATATTTGACTAGGATATGGAAGAACATGGAACTGTTCAAGTTGTTAAAATTTAAAAAAACATTTGAAATCACTCATTCTACATAAATACTTGCTATGTCCTTATTATATGTGATTCTTAACTGGTCATTAAAGCAAAGTCACTGGGACTTCCACTAGCCTATATGCGTTCGTCTCTTTCAAGTGACTGCATGTCCCTGAAACACAGAATCTGGGCTTCTGAAGTCTTCTGAAATCCAAACTTGCCTTTCTCCCCGACTCATGTGTATTATTACATTTTACCTTAATAATTCTTCCCCGGTCCAGGATTGGATTGGAGCAGAGCTCGGCCCATCTGTTTTTGGTCGACTTCCACGGAGTTCTGGGTTCCATTGCGCGTGGTCCTCCTACAGGACCAGAGGGAGAGCTGTAGGGAATTTCCTTCCGAGGCCACTTGGCCACATAACCCCTTCACACCACTGAGGAAGTTTCCAGGGTTTCTAGGAACATCTTAAAGACTATTTGCTTCTCAGTTATTCCCACATTTCCATGCTAAAATCCCTCTACCAAACGTGCTTACGTATCACCACATCATAATCTGCATGAAACTTCTCAAGTCACGGCCTCGTGCTCAAGGTACCCAATCTTCCTGTCTTCACTCCCTGCCTCCCCTGTGCAAATTTACTGCCTGGCCTTCCTGCATCTTTTCTGCCTCTTCCTAAACCATGCTTTTATTCCAGCTGTCTCTTCCTCCCATTGAAATAGTAAGTCTCTTCTGGCAGCACTTAAAAATTTATAGCCAATTCCCTACCACTCCAAGTAAAGAGGTTAGGGCATCTAAAGGGGGGAAGCGTGAGTCAAAACCAATCATCTCATTTAAGTCAGTGAATTATTGCCTGACACATCGTATAGCATTGATTCCCCTGCATGAGGCTAAATGAATTCTTTTCATTCCTCAAACTACAGTTTATCCACGTGCTGATCAAAAACTACACCTGGCTGCCGCTCAGAGGATGAGTTTGGAAGCAAGGTGAGCCGCCTGTACTTAATATTTAAAATCAAATCCAAAATTATTGTTAGAATAACATCCTGTTCTCACTAAGAAATCTTGATTTTTTTTTTTTCTTTAAAAAGCAAAAATACACAGTAAGTACATTGAGCAATTCCCAAGCTTTGGTCTTTTTTTTTTTTTTTTGGCCCTGCCATGCAGCATGTGACATCTTAGTTCCTGACCAGGGATGGAACCCGTGCCCCCTGCAGTGGAAGTGCAGACTCTTAACCACTTGACCACCAGGGAAGTTCCCACCAGTCTTTGGTCTCAGTGCTAGAGCATACAGTACGTGGTCAGGAAATGATAGTCACTATTATTACTTTACATTTATTATTTTAATAATTAATAAAATAAATGGTTAATTTCTTTTATCCTCACAACTACCCTATGATGGGGATTCAGTACTATCCTCTTTAGTAGATGTATTAGCTCCCTAGGGCTGCCATAACAAAATACTACAGCCCGGATGGCTTAAACAATGGAAATTTATTTCCTCACAGTTCTGGAGGCTGGAAGTCTAAGATCAGTGAATCAGCTGGGTTGGTTTCTCCTGAGGTCTCTCTCCTTGGGTTGTAGACGGCCGCCTCCTCACTGTGTCCACACATGGTCTTCCCTCTGGGCATACCTGTGTCTTAGTCTCCTCTTCTTATAGGGACAAGTCATATTGGATTGGGGCCCACCTTAATGACTTCATTTAACCATAACTGCTTTTGAAAAGACGTTATCTCCAAATATAGTCCCATGCTAAGGTACTGGGTGTTAGGACATCAACATCTGAATTTTGGAGGGATGCAATTCAGCCCATAACAGCAGATGGGGAAACTGAGGCACTTACAGAGCCGAGCTGTGGTCTAGGTAGTCAGGCACCTGGGCTGCGCTCTGAACCACTATACTGTCATGTGCTGAGTGAAATGTGATGCCAAGATAAGTGCTCTCAGATCTTGAATTGGAGATATCTCAATATATTTTAATTTGTATGTAATTGGTATTAATTAAAATCATCAGGAAATTCGGTGTTTGAGTTTTTTTTTCCTAGTTCATTAAGTATTGAGCATAATTATTTTTGACTTTATACTTGTTTTAAAATCTTCTAGGCTGCATGGCTCCTTTCTTTACTGCGTAGATCTTGTGACATGGACCAAAATCTTACTTTGTGATTGAGGACTTTGTTTTACGACTTGTGAACAAGGTGAATTTCCTGAGTATTACTTGAATTGTACCGTGATGCTGTTGCAGAAGACGTGAAAGACTGAATCAGCCCAAAGACATCACATTTTCTTGTCACTGTGTCTTTCACACAGAATGAATGTGTCCATATGTACACATATGTGGTTAATTGAGGCTGTTGGTAGGTTAATCCTAATTTGAGGATTTTTGTCTTATCTGAAAATTTAGATTTGGGTCTACAAATTATTGCATATTTTAGTCGATGACATTTTTTTTTGCCAACTGAAAAATTCTCATATGCCTAGGAAAGGACTAATTATTCTGTAGTCGTGGTGATAAGTAGCCGCCAAAATGGATTTTAAAACAGCTTACTAAAAAAAAAGAGAGAGAATTTTATACCATGGAGCCATCAGAACTAGTTTTAAAACTATTTAATCAATCAGCGACTCATCCCAGGGAACGTGCTTCTGAAAGCCAACTAGTCAGCACCAGCCTTTTGCTTTGGAAAATCAGCCAATAGGCACTATTGGATGCGCTCCAATAAACAGACTTTAGAAAGCGAACCCATCGACAAGTCTCACCTGAGTAGCTCTGCTTCTCCAGCTGAGGTATCCACACACCTGCTTCTGAAAGCCCACCGACCCCTGAGGTCCACACATCCCAGATACTAGCCTATGTCAGGACACTTACCCGCTCTTCTCAGAGAGACTGTGCCCACCCAGCGTAACTCTCCTTACTTAATGAAGTAATAAATTCGGCTTTGTGGTCTGTTGTTTTTTGTTTGTGCAAGACATTGAGCAATGGTCTCACCCTTTGACACTTTATTGCTTTCTAATAACACAGAATTATGGACTGTCTCTGGACCTCATTTATGTCCCTTTGTGGTCGACCATGTGGAACAAATGACAACTTGGCTTCCTTAACTCTTTTATTCCAACTGTCTTCTTTCTTTCTTCTTTTAATTAATTAATTAATTGATTTTTTTATTGAAGTATAGTTGATTTACAATACTGTGTTAGTTTCAGGTGTACAGCAGTGATTCAGTTATACATATATATATTCTTTTTCAGATTCTTTTCCATTTTAGGTTATTATAATATACTGAATTTAGTTCCCTGTTCCATACAGTAGGTCCTTGTTGTTTATCTATATTATATATAGTCATGTTTATATGTTAATCCTAAACTCCTAATTTATCCCTCCTCCCCCGCTCCCTTTTCCCCTTTGGTAACCATAAGTTTGTTTTCTATGTCTGTGAGTCTGCTTCTCTTTTGTAAATAAGTCCATTTGTATAATTTTTTTTAGATTCCACATATAAGTGATATACGATATTTGTCTTTCTCTGTCTGACTTCACTTATTATGATAATTTCTAGGTCCATCCATGTTGCTGCAAATGGAATTATTTCATTCTTTTTATGGCGGAGTAATATTCCATTGTATATATATATCACATCTTTATCCATTCATCTGTCGATGGGTATTTAGGTTGCTTCTGTGTCTTGGCTATTGTAAATAGTGCTGCAGTGAACACTGGGGTGCATGCATCTTTTTTTGATTTAGCAACTGTCTTCTTTCTTGATTGATCATCTCAAACATAAGGCATAAGTAAATGATTGATCTTCCTTGTGATGATATAAGACTGTAGCTCTCACTTCCAATTTCTGCAAAGTGGCAGTTTAGATGTTCAGAGGGACCTCTCCCAGTACAGCACACCTAAAAATGCTGTATAAAAACTCAACCTCTCGCATCTTTTATAATGCATGGTGAAGCTCAGAGAAAGTAAAATAATTTTTCAGGATTTTTCTAGAAACCTCATGAAAGTTCAAATCCAAAAGAGCAAGGTAGAGCTGGAGCCAGAGTTTGCCCTGGAGGTATGGGGTAAAACTTGGGGCTTATTTCCTGGGTTTTAATGGGACAAAGGCACAGGGACAGGAGACAGAGCCTGGGCCTCAAACAGGAAAAGGGGGCCGAGTCAGAGTTCCTGCATAAATGTAGCACCCCTAAAGTGGACAAGTAGAAGAAACTTACCTGAGGATGGAAATCTGGGAGACATATATTGGAGATACATCCTGTCTCAAGCTTGCCTTTCAGTGAATTGGAGGAAATTTCCACTTATAATTTCTAACCACAAGCCTGCTATCACTAGGGTTTGGGGCCAAATTCCCTCTGCCTGTTTGGCTGTAGAAAATTTAGAGTAGTCTTGGGTTGGTAGTGCCCCTGCGAGGCTGGCAGAGGCAAATGCAAATACTCTTTAGAGAAACACAATTAAAACAGTGGACTCAAAGAATTCCCATAGCTAAACTTCCAAGAACATGAGTTCATAATTTTAAAAAAATAAGCAAAAACAAGTCTTTAGAAACAAAAGTCAGCACTAAAAAGCAAAGCACAGAATTAGACTTGCAAAGCGAGTAGATGTGAAAATGATCAGAAATAATGTGAAGTGGGTGTGTTTAATATATTTTAATAAAAGAAAGTATAGGGACTTCCCTTGTGGCACAGTGGTTAAGAATCCTCCTGACAATGCAGGGGACACGGGTTCGAGCCCTGGTCCAGGAAGATCCCGCATGCCGCGGAGCAACTAAGCCTGTGTGCCGCAACTACTGAGCCCACGTGCCACAACTGCTGAGCCTGCGTGCCTAGAGCCCGTGCTCCGCAACAAGAGAAGCCACCACAATGAGAAGCCTGCGCACCGCAACGAAGAGTAGCCCCTGCTCACCACAGCAGCAACGAAGACCCAACGTAGCCAAAACTAAAATAAATGAATAAATTTATATATAAAAAAAGAAAGTATACAAAATATGATGAAGAGACAAGAGATTGATGGACTTCCCCGGCAGTTCAGTGGTTAAGACTCCACACTTCCACTGCAGGGGGCACGGGTTTGATCCCTGGTCAGGGAAGATCCCACAAGCTACGTGGCCAAAATAAATAAATAAATAAATAGAAACAAGAGATCAAAATTTACCAGGTGGATCTGAAAAGAACCAGTCACACCTGAGCCCTTTCCACACAGATACATAGGTTAGCAAACCAGGCATCCTGTAATGGAGGTGACCAGCTCTGAAAGATCCCGTGTCTTGCCCTTGTAATACAGGCCACCAGAATGATTTCCTTTACCACACTACCTTACTATATTTTACCTTACTACCAGAAAATATGCCTATTGTCTTTTGCTGGCTGTCCCTAAAATTGCATGCATTATTAATTGACAGATATATCTTTTCATCTCTCTGCCTGTTGCTACTGTCCTACTGCTAGTCCTATCACCCCATTTGTATCTTCAGCAAGTGGTTTTCTAATTAGTCTAACTCTCTCTAGTCTTGTTTGCTCAAATTCTTCCTATGGAAAACTGCTCTGATGATCTATCTAAAATGTGAACTTAACCACCCACTCTTCTTGACAATAAAAGTCAAAGAATTCCCATTGTCTATGGTCTGAGAGACCCAACTCCCCAGTGTGGCCTTTCATGGTCTGGCCCTGAGTGGCCCTGCCTGCTTCTCCATTTCCTTGTCCCACAAATTCCCACTTTATTTGTCAATGCTGCGAACTTCATTCCCTTACATACTCCATGCCATTTCTCATCTTTGCAACTTTTCTCAGGCTGTCTCAACTGGTCCGAACCCCTGGCTAATTCTAAGTTATCAGTTAAGGTGAGATTAGTTCACTTCTTCCAGAAAGATTTTTCCTGACACCTACCCAGGCCCCACTGGGTTAGCAGCTCGCTCCAGTCTTATGTAGGAAGCACATGTACTCACTATATCATCAGTGAACTCACTGATGTCCATCAGTACATAACATTTGTGCACTCACCGTATTACACTGGAGTGATGTGTTCACATGTTTGATTTCCTCTTTGCAGTGTGAGCTCCACATTTATCTAAGGGTCTAGAGAACTAGCCTGGTACCCAGCAATGAGTAGGAACTCAGTGAATTTTGTTCAATGAATAAATGATTACCCTTCCTCTGAGCCTTTATTACCAGAGAATGAGACCTTCTTGAATTAATACTTCCTGAGGATCTGGTTGATTTCCAAGCCTTGGACATTCCCAGCGTGGCCTGTAATGCATCAACTCAGTTCAGAAAAGACAGCCCCTGCCATGTGACACATCATGGATTGCTGCCACCTAGATTTATTCCCTTTTCATGAGCTTTGTTTTTCTTCATGATGAGACTAGAGAAAGTGATAGGAACTGTGGTAGCCAGTATCCAAATGGCTTCCCACGATGGGATGGGGATCCCCCTGTTATTCATTCCTTATGTAGTCCCTTCCTACATTAAATAGGATGACCTGTGTAACCAGTAAGATATTGTGAAAATGACAGCATGTGACTTCTGAGCCTCTGCCATAAAGACGTTGTGCTTTCAGCCTCCTGCTCTTGGATCACTCACTCTGAGGGAAGCCAAATGGTATGTCATGAGGACACTTACACAGCCACATGGAGAGGTCCATGTGATGAGTGCGCCATCTTGGAACCTGATCCTCCAGCCAGGTCAAACCTTCAGATGATTATAGCGCCAGCTGCCCTCTTGACTGCCACCCAAGACAGATTCCGGACTATGACACCCCCCACCCATTCCAAGTTAAGCTGCACATTCCTTACCCACAGAATCTGTGTGAGATAATAAATGCCAATCATGGTTTTAAGCCACTAAGTTTTGGGGTAACCTGTTATGCAACAATAGATAACTAATACAGGAACAATGCATTATGCTTTTTGAATTTTCCCATATATCTTCTCGATATACCTTTGTACACAAGAAGTGGTTACAAATACAGTTTTTATTATACAAACATGCATACAATGAGCCAATTGCCCATCAAGTATCTGGGGTAAAACTTTACTTTCCTTGAATTGTGGCTAAAGAAGAAAATGATGCTGCTCGCCATCAGCAATGATATAGGATAGTCTGTGGACAACTGTGAGTTTTCCACTAGAGACATTATTTCTTATTTAAGTGAAGTTAATGAATTTGGGGTGAGGTGATGTAGCTCTGATGGCTACTCTTACCTTATCTCAGCATATTATGTTATCATACCTCTCCTATATGTGCTCTTAATGTAAAGGAAGCCACAGAGTTTGAACAAATTCCAGAATTTATTTATAAGCTAGTCATCACTTGAGATCAGAAAGAATATTCTGCTTGACTTTGAAGAATAATTCACACGATGGTAAACAATATGCTGGGATAGTGTTTCATTCATTCATTTGCTCATGCATTCAGCATTCACTCCACAAGTTCTTATTAGTGGAGAGGTGGTCTTGGTGCTACGGGAAAACACACAGCAGAAGCAGAGTAATGAAGTGGAAAGAGCACGGCCTCTGGTATCAAGTGGACCTGAGTTCAGTCTCTTGTGGTTTTTGAGGTGACCTAATGAATAAGGCTGCTTCCTTGCTTGCCTTTTGAATAACCCAAGAGATAAGACAAAGTAAGAGGACGTATGGAACCAGTATGTCACCACTTTAACTGATGAGATGATTTTAGAGAATGTGGCTTCTGTCTGTGAGTAAGTTAACTTCCTAATTCAGAACTTCAGAATTAGGCAGACTTTTACAATAATCACTCAGTGGAACCTGGGATTGATTGGAACTTGTGCTCTCTGGGCACTCCCAGGAGAGACGGAGTAGAAGAGGTGGCCGAACAGTTCTTTACTCCCAAATGACCAACAGAAAAATCATACCACCTCCCTGAGGCACAGTGAGTGTCAGGGTGAGAGGTGGGGTGTATTCTAAGGACACTCCATCTGTGAGAAAGGAAACTCCAAGAGTGGTGGAGGACCATTTGGCTGTGGAGTCCATTACATGTGTGGACCTTCTGTAATGTCAGGACCCTATGGGGCCTTCCCAGGACAGACCCCTCCCCTGTATTCTCTGCTGTAGCTTCTCTCTGAAGTACCTAGATAATAGTATCTGATGCACATTGCCTGAGTTGTTTTGCCAATGCTAAAACCCCCACCAAAAGGAAGAATTTAACTACATGATGATCAGAAGCGCATAGCCCCCAAACCCACTGGCGCCTAAGGATTGATAATGTTAACCCCTGTGACACCACCCTGTTACTTCAACATCAGCCAATCAGAGAATTGTGCAAGAGTTGATCCCATACCCTGGGATGCCCCTCTCTCACCTGGCCTTTAAAAAGGCTTTCCTGAAACCCTTCAGGGAGTTCTGGGTTTTTTTTAGCACTAGCTGCCTGGACTCCTTGCTTGGTGCCTGCAATAAACGCTGCACTTTCCTTCACCACAGTCCGGTGTCAGATTGGCTTTACTGAGTGCAGGTGAGAGGACCCGAGTTTGGTTCGGTAACAATTCCCCATTTGGGAGGCGATCAGCAGACTCTCAGAAGAGACCTACTCCCCCTCCTGATGCTGCTCCCAATACCAACCATGGTCTTTTGGGTACCCTCTGAGGTCTCCCTGGCAGTGTAGATTTTGCTCTCAGAGCTCTCTGGAATGAGTTAGAAAGCAGCGTTAATGAAATCAAAGCCAAGGCCACTCAACCCAAGCCTGGAAATGTAATCCTTCTTCCATTTGCATTCCAAATTATCATCAGCCAATTCGGCTTATTCTGGCGTCTCCAATACAGAGAGCCTGAGTTGAAATGAAAGGACATTAGTAACAAAGTACAATAATATAGACAGCAACATAGATATTCTGAATTTGACTCCAAATCTTCCACATTTCCCAACAGGAAATTAAAGTCCAATTATTAAATCCCCTCGCAGTAAAGTTCAAACATACACCAGAATTAATGTTTAAAAGTAAATTCTGTTTTCCGTTTGAGTTAAAAATTCAAAGATATTAAATTCCCCCATCCCTCCATTTCGTATTCTGGCTGTCTTAGCCAGAGTTCTCATTGTCTAGGTCATTGGTTTTCAAGCTTTTCGTCTCAGTTCACCTTTAACCTCTCAAAAATTGTCGAAAACACCAAAGTGCTTATCAAAGTTCATTATATTAGAAATTAAAATGGAGACATTTAAAAGTACTTATTAATTTATTTAAACATAACAAAATAAATCCATTAAAATTTAACATATTTAATAACAATATTTTCCAATACAAAAAATATAGTGAAAAATAGTGGCATTTTTTTCTTTTTTACATGTGTGCAAATCCTTTTTCCTGTGTGGTTTAATAGATGACATCTGGATTCTCATACCCGCTTCTGCATTCACTCTGTTGCAATATGTTCCTTTTGGTTAAAGAATCTGAAGAAACTCCAGCCTCACACTGTTATGCAGTTGGAAAAGGGAGGTGTATTTTCATACCTGTTTCAGGTAATTGTGGATTTTCTTCTTTGATATTACACTGTGCTTGACAAGAGCTAGTTTCATAAAGGTTAGCTCCAGTGAAGAATCTGAAACCTTTTCAGTGTACTTTGTGTACTTTGTTACATTAAAATCCATTGGAATATCTTCCATTTTGAAAGGATGTTTTACTCATGCATAATTTTGTTAATATCATATTTTAGTCATTTGGAAAATACTGGTTCACTGAGTTGAACCGGTTCACTGGTTCATCTATGAATGTTGACATATTTTACTATACAAGATCAAAAAATCACATTTGCTAATATACCACCCATCTTATCAGAGAAGTCTTTAAGCAGTAGGAAACAGGCTCATGGTAGTGGATAATGCATTTTTTAAAACTCCAATTTTTACCTGACAGCTTGAATTTTATTATTGGTGACAATTAGTGTCAGCTGTTTTCCTTGAACTGACAAGCTCTTTGTTCAATTTTGAGCAAATGGTGGCCAGACACTTAAGTTTGAATAACTACAGTAGTTTCTTTAAATAAAAAAGATGCCCATTTTAAAAAGAGGGCTAGGGAGTTCCCTGGTGGTCCAGTGGTTAGGACTCCGGGCTTTCACAGCTGTCGCCCGGGTTCAATTCCTGGTCGAGGCGCTGAGATCCCACAAGCCGTGTGGTGTGGCCTTAAAAAAAAAAAAAGCCACAGTCCCTCCTGCCAAGCAGTTTCTGGTCCAGTGGGGAGAGCTGCAGCCTGAGGCTTCCTGAGAAGTGTGATATGTGAGCTGGGCTCTAAAGGTGGGAGGGATTTTTTTTTAAAAAAGAAAGAGGGCTAGTTCAGCTCTGAATTCAAACAATTGTACAAGTGCTTGTTCTCAAGATAGCCTTCGAACCTTGGCTCATAGCCAAGGTCTTCTAGGTGGCCTTTCCATTTTGTCACAGAATATTAAAAGGATGTGTACTCAAGGGATGAGAGTTAAGAAAATTAGTAATTTTTACAGATTTGTCAAGGATATTCTTAAAGGAAAGTGGATTAAAATTTGGTGGTGAAGAATTCGATGGCTGTGAGCGCAGGTGGGCACCACGCCGGCTGAGGGTCAGCAGCTCATGCCCACTTGCTTTTGTACCACCCGTGCACATGTCAACAAATGAAAAAAGCAAACACCACCTTACTCTTCTTAAGAAGATAGAAGACCCCTGGAAGGGGCTGTGGGCCATCCTTGGGGTCTGCGGATGGGGAGATGCCTGGGCTATTTCTACCTGGAACGGGCATCATTGCCTGCAGGTTTCAGAAGGGGTATTCGTTCATTGAAAGACCCTGAGATGCTCTTATTTTTAGAGAGTTTAAAGAGTTAATAGGACACACACAAGTATCACAGCCCTGACCCCACACCCACGAAACTGAGCAAAGCAGCCTAATCCTTAACTCCCAGGGCAGCTCTTCTTGGCAAAACCAGATTTCTAGAACCCAGAAAAGCAGTTTGCCCCAGGAAACAGCAGAGAACCAGACAAGTCTGGGAGAAGGTAGCCGGGGAAAATCATCTAGCTTCTGTCTTCCCCAGATTATGCTAGTTGTCTGGAATCCATGAGTTTTGAACTTAAACTTGATGGGGAAAAAAAATTCTCCTAGCAAGGGCATTTACCACATCTAAGAGAAAGATCCATATATGCACATCTCCACTCTCAAAGAGTAGCATTTAAAACATGGCTGTCTTCTTGCAAAGTTTAGAAATTTGCAATTATTATAATCCCCATCACCAGTAGACAATGTTTCTGGTTTTGGCATCCTATATATCCCTAACCTACCAATCTGCATTTCCCATTTGCTTTTCCCTGCTGGTGCCTGGCACTAACAATTTAAATCTAGAACCTGTAGTGCAGATGGGATTCTCTAGCTATAATTTAAAAACAGCAGACATGTTCTGCACTCTGATGTCTAAGAGGCTCTTTTCTCAATGGGTGAATCAATGACTTAGCTGCATCTGCCCAGGAAAACCTGCATCTGCGTAGGTCAAGGACCAGCTGTAGCACCTGTACTCAGAGGCGGCCCTCACCTGCTAATAGCCCACACCTTTGCTGAGACCTGCGGGACCAGCGCTGGCTTGCAAAGTTCCTATGAGGCACCATCCACAGAGGGCACCTGTATGAATCATGTTTGGCTGAGATGCCCTTGCCACTACCATTGGAGCCCTTGAGCTTTTTGGTGGCTGTGGTCCCCTGTGCCTTTGTGAATCCTTGCACTGTCCTGTTCCTTTGCTGAGGCCTGTGGATGTTATCAGCTTCTGGCCCTGTGAAAACAACCCTGCCGATCAACAGCCTGTGGATGAAGCTGGCATAAGCTGCAGTCACTTACCAAGGTGGAAATACTATGCAGCCGAAGGCATAAAGCTTTTGTCCAAACTGAAGTACATAACATCCAACCAACAATTGTGTTAACCATTGTGGATAAACCTCTACCTATTCTGAGGTCAAACACCTGTTCCTACACTCAAATCCGAGACTCAAAACCACTTCTTGGACTCAATGACTCTACTTACATTTTATGCCTTGTCTTTCCCCTAAGATTACTGACTTACGGTGCCAGATATTGCTACATTTGAGGTTATATCCCCCCAACTACAAGCCCTCGTGCCTTTGGCCACAGGAGCTGGGACTACTTCCAAAAGACTTAAGGTATATAAAGCAGAGGAGATCAGTGTTCCCTGTACAAGAGGAAGGGAAGGGAAAGGAAGGAGTGAGAAGAGGAAAGCATGTCCGGACTTTCCTTCCAAACTAAACCATTACATTGCGATGCTCCATGTCTCCTGGGGAGGAAGAAGTAAGGGACAGAGAGAGGCCTGGGGGGTTTCACTGATGGGATTCCCTTTTCTTGAAAGAAAACACCAGGTGAGGGGCAGGGGTCTTATCTTGTAAACAACATCTTAGCTCAGGTTACGATTCACTGTTTATTGCTTTAATCTCTATAAGCTACAGTTTTCTGGTCTTTAAAAAGAATACAGTAATATCTACATGGGATGATGGTTGTGTGGAATAGAGATAATACATGTGAAGCTAGCACAGGTATACACAGTTGGTCCAGAGGGGAGAGAGATATGCACAACCAGATATATTACAAGACGGAGTATGTGATGTTACTACAATAAAGGAACAAGTCAAGTGCTCTAAAAGCTCTAGTGAAAGGAAATTTAATTCTAACATGGGCTGAGGTAGGTGATTGATTTCACGAGAGGGGCGGCTCTGGAGTTGAATTTTAAGATTTCGTGAGAATCTCTCCACCATTCAGTTCATTTGATGAGCACATTGTCTTGATCATCAACTGTCTTAGAGGCCCTAGGCAAGCAGAGATGTAAAAGATAAATAACACAGTTCCTGAATCTGTAGTCCCAGTTGGAGGAACGTCACACACACAAGCACACACACGCATGTGCATGCAAGACACAAGAGAAATCCAAAGTATGGATCTGCAAGCAAAGGGGTGCAGAGCATACATACGTGGGGAGAGGATGCAGGAGGGAGGATGATGAAGGAGGGAGGAGGATGCAGGAGGGAGGAGGATGCAGGAGGGAGAGGATGCAGGAGGGAGGAGGATGCAGGAGGGAGGAGGATGCAGGAGGGAGGAGGATGCAGGAGGATGCAGGAGGGAGGAGGATGCAGGAGGGAGAGGATGCAGGAGGGAGAGGATGCAGGAGGGAGGAGGATGCAGGAGGGAGGAGGATGCAGGAGGATGCAGGAGGGAGGAGGATGCAGGAGGGAGAGGATGCAGGAGGGAGGAGGATGCAGGAGGGAGAGGATGCAGGAGGGAGAGGATGCAGGAGGGAGGAGGATGCAGGAGGGAGGAGGATGCAGGAGGGAGAGGATGCAGGAGGGAGAGGATGCAGGAGGGAGGAGGATGCAGGAGGGAGGAGGATGCAGGAGGATGCAGGAGGGAGGAGGATGCAGGAGGGAGAGGATGCAGGAGGGAGGAGGATGCAGGAGGGAGAGGATGCAGGAGGGAGAGGATGCAGGAGGGAGGAGGATGCAGGAGGGAGGAGGATGCAGGAGGGAGGAGGATGCAGGAGGATGCAGGAGGGAGGAGGATGCAGGAGGGAGAGGATGCAGGAGGGAGGAGGATGCAGGAGGGAGAGGATGCAGGAGGGAGGAGGATGCAGGAGGGAGAGGATGCAGGAGGGAGGAGGATGCAGGAGGGAGGAGGATGCAGGAGGGAGAGGATGCAGGAGGGAGGAGGATGCAGGAGGGAGAGGATGCAGGAGGGAGGAGGATGCAGGAGGGAGAGGATGCAGGAGGGAGAGGATGCAGGAGGGAGGAGGATGCAGGAGGGAGGAGGATGCAGGAGGGAGAGGATGCAGGAGGGAGAGGATGCAGGAGGGAGAGGATGCAGGAGGGAGGAGGATGCAGGAGGGAGAGGATGCAGGAGGGAGGAGGATGCAGGAGGGAGAGGATGCAGGAGGTAGGAGGATGCAGGAGGGAGAGGATGCAGGAGGGAGGAGGATGCAGGAGGGAGAGGATGCAGGAGGGAGGAGGATGCAGGAGGGAGAGGATGCAGGAGGGAGGAGGATGCAGGAGGGAGGAGGGTGCAGGAGGGAGGAGGGTGCAGGAGGGAGAGGATGCAGGAGGGAGGAGGATGCAGGAGGGAGGAGAATGCAGGAGGGAGAGGATGCAGGAGGGAGAGGATGCAGGAGGGAGAGGATGCAGGAGGGAGGAGGATGTAGGAGGGAGGAGGATGCAGGAGGGAGAGGATGCAGGAGGGAGAGGATGCAGGAGGGAGAGGATGCAGGAGGGAGGAGGATGCAGGAGGGAGAGGATGCAGGAGGGAGAGGATGCAGGAGGGAGGAGGATGCAGGAGGGAGGAGGATGCAGGAGGGAGAGGATGCAGGAGGGAGAGGATGCAGGAGGGAGAGGATGCAGGAGGGAGGAGGATGCAGGAGGGAGGAGGATGCAGGAGGGAGGAGGATGCAGGAGGGAGAGGATGCAGGAGGTAGGAGGATGCAGGAGGGAGAGGATGCAGGAGGTAGGAGGATGCAGGAGGGAGGAGGATGCAGGAGGGAGAGGATGCAGGAGGTAGGAGGATGCAGGAGGGAGAGGATGCAGGAGGGAGGAGGATGCAGGAGGGAGAGGATGCAGGAGGGAGGAGGATGCAGGAGGGAGGAGGATGCAGGAGGGAGAGGATGCAGGAGGGAGGAGGATGCAGGAGGGAGAGGATGCAGGAGGGAGGAGGATGCAGGAGGGAGGAGGATGCAGGAGGGAGAGGATGCAGGAGGGAGGAGGATGCAGGAGGTAGGAGGATGCAGGAGGGAGGAGGATGCAGGAGGGAGGAGGATGCAGGAGGGAGAGGATGCAGGAGGTAGGAGGATGCAGGAGGGAGAGGATGCAGGAGGGAGGAGGATGCAGGAGGGAGAGGATGCAGGAGGGAGGAGGATGCAGGAGGGAGAGGATGCAGGGGGGAGGAGGATGCAGGAGGGAGGAGGATGCAGGAGGGAGGAGGATGTAGGAGGGAGGAGGATGCAGGAGGGAGAGGATGCAGGAGGGAGAGGATGCAGGAGGGAGGAGGATGCAGGAGGGAGGAGGATGCAGGAGGGAGAGGATGCAGGAGGGAGGAGGATGCAGGAGGGAGGAGGATGCAGGAGGGAGGAGGATGCAGGAGGGAGGAGGATGCAGGAGGATGCAGGAGGGAGGAGGATGCAGGAGGGAGAGGATGCAGGAGGGAGGAGGATGCAGGAGGGAGGAGGATGCAGGAGGGAGAGGATGCAGGAGGGAGGAGGATGCAGGAGGGAGGAGGATGCAGGAGGGAGGAGGATGCAGGAGGGAGAGGTTGCAGGAGGGAGGAGGATGCAGGAGAGAGAGGATGCAGGAGGGAGGAGGATGCAGGAGGGAGAGGATGCAGGAGGGAGGAGGATGCAGGAGGGAGGAGGATGCAGGAGGGAGAGGATGCAGGAGGGAGGAGGATGCAGGAGAGAGAGGATGCAGGAGGGAGGAGGACGCAGGAGGGAGAGGATGCAGGAGGGAGAGGATGCAGGAGGGAGAGGATGAAGGAGGGAGGAGGATGCAGGAGGGAGGAGGATGCAGGAGGGAGAGGATGCAGGAGGGAGGAGGATGCAGGAGGGAGAGGATGCAGGAGGGAGGAGGATGCAGGAGGGAGAGGATGCAGGAGGGAGGAGGATGCAGGAGGGAGAGGATGCAGGAGGGAGAAGGATGCAGGAGGGAGAGGATGCAGGAGGGAGGAGGATGCAGGAGGGAGGAGGATGCAGGAGGGAGAGGATGCAGGAGGGAGGAGGATGCAGGAGGGAGGAGGATGCAGGAGGGAGGAGATGCAGGAGGGAGAGGATGCAGGAGGGAGGAGGATGCAGGAGGGAGAGGATGCAGGAGGGAGAGGATGCAGGAGGGAGGAGGATGCAGGAGGGAGGAGGATGCAGGAGGGAGAGGATGCAGGAGGGAGGAGGATGCAGGAGGGAGAGGATGCAGGAGGGAGGAGGATGCAGGAGGGAGAGGATGCAGGAGGGAGGAGGATGCAGGAGGGAGAGGATGCAGGAGGGAGGAGGATGCAGGAGGGAGGAGGATGCAGGAGGGAGGAGGATGCAGGAGGGAGAGGATGCAGGAGGGAGGAGGATGCAGGAGGGAGGAGGATGCAGGAGGGAGGAGGATGCAGGAGGGAGGAGGATGCAGGAGGGAGAGGATGCAGGAGGGAGGAAGATGCAGGAGGGAGGAGGATGCAGGAGGGAGGAGGATGCAGGAGGGAGAGGTCTGGATGTGCTCATCTGCGATGCTGACCTAGAAGGTGGAGACTTTTTTTTCTTAACATCTTTATTGGAGTATAATTGCTTTCCAATGTTGTATTAGTTTCTGCTGTATAAAAAGTGAATCATCTATACATATACATACATCCCCATATCTCCTCCCTCTTGCATCTCCCTCCCACCCTCCCTATCCCACCCTTCTAGGTGTCACAAAGAACCGAGCTGCTCTCCCTGTGCTATGCGGCTGCTTCCCACTAGCTATCTATTTTACGTTTGGTAGTGTATATATGTCCATGCCACTCTCTCACTTCGTCCCAGCTTACCCTTCCCCCTCCCCTTGTCCTCAAGTCCATTCTCTATGTCTGCGTCTTTATTCCTGTCCTGCCCTTAGGTTCTTGCGAACCTTTTTTCTTTTTTAGATTCCATATATATGTGTTAGCATATGGTATTTGTTTTTCTCTTTCTGACTTACTTCACTCTGTATGACAGACTCTAGATCCATCCACCTCACTACAAATAACTCAATTTCGTTTCTTTTTATGGCTGAGTAATATTCCATTGTATATATGTGCCACATCTTCTTTATCCATTCATCTGTCGATGGACACTTAGGTTGCTTCCATGTCCTGGCTATTGTAAATAGAGCTGCAATGAACATTGTGGTACATGACTCTTTTTGAATTATGGTTTTCTCAGGGTATATGCCCAGCAGTGGGATTGCTGGGTTGTATGGTAGTTCTATTTTTAGTTTTTTAAGGAACCTCCATAGAAGGTGGAGACTTTAATGATAAGAGTAAATAAAGGGATGGGAGAATGGGAGAAATGTTTGGAAGCAAGGCTATTTAAGACCTCTATGCAAAGAGAGTAAAGCAGTGAGTGTCATCAGAATAACAAAAGCTTACTGGAGGAGCTTCCTTCCTTCGGAGAGGTTTGTTCCTAGGCGATACCCAAGTTAGGTTGATTGAAGAATTCTCCAATCTCCCAGGACAGATGCGAGCATGTGGTTTAGGAAGAAACCATTTCCTAGCTCTGGGTAGCCATGTCCTTCCCATCAGGATATTCCTTTTTCTATCCAAGATCTTTAAGATCTTTTTTATAATTGCTAAGCCCATTTAGAAAGTCCGTCAACGATGCAGGACCCCTTCCACTTAAGAATAGAAAAAGACCGTGACATGATGTTCTGATAATACATCATTTATGTTTGACTTTGAAAACGTTTTAAGTAGGTAAACTGTAGTTGGAAAATCAGTATTATTTCTTAATCTTGACACTTATGCCTATTCTGTGAGTATTTCAATTCATGTAGAGAATTTCAGTGAAAGGAATAAGAAATTTCCTCATCTACTTAATGGATGGAAATCTATTTAATGGTCTCCAACATCTTGACTTTAGTCAGAATTCTTGTCTGAAGGAAAGTAAATCGCATGGTCTCAGCTCAACAAACCATGGATTGTGGTCTGTGCCATCACAATAAAGCTGGTGACCAGGGATGTATGTGTGGAGTGGGGAAAGAGTTCCAGCATGGTGAGAGAGAGTCCCTGCTTCCTGGCTTGGCAATGTCCCCAGCAGAGAGCTCGCATCATTTAACAGTGATGTCACTTTGTTGACCATCATAAACTGAAGTTTCACAGAATCACGAATAAATAAATTAGTATCTTGAAAGTAACAGGAAAAGGAAGGAGAGAAGAGCTGCAGGATCAGAGTGCCCTAATGTGCAGTGGTTGGGGTGATGCAAGTGCTGAGTCCTGCCTTCCCCTGCCTGGGTGCACCCCTAAAAAGTATTCGTGCCCTGCTGCAAACCCCAATTCCATGGACCCACTGGCATTTGAGAAGTAGCTAATGGGGAGTTATTTCTGCCACTCTTCTTTTTTTATTATTTTTTTATTTTTGGCTGTGTTGGGTCTTCGTTTCTATGCGAGGGCTTTCTCTAGTTGCGGCGAGCAGGGGCCACTCTTCATCGCGATGTGCGGCCCTCTCACTATCGCGGCCTCTCTTGTTGCGGAGCACAGGCTCCAGATGCGCAGGCTCAGTAGTTGTGGCTCACGGGCCTAGCTGCTCCACGGCATGTGGGATCCTCCCAGATCAGGGCTCGAACCCATGTCCCCTGCATTGGCAGGCAGATTCTCAACCACTGCGCCACCAGGGAAGCCCCATCTGCCACTCTTTTTCACAATCCCCTTATGTCATGAAAGTGGAAATTTACAGAGAACAGATTAGGGTGTGGATTACCTTCTGTGGCCTCAGAATAGAGCAAGGCCAAGCACCGCCGCTCCCCTGCCCCCGGAAAGGCTGCTCCTGTAGACTCTTGGATGGGATCGTAAATCAGCTAAGCCAGATTCATTGTAGTTTGCACCCCCAAAGTAGGATATGCCTGGGAGTGCTTCCATTACTCAGCCACATTCGTTGAACCTCCAAGCTGGCACCGTGTGTTTCTGTAAGGATGACACTGAAGCTACGGCCTTCTTTCCTTTCACACTGAGGGAGAGGGTAAGTTTCTAGTCAATGTTCTAAATGCTACCTGATTATCTTGATAGGATTGTAGTGACCTCCCTGAGTCTTCTTTTGAAGTCCAAAGTATCCTGAAAACGCGCATTTTCTCTTTTCTATTAAATGGTGCCTAGCGGACACGTTCATCATAACTCTGATTTGATTGCAAATTGATCTGTTTAATTAATTATCCTCTCTTTATTCCTACTGCCCCATTCTACCTCCTGTGCCCCCTCCCTCCAGCAAATGGCAAACATTCTGTCCTAAGACAGAAACCAAGGGATGAGGCTAATTTGGTGTTTGGGGCAGTGTCATTTCTGCACACAGAGTTTTCTCTCACCTGAGAAGTTACACCATGAAGTGAATTGGCAATTAATGTAACCACACAGTCCTGTAGATGACACTGTGTCCTAGTTAGTTCTGTCCTGCAGACATGCAACCAGCGCTTACAAGTAGGTGGCAAGGTGGTTGCTCTACCTCTTCCCCTGTTGCGGAATTCTTCCCAGGTGGTTTTGGATCATGAAACAGCCAGGATGGACGAACAACTGGAGCTGAGCTTTCAGAGACCTTCCTCTCACAAGGCCTCAGGCTGAGGAAGAACCTGGGAGCTGCCATCAGGAGGAAATGCTGTACCAACCCTACCGGTGGCGGGCGCTCTCTTATGCCGTGGACAGCACAGACCCCACCACTAGGACAGTTGTCAACAGGTGCAATCAGGAGGGGCTTCCAGCAAGAGGGGTGGAGTGTGGAAATGCAAGGCCACTCGTCCAGCAGATTCCATCTTCCTGGGCGCCTCTGCTGGATGCCGTAAACCACGGGCACATTTCCCCTGGTGGGCAGCGGGCCAGGCTGACAGCTGGTGAGGAGGCCAGGCGCCTCACCAACAGTGTCTGGAGAGTTGCACTGGGGAAGGGAAGGCTTCAGTGGACTAAACCGTTATTCAGTCTGAGCTCTTCCACAGTGGTTTGAGGAAGCACAGCTCAAGTAGCTTGTCACGAACCAAACATGTTCATAAAGGGGCTGGAGACATTCCAGTCCTGTGTTTTGACCTTGCTTAATTCCAAGAGGTGGCAAGGATTGCAGTAAAATGAGTCTGATCTTTCTCATGATTCTTGTCTTCATCAGGGGTGGAGTGTCCAGCCTGGGGGGCCAGGCATGAACGAATAGGGTGCGTGTGAATGGAAGCATCTTTCCAAACAGGCTGCACGATCTAGTGGATTAACTAGGATGGAGGATGAACGTTACTTCATGTCAGGCGTTGCCCTGGGGGAGCGGCCTGGGGAGCTCGGCTGAGTGGGTGCGTATCGGTGAGGCTCAGGGCTGCCCTGTGTGTATTTGAGGCTGCGCACAGAGAAAGAGATGAAAGCCGACATGTGTCTTTCAGAACTGGCTGCTGCTGTCAGGTTTGGTTTCTGGAGCTGAGAACAAGTGCGTCAGACTTCACAGTAGAACCCAGCGCCTCTCTGTGACCTTCCCTTGAGGGTCTGGTTTGGAGAAGAATCTCAAACCTTCTTCACTTGTCCTGCATCACTGTGTTGGAATGTGGGTGCCCTAGGCACGTGCTGTTGTGTTCTTGGCCTTGGAGGCTTTGGCCGTAAGTCAGAGAGAAAGCATTTTGTTCTGACATTTCCTTGTATGTTTCCTCCCCAAGCAGGGCAGTGGGGGGATATGGTTAGGGAAATGTGCTTTAAGGCTTTAGTTCATGTTAAAAAAGATTTGCTAGGCAGTTACCACATACATGCAGAAATATACCAGCAGCTGACATAGGAGGTATTAGAGATGGATATTAATTAACCAACAATTAATTAATTAGACAAATATCTATTAGACACCTACTCTGGGCCAGGCACTGCAACAAGCACTGGGGATGCAGCAGTAAAAAAAAAAAGTCAGACACTTCCCTGGCGGTCCAGTGGTTAAGACTCCGCGCTCCCAATGCAGGGACACGGGTTCGATCCCTGTTCAGGGAACTAAGATCCCGCATGCTGCAGGGAGCAGCTACCCGCACCCCCCCCCAAAAAAAAAGTCAAATTCTTGCTCTCACGGAGCTTACAGTATAGTGGGAGGCTCAAAATAAATAAAATAAATAGGTTAAGTAATGAAAGTAAGTAACGGTAGGAAAACTGTGGACCCTCTGCCAGACTGCATGGTGCCCAAATCCTGGCTCCACCACATAGGTGCTGTGTGATGTTGGACAAGCTGCTTAATTTCTCCGTGGCTCAGTTTCCTCATCTGTGAAATGGGGCCGATAGGGGACCCACCCTGCACTACTGCTCTGAGGGTTCAATGAGATAGCGGGTGTAATGCTCTTAGAACAGGCCCAGCATAATGTAAGCCCTTAGAAGGGCTATTACAGTGTCAGTGCCAGATGGTGTCAGAGAAAATTTTCTAGAGAAAATGAAACTGAAGGGGCAGGGGAGGGGGGAAGCATCAGGGCACCTGGGGAAGAGTTTGCAGGTAGAAGAGGCTGGCAGGGCGAAAGGCCTTGCTCAGAAGGAGTCAGGCATATTCAAAATGAAAACCAAAACCCAACAAGAGGCCAATGAGGCTGCAGTGAGCAAAGGGGAGAGGGTGAAAACCAGGGGGTGGTGGAGAGAACCACACAGGGCCTAGTAGGTCACTGTAAAGGTAAGTATCTGGAAAGATCTCTTGACCTCAATAGGGTGATTGCTTTCTTGGCAAAAGTGACTGCCTGGAGGTGATTATTGGTAACAACTGTGAATTTTTATATTCAGATTCCTGGGGACATAATTAAACATTTGTCCTCTGTATGTTTTGTACTTGGTCTCCTTGTCTGTGATGGATGGGATAAGTCCTGGAGTTTCCTATCTAGTCTGCTCTTTTTCTATGAACAAACAGTAATTTAACATCAATAAGGGGAAAAAAATGAAAGTTTAAAAAAAGACCCATGATTCTGCCAGCTTAGCAAAATAACTGCTTTGATTTTTACCACATTTCACACCAGGAGATTTTAAACAAAATGGGGACCATAATATCTCCTAGCATGGTTGCTGATGATGGATAAATACAGTTTGGGTATGAATGGGGGTAGATGCTGGCAATGAGCCCCTCCTCTGAATCCACACCTGCAGAGGCTGGGCCTCGTGTGGAAAGGTGAGCACACATCAGGTCCATGGCTGGGATTCAGGAAGAGATGCGTGTGTATGACAGGCGAGGAAGGTCCAGCCGCAGCCCAGTTGCTAGGAGGGAGGACAAGCCACCTGAGGGGAAAAATGTCACCATAGGTAAAAGGAAATCAAGAATTCCCATTTTACAAAGGGAGATTGTGAGTGTGACCCCCAAAAGCCTACTCCTTACACCCTGGTTGAGGTCACCTCTGCCCACGTGTCACTGAGAAAGGGGCTAATCAGAGGGACAGAGGCCTGGGAAGTATAGGCGGCATATGTGGTGTGGTGTCCACGTGGCTTTGATCCCCACAGACCCCTGGAAGCCACCTCTGCAGACCTGGGAAAGGCCCGCTTGTACTGGTCCACCCCCTCTGGTGACCCCGAAATCCTCAGGTGCAGGGAGTCAGCTCTGCAGGGCACTGGAAACCTGTGCAAGCCAGGAGGTTTGTTTGCTTGAGACTTGGGGATTCAGATTGAACAATTATTAGAAATAAACCACACAATATGTGCCCGGCACACAAAAGATGCTCAATAAAATTGAAGCCATTCTTTCCATGTTCTGCTTCTTCTATTTTAAATTAAACAAAAGTCAGTGCCATTGCCAAAATACTCATTGGATATGAGAGGAAAGTCACAGCCACAGATATTTATTGTGCACTAGCTGAGCTCCCCTAGGGTGCAGGGATAGACATTTAATTAGATCGATATATAATTTGTGGGAACATTTGCACGTGTCCCCTTGTGAATATAATGAAAGGCTAGGCTAAGTGACAAAAGGGAACTATGCACAGAGAGCTATGGTCCAATGAAGAGGAAGAGATCACATGATCATAGAATCACATGACAAAGATAAGCTTCACAGGATGATATGATCACATGATCAGGATAGACTTCAGGGAGGAGGTGCCATTTACATCATGACTCTAAAGATGGGAGTAAAATTTAAACGGATGGGAAGAGAAGGGAGCACATTCCAGGTGAAGGGACCAATAGACCCAATGGAAGGTGTAGACCCACTCAGGAGACTGCAGTGGTCTGGGGAACTGGAGCATGGGTGAGATGAAGGGGAGGAAATCCTGGGAGGTCCCACTGGAGAGAAGGGAGGGGTTTGAACTTAACTGAGTGGTGACTCAATTAAATCATGAAATGAAGCCATGAAATTTTTTTGAGAAGGGGAAGTTAGATAAATGCAGATCGACTCCAGAAAAAAAAAAACCATCAAGCAGAAATGGATGTCTTGCATAGACTAGGGAGGCATGAAAGGCAGGAAAAGCTATTTAGAGGCTGCTTATGAATGGGATGATAATTAACATTCGTGGGGCACCTACGCTATGCCAGGTGCCTTTATGGGGAGTGTGTGACTTTATCCTTGTTGATAGATTAAGCAAGTTACTCGAGGCCACACAGCTGGCAAAGGGCACACCTGTGGGATCACAGGTGGTGCCAGCCTCCCTTATAGAGGCTGTGAGAACATCCACTCTGTGCTGCTTTTGGTAGAAGAAACGGTGGTGGAATTCAGGGGCAAACGTGGAGATGGCAGGTGGAGAAAGCATTGGAGAAATCTTGTGAGGTCAAAGCTTCATGACTTGGCCAACAATTGCCTAAAGGAGGATGGAGGAAGTCCAAGAGAACTCCAAGGTTTTGGTTATGGGCAATTGGGAAATAGTTGACTCAATAATAAAAACACTGAAGTCAGGAAAAAATTGATTGGAGGGGAAGATACTGAACATGTAGAGTTTAAGGGACTGGATTCTTAACTCTGGGAGCACACTGGAATCCACTGAGTTGTTAAAAGATTTTAGACTCCTGGACCCCACCCAGACAGGCTAAATTGGAGTCTGGGGGTGGAGCCAGGGTACTGGTAGTTTGTAAAAGCTGCAGGTGATTCCAACGTGCAGTCAGAAGAAACCCTCTCGGGACTTCCCTGATGGTCCAGCGGTTGAGACTCCGAGCTCCCAATGCAGGGGACCTGGGTTTGATCCCTGGTCAGGGAATTAGATCCTGCGTGCTGCAACTAAGACGCGGCACAGCCAAATACATAAATAAACAAAATATTTAAAAAAAAAAAGAAGAAGAAGCCCTCTCCACACAGGGAGAAAACCCAGGTACAGATGCTCCCAAGAAATTTAAGAGCTAGAGAGAAATATCTGGGAAATGGTTGCATAGAGGTAAGAGTTGAAGTCAGGAGACTGAACAAGAACATTAAGGGAGAGTAAACAAGAAAGAAGAGGTGGGGCTTCCCTGGTGGTGCAGTGGTTGAGAATCTGCCTGCCAATGCAGGGGACACGGGTTCGAGCCCTGGTCTGGGAGGATCCCACATGCCGCGGAGCAGCTGGGCCCGTGAGCCACAACTACTGAGCCTGCGCGTCTGGAGCCTGTGCTCCGCAACAAGAGAGGCCGCGATAGTGAGAGGCCCGCGCACCGTGATGAAGAGTGGCCCCCGCTTGCCACAACTAGAGAAAGCCCTCACGCAGAGACGAAGACCCAACACAGCCATAAATAAATTAAATAAATAAATAAATAAATAAAGCATGACACAAATTAAGCAATGTGAATACCATCAAGCTTTAAAAAAGAAAAAAAAAAAAAAAGAAATGTTTGTTATTTAAAAAAAAAAAAAAGAAAGAAGAGGTGCCAGCCATTGTCTCCACGGAAATTGGTGCAAACAGTATTTTGCACATATAATTGTGGGGAAATGGCTTAAAACCTGTGCTATGTTCACAAAAGGAATAAAGGAAGAAGTGCAGGATTGAGATTTAGGAAATCTGGATTTTACTCACAGTGGATACTAACCAGTGGTGTTACCTTAACCATCCATTCGTTCACAAACAATTACAGAGCAGCTGTTATGTGCCAGGCGTTATCCCAGCGAGTGGGGATATAGCAGTGAACAAAACGAGACAAAAATCCTTGCCCTCCCTGACCTTACATTTTAGTTAGATGGATTAGACTGGAGTAACTCTCAGATTCCTTCTTGCCTGTCAAGGATGGGGCAGTGCAAATTTTCAGCGTGCCCAGAAATAGTGATAACATGGAGAACAGGGCTGAGAGTAACTCTATAGACATCTTCACCTTGCTCTGAGCCCCGGGAGGTGATCTGAGCGGGCTGCATCCATGGATCTTTTGTCCTCTGGCTTCTGGGTGGCTTGCACCGAAGGGAGTGAGGGCACTGCTAGAAGTTCAGAGGGTGGAGGGAGAGGGAAGTTCAGGCATTTTTTCCTTCAGTTCTCTCCCTGCCAAGTCTCCATGGAGTTGCTGTTTCCCTGTACTGAAGGCCACCACACCTAGCTGGTGACTCTTGTCACTTCCTTTCAGGGATCTTGTCACTACTTTCTCCACTTGCCTATTTAAGGGTTAGAATGTCATAACACTGTCCCTTGCTGGTTTCCATAAACTCTGCCTCCATCTTTGCAAACAGACCCTTTTGCTAAACTCTTCTATTGCACCAGTTTGAGTATGCCATTTGTTTCCTATGGGGCCCCTGAAAGATCTGTATCAATAATTACTCCAAACCGTAAGTCTAATTCTTAAACATTTTTGTGTAGTGGTCACATCACTGGAATAAGTGAAAACTCACTGAAATGCTCCAGTGTCAGCTGACAAAGCAACCTCTTTCCTTTGTGGTCTTTTGCTACATGCAGGATGGAGGGGACAGCTTGCAGACCTCCAGCCCATAAGTTTTTGAGATGCTGACTCTGAATATAATACGCTTTACTCTTGGGGTCCTTCAGAAGGGCTTAGGTTCTGACCACACTTCTGGGCATAGACGTCTGTTTCATACTCCAGAAAGTACCTGTTCAGCATCTCCAGTTCCAGGCAACACAGACAATGAAAGATCAGGACAGACAGTGTCAAAGGAAGAGGGGCATGGACCGAGGCTGCACATTCTTAATAGCCTGAGGAACATGCTCCAGTCATGCTGAAGTCAGTGCGGGGAGACTGCTTGCACATGGCCCTAGTGCCAGCCAGTGGGTGATCAAAGCCATCCCCTCTTCAGTTCCCTTGTCTTCAGAGATTTGAGAGGGTGACACTCAAACGGCAGCCCACAGAGAACTCATTTGAAACAATGTCTTGGAGACTTTCTATTGAAGTCTTGAAGTTAGTGTTGAAGAACCACCTACACTAACATATGTTCTTGTTGCCATGACATCACCCCCTCACACGCATCCCGAAGGTGCTGGGAAGTGCCGTGTGTCAGAAGGTGTAGAAGTCAGGTGCCTCTAACACAGGCTAGGGATAAAGCCACTGAATAAACGGTGAATGAGATTCCAGTTTTCTTTTTCTCCTTTTTCAAGTTCAGGGCAGGAGAAGCTGATGAAATGGATGATCAACTCATCCTGGTTTGTGCAGGACTTTCTTGGTTTTAGCAGTGAAAGTCCAGCTTCCCAGGAATCCCCTCAGTCCCTGGGAAACCAGAATGGTTGTTTGATCACCCAGGAGATGTGATGTCAGCTGGAAGACTGTGTATTGATTTCTCTTAAATATCCAAAGATTTGAACACTGATTTGCTTTCTTTATGGTGATGTATGACTAGACCCACACTCTTTCTTAGTATATTTTCACAACGCAGTAGGAGGTGGAGATCCATATTTTCTAGGAGCAAATTTGAAATTAGACCTTTTAGTCTTGGGTTCAGAGAGCTCCGTGACAAGAAAGTAATTTATCTTTCTATGCAAAATTTAATAAAACACTCTTTCAGAAGATTGGTAAAACTCATGGATGGCCAATACAACTTTTAAACCACTATTATATAGAATTCTTTTCACCAATTGATCTTGCTTTCAGTTTATTTACTGGGGCTTCATCTATGTCAATTACAAATTTCTCCTGATACTCTCTCTTTGCTCCTAGGTATTCAATTCCAAACCAGAACGTATTTAAAATCAGTTTTTTTTCCCCTTCTTTCTGCTCACTTCTAGAGTTACGCTTTCAGGGTACTCTGTCTTGACTTTCCCTGTGAGGAAAAATCCAAGGAAAATATATGTCCTAGAGCAGGATGGTGGTGGTGATGAGTAAGAACACAAGTGAGAAGTGAGGGAAGTTCCTCCCTAATTGCAGAAAAGAAGCCCTTTTGGTCTCATCTCTGTGCATCTCAACTGTGGTTGCACATCAGAAGCATTTGGTGCCTGAGCCCTGTCCCGGGACTTTGGTGTAAGTGGTCTGGGGGTTCCACTCAGCAACTCCCCAGCAATAGTCCACGAACAGCGTCTAATTGAAAACCTCTGCTCTAGCAACGTTGAATGCTTGTAGATTCCAAGTGTACCATCTCGCTCCATGTCTTTCTGTCTTTGCCTATGTTACTTACACCTGTTCATTTCAACTCAGCTTCCCCTTGGAAGCCTTCCCTGATCCCCTTGGCAAGGGCCTCTCCTTTGCCATTAGCACACTGTCTACCTTGTATTGAACGGATCTAGATATGTGTCTATATCCACACAGTGCGTATTTATCCTTTACAAATACTTGGCCCGGTAGCATCCGTTTCCCCTTTCTACTTAGGGAGAGTCCTCCACTGTGTACATTTGATGAAGCCTCTGGGAAAGATATTCACTATGTTGGACTTGGGACTTCTAATATTGGGATACTAACAAAAGTCATAGCGAGAGTTCAGAATTCACTCAGTGGTGCTGGCAGTGGCATTGACCATCACAACTAGTGGCCAAACCTGACTGCTTCTCAACATGACTCTGGCAGTGGTGGCCTCTGTTAGTTCCAGTGAAAATGTCCAGCTAGTCTGGTGATTCTTTGAGCTACCCAGTAACCATCTTTAAAAATACCTTTGTTGTTGTGGTGGTTGAAAATAGCCAGAGTGGTTTCTGTTGCTGGCAGCCCAGAAGACTGACCAATATCCCACCCCACCAGAACCATCAGCTTCCCAATAGCATGGACCCTGTCTTCTCCATCGCTTATTGCTCCAGGGTCTTGTAATCAATGTGAAAACCAAATGAACACAGTTCAGTCTTATCTTCATAACCCCTAAGAAACCATTTGTGAGAACTTATATATATCAGATGTAGTGTTTTCCAATGATACATAATACATCTTCCATTTTACAGTATGCTATTCGGTCATGCAGGATCAATTAATTAGGCTGTCAGCATAATTTTTGTAGATGTAGTTATCTTTTTAAAGGTACTGAAGAAAAAGATCTTTGAAGTCTGATGTCATCTATTCCCAGACCAAGCCAAGAGCGGCCAAGCCACTCTTCCTGGGTGAGATGTACTGAGTTAGATGAATACTATCAGAACTGAATGTACATCCTCTCTCTCTTCCCCTTGACTTCCTGTCTTGCTCTCTCCATCTCACTTCTCCCTTTCCCTGTCTCTCCTCCTCCACTTGCTTTGACGGATTCACTGTGGAGTCCAAGACTTCTGGCTCCCTGAAGGCCCCCATATCCTGCTAGATTACATACTCATTATAAGATGTGCCAAGCCTAGACATCCACCATCAACATCAAGTCTTATTTTATGCCCATCAGACCCACAGTGCACATCGTTTCAATGAAAAACTCTTGGACCAGGAGCAAGGGGAAGCAGGGAAAGTAAGTATATGACAATCACTCCCTGCTCTTAATTATATTTCTGTTTCCAGCAGACAATTCCCACACATATTTCTCCCTTTCTCCCTCTCTCTCCACCGTCTTTCAGTTCCATTGCAGATTGGGAAGACAGCAACTGTTTGGTAGCACAAAAGAACAAGGAGAAGGGGTGGGGTGGGGTAGAGAGAGGAGTGATGAAGATGGAAAGTGGCAAGAAAGAAATAAAGGCAAAGCATATCCACCAGGTTAAACTTTTTGGCGTTAAGGGAAAGGCCCGAAGTCTGCCAGATGCAATCAAAGAATAAGGGAGTGATGGAAGTATCTTCTCTCAGAGAATTCACTGATGAGCAGCCAAACCATAATTTCCGTACTCCACTTGACTTTCTCCTTATCTTCTTCCAGCTTTGAACAAGTGCTACCAACGACTTGGATACATTATTATGCGAGTAACCAGTGGCAACATACCTTTTATTCCAAGCATCGATTTTCACCTAACACTGGGTAGAGATTTCTCAAACCCTCATTCAGGTAAGTAGCTGGATTGCACTTGGGGGCAAAAAAGAATCCTATTCCTAAATCTTGATGTGAAAATGACAAATTATCAAGAGCTGATAGGCCATAAAATCATTTAATTCAACACTTCCCTTCACAGACAAAGAAACGAGACACAAACCCTTTGAGTACTCAGCTCTTTGACGCAAGAGCCCAGAATAGAGACTTTTCTACTGAGTCATGATAAGAGCAGTGAGGGGGATAAAGTCAAAGAGGAAGAGAAGATGATTAGGTTGGGGAAGCTTGTGTTAATAATTCATTCTGTATTTGTCTTGTTCAGAATTTGAGGATGCATTTTGATAAATTATTCATGGCGGAAGAAGGTACAGAAAACATCCAATGACCTTTTTGAGAAGCACCATTTCCTGGGTCCAGTATAGTGTAATGAAATTAGTCCACCAAGGGTCTTTGAATAAATTTAGCGAGCATCTTCCATAGACATCCTGAAATACCCTAGATGATAAAGACAGCATCCCCTCAAGGGACTATTATGAATTCACTTCCATTATAAGCCTGAAGAAATGTCTGTTTTTGGAAGTTAGGTGATGACCCCTCTCTGGCAGGTCTGCTAGGTGAATGTGGAACACTGGGTTTCTGCAAATCACAAGGGCAAGAGGCTGTGCCTCTCAGGGCGAGAGGGACATTAATGCAAACGGTGACCAATGATGATCTGTACTATTCCAACACCTACTATACTTCCATATCGTTAGTAGGTGTTTCCAAAAGTTTTGTTGAACAAAGAGTGAAGACTGAGTGAATTGATGAATGAAAGCTAGTGACTACCTTCAGGGTACAGAAGATAAATCACCCAGCATAGAAAGCAAGATTATCTGAAATGCTAGACACACATTTCACCTTCTTTTTGCTCTAAGCCCCTTAATCTTGGAAGGTTGTGGACTGTATTTGAGACTAAAAAAGGTCAACCTCAAGTTCTATCAGGCTAAAAGTGTGTCTGTAGCCCCTCTGCTACTTGGGTAAGTTTAAGAGTTTATCATGGGGCTATGTGTTAGGAACGTGGATTAAAATCTTGAAAGTAAGTTATAAGTCTTAAAAAATAGAAATTATTTTGTAAAAGAGTAAAAATGATTTAACTTGGGTAGCTGGAGGGAGCTTAATGTCTAAAATGGATGTGAATAATTTTTCTTTCTGACTTTTATGAAACTTCCCTTTTAGGCTGCCCTGAAGAATTCCAGAAGAGCATTTGCAGATTTCTGCTTAAGTAGATGCCCAAGGATCTGGAAAAAATGGAACAAAGTCTTGGGGCTGAGTGAGTTATAGATAACATATATTTAGAAATGAACAGACAAATGTCTATATATAATGATATCACTAAGCTAGCAGAGTTTCTTTCTTTCAAATGGAAAATAAGCAGCAGGGTGGTAGTGCCATTTCTGAAACTGAGCTACAGTTGTGTTTTATTGGTAGGTCTGCACAACAAATGAAAGTAGTAATTCAGCTAGTTTGCTTTGGTCTGTGTGTCTGCCCATCCCCCCTCTCTACCCCCATCCTCCTCACTCATTTCCCCAACCAAATCAATGAATTTGTGAATATGGAGTTGGAATTCAGCCAGGAATATCTGAAAATGCTGTCTCATATTGCCTGAATCTATAAGGAGGAAACTATTCAGATGATTGATGCTCCTTAGGGCAGAATATTAAATTGATCCTTTGGCAAGGAGGACCTTATGACACTTAACACAGCAATTCCCATAAATACCAATGTGATTATCAACCAGAAATAAGACTTACCTCTTTCTCAAAACTAGACAATGAGTTCTGTATACATTTTTGTGTAGTTTTTATGTTTAATATGTGTGTATATTGACATGCTTAAAGCAACCATGACATAAATTACACTAGTGAAAGTGTATTGTCTAGCACAAAATGTACTTGATGAAATGCTTCCATTATAAGACACTGTTTCTGAGCACTTACCTTTCAAGTAAAATATCTTTTAGACTGACTTTTTTTTTTTTTCTTTTTCTTACTTAAGTGGAATTCTCTTTTCAGCAGAAAGTTTCATTGTATTGCCTTCTGTGACATGACTATATTTTAACAGTTTAAACTTGCAGAAGGTATATTCTAAATTATGCTTTCTTATTATGAACCTAAAACATTTGTAAAATTTTTCTCTCCCTGGGGTGGCCTTTCTCACAGTCGTCTGTTCAATCATTCAATAAATATTTATTAAGTGCTGCTTTGTGTCAGATCCAGCGTTCTAGGCACTGGGTGTTTACTGGTAACCAGACAAGGTCCCAGGTAAAGACAAACAAAAATCAGAGAGAGTAGTTCAGTTGGTGAGCGAGGCATAGGGTAAGAGTGCCGTTTTAGATAGGGTGGTCAGGGCAGACCTCGCTGGGGACATAACACCTCAACAGAGACCAGAATAAAGTAAGAAGTGAGAAAGCAGCTGTCTGAGGGGAGAAGGCTTGGGGAAGACAGAAAACGTGCAAAGACCTTGAAGAGAGACACGATGGGTGTTTCTATATCAAATGTGCCTGGTCTCCTCTTTACCTCTTGAGAATGTCTTCTTTTAAAAATGGCTGAATAATTGGCCATGTGGAATTCAATTGCTTCCTGATTTTGAATTGAATGCCTGTTCCACTGAGCATTAATTTTGGTAAACATGGCCATTGTAGGACCTGAGAAACAGGTATTCCAGATTTGGAGAGAAAAGTAATAGATGAGAATGTTGGCACCGGCTTGTCCTGGCAGAGCTGGTGACTGAAACAAAGAGATAAGTAATTAAAGCCTGTGTGACAACATGAGGAGGTTTTGGAAAATGTTTCATATGAAAATAATTAAAATAAAGCTTTCCTCCAATCACTGTCAATCATTGAAAGGTCTGGCTGTGAAAGTTTTTACTGGGTTTTGGGAAAGACGGTCCTTTCCCCCGACCCAATAATGGTAAATGTGATAGCTGTTCATTTTACCCCATGGATTTGTGTATGTGTTTGTGAACTAAACTGATGACAATATCATAGCCGGCTTTTAGCAGTCAGGATTTTACAAGCTTTTGACAGCTCTCTATGCAGATATGCCACAGGGAAAAATGTTTGATGGATTCAGATTGTTTCTGTCCGTGAGACCAAGTACCTAAGGATGGGAGAGCTGGCCTCTGTGTGGCTGAATCGAACAGCTGGATTTGTCAGATCCCATCCACCCTAAGTCTGGTTACACATGAAGCAGGTGAACCAATCTCACCACAGTCCTCCCGGGACAGTTACCTATGTCCTCTTCGCCATCACAACCCTTACTCCTTCCCCCTCCTTAAAGATCTGAGTTGCTGGCTCACTTTCTCTTCTACTACTCCAATCTTAATTCTTGGGGATTTCCAAGCCCCTGTCACAGTTCCTTGACTTTCATGGGCTGATGATCTCATTTTCCTCCTCTATCTCAGCCTTTCACTCCTTCTGTGTCATTCCATAACTACAAACTCTGCATCTCTCCCACATCCCACCGTTGTAACTCTCCCAGGGAATCAAATACCCTGATTCCCCAGCAACCCTGCTACTCCCAAGGGTCCTACCACGTTGCCGCTGTCCCTTACTTCTCTCATGTTCTAACTTTGATCCTTAATTTCCAGCCTCCATCATTAAAATCATTCCTTTGCCTATATCTTCAACTCCCGTGTCCCTCTCTTGATTAGCAGCATTTCTTGGTCTCCTTGTACATCGCTGGAGAAAAGCACACAGCGCTGTGGATTAGGGTCGCTCTAAACTCACATTTACCAACATCAAGCGGGCGGTGTATGCTGCTTGGCAATCGTGGTGTTTCCCCAGGTCATCCACCTAGCTGCTCTCTGGGTGACAAATTCATCCTTTCTCCTCTTCTCAGACCTCTAAATCTCAGCTGATGACCTTCTTCCTATTTTCCTGAAAAGACAGGAATAATCAGAAGAGAACTGCCATAAGCTCCCACCCTTACACCTACCCATCCACCTGTGTCTGTGCCCATGTAATCTTACTTCTCTCTCTCATTATGGATGAACCAACTGTTTTTGAATATCCCAGCCACTGATGTCTACTCGAGGACATTCCTCCAGCAATTTTATTTATTTATTTATTTTAAAAAATTTATTTATTTTGGCTGCGTTGGGTCTTCATTGCTGTGCGCGGGCTTTCTCTAGTTGTGGCGAGCGGGGGCTACTCTTCGTTGCGGTGTGCGGGCTTCTCATTGCGGTGGCTTCTCTTGTTGCAGAGCACAGGCTCTAGGCACGTGGGCTTCAGTAGTTGTGGCTCGCGGGCTTAGTTGCTCCATGGCATGCGGGATCTTCCCGGACCAGGGATAGAGGCTGTGTCCCCTGCATTGGCAGGCAGATTCTTATCCACTGCGCCACCAGGGAAGCCCATTGCTCCAGCAATTTTAAACCCTCTTTAGTACATCAGCAAATTTCCCCAACCTACCGGATCATAACCGTCAGCATACAGACGCGCTCCTATTTCTCCATTCCTAGAAAAAAAAAAACCTTCTCTTGAACCAATTTCACCTTCCAGCTATTGTCCTATTTCTCTCCTTCCCTTTACAGCAGAACTTCTCAAAAGTGTTGTCTAGGCTCACCATCTCCAACTTTCCCCCTCCAACTGAATGAATTTCAGCCACGTTTTCATTTCTCTGAAGGCACCAAAATTATTGCTACCAAGGTCCTCACTGACACCAACATTGCCCAGTCCAATGGTCCTTTTCTGGTAGTTTTCTAACTTGACCTTCGGCATTTCACAGAGTTGACTTCTCTCTCCCCGTGAAACACTCTCTTCACTTGAAGTCCTGGACACCCTGGTGTTTTCCTTCTCAGGCTCCTTTTCCAGTTTTTCTTCATCTCTCATCTTCAAATACTGATGTTCCTGTAGGCTCATCACAATGTGTACAAGTGTTCCATTGCTACATGGGCTTCGTGGCTACTGTATCGAACAGAACAAGTCTAGGGACTCATTATATGATTAGTGCCACGATTAAGTAGGCTTTGGGTCAAATAGCCTGGATTTGGATTTAGATCACCTCCATCCACCCACATGTATGTACGCATACTTAATAGCTGTTTGTTTAAGTCGATTGGAAGTAATATTAGGAACTACTTCGTAGGGATGTTTTTAAAATTAAAAGAAATAATTTAGCACATTAAAAAAACTCAATAAACATTAGCTATTATGGATATGGCCGAAATGGTGGGTTTTTCAATCTCTTAAAACTGGAGCTTCCAATAAAACCTAGTAAATCCTATACTTTGCCTACACTTGTATGCTACAATAATAAAACAATTGCAACACAAATCTTTTATTGGAATTAACAAAATGATGAGTGCCGTTTTTGGTAAGAAGCACGTAGATGTGATTAAATATTATAAGAGAATTGCCAGTTATGTGGAAAAGCCCAAGTGCAAATGTAGATAAACGTGAATGCTACAACAAGCTCTTCTACTGACCTGAAAGAGCTTCAGAGTTCTCACTACTGTTCCCTGGATTGCAAGTGGAGGAACAAACGTTTCTTTCATGACCAGTTCCTCTGGGCTCTGGTGTATACTTGTTTATGACTGAGCTAGCTAGAAGAACGTATTCCAAGGAATATTTTGCCAAATAGTAGTTCTGAGGTATATTACTAGGACATCCATAGTGACAGAAAATTCTGGATTAAGACTGCTTTTATTTTATTTTATTTTTTAATTAATTAATTTATTTTTTGGCTGTTTTGAGTCTTCATTACTGCACGCGGGCTTTCTCTACTTGTGGCGAGCGGGGGCTACTCTTTGTTGCGGTGGCTTCTCGTGTTGCGGAGCACGGGCTCTAGGCGTGCGGGCTTCGGTAGTTGTGGCACGTGGGCTCAGTAGTTGTGGCTCACAGGCTTAGTTGCTCCACGGCATGTGGGATCTTCCCGGACCAGGGCTCGAATCCATGTCCCCTGCATTGGCAGGCGGATTCTTAACCACTGCGCCACCCAGGAAGTCCAAGAGTGCTTTTAAATGACAGAACTTCTCAAAGTCTCTTCCACTTTCACCTGAAAATGAATCTTCATGAAGAGGTCTCGTCTACAGGGCTTCTGAAACCTATTTGACTATGGAAGACTTCAAATTTTTAAAAGAAATATCTTTGTGTTATGCTTCTCAGAACACTTTTTGGAAAAATCCTGACATAGAGAATACCAGTGTTTGTCATTCCACCTGTTTTGCTTTACCATTTCATCTTTGGGGCTTAACCTAGTAAATGACACATAATAGATGTTTAATAAATATTTGTTAAAGGAATGAAATGTAAGCAGTGTTTTCTAGCCTTTGAAGCCATGTGTCAAGCAATAGATGATTCACAAATATTCATGATATGATCACTGGTCTTGGATAGTCACTGATACGAGCAACTCCTTAGGTGCCAAACCTAAGCTAATCACTATAAAGTAATCACTGCAGGAAGATACAATATTTAAAGGCAGGAAAAAAGAGACTTTAATAATCAATTTGTGTTTTAAAACAAACTTCCTGGAACTTATGCATGAATATTATCACTTTAAGTGGCTTTGAGAAAACTGTGTACTTCATTCCTCAGAGAAGGTTTAGATTACACGGCCATGAGGCGTATCGTATCATTCATTCATTCATTCAGCAACTTTGCCCCTGCTCTGTAACAGGCATTATTCCAGGCATTGGTAATCCAGGAGTGAACAAAGCCGGGGAGGTCTGCGTTCTCTAGTGGAGGAAAGGGGAGCATGAATAAAAAGATATGTAAAAGTGAATTAACTGCAGTCTGAAATAAATGCTGTTAAGGCAGCAACAAAGAAATGAAGGGGAAGAGAGCCAGGGGTCAGGAATCTGTCCAGGTACCAGAGAAAACACAAGGACGGGGATAGAGCCCAGGCAGGACATACCATCAGAAATGAAGTAGAAGTCTGAGCATAACAACTCCAGTGTGGAGGCCCCTGGAGAGCCAAGGAGTGATAGGATTAGAGTGGGGCATGCTGGGACTGCCACGTGGAGATGGCTAGAACCTGGGAGCAGGCTGAGACGGGGTGTGGCCCAGCAGGAACAGCAGCTTCAGGCAGAGATAAAGGATGTGCAACAAGAAGTGGTGCTTTATAAATGAGCCAAAGATGGCCTCTGTATATTAACCCCTAGATGGTTCATTTTCTCACTACTGTGAAAACCTGTCAACTCAAAAGTCTGTGCCAAACTCCATTTTTTACACACCCAATTGTTTCAAATATAGCCCCAATAAGCTGTTTTTGTTTGTTTGTTTGTTTTGCCATTTAGACCCTGCCTTGTTTGCATACCCCGTGAAACTCCCCAACGTCTTCTAGAGACACGGAAGATAAACTGGGACTATAAGGACCCCAGGTTGGTGCTGCTGCCCTTTGAGGCTCTCTGACCCAAAGATCCCCCGTTGGGCTGCAGAGTGATGTCAGTTAGATGTGTAAGGCCCCTCTCTGATTCCCCCCCACCCCGGGAGTTCCCTTGCCCTCCTCTTCTGGATGGTGGTCCCTCTGCTGAAGCCTCTGGATAGTTTCATGCTCTGAGGGACTGCCCAGGAGTAAACATGTCAAAGGGGAACCCAAATAAAGCTTGGGTGTGCTACTGCCACCTTGTGGTCATATTTTTCTCCTTGATCAACCTCTATGGGTGAGAAAGCCCAGCACCGCAGGTCTGATCTCGGATGAGGAGGGGGAGGGGGGAGGGGGGACAGGGGGAGAGGGAAGGGGGGAGGGGAAGGGGGGAGGGGAAGGGGGGAGGAGGAGGAGGAGGAGGAGGAGGAAGAGTCCTACTGGGGGCCACAGAATCAAGGCAGACAGAGGGACCCTGAACCAGAGAAATAAAGGAGCTTGTTCACACTCACACAGAGTATTTGTAGAGGGGCTGGAGAATCTCTATTTCTGAAAATCATTTTCCACTTCTAATTCTTTGGATAAACTTGGTGGTTATATAAAAATCTATGATTCAGGTATATTTCAGAAATGAAACCTTTCCTATGTCATTGAGCACTTTAATTGTTGCCATAGTTGGAAAAGGTAGTCACTCTTCCTGTCACCAGTTTCAGACAAGCAAGTGTGAAATGTGTGATTACGGCTACACTAAACTGTTTATTTATTGTAAACTTTGGGTCATTCTTGTGTTTTATATGATATACCCATTCACACTGCCAACCTAATGGCCTGAGAATAGTTAACTCTTTCAGGAGCAAGAGGTAAACTGTCTACATACAGCATTCGAAATGCAGAGCAACTTCAACAAAATTGGTTTTTCTGGATAGTTTCTTTGAGAAAGAGACTTGGCTATTAAGCCTAGATGCAGGACACACAGCTTTGCCCCAGTTATAAATGGGACCCTTCCATTTAGAGCCTCATAAATACACATTAGCCATTTTGAGAGTTTCACTTGTGTAGAATAATACAAAGACAGATGGAGGGCAGGGGCAGAGTAAAATATTCTGTAGAATGAAGGAGAAATACGAAAGTCAAGCACTTAAATACTCAGCCAGTTGCCTGTGTATTTACCCTTCATCTTACTGAGTAGAGGACTGGATACTGAATTTTCCGAGTTCAGCCTTTGGTTAAATGCCATAGTCTGAAGAATGGTACCACATTCTGACAAACTTTGAGGCGCTTCTATACAACCCAACAGTGACAGGGGACTAGAGCTAGACAAGGAGGAGTTTGCAGGAATCTTCCAGAAAAAGAAGCAGTTGCTTGGTTTTTCCTAGGTTGTGGATTGCTGCACAAGTATGCAATGATTCTTTTTGTAAGACTCAGTTTTATTAAGGTACCGACTACTATCTCATTATGCCAGGTGCTACCTGAGTAACAGAATTTATTAAGAGCTTTCAGCTAAAGTGACTGATGCTTTTTAGCGCCATCCAGGAGAGAGTTCCCCTCTGTCCAGAAAGTGGCATTCAGAATCGATGTAATCTATGCCCAACTGTATGTCTCCTGCAGCCCTCACATTTATAACTCATTACTTAACCTTTGCACCTCTTACATGGGATGTGGGGACTCTTCAGATGCAGAAAGACTTGGGTTAAAATCCTGGCTTCATTCACTTACGCAGCTGGGTGGCCTGGAGAAATTGACTTAATCTTTCTGAGTCTCAGCTTCCTCATCTGTAAAGTGTAGGCAGTAATGTCTATTTGAAGGGCATCTTGTAAGGACTGCACGTGCTAAGAATTGCTGCATCTTTCCTATCTCGCTGGGGCTGCATGGCTCCTTGAAAAACAGTCTCACCAGACACTGCTTCTTTCCTTTCTTTTGAAATCAGCCTCGAGAGTACTCTTACCAGTACACTCTCTTTACCCCCATTAATTCCTCAGCTTGTTGCAGTGCCTCTGCTAACCTCATCCTCCCCAAACTGTTTTTGCCAAGGTTATTGCTACAAACTAAATATTTGCATATCCCCAAATTCACATATTGAAGTCCCAACCGCCAGTTGGATGATATTAGGAAGTGGGATCTTTGGGAGGTAATTAGGTTGAGATGAGGTCATGAGGATAGAGCCCCTCTGATGGGATTAGTGCCCTTTCAAGAAGAGACCAGAGAGCTAGCTCTTTCTCTCTCTCTCTCATTCTCTCTCTCCTTCTCCCTCTCTGCCCACCATGTAAGGATACAGCATCTGTTAACCAGGAAGAAGGTGTTCACCAAGAACCTGACTGCACTGGAATGAACCCTGCTCTTGAACTTCCACCTTTCAGTCCAGAACTAAGAGAAATAAATATTTGTTGTTTAAGCCATCCAGCCTATGGTAATTTTGTCAAAGCAATCTGGATGGACTGTGTCAGTTGCAGTTGACCTCATTTTCCAATTCGATGGTCTGTTTTGGGCTTCATTCTATTGATACATGTCATTAGACCCTATTGACCAACCCCTAAAACTCTTCCCTACGTATCATCCAGGACACTACTCTCCAGGTCTTACATCACTCTCTGATCATCCTTCTCAGTCTCTCAGCAACTCCTTTTCCTTTACCTGCTCCTTAAACTGATGATGGCTTCCACCATCATCTACTCCTTTTCTTGTTCTGTTCTGCCAATGAGGTGATATTATTTTGTGTCATAATTTCAGCTGTTACCCATATGCTCCTGATTCCAGATCTTTATTTACCACCCTAACTTCTACCTTACACTTATATTTCCAACTGGAGATATTTGTTATTTCTCCCTGGATACCCTTCAAGAATCTTATATCTACCAATAAGAATCAAACTTATTATGCCCCAAATCCACCAAAAGAATGAATTAAATAAATGGAACAAAATAAAGACATACCACTAGATCTACCTCCTGATGTTTTCCTCTTGGTGTACCTCTTCAGGGCATAGTATAGCCCTGGCTAGGAATTTATGAGACATCTTTGGCTTCTATCTTTTCCCATCTTCCAAATACAACCACCGACTGCTCAGCAAAGCCTGACTATTTGCCCTCAGATGTGTCTCTGCCTCTGCCCTCTTGTCCATACTCATGCTGCCTTGGTTCATCTCTTGGCAGCCTCATTTGACGAGCTTTCCAGCTTGGCCCAGGCTCCCTATTCTGGTCCATTGCATATATGTCCTGTGATGCCTTCCTAGAACTCAAGTCACATCACACCATATTCTTGCTTACAGGACAAGCCCTAATGTCTCAGCAAGACACGGCCGTCTTCATACTCATGTGTCAGAACTTCATATTCAGTCTTTCTCCCAGCACCCTCTTCCTTTTGTATACAGATTCCAGGCACGCTGAATCTAGTAACTCCTTAGAACATAGACTTCTATTTCTTCACGCCCTTTGTTATGGACTGAATTGCGTCTCCCCAAAAGTCATATGTTGAACCCCTAACCCCCAGTAGCTTTGTATTTGTAGATAGAATCTTTAAAGAGGCAATGAAGTTAACATGAGGGGTTAGGGTTTGGCTCTAATCCAGTAGGACTGATGTCCTTATAAAAAGAGGAAGAGACACCAGGGATGCACACACTGAGGAAGGGCCATGTGAGGACACAGAAGAAGATGGCCATCTACAAGCCAAGGAGAGAGGCCTCAGGAGAAACCAACACTGTGGACACCTTGACCTTGGGCTTCTAACCTCCAGAACTATGAGCCAATACATTTCTGTTGTTTAAGCCACTGAGTCTGTGATCTTTTGTTACAGCAGCCCTAGCAAACGAATATAGTCTTTTTACCTGAGATATCTTTTACCTTAGCTTTACCTGTAGTATCCTTTCCTCATCCCTCTACATGAGAAAGTCCTATTTATTGTCCAAGACCCAGTTCAAGTGGTACCTCAATGATTATTTTCCTGATTCCCTCAGGAATAAATGATCCATCTTCTTGCTCCCACAGAAGTTTGCCACTGCATCTACTCCGAAATTTATGTTTTCACCATCTTCAGAGTCCAGCTTCTTGAAGGCAGTGTCTTCTCTTCTTTCAAACGTGCTAATCCAGAGGTCATGGTGTGCTATATTTAGGTGGCAGGTGTGTTTAGCACACCCTCTCCAGCATTATCTTCTTACAAATTAAGGTAATATCTTAAAGCCAGGAAATTTCACATAAAGATCCTCTGGAAGACTAGGAGGGTATGGCAGCTTCCCCATCTAGATGTTATGTAACATACCTGAACCCATAGACATGAGCTTGTGACCCTTCTCTGTCATCTGTGCCTTCCTGTTTTCCATACAGGTGCGTCTCAAGAACTGCTGCTATGACGACCTCCTTGTCATTGATGGTGTTCACCTGCTCACCCCCCACCAAACATCAGGAACTCCTCACAATAATAATGGTTGAGTAAAAACCTGTTCTGTTTTTTTTTTTAATGGATAAGGGGTTGGGGTTTGGGTAGGTTCTGGAACTGAGGCAGCTCTGCCATTTTGGAATGTTGTTGAGAGTCTCAGGTCAGTCAGCCCTGTTTAGGAGTTCGTGCAGACTGAGGAGATCAGACAGGACTCTCTGCTTACTTCCCCAAATATGCCAGCGTGTTGCCAAGTCAGCGGCTTTCTCTTCACTTTTACAGCTACCTACTACCTTTATCTAATGTAATGTCACCCCCAAAATAGCAAAAAGGCCAGTCTCTCTCTCTCTCTCTCTCTCTCTATATATATATATATACACACACACACAAACGTACTATCGTGCATCACATATACAGTTAATTTATCATACATATTTATATGATTTATAATTTATTGTATTATAATTATATACAATATATATTTATAATATATAACATATTTACAGGATGTATAATACTTTATGCACATAATATATACTTTCTTTTTATATATGAGTGTATGTACGTATGTATATGTGTGTTTGTGTATATATATGCATTATATATATACACATATATGACAGACAGACTAGGTATTGGTATGTCTATGATCCAGCTACATCAGTTGGTTGTTTCAGAATTACAAGACACTGGCTGATTCAATTTTTTCATATTACTTTTAAAAAATACCAATTCATGTTTTTTGTAGAATACTTTGTAAACAAAATAAGTTAAAAGAACAAAACTACTCATAATAGATAATCACCGTGGACATTTTGATGAGAGTACCATATTTTATATAACTATAAAGTCATTGATTATGAGATATACCACTAAGAAAGATAAAAACCCAAGATGGGGAATTTAATGATAATAGATACCCCCTGAATAAACCTGGGACCCAAAGTGTACACACACACTATACAGAAAGCAACAGAAAGGAACTTTTATTCTTAACTTAGTGCTGGAGGAAGGAAAAAAATTCTCCCTTGAGAATTTGAAACACAAGTTGTTACCTCTATACAGGTTTGTGGTCTGAATTCACAGCTCCTGCGTGGTCCAAAACTCCTAAAGAATTTAATTTAATTTAATTTAAAAACTGGCAGAAGCAATTCCAAATACTCTCTGAAAGAAATCAGCCTCTTTACAGCCCAAACTGGCAGCAGCTGTAAGACACAATCAATTTTAAGATGCAACCAGTTTGTGAAAAAAGAATGCATAATGGAATGCATGATGAAATAGTTTACTTTGACTATATATTTATGAATTTTTTTCTTAAAAAATAAGATTATATTCTGCATGCTTTTGTATACAGTAGTTTAGGGCATGAATTTTAGAGCCAGGCAAACCTGTGTTCAAACCATAGCCTTTCTAGTTACTGGCTCTGTAAGTATTTGACCTAAGTACTAAACTTAAGCAAGTAACTTAACCTAAGTAATAAAGTACTCACACAGAGTACTCACCCAACTCTAGGTTCAGTTTCCTTATGTGAAATTAGATCACAATAACATGTACACCCCAGAGGCTTGTTAGAGGGGTTAAAATGAGATAAGCATATCAACTGGTGCATGGTAGATCCTCATGACATTTAAGAAAATCATCATTATTCTGATTTCTCACTGGGCAATGGGTCCCAAGCATCTTTCCACACCATACATGCAGAAGTACAGTTTCATATTTGAGAGCTGCCTAATAAGCTGAGAAGGATGATAGGATGTTCCTCTAGTTCAACATTAGATTGTTTCCAATTTTCTATGTATAATCAAAGCCAGAACAGAAATCCTTATACACATATTTTGTCATATTGTTACTTAGGAAAAATTTCTAGAAGAATGCTACTCATTTAAAAAAACACGCACATTTCATTTCTTTAGAGCAGTTTTAGGTTCACAGCAAAATTGAGAGAAAGGTACAGAGATTTCCCATATCTCTCCTGCCTCCCTCCAACACACAGAGCCTCCCCCATCATCAGTCCTCCACCGGAGTGGTGCATTCGTTACAATTGATGAGCCTACAGTGACACGTCAAAATCACCCAGAATCCATAGTTTACATTAAGGTTCACCCATGGTGTTGTACGTTCTATGGCTTTGGACAAAGACATAATGACATGTATTATACATTATAATATGTTATAGTATTATGGTATTATACATATATTATTATTGTATAATTATGGTGCATTATAGTATCATACAGAGTAGTTTCACTGCCCTAAAATTCCTCAGTACTCCACCTATTCTTCCCTCCCTCCCTTTTCAGACTGGCTTCTTCACTTAGTAATATGCATTTACGTTTCTTCCATGTGTTTTCATGGCTCAATAGCTCATTTATTTTTAGCAATGAATAATATTCCATTGTCTGGATGTACCGCGGTTTAATTGTCCATTCACCTACTGAAGGACATTTTGGTTGCCTCCAAGTTTAGACAATTATGAATGAAGCTGCTATAAACATCTGTTAGCAGGTTTTTGTGTGGACAAAAGTTTCCAACTCCTTTGGGGAAATACCAAGGAGCATGATTGCTAGATCGTACGGTAAGAGTATGTTTAGTTTTGCAAGAAATCTCCAAACTGTCTTCCAAAGAGCCTGTACCATTTTGTATTCTTACCAACAATGCATGAGAGTTCTGTTTCTCCACATCCTCGTCAACATTTCGTGTTGTTAGTGTTTTGGATTTTGGCCATTCTAAGAGGTGTGTAGTGGTGTCTCATTGTTTTAACTGCTCACTTTTAGAAAACGCTATTTAAAATTATCTTTGAAGGCAGATATTTGCCTGCTCTGCTTTTAAAACTACTTCTTACTTCCTTCTGATACGACCATAGACTCCTCAGTTTGGTCCTTTATTTGACTTCTTACAGACTTTCTCTCCAGCTTCTTGTAGGCTACGTTCACTATCTTCAAACTGTTATGGCAGATGGGACTCTGTGTTCAATGCTTCCTTTCATTTGCAATCTTTGTTTTTATCCCTCCTGGTTTTAATTTGCTAGTTCCTGGAATCCTTCTCTACTAGATAGAAAATTGATTCTGGTCCCACCCAGTGACCTTCTTCCTTGCAGCTGGAGATCCTTTAATAAAATAATCATAATGGAGCTTTGTAACCTTCAGAGGTTGTTTGGAAAGGAGAGTCAGTTTTTACTGAGTCCAGGTCATGAATCATGAGTGAAGTTTTGTAAGAAACCCTGACGTTCATATTTTACCATAACCGAGAAGCAAGCTATGTTGTAGCAACAACTACAGAATCCAATTACGATTTGTGAGGCCACCATTTTCCTTCAACTTGCTGAAGCTGCCAAATGTCGAAACAAAAGCTAATTTTACAATTAAAATAATAAGTTACATGGAGAATAAAACTAATTCCACTGGCAGTCTCATTCAATATATCACACTTTTGTTAAAATGGCAGAACTCTAAACATAGGCAACGATTGCCTCTCTCTGTTTTCCTCCTGCTCCCCTTGGCAAACCTGGTGGCATGCTACAGGGGCATTACTCCATGCAGGCTGCTGGCAGATCCCAAGGATGGTGATGCTTTCCAGAAAGACCGGAACAAACTAAGTGTCCAGCAGAGAAGAATGTGGCCTGAGCCCATTTTTCAAAGTGAAAATTGAAGCTGTACTTTTGGAGGATATAGACACGGATCCCTGGAAGAAGATTTAGTTTAAAGGGAAAAAAAGTAATAAAAAGGCAGAGTTCGTTTTTTGTCTTGCTTCAGCTCTTGTATTTCTGAAAAAACGAATACAAGAATACAATCTAAGGAAATGGCTTAGTGTTTACCCATCTCCAACTACTTAAGTTATATAACAGTGAGGCTTGTGTCCTTTGTCAAAAAGAAGCCACTAAAGAATTGATTTCTTTATTCAAATTATTTGCTTATTAAAATAGTTGGAGGAAGAAGAATTTGAGAGGGTTTTTTTGGGTTTTTTTAATGTAAATAATCAATGTAAACAATGTAAATAATCTTCAATGATCTTTCAGCACTTCCTTCTCATTTACCAAAGAGAAATTACTCATTTAGGAGTTCATGGCAAACAAAGTCAAAAATTTCCAAATTGTTCTCAGATCTTCTAGTGAATTCTCACTCTGTGATGAAAAGAATGTTCCCTAAAGGAACCTGCATATGCTACAGAGGGAGAAGAGGAAGCCTGAGACACGGATATGTGCATGATTAAAACACTGTGCTTGGGATTCAGGTTCATATTTCAGGTGTGTGGCTTAAGCATCTGTGTTAAGGAGGGAAAGGCCAGGCAGTTGCTATAAACACAGAGTAACACTGGTTCGTCACTCTCCTCCCCAAGTCAAAAAGTGTGGCTGATAAAAAAGAATGAAATAAGGCCACTTGCAGCAACATGGATGGACCTAGAGATTATCATCCTAAGTGAAGTAAGTCAGAAAGAGAAAGACAAACACCATCTGATATCACTTATATGTGGAATCTAAAATATGACACAAATGAACTTATCTACGAAACAGACTCACAGACATAGAGAACAGACTCGTGGTTGCCAAGGGGGAGGGGAGGAGGGATGGACTGAGAGTTTGGGATTAGCAGATGCAAACGATTATATATCGACTGGATAAACAACAGGGTCCTACTGTATAGCACAGGGAACTACATTCAATATCCTGTGATAAACCATAATGGAAAAGAATATGAAAAAGAATGTATATATATGTATAACTGAATCACTATGCTGTACAGCAGAAATTAACACAACATTGTAAATCAACTATACTTCAATAAAATAAAGTTTTTAAAAAAGCGTGTCTGATTAGGAGACAATGAAGAGAAAGGGAAGTTCATAGGTCACTAGCTTTGCTTCCATCTCACCTGCACAGGGGTATTCTAGCTAGTGATATCAGTTTGGGGGAAAGACCATTTAAAATTAGTTGTTTATGCACTAGTGCTTAGGAAATCTTTTGGAGGCAGAAGCAGTCAAGGGTAGCCTAGGGTTAGGGTTAGGCTTAGGGTTAGACTTAGGGTACGGCTTAGGGTACGGGTTCGGGGAGGTGTTCGGGTACGGCATATGGTATGGGTTAGGGTTAGGGTTAGGGTTAGTGTTAGGGTTAGGGCTCGGTTTAGGGTACGGGTTAGGATTAGGGTACGTGTTAGGGTTAGGGTAGGGGTTAGGGTTAGGGTACGCGTTAGGGTTAGGGTAGTTATAAAAAAAAAAAAATAAAGAAGCATATTTGTACTTCTAATAAAAAAAAAATAAAATAAAATTAGTTGTTTATGGAGGACATTTATTTTCAAAATGTTTGGAACAGTAGGAGGATTATATAAAATATAGAATATATACAATAAATCTGGCAGATTGTTTTTAAAAATGGAGCCAGCATAAAGAGAGAGTATTACCTACACTGTGGAAATAACACATATTTCAAATTGATTTCATCAGGAATTTTTTTACCTGTTGTCCACGTGCCATAGCATTCAGTGAGCCTGCAGACATGAAAGAGAAAAATTACCTTTCTGATTTTTCTACTCTCTAACTGAAACTGAGCTTTTACTTTAATTATGAATATAGATTTCATTAGACTGTCAAAGGGATGAGTGGCACAAAAAAAGGTTAAAACTTCTGGATTAGTAGTATCTTTACTAATAATGAGAAAATAAGCAATTCTCATGTTTGAACCAAAATATCAGTGTATTAAACTAGTATATATATTTATATATATATACTATATATATGTATATTTACTAGTTGAATATGTATATATAAATTTAGTAAGAAATAGTTTAGATATAAGGATACTGATAATATTACTCACCACACCCTAAATATTTTTCATCTTAGTCTCTACAACTGATATTTTCAATTTAATTCTATTTGCTTATTGAGTATCTACTATAAAGCCGATTTATACAAGGCTCTGGGGGCTACAGTGGTTGCAAAAGCTTCCGGAATTTTGGAGGAGTCTGGCAGGTAATGATGACTATGATATAAAAAAATGGTGTGATAATTTTTTAAAATTGAAAGATAAAAAGCAGTGATTCAATAACTTGCTTCTGTATGTATTGGCAGGGAGGTTAGGTCCTCCTAGTATTCACATATGCCCTCTTCCATTCCTCTGTGGACCCAGTTTTTGAGCATCCACCTTGTACAAGGCATGGGGGGGGGGTTAGCGTTTTAATAGGCAGTTGGAGACAGCCAAACCCCTCACCCACACAAAACTAACATACTCTTCCTGGTGATCTCATGCAACCCTAACCAGGTAAGGTATTTCTACCTCCTTAACTTCCTCATCCAATTCTCCAGGTCACTTGAACCTATGGACAGAAGACTGTAGAAGATTGGAACATATTCATTCTTTTGGACTACAAATAAAAGCTTGTTCCCCAACAGTGGTGGTCCAGAAGTATCATCTGTGTCTTCAACATAGGCTGCTTTGGAATAATCAAGACCTTATCAGGTTTGGGTAAAGTCGACTCATTTGATTTGTGCTCCTTATTCAAGAAGAGGTAATTAATGGGAAGATATTGGACATTTCAGTTGAAATGCTGAGTCTCCTGATTTGTTGCTGAGACAGCTACTACATTTTATTTTATTTTATTTTATTTAACATCTTTATTGGAGTATAATTGTTTTACAATGTTGTGTTAGTTTCTGCTGTACAACAAAGTGGATCAGCTATATGTATACATATATCCCCATATCCCCTCCCTCTTGAGCCTCCCTCCCACCCTCCCTATCCCATCCCTCTAGGTTGTCACAGAGCAATGAGCTGATCTCCCTGTGCTATGCGGCTGCTTCCCACTAGCTATCTATTTTACGTTTGCTAGTGTATATATGTCAGTGCTACTCTCTCACTTCGTCCCAGCTTCCCCTTCCCCCACTGTGTCCTCAAGTCCATTCTCTACATCTGTGTCCTTATTCCTGCCCTGCCACTAGGTTCATCAGTAGCGTTTTTTTAGATTCTATATATATGCGTTAGCATCCGGTATTTGTTTTTCTCTTTCTAACTTACTTTACTCTGTATGGCAGACTCTAGGTCCATCCACCTCACTACAAATAACTCAATTTCATTCCTTTTCATGGCTGAGTAATATTCCATTCTATATATGTGCCACATCTTCTTTATCCATTCATCTGTCGATGGACACTTAGGTTGCTTCCATGTCCTGGCTATTGTAAATAGTGCTGCAGTGAACACTGTGGTACATGACTCTTTTTGAATTATGGGTTTCTCAGCCCAGTAGTGGGATTGCTGGGTCATATGGTAGTTCTATTTTTAGTTTTTTAAGGAACCTCCATACTGTTTTCCATAGTGGCTGTATCAGTTTACATTCCCACCAATAGTGCAGGAGGGTTCCCTTTTTTCCACACCCTCTCCAGCATTTGTTTCTAGATTTTTTGATAATGGCCATTCTGACTGGTGTGAGGTGATACTTCATTGTGGTTTTGATTTGCATTTCTCTAATGATTAAGGATGTTGAGCATTCTTTCATATGTTTGTTGGCCATCTGTATGTCTTCTTTGGAGAAATGTCTATTTAGGTCTTCTGCCCATTTTTGCATTGGGCTGTTTGTTCTTTTGATATTGAGCTGCATGAGCTGCTTGTATATTTTGGAGATTAATCCTCTGTCACTTGCTTTGTTTGCAAATATTTTCTCCCATTCTGAGGGTTGTCTTTTTGTCTTGTTTATGGTTTCCTTTGCTGTGCAAAAGCTTTTAAGTTTCATTAAGTCTCATTTGGTTGTTTTTGTTTTTATTTCCATTACTCTAGGAGGTGGGTCAAAAAGGATCTTGCTGTGATTTATGTCATAGAGTGTTCTGCCTATGTTTTCCTCTAAGAGTTTTATAGTGTCTGGCCTTCGATTTAGGTCTTTAATCCATTTTGAGTTTATTTTTGTGTATGGTGTTAGGGAGTATTCTAATTTCATTCTTTTACATGTAGCTGTCCAGTTTTCCCAGCACCACTTATTGAAGAGGCAGTGAGACAGCTACTTTAATTTTCAAAACAGATTGTAAAAATTAACTCTTTTAAATACCAATTCAACTATAACAATATTTTAAGAATAATCAGCTTAGACAATAGAACACTAAGATCACATACCACTTAAGGCTTATGTAAACCAAGAAAATTTCATGCTATGCTTGTTAGCAAGTGGAATATATTTAAAAAAAAAACCTCAGTTATTTGTTATTTAGCATCCCTTGCCCAGGTAAGGATGTACATCTCTGCCCAATACTATAAGGAGGGTCTCCAAGCCTTGGTCCTCACATTCTCTCTGACACTAAGAGATGGAACCAGTGAAAATAGGGTTCTCATGGCCATAGAGTTTCAGTGGTGTGCTGATTGTTAAGGTATTGGCTCTGCACTAGCCATGTGATCTTGGGCAAGCTAATCTTGCCCCAACCCCGGTTTCCTCATCTGCAAGATAGACATAATAATAATAGCATCTACTTCACAGGGTTACTAAAGCGATCAAATGAGATAATTCAGGTAAAATGCTTAGCAAAATGTCTTGCACACCAAACACTTTTATCACTTTTATTATTATCATATAGTTATTATGCACTCCAAAAATCATTGGCATGTACTTTACTATCTTCCCAGCCTCTTGCCCATATATGAATTTTATTTTCTCCAGCCCATCCTTGCATTAGTCATTCAGTCCTAGGATGAGGTATACTTCCTCCTAACAAGGTGCTATTTACCACCTGGATACTTGACCTTATTTCCTCACATCGTTTCCTCCTTGATTTTCAATTTCTTATTCCCTTTGCCTTTTTTTTCTTCGGTCTATAAACATGGGCAAACCCATTTGTTTTGTGCTGGTTTCAGCCCATTGATAACCAGTGTTGTGGCTGGACCAGTCCTTGTGGTTCTTACTATGATTGCAAGATGCCCTTAGCAATAACCACCAGGGAGCTTTGAAAAAGAAAAGTTTAGTACTTTGTCCTGGCAATTACATGGCACACTTGGGGCCAGAGTATACTGGAGGACTAACCTTCATGATATCTTTTCTAGGATGTTAGATCAAGTAAACAATGAAGTAAATGAATAGGTAAAAATGTTCTCCCTCTTTCCTCCCTCAGAGAAAGTAGCCATCAGTTAAATATGGAAATCTTTAGCTTAGAAATATTAACATAAGTACATGTCATTAGTTTGCTCATCATAAATGAGCTTTAGTTATTACATAAGTCAATAGATGAATTGATAAATGGATGGATATAGTAGAGAGATAAATGGTCTGGGAAGCAAGAGCCCTGAGTACTAGTCAACTGTGTGAATAAGCTCTGCGCTCTTAGTGAACACATTCTCTTAATCTGTTAGTTAATTTTAATTAATTTCTCCTTACTAATACCTCTTTCTTATTTTCACCATCTATAAATATGGAGATAATAGCATTTGCTTTGTCTACATGATGGAGTTGTTAAGAGGTTCAAATGAGACAATATAATCTGACCTATTTAATGTCAAATTGTCCATAATTGTATAATGCTGTTGTTAATACAGACACAATTGTTATTCCCAAATAATTTATAGTCTAATAATTTACAATTGATTGGGTAGTTATTTCCATTACTATGATGAAATCATACCAAGACCTGCCACTATCTTGTGATTATATTTGCCTGTTTATACAAACATTTCCAAGGTAATTTAAATCCATTCTTTGTATGTCAGATATAACTAGGGATATAGATATATTTCTTAGCTGAAACCTTTGTTATTCTTATTTAACTATAAATAAATACCTTGAACACCCTATTATGTTTTTCAATTAAAATTAAATTTAAGCTTAATTTACGGTTTTAAATGGCTATTTTTTATCTTGCTTTTTCCTCAAATTTCAGTTGAAGTTCACTTGGGGAGTGTGGTAGATGTGGCTCTTTCTTAGCCAATTTCCCTTCTTTCTTCTTCCTTGCTAAAAGAATACCAATTTTGTTCAGAAAACTGTCAGTGATGGTTTATTGGCCCCTTCCTCTGGAGATAAATTACTATTGTTCTAAGCCAGTCATAGCAACCCCATTTCTCTCTGTCAGTTTAGGGGTTGGCATGTGACCCAGATCTGATTCATGAAACCTGAGAAGTCTGTTGTTGAAGGAATGAAGGAGGTTTTGGGAAGGGTTTTCTTCCCAGATAAAAAGAAGTAGACATGTAAGAAGAAACCTTCTTCCTCCTTCCTTCTCACTTTTGCAAAAATATTGTTGTGATAGGATGTGGCACTGTGGCAGCTGTCTTGAAACCATGGAAGAAAAGTCAAGAGACCTACAGAAAAGCTGATATTGGTAAGCTACTGAATTCACCAACTCTGGAACTACTTACCATTAAGAAAGTAAAAAGGCAGGCCACATAATGGGAGAAGGTGTTTTCAACACAATATATAGAGAATTTTTTAAAATCAATAAAAAAAGGATGAAAAATAGGTAGAAGACTTGAATAGGCATTTTGCAAGTAACATACACAAATTGCCTATAAATATATGAAATAGTGGTGAAATATCATTGTTCTTCAGAAAAATGCAAATTAAAATGCAAGATGCCACTGTTTAACCATAAGAATGGATACATGAAAAAGACTGACAAACCAAAGATACGGAGAAACTAGAATTCTCATAGACTGCCGTTGGAAAGGTAAAGTGGTACAACCACTCTGGAAAACTCTAACAATATCTACTAAAACTGAACTTATGCATACCTCTTGAACCAGCTGTCCCACTCCTGGGTATCACCCAACAGAAATGTGGAATGTGTTTACCAAGAATATTCAGAGCAGCACTCTTTGTAATAAAACCCAAAAATGGAAACAGCCTAAGTGCTCATCAGCAGTAGACTGGATACATGAATTGTGGTATATTCATGTAATAGGATACTAAAGAACAATGTGAATATATAAACTACTGTTACACACAGCAACATGGATGCAAATTTCATAAACACAATTTTGAACAAAGGAAGCCAAGGCGTGTCATATGATTCCATTTATATAAAGTTTAAAGCCCAGCAAAACTAATCATCTCTGTTAGAAGTCACAGCAGTGACTGGAAGGGGGACCAAAAGGGTTTTTCTGTGCTGGCAATGCTCTATTTCTTCATATAGGTTTTGATTCCATGCTATGTTGACTTTACATATGAAAATTGAGTTATGTGTTAATATCTGCATACTTTTCTGGATGTATGTTTGTGTCAATAAAAAGATTTAAAAATAATTGAAAGGGAAGAAAAATAAGGTAAGAAGAAATATTAGCATTGAAAAAGGAATGGAAAATAGGTGAGGAGTATAAAGAGAAACGGGTCCAGAAAGGCAGTGCTTGCCAAGGGCACCTGTAATCCTCAGCAAGGCTGTGCGAGGGCTCTGTAGATTAAAGGCTTCCAGGGTCTTCGATTTCTTCTAAAAAGTTAGAATTCACTACCTGGAGCTATTCATCTGCCAGAAGTGGTCAGATCTTGCTATTCTGATTCTTGGATGATTTCATAGTTATGAGTCCATTTCTATCCCTTGGTTAAGTACCTGCTTTTAGATGCATACATTTAATTTGTAATACGTAGAATAATTTGCTAACAAAGTCAATATATTCTCCTAATACAGAAGAATACTGCTTTGGATATGGCATATATAATCAATTTGGAATTTAGGTAAAGACTTCATTAACTAACAATTTATTATTATTTTTTAATGTTGCAAGACCTTGACTGATGATTTGCTTCTCTTTGGAATTTCTCTGACTTTAGCCACTAGTTCTTGCTGTTGACCAATGAGTTATATTCTGCCTTAGACTGTTGGCAGGTTTTGGATTTTCTTCCATGTAGGCTAGTCTTGGCTCCCTACCTCAACCATAAGCCATTTGAAGGTAGGATCCATGTCTTATAATCTTTTAAAAATTTCTCTAACCTTGGGCTTTCTTCATAGTAAGTGCTGAGTTTTCATTGAATAATTGCTGGTCACTCTCATGCTTAGGTCATTTCAGATAAGGAAGGAGCATGCTCATGGGCGATTGGCAGGGGATTTTTCTTGGCAACACTGAAGGATAGAATAGGCATTCTTCTGCTTATAGTCTTACAGAAACTCAGGGAAATGAACTAGGAAAATCATGACAATCTCTATCAGTTCTGTGGCCTGTGTATGTGACAAAAATAACAGGCAAGTTATTGTTTGGCCTACCCAATACCAAACAACTCATTTGACTTTTTTTTTTTTTTTTTAAAACAGAATTGACTAAATTACCCAATTGTTTTGTCTTCTTGTAGACAGAGCCTGGGATTCTATTGATGAAACCTTATTTCATGCTCATGGGCTGAAACAGCTGTAGTTCACCGATTTGAAATGACTTAATGAGGTATTGATTTTGCTGCTCGACAGGCTCTAAAACAACTACCAAAATTGTGAAGTCGACAGCATAAGGGAAGAGGGAGAAAGAATGGTGAATTTCTAATGAATGCACCAGAAGAGTTCCTGTTTATTTATTATTTGAATTGGGTGCTTTAGAATTAGAGACATGAATTATGTAACTGGAGATGAATAATATGAGTTCATTTTGCTCATTTGGAATTTGGAATTGGAACTGAATCACATGCCCTTCAGGAAACATAAAAGTTTAAAAAAAAACTAGCTCAGAGATGAATTATAGTGGTAAGTTATTTTTCAAGCCAATTTTTAGTTGTTCAAACTAGAAGAACTGGAGAAAATCTTAGAGTGGAAATAAGACTCTAGGGAGAGGAAAGAGAGGAACTGTTCCTTCTGCATGTTTCCTAAATACTCCCTGGTGACTCTTAATGAGCTGCATTATTGCGTTTTGGCTCTGGAGTTGGATGGAGTTGTGCCATAAATTAGCGAGCTGAAGGGAATTTGAATGAGGGTACTGCACAGGCAGGTATACTGGAAACCTCTTCCCCATATTCCATTTGGCTAGATTCTGATTCCAGGGATAAATGGTTGGCATCCTGAGGGCTATCTCAAAAATATCCAACTTTGCAAAGTACTTTCTAGAATCAGTGGGTCAGACACTGTGCTCATCAGGTAAATTTACACTGACCAGGCGCATTTCCCTAAGCCTCTTCCCCACTGTCTTTCCAGTCGCCCCATCTCCTTTCGTTAAGAAAATGCGGCATTGATGATTTGTCTGAATGAAATAAATCTGGTGTTCCCCACAAACATAGAGTGATCCTATTACAGGACAGTTTAGAACTAGCAAGGGTGGCACAGTAAACCACAAGAGGAAATGGTCCTGAAGCAGAGGAGGCTATTGGGTCATAAGGAAGAATTTCCAGTGGATGGCATATGGAGAGGCCTCCTGCGTTAAGAAAATCGTTGGGAAGAAAACAAGCAGCCTCCTACCATGAGGGAGGAGTCCTCTTAGGGCCCTTCAGCTCTCGACTCTTTCCCAAATTTAAATTTGACTTGCCTTCTTGATTTCAAGCTGTTCCTTTAAAGCAGTGGTTCTCAACCTGGGACGAGGGTGATTTTGCCTTCAGGGAACATTAGGTGGGATCTAGAGACATTTTGGTTGTCACAGCTGGGGAGGGGGGAGTAGAGGCCAAGGGTGCTGCTAAATATGCTAGAAGGCACGTGACTGCCACCGCCCACCCCATCCCCCCACCCTAACAAAGATGGATTCGGCCCCAAATGTGGAGTGACAAGGCTGAGAAAACCTGGGAGGAATGACAAATTTGTGTGGTCATGGGAGAAGGAAGAAGTAATAAAAAAATTAGAAAGACCTTAAGCCATGCTGACTAAAGTAAGAAAAGACATGACCAGGTGATGTAATGCTCTTGCAGGTACATGGATTTCCATGACAGAGGTGTCTGGACGGTGTGGCCTAGAATCACTTTGGCTACTTGCCCAGAACCTCGGGGCTGTCACAGATTTTCATATAATGATATGTTTACAGAAAATATGTAGTGAGAGTTACATAAAACAGCAGTGGGTGTTTTTTTTTGTTTTTTTGTTTTGTTTTTAAATGTATCTCTTCCATTGCTAGATAATGATCATTTATTGAGGTTCTGTTGGGCTTTGGAACTGTGTTCAGTATATTTTTTCAAGCTATTTGCATTTGGTTTCTTTTTGTTTCCAAAGAGCAACCTACATCAGCTATTCTCATGAAGATAGTTTAATTGTTCCAGAAACAGAAGGAACTTCTTTCAGGTCCTTGCTTTTCCATATGTAGAGTAATTTAGTACAGAGGAAGTACAATTTTGGGATGGAAAGACTTTCAGGGATTCTGCACAAGGTAAAATAGGCCTCGTGCTCTTGAAATATTAACAATCCTAAGGAGCTCAAAGGGATTTACCTGTCACAACCTAAAACAACCTTATTCTAGGTCTGTTTCCTGGAGTCTAAAATGAGAAGTTCGTTCTGATGAGCGTGAAAGTTGCTTTGTACCTGAGAGCCTAGGATTCTGTCCTTTTCTGCCAGCCAGTTAGAGGTGAGGGATTTGGGTCATGTGCTCATTTGAGTAGGCTGCAGGATTTGTAACCATTTATTTCAGGGGGTTCAGGAAGTTGGTAAAATTGGATGCCAAGCTTTTTGAATATGTTCATTTTCCTAGGGTTACATTTCATATCTATATGATAATTTAATAGTCTGTGCTTTTAAAACAGTTAAGAGCTACCGCAATAGGGTGTGATGCTAATAATTTCAGGATGACAAGCTTCTACTCTCTGATGTATTTGTGGGGAGGAAGGTGATCTCCACGTCTTACTCTTCCGCCATCTTGAAGCTCCTCAAGCTTCTACTCTCTATGGCTATTAATAGAAGAGACTCTATCCTGTAACCCTACACCTCACAACTGACCCTGGGGAACTACACAGAAATATGTGCTATTAGTCACAGAGGTACTAGGGAAAACAGCACATGTGGGTCAGCAGCCCCATTGCTTCTACTCAACATGGTGGTCTCAGATGATGAAGAGTTGTAATGAAACTTCATCAATCAGAGCTACATGTGGAATTTTGGAAGAACAATAAATGACATTCATCTTTTTCTCCAGATTTTATAGCCAGGAGAGAGACAGGCCAGAGAATAAAGACAGATGGGGAGTAAAAAAGAAGTTGGCTTTATTATTGATTAAGTTGGTGGGGAAACATGGCTTTAAATGTGGGCCAAACAGACATCATAATACTCCTGCTGAATTCGGAAAACTTATTCCAGCTGTTCCTGGCCCAGCTCAGATAACAGGTGAGCTCTGTTCTTTTAGCTGAAGAGAATGTCTGATCTGCAGAAGGCCATGTCTCTCTAAAGGGACTGAATCTGGCACTGCTCAGCTCTGTCTCCTGACCTCACCAGTCTGATACATCTCTCCTGCCAATAGGAGCAATGAATGAAAGAAGGAGAATAGTTTTCCCCAATAACTTTCACCTCTGGGGTATTGGATGCACATTATCTGCTCTCTTTAGAACATCACAAGTTAGCAATAATTCCCCCCGCCCCGCCTCCCCAATTTAAGTGCATCTCTGCATCAACTGCAGATCGAAATACAATATTTGTGGGGAGATATCTTGAGTGACTTATTTCCAAAAATGAAAGTAAGAGTCCTTCAAGGCCATGTAAATCAGGAAAAGAATTGATCAGAGGTTTCTGAGAGCCTGTCCATAGTAAGGTGGATCTCTTTTGCCAATACTTCTTAAGGCCAACTGATGAGAGTTAAACATTGTTGAGCAGAGCTAAAATGTGCTGGGAGGGCATTTCACTTCTGTTTTCCTTATCTCACTTTACCTTCCTTGACTCTACAAAAAGTTTTCTGACTTTCTAGCAAACATTTTATGAACTTTAAACACTCTCAGATTGTCAATCTTCTCAAATAACAGCAGTAGTTACCTTTGGGGAAGGTGGAAGACCCAGCCTTTTAGGGGGAAGACCCAAAAGGATCTTCTCAAGGTGCTTTAATTAGGGTTCTTATTTGTATGGTGACCTAAAGTCCCGATTTGTCTGATGGATCTCAGTTTATACCTGATGTCCTGGTATAACAATTAAATGCACTTCCATTCAGCCTCAAGAGTGTCTTTGTTCAGATAATAAATTATATGGTCACTCAACTTTTTCTTTAATGTTTAGTATTTTTTCATCTTAAAACAGGAATGGATTTATTGTTACTTGTGTAATTAAAATTAGTTTTATGGAAGGCTATGACATGATTTCTGCTTCAAGGAGAACCAACTGATTATTATAATATTAAAGCAAGCATTGATATGGTGCTTTTCAACCCACAGAACACTTTAATAAGTCTATTTAAAGGGTTGAATGGGGAGGGGTTCAATATTTTGAGTAGATGAATGAATAGGTAAAGCTGGAGTAATAGGTATGGCAGGCATCAATATATTAGTTACACATAAATTGTCAACATAATCTTATGCTTGTGTACATTTGTTCCTACCTAACCTGATGACTTTATTGTGTGAAATTTCTTTCTTGCCTTTTTCTTGGTGGCCAATGATACTTGAAATTGTGCTGGTCTTTCAAAAGTGTAGGCATTCCCCACAACTGCTAATTCATACTTTCCTTAACCTCTAATTCGATCTCTTTATTTCCAGCTTCCATCAAGGTGCTAATTATCACAGGCATTATTGTATAAAGTGAAATAAAACTGGTAAGTGGGTGAACATCACTGGTCTCAAAACAAACTCTTGTGGGGCATTGTTTCCCGGTTTCTCCTATCTGACGTGGAGTCATTGAAATCCTCTTTGTATTTGACCCTCCAGCCTGATCTTCTCTTGTACGTTGTGAAACTCAGCCAGTCTTTCCCCCATTTATTAGTGGCTGTGTCACACAGAAGAGAACGACGAGCCTAGATAAATCAAGATGGATTGCCTCTCTCTTTTCCTTCCCTCAGGCTTCTCTGTCAAGGAGGAGGGTGGATGTGGCGGGATTGGCAGTATCTAGATTCACACTGGTGGTTGTTTCAGGACTGATAGCCAATCCGTAGGCCCCTTCTATGTTGGTACTGCTTGTTAAAATAGGAAAATATTTCTAAACCAGTTGATAAATAACCACTGTTTCAAAGTCTCCCTTTAAGTTGTCCTGTCCCCAGTTTTCCTGACTCTCCCCTCAGGTACCCCTGGATGTCTCCAGACCCAGTAAATAAGGGACAACACCTGGCATAGCAAGGGGCTACTGGGACCTTGCTCTAACCCATTCTGATTAGCTGGTGCCTATGCTATATAGGTTGTTGAATACTACCCTGGGTTGTTTTCCTGTATCTCCTCTTTAAGGTGCTGAAACATGAATTTGGCATAACTTATCACAATTTAAAAAATAGAAATCAAACTAGTAGTCTGGAATTAAGCTTAATTCTTTCCTGAGTTTGTGTGTGTGTGTGTGTGTGTGTGTGTGTGTGTGTGTGCACGTGCATGCATAGCAATGACCCTGACCCATTTTCTATCTCTCGGGGTGACTACAGTTAACATTACTATTCAACAATTTGGCCAACTGTTCTGTTTTCATAGAAGAGACCCTTTAGAGGTCTTCTCTTTAAACAATATATGGGACTTTCTTCTAGTACCTGACAGATTGTCATCAGTTTTTGGATAACTTTGGTAATGGGGAGATCACTATCCATTTTCCCCTCTGAAGTAATTCACACAGGACCACCTGCCCTCATTTCTCAGAAACGTCTCAATCACAAAGAGCCATATCTGATAGTCAACAATTGGCTTAGGCTCTCTCTACATAAAAATGCTTCTCCAGATCATCTTCTCTTAGCCATTCTCTCCATGTGCATATTCAAGCATGTGTCACAACATTTGAGAAATATCATAAACCTGAAGAGACCACATGGTCCCGAGTCCTGCCTTTTGGATGAGAAATATGTTTTGTACATATTTAGGTAATCAGTCATCAGGTAATCAGTCATTTCTAGCAAAGGAATGAATGAATGAATGGATGGATGAATGAATGAATGAATGAACAAATGAAGGACCCCAGGCAGAAAATTCTTTTTAGCCTTTATAGAAAATTCCACAAGGATAGAAATTTCATGGCTTCTGATTGGCCTATTTCAGTATTTTATCATAGCAAAGATGAAGAGTCTCCCCTTATACCCAAAAGAAATCTCTCTACCTTTCATTTAAGCTAATTTCTTCTTCTTCAGTGCTCCGGGTGGATGTCCTTCCTCTGTCTCCATTCCCAGATCATCGTTGGTGTTGACAGGGCAGCGGCAGAAGAAAGAAAGGTCAGACATGTATTATAGGAGTCTGGTGTTATAGAGAACTCTATTTATTACCAAATTTATATCCCCACATAGTAATGGAGAGCATTTTCCTTTATCATTCTAGATATCTGATTATATTAAAAAGTTTAAAAAGTGCTATTCATTTTGTTACAGCAAGTGAGGCCAACTCTTTTTGTAAACCAGGTCATATTTCAGCTTTGGATATTCAGAGAGATGAAAAAGGCTGACACTGTAAACAAGTAGGGGAAAGTGTTGTTTTTTTTTTTTTTCTTCAAATTTTCCAGAAAAGCTATTTGTTACAGTCTATGCTCAAATCTAAAAGTTAGAATTATGTATTTTGTCTTTTGAGATTGATCTTCTAACTCTTAATTAGGCCAATTAAGATACCTTCACTGACCTTCCCAGAGTATAACCAGGAAAGCACAGAAAGAAGTTTTATCATGAGACTCCTAGCTCTAGGGCTTTTAGTTCTGGTCATGTATCAATGGATTCTTTAATGACAAAACCCATGATTTTATTTGACTTTTAGTTTCTATGATTTTTTGTTTGTTTGTTTTGGCCCTGCTGTGCGGCATGTGGGATCTTAGTTCTCTGACCAGGGATCGAACCCGTGTCCCCTGCAGTGGAACTGCAGAGTCTTAACCCCTGGACCGCCAGAGAAGTCCTAGTTTCTATGATTTTGAAAGGATACTAAGTCTGAAAGAGACTTTAGAGATTCAATAGCTTAACCCTCTGTTTTGCAGAAGAGGAAATTGTTGCTCGTGCATTGACCATAAACAAAGGACTGAGCATTGAGGAACAGTATTGATTAGTATTGAACAGCGGTATTGGCCTCTTTGGATATATCTGGATCAGATCTATCTCCTGCCACCCCACAGTCATGGCCTCCATCAGTTAGAAATAACCCTCCCGTACTGTTGGTGGGAATGTAAGTTGATGCAGCCACTGTGGAAAACAGTATGGAGATTCCTTAGAAAACTAAAAATAGAATTACCATATGACCCAGCAATCCCACTACCGGGCATATATCCAGACAAGACTATAATTCAAAAAGATGTGTGCACCCCTATGTTCGTAGCAGCACTATTCACAATAGCTAAGACATGGAAATAACTTAAATGTCCATCGATGGATGAATGGATAAAGAAGATGTGGTACAAAAAAAAAAAAAAAAAAAAGGCATTTGCAGCAACATGGATAGACCTAGAGATGATCACACTAAGTGAAATAAGTCAGAAAGAGAAAGACAAATACCATGTGCTATCACTTATATATGGAATCTAAAATATGACACAAATGAACCTGTCTATGAAACAGAAACAGAATCAGGGACGTAGAGAACAGACTTGTGGTTGCCAAGGTGGAGGGGGGTGGGAGAGGGTTGGACTGTGAGTTTGGGATTAGCAGATGCAAACTATTATATATAGAATGGATAAACAACAAGGTCCTACTGTATAGGACAGGGAATTTTATTCAATATCCTGTGATAAACCATAATGGAAAAGAATATGAAAAAGAATGTATATATAACTGAGACACTCTGCTGTACAACAGTAATTAACACAACAGTGTAATTCAACTATATTTCAAAAAAATAAGTTAAAAAAAGAAATATGTACAAAGAAGGAATACAATGCATCCGGCGTCCCTGGCTTGGTGGCGGTATCCCCTAGGACCTCTAACCCTTCTAAAATTAATTCTCTGTTCATGCAATAACCTCTTGATCTCTGATCACACTTTCTTGCTAGGAGGCAGTGCTCTGAGCAAAGAATGGATGTAGATCATTCTCCTGATATAAAATAATAAATAAATCATCATTCTGATGTTTAAATATTTCCTATGAGTTTGATTGTTTTGAGGTCCTGTTTTTTAAAAGCTCTGTGTGGACTTGAGTTTCCTTCATGGATTATTTTTCTTTTTAAAAAAAACCTTACGGGCTTCCCTGGTGGCGCAGTGGTTGAGAATCTGCCTGCCAATGCAGGGGACACGGGTTCGAGCCCTGGTCTGGGAAGATCCCACATGCCGCGGAGCAACTGGGCCCGTGAGCCACAATTACTGAGCCTGCGCGTCTGGAGCCTGTGCTCCGCAACAAGAGAGGCCGCGATAGTGAGAGGCACGTGCACCGCGATGAAGAGTGGCCCCCGCTTGCCACAACTAGAGAAAGCCCTCGCACAGGAACGAAGACCCAACACAGCCAAAAATAAATAAATTAATTAATTAAAAAAAAAAAAACACCTTACAAACAACAGAAATGTATTGCTCACAGTCTGGAAGCTGGGAAGTCCAAGATCAAGGCACCAGCATGGTTCCATGCTGGTGAAGGCCCCCGTCCTTATTCATACTCAGCACCTTCTCGCTGTGTGTTCATGTGGTAGAAGGGCCATGGGTTCTTTTTTAACAAACATGTATTGAGGGTCCATTGCCAATTTATTTATTCAACAAGAATTTATTTCATGTCTGCTATTATCAGAACTGCTTTAGGTGATAGAGATATAGTTAAAATAAAAGAAATTCCTACGCTCATGGAGCTTTTGTTCTCGTTACAGACAAAGGTAGGCAAGATACACCCTCCCCTTGCCTCCCTGAGCTTGGAGCCTAACAGGAAAGAAAAAATTTAAATTGATTGCTACACTTAGTATGACTATACATTACAAGGGTACCAGGAGGTATAAGGTATTAAGTGAGCAGAAAACAAAGTGTTGGAACCAAGTCCGGGGTCAAAGGAGGCTCCTCAAGAAAGATAGACAGAGACACCTAAGCTGATGTCTAAAGGGTGGGTGGGAGTTGAGTGGACTGGAGGCTTGGGAAAGAGATACTTCATCAAAAGGAAAAACATTGGTGAGTTTTAAAGCTGAGGGGAAAAAACAGCATATTGGGATACTGGAAAAGGGTTGGTACAGCTGGAGCAGAGAATGTGTGATGGGAGTTTTGAAATGAGGTTCCATTGTTGAGGGCTTTGCAAACCATTTTAAGGAGACTGTCTTATATTTGAAGGGCACTAGGGAGCCACTGAGGGTTTTAAGACATATTTGCCTTTATTCTAAGGATCACTCTTGCAGCAATATGGCTAAGAGAATGGAAGGAAACAAAATTAGACTAAAGGAGTTACAAGACGATTGACATAATCCAGGTAGGGGAAGGTGGTGATCAGAACCAGAGAGGTGGCAGAGGAGATGGGGTGAAAAGGATGGATTTGAGTAACATTTAGGAAGTAGAATGATTAGGCATGAATGAGAAGAACAATTTAAATGAATGATCACATACACCTAAGAACAATTCAAGGGTGACTTCTAGAGTTGCGGATTCTGGACTCAGTCAGCTACAAATCTAAAGGCCAGACCCTGGACCTGCGTAATTTTCCATCCCTCTGTTTCTCTTCCTTTATTTAAGGGCCTATTGTATATTCAGTTAGTCAGCTAGCCAAGCATCTCTTGCAGGTCTTCATGCCAAGGAGATCCCCCATGTCACAGGTGGGACTGTGTTCCAGTGACACCTATTGTTAATAAAGCCTACATAGTTTTTAATTTTTATTGGGATATAGTTGATTTACAATGTTGTGTTAGTTTCAGGTGTACAGCAAAGTGAATCAGTTATACAAAGCCTACATAGTTTGTAAGGTGAGCTGACCATCTTCTGAATTCTGTTCAACAGTGAATATTGCTGAACCGAACATCTGAGAATGATTATGTCAGAAGTCTCCATGGCTCTGTCTACATCATGTGACCAATTTATCATTAACTCACTCAACTCTTCTCCTCAAAGAGCAGGCTTGAAATTCTGTTTTCCTTTTCTGAATAAACTGTTGTTGGAGGTTGAATTGCACATCACCCTTTGCTTTCATATTGTGAAAACTCAATACATCTACTCCCCCACTGAGTCAGAAGGGGACAATTGAGATTAATATTTTATTATTTTAAATGCCTCCAAGATACTATCTGATTCATTCTCATAACAATTTTGGGAGGCAGGAAGGAAGCAGGTAAATGTGCATTTCACATAGTTTTACTTAATGGTAAATTTAGTGCTGTTTGGTCAACGAAGAAAAATGAAGAAATTATTCATGTGGACTCTAATTTAAGATCATCATTCTTGGTGACAGTTATGACTTGCTTCTGGCAGGAAATTTGTTTGTTGTATTAATACGAGGAATGTTCTACTCATTGTATTTGAAGGTGACACCTCATAGTTGCACATGTGTTTTGAGATATTTTTCTAATGGAAAGGACAGATTTTCATTAAGCCATTGGCACTGTCTCTTGACACAGCGATGACTGACACACATTTCTGATGCCTGACTTGGGATAGGTATTACAACCATCACCACAAGCAGAGAAAAGCAAATTGCCTGCCTGGGGATTTGAACTGTTGCCACTGGCCTCATTAGTACGGTGTGCTAACCAACTAGGGTAGACCCGGGCATGAAATTATAAAGCAGCATGAATCAATCCTGGTCTAGGGTCCTGCAATTTAACCTTTGAATATATCCATTAGCCTTGACACGTCTCCATGGAAGAGTGTGGCCTTTCTCTAGAGGCATATACTGCAGAATATTTTGCAGCTATCTTTCACTGAAATTTATTTTTCAAATTTAATAAAGATAGAAATATTATTGAATCTTGAAATAAAATTTAGTGTTTCTATAACACTAGGTATTTATTTTTGAATGGTGTTTATGAATATGTCATTCATCTGTGACAATTGCTTTCAATAACTTCTTTTTAATAGTAAAGGCATGCTTGAGCCACATCTGAATTTATGTTTATTCACATGTGGGAGGGAATAACATTTTAGAATTAGATCACAAATGTCAGAAAGCTACTCAAAGTGGGAGCTTCATAGAAAGGTTAGAGAGTGGAAGGAGATCCATGAAGGCATTATTTTTGAAAAGAAAATTCTTTGCAGTCAACATAGTCTTGCAAACTACTTTGAAAATGAAACACTCAATTACATTGTAATATGAATGATTTAAAACCAGTGGAGGTTGTATGGATGAAAAGCTATTCAAGGAAGTGAAGATGCTATGGAAATGGATGTTATGTTCTAAACTGTTAGCTTGCTTGGGCTGATATAACTAAATACTGTGGAATGGGTGACTTACACAACAGACATATATTTCTCACATTTTTGGAGGCTGGGGAGTCCAAAATCAAGTTTGGACCTGTAGATTCAGTTCCTAGAGAGGATTTCTTCCTAGCTTGCAGATGGCTGGCTTCTTGCTGTGCCTTCACATGGTGGAGAAAGAAAGTGCTCTGGTCTCTTTCTCTTCTTTTTCTTCTTTTTTTTAAAAAATAAATTTATTTATTTTATTTATTTTTGGCTTCATTGGGTCTTCGTTGCTGCATGCGGTCTTTCTCTAGTTGTGGCGCACGAGCTTCTCATTGCGGTGGCTTCTCTTGTTGCGGAGCACGGGCTCTAGGCGCGTGGGCTGAATAGTTGTGGCTCGTGGCCTCTAGAGCACAGGCTCAGTAGTTGTGGTGCACGGGCTTAGTTGCTCTGCAGATGTGGGGTCTTCCGGGACCAGGGCTCGAACCTGTGTCCCCTGCATTTGCAGGTGGATTCTTAACCACTGCACCACCAGGGAAGTCCCTCTTTCTATTCTTATGAGGACACTTATCCCGGCATGGGAGCCCCAACCTTATGACTTTATCTAAACCTAATTACTACCCTAAGGTCCTACCTCCAAATACCATTACACTGGGGGTTAGGGCTTCAACATATGGGGTTTGAGAGGATGTAAACATTCAGTTCCTAATATAGCTGAAAGTAGCTTGACGATTTTGACTGGCAAACCATTTCCTCTGTCTCCCTCATGTCCCTGATTCAGTCAGACATCAGGTCCTGCTGAGTCTACCATCCATCCAAATATTTTTCTGATTCAAACCTCGTGGCAGAACAACTGTGCTGGTCTAGACCACCCCCCATTTCTAGTGTGGATCACAGCAACAGGTCCCAACTTCTCCTGTCTCCAATTCTGCCTCTCTTTAATCCATTTCCCAAAATTGATAACACTGCAAATGAGATGATGTCACTCTCCTGCTTCAGTTCTTTTCAAGGACTCCCATTGCTCTTATGATAAAATTCCCAATCCTTATCACTCCTTACAAGGACGACTTCTTAAGTGGGCGTTGTGTGGGCACTGGGCAGTGTGTGCGTGTGTGTGTGTGTGTGTGTGTGCACAAGTGTTTTGGGAGAGGCAGCCTCACACTAATGGAAGATCACAAATTTATATGTCTTGTTTTATCTCCAAATGAGATTATTTACATAATCATTGATGTTTACATATTCGTGTTGAAGCATTAAAGTGCAAAGATTTAAAATACCTAATTTTTACAATCCCTTTTTGACATTTCTTTATCTTCTTGATACACTGGTAAACTAAGGAAAAACATATTGAATTGGCCTTGATTTCTCTCCACTTAGAGGCTCTGCCCACAAAGAACTGCCTTGCTCAAATTTTATTCCTCCAGGCTTATTTCCGTCTGCCCATTGCCCATCACCGCACACGCTAAGCTCTACCTTCATGAATGTTTTTCGCTTTCTTAACTGCTTGGTGCTCTCTCTCCTACATAGTCCAGGAGAGGATGAAGCATCCCAAAGGCACCGAATACATCCTTGTTCCATAGAAGCTCCATGGGAGCAGGGACGTTGGTCCTTTTGTTCAGTTCATGGGGATATTCCCAAGCACCCGTGACAATGCCTGGCACATAGGAAGTGCTGTATATATATAAAATGGTTCCTTGCTTTCTTTTTAAAGACTCCTTTTTAAAGAGCAGTTTTAGGTTCAGCAAAATTAAGAGAAAAGTACAGAGACTTCCCGTCTAACCCCCGCCCCATTATCAACACCCTACACCAGAGTGGTACAGTTGTTACTGATGAACCTACATTGACACGTCATAATCTCCCCAAACTCCATAGTTGGTATTAGGGTTCACTTTTGGTACTGTATCTTCTGTAGGTTTGGACACAAGTATAATGACATGTATCCATCATTATAGTATCAGAAGAGTATTTTCGCTGCCCTAAAAATCCTCAGTACTCAACCTATTTATCCTTCCCCAAACAACCTCCAACCCCACCAGCACTTGGCAACCACTGATCTATTTACTGTCTCCATAGTTTTGCCTTTTCCAGAACTTTACATAGTTGGAATCATACAGTATGTAGTCTTTTCAAACTGGCTCTTTCACTCAGTAATATGCGTTTAAGTTTCATCCATATCTTTTCATGGCTTGAGAGCTGATTTCTTTTTAGCCCTGAATAATATTCCACTGTCTGGATGTACCACAGTTTATGAATCCATTCACCTGTTGAAAGACATCTTGGTTGCTTCCAAGTTTTGTCAATTATAAAGAAAGCTGCAACAAACATCTGTGTGCAGGTTTTTGTGTGGATATGTTTTCAACTCTTTTGGGTAAATACCAATGAACATGATTACCGGATCTTATGGTACAAGTATATTTGTTTTGCAAGAAACCACAAACTGTCTTCCTAAGTGGCTGTACCATTTTGCATTCCCGCCAGCAAGGCATGAGAGTTCTTGTTGCTCCACATTCTTGCCAGCATTGGGTGTTGTCAGTGTTCTGAATTTTGAACATTCTAATAGATCAATAAATCTAGTAGATCTAATAGGTCAATAAATGTTTATGAATGAATCTCACCTACATAATAGGAATAGTATGACGACAATGAAGGAGCTGAGAGCTTTGTTAAATGCTATAAATATGCATTGTTCACATCAGGAATCAGAGTACAGAGGTTATCTTATTGTCATCCTGTTGTAAACATGGACACATCAAGGAACAGCCCATCATGTCTTTGTTCTACCCCTATGGCTCATCAGTGTCTTATCTTCAGAGAGCAGGAACTCATGCATGTCAGTCACCAATTCTTTTTTTAACAAATTTCTTTTTCCTTTGTAATGAATTCACAGTAACTTGCTTCAGTGGGAAGGAAATAATTGATGAAAAATTATTTTAAAAAATGGATTGTCTTTAACTCTGCCTAATGAAAACTTAGCTGTCTTTTTGCCTAGCTAACAAAAGGCTCAAATAATCCAAAAGACTGCTAACTCTAATTAGCTAAGAATGCCAGTACAGCTTCATGTTGAAATTTTTCTACCATAGCCCTGAGTTCATAAATATGAAAAGCAGAAAGGCTAACCACATGGTTTTTAATGCTTCAAAAAATTCAAGTAATAGTTAAATGTTTAAAATGTTTTCTGAGGTTCAATTTTCTAAGATCTATGTCTATGCTCTATAAAATTAGGAAATAAATCTAAATGGTTTTCTCTAAAAGAGCATAAAATAGGCTTTAAAGGAAGGTTGACCAAATTCTTAGATGTTAAGATCCTTTTATTATTGGATAAATGCTTAATGGGAATAACAATTTATAATAGCTACTAATAATTGCATCTCTGTTTTCAATTTACTGTTACTTTTACATATATAAATATAACTTAATCCTCACACTATTTCTGTAAGCCAAGTATAATTATTCCAGTTTTGTAAAAAAGGAGACTAAGCATCAGAATGGTTAAGTGGTTTTCCAGAAGGCACACAGGACGAGGCAGTTGTGGAATACAATATGTCCCTTGCCTAGTTCAGCCCCTTCCCCTGAGTGTGTCTTGGACTCCAGTTAATGACTCTCCAAAGAGCTGTCTAAATTCTTGTTAAATATTATTTTGCTGTATCTGATATTCCTGGAAATAAGTGGGCTGTCAGGGAAGAGTTCTTAAAGAGTGGTTTGTACTCAACTACTTCCATTTTCTATTTCCCCTTCTCAGCTTCCACTCAACACTCTCACTAGTCTTATGATCGACCTCCACATCAGCAAATTTGATGGTGTCTGTTTTTCTCTCTAGTGTTTGAAATTGCTAACTCATCTTCTTTTGAAATTGCTAACTCATCTTCTTCTATATATATCCCTTCTTTCCCTTTTTACTGGCACAGTCCAACCACACTTCTGTTAGTTTCAGAGCTTGTTCAGTGGTTCCACAGGCATTTCCAACTCTACATGTCTGAAACCAAACTCATTTTTCTGCTCTAGCATTTTCCTTCCTGTGTTACTGAACTTAATGCTACCATCATACTGGTTGCCTGTGATGGTTAGTTTTATATGTCATTTTGGCTGTACTATTGTGCCCAGCTGTTTGGTCAAACACTAGTCATGATGTTGCTGGAAGGTATTTCAGCAACATCATGAAATACCTTTAAGTAAAGCAGATCATCCTTTATAACGCAGTTGGGCCTCATCCAATCAGTTGAAGCTCTTAAGAGTAAAAACTGATGTTTCCCAGAGAAGAAGGAATTCTGACAGAGACCAACAGAAGGTAAGATTTCTTACCACAGCTGCCTTCCAGATTTCTACCTGTGAGGTCTGGTGGAAGGGAAAGTGGTAAGAGTCCTTTCCTCTCTCTCTAAATTTAGATTAGCAGGAGAAAATATTTGTGGAGCTAGTTTCTTGCAATATAGCAACTCTGGTGTTTGTAAATGAGTACTCTCCATTTTTATGGATTCTTTCCTCCCAGAGATGTTTGTCTTTGTCTATTGTGTCATTTGTCATAAGGAGGAAGAACCATAGGGCAGAATGCCAGGCATAGGGCCTATAAGCTTGCTCTTTGAGCCAGCTGGTGAGTTAATGGTTCTCCCCAGACCAACATCTATATAGACAACCTTTGCCACGGGTCCTATATGTAAAAAACCAGATGGGGTTTTCATTCCATCTTGTTCTATGTCCTGAGAGCTTGGTTTTGTGTCTATTGAGAGTATTTGCACTAGTCTCTGCCATCTGGAAGGTACATTTACCAGGTGAATCTGGTGGCCAAATAGACTGGAATTCCGAGACACAAAGTCACAAGCAAAACAGTCTCTTTGTCTGGCCGTGCCAGCTCTCAGGAGACTTTGTCAAAAGGTGTTCCAGTCCATAAGGGACCTTTGTTGTCTCAACCTTTGTTGCCTTGTTAGTGTTGGAAAAGTCCCATTCCTGGAGTGCCTACCTGGTGTCACAGATTAGTGGGTCTGTCTTTAGAGGCATCCAATGTTTTCACAGGAAACTGGAGACACCATTTTCACTGCACCATTCTTACCACCTGCAGCAATGAAAGGTACCTTATTAGACTAACTCTGGGAATAAACTTTCTAGATCTCATGACAGCTACATATTCTCTTGTGAGATGCCTCTTGTGTCTTTAGCTAAGCCATAAAAAAGGCTTATTGGTTTGAGTAACTATTTGATTTGACTTTTTTGTTTGTTTGTTTTTTTGCCACACGGCTTGTGGGATCTTAGGTCCCCCAACAGGAACTGAACCCATGCCCTCAGCAGTGATAGCACAGAGTCCTAACAACTGGACTTCCAGGGAATTCCCTGAGTCACTATCTGAGATTAATATGAGATCCTACTTGTCGATAACCAGATGACGGATCCTTTAAATTGGCTATATTTGGATGGAAATTTTTGAGAGCTCTCATAATTAATAAACAGCTGTCATATTGGTACTAATGAGAGAATCAAATTGAAAGGAAAAGAAAAGTAATAGTGGCTAGCCTTAGGGAACCCTTATTCAGGTGAAAGAACAGAAATTAGACTTAAAATAAAGATCCAGGGCTTCCCTGGTGGCGCAGTGGTTGAGAGTCTGCCTGCCAATGCAGGGTACACGGGTTCGCGCCCTGGTCTGGGAGGATCCCACATGCCGCGGAGCGACTAAGCCCGTGAGCCACAACTACTGAGCCGGCGCGTCTGGAGCCTGTGCTCCGCAACAAGAGAGGCAGCGATGGTGAGAGGCCCGCGCACCGCGATGAAGAATGGCCCCCACTTGCCGCAACTGGAGAAAGCCCTCGCACAGAAACGAAGACCCAACACAGCCATAAATAAATAAATAAATAAAATATTTAAAAAAAATAAATAAATAAATAAAGATCCAATGTAAATTCCTCTTCTTTAAAAAAAAAAGAAAAATTGCCCCATCTCCTCAGCAATTCCCCAGACCCTCCTACAAATAATCAGGAAATTGATCAGCTGGAAGCCAGTATTTAAGGACTAATAAAAGCAACTGTCTTTGTCTTGCTAATCTCTACAAAATCAGAACTACACCTCTAAAAACAAGTCAATGCCCACTTACCTTTACCAATCCCAAAATGACACCTATTCCTCTCAGATGCTTGTAGATATAAAAAATCAGGATATTGGAGCAAATGTATTCTGTACTTAAAAAGAAAAAATTTTAAATAATCATCAACCTAAGACTTATGATAGTAGACAAATATACTCCAAAACCCCTAGGAAAAAAATTTTCTTTGTCCCTTAAAGTTATGAATTTTATCATACCTTTGAAAGATAAACACAGCCCACAATCACCTGAGGCTGGGCCTGGCTTAACTCAATCACTAGAATCTGAAACTAAAAACAGAGGGAAAGAGGGCTTTTAAAATACAAACTGCTAGAAGAAGTCTCTTGCCCAAACTCTAAATTGTAGTCTCCTTAAAAATTGCTTGTCAAGGGCAAATACAGATCTTAAAAATGTTCTTCACAAATAATAAAAACTTTAGCCATTGGAGTGAGTAAATGATTTATTCCAACAGTTATTTATAAACTGGTGAGTTTTCTGTTGTACCTGATTCATGATTAAAGTTTTAAAATGAAAATTATGAGATTTCTGGTTGTGTCTATCTATATGTGAACATTATAGATACGGTATTTTTTACCTTCAAATGGTATTGCCAAAAGTAATTTGTGAAAGAGCTCTATTTAATTGGCTTATACACTTACACACAAAAAAATCTCAAAACTATAATAAAAATACACCCAAATGTATTTCAAGTTCATGTGATCTAGGATAATCTTTGGTAAATAAAATCTCATTTTAAGCTTGTTGGTTTAATTAATACAGGTATGTCTTCAGAGTTATTAGCATTAAATATAATGCAGATAAACAAATTTTGTTCTACCTCTGTTTACTAGTCAGATGGGCTCACGTTGTCTCTGTTGCAAAGTTTGTCAGCAAAAAATGAACAAAACCCACAAAATTTAAGACAATGACTAACTAATGTCTCATGAAATTATCATGAGTAGTCTGATTGTTAAGAACAAATGTATTAAATCGATGTAAGTAAGAGTTTTTAGGTGAACTTTCAAACGATAATTGTTTTATGATGTCTACTTAAATAGTTTTCTAAATCTCTTTGGTAATTTACACCCTTAGAGTTTTGCTAAATTAAATAAAATAATAGGAATTCATTGAATGTCTAGATCATTTCCAAATGATATAAAATACTGAAACATTAAGTGCTAAACAGCTCTAAGTTTACCTACTTTTTGACCTTTTGTTACAGAGAGGATAAATATTTTTGGGTCTATTAGTAAATAAGTATATCTTGTGCATTATTGAAAGAATGTACTATGAAGTAGCGTATGTTTCTAGAAATTATGAAATGTATTTATAAATTTGCCAACACACAAAACACTAACACAGTTTGCAATTTTCTTTATTTTTTCCCCAAAAATTAAGGTTTCAAAGGATTAAGAAATCTAATTAATACGTGTGGTTAGAGCTACTAGAAATAATACGAAATGTAAGATATGAAAAAAGGTTTGAAAAAAACACATAAGGAATGGAGATTTTTGTTAAGGAAAAAGAAAGTGATTTTGTCCTAAAGCTCTTTATTTCTAAATGGGAAAGAGAACAAGGGACAAACTAAAATAGACACAGAGAGTTGTAGAAAATTTGTAAAAAAGGAAATATTTGCAAAGGAATTTCATTGGAATAAATTTAATTATGTAAATGAGTTTTAATATCAAAAATAAGCTGGAACAAAATTAAAATTTGTTTTTACTTTCCATTAAAAGGGCAAAGTTTTTAATTTAAAAAATTATTTTTGAGTGCAATTAATTTTATTTATTTGTTCTTTATTTGTTATGCTTTTTTTTTTACTGAAGTATAGTTGATTTATATTTTATTAGTTTCAGGTATACAACATAGTGATTCAAAATACTTGTAAGTTGTACTCCATTTAAAGTTATTATAAAATATTGGCTATATTCCCTGTGCTGTATGTCCTTCTAGGCTAGTTATCTTACACGTATTATTTTTGTACCTTTTAATCCCTTACATCTATCTTGCCCCTCTGCCCTTCCCTCTCCCTACTAGTAACCACTAGTTTGTTCTCCATATCTGTGAGTCTGTTTCTGTTCTGTTATATTCATTTGTTTTATTTTTTAGATTCCACATATAAGTGATAACAGACAGTATCTGTCTTTCTCTATTCGACTTATTTGACTAAGCATAACACCTTCCAGGCCCATCCATGGCACAATTGTTGCACATGTTACGATTTCATTCTTTTTTATGGCTGAGCAAGTATTCCAGTGTGTGTGTGTGTGTGTGTGTGTGTGTGTGTATGTATATCTCACATCTTCTTTATCCATTCATCTGTTGATTAACACTTAGGTATGCTCTTTTTTTTTTTTTTTTTTTTTTTTCACACACACACACACTGTATTTTATAGGTATGCTCTTAATGAGAAATTGTAAATAAAGATTTTTTTTACCTTTAATGTAATCTGTCTAGAAAAACAAAGATTCTATATTTTGTTTTCATCAGGTATTTAATTACATAGAAGAAAAAAAAAACCTTGAGTCTTTTCAATATTAAAAGAGGTAAGGCTTTTAACAACTGTTTAATTTTCTGCATTTGCCTGCGAAGTCTTTGATTAAATGGATACCTAAGTATTGGTTCACAATGATGTATGATCCTATTCGACCATGTGTTTTAAAACCATTTTGATATTTTTGACAAACTTACCCAAAATCAAATTCTAAATGAAATCTTATTGACCTAGAAATAACGTCAAAGTTTTTCAGAGGGCCCCTGGAGTACCTCAAAAGATTTGTTTTCTCTCCTTATAAAAGAGAGCTATTTAATGAATTAAACTTATTTGGTGTATTAAATTACATGTGAAGCATTGTCAAATTATGATAAACCTTCTCAGGTTATATTGTATGAGTAAATGTTATTAATATAAGTATTCTAGAAATTATATGAAATTCCTAAAATTTGTATGTGACTTAAGTGTTAGTCATAATTCTAGTTATTATCTTAAAATGTGTCACAGAAATAACCAAATTTTCTTGTCAAATCCATTATAATGAATCAGATCTTTAATGTACATTTTAAGTCTTTTATCATTTACAGACTGTTGTTATTTTACTCAGATGATTTTACAAAAGCTTCCTGCAAATGTGTTTTATCTTCAGAGAAATTTTTGGAAAGGAATCTGACAAGTACTCTAGAATACAAATTTCTGATAACTTTCAAATCATACCACTGAACTGGGTAAGAGTTTACAGATCTGTAATTAAAAGAAAACTGATGGCTTCATAAAACTTCTAACAAAAGATCAAGCAGAACAAGAATTAATTATATAGGGCTAAATGAACTGAGGAAGATGATTAATTAATTTTTTGAAAGACAGTACTGATTTTTTAAAAATGTTTTGTTTCTCCAGATTTAAGGAAAAATTTTCCTCTTTTCCCTTAAGCTAAGTATACCTTAGAGTAATTTGGTAAATTATAGCTTTGTAACCAAAATTGAAACATTTTTCTTTTTCTCCCTACCTGATCCCTTCAGAATTCAGAAACTATCAATGAGTGTTCTTATTTTCTTGGTAATAGAGTTATTTTCATAAGTTCAGTAAGAATCTATTCTCCTTATAAAGGACACAAATGGAAACACTGATTTTATTACCAAAGCTTTGACTGCAATGTCATATTTGAGAGAGACATACATAGACTCAGATATGACCAGACAGCTTTAAGGAACTAATAAAAATGTTCCTGTACAGAGTTGACTGTACAGAGCCAATAAAGTCCCTTGGAAAAACAGTCTGGTACCTTGCTTACAGGGTCCCTAGAAGCCTTACCAGGTGAGTAAGGAGGTCACTTCCTGGCAGCCACAGGGACCTCAGGATATTTTAGAGACCCCAAGAAGAAAGGAATTCACCCAAATCTATAGGTATTGCAGGCAAAGTCTGATGGCAAATATTTGGCTTGGCTTCTTAGCCTCGAGAAGCTATTAAAAGCTCAATCTGGAGATTCCTTATGACAAGTTTCAGCAAAACAGACTAAAAAGAGCCTATATGATCAAGCACTATTCTTGTTAAATCTATGTAAATAATCAGGCCAAGTTTATTGAAACTAGACTTATTTTGCCAACAAATTATGCTTAATTTGGCTATCTTTGGTAGAAATGAGGGTGATTTTAGATAGAAAAATTATGTTTCAGTAGAAACTATAATAAATAATAGTTATTATATTAGGTATTCGATTTTAATATTATTAATTTTCCTTGAGGTTTAGTTATTTACCTAAAAACTAACCTGGATCATGAATTTTTCTAGTTTCCTCCAATCTCTGGCCACAATTCTCCAAACTAATATTTTCAATTTTCTCTTACCCTTTTAACCTGGAATCATTGAGAACTAAAACTTCCCTTTTTCCTGAAGCCCTGCAAACTGAAGCTGGACAACTTGACATAAACTTCAGAGAAATTGCCACAGCAGTTCATATTTAAACGAGCTTCATGCCTGTCGCTGTTTGAGCCACTCAGGAAGTTTACCTGAACATCTGATGACATCATCAGAAACATATCAAACTGCAAAAGATGCTTCACCTCTGACATCTAGAAATCTTGACTGACTGCCCTTGGGCTCAGAAACTGGTTTATAATCTGCTCCAATCATTAACCTTTGTTTTCCCTTATGTTTCCATAGACACGCCTCTTATTAAATACCTGATTGCTTGCATAAGGTAGGCCTTACTTTGGGAGCTGACCCGCATCACCACCTCCTGAAATGAGTTTAAATGAACTGACCTATTGTCAAGACTGGTTCAGTGAAATGAAACCATCTGCCAGCTCAACTTTTAATATGCAAAAACTTGCAAGGAAGTTTCAGAGGCGGTAACTGCTGGGGTCCATGTCAGGCTGTCCCCAGATATGCCTCAATGGCATATTGATTATTTTGAATTAAAGTTACTTAAGAAAGGACCAAGGCAAGAGGGACACTCTGACCCTCCTCTCTGTCTCTCTGAAAGCAGGAACTAAATCTCCTACGTGAAAGGTGCACCCCCTGCATCTGGAGGTAGAAGGACACCCTTATAGCCAGAGATGGGGAACTCGAGGCCAAGAAGGCTATACAAACAAACCCTGTCACTTCTCTATCTACTACTCCATGCCCAAACTATTTAGATTCTTCACTAATTAAGCACCCAAAGCCTAAGTTTCTTTGTCCTGTCAATTCCTCATATATTTATTGCTTCTTTGTCTGAAAAGTATAAAAGCTGCCTGCTTTGGCTGCTTTGTAGGTCCCATTTCTATGAGACCTCTGTGCCCACAAATTGAAATGTGTTTCTTTTTCTTCTCTCAATCTGTCTTGGGTCAATTTTATTGTTAGTCCAGCCACAAGAACTCAAGAGGCGTAGAGGGAGAAATTTCTCCCTCCGTGGCAGTGCTTACAGGAGAAAGCCTCCAAAAAATCCCAATAGTATGAGGATCAGGAAGCTTCCAGGTTGGCGAGCACATCCACGTACTGGGAAGGTGACACACCTGACCTCCACCAGGACAGAAGCTCCTTTGCTGGGGACCCTCCTAGAATGTGTCCCGTGCGTCTCTTCATCTGGCTGCTCATTTTGTATCTTTTATCATATCCTTTAATAAACTAGTATATGTAAGTAAGTGTTTCCCTGAGTTCTGGGAGCTGTTCTAGCAAATAACCTAATCCAAGGGGGTGGAGGTCATGGGAACCTATGATTTTTAACCAACTCAGACAGAAGTTGTAGGTAACCTGGGGAGCTACTGCTTGTGATTGGTATCTGAAGTGGGGGATGGTCACGTGTGACTGAGCCCTTAACTTATGGGATTTGATGCTACCTCCAGGTAAATAGTGTCAGAATTGAGTTAAATTGTAGGACACCCAGCTGATGTCACAGAATTGTTTGATGGGGGAAAAATCCCCACACATATGGTGCCCAGAAGTATCAGAAGTGAAGTGTTCTGTATGGGTAGTAAAAGAGAAACCCAGGAGGGAGGCCTAGGTTTTTCCTGATTCATGTGGAAGACTACTGAGTTTTTTCCCATAATACAAGACGTATATATGTATTAAGAGACAATCTATAGTACTGTTTTATGCTTTTAAAATTATATGAGTAGCTACACACCCAAACCTTTGTAATGTATTTGAAACTCAACCTTGATGATGGACATAGAACTATGTGATTCTTTTTACCATTTTCCAGATTCTTCAGTCTAATGTGGGCCAGGGAATATCTCCAGGTGGCTGAAATATAGATTCCACAAAATCATATCTGTCTTGTTCACTACTGTATCCTCAGTCCAGAGCCTTTCCATCACAGATGCTCAGTTAGTGTCTGCTGGAAGGACTGAAGAGATTGCCAGGACTAAAGGTATCTTCCAGACCAGCTCCAGGGCACTTTCCCATACCTGGTTCTATCAGCACCAGGAGAACTATTGATCCCCAGAACTGTGACCCTAGCTCCTGGGTCAGACAATTCTAATGCATGAAATCTCATTCTGGAAGTTTTCCTAAAAATTGGTTTTTGAATTTATGTTAAGAGAGCGGAACTGGTAATCAAGATTAAAAGTAGCTGTTGGATACACACACTTCCTTACTGTCATAAAAGAACATTATTAGTAGTTGAGAACAGCAAGTCTCCATATATTGCTGCTATTAAAACTTCAGCACAAAGCTCTTTCAGGATGTTTTAATGATCAGGGAATGACTTAATGAATGTTGAGCTGCAGGCTATTAACCCTAACTCTGACCTCTATTAGCCATGAATTAAGGCGGAGATGCAGACTGCTAGGAAGGGATCAGAGTAAATATGGAGAGTAATTAAGCTTTGTGAGCCCCGAGATTTTTGCATTTCCCATTGTAGTAACCTGTGTGATTGCCAAGGAGAGTTGATCACTCTGAACCTTAAAAACAAAAAGATTTTTTATTCTTTGATTCTGGATTTTTAGGCAGATTAAATGGTGTGCATTCTTCTTTCTCTGAAGACAGTAGGTGGGAAAAGAAAGAGCCTTCAGTAGAAGTAAAATTGATGGCAGAGGAAAGTAACAACCAAGTTTTGGACCATATAATACAATTGTCTGGGGAAATGGCTTAGTATACATATTTTCACCCAAATAGATGTCTATAATTGGCCAAGTGCAAACACAGAGGTTTTGAAGCACATTTCTTCTAATCAACAGGATATCAGATTAGGTAGTGTATTGTTCAACTCTAATACATCAAATGCAATGTTTTTTGAATATTTATGAATCATCAGGAATTTTATTGGTCAACATACTTACCTTGCAAGATTTTCCATTTGTTTTTAATTTGTATCTTTTGAACAAAAGAAAAATCATATCTAAAGGTTATGATTTAAAGGCAAATTTTCCTGTTTTATGAACCAAATTGTGTCAAAATATATTTACTTTTTTAAAATTGGATTTTTAGTATAGGGCTTTAAAATTCTGGAGACTTGTAATCCTATTTATCATTAGAAAGAGAGAAAGGAAAGAAGGAAGAAAGGAAGGCAGGAAGGAATGAAGGTAGGAAGGAAGAAAGGAAGGAAGGGAAGAAATAGTTCTTTTTATAAAATTAAATTCTTTTAAAGGGCAACATAGAGCTATGGTGGGTACTCTAGGTCTCTGAACTACCGATGTGAAAACTTATGTGAGGGGTTGATTATTAGTGATCATAGGAGTCCCTAACTAAGAAAAGGAGGGCTTGCAAACTGTTGGAGAGTGCACAGGATTTGTGACAATGCCTAACTCTTGGACTTAAGTTCCAATGTGCATCCCTTATAAAATTGAACCATAAGGGATCACAAGAGAGGCACAGTTCTTTGATAGAAATGTGTGGGGAATCCACCTCCTCTTTACTCCTATCAGGAAGTTGAAGGATTTGCCCCCAAATTTGTATCATCTGAAAATGGTTTTTGAAGAAGCAAACGTGAAAAGGAATTGAATAGTATGTATCTGTATTGTATGTATATGTGTATATGCATGGGCGTGCACACACACACACACACACACACACACACACACAAATATTTTAAAACATGGGATGGAGACTGAGTTAATAATGGTAATTCCAACCTTTTCAAAGACTGAAGATGTTTATTTTTCTTGAAAAAGTTGGACCACTGTACTATGTTCAGCCCCATTGAATCAGGCAGGATAGTGGCCCCCTTAAGATGTACACATTCTTATCTCTGGAGCCTATGAATGTTACCTTATAGGGAAGAAGGGATTTTGCAGATAAAATTAAGGTAAGAGTCTTATGGCAGGTTATCCTGATTGATTATCAGGGTGGGTTGTGTAATCACAAGGTTCTTAAAAGATGGAAGGAGGCAGAAGAGAAAGAGGAGAAGTAACAACAGAAGCAGGGACCAGAGTGAATAGATTGAAGAATCTATGTTGATGGCTTTGAAGATGTAGGAACGTGCCATAAGCCAAGGAATGTAGGCAGCGACTAGAAACTAGAAAAGGTGTGGATTCTTCCTTAGACCCTCCAGAAAGAACAGAGTCCTGCCAATCCCTTTATATTAACCCAGTAAGATCCTCCAGAACTATACAATAATAAATTCGTATTGTTTGAAGCCACTGAGTTTGTGGTAATTTGTTATAGCAGCAGCAGGAAACTAATACACCAAAGCATTTTATTTCCAGGTGAGCATCTCTAATGCTCCATCGCCCTGCGGCATTGACCATGGAGATCATGTATTCCAGATGCTGCAGCTACAGGATGGGTCTCTGTAAGCCTAACTCTCGGAGTCTCCACGTGGAACACAGTTATCACTCAGACGGGCAGCAGGGCCCGCTCGAGTGAGAATAAACCTCTCTTCTGATAAGACCCTGAGATTTTAGGATTGTTGGGTTCCACAGGCTAACCCAGTCTCTGTCCATTAGTACCCAGGCTCTGCCTGGTTCACTTGGGTCTTCACAAATGAGGTTGTATCAGCGATGTGCTGATAAATGGTAACAACCAGCTCTCAGTAACAAGAAAAACACACACCCTCATTTGTAGAGTTGCTGATTTCTGTGGTATGAATATTCCCACCAGGGCTGATTTTAGGCTACTAATATGACGTCACTGACCACGGAGCCACAAAGTGATGTGCACAGTCAGCTCTGAGAGCCTGTGTGAGTCACACCTCTGGGCCACATCTTGACTGGATCTAAAAGATGGGTCAGAGTTTGCCACTTTTCTAACTTTGACAGCAGTATCTCTCTCGAGGGAGCCTGAGAAAGGACACAGCCTGTCTGAGACAACAGTGAGTTGGAAAAGTTGTATTTGGTAATATTTTGTTTTAAGACTTTCAAACCAAGAATTAGAAGGTTGCAACTGTCCATGGTAAAATAAACGGTAACACTTAAATTTTAAGGTTCACTTAATATACCCACTCAAGGCAAATCATTTGACAAATTATGCTGTGAGTTTTGGTTTTAAATAAGACTATATGTCTTATTTTTGTGATAGAGCAAGTTACTGCCATATTCTAATAAATAAAAATAAAAACAGAACATTTTGGATTTTTTTGTACAAAGACTAAATTAAATAAACTTTCTTACATTTGTTTTATAAGTCAAATACATTATTATTACCTATGCAAATATTTAAGAGTATATAAATGTCAACCTGGGAGTACGGCTAAGTTAAATTATAATGTAAATAACTCTCATTTTTAAAAAATGTTTCCTGTCATAGCCAAACAATATCACAAATTATATGTCCCTATAAAAATCGTGTACTTAAATTATCTGGGAAAATGTTTCAAGTGTAATTTTTTAAGAAGATTCTTAATATCAAGGAAAAGGATTTTTCTTTAAAGTTAATTTAATGTATTTTTCTAAAGTTCCTAATGAAATCTTGGAACTTTCAATCAATTCAATACTTAAGAAGTTAATATTCTATATTTACTTAAAGTTTTTTAAGGAATTAAAAGGCACCAAATAACTGCCAGTGATAAAAGATAATTAAGTACCATAAGATAATTATGACTGATGTATTATTAAATATATTCATTTTAAAAATAAAAACTCATGCTCAACAGAGGAGGGGAAAAGACCCAGAAGCTTAGGATAGAGGAGGAAAAAAGGGGTAAAGTTGTTTTGCAATAAAGCACAGAAGAGGAAACCCTGGCTCCTTCACCAGAATGAGGGCGCCACGGGGCAGGCCTCCCCTCTGATCACTGTGGAGCCCAGCATCAGCCTGTTCCAGAACCCTGACCTCACCTCTGCAATAAGCGGGTCCTGTCAGCAGGACTCACAAGAAGACCTGATCCCTGTCTGTTGTCAGCACCAGGAAAGGAAAAGTTCTTTGCCTTCTGTGTGTTCTGCCCAAGTAGTAAAACTTGTTGCCCTCACTCTTGCGTGCGGGCTACTTCTCCAAAATTTGTTAACATTTATATCAATGGTAGACGATTGTAGAAATGATTCTCATTGGTGTAGTGATCATTAAGTAGCTATTCTGGCTGAAAGCTTGGCCAAGACTGTGGTAATCCTCTTTCTTAAACTGCACCTTTGCTCTTGTCTCTTTCAATTGGTCCGTCTCCTCTGAAGATCTTTCAGATGCCGCCCTTCTTCACAATCAATCCTTCATGATTTGTACGTGTGTGTGTGAGCATGCATGTTCACACGTGTGCACACAGACATATAAAATGTATGCACATATGCACACTCAGACACACCCATACATACACACATACACACACATATACAGACCCATGAGTGTGCATATACACACCCATGTACACCCACGCACAGACACACAAGTTTTGGAGACTTGCAGGAAATGCTTCAAATCACTGAATTATTTGGGGGCTCTCCAGACAGCTACTTGGCAATACTCTCCCCTTACTCTTGTGCTTATGGCTTGGCACACACAAATAAGGGGGTGGGTGGGTGATGGAAATAACACCATGATTTGAATGCTCTAGCTTTCAGTGTGGCTCGAACTACCACCAAAGTTATCCTCTACATTGGGTGCGGATTTGAGCAAAGCTGTGACAACAGAGAGAGAAGATTATCCTTCCCATTGGGGGCCTGAATATTCTGAGTATTCAGGTTGATTTTATTTATATGGAAGGAATGCTGTCCATAAGAATATATTCTAGTGATAGTATATCTATTCTTAGGATGACAGAAGTGTACACATGTGCAAAGGTGGCATGACTCATTTATTTCAAAGATAAGATCAGGGTTTTGGAATAGAGTGATCCAGCAGCTACCTAATGATTCAGACAGGGAGGAAAGCCCAGTGAGTTCCTCACTCTAACACTAACTTAAGGAGTTAAAAAATACTTTATTTCCAAATTCGGATTATTCTGTCTATTAGAGCAGTAAGGACACTTATTCCACAGATCACATTGTAGAAGAAATGGTGAAGCCCCTATAGACTCAAAAATGCTTTCAAAGTTCACATCATCTAGAATCAACAGGGGTAGCGAAACATTACAAAGAAACTTCAAACCGTAAAGTAGCCAAGGTTTGGGCAGAAAATGGGCCAAAATGGCCGGGTGCTCTACCCACTTCTCACAAAATCTATAGCAAATGGAAAAGTGAGATGGTTCCTTGAAAGCAGAGCCTGAGTCTACGACTCCTCGTGTCCAGATAGTTTACTGGGGAATGTGATTCCAGGGAGCAGGAATGCAGGATGTAAGGAATGAAACAGAGAAGAAAGCAACGCCTACAGAGATGCGTTATCGAGTTGGCCAATCCCCTGGGCAGCCAGCGCTCTATTCTGCTGGAACTTCTGATGCGCCTCATGAAAAATGCCTCAGAACTGACTACGTGAGGGACAAAAGTAGGAAGAGTTTTTCCATTGACTCCACTCTACCATTTATTAAGGGTAGCTTTGTACCCCTCGTACTTTTTAAGTATTACATGTGAAAATGTCAAATGTGTTCTCATGGACATTCCATGCTGCAGAGACAGAGAAGCCCGTGGCAGAAATCAAGAGATGCACACACAGGTTCAAGCAAGGTGGCTATCAGACTGACCTTGCAGGAAGCTGGCAGAAACATGCACAGAACTGGCAGCCAGAGTGGAGGCTGGAATAAGATAGTGCCAAGTGGATAGTGAACAAGTACCTGATACAGGCTATATTAGTAAGTTTTCAGTAGGTGTGCTACAGTAACAAATAGCCCCCAAATCACTTAAAAGAACAATAGCTTTTTCCTTGGGCTTCTAGACTGAAGGAACAGCCTCTAATTAGACATTCCATTCTTGTGGCAGAGGGAAGAGAGCAAGAGTGGAATCATATGATGACATTTAAGATGCTTTCTCTGATGTGATACGTATCACTTCTATTGATGTAACACTGGCCAAAGCAAGCCATGTGACCAAGTAGCACAGGGCAGAGGACTAACCCCCACAGGGAAGCACTAAAAGTCACATAGCAACAGGCAGGATTGTATTAGCCTCTTTCAGGGAGAGCAGAGAATAAGCAGCAGCAATAAGTAATCTAAAACTGGGTATCTCCCCATAAGAAATGTTTACAGGAAGGCCTATGAGATATCTTATTACTCCCCAGTGGTCAACTAGATTATTAATGTAACTAATGTAATTATTGCAAAGCACTGAAAATATGTGATGAAGTATTTCATTCACAGGTACAAGAAGCCTCACTCACTGAACTTGGCATAAAAGATAAAGCAGAGTCTGAATTCACAACAAGGTTCATCAAAGACATCACTTATCAATAACTACTAATGTTGCTGTCATGAGCAAGTTCTCCCAGTCTCATCCACGTCTGTCACTATAAGAAGACATTGGCCACAACTTTTCAAAATATATATTATTGCTAATTTCTCTTTTTCTTTTAGACACGGGACTGAAAATAGAAGCGTCTGACTGAGCTCCAGAAAGGTGGTGAATGTCCACAGGACTTCTTGGGAGCTTTGAGATGATTTGCTTCCAAATCTTAGAACTTCTATTTTAACCACGGCTGGTGCATAAATAAAATCCAACCCAAGTTTCAATTGGCCAACCACTGTTCAAATCTCCCGCCAATGGTTTCTGTCGTATATACTGAAGATGCTCAAGGAAATCTCAAAGGGAACTGCCTTCTATGTGGAGAAGAGATTTTCATGTTTAATCTGCATGCTGTCTTAGTCCAGTTGGGCTGCTGTAACAAAATACCACAGATTGAGTAGCTTATAAACAACAGAAATTTATTCTCACAGTTTTGGAGGCTGGAAGTTCAAGTTCAAGGTGCCACCAAGGTCACGTTCTGATGAGAGTCCTCTTCCTGGTTCACAGTGGGCACCTTCTCAACTGTGTCCTCACATGGTGGAAGGGGTTGGGATCTCTTTGGATCCTCTTTTATAAGAGCACTAATTCTATTCATGAGGGCTCCACTCTCATGACTGAAACAATTTTCACAGGCCCACCTCCTAATACCATTGACTTGGGGGCGGTTAGGAGTTCAACACATGAATTTTGGGGAGATACAACCATTCAAACCATTGCACATGCTTATTTTCCATGAAGTTGAAAATTTCCGACCACCTTGCGGCTTTGGCTATCTCCCAACTGGATCAAGAGGGCACACACTTTCAAGGTAGATAAAGTATTATTTTTCCAGCTTTACTGATGTTTAATTAGTTCACAAACACACACACGCAATTAATGTAGACAATTTGTTGAGTTTGGGCATGTGTATACACTTGTGTTGCCATCACCACAATCTGGGAAATAAACATATTCATCATCTCTGAAGGGCAGATTCAGTTTCAATCATCTCTTTTCTGCCCAAAACTGTTGTAACCATTTTCTCATTAAAAAGTGAGAGCTGAGAGCTTCAGTTCTTCTGACTAGTTATCTTACTATCAAAAATATACTGGGACAGCTGAGCTGCAGATGTGGAAATTCTAAATGGCATAACCACTTAAAAGAAACTGTTTAGTTGCAGGCTAAAAATCATTTAGGAGAATAAAATGCTGATCTGTATGTAATAGCTGTAAAAATTGTCACAGTGTGTCTGTAACAATGGAAACTAAACTTTAGGGATTATTATTATGCCCTATTGAATGTAGCCTTTAATTTCTAAAAAATCCTTTTTAATGCTAATTAGTCATAATTGGTGATAATACTTAATGTTTGTAATTTTAGAAGACATCTGAACAAGTTTGTCTTTCTTTATGTTCCAGAAGAGCTTTGGAATTTACTTCCTCTACCTCAATGAATAAAGGTATACTGATGATTCCTTATCTTAAAACAATTTGAATAAATGGCTGATTACTGCCACATCACTGGGAAGAGACTTCAATATTGTGCTAATGAGGTAGGATGAAATAAGTAATGTAAGAAGAACCATAATTAAGGGACAACATGGTCTTAGAGGTAACAAAGTGATCTAGTAACATGAGATTGATGCCAGCAAGGGCTTATGGGAGACTGGGGGAAACTGGCTCCAACTGGGTCTCTTTTGGGGGGGAGTTGAAAACATTTGTCCCCGTCAAATGCCTCTCCCTAATATGATCAGTGGGATCATGAAAGGACCCGGCATCTCCATGACACGTTTTGGTTTTGCTTGAATGTGACATGTCTAAAGAATAATGAGGCTGAATTTTTCTTGTGATTTAAGGAAGTAGGGCAGAGTGATTGCCAAGGCCACTTCCACTTACGCTGAACAGGGCAGCATGTGGCTCCGTGGATGCTCAGTCTTGAACTTAAGGGAATGTTTTTCTTCGTCCACACAAGAGTTCTGGCTCAGAGAGCAAAGATTTCATACCAAATTTTCCACGCATTTCCATAAACCAAGGATAAATTATTGGACATATCCATTATAGTCAATTAAGAGATGGAGTAATGTTACGATCAGGAATTTATTTTTTTTGCTGTCATATTGGGTTTTTAGAAGGCAGGAGAGCACCCCAGCAGCAATAAACACATCAAACACCTGATCTTGGTTTTCTATAACAGTCTCAAATAAAAGGAACCAGGACTTTGGAGAAATGGCTTATTCTAGAACTGAGGCAGGACATATACAAGATCAGAGCATCTGGTAACATCAGAAAGTAAAGAAGTGCCTGTTACCCCACCTTTCTCTCCAAAAAAATATCCATACAATGATAGGGTGTGTCAAAGGAGCACAGGAGCCAACTGAAAGAGCTCCCAATGGCCCAAACTAGAAGAATTTGAGTAACAAAACAAACTAGTATTGGATTATAACCCAAAGTATGAAAAAAGTATACACGAGCCCATACTGATATAAATAAATGATTAAGTTAACAAGTACAGGAGAAGAGACAAATCTCCTGTGCAGAAAAATTCCAAATAATTTACTCAGATATTCCACCCTCAAGGTGGGAGAGCACAGCTCCCCATTCTGTAGCTGTGGGCTGCAAATAGTGACTGCATTCCAGTATGGAAAGGAAGAGGCAATAAAAGAGTCAGTTTACAGTGGAGAAATTTGACAGACACTACTTTAGCCAGGTGACCAAGGTCAATACCAACAGTCATAAGTCACGTGGATGGTAAATACCCATGATATGATGTGACGAAAATGGCCATTTACCTTTGCGGTCTTCCTCCTGATAACCTATAACCCCAGTCTTATCATGAGAAAAACATCAGAGAAATTCCAGTAGGGAGTATTCTACAAAATACCTGACCAATACTCAAAACTGTCAAGGTCATCAAAAACAAAGAAAATCTGAGAACCAGCCACAGCCAGGAGGAGCCTAAGGAGACCTGATGACTAAATGTAATGTGGTGTCCTGGGTGGGATCCTGGAACGGAAGAAGGACACGAGGTGAAAACTAAGGAACGCTGAATCAACTTTAACGAGAACATATCAATATTGGTTCATTGACTACAGTTAAGTGTACCATGCTAATGTGAGGTGTTAATAATAGGGAAATCTGGGTGTGTTGTATATGAGAACCCTCTGTGCTGTCTTCTCAATTTGCCTATGAATCTAAAACTGTTCTAAAAATAAAGCCTGTTTAAGAAGGCAGGGGTGGTGTTGGTTAAATTTCAAAATGATTTCAAGGCTGAGACTAGAGTGAGGCACATGAAGCAATAGTCTCAAGTGTAAAATTTAAGGGACACTGACATAAATAGCATTTCACTGAAATATTTTTGAGAAGCAAAATTAATGCAAAAAATCCACAGTGAATCAAATATCGAAATTTTAACTAAAGACAGGACCAGTATCAGTGCCAGGTTGACCTATAGTGGGCCCTGAGGCCAAGGAAAAATCAGTCAATTGAATCAGATCCTGATCATGTCTTCATTTAGATTTTGATATTTCGTCCATCATGGATTTCTTTGCATTCATTTGACTTTTAAAGGATATTGCCATAAAGTATTATTTTTTTGAGTGCTGAGTTTTGGGAACTTCTTAATTTTGTGCTGGAAGATGGCTGCCTGAATTGCCTCACCCTGGCGTAAGGGCTGAATGTCTGTCACCGCTCAGACCCCATCTCCTTCCTGTTTCTCCTTGTCTCTCTGCTCCAGTCACAGCTCCCTAGAACATTCTAGACGTCTCCTCCGTTGGGATTTTGCACTGGAATCTCTTCCTCCTGAAATGCTTTTACCCCAGAAAAACACACAGCTTGGTTCCTCAGCTCCCTCAGTTCTTCACATAAACAGCACTTTCTCTGAAAGATCTATCAGGGCCACAGTATCTAACGTAGAATCTGTTTTCCCTTTCCTGCGGTTTCCAAATTGCCTGTTCTGCTCTCTCTCTTTTTAAAAATCTCCATGACTCATCTGACTTCCTCTACTAGATTGTAATTTCCCTGAAGGGAGAGTTTTTTTGTTTTTATCTTGGTCAATGCCTGCTGCATAGTAGTTGCTCAGCAAATATTTGTTGAATGAATGAATGAATGGTTTAACCACTCAAAGATCCACTGAAAGCCTTGAAAGGGTCACAGATTTCTTTGATTCAGATACACATAAACTGTAAAGTGTTTAAGAAGTAGAATAGACTCAGTCTGAAAGATTAATTGAAGTTAAGGAAAGTTTCTGCAAAATGATACTGAACAAGGTCATTAATTTAATATACATTTATATTTTTAATTAATTAGTTTAATCTATTTAATTAAATAATTTAATTAATTTAATATATATTTAATATATTTATATATTAAATTTATATATCTCTCTCTATGTGGGTGTATGTGTATATATATATATAAAATATATGTATGTATATGATCTGCATTTGTCCTGATCTTCTGCAAGAAAACAGCACCCGAACAGGATGCTCTCAAAACAACTTCATCTATGCTATAAAATCATCTATTCTATAAAATTATCTATGCCAAAATCATCTATGCTATAAAATCCCAAGATACCTGAAACCTGAAAAAGTATGCTTAATTAATAACAAGTGAGGAAAATATTGACTTATTTTGTGGCTGTTTGTACCTTTGATTTTGTAGAATTTACCCAGTGTAGGCAAAATATCACATATCTTAGTCAGAAACTTGAAAGTCTCTGAGTCTGTTGACTCAAAAAAAAAAAAAACCCAAAAAACCCTGAGATGTCCCATTGTCTTTGTTTTTTCCTCCAAAATGAAATATTTCAAAGAATTAGAAAAGTGTTAGGTTGTAATATAGTGAACACTCAGATTCTCACCAATTTGTCAACTTGCACTACTTCTCCATATTTGCTCAAATTTTCCTTGCCTTTTTTCCTAAGAAATAAAATCTGTTGGATATGGTAGATTATATATGCCTCCTCATTCCCATGATCCTTCCTCCCTCTCCAGTTAAGTACCCTCCTAAAATTTGTTCTTTATCATTCCCATGCATGTTTTTATACTTTCATTAATATGTATGTAATCATAAACAATTTATATTGCTTTGCATATTTTAAAAAACTTTATATAAATTGCATCCTACTGTATATATCCATTTGAAATATTTTTCTGTTGTTAAAAATTATGTTTTTCAGATTCATCCATGTTGATACATGTGGCTTTGGCTACTGTAGTATTACATTGTGTAAATATACCTCTTCACCATTATAAACACTTCTGTACACGTTAGTCCTTGTCTGTATCTCCTTGTGTGTACAGCTGAGAATTCTCTGGGATTGCTGCCTGGGAGTAGGTCTATGTTTCTTCAACTTTACTAGAAATCAACTGATTATTCTCTGACGTAGTTATGCCAATAATGAGCATTTTTCACTAGATCATGGCATATTTTCTACGAACATTTTTTTTACAAAAATGTTATCACCAAATCTAATCACTCACCTCCAACTACTGTTATTCTTTCTGAGTGACTTCTGACTGTATCCAGAAAGCCCACCCATACTCACAGGTTAAACTTCTATGCCACTGAGCAGTTTCTAAAGGATTTGACATAGGTCTGAAAGCAATTTCGTGAAAAGAGCCCCTCAAATATTTTAAGCAATAGTATCATCATTGAAATAAGTATATATCTCCCACAGCTTACAACTCTGCAGAGCTATTTCTCATGTTAATGTGTAAATGTATCATTTATTTAAAAATAAATATTAGTAGAGAAAAGCACCAAAAAAAGCTTGGAACAGTTAAGAGAGATGAATAATATTGTCAAATCAATTTAGTCAGCATCACCTGTGGATCCTTCTTTCTACCCCAGAGATCATAACCCTGAAAGTGGAAAAACAGGATTCCTGCTGTTTAAATTAGAGCCCGGTTTATTGGGATCATTCTTGGGAAGGTTGTCAACACAAGGCACTCATCATTCTGGTCAGGCTGTATTGCCTCCGCCTACCCTGTGCCCAACCCCCTCCTGTTGCCCATCCATCAATCTTTGAGGTGAAGACAGGGAGGGCAGAATAAAGAAAACTCTGCACTGCTTTCTTTTGTAACTTTTATACTGCTTTACTTCAAGCAAAAGTAAATCTTACCCCTTCCTCTTTCTAGCCCCACCCCCATTTCCCACTCTTGCTATTTCCTGAGTATATCACCATTCCCTTCTTTTCATTTTTCCCCTCTGTCCTCAAAGTAAAAAATACCAGATATACGATGGCAGGTAGGAACATGCTAGGATGGCGAGAAAATGTCCATGCTCATGCTTGGATGGGGCTCAGGGGGAGGATATAGGATTTTCCATCATCTCAAGGGCTGAAACATTCTTTGTTTCACTCCTTTTAAATCTTTCAGCCTTATTTTTCCCAAAGCCTTTTGGGTTAAGCAGTAACTGATGCTTTCCAGGTCTCTCCTCCCACCTACAGGAGTATATTACATTTCCTTCTGTGCCTTTCTGCAGTGGGGAGAGAACCTGTTAGACAGCTGATAAAAAAAAAATCTTCTAAATAATTTGTCCATAATATTAAAGTTCTATGAGCGAACAGTGTCATTTTGGGAAAAAGCATCATTTAACTCAAAAGAACACAGCCAGCTGTCAACTTACAACTGCTGCCACTTCTCAATCTAGAAAGTGAAATTCAGGAGGTCATTTGGTAGAAAATGGCTTTGTCGATACACAGCTTAATGCCACTGCTATGTCTGTGTTCTACTCTCCTAAAGCCCAAATGGACTTTGTAAAAATGCTTGGTTGGATAGAGGTTAGCATTTTTCAGAACTTTAATGGAATTCCTGAACTTGCCTTTCTGCAAGTAATAAGGTGACTTGACCTCAATAGAACAGCCATTTAGAAAAATACATGCAGTCCTCCTGGCTCTACAAACACTAATTGGGAGAAATGGGGTAAATTAAGGGATTCATCTTCGTGTGTCCAGGTGGTTGAAACAATGTTGCTCACCTTTTATGTCACTCACATAAGGCGCATTAGAGTAGGGAAATGGCTTTCAATAGCTCCTTGAATTTTTCTTTATATGGATAGTATAAGGGTCTGAGAAATTTTATACCCATGGACTTGAGACAAGGTTGGGCTAACTCAAAATATGTTTATTAATGCTGATGACATGCCTAGCAACATGGGTGACTCTCAGATAGAGTATAACTCTGAAACCCTAGTCCCTTTCCCCAGTAAGCGTATTATCAAGTGTGTTAGGTTCCTAGGGCTGTAGTAACAAGTTAGCAAAACTGGGCGGCTTAGAACAACAGAAATTTATTCTTTCACAGCTCAGGAAGCCAGAGTCCAAAATCAAGATGTCGGCAGAATTGGGTGCTTCTGGAGGGAGAAACCATCCCATGCTTCTCTCCTAGCCTCTGATGGCTGCTGGCAATCTTTGGTGCACCTTAGATTACAGGTGCATGACTCCACACTGCCTTCTTCTCTTTGTGTCCTTGCGTCCCCTCTCCTTCTTATAAGGATACCAATCTTTGAATTTAGGGCCTACCCAAAAATCTAGGATGATTTAATCTCAAGATCCTTAACTAACTACACCTGCAAATACCCTCTTTCCAAATAAGGTTACATTCTGAGCATGGGCATGAATTTTGGCAGGGGGCACTATTCAACCCATTATACCAAGCAAATATATAAAAAAACAACCTGAATAGCACATCTTAAAATGCAGCCTGGAGGCCAGTTGTAGATCATAAAAATTCTCTATGCTTTTGGCCACCACCACACCTCCAATTGCTTGTGTTCATGGTAGGAACACAGAAGGATGCCCTCTATTCAGTGATACCACTCTGTCACTCCTATGAATGCCAAGAGAGCAAGCCTAAGGTGGAGCTGAGAAATAGACCAGGTCATCTATATTCTTTGTGGGAGCATCAGGTTTAATTACCCTGCTTTCCAAGTCACCAGAGATCCAACTTTCCCAGGTCATTCATCCTTAGCAGGGCACTAATTCTATACATTTCCAAATCCAACCAGTCACACAGTTCTCTGAATCTTCTGCCACTGGCATAATAATCTGCCATCAGCAAAATCCCATATTTTTAACCTCTTCTCTGCACAAACTTTGAGCTTTTAGTTCCAACTAAAACTCATTCCCTAAGGACTCTGATTCTCCTATAAACTACTCATATGATGCTTAAAAAAAAAAAAAACACGCAGCATGTATGTACCACATGGCTTGGAAGTGGGGTAGGAGGCCTTCTGTTCCTCATTGCTACTTCTAGACAATGTCTCCTCTTCTCCCTCAAGAACCCCTATAAGCCCCTCATCAGAATCCATCATCTGCTATTTTTCCTGGTTGTAGTTTATTGATCGACATCCTGCTTGCATCCTCAGTCATTGAGGTTTTCATTCCCTGGTTCATCGCCTTTTTCCCCAGCACTGTTCCTGGTGATCTTGACATTCATTTACGTGATCTTCCCAACCCTTGGCATCTCACTACCTTTACCTCACTTCCAGAGCTCTTTTCCCCCACCCCACCACAACCCCTCCTCCAGAACAGGAGAGTCCACTGGAAATAAAATGTGAGTCACAAATGTGAGCCATATGTGCAATTTTAAATGTTACAGGAGCCACGTTAAAAAAGTGAAAAGAAACAGGTGAAATCAATTTTAGTGGTATATTTTATTTAACCCAATATATACAAAATATTATCATTTCAACAAATGATAAATATAAAATACTAATGATTTTTTAAACATTTTTTTTCACACCAAGTCTGAAATTTAATGTGTATTTTACACATGCAGCATATCTCAATTTGAACTAGCTGTATTTCAGTAGACACATGGCTGGTGGCTACCATATTATGTAGCTCTGCTCTAGAGAATGGTTATACTCTAGGTCTTGTCATAACTAGTCTCTGAACAACCAACATTATCTTAATTTTGAGGGTCTCATACCCTGACCCTGACACTATCTCCTCACTTCCTAGCTCACTGACCCTAGAAAATCCCATTCCAAGAATTCTTCCACTCTATGAAGACCTCCAATCAACTGACCTGCCTCTTTTTTTTTAACTGTCCTTTATCTTTCTAATGTCCATACGTTCCTCCTCATCCAACTTAGATTCTCTGTTCTATCGACTATTATGACTCCCTTACAAATACCCTCAAGCACTTGCTCCCTCCTTTGTACTTGACTAGTAAGATCCCAACTCTAGTTAAGTTGAGCTCTTGACACTTGTTCCACACCTGCACCAGAACAGCTGACTGTGGCTGGAGAAAACACGTGACCACAAGAATCTCAAGTGGGACCTCAGAAATATGCTACATTTCCTTATTCAATGAATTTTCAATTCTCTGAGACAGTTGTTTGACATTTTCTCTTCGCTTCCTGAACTGATGATCTCACTCCTCATCTCTTTAGAAAGAAGAAGCAGTCAGAGGAGAACAACCTTATTCTGTTCCAGCAAATCTATCAACTATGGCATCTAAGTCCTTCTATCCTGCCTGTTGCCCTGTTGACATGATGGAGAGTGCCTTCTCCTATCTCAGGCTGACATTTCTTCCTGTGCTTGGATCCTATCCTACCTCACTGACTCAGGGACTTGGCCCCTGTAGTTACCGCTTCTCTTACACCATCAATTGCTACCTCTCTACTGCATTCATCTCATCTTTATACAGAAAGGCTACACGGTATCATATGTTAAAAAATATCCTCGCTTGACCTTAGAATCTCCTTCAGGAACTGCCCCGCTCCTCTGATTACCTTTTAAGCAAAATTCCTTTAAGGAGTTGTCTATATTTTCCATCTCTAATTCTTCACCTGTGATATTCTTTTCAATCCCCTCTATGTAGGCTTTTGTCCTTATTCACTCACCCCACCCCCTCAAAGCTCTCTTGTCCAAGTTACTAACGTCTTCCATCTCGTCAGATCCAATGTAAAATTCTCGAGACTGATTTTAGTTGAACTACAGCACATTGACACAGCCACTCTGTCCTTCTTGAAACACTTACTTTATTTGCCTTCTATGACTTTCTAATTGTTTTCTGTTTATCTCATTGGCTTCTTCCCTTCCACTCTCTTGATGAATCCATTCTCTTTCCCCTTCTCTTAATGTTGGAATGTCACACAGCTCAGTTCTCAAAGTTCTTCTCTCTGATCTCAGGGTTTTAAATCTCTGTACTACATGAGGATGTTCTCAATATCTATGCCTCTTTCTCTGAGCTCTCTCTTGAGCTCCAGACTCATAACTAACTGCTTCATCAACATCTTCTCATTGAGGTCTGATAGGTATCTTAGATTTAACATTTCCAACTCAAAACTGATTTCACCTTCCCCAAACTACTCTTCCTCCAGTTATTCAGGTCAGAAATCTAGGATTTGATTCCTGATTCCTTATTTTTCTCCATATGCCATTTCTAGTTCATCAGCAAGGTCTGTTGGGTCTACTTTTAAAATATATATGAATCCAACCCTAATCCTTATCACTTCACCCTCTACCACCCTGGTCCAAGTCACCATAATCTCCTTGCTCCTTTACCATAACTCCCAAAGAATGAACGTTTAATATGTAAGTCAGTGTATTTCCAACCTAATCTATGGCATTCTATCACACATAGAACAAAATCCAAACACCTTAATATGGTCTATAAACTCCTACATGATCTGGCCTCTGCCTATCTCAGGGACCGCCTACCATTTTTCCTCTTTGTTTATTCCAGTCTGTCTGCACTGGATTTCTTGATGATTTCTACATACACCAAGATCATTTCTGGCCCAGGGATTTTTACTTTCTACTCTTTTCATGGGAACACTCTTTTTCTTTTTTTTTAGGGTTTTCAGGGCTTTTTTAAAAAATTAAAAAAAATTTTTTTTATACAGCAGGTTTTTATTAGTCATCAATTTTATACACATCAGTGTATACATGTCAATCCCATTCACCCAATTCATCACACCACCACCCCCACTCCCCCACTGCTTTCCCCCTTGGTGTCCATATGTTTGTTCTCTACATCTGTGTCTCAATTTCTGCCCTGCAAACTGGTTCATCTGTACCATTTTTCTAGGTTCCACATATATGTTTTAATATACGATATTTGTTTTTCTCTTTCTGACTTACTTCACTCTGTATGACAGTCTCTAGATCCACCCACGTCTCAACAAATGACTCAATTTCGTTTTTTTAATGGCTGAGTAATATTCCACTGTATATATGTACCACATCTTCTTTATCCATTCATCTGTCAATGGGCATTTAGGTTGCTTCCATGACCTGGCTATTGTAAACAGTGCTGCAATGAACATTGGGGTACATGTGTCTTTTGGAATTATGGTTTTCTCTGGGTATATTCCCAGTAGTGGGATTGCTGGATCATATGGTAATTCTATTTTTAGTTTTTTAAGGAACCTCCATACTGTTCTCTATAGTGGCTTACATTCCCACCAAGAGTACAAGAGGGTTCCCTTTTCTCCACACCCTCTCCAGCATTTATTGTTTGTAGATTTTCTGATGATGCCCATTCTAACTGGTGTGAGGTGATACCTCATTGTAGTTTTGATTTCTATTTCTCTAATAATTAGTGATGTTGAGCAGCTTTTCATGTGCTTCTTGGCCATCTGTATGTCTTCTTAGGAGAAATATCTATTTAGGTCTTCTGCCCATTTTTAGATTGAGTTGTTTGTTTTTTTAATATTGAGCTGCATGAGCTGTTTATATATTTTGGAAATTAATCCTTTGTCCGTTGATTAGTTTTCAAATATTTTCTCCCATTCTGAGGGTTGTCTTTTGGTCTTAATTATGGTTTCCTTTGCTGTGCAAAAGCTTTGAAGTTTCATTAGGTCCCATTTGTTTATTTTTGTTTTTATTTCCACTACTCTAGGAGATGGATCAAAAAAGATCTTGCTGTGATTTATGTCAAAGAGTGTTCTTCCTGGGGCTTCCCTGGTGGCACAGTGGTTGAGAATCTGCCTGCCAATGCAGGGGACACGGGTTCGAGCCCTGGTCTGGGAAGATCCCACATGCCGTGGAGCAACTAGGCCCGTGAGCCACAACTACTGAGCTTGCGCGTCAGTAGTAAGATCAGACACTATAAAACTCTTAGAGGAAAACATAGGAAGAACACTCTTTTTTTTTTTTTTTAATTGTACTTACTTACTTATTTATTTATTTATTTTTAGCTGTGTTGGGTCTTCGTTTCTGTGTGAGGGCTTTCTCTAGTTGCAACAAGCGGGGGCCACTCTTCATCGTGGTGCGTGGGCCTCTCACTATCGCGGCCTCTCTTGTTGCGGAGCACAGGCTCCAGACGCGCAGGCTCAGTAATTGTGGCACACGGGCCTAGTTGCTCCGCAGCAAGTGGGATCCTCCCAGACCAGGGCTCGAACCCGTGTCCCCTGCATTGGCAGGCAGATTCTCAACCACTGCCACCAGGGAAGCCCCGTGAGTTTATTTTTGTGTATGGGGTTAGGGAGTGTTCTAGTTTCATTCTTTTTACATGTAGCTGTCCAGTTTTCCCAGCACCACTTATTGAAGAGACTGTGTTTTCTCCATTGTATATCCTTGCCTCCTTTGTCATAGGTTAGTTGACCATAGGTGCGTGGGTTTATCTCTGGGTTTGCTGTTTTGTCCCATTGATCTATGTTTCTGTTTTTATGCCAGTACCGTATTGTCTTGATTACTGTAGCTTTGTAGTATAGTCTGAAGTCAGGGAGTCTGATTCCTCCAGCTCCGTTTTTTTCCCTCAAGACTCTTGGCTATTCAGGGTCTTTTGTGTCTCCATACAAATTTTTAGATTTTTTGTTCTAGTTGTGTAAAAAATGCCACTGGTAATTTGATAGAGATTGCATTGAATCTCTAGATTGCTTTGGGTGGTATAGTCATTTTCACAATATTTATTCTTCCAATCCATGAACATGGTATATATCTCCATCTGTTGGTATCATCTTTAATTTCTTTCATCAGTGTCTTATAGTTTTCTGCATAAGGGTCTTTTGTCTCCCTAGGTAGGTTTATTCCTAGGTATTTTATTCTTTTGTTGCAGTGGTAAATGGGAGTGTTCCCTCAATTTCTCTTTCAGATTTTTCATCATTAGGGTATAGGAATGCAAGAGATTTCTGTGCATTAATTTTGTATCCTGCAAATTTAGCAGATTCATTGATTAGCTCTAGTAGTTTTCTGGTGACATCTTTAGGATTATCTATGTATAGTATCAGGTCATCTGCAAACAGTGACAGTTTTACTTCTTCTTTTCCAATTTGTATTCCTTTTATTTCTTTCTCTTCTCTGATTGCCATGGCTAGGACTTCCAAAACTATGTTGAACAATAGTGGTGAGAGTGGACGTCCTTGTCTTGTTCCTGATCTTAGAGGAAATGCTTTCAGTTTTTCACCATTGAGAATGATGTTTGCTGTGGGTTTGTTGTATATGGCCTTTATTATGTTGAGGTAGGTTCTCTCTATGCCTACTTCCTGGAGAGTTTTTATCCTAAATGGGTGTTGAATTTTGTCAAAAGCTTTTTCTGCATCTATTGAGATGATCATATGGTTTTTATTCTTCAGTTTGTTAATATGGTGTATCACATTGATTGATTTACATATATTGAAGGATCCTTGCATCCCTGGGATAAATCCTACTTGATCATGGTGTATGATCCTTTTAATGTGTTGCTGGATTTTGTTTGCTAGTATTTTGTTGAGGACTTTTGCATGTATATTCACCAGTGATATTGGTCTGTAATTTTCTTTTTTAGTAGTATCTTTGTCTGGTTTTGGTATCAGGATGATGGTGGCCTCATAGAATGAGTTTGGGAGTGTTCCTTCCTCTGCAATTTTTTGGAAGAGTTTGAGAAGGATGGGTGTTAGCTCTTCTCTAAATGTTTGATAGAATTCACCTGTGAAGCCATCTGGTCCTGGACTTTTGTTTGTTGGAAGATTTTTAATCACAGTTTCAATTTCAGTGCTTGTGATTGGTCTGTTCATATTTTCTATTTCTTCCTGGTTCAGCCTTGGAAGGTTATACCTTTCTAAGAATGTGTCCATTTCTTCCAGGTTGTCCATTTTACTGGCATAGATTTGCTTGTAGTAGTCTCTTAGGATGCTTTGTATTTCTGTGGTGTCTGTTGTAACTTCTTTTTCATTTCTAATTTTATTGATTTGAGTCCTCTCCCTCTTTTTCTTGATGAGTCTGGCTAATGGTTTGTCAATTTTGTTTATCTTCTCAAAGAACCAGCTTTTAGTTTTATTGATCTTTGCTATTGTTTTCTTTGTTTCTATTTGATTTATTTCTGCTCTGATCTTTATGATTTCTTTCCTTCTGCTAACTTTGGGTTTTGCTTGTTCTTCTTTCTAAAGTTCCTTTAGGTGTAACATTAGATTGTTTATTTGAGATTTTTCTTGTTTCTTGAGGTAGGCTTGTATAGCTATAAACTTCCCTCTTAGAACTGTTTTTGCTGCATCCCATAGGTTTTGGATCGTCATGTTTTCATTGTCACTTGTCTCTAGGTATTTTCTGATTTCCTCTTTGATTTCTTCAGTGATCTCTTGGTTATTTAGTAACGTATTGTTTACCCTCCATGTGTTTGTGTTTTTTACATTTTTTTTGCCGCTAATTCATTTCTAATCTCTTAGTGTTGTGGTCAGAAAAGATGCTTGATATGATTTCAATTTTTTTAAATTTACTGAGGCTTGATTTGTGACCCAAGATGTGATCTATCCTGGAGAATGTTTTGTGTGCACTTGAGAAGAAAGTGTAATCTGCTGTTTTTGGATGGAATGTCCTATAAATATCAATTAAATCTATCTGGTCTATTGTGTCATTTAAAGCTTCTGTTTCCTTATTTATTTTCATTTTGGATGATCTGTCCATTGGTGTAAGTGAGGTGTTAAAGTCCCCCACTATTATTGTGTTACTGTTGATTTCCTCTTTTATAGCTGTTAGCAGTTGCCTTATGTATTGAAGTGCTCCTATGTTGGGTGCATATATGTTTATAATTGTTATATCTTCTTCTTGGATTGATCCCTTGATCATTATGTAGTGTCCTTCCTTGTCTCTTGTAACATTATTTATTTTCAAGTCTATTTTATCTGATATAAGTATTGCTACTCCAGCTTTCTTTGGATTTCAATTTGCATGGAATATCTTTTTCCATCCCCTCACTTTCATTCTGTATGTGTCCCTAGGTCTCAAGTGGGTCTCTTGTAGACCCATATATATGGGTCTTGTTTTTGTATCCATTCAGCAAGCCTGTGTCTTTTGGTTGGAGCATTTAATCCATTCACGTTTAAGGTAATTATCAATATGTATGTTCCTATGACCATTTTCTTAATCGTTTTGGGTTTGTTTTTGTAGGTCCTTTTCTTCTCTTGTGTTTCCCACTTAGAGAAGTTCCTTTAGCATTTGTTGTAGAGCTGGTTTGGTGGTTCTGAATTCTCTTAGCTTTTGCTTGTCTGTAAAGCTTTTGATTTCTCCATCGAATCTGAATGACATTCTTCCCAGGTAGAGTAATGGTGGTTGTATGTTCTTCCCTTTCATCACCTTAAGTATATCATGCCACTCTCTTCTGGCTGTAGAGTTTCTGCTGAGAAATCAGCTGTTAACCTTATGAGAGTTCCCTTGTATGTTATTTGTCATTTTTCCCTTGCTGCTTTCAATAATTTTTCTTTGTCTTTAATTTTTGCCAATTTGATTAGTATGTGTCTCGGCGTGTTTCTCCTTGGGTTCATCCTGTATGGGACTCTCTGCACTTCCTGGACTTGGGTGGCTATTTCCTTTCCCATGTTAGGGAAGTTTTCGACTATAATCTCTTCAAATATTTTCTCGGGTACTTTCTCTCTCTCTTCTCCTTCTGGGACCCCTATATGTGAATGTTGGTGCATTTAATGTTGTCCCAGAGGTCTCTTAGGCTGTCTTCATTTCTTTTCATTCTTTTTTCTTTATTCTGTTCTGCAGCAGTGAATTCCACCATTCTGTCTTCCAGATCACTTATCCGTTCTTCTGCCTCAGTTATTCTGCTACTGATTCCTTCTAGTGTATTTTTCATTTCAGTTATTGTATTGTTTGTCTCTGTTTGTTCTTTATTTCTTCTAGATATTTGTTAAACATTTCTTACATCTTCTCAATCTTTGCCTCCATTCTTTTTCTGAGGTCCTGGATCATCTTCACTATCATTATTCTGAATTCTTTTTCTGGAAGGTTGCCTATCTCCACTTCCTTTAGTTGTTTTTCTGGGGTTTTATCTTGTTCCTTCATCTGGTACATAGCCCTCTGCCTTTTCATCTTGTCTATCTTTCTGTGAATGTGGTTTTTGTTCCACAGGCTGCAGGATTGTAGTTCTTCTTGCTTCTGGAAACACTCTTCTAAAAGAGATTTAAGGAGCTTGTTCTTATAAGTTTTTCCAGGTCTCTTCTCCAATGTCACCTTCTTGAACACCTTAGCTAAAATAGCCTCCTCACACATTGATCTCTTTCTTTTAATCTTGGATTATTTTGATTCATAGCACTTATTTTCACCTGAGATTACATGATATACTTATTTGTTTAATTGTTCATGTTCAGTATCCTCCTCTAGAATTTTAATTATGTGAATATATGGATGTAGTCTATTTTGTTTACTGATATATCCTTAGGACCTAGAATGAGGACTCAATGCTTGGAACATAATAGGTGCTCAGTAAGAATTTACTGAGTGAATAGATGAGTCTAAGACATATTTTCACATAACACTCCATTATTTCATAAATTATCACTGTACATTGTCACTTTATGTCAAATCATGTTTCACAAAACTGTAATTCTATAAGGCAAATGCTTGCTATAATAAGGTTAGCAAGTAAAGTAGGCATTACTCTTAGCTTCAGTCCAACCAAAGAATCTGAATTCCACTCATTAGTGCTTTTAATTCGACAGTAGCCTTGTTTTGGTACCCAAAAGAACAACTTACCTGTGATATTCATTATGAAAAAATAATTATGGTAAAGTTTTTTGGTTTGCTATGTGATCTCATTCAAAAGGGAAAAATGGCACCCAAATGGGTACAATGACATCCAAGCATGGTAAATTGTACCAAAGAGAAAAACTGTATCACAGGGGAAAAGTTACTTAATGCCAAGGAAGAGCAAACTGTGTGACTATTGTATTTAAGAGCTTGATGTGGTTGGAAAGGAGAGGCAGAGACATAAATGGATAAGAATAGAATCACAACAGGTGGAGATTCTTTCATAAAAGCAGTCAAGTAGAAGATTATTAGGTAATAGGGAGCTATATGGGTTCTTGAGAGAGAACAGTGACACGATGAGCACAGCATTTACAACACATGCCCCTGAAGGCTATGTGCAGGAAGGACTAATGGACAGGGAATAAACTTGGAGATTCATGTTGGGACCTATATGGATCATGTAAAGGGGTCTGGATAATGGCAGTGTACTGAACTACTCTGGCTGAAGTGAAATTTTGGACATCTATATAGTGTGAGAGTATACCTTTTTCTAAAAAATTTATTTTATTGAAGTATAGTTGATTTACAATGTTGTGTTAATTTCTGCTGTACAGCAAAGTGATTCTGTTACATATATATATATATATATATATATATATATATATATATATATATATAATCTTTTTCATATTCTTTTCCATTATGGTTTATTACAGGATATTGAATATAGTTCCCTGCTCTAAACAGTAGGACCTTGTTGTTTATCCCTGCTATATATAATAGTTTGCATCTGCTAATCCCAAACTCCCAATCTATCCCTCCCCCCAACCCTTCCCCTTAGCAACCTCTTTTTTGTTTGTTTGTTTAAACCAGTGTGAAAGATAAGTTCTTAGATTTTTCAAAGGAACTGATATAGTACTGTTCCTTCCTAACTACCTTGAGCAACTGGTAGAATTTCCAGGGTCGACAGGAGGAGAGTTAAGTAATTTATCATGCTTGAATTTATTCTGAGGCAGAAAACACTGAGCAAGGGAGAGAAGTACATTAATAATTCGTCCTTTTGATCGAATAAGATCAAAACTGTCTTTTTTTGCAAAGAACAGGAGAAATGGTCTCTTCAGTGTAAGTTAAAATTCATGTTCTAGCTTTTATAGACAGAAATATTTCTGCATGAAATTATGTGATTGCCGAAAATTTGCTTTAAAATAATCCAGGAGTGGAATGGTGGTTGTGGTGATTATGGATAAACAATATTGTTAGACCTGAGAATTTATCATGCTTTTTTTCCCCCCAATTTTGCATATGTTTGAAAGTTCCCTAAACACTAAAAATGATAAACAACAATAATAAAAAATATTTAAGACTTAGACTGAGTTTTCTTAATACCCCAAATAAATGAAAGTAAATAAAATCTTTAAAATTAAACAAACAAACAAACAAACCTCCCCCAACTCCTCTTACCTCTGTGATACCACCAGAGGAGGTCAATCAATGTCTGAGCAGCTCAGGAGAAAGGAAGGAACTCCAACATTAATTGAGGAGAAGGTGTAAGAGAAAGGGGCCTTAGACCCTGCTCAAGGTCTAAGTATCCCTCCTGCCCAGATGCAATTTTGGCGCCATCACTGGGTGGCCTCTGAATGCTCTCCACTGGATCCTGAAAACCTGATCTGGAGATTTTTTTTTAGCCAACTCTCCAGTTTATCTCTGCATGCCGGCTTCTGATTTGCTCTCTCTCTTCCTCATCCAGTCTTTTTCTCTAGTGCGAACCTCCACCTTTTCCTCTAAGGTTATTTCTGCCTTGAAAGTTTACTTCCTTTCTGTTAAGGCTCTGATCTACTCCTGGTTTGACAGACCATTCCTCCACGGACTTGGCCTCTATCACCTTCTCTAGCTGGCTTCTCTCCCATATTTGTTACTTAGAGTAGAAGGGGACTATTCACCCCAGGGCTCTTTGTCATTCACTCTGTGTTTCCAGCAGCCGGGACAGGAGTGAAGCCCTTTGGACACCAGCAGGTATGGGAGATGCTCAAAATACCTAGCAACTGGTGGGGCAAGGGCACCAATCAATACCTGATACCGGCCCAGAGCTGACTGCCAACACCTGGCCAGGTCTCACCACCACAGACCCCCTCAATGTCAGCCCTGCTCCCGGAGCTCTCCAGATTTTCAAATAGTAAATCCCTCCTGGAAGTTGGAATTCCACAGATGAGCAGAAAACAACATTAACAACCATAATCATTTATGGAAAGACAAAGATTGCACACTTTCTAGTAGCCTTACTATCCTATGGAAGCTTGATATATTCTAATGGAACTTTTAAGAGATTTATGTGATTATAAAGGAAGTCCTGAAATTTCTTGGGCTTCCTTACCAATTTAAAGGAGATGACTTGAATTCTTACCTACCTTATTTGGTGATGACAGGTGTGCTAATGCAAGTATGATCAGACATGCATTAGGTTGTTGATCTACATTTGTTCCGGGGTGTACTTACATAATTATATAATAATACTTATATAGTTAAAAAGTAATTAACAGATACAAACTACTGTATGTAAAATAGATAAGCAACAAGGATTTACTGTATAGCACAGGGAACTATATTTAGTATCTTATAATAACCTATAATGGAATATAATCTGAATACAGATATAACTGAATCACTTTGCTGTACACCTGAAACTAACACAATATTGTAAATCAGCTATACTTCAATAAAAAAGTGATGTGACTGATACTTTTTAAACCTACACTGACATGTTCCTTTCCACATGACCACTGTTCTTACACGGATGCCAGAGAACACAATTCAATGGCTGAGCCATTTTCTGCAGCATCTCTTTGAGAATTGTTTCACATAGATCCTTTTGAATACTTGTGATCATAGTGGCAGGTTGATAGATAGATCCAATTTTTTTCAAACAACTCTATCAGTCAGGAGTTCCATTTGTCCTTAAGTGACTCAAATCCAAAATAGCAAATCTTAGACAAGATAGTTTATTTTTCTCTCACTAAGAGTCTGAGCTGGTGTCATGGCTCTGCTCTGCAGAGTCTCCAGGGGCCCAGTACCTTCTGTCTTGTCGATCTGTCATCACTATAATTCTACCCTTTGGTTGTTTCAAGAAGCCTCATCATCCAGGAAGGAAGGAGGAGGGGGGGGAAGGTAGAGCACACCACTTCCCTTTAAGGCAATAATCCCAAAGTTGCACACATTATCTACACTAATACACAGTTGGCCAGAAGCTGGTCATTCGACCATGCCTACCTAACTGTGTGGAAAGCAGAGAAATTTGTCCTTATTCTCTGTGCTCATGTATTACATACCAGCTAAATGTCAGGGGAGTTATTATTACAGAAAAAAGGGTGAACTACTATTGAGTGATGATGGGCAAACTTGGATAATGTACATTTGGTAAAAAATGATGCCCCCCGAATTCTAGAATCACCATATTCTAATCAGCTGACTCTTGTGTTCACACGTATGTGTGTGTATTTGCATGTGTGTGTGTATGTGTATTTGTGTGTGTGTGAGAGAGAGATAAACTCTTGAAAGACTGATAAACTCTCCCAAAGAGGAGTTCAGAAGTTTTGGAGGGCATCATTGGAATAAATCTATAACCTCTCAGGGTAATGCCTCTGGTGAGAACATCAATAATTTGAGTTTTCATGCCTGCTGTGTTTGTACTTTATACAAATGCATGAGGATGAGCCTCATATTCTGTGCATTAGGAACATGAGATGATTGATTCCTGCATAACCAGATATGTGGTCTAACAAAGGACTTCTTAATTTCCTCATTAGAATAAGTAATCATGACGGTAAACAGCTATCAGTATGATTACAGGGTGTAGTTAATACCTGTGGATGATGCAAACCTGATTTTAGGTGTAATGGTCTCTCCCTCCCTCTCCCGCTTCACTTTGCCTCGACTGCTGTTAAATGTTATCCTTTTAATCAGTCTTGATTGCTCTGCTTTGCTCCAAGAGTTACTTAGAGACTCCTCAGAGGCACATTGTCTCGCGCGAGACAGCTGTTCTTTCCTAGCTCAGAATGACTGGAGTTATATATAGTGATGATAATAATAAATTGTCTACACATACGCACACAGCACATGGGCTCCCACTGATGAAAATTAGTGTTTTATGCGTGTGTAGTGCTTTCCTTTGATTGCATTTACAAACACTCAGCTTCACTCTCTCCCTCCAGCTGCTGCAATGTACCTCCTTAGCTCACAGAGGTGTCGGAAGTTGCCCCTTCCACTTCCAAGTCTCTCTTGTCATTTCCTAATTAACACATGTATTGTTTAACTTTCCCTTCCAGTTCTATTGTGATAGAAAACCATTCAGATCTCCTAGCTCTCTAATTTTTCTTCTATTCTGTGAATATAAACTGATTTCTAGATAAATTCCACTTACGAAAATGCAGTATGTGTGAAATTGATATGTTTGCAAAATTCAACTGTATTTCCTCTTTCTATGAGGCAACAGTGACTGTAAAAGCTGAAGGGCCCCTTGGTTTAAAAATATTGATGACCATTGGGAAGAAAAGTGAAATTAGATCCTTATTAATGTGTTTGATAATACTTCTTCTTTGTTTAAAATACCAGTTCAAGTTTCTTCACTGGTCACATAGAATTTGAAATAAACATATACTAAACATGGAGACCACCGATTTGAAATAACATACAATATAGTATCATTTTAAAGCACCCTCCAATGTATAATGTATTTGTTTGTGGTGTCAGCCTAATCAGGTCTCACACACACAGTGACAAATGTCCCCTCTCACTGCCAGATGGAACACCTCTAAAGGAGAAAATACAATTGCTCACCACACTGGCCTTTCAATAACAATCTGTTCTGAAGTCAACAGTTGTATTAAAGGGCATGACATTTACACTATGGCAAGCATTCTTCAGGGTCTCTGGTTTTTATTTACTTTAGGTCTTCATATTAACGTTATTATTTCTCTTCCTACTTTTGCATATCTTTATGCTATCTTTTCATTGGCGTGGAAAATCCCATTATTTTTCCTTCATTTCTTTTTTTCATTTTGGACATCACAGCATCGTCTTTAGTGCAATTTATCTCACAGTTCATCACAGCAGCGTAAATGGGGCCATAATTTCTCCATCTCCTGTTTTATTTCCACTGAGCCATGACCTTAGAGTAACCTAGATGGCCTTCCCCCAAAGAGGGAATTCTGGAGAAGGGCACATTGTGTCTGAGGCCAAAGATAACCCCACTGGCCACGTTGCATGTGGTACCCAAGGTCGGGAATTAAGGGGAAAGGGACCCTCCCATTTAGAACCTTCTTGCTGGTCTTCTGGGCTGGCTTCCCTCTTTCTGCACATCCGGGACATGCCTTTCCTGATGGCCACTTTCTCTGGATGCAATGTACTAAGCTGCGCTAGGTAAGGCTTCTTCTCTGATAAGCTTGGTGGCATCTCGGAACGTGTGTACTTATCTTTCAAGTGGGTGTAGTGTAATGGAAAGAACTTAAAGGTAGGCCGACTTGGGTTCTAATTTTGGTTTGTCTATTGCTAACTGTGTGACCTTGAGCGGCTTACCTCCTCTTCTTAGGATTTGGGCACAACGCACAAAGCCAGACGCTTGAAGGGTCAGCCTCCAACCAGAGGTTTATATTTCTCTGCTTTCTTGTCCTACCTACCTTCCGCCCCTTGTGTGAGGGTCTGTTTAGATAAAATGAGAGAACTCACTTTGAAAATTGCCTGATAGAGCTCACATGGTGTTCAGTGGTGGAATGCATAGTCAGAAGTACATTTTGATCAAACAACCATTAGTGATGACAATAGTTAAGTTAAAAAAAAATACACACCCCAGCCCAGTGACCTTTGAAAGTGATTCAGATGTGGATCAAGTCCTTATGTGTATTTTATTCACTCTTATTTGCTATTTTTCAGTAATCCTGAATGATGTGAATTTCATGGTGTGAAATTAAACTTGACTCAAAATTATAACACTTTATTCAGACAATAAAATGGAAGCCTTTGGGCTTATTAGTTTCTGCTGATTCAGTGTTGTGCTGGCTGGTCTCTGTTTGTCCTCCTGGTTGTGTCCTTTAGCCTTCTCTATCCTGCTCTTTGCCCTGGAAGTCTGGTATCTGTGGGCTACACCCCCAGAGCTCCTTCGCCCTTCCAGTTGGGGTTGGCCAAAGAGAAGCAATGGCAGAGCCTCAGAGGATGGGAGGAGAGCGGGGCTGGGTATTCCCTCCTCCAATCCTCAGGAGCCTTTCTTTCTCAGTGGCTGATTCCCTCGGAAACTACAGCCATGGTCCCTGACCTAAGGTTCCAAGTCTCACTGGGCTCCTGTGACTCTAATTCCCATCCTTGCCCCTGCAGTCTTAGGATTGAAAAGACTTCCTCTCCTGACACTCTCTCTTAACCCTAATCCATAACTCTGGGAGAAGTCCCTTCATTAGAGCCTCTGTGTTTGAATCATCCAGGGTGGATTCTCTTTCCTGCTGGGATCCTTATCTTAACTCTTAGTGCCTTCAATTTACCATAAGTCTAGATAGGAGATATCCAGATTCTTGGGTTCCTCTTCTCAGACCCTGCACCATGTTAGATCATGAAAAAGCTTCATCTCTGGGCTCAATCTGATTTTTCTTGCTAGAAATGCCTTCAGTTAATTATAGTTCTATATGTTCACTTCAATTTGGGGGTGAGGGTGGGGTTGAATGCTAAGTACAGGCATGAAAAACATTTTATCTTCTTTAAAATTGTTATCTAAGCAAATCTCTGAAGTCATTTAGATAAGAATCCACACAATAAACTTCTCCACCATGAAAAAAACTTTTTTTTTTTTGGTCTCAATAACTGTGATTATTGAATATCTAATTTCTCTATAAACTTCCCAAAGCATTTTAGGCAGTAGTCACGGTATAAATTACACACACATAAAATGACATTACTATTGTTTTTATTATGTGATGAAGTCACAGGTCTTTTGGCAGGCAGGAAGAGATTGCCTTCTCTCTGGCTAGTGGACCCTCCAGTTTTTAGTGTTAAGGAGATAGGGACTAAAATGATGAAATAGTAAGGAAAGTTGAGGGACATAAATATCTATACAATACTGAACCCAACACAGCACGGAAAATGTTTCAGTATTAAAGAAATAAGAGGAAGAGGGAAAAGAGAGATAAGGATTCTCAGGGTTTTTAAGAAAATTGAGAAGCAACGTATAAATGGACAAAAATTTTTATATATGAGGGAAGGGCAGAATTTTACAAGATCTCCTAATTTAAGATGGCCTCCCAACCTTTTGACAAGCTAGATGTGAAAAAAATTTTTTAAATTATCTAAGGCTTTATGGAGAAGCTGAATATGTACGAGAAAGTTTGATTACGTAAAAAAGGACAAATTATTGGTAGCTGTTAAAAGACTAGAAATTATCCAAGAAATTAAAGTTTAGAGGGAAAAGGGTATATATATATGTGGTAAAAAAAATCAGAATGCCAGCATAAAGCCAAGTGGTTGAAACGATTACATTTCCAGTAATATAGGAATAAAAAAGAGAACCTCCAGAAAAAAGCACATATGTTAATGAATGAGACAAAATTTCATGACTTTTTTGTAAATGGCTTGAAGAAATCAAATTCAAGGTTTTGTGTTTTTTTTAACATCTGTCATATACATACGAAAAGATATATGCTCTTGAGTATATTGCCACTAAAAAAGAATTGTTACTATCTTAATGAATCATCTGTGGGATCAGGAAGGAGTTACCCCAAGAGATCTCTCCACCAAATAAAAAGCAAAATGTTTCAGTTAGTAAGCACTGAGAAACTGTAAACTTCTGTTTTGTGTTCAATTATGTCCCCCCAAAACAATATGTTGAAGTCCTAACCCCTGGTACCTATGAATGTGACCTTATTTGGCAACAGGGTCTTTGCAGATGTAATTAAGATGAGGTCATACAGTGGGCCTTAATCCAAAATGACAGGTGGCCTTGTAAAAAGAGGGACATTTGGACACAGGCACAGACACACAGGGAGAACGCCATATGAGGACAGAGGAGAGTTTGGAGGGATGCCACTGCGAGCCAATGAATGACAAGGATTGCTGGCAACTGTCAGAAGCAAGGAAGAGGCAAAGAAGGATGTTACCCAGAGCCTCAGAACTGTGACAGGATAAATTTCTATTGTTTTAAGCACCCAGTTTGTGACGCCTTGTTACAGCAGCCCTAGGAAATGAATACAACTTTTTTCTTGTCCTTCATGATGGCGGAGTACCGAAGGTGGGGTCTTGGGAGAGGTCCACCCAGGGTGCAGGGAATAAGGGGGTGCACGGTTTGTAGAGAACTTGTAAACAGTAATTACACTGGACTAAAAGTTGGTCTGTTATCATCACCGTGCCATCACCAATTCCAATCCATGTCAGTGATCATCAATTATGCCTCCCCACAAATGTGGTCCTGGTGTCAGATCTAAACATTTGCTGCACTTCTCATTGTTAAAATGAGCTTCAGATTAGCACACTTAAATGCTGTCCTTGAACGACAAATGTATTCTGTGTGAAAGTTAATTTGGAGAATTCAGTTACACAGTCAGTCTGCACCACAGACGGGGGTCAGCCACTCACATTCCTTTTGGAGTAAAGCTTCAGAATTGCTCAAGCTCTCTGTAAGGTGTAAGGTTGGTGTCTTCTATACCTCTGATACTGCGTATTCCTGCTTGTAAAGAGTGGATCCAAAGTAAACAGTGATAGCCCTGATTGTCAAGAGGAAACTTGAGATAGTTTAACTCTGCCTCCCTATGTGACCATTTGGATTTTTTATTGGTGTTTAGAAAAATTTTTTTTGATGGGGGAGAAATTTAAAAGTTGATAGAAAGGATAGCAAAGACCTGGATAACACTGTGGTTTCTGGAATTTCTTGTGAAATAGGATTTTGATGAATCTGTACCAAAATTATTCTTGCCTTTAAGACTTTTTCTAACTACTTATAGATCTGTGGCTTAACATGAAAGACACTCTTCTAAAAGGAAATAAATATAAAGGGTGATTCAATCAACTATGATTGGGAATAGATGGACAAATCTTATTATGCTGTGTTTGGAACATGGATGGGTGAAGATCAATGTTGATGAAGTCATTGACAAATGTGCAAAGTTAAGGTTTGAAAATAGAAACTGTTATGCTATTATTCATTACTGTGCTAAATCAATATGTAGGCATAAATCTTTTGCCCTTTTTAAAAATATACAGTTTTGGGGCTTCCCTGGTGGCGCAGTGGTTGAGAATCTGCCTGCCAATGCAGGGGACACGGGTTCGAGCCCTGGTCTGGGAAGATCCCACATGCCGTGGAGCAACTAAGCCCATGAGCCACAACTACTGAGCCTGCGCGTCTGGAGCCTGTGCTCGGCAACAAGAGAGGCCGCGATAGTGAGAGGCCCGCGCACCGTGATGAAGAGTGGTCCCCACTTGCCGCAACTAGAGGAGCCCTCGCGCAGAAACGAAGACCCAACACAGCCATAAATAAATTAATTAATTAATTTAAAAAAAAATGAAACAATTAAAAAATATATATATATACAGTTTTGGTAATAAAAAGTACTAATTCGTTATGGTGTTAGTTTCTTACCACAAACCGGATGGCTTAAAACAACAGAAATTTATTTTCTCACGTTCCTTGGGACCAGAAATCTGAAATCAAGCTGATGGCAGGGCTGATTGCTCTTGGGGGCTCTGAGGGCAAATCTCATGCCTCTCTCCTAGATTCCTGTGACTGCTGGCAAGCCTTCCAAGGTCTGCCTCCGGCTTCTCACACCTTCCCGCTGTGTCTGTGTTTTTCTTTCTTCTTGTAAGGACACTTATACTTGGATTTAGGGATCACCCAGTTAATCCAGAATGATCTCATCTTGAGATCCTTCACTTATTTACATCTTCAAAGACCCTGGTATCTTTTGGGGAGACACAACTCAATCCAATAAAGTAACATTTTTTCCTGTTGTGTACTGCAATACTTATTTTATTATTTTAATTTTTTGGCATGATTTTACATGCAAAGCTTTATAAAGAAAAATTTCACTGTCTCTGTTGCTATTCTGGCCATTATTTTTATTTATTTAATGATAAATGATACAATGATATCTGACCTTAGTATGAGTTCACCAAGTACAGAGATTATTCAGAAGAGGATGCAAGAAGGGAAACTTACAATCACTTTTTAGTTGCTGTGCACGTCAGGGTGCAACTATAGAGACAAGGTGGGCCCTGGAGAGCTGGCAAGTGCTAAGCAGATCCTGGCTGCTCAAGGCAGAGGGATAGCAGGGTTGGGAAGGGTGGCTTTGGACAAATAGAAGATGACATGAGGGCATTGGGACTGGGAGAGAAGGAGCCAGCTACCCTGTGTTTATTCTTTCATGCATAAAGAAACAATGGAAAATGAAAGAATGAATGAGATACACAATTAGTAAGCCATAGCATATCAGCTTTAAGTGAGTCTTTAGAGAAGAATTCATCCTAACTGCCTCATTTTAAAGAGGAAATAGAAGTCCATAGAGGTCTAACGTGTTATCTAAGAAGGCTCATTACATTTGTGTGGAAACCACTATTCCAATGGTGTGGGAACAGGACCCTGAGCACGTGTTCAGGAAGTTGTCATCATCTGACCTGGGGACTTCTTTTAACTCTCTACTACATATTTATATGAAATGCAACCAAATACGCCTCCTCAAGTATTGCCATTATAGTCTCAAATTTATTATAGGAAGATCAAAATAAAGTAAAAAAACGTCAAAAACTGAGTCAAATGATACTTTACTCAGAAATACTCACCTTGTGTATATTTAGTCTCAGATATGTTAAATGACAACCACTTAGAAATGCATTACAGAATTCCTTTAATAAAATGTAAAATCCAGAGTTAATAGCTATATATATATTTTAATGACACACATTTATTGCCACACATAATTCATTGCATACATTAAGTATGAAATTTCCTGTGGGCAATAATAAATGTGATTTATAAGTCACAAGTTTGTGTGAAGTCTATTTCTTATTCTCTGGAGAACACTTCCAAAAACCATCAAAAATTAGAAATACAGTCTAAAACAATTGGAGACTTATTTCTTTGTGGAATAATCTTTGTTTTAGTTCATCCTACAAAATATATTTTAAAATGAAATTAGCTTATTTATATTCCTATCATAAAAATTATACAAAAATTAAAAGATGCAATTTTAAGGCTTTCTTCATTTTAATCACTGGAGTAATATACTCATTTATTTAAGATTTTGAATAAATAATTTTCTTCTGTATTTTTTAAAATTAAAAACAAACTTTACTAGTACAAAATCAGTGAATGTAAATTGTAAAAAAGTTAAAAATAAAGAAAATTAAGACACTATGTTCCCAACACAAAAAGCACTTTAATAAAGATGGCTTTATATTTTTATACATATAAATCTTTTACCACATGAAATAGTATGATATATAATGTGTAGGGAGTGATCTTCTTTTGTCAGTTAATATTTTTTATTTTTCCATGTAACTAAAACTATCCCATCTGGTATCCAAATCATATTAAATTGCCCCAATTATACCCAAAATGTCTTTATAGCTGGTTTTTCCAAGAAGAATCTAAATCAGTACTGTGTATTGTAACTTGTCTTAAGTCTGTAATCTAGAAGAGCTGAGGGCAAAGCCATCAGGTTCCCTGTTTTTGTAAATAAATGGGAATACAGACACTCTCATGTATTTAAGTGTTGTCCATGGCTGTTTTCACTCTATAAAGACAGAATTTAGTAGTTGTGAAAGAGGCCATATGGGCCACAAAGTCTAAAATATTTATTATCTGGCCCTTTACAGAAAAAGATGTGCTCACCCTTGATCTAGAAAAGTCTTCTTTTTCACGACACTAAATTGTTGATGTATCTGGATGTGTTATCCTCCAGAACGTCACACCCTCTGGATTTATCTGGTTGCTTCTTATAATATCTTAGTTTATTCTTCTTACTGGCTATTTTTGCCCACGCACTACAATAGTCTCAATTACCTTAGTGTCAGTATGACTGGGGTTTCATACACACTAAAAGGACACATGAAAACGAATGAATGTAGGGAATTCCCTGGTCCTGCCAAATTTTTCTTAGTTTTTTTCTGAAATTCCTTTAACTTGGGATAAGTCTTTTTATTATCTCAATAGAAAAAATGATTTCAAATGAAAATGCCTCAGGAGAAAGAAGAATGGAGGAGACAGCACAGACAAATAGCTGGATTTTCAGGCAGGGGATGAGGGGAAGTAAGGAGGATAAAGCATAGTGGGAAACCCAATCATACATCGGGTGAATTACAGATAAGGTCCAGGCCGGTGGGCAATAGAAGCAAGAAGCCCACAGGAAGGTTTTGGTTTTCTGAAAGGGTGGAGAGAAGAAAAACTAGAAAGAAGGGAAAATGGGAATTTCAATGACAAACCATGTCAGTTCCAGAATTTTGCCTGGAGCCAATTCTGAGCAGTAAATATTGAGTGGGTAAGATGGATTGCAAGCACTTCAAAACTCTTTCATGTTTCCATCTTCCTAATGGGAGGCATTGCATAGTCATATAGATGAATAAGACAGATGTACCACTTGCCTAGTTCAGATTATATTTCTATGACATTGTTAGCTATAAACTCCAAGTATCCTTTAATGGTCTAACTCTATCCTTTACACTGCAGTATTCATTTTCAGCCAATGACTTACAACAGAATAATTGAACACTATCATAAAATTTACTACTACTCAAGCTTTTTAAGTACTGGGTAATTCTTTTGCGATCTTTGATTTTAGCATGCTGATTGACTCTAGCCCAAGACCAGCTGACTAAGCAAAGCCAAGTTCACTAAATTTCCTGCAGTAAAGGAGATCATCACCTTATCTTAAAAGGAGGAAGTTAGGGAAGGAGTTTATTATTATTATTATTATTATTATTATTATTATTAAAGTTTTGAGGTTTAGGCCAAGTGCTTAAGATGGGTCTTTCAAACAGGGACTGACCCCAACCCTAACCCTAACCCTAACCCTAAGACCCATGGCTTGAAAATACAGGTTTGGCGAACATAGCAAAGCAAGGTTCTGATGAGCAAGCTGTTGGCACAAGGTGAGCAAATCATTCTGATGAGAGAGCTATTTGCCCAGATGAGCAAATTGTTTGCCTTGATAAACTGGCTTGCAAAGATTTCCTGAAGCAAATGGTATAGTTAATTATTGGTTTACAGTCTTATCTTCTGGAGCATGAATTACCTGGAACAATCAGGTCACATTAACATAGGTGGTCTCAGTTCTCAGTCTCAATGCCAAGTTATGTTGGTTGACTCAGGTGGTCTCAGGCTTCAAGAACTTCAAGTGAAGTGAAATTTTAAAAAACAAAGACATAAATCATTGCCTTAATTGTTTTATGTATTAATCAGAGAGATTTGTTTTATTATACCAAAATTATGTTGGAAATTTTCCAATTTGCTTTCAATGATTATTTAATTTATTATGATCATTTACTTTGAGTGACATGATTTGTTATTTATAAGAACAAATATTAAGGGTATGGTATTGAAGATACTCGGCCTTTTCCCTTAGTGATAATTATAGCTACTTTAGACAACTTTTTTTAATTAAAAGAATATATCAAAACTAGCATGCTCATTGAGGGCTACTGGAGTCTTGTTCTAGTAAAATATGCAGGAGGAATCTATGTTTTTCAATAGATATTTAAAAACAATTTTGCCAATTAAAGTGATTTCTTAAGATACTTTATATAAAAAAAAGTCGATTTTTCATTTATACTTTCCCTTTCATTTATCAGATATTTATTGGGCATCTACAACTTGTAAGACACTGTATAAAGTCTCTAGCAATTTCAAATATTAGTTTTTCCAGTGCCCTGACCTCCAGGAGCTGATAGTTTAATAAAATGGATAGCACAGAAAACCATGAGTGAGGTAGATTTTGTGGAAATTAAGAGGAGTCATATAAAGCATTTCCAAATGATAGTGTTAAAATATAATTTCTAAAAAAAGTTAAAATATGATTCTCATGCCAATATAGAATGACATGAGTCAGAGTTTTATTAACTCATTAATGAGGGAAACACTAAAATGATAAAGCTGCTCCAAAGAGCATTTTGAGGAACTGGGTCTTTATTGGCACTTTGAGAAAAGAATGTTAGAATAGGATGGGTAGGTTAGATACAAAATTGGTAAAGGTCTAAAGGGCAGTAAAATCGTAACCTTGAGGATTATGTTTTCTACCAGAATAAAATGTACAAGTAAACATAATTTCACAGAGTCTAAGCCCTTAATTAATAGTAAATAGTAAAGTCAAATGAGGCCTTTCCTGAGATAATTAAATAATCTTTATATGAGCCTATTTTATACATGACATTGAAAGTAGTGTTTTCATGCGGAAATTCCTATATGACATTTCTTGGGGATGTCATTCGAAATCCTGAATCCCAAGAAAAATCACCTGAGATAATAGAAAACAGGAAGAAGTATTCTAATTCTTCTACAAGAATTAAAGCTTAACAATCGATGTAGAGGCATTATTGGTTCAAAGGAATCCACTGACACCTACTTGAAAGCAAGAGCAATAAATGATCTTACACAGAGAAGAAGGTTATGCTCAATGTTACTAGGGACCAGGAAAGTTTTAGACAATTTTTCTTAACAGGCATAAGAAGAAGGATCAGAAAACACTCTTAGAGAAAACTGTTGACAATTATAATTGTAATTTAAAGTTGCAAATGCAGATAGGGTGCGGGTAAGGAGAAAAGAAAGGCTTTCTAAGCAGAGGGACCTCTGTGAACAGAAGGTGTGAGGAATCTATAAAACTTTTAAAAAAGGGAAATTAAGGTGGGACCAGATGGTAGAAGGTCTTGAAATTCCGTGGTAGGATTTGAGTTTTAATCTGCGAGCAGAGTGATTATATGATTACAAGTGGGTTTTGTGTGGGTAATTAAGGCTGCAGATTGTTGGGAATGGGATGAGTGAAGTTAGGCTGAAGGACGGACGAGGCTGGAGTCAGGCAGATGGGTTAGGGCGATGTGGGCACAGTTTAGGTTAGATGTAACTCTGGTCTTAGCTAGGTTATGGCAGTAGGACGGAGAATAAAGGGAAAACAGGTATGCTATTTCGGTAGTAAATCCCAAAAGGCAGGGCAGATGCTTGGATGTGTGTATGGGATGGGAAGGGGCTGATAGGAAGGGGAGAAGAGTTAAAAAATAACTGTGAGACTGGAATACTCATATAGGAAGCCTAGATTTTCTGCTTTGCCATGATAATAAGCTTGAATATTCATCAAAAGAAGGGTTTTCTATAAATTATTTCATTTGAAATAAATTTTGTTTCTGTGTCGAAGTTACAGAAAAATGAAAAAAAAATTCCAAAATATATTCTGTCTTTTGCATGAGAAGGTCATTTAGATAATAACCAGCATACAGTGAGGGCAGTGGTCTTTGGAAATAAGCCAGCCCAGATAGCAAGGGTCTGGAGAGAACCTCATCAGTTGAAAACCCAAACTTGGATTCTTTTCAAGCCAGTCTGTGTCTTGGTCAATATCTCTTGGCCATTGGCATTGTGAATTGGCTGTGAGGAAAGCAAGGGAAAGTGTTTTGGAGATAGAAGGGCTCAGGGGAAGGAATCATTTTCCCCCGACCTTGGACAGCATAAGAAGAAAGAGAACAGATCTATTATAAATCCATGAGAAAATAGAAAATTAAAATCAATACAAACTATTCACTCATCAATTCATTCAGCCCTACATAATAACTCTTATTCTGAGGATCTTGGATTAGCGCTCTGTTTTATGAAGTTTTCTCCTTCTGTACTAAAGAGAATCCTGACTCAGGACACTTTTGCTCCTTATTTTTCTAAGCTATAGAATGCTTAGAATGCTATACTTCTGCTATACATGTATACGTAATGAGATGTGTATATTTGGTATATGTGTGTGTGTGTATACAACGCTTAGTTACCTGTGTTTCAGTATTCTATCTTACACAGAAATTATCTTGATATTCAAAGACTCTCCATCAACTAACTCATTTTAATTATTGTCTAAGGTGTAATGTTATCTAAGAACCTTAGAAATTCTGTTCAAGCTGATATACTACAAAACATAATTACTGTTCTAAAAATGTTAGACTCATGTTTCAATCTACTTGAACACATAAGTTTATATTTTTACATGCCTACACATTATGTAGAATGTTAGTTTTCTGGTCAATAAACCAGTATAAGTCATTTAAGATATCAGATGAACTAGTGCCTTCATGCGAAAACAAAGTGGAATTTCGTGCTTGTGTTACATGCTTCACTGATAACCTCAGGGAAAAGACATATAGTTGTTAGGTGTTACTTGTGTTTTGTAAATCAAAATTATTAAAACAAGTCTGACTTGTCCAAAGATTCACCTTAAATATGGGAACCCAAGTTCCTATTTAAAAGAAGCTTCTGGGAATTCCCTGGCAGTCCAATGTTTAGGACTTGGCGCTGTGACTGCCGGGGCCCCCGGTGATCCCTGGTTGGGGAACTAAGATCCTGCAAGCCTTGCAGTGTGGACAAAAAAAATTAAAAATAAAAATAAAAGAGCTTCTGAGCCAGTAGTTTCTGATACAAGTTCATTTTGGTTTTTGTTTTACTTAAAAGGCTAGCATAATAAAATATTAGAAACTCTTTTTATTTTCTGGAAATTTTGGCAAATAATTGATTTATATAAGCACACATTTATTTCTGTGAAACAATCAGAAGAGAAGTTTTTTAACTTAAGAGGTGTTATAATCTAATTCAATAACAACCTCTGGAGATAGGAGAATATTTGAGTGGTAAAGGTCTTTTCTGGTTACAGACACCAAGGTATCCAAAGAGCTTGTAGTTTCAGTCACAGATCTCACAAGTCAGAGAGAACACAGAAACACAAAGCCTCACCAGTCTAGCTCTCAAAAAGCTTATTCTCTCTGAATTTATTTGTGATCACATGTAAGCAAGAAAAGAGAAAAGACTAACTAACTGGAAACTGCCGCCCTTCACCAGCTCAATCAACACAACTCATTAAATGGGCAAACCATTAAACCAGATTCCTAGCCATCATTCTAATAACAACGACAACAGCAATCACAACAATAACTTACCAGCTACGTGCAAACACATAAGCGCACAGACACAAAGAGAGCTTGCAGACTTCCACACAAACCAGAACCAGAACCAAATTTGGCCAAGATTTGAAAGGAAAAGGAAGGGCTTGGCATCAGGTTAAAGAAAAAAGAGAAGAAACAGTGAAGTTCCAGTACTGCTGGAAAATTACCCTGGAGGCCTAGAAAAGACGAGTCCATGCAGAATACTTCTTGGAAAAACACTTTAATTGGTTCTGGCTCGGAAGTCCACTTGGACATGTTTAACCATCTCCAAAACAAAGTCTAATTTTTGGAAAGTTAAAAACATTGTCCTTATTCAATTATAGAAGGAGCACATGTCAAAAATTGTATTCTTGTTAGTTAATGAGGGAACCAGCAGGATCACAAGGCTGATTCAAAGAATTCGTGGAACAAAGATGTGTATAATCAGAAAGCCAAAGGAATGCAGAAACAGATTTTCTAATAGATAAAAAATTGGTTAGTGTCTTATGGGACCATACAAGTATAATAATTGGAGTTGTTATTTCTACCAGACTGAAATCTACAAGTAGACTTCTAACTTCATAATGTCTACGCTTTGATCAAATAAACAGTGACGTCTCACACAGGTACATTTGCCTAAATAATTATGACATGTGGGGACCTTGAAGGCTTTGAATAGACTTTGGATTTTACCCAAAGTGCAGTGTTTTCAGGATAGTGACGATGGTGGTGTGGCTTAGGGTATTGGCAAGGGAAACCGAGAATGCTCTGTGGATTCTAGATATATTTTAAGGAGGAAGATATCCAGGATGATGGTCAGATTACTGACATGAGCAACTGGGGGTATTTGGGTGTCATTTACTGAGATAGAACTGGAAGGGGAGCAGATGGAGAGGGGGATGGGAAATTTAATTTGGGAAGCAGTAGGTGGGAGATGTTTGTGAAATAACTAAGAGGTTATTTTAAGTAGACAGTTGGACATTTGGGTCTGGGGCTCAGAGGAGAGGTCAGGATAAGAGATAATTGACAATTTGGGGATGGGAAAGTGAGGGCATGGATGACCTCAAGGAGGGGAGACTCAGAGTGAGAAATGTGCTCGGAATGGAGGCTCTGGTACTCCAAACTTGAGAGGTCAGGTAAGAGAGGAGGAGTCCACACAAAGGAGACAAGATGAGGGGCCATTGAAATCGGAGAACCTGGGGAGTGAAGAGAAGAGAGTGGGTTTTGAGTGTTTATCAAAGAAAACTCTGAGACTTGGTCACTCTTATGGGTTGGATTGTGTCTCCCCAAAAACATATGTTGAAGTCCTAATCCCTAGTACCTCAGAATATGAGTGTATTTGGAAATAGGGTCCTTGCAGCAATAATTAGTTGAGATGAAGTCATACAAGTGCTGAACATTCATGACTTGAGCTAGAGTGGCCTTGCTAAAGGGTGAGGCAGAGCCATACTCGAGTGGATGGTGGAGTAAGCCATGGACACGTGGAGACAGCTTGCACAGAGCTATGATCCCCAGACTTCATTGGCTCATAGAAGCTCTAAGAAGTTTAGGAAAACTGTGTACCCCCAGCACAGTGGTACGTGGACAATGTTCATCATAATTTTAAGTAATTTCAAAATATATATGTTTAAAAATATATATGTTTCAGCATTCTTTTGGGTTCTGTACCCAGTTTCAACGTGTGTGTGTGTGTGTGTGTGTGTGTGTGTGTGTGCCTCCCACTGAAACTGAGTAGGACCCTGTGGGGGTCCTGGGCATGGAAGCCTTTCTGTCCCCCATTTCTTGTAGGAAACAGACTCCAACCTCCATGACATTTCCTGAGTTCCAAAGGGCAGATTCGAACAGTTGCTAATCCAGGAAGGGAAGGGATACAAAGACAAGGGAGGGGCAGCCAAGAAACAATAGTGCAGCCTGGGGGCAGGGTCCTGGTTCCTCCTCAAGGGAGACACGTAACAATGTCTTTAAACTCTTTATAGTATTAAAACGCAACAAATGGAAGATGTCAGCATTCTTCATACCAGAGAAGCTCATCAAGATTACTCGAGACCCGGGGCTTCCCTGGTGGCGCAGTGGTTGAGAATCTGCCTGCCAATGCAGGGGACACGGGTTCGAGCCCTGGTCTGGGAAGATCCCACGTGCCGCGGAGCAACTAGGCCCGTGAGCCACAATTACTGAGCCTGCGCGTCTGGAGCCTGTGCTCCGCAACAAGAGAGGCCGCGATAATGAGAGGCCCGCGCACCGCGATGAAGAGTGGCCCCCGCTTGCCGCAACTAGAGAAAGCCCTCGCACAGAAACGAAGATCCAACACAGCCATAAATAAATAAATAAAATAAATAAACCCCAAAAAAGTTAAAAAAAAAAAAAAAAAGATTACCTGAGACCAGATTAGAGGAGTGCAGGCCCTGCACACACCCTTATCTTATCAGCAACTCCACCCTTGAACCGTTGCCATAAAACTCCTTATCAAACTCCCCTGGGTTGGAACACATAGTTTTTGAGGGCAGGAGCCTGCTGTGTCCCCCTTTGCCTGACAAAGCAATAAAGCTATTCTTTTCTACTTCACCCAAAACTCTGTCTCTGAGATTTGATTTGGCACCAGTGCACAGATGCCGAGCTTTCAGCATCACCACCAACAAGAAATTTTCGGACACCAGCAGGGTGTCCTACAATTCAACTCGATTCTGACACTCTTTATCTGGAGCTAGCATTAGATTCCTCAGGTTGAGGGCTCAGTCCTACAGACAGCACCCTGCATTCCCTTCCGACGCCAATCACAAGTCCAGGTTGTCACCTGTATTTCTGTGCTTTAGATTGGGGGTTCCAGTGACCCAATCCCCCTCCCTGTGTTTGATTAATTTTGCTAGAGGGGCTCACAGAACTCAGAGAAACATTTTATTACTAGATCACTGGTGTATTAGAAAAGGATATAATTCAGGAACATCCAGATGGAAGAGATACAGAGACCAAGGTATGTGGGAAAGGGCTCAGAGCTTCCGTGCCCTTTGAGAGCACACCATTCTCCTCAAATCTCCATGTATTTGCTAACCTGGAAGCTTTTTGAATCCCATTCTTTTCAGTTTTATGGAGGCTTCATTACATGTTCATGATTGATTAACTCATTGGCTATTGGTGATTGAACTCATTTTCCAGTTCCTCTCCCCTTCCTGGAGGTCAGGGTGTGGGGCTAAAGTTCCAACCCTCTAATCACAAGGTTCTTCTGATTATTAGAGCCCATCCTTAGGGAGAGTCCCAAAGCCACCTTATTAACATAATAAAAGACACCTCCATCACTCTTTTACAAATTCCAAGGGTTTTAGGAGCTCTGTGCTAGAAATGGAGATGAAGACAAAGGGTCTATATATACTCGTTATTATAAATCAAAATATCACAGGCATGTTGAAATTTTAAGATAAAACTATTGTATGGTCTTTTAAAATTTACTTAGGAAATCCACATACAATCACAATTTGATATTCAGAAATTTTACTTAAAATATCCATGAATGAGTTGGAAATTTTATGTCATTCTTTTTCCCTTATAGTCTTATTTCCATTTGATTTCTTCTACAGAATTTTATCATATCTTTATGCTTGGAAATCATTTTTTGAGCAATGTTTGCAACAAATTATAGACACTGAAATTAAATTTTTAAAAAGTCCCATAACCATAATCTTCTAAGTATTAAATATTTTTCTTCTGGGTTAAATATTTCTTACAATTAATATTTGCATACAAGTCAAGACAATAGGATGCATTATACAATTTGATAAGTTATTGTTAAACATATAAAAGTTACTAGAAATGTGCCTGTTAAAGAGATAAATGGAGATTTTTCTTCAAGTAATTTAAGTATCCAAGGTTCAATATTATTTTTTGTGAAAATGAGACAGAGTTCTGCATCAATACTTTTCCTATTTTTTACTTTTATTAATATATTCCCTGAGAAAACTTTTCACAGAATTAAGTAGACAAGAACAGAAGGACTTTTGTTCTAGCAGTGCCATTCATTTCTTTAAATGCCTTCTGAGGTTTATGGCAAAAATCAGAGAGTATATATCAAAAATCATTTTAAATAGCCTATTGGTTGACAAAAGGATGCGGTTTTCCTTCAGCTAGGTTGAAAGTAAGAATTAGAAAAAGATCTTTTACCCAGTTGCTACAATTATTCACTTTCTCAACATCTATACCAACATTTTGAATTGCCCCTTTGTTAGGCATCAGAAGGGTAGGGTGGTTGATACCTGAAGGCAATGAAATTCAAGAAGTTTAAGCTTCTTGATCCCTCAGACAAAACTATAATTCAAAAAGATACATGCACCTCTATGTTCATAGCAGCACTATTCACAATAGTCGAGACATGGAAACAACCTACGTGTCCATCGACAGATGAATGGAAAAAGAAGATGTGGTACATATATACAATGGAATACCATTCAGACATAAAAAAAGAATGATAATGCTATTTGCAGCAATGTGGATGCAACTAGAGATATCATACTAAGTGAAGTCAGAAAGAGAAAGAAAAATACCATACGATATCACTTATATGTGGAATCTAAAATATGACACAAATGAACCTATCTATGAAATTGAAACAGAATCAGAGACATAGAGAATAGACTGGTGGTTGCCAAGGGGGAGGGGGATGGGGGAGGGTTGGTTTGGGAGTTTGGGGTTAGCAGATGCAAACTGGTATATATAGAATGGATAAATAACAAGGTCCTACTGTATAGCACAGGGAACTATATTCAATATCCTGTGATAAACCATAACGGAAAAGAATATGAAAAAGAGTATATATGTATATATGTATAATTGAGTCACTTTCCTGTACAGCAGTAATTAACACATTGTAATTCAACTATACTTCAATAAAAAATAAATTATATATTAAAAAATGCACATGCCACAGCAAATGCTGTGAGTTAGCCTCGCTACTTGAAGTGTGGTTTGTGGCTGGGCAACACCACTGTCACCCGGGCATGCCCTGGGCATTGTCAAATATGTAGACCTTCGAGATAGACTCATCCACCAGAAGGCAGACAGCAGAAGCAAGAAGAACTACAATCCTGCAGCCTGTGGAACAAAAACCACATTCACAGAAAGATAGACAAGATGAAAAGGCAGAGGGCTATGTACAAGATGAAGGAACAAGATAAAACCCCAGAAAAACAACTAAATGAAGTGGAGATAGGCAACCTTCCAGAAAAAGAATTCAGAATAATGATAATGACTATGATCCAGGACCTTGGAAAAAGAATGGAGGCAAAGATCAAGAAGATGCAAGAAATGTTGAACAAAGACCTAGAAGAATTAAAGAACAAACAAACAGAGATGAACAATACAATAACTGAAATGAAAACTACACTAGAAGGAATCAATAGCAGAATAACTGAGGCAGAAGAACAGATAAGTGACGTGGAAGACAGAATGGTGGAATTCACTGCCGCAGAACAGAATAAAGAAAAAAGAATGAAAGGAAATGAAGACAGCCTAAGAGACCTCTGGGACAACATTAAATGCAACAACACTCACATTGTAGGGGTCCCAGAAGGAGAAGAGAGAGAGAAAGGACCCGAGAAAATATTTGAAGAGATTATAGTCGAAAACTTCCCTAACATGGGAAAGGAAATAGCCACCCAAGTCCAGAAAGCGCAGCGAGTCCCATACAGGATAAATCCAAGGAGAAACACGCTGAGACACACAGTAATCAAACTGGCAAAAATTAAAGACAAAGAAAAATTATTGAATGCAGCAAGGGAAAAATGACAAATAATATACACAGGAACTCCCATAAGGTTAACAGCTGATTTCTCAGCAGAAACTCTACAAGCCAGAAGGGAGTGGCATGATATACTTAAAGTGGTGAAAGGGAAGAACCTACAACCAAGATTACTCTACCCGGCAAGGATCTCATTCAGATTCGATGGAGAAATCAAAAGCTTTACAGACAAGCAAAAGCTAAGAGAATTCAGCACCACCAAACCAGCTCTACAACAAATGCTAAAGGAACTTCTCTAAGTGGGAAACACAAGAGAAGAAAAGGACCTACAAAAACAAACCCAAAACAATTAAGAAAATGGTCATAGGAACATACATATTGATAATTACCTTAAACGTGAATGGATTAAATGCTCCAACCAAAAGACACAGGCTTGCTGAATGGATACAAAAACAAGACCCATATATATGGGTCTACAAGAGACCCACTTCAGACCTAGGGACACATACAGAATGAAAGTGAGGGGATGGAAAAAGATATTCCATGCAAATGGAAATCAAAGGACAGCTGCAGTAGTAATACTCATATCAGATAAAATAGACTTGAAAATAAAGAATGTTACGAGAGACAAGGAAAGACACTACATAATGATCAAGGGATCAATCCAAGAAGAAGATATAACAATTATAAATATATATGCACCCAACATAGGAGCACCTCAATACATAAGGCAACTGCTAACAGCTATAAAAGAGGAAATCAACAGTAACACAATAATAGTGGGGGACTTTAACACCTCACTTACACAAATGGACAGATCATCCAAAATGAAAATATAAAAGGAAACAGAAGCTTTAAATGACACAATAGACCAGAAAGATTTAATTGATATTTATAGGACATTCCATCCAAAAACAGCAGATTATACTTTCTTCTCAAGTGCACACAAAATATCCTCCAGGATAGATCACATCCTGGGTCACAAATCAAGCCTCAGTAAATTTAAGAAAATTGAAATCATATCAAGCATCTTTTCTGATCACAACACTATGAGATTAGAAATGAATTACAGGGGAAAAAAAAGTAAAAAACACAAACACACGGAGCCTAAACAATACGTTACTAAATAACCAAGAGATCACTGAAGAAATCAAAGAGGAAATCAGAAAATACCTAGAGACAAATGACAATGAAAACACGATGATCCAAAACCTATGGGATGCAGCAAAAGCAGTTCTAAGAGGGAAGTTTATAGCTATACAAGCCTACCTCAAGAAACAAGAAAAATCTCAAATAAACAATCTAACGTTACACCTAAAGGAACTTTAGAAAGAAGAACAAACAAAACCCAAAGTTAGCAGAAGGAAAGAAATCATAAAGATCAGAGCAGAAATAAATGAAATAGAAACAAAGAAAACAATAGCAAAGATCAATAAAACTAAAAGCTGGTTCTTTGAGAAGATAAACAAAATTGATAAACCATTAGCCAGACTCATCAAGAAAAAGAGAGAGAGGACTCAAATCAATAAAATTAGAAATGAAAAAGGAGACGTTACAACAGACACCACAGAAATACAAAGCATCCTAAGAGACTACTACAAGCAACTCTATGCCAATAAAATGGACAACCTGGAAGAAATGGACACATTCTTAGAAAGGTATAACCTTCCAAGACTGAACCAGGAAGAAATAGAAAATATGAACAGACCAATCAAAAGTAATGAAATTGAAACTGGGATTAAAAATCTTCCAACAAACAAAAGTCCAGGACCAGATGGCTTCACAGGTGAATTCTATCAAACATTTAGAAAAGAGCTAACACTCATGCCTCTCAAACTCTTCCAAAAAATTGCAGAGGAAGGAACACTCCCAAACTCATTCTATGAGGCCATCATTTCCCTGATACCAAAACCAGACAAAGATACTACTAAAAAAGAAACTTACAGACCAATATCAATGGTGAATATAGATGCAAAAATCCTCAACAAAATACTAGCAAACAAAATCCAACAACATATTAAAAGGATCGTACACCATGATCAAGTTGGATTTATCCCAGGGATCCAAGGAGTCTTCAATATACGCAAATCAATCAATGTGATACACCATATTAACAAACTGAAGAATAAAAACCATATGATCATCTCAATAGATGCAGAAAAAGCTTTTGACAAAATTCAACACCCATTTAGGATAAAAACTCTCCAGGAAGTAGGCATAGAGGGAACCTACCTCAACATAATAAAGGCCATATACGACAAACCCACAGCCAACATCATTCTCAATGGTGAAAAACTGAAAGCATTTCCTCTAAGATCAGGAACAAGACAAGGATGTCCACTCTCACCACTGTTATTCAACATAGTTTTGGAAGTCCTAGCCATGGCAATCAGAGAAGAAAAAGAAATGAAAGGAATACAAATTGGAAAAGAAGAAGGAAAAGTGTCACTGTTTGCAGATGACCTGATACTATACATAGATAATCCTAAAGATGTCACCAGAAAACTACTAGAGCTAATCAATGAATCTGCTAAATTTGCAGGATACAAAATTAATGCACAGAAATCTCTTGCATTCCTATACCCTAATGATGAAAAATCTGAAAGAGAAATTGAGGAAACACTCCCATTTACCACTGCAACAAAAGAATAAAATACCTGGGAATAAACCTACCTAGGGAGACAAAAGACCTGTATGCACAAAACTATAAGACACTGATGAAAGAAATTAAAGATGATACCAACAGATAGAGTTATATACCATGTTCTTGGATTGGAAGAATAAATATTGTGAAAATGACTATACTACCCAAAGTAATCTAGAGATTCAATGCAATCCCTATCAAACTACCAGTGGCATTTTTTACAGAACTAGAACAAAAAATCTTAAAATTTGTATGGAGACACAAAAGACCCTGAATAGCCAAAGTAGTCTTGAGGGAAAAAAATGGGGCTGGAGGAATCAGACTCCCTGACTTCAGACTATACTATAAAGCTACAGTAATCAAGACAATATAGTACTGACACAAAAACAGAAACATAGATCAATGCAACAGGATAGAAAGCCCAGAGATAAACCCATGCACTTATGGTCAACTAATCTATGACAAAGGAGGCAAGGATATACAATGGAGAAAAGACAGTCTCTTCAGTAAGTGGTGCTGGGAAAACTGGACAGCTACATGTAAAAGAATGAAATTAGAACACTCCCTAACACCATACACAAAAATAAACTCAAAATGTATTATAGACCGAAGTGTAAGACCGGACACTATAAAACTCCTAGAGGAAAACATAGGAAGAACACTCTTTGACATAAATCACAGCAAGATCTTTTTTGGCCCACCTCCTAGAGTAATGGAAATAAAAGAAAAATAAACAAATGGGACCTAATGAAACTTAAAAGCTTTTGCACAGCAAAGGAAACCATAAACAAGACAAAAAGACAACCCTCAGAATGGGAGAAAATATTTGCAAATGAATCAACGGACAAAGGATTAATCTCCAAAATATATAAACCGCTCATGCAGCTCAATATTAAAAAAAAACCAACCCAATCCAAAAATGGGCAGAAGACCTAACTAGACATTTCTCCAAAGAAGACCTACAGATGGCCAAGAAGCACATGAAAAGCTGCTCAGCATAACTAATGATTAGAGAAATGCAAATCAAAACTACAATGAGGTATCACCTCGCACCAGTAAGAATGGGCATCATCAGAAAATCTACAAACAACAAATGCTGGAGAGGGTGTGGAGAAAAGGGAACCCTCTTGCACTGTTGGTGGGAATGTAAGTTGATACAGCCACTATGGAGAACAGTATGGAGTTTCCTTAAAAAACTAAAAATAGAATTACTATTTGATCCAGCAATCCCACTACTGGGCATATACCCAGAGAAAACCATAATTCCAAAAGACACATGTACCCCAATGTTCATTGCAGCACTGTTTACAATAGCCGGGACATGGAAGCAACCTAAATGCCCATCGACAGATGAATGGATAAAGAAGATGTGGTGGTACATATATACAATGGAATATTACTCAGCCATTAAAAGGAACGAAATTGGGTCATTTGTTGAGACGTGGATGGATCTAGAGACTGTCATACAAAGTGAAGTAAGTCAGAAAGAGAAAAACAATTATCGTATATTAACGCATATATGTGGAACCTAGAAAAATGGTAGAGATGAACCGGTTTGCAGGGCAGAAATTGAGTAACAGATGCAGAGAACTAACGTCTGGACACCAAGAGGGGAAAGTGGCTGGGGCATGTGGGTGGTGGTGGGATGAATTGGGAGATTGGGATTGACATGTATACACTGATGTGTATAAAATTGATGACTAATAAGAACCTGCTGTATAAAAAAATAAATGAAATAAAATTTAAAAATTAAAAATAAATAAAAGAAATGTAGGTAAAATTCAATTTTTATACTAAATTGTTAGGCTATGTCTTAGAATGAAAAGATAGAACAAATCTAATTTTTTATTGTTTTGCCTGGAACTCTGAACACAAGAGTATAATGAAGTTTTTGAAGTGGAATAAACCTTCCAGATCAACTAACTTAGCAGTTCTCACATCTTTTGGTCTTAGGACCCCTTTAAACTTAAAAAACTGATGAGAAGCCCAAAGAGCTTTTGTTAACGTGAGTTATATCTAGTGATGTTTACCCTGTTAGAAATTAAAACCATGAAACATTTAAAATAGCCGTTTATTAATCCATTTAGAAATGAGTAATAAGCCAATTCATGTTCACATAAATAACATAATTTTTGTAAAGCAGTATTTTAAAAATTACTGATAATGGCATTGTTTTACATCTTTGCAAATCTCTTTCATGTCTGGCTTAATAAAATATAGTTGGATTCTCCTACATGCTTCTACATTCAATCTGTTGTGATATGTTTTTGTTTTGTTTTTCAATTTTCAAAGGATAATTTAATAATTCTGTTCCCAGCTGGTCAAGTAACCAGGATCATTGTGAGTTCGCACCCATTTGAGAAACAGTTGGGGGCATAAATTATAAATGGAAACAAAAAAATTAATGATTTTCTTTCCCTTCTCAGACCATTTTTCCATAAGATTGGGATATAAGAAGGCTACGAACAAATGCATCATGACATTACACTAGCTTCACCCTTCATTCCTACAGCCCGAGTTAATGAAAGGCAAACAAGGCGATTTCTACAAAACACATATATTCTAGGAAAATCTCTCTAGTAAAGTGTGACTAGTATGACGGTGTGTGTGCATGTGAGCACTTCTGGGGTATTTCCATGCCTTTGGGGTGCCATACGGTTCCCCTTTAGAATTAGTAAGATGGGGATCTATCACCTCACATTGGATTTCCTGGTGGGTTTTCCCATATTTAAAAAGAAGTTATGAAACTAATATACTATGGTAAATCAACTATACTTCAATAAAAAAAAAGAAGCTGCACCCTATTATTCCTGACACTGAGATCTTTCAAGTCCAAATGCAAATACACATTTAAAACCTGTTTTTCTTTGGTTTCTTCACTTGAAAATTTTATTTCCCTGAAATATTCTGTTGGCTTTCTCTTTTTCCATAGGTTTTTTTTTCTTTTTTTAACATGTGCAAGTGGATTATCAGAAAAAGCCAGCACAATGGATGTTTTCCTTAATTTGCATTTTTGGTTTTTCTTTGCATACAATATTTCTTTTGTTCTGAATACAAACGATTTTTTTTTTTTTTTTAGCATCTCAGCTCGGTGCTTTGTGTCCACCTAGACGGGTGGGATAGGGAGGGTGGGAGAGCGAAGCAAGAGGGAGGAGATATGGGGATGTATGTTTATGTATAGCTGATTCACTTTGCTATACAGCAGAAATTAACACATCATTGTAAAGCAATTATACTCCAATACAGATGTTAAAAAAAAAAAGATATGTTGTTTTAATTGAAGTTTATAGAGAGAATTTGGCTTCATACAGATATGTCAGTTGGAAAGAGAAGGATAGAAAAAAAAAAAATGTAGACCCTCAGAGACCATCCAGACCTACTGAATCAAGATCAGCATTTTCACAAGTTCCCCAGAAATTCAGAGGTAATTTGAGGTTTGAGAAATGCTACTCTTGGGTATTCTGTGTTAGGAAGGTAAACCAAATTGAAATCAGTAAGCATTTCTGGTAGATTGTCTAAAGAGATCTCAGAAGAAAAGGACCTGGATTCCAGAGTCTCTAGTATTTGGTGTGTTTTCTTTGCTCATTTAAAATAAATATTCACTTTCAGACCAAATTTCATATTTGTAATTTTTTTTCTTGAAAGGGATTCCCAATACCGTATAACCCCCAGGGCTTCCAAAACTTGTGTCTGTCCCTGGACAAGCACATGTGTTGAGAATAGAGAGCGGAGGGGAAGGTGCAGAAAAGAGAGCAAACTTAGTGGGGAAAAGCAGCAAGGCTGAGTGTCGGTGAGGAGGGCCTACTTGAGGCCGGCACACCAGTTTAATGGGCTGTGTGATATTTTTTTAGCATCTCCCGGTGATAGACAGAGAGCTTATCGGTGGGGGCATTCTTCCTGTGCTGGAGGTTTACAGGATGCATGCAAGAGAGGGAGGAGAAGGATGAGAAGATTAAAGTCCCGTGACTCTCATTTTTATCCTCATGATACTCTTACGACATGTATGTGATCAGCATTTTAAAGCTGAAGAAACCGAGACCTGGGTCAGAGAATTTTCTAAAATGCCACACTGTTCCTGACCCCCTTCAACAACCCGCAAGCCCCCCGGCTACGCTTAGCTTTGCCTGCTTCCTGGGACTTGGCCACCGGCTCAGCGGAGAGACCCATTGAGCCTCCACTCCTGGTGGGGTGGGTGCGCTGGGGTGCTGGCCTTGGGCACGGCCTCCATGATGCCTCTGAAGGAAGAGCCGCCCCTGCGCCGAAGGTCAGCCTGGCTTAGCCGTGGTCCTGCTTCCTGCCATCACCCCTGGGCCCAGATGAGGCGCTGTACGGTAGGTAACGCAATGTGGCCGCTCCAGCAGCTACCCAGCACAGCCGGGTCACACCGCTCAGGTGTGCGACAGTCAGTGTTGTCAGGGGTAAAGTGAGGGATAGGACACAAGTAGGAGCTGAAAAAAATAAATTCCTCTCCCCTGGTGGATGGATCTGAGGCTCAGGGTTTCTACATGGCATCTTTGGATGGCATCCTGTGCTGGGAACTAGCTGTCTCCTGCAGCATACGTACCACCTTCAATTTGTTTCTCCCTTATTCCTACTGCCTTGGGGTGGGACCTCCCAAGGAAGTCGTAGCACACAGCTCTGCCTCAACTTCTGTTTCCAAAAGTGTCCTGGAGCAGGACACTTACCTAGGAGGCAGCAGAGTTTGTAGCGGAAGTCCTCATTTTGAGTACTCTCTATGTGCCATGCACCAAGCTAAGTTCTAGGAAGGTAAAATAAACCAAGAAAAATGTGACCCCTTCCTTCGGGGGGTACAGATCCAGGTTTTCCCATCTCCTGGTGCTCTGCTCTTTCTAGACTACAGCATAGTGATTGCAATGGATGATTTGTTTCTAAAAACTGGATGGAATGTTTCACCAGATACATCCTACTGCAGAAAGTGAACTCCTCCTGCCACACTTTTGTTTTCTGAGTGGATTTTATGTGAAAGTATAATATGCTCTTTCTGTGTATATGAAACAGAAAGAGAGCAGCAAACAATATACCTCACAAAAATAATTTACTTCAAATGGGCTTTTTTTTTTTTTTTAGAAGACACGCTTTTTGTTCACTCCTTTGAATCTGACACACCTTGTAGTAATTGAGGTTATTAGCCACTCTACAATGAATGACCACATATGCAGCCTTCTAATTCCCTTGTCTCCTATATGTGTCATTATTCATATTCCATTCATTCATTCATTCACAGAGAAAGGGTTGTAGCACAGAATTTAACAAAATAAAACATTGACTTCTGGTGTAATCTTAGTCTCTGGTGAAGAAGCAGCCTGCTTTGAACAGTGAAGTTGGACACTTGGGAGGATTCAAAGTTGGCACAGAATGGGTCATAGGGATCATCATATTACACAAGAAGAAACCGAGTCCCAGAGAGGGTAGAGGGATTCTCCAGCATCAATGATAGAGCTGGGGCTCAAGCAGCTTCAGGCCCTTTTACCGTCGTGATGTTTGGGAACTCTTTTCTTTATCAGAAAAAACAAGTTCTATTTAGGTATGGAAGTATTCATCCAGCTCCTGCGATCCCCTCTTCAGAGTGAACAACTGGGATGAAGCCTACTTCTTAAAGAAAAGGCCATAACCTTGGAGTTACACATTTATGAGGAAAGCATTCCTCTTTGCAAATGCCACACAAGAATTTGGGAACAGCTGTAGCATAAGCAACAGTGTAAGGTGTCTTCTCTCCCACTCCAGTGGCAAAGCCAAGACTATGTTTGCTAAATTTTCTAGGTGATTTCCCCTGCTTTACATTTTGTCCAGATTAAAAATGTCCAGAATACCCCACATGCAATTTTGCAGAACTGACAATATTTAACACTGTTAACATCTTGGTAATCATTACTTTGAAAATGTGCACCTAAATGCTGGCCTTGAGCAAGGGAAAATGTTTGCCTCATTAGGCTGTTTAGTGGATTTCAAAGTGATTGATCCACTGGGAAAGAGTTTATATGCAATTGTTCTGCTCTTTTTTTTTTAAGTGAATTTTTTGCAATTTGCTACATAAGAATAATAAAATGAACTCCAATGAGATTAAGTTAGTATAATGCTTTCTACAATTAAATCTCAACTTAAGACCAGTGCTGCAAATATGAGTAAGCAACTAAATTAAATATGTTTTAACTAGGCTTTAATAGTCTACGAGGAAAATCTATGCTGGAACCAAGAACTCAGATGGTATATCAATGAAACATCTCTCCTATGATATCAAACTATAAAATGGAAATCCTTGTTAAATCTTTGATAAAAATCTAAATACTTTGCCTTCTTACTTTTTAAACATATTCTTTCCCTAACCCCTGCAATTTTAAATATTTGCTATTTTAGTGAGAAAATTCAGGGGAATATCTCCATAGTTAGTATGGAGTAGTTAAAAGAGCCCTACATTTTTTTTTTTTTTTTTTTTTTTTACAAACTAGAGATATAAACCTTTATTTCACAACTTTGTCATAATTCATTTTCTAATGAGACATGTACTGGGGACATAGTTTAAAATACTGGGAAAGCTAGATGCTCAGTGTCTTCCAGGCAGGAGCAAAGGTGTGGTCACTCCAGGGCCGATGCATTCCTAGGGTTTCAGGCAGAATGGACCAGTCGTACCAGTATTGTCCAACCCCAGTTTTACTTAGAGCCACCTCCTTTTTTGGGGCCGTTAGTCCTCATTTCATGCCAAATTTTCACTAGAGGCTCCCTCTTCTTCCAAATGAGTTCATGACCATAAGTAATATACCGTATTCCAAAAAGAGCTCCCTCAAGATGTGCTGCATGACCAAAAAATTTCCATCCCAGGATCATTCCTGCTGTATCCATGGCAATAATGGCTTTTAGGGCATTCCTTGCCGTGAACGTGAACACTGGAAGGAAGATAATGGCGAGCCTCCCTTCTGGGATCTTAGTGCAGACAGCTGCAAGGACAGTCATGATTGCGCCTGATGCACCAAGTGATGGTCTATATCTTCCTGTGGCAACTTTACACACATAACTAACAAAATTGGAAATAACACCTGCAGATGAGTACACTGCCATGAACTGCTCTTGCCCGAGAACGTTCACTATGCTGGAGGAGAAGCTCCACAAGACATACATATTTGCTGCCATGTGAAACAAGGAGAAATGACTGAATGTTGACAGCAACATTGGAGAACAAAGGACCTTTGAGGCTGGACTGGATGTGAAATACCTGATCATCGTCCGCTGTAGAGAAGGTACTCTCCACAAACAAAATACAAAAACATTTGCAGCTATGATATCTGTCACAGTCTGCTGGCCATCACTTAGGTTATTCCACCACTTGTTAATCTCCTTTCTGAAGTCTCCTTCCCTCTGTGGTCTTATGCTATCCAACCAATCAGCTTTTATACCAAAATAACTCTGGACCCTGGATTTCAGTGACTCATATTGCCAAATGGCAGCTGATCCAAATGCACAGCCTGTAAACCCAACAGTAAAAAACAAAGGCTTTACAAGAGTCCTTATAGGATAGGAAGAAGGATAAAAGGCTGTTTCTTCTACAGGAGGAATCAAAGCACTTCTCTTGTATGCTTCACTACTTGTTCCTGTGTCTGATCTTAGAGGTTCAACCTTCCTGGGTGCTTTTCTGAATCCACATTTTTGCTGAATAAAAAAGTTAAACCTGCGCCCGAGCAGCCGCGGCTGAGCCAGGGCCGCAGTGAGTTCCTCGCAGCTGCGGCCGCCCGCCGGCGGAGCCCACGCCTGACCACAGCCCCAGCCTCTCTGCGCCAAGCCTCGCCACGCCATCTTCCCGAGCCCTACATTTTGATTTAAGGGTTCTAATTCCAATTCTACAACAAAACGGCTGCTTGACAGAACCACTTAATCTGTTTCAGTATCTGTCAAATGAGAGGTTCAGTTTACTCAACAATGTCTGTGTTTCCTGTCCCATTCAATGACTCAAGTGAGTATCAGTTTAGGCTGTAACATTTAAATGAACATTTAGCCCTTGCTGTGATTTTTACCATCACATATTTGGAGATACTGGCTTAAGTTACTTTGAGAAATAATGTTGTACAAGGAATTAATTTTACAGATACCCATGTGTAACAATCAATAGTGGCCCCTGAATTACTCAAAGCCAATCAGATTTTAAACCGTTCAGAAACTTCATATTCTCAAAATATGGTAATCCATATCTTCCTCGGAGACATTTCTAAATGAAAGGAAATATTGAATATCTATAATATTTTCCAATTAGTGAAGAAAGACATCTGGCCTCTTGTGGTTTACCACACTCAGGTGAAAAGCTTAGGTGGATAAATTGTTTATTTGGAGTATACTTCATAGTACAGCTTTCTAAATTTGCATGCATTCAGTCCAAGATTTTGCAGTCAAAGACCCTCCAAGAGCAAATATCTTCCTGTCAAATAAAAGATGATACAAATATCACATTTGGTTATTGACCAACTCTGTGAGTTAGACTGAAGTCATATTTATATTCTAACTTTACAGTTTTTTTAAAAACTGAGTTTCAGAGAGTTTAATCACCTTTGCCAATTTTACACAGCACTTCAGATGGATCAGAATCTAAGTCTTTTAGTCAGTTACTCTATTCATTACATCACAGGTTCTTTGAGTTGCCTAAAAGGAGGAAAATAATCATTTATGGAGGGTAAGAAGTGCCACCATAAATGGATAAAGGGAGTAACAAAGCAAAAGCAGACTGTTTATCCAAGGGATCCAGGGAAATTTGGAACTATGCAAATAATTTCTCTCACATATAATTGCTCTTGTTTCTCTAGTCCTTATTAGAAATGGAAGTTAACTGTTGAAAAGATAGGTTGAAAAAATAGCTTTTATAAGCAAAGTTAATGCTTGAATTAGACAATGTAAGCTAATAAAAGCTCAACTGTTGAGGGAAATGCTTTTCAGCTCCATACCTAGAATGCAGAGCAAGAGACAACGCATCAGTGAAGTGAAGATGCCAGTGGGGACGGCGGTCCTTGATGGAAGGCTCAAAGGGCAACTGAATAAAACCTGAATAAAAATAATTTGATTCAAACGTATGTAGATTAGAACACAGAGAGTTACTAGATATTTAATTATGTATTCCAAGTCAGAAAAAATACCAATGACTGATTGCAGAACAAATATAGTCTGCTTGCCATATTAGAATTTCTCCAGATAAGAAGAAACAACTTATCTTTGTATGATTAAATGTTCATTAACACTCGGCACAGTTGAATCATCAGCGAACCGATTACTTAAAAAATAAATGCAAAGACTTCATTTCTTTGTTCCACTATTTTGCCTTTTGGGAAATTTCCTTGAGAATGTAGTTTTTTCAAATTGTTAATCTGTATTTAACTATAAGAAGTGTTAACAAAAGGAGTGTAAGGCAGTGATTCTCAACCCTGGATGTCCATTGGGCAATTCAAGTGTACAGACAGGGTGGAGAACTCCAGTTGTAGTTAGAAGGTCATGGACCCTAAAGTCAGAAGAGTTGAGTGTGAAAACCAGTTCTCAAATATATTCATTTAATTTAATGAATGAAAAAACACTAGATTCATCTTACTAATCTATTGTCTATAACATTTGAATTATAGTCCATACCCGGGGGTGGTACAGGTGTGCTGCAGCTCATGTAATTTGGGGGACCTCTCTGAGAAAAAGAATATAAAAATAAATTACCTTTGCAAATACTAGAAAACTGTACACCCAAATGAACACAAGGCTAAATGTCAATACCTTCACAGTAAATGTCATTCCGACTTTACTATCAAGTTATTGACGGTGTCTTGTTGAAGAGTGGCTATAAGATTACATTATGGGGGAGGGGAGCTTCAAGATGGCAGAAGAGTAAGACGTGGAGGTCACCATTCTCCCCACAAATACATCAGAGATACATCTACATGTGGAACAACTCCTACAGAACACCTACTGAATGCTGGCAGAAGACCTCAGACCTCCCAAAAGGCAAGAAACTCCCCCACGCATCTGGGTAGAGCAAAAGAAAAAAGAAACAACAGAGACAAAAGAATAGGGACGGGACCTGCACCAGTGGGAGGGAGCCGTGAAGGAGGAAAGGTCTCCACACACTAGGAGCCCCTTCGCGGGCAGAGACTGCGGGTGGCGGAGGGGGGAAGCTTCGGAGCCGCGGAGGAGAGCGCAGCCACAGGGGTGCGGAGGGCAAAGCGGAGAGATTCCCGCAAGGAGGCTCGGCGCCGAGCAGCGCTCACCAGCCCGAGAGGCTTGTCTGCTCCCCCGCCGGGGCGGGCGGGGCTGGGAGCTGAGGCTCGGGCTTCGGTCGGATCGCAGGGAGAGGACTGGGGTTGGCGGTGTGAACACAGCCTGAAGGGGTTAGTGCGCCACAGCTAGCCGGGAGGGAGACCGGGAAAAAGTCTGCAGCTGCCGAAGAGGCAAGAGACTTTTTCTTACCTCTTTGTTTCCTGGTGCACGAGGAGAGGGGATTCAGAGCGCTGCCTAAACGAGCTCCAGAGCCGGGCGCGAGCCGCGGCCATCAGCGCGGACCCCAGAGACGGGCATGAGACGCTAAGGCTGCTGCTGCCGCCACCAAGAAGCCTGTGTGCGAGCACAGGTCACTCTCCACACCTCCCCTCCCGGGAGCCGCTGCTGCCCGCCACGGCCAGGGTCCCGTGATCCGGGGACAACTTCCCCGGGAGAACGCACGGCGCGCCTCAGGCTGCTGCAACGTCACGACGCCTCTGACGCCGCAGGCTCGCCCCGCCTCCTCCGTACCCCTCCCTCCCCCCCGGTCTGAGTGAGCCAGAGCCCCCGAAGCAGCTGCTCCTTTAACCCCGTCCTGTCTGGGTGGGGAACAGACGCCCTCAGGCAAACTACACGCAGAGGTGGGTCCAAATCCAAAGCTGAACCCCGGGAGCTGTGCGAACAAAGAAGAGAAAGGGAAATCTCTCCCAGCAGCCTCAGAAGCAGCAGATTAAAGCTCCACAATCAACGTGATGTACCTGTATCTGTTGAATACCTGAATAGACAACGAATCATCCCAAATTCAGGAGGTGGACTTTGGGAGCAATGATATATATATATTTTTCCCTTTTCCTCTTTTTGTGAGTGTGCATGTGTATGCTTCTTTGTGTGATTTTGTCTGTATAGCTTTGCTTTTACCATTTCTCCTAAGGTTCTGCCTGTCTTTTTTTTTTTTTTAATATAGTTTTTAGCACTCATTATCATTGGTGGATTTGTTTTTTGGTTTGGTTGCACTCTTCTTTCTTTCTTTCCCATTTTTTTATTACATTAAACAATTTTTTTAAATAATTATTTTTTCTTTTTTCTTTTAATAACTTTATTTTATTTTATTTCATTTTTAAATTTTATTTATTTATTTATTTATTTATTTATTTATTTCTCCCTTTTATTCTGAGCCGTGTGGATGACAGGTTCTTGGTGCTCCAGCCGGGCATCAGGGCTGTGCCTCTGAGGTGGGAGAGCCAAGTTCAGGAAATTGGTCCACCAGAGACCTCCCAGCTCCACATAATATCAAATGGCGAAAATCTCCGCGAGATCTCCATCTCAACGCCAAGACCCAGCTCCACTCAACGACCAGCAAGCTACAGTGCTGGACACCCCATGCCAAACAACTAGCAAGACAGGAACACAACCCCACCCTTTAGCAGAGAGGCTACCTAAAATCATAATAAGGTCACAGACACCCCAAAACACACCACCAGATGCAGACCTGCCCACCAGAAAGACAAGATCCAGCCTCATCCACCAGAACACAGGCACTAGTCCCCTCCACCAGTAAGCCTACACAACCCACTGAACCAACCTTAGCCACTAGGGTCAGACACCAAAAACAATGGGAACTATGAACCTGCAGCCTGCAAAAAGGAGACCCCAAACACGGTATGTTAAGCAAAATGAGAAGACAGAGAAACACACAGCAGATGCAGGAACAAGGTAAAAACCCACCAGACCTAACAAATGAAGAGGAAATAGGCAGTCTACCTGAGAAAGAATTCAGAATAATGATAGTAAAGATGATCCAAAATCTTGGAAATAGAATGGAGAAAATACAAGAAACGTTTAACAAGGACCTAGAACAACCAAAGAGCAAACAAACAATGATGAACACACAATAAATGAAATTAAAAATTCTCTAGGAGGAATCAATAGCAGAATACCTAAGGCAGAAGAACGGAGAAGTGACCTGGAAGATAAAGTAGTGGAAATAACTACTGCAGAGCAGAATAAAGAAAAAAGAATGAAAAGAATTGAGGACAGTCTCAGAGACCACTGGGACAACATTAAACGCAACAACTTTCGAATTATCAGGGTTCCAGAAGAAGAAAAAAAGAAAGGGACTGAGAAAATATTTGAAGAGATTATAGTTGAAAACTTCCCTAATATGGGAAAGGAAATAGTTAATCAAGTCCAGGAAGCACAGAGAGTCACGTACAGGATAAATGCAAGGAGAAACATGGCAAGACATGTATTAATCAAGCTATCAAAAATTAAATACAAAGAAAAAATATTAAAAGCAGCAAGGGAAAGACAACAAATAACACACAAGGGAATCCCCATAAGGTTAACAGTTGATCTTTCAGCAGAAACTCTGCAAGCCAGAAGGGAGTGGCAGGACATATTTAAAGTGATGAAAGGGGAAAATCTACAACAAAGATTACCCTACCCAGCAAGGATCTCATTCAGATTTGACGGAGAAATTAAAAGCTTTACAGACAAGCAAAAGCTGAGAGAGTTCAGCACCACCAAACCAGCTTTACAACAAATGCTAAAGGAACTTCTCTAGGCAGGAAACACAAGAGAAGGAAAAGGCCTACAAAAACAAACCCAAAACAATTAAGAAAATGGTAATAGGAACATACATATCGATAATTACCTTAAATGCAAAAGCATTAAATGTTACCACCAAAAGACATAGACTGGCTGAATGGATACAAAAACAAGACACATATATATGCTGTCTACAAGAGACCCACTTCAAACCTAGGGACACATACAGACTGAAAGTGAGGGGATGGAAAAAGATATTCCATGCAAATGGAAATCAAAAGAAAGCTGGAGTAGCAATTCTCTATCAGACAAAATAGACTTTAAAACAAAGACTATTATAACAGACAAAGAAGGACACTACGTAATGATCAAGGAATCAATCCAAGAAGAAGATATAACAATTGTAAATATTTATGCACCCAACATAGGAACACTTCAATACATAAGGCAAATACTAACAGCCATAAAAGGGGAAATCGACAGTAACAAAATCATAGTAGGGGACTTTAACACCCCACTTTCCCCAATGGACAGATGATCCAAAATGAAAATAAATAAGGAAACACAAGCTTTAAATGATACATTAAACAAGATGGACTTAATTGATACTTATAGGACATTCCATCCAAAAACAACAGAATATACTTTCTTCTCAAGTGCTCATGGAACATTCTCCAGGATGGACCATATCGTGGGTCACAAATCAAACCTTGGTAAATTTAAGAAAATTGAAATCATATCAAGCATCTTTTCTGACCACAGTGTTATGAGACTAGATATCAATTACAGTAAAAAAAAAAAAAATCTGTAAAAAATACAAACACTTGGAGGCTAAACAATACACTACTTAATAACCAAGAGATCACTGAAGAAGTCAAGAGGAAATTAAAAAATAGCTAGAAACAAATGACAATGAAAACACGATGACCCAAAACCTATTGGATGCAGCAAAAGCAGTTCTAAGAGGGAAGTTTATAGCAATACAATCCTACCTTAAGAAACAAGAAACATCTCAAATAAACAAGCTAACCTTATACCTAAAGCAATTAGAGAAAGAAGCACCAAAAAACCCCAAAGTTAGCAGAAGGAAAGGAACCATAAAGATCAGATCAGAAATAAATGAAAAAGTAATGAAAGAGGCAATAGCAAAGATCAATAAAACTAAAAGCTGGTTCTTTGAGAAGATAAACAAAATTGATAAACCATTAGCCAGACTCATCAAGAAAAAAAGGGAGAAGACTCAAATCAATAGAATTAGAAATGAAAAAGGAGAAGTAACAACTGACATTGCAGAAATACAACGGATCATGAGAGATTACCACAAGCAAATCTATGCCAATAAAATGGACAACCTGGAAAAAATGGACAAATTCTTAGAAGAGCACAACCTTCCAAGACTGAACCAGGAAGAAATAGAAAATATGAACAGACAAATCACAAGCACTGAAATTGAAACTGTGATTAAAAATCTTCCAGCAAACAAAAGCCCAGGACCAGATGGCTTCACAGGCGAATTCTATCAAACATTTAGAGACGAGCTAACACCTATCCTTCTCAAACTCTTCCAAAATATAGCAGAGGGAGGAACACTCCCAAACTCATTCTACGAGGCCACCATCACCCTGATGCCAAAACCAGACAAAGATGTCACAAAGAAAGAATACTACAGGCCAATATCACTGATAAATATAGATGCAAAAATCTTCAACAAAATACTAGCAAACAGAATCCTACAGCACATTAAAAGAATCAATCATACAGCATGATCAAGTGGGGTTTATCCCAGGAATGCAAGGATTCTTCAATATATGCAAATCAATCAATGCGATACACTATATTAACAAATTGAAGAATAAAAACCATATGATAATCTCAATGGATGCAGAAAAAGCTTTTGACAAAATTCAACACTCATTTATGATAAAAACCCTCCAGAAAGTAGGCATAGAAGGAACTTACCTCAACATAATAAAGGCCATATATGACAAACCCACAGCCAACATCGTCCTCAGTGGTGAAAAACTGAAACCATTTCCACTAAGATCAGGAACAAGACAAGGTTGCCCATTCTCACCACTACCATTCAACATAGTTTTGGAAGTTTTAGCCACAGCAATCGGACAAGAAAAGGAAATAAAAGGAACCCAAATCGGAAAAGAAGAAGTAAAGCTGTCACTGTTTGCAGATGACATGATACTATACATACAGAATCCTAACGATGCTACCAGAAAACTACTAGAGCTAATCAATGAATTTGGTAGGGCTTCCCTGGTGGTGCAGTGGTTGAGGGTCTGCCTGCCAGTGCAGGAGACACGGGTTCGAGCCCTGGTCTGGGAAGATCCCACATGTCGCGGAGCAACTAAGCCCATGCACCACAACTGCTGAGCCTGCACGTCTGGAGCCTGTGCTCCGCAACAAGGGAGGCCGCGATAGTGAGAGGCCCGCTCACCCCAATGAAGAGTGGCCCCCGCTTGCCGCAACTAGAGAAAGCCCTCGCACAGAAATGAAGACCCAACACAGCCATAAATAAAAAAAAAAAAAAATGAATTTGGTAAAGTAGCAGGATACAAAGTTAATGTACAGAAATCTCTTGCATTCCTATACACTAATGATGAAAAATCTGAAAGTGAAATTAAGAAAACCCTCCCACTTACCATTGCAACAAAAAAGAATAAAATACCTAGAAATAAACCTACCTAGGGAGACAAAAGACCTTTATGTAGAAAACTATAAGATACTGATGAAAGAAATTAAAGATGATACCAACAGATGGAGAGGTATACTATGTTCTTGGATTGGAAGAATCAACATTGTGAAAATGACTATACTACCCAAAGCAATCTACAGATTCAATGCAATCCCTATCAAACTACCACTGACATTTTTCACAGAACTAGAACAAAAAATTTCACAATTTGTATGGAAACACAAAAGACCCTGAATAGCCAAAGCAACCTTGAGAAAGAAAAACGGAGCTGGAGGAATCAGGCTCCCGAATTTCAGACTCTACTACAAAGCTACAGTAATGAAGACAGTCTGGTACTGGTGCAAAACCAGAAATATAGATCAATGGAACAGGATAGAAAGCCCAGAGATAAACCCACACACATATGGTCACCTTATCTTTGATAGAGGAGGCAAGAATATACAGTGGAGAAAAGACAGCCTCTTCAATAAGTGGTGCTGGGAAAACTGGACACCTACATGGAAAAGAATGAAATTAGAACACTCCCTAACACCATACACAAAAATAAACTCGAAGTGGATTAAAGACCTAAATGTAAGGCCAGACACTATCAAACTCTTAGAGGAAAACATAGGCAGAACACTCTATGACATAAATCACAGCAAGATTCTTTCTGACCCAGCTCCTAGAGAAATGGAAATAAAAACACAAATAAACAAATGGGACCTAATGAAACTTAAAAGCTTTTGCACAACAAAGGAAACCATAAACAAGATGAAGAGACAACCCTCAGAGTGGGAGAAAGTAGTTGCAAATGAAGCAACTGACAAAGGATTAATCTCCAAAATTTACAAGCAGCTCATGCAGCTCAATGTCAAAAAAACAAACAACCCAATCCAAAAATGGGCAGAGGATATAAATAGACATTTCTCCAAAGAAGATATACAGATTGCCTACAAACACATGAAAGAATGCTCAACATCATTAATCATTAGAGAAATGCAAATCAAAACTACAATGAGACATCATCTCACACCTGTCAGAATGGACATCATCAAAAAATCTACAAACAATAAATGCTGGAGAGGGTGAGGAGGAAAGGGAACCCTCTTGCACTGTTGGTGGGAATGTAATTGATACAGCCACTATGGAGAACAGTATGGAGGTTCCTTAAAAAACTAAAAATAGAGCTACCATATGACCCAGCAATCCCACTACTAGGCATATACCCTGAGAAAACCATAATTCAAAAAGAGTCATGTACCACAATATTCATTGCAGCACTATTTACAATAGCCAGGACATGCAAGCAACCTAAGTGTCCATCGACATATGAATGAATAAAGAAGATGTGGCACATATATACCATGGAATATTACTCAGCCATAAAAAGAAATGAAATTGAATTATTTGTAGTGAGGTGGATGGACCTAGAGTCTGTCATACAGAGTGAAGTAAGTCAGAAAGAGAAACACAAATACCGTACGCTAACACATATATATGGAATCTAAAAACAAAAAATGGTCATGAAGAACCTAGGGGCAAGACGGGAATAAAGACACAGACCTACTAGAGAATGGATTTGAGGACATGGGAAGGGGGAAGGGTAAGCTAGGACAAAGTGAGAGAGTGGCATGGACATATATACACTACCAAGTGTAAAATAGATAGCTAGTGGGAAGCAGCCACATAGCACAGGGAGATCAGCTCGGTGCTTTGTGATCACCTAGAGGGGTGGGATTGGGAGGGTGGGAGGGAGGGAGATGCAAGAGGGAAGAGATATGGGGATATATGTATATGTATAGCTGATTCACTTTGTCATAAAGCAGAAACTAACACACCATTGTAAAGCAGTTATACTCCAATAAAGATGTTAAAAAAAAAAAAGATTGCATTACAGCTTTACAGAACTCTGTGGGGTATTACTGTGACAATAGAAGACCAGAAGGAGGAGGTGTTGGTCATGACCTTTGTAGAGGAGATGGAGTTTATTGTAAAATTTATAGGCTAGAGGAGAATTGACTTTTGCTGAACGTGTGGTGCCACCATCATTAGTACATATAAATTGAATGTTTTTTCCCTAATATTTTATAATCAAGACATAATCACTGACTGTTAGCTTTTCTATTGTTGTTCCAGTAGCTTCCTTTAGGACTAAAAGATGTCATCCTTGAAATCGCTCTCAGAGTTAGGAATGTACAACTTAGATCTGGAACAAGGAAAGTTTCTTGCTTACATAGAAATGATATATTTATAAATATAACATGAAAATCCCCTCTGACACTACTTATGTAATGTCCTCTTTCTGTATCTTGGAGATCTCTTCTATTCACATGGCTACATCAGCCACATATATCTTTTTTTCTCATTTTATGTACACCTTGGTTGCACATTCATTTTATGTGCTGATGAAACCCAAATATCGGTCTCTAGTCCTCTCTCTTGAGTGCAGTATATATACAAATGTCTATCAGACCTCACATTTCACCTCACACCTCATCAATTCACAAGTGCAAGCATAGTAACTTTCTAGTCCCCTAGTGGGACCTCATCTTAGTGAAGGACATACTATCCACACAGCCATCTGAGCAAGAAGACTTAGAATCAGCTAGACTCCTTCCTCTTCCTTACCCCTGATGTTGGATCAGTCACTGTGTCCTATGGACTCTGCCCCTGTATCCATATGTATCCCTTTCTCTGTTCTCCACTGTCTCTAATTTTGATCAGGACCTCATCGTCTTGCACTAAACTACTGCGATATCTGATGAACAGGTCCACCCTCCCTCAAATGCATGATCAGAGTATTCTTTGCCCATTGCAAATTTGATCATGTTTGCAATCCTTCAGTAACTTCCTGTTTTTGAAAATAAAATCCTCAGGAGGATGCCACATTCAGATGTGATCTGTGATCTACCCTGACCCCTCTGCCCCGTTCCCCCACCACTGAATTGCTCTTTGGTCCAATATGGAGGAGCCTCTTACAGTTCTTGAAATGCAAGCTTTCTCGTTTCTGTGCCTTTGGCCATGCTGCTTTCCTGGCTTCTTTGGCTGCTTCTTCTGCATACACACATGTGCATACTTCTGGGCTCAGCATAGAAATCACGTCTTCATAGAAGCTTCCCTGGCCTCTCTCCACATCCAGGCTGAGGTAGCAGCTTCTTTGCTGGGAATGGGAGAAGAGAAAGAAGATACAGCACATTTAAATGACTCATATGAAAGAGACAAGAAAAATGAGGCAGGATACTAGGATCATATAGTTTCAACTCAGCATAGGATACCTGTGACAGAGCATGGTAAAACCTATCTGAACTCTCACTTAGTGCCCTCAGCTTCCTGCCTAGCTTAGGAAAGAATGACAGATATCAGTGTTTTGAATTAGATTCTTGTTCTCATTTAGTTTTATCTATTTCCTCAACACAGTTTTTAAGATTTTCATGATTGTCATATCATTTAGAGATTGGGCCAATCTCTAAAACTAGTGAGCTACTCTTAAAATCAAAGAATAAAGACAAAACCATGCTTTGAACTCTAATACATTTTGTAAAATTGATATTATTTTTTCCTTAATTGTTTGGTAGAATTCATGAATGAAATTATCTGGAGTTTACTTTGGGAAGGTTTTTGAATAAAAATACATGTCTTTAATTATTGTAGGGCTACTTAGATTTTCTGTTTCCTCTTACACCAGTTTTAGTAATTTGTGTCTTTCAAGGAATTTGCCCTTTAATCTAAATTGTTGAATTTATTGATATAAAGCGATTCATAAACTTTATTATTCCTTTAATGTCTATGGATCATTACTGATGTTCTTTCTTTCTTTCTTGGTATTGATAATTTGTGCCTTCTCTGTCTTTATCTTAATCAGTTAAGGTAGGGTGTTATCAATTTTGTTAACATTTCAAGGAACCAAATTTTGATTTCATGATTTTCTTTATTCATCAGTTTTCTACTTCACTGATATCCACTCTTACCAGTACTGTTTCCTTCCTTCTGCTTATTTTGGGTTTAGACTTCATTCCCTAGATTTCTAAGGTGAAATCAGTAACTGTTGATTTTAATCCTTTCCTCTTTTTCATATAGGCAAGTAGAGGTATATAATTTCCCTCAAACACTACATCCCACAAATTTTGATAGTGATATTTTTATTGTCATTCACTTAAGAATATGTTCTAATTTCTTCTTTGAGCAAGGGGTTAAGACATAGATTTCTTAATTTCCAAATATTTGGGAATTTTCTGATATCTATTTTTCAATCATTTTTAATTTAATTTCTTTGTTGTCAGAGAATGTACTCTTCATGATTTCAGTTCTTTAAATTTTTTGTAATTTGTAATTTGTTTTGTGACATGGCGTATGGTCTATCTCGATGAATTCTCCATGATCCCTTGGGAAAAAATGTGTATTGTGTTAGTTAAGTTATTGATAGTGCTGTTCAAGTCTTCTGTATCCACACAGAGCATTTTGTATACTTATTCTATCATTGAGGAAAGAGTATTGATATCTAAAACTTTAGTTGTGGAATATCCTATTTCTCCGTTCTGTTCCATTAGTTTTTTTCTTCTTGTATTTTGAATTTCTGTGATTAGGTGTATACACATTTATGATTTTAATGTCTTCTTGTTGACCACATTTTTATTATAGAATGTCCCTCTTTACCTCTAAAAATATTCTTTTGTCCTGAAGCCTAATTTGTCTGAGTAATATAGCCAGCCCAACATTCATCTGATGAATATTTAAGAGGTATACCTTCTTCCATCCTTTTCTCTCTTATAAACAGCATATTGCTTTTTAAAAAATTCAGTCTGATAATCCTTTCCTTTTAATTAAAGTCTAGTGCAATTTGATGCAATTACCAAATAATTGATTGTGTTTAAATATGCCATCTTGTATTCACTATGTTTTTGTCCCATTAGATCTTTTTTCTTTTTTTCTTCCATTCTTGCCTGCTTTTGGATTAAATATTTTTAAAGATACCATTTTATGTCCTCTACTGGTTTTTCAGCTATGCCTCTTCTCTTTTCTTTCTTCTTTAAATTAGTTGCTCTTCAGTTTACAATATTCATTCTTTACTGACCACTATATATATATATATATATATATATATATATATATACTGTCATATATATATATACTGTATACAAGTATACTTGTAAAAGCATACTTCCATTTTTCTCCGGAATTAAGCCACAAGAGAAAGTAATTTATATTTATTTACATATTTACTTTTTTTGGAACTCTCCATTCTTTGTGTAGACTGAATTTCCATCTGGAAACATTTTTCGTTTAGTCTGAAGAACTTCTCTTAATATATCTTGTAGTGCTTGCCTACTGATGACAGATTCTTTCTGTATTTGTTTGCCTAAAGATGTCTTTATTTTTCCTTCATGTTTGGAGGATATTTACAAGATTTTAGGTTTAGTTTTTCCTTTCAGTACTTTAAAGATGTCAGTCTAATGTAGTCTGGCTTACATTATTTCGAATGAGGTTAGTGGTTGCTCTTTTTATTTTTTTTCTTTCTGACTCCTTTAAAATTTTTTCTCTTTGTGCCTTTATCTATTTTGGAAAAAATCTTTTCCAAAAAAGCTAACATACTTCAAAACATTCAAAGTTTTTTGAGATCTACCTCATTTTGCTAAAAATAAACAATTTACGTTTCTATTGACTGACTTTTCTTTTGGTTCTGCATCACATTTTGCTGTTTCTTCACAATGTCTAGTAATGTTTTGTTATATACTGGATACTATGTTTAGCTATGTTGCTAAAGAGCTGGCTTTTACATTCTTCCTTAACAGAATATTGAATTTTGTTCCAGCAGATAGGTAATTCATTTACTTAAGCTGAACTCATTCAAGGATAATTTTTATGCTTTGTTAGGGACACTTCAGAGTAGTTTTTACTGTGGAACTAGATTAGCATGACCTTCCCTGCATCTCCATTGAATGTCAGGGATATTTAATGAGTTGTCTCCACTCTGGTCAGTACTCAAGTGTCTTCCAGACTAGGTGAGTTCTAATAGTTTTCCAACTCAAATTTCCCCAGTAATTTTTCTTTATTTGATAGCTGTTTTTGCCCTGCCTTATGGGTTCTGCCCTATGCATACACACTTTTGTATTGCACCAAAGAGTAAGGGGAACCACGTGCAGAATTCTGGAGCTTCATTTCTGTATGACTCCCTTCTCTTCATTCCTGCCCCATAATTTCCAGCCACCCTCATAGCCCAGAGCTATGACATCTGCCTTCTCTGCCCAGTGAGACACCTGCACCCTGCTGGGGCTCCCCGCCCTTCCCCCGCCCTACCATTTGCCTCCAGGTAGAAGCTTGTATAACTGTGATGCTTATCTTAAGCCTCCCCTGTTCCCCTTGGGGATCACAGATCTGTGTTGCCTATTGTCTAACATCTAAAAATAATCATTTCCTATATTTTGTTCAGTTTTATAGTTGTCTCTGGTGAGAGGATTAGTCTGGTAAAGTTACTCTGTTATGGCCACAAGCAGAAGACCTCTAACATGTTTTGAAATATCACTTGTGAGGTTATAGCTCAGCCAGCTTTGCAAGTTTTAAAAATACATTTGTCTTATGAATATTCCATGAAGAACAGTTTTTTTTTCTATTTCAGCAATATTGACTAGACTTTCCCAAGTCCTGAGAAGTAAAGTTTTCACTGTATAAACCTGAGATACCTTCCCAAGGTTTGCCATTTCAAAACTGAAATGGCAAGAAGAAAGAAAAGATCAAAAGTATACCAGCAATTTTATACTCTGTGCATCTCAGTGCGATCTTAATGCTGTTTTATAAAAGGCAGAGGGAGATATATTTTTTGAGTTTGGAATGGTTGCCAAGTTGCAAAGAGCAGTAGACTCAATATCAAACGATATTGAGTCTTCTCTTGGTTTTATCACTTTCTAATCATGTGATCTTGGGTAAAGGTGACAGGTTTCTCATCCGTGAAATTATATCTGGTTTGTCTGCTTCATGAGATTAACATGTGGTTTAGATGTGGTTAAATAGATCAAAAAGGACATTGCAGATGGTAAAACACTGTATAAATAAAGTGTATTGCTCCTCATACTTTCAGAAAGATGAGATAAATTTATGAGTAAAGAGGGTAATTTCAAGTGCAAAACTTTCTTTTTTAAAAAAATTTATTTATTTAATTTATTTATTTTTGGCTGCGTTGGGTCTTCGTTGCTGCATGCGGGCTTTCTCTAGTTGCGGCAAGCGGCGGCTACTCTTTGTTGTGGTGCGCAGACTTCTCATCGCGGTGGCTTCTCTTGTTGCAGAGCACAGACTCTAGGTGCGTGGGCTTCAGCAATTGTGGCATGCCGGCTCAGTAATTGCGGCTCGCGGGCTCTAGAGCGCAGGCTCAGTAGTTGCAGTGCACAGGCTTAGTTGCTCTGAGGCATGTGGGATCTTCCCGGACCAGGGCTCGAACCCGTGTCCTCTGCGTCGGCAGGTGGATTCTTAACCACTGCACCACCAGGGAAGCCCTCAAGTGCAAAACTTTCAAAGCAAGGAGGAGGTCAATAATGGAATGAAAATAAGAACTTAGAGAGGATAACTAATTTATTTTTTATTTCTAGTAATTTAATTGAAAATCACGTGTTCTTAGAAGGAAAGCAAATTTCACTCAACTTAGTCAAAATAAGTTTAAATGTGATATTGTAACCTAAAGTGGGGTCCGGCTGCTTGCCGCTCAAAAGCCAAAGAGGCCGGGTTGGTGGAAAGGAAAGTTTGCTTTATTTCAGATGCCAGCAATGGGAGGAGGGGGATGAGGAGGGCAGATGCCTGTCCAAAGGCCGACTCCGCCCCACACTGACAATCATGGGGCAAGAGCTTTTATGGATAGAGGAAGGGGGCTACATGCAGAAACAGCAGTCAGCTCTGACCGTCATCTTGAGATTGGTCATTGGTGGTCTGATCAGCAACATCTTGATTGTTTTAAGTACAGTTAGTCTTTAGTTCCAGGGTCAGTTTGTCCCCATTTCTTTGAGGCCAGTTCTCGGAACTGTGGCAGCTTATGTCATGGCTACAGCCTGGTTGTCCTGTAGTTAACTTCTTCCACCTGGTGGGGGTCTCAGCATCTATAAGACAGCTCACAGGATAGGGCTCAGAATATTATCTATAGCCCTTGAGGAGGAACTAAAGGTCCTTGACTCTGCTTAATGACTAAACTATTATTATTTAGTCTTCTTGTTTTCCTTTGTTTCTGCATTTTCTCATTTAATCGTTTTCTGATTAAACTTGTTCTTTGGCTAAACTTTTTCACAGACAAAAGGCAGGCTGAGGACATGGGGGGCAAGGACCATAGGGTCCTGCTCCGTTTCAATATGATCAATTGTTTTTGGTATTTTAATCCCATATCCTATCTTAGTTTTAATTATGGGGGTGTATTCTGGAAATAGCTTTTACACTGATAAAATTTCATTGAAGAAAGACTATCTCAATACCTATGATTTGTTCCAGTAGTTCTGACATAATCATTAATGCTATGTCATCAAATTTTGACCCAAATTCAAAGGGGTATATTGATGTCCTTAAATAGTGTTTTGCAAAAAGAAAATCATACCTTTGAGAACTTCGAAGATTAAGATTTATCCCATAGTGTTAAAAATAAACTATTTTCTTTTTTTTTTTTGAGCCAAACGGTTACTGCAGAACATCATCAGGGACAACACTCTTCCTTCCCCAGTTCATGGGCTTATTTACGTCAAAATGAACTTGCTTTTCTCAGTAATCTTATAATCATGGAATCACAAGACATGAGATCGAGAAGACACTACAGACCTGATCTGAGCCAAGATTCCATTTTACGGAATTACACACTCTGATGGTGACCAACTCCAGGGAGTCCAAGTGTAATGCAGACAGGAAAACACTACATACAACATGGAAAAATATATCAATGCCATGTCCATCCACAACTATAGAGCATATTGCTTTGTTTTTTGGAGTTAATCTATTGATATTTTTGAATGTGTTTGTCATCAGTAGTAAAAAAGCACTGCACTCAGTATTTTGGAAAGTTACAAAGGAAGGGAACAACAAAGATTCTTCCCTCAAGTATCTTATGCTGAGAAGACCAAGAAAGCCCTGTGCAAGGACATTACATTGTCATTTCTATATATATGAGTTTTGGTGGTTGACTTGAACTTTTAGTTTCATGACGGCTTACCATGTACCAGGTTGCAATGGGTACAAGAATGTAAAAGAGGCAAGAGGGAAGAGATATGGGGATATATGTATATGTATAGCTGATTCACTTTGTTATAAAGCAGAAACTAACATACCATTGTAAAGCAATTATATGCCAATAAAGATGTTAAGAAAAAAAAAGAATGTAAAAGAGAAGGTCTCTGCTCTCTTGTACCTTAAAGTTTGGCAGTCATGAAAGGTATGCAAACAAAGGTGCACATTATTAGAAGCAGGTCCTAGATTGATAAATACTGTAATATGACAGAAAGGAAATAGTAGGAAATGAAGCTGAAGGAGGAAGGCGTGGTAGTAGGGATGAAAAAAAGTGTAGAAATTTGTGAGATATTGGTAACTAAATGGATGTGGCAGGTAAGGGAGTGGAAGGCACCTACGATAATAGTGGTTTGTTTGCTTGGGTAAATCGTTATGAGAAGTTTCCACCGAACAACAGAGAGAGTACTAAAGAGATGGAGAATGTGTGGCATTGGAAATGGAAACGAGTTTCATTTTTCAACATGTTGACTTCGAGATGTCTGCGAAAAATCCTGGTAGAAATGCCAGGAAGACCTTTAGATATATATATAAGCTTAGCCAATAGAAGATATCTAGACTAGAGAAAGTGATTTGGGGGTTTATAATGTTTAAGGCATAATGCAAACAGTGGGCATAAATGAGGTTACCTGGGAAAAGAGTATCGAGAGAATATTAGTCCAAGTAAAGAATCCTGGAGACTAAAATTTAATGGGCCAGTTGAAGTAAGAGGCCTTTATGAAGAAGACTGAGAGAGGGCAGTCAGAAAGATAGACGTCAGCCATGTCCACGTCCTCCTGCCTGCATGACTGACAGAACCCTGTGTGCTGGAGAATCACCCCTCCATTATCCCAGGGAAAGTGGATGTTGATTAGACTAAATCAATTGTGGAAATCCCCCTTGCCATTGATATGACAATCCATGAGCATGTGAGGCAGTTCTGGTTAGGAAGAAATAAAGGGAGTCTGAGGGCCGCTATTATTTTTCTTGCTCCTAAAAAAAGGAACTTGGCTCATAGGTTTGCCTGGTTTCAGCCTCTCAAGGAAAACCTCTGAGGATGTAGCAACCATCTTGGGATTCTGAAGTAACAGGTGTGAAAGTAAATGCCAACAACTCACTAAGGGCATCAGAGGGGAAAGAGAGAGGTGCCCAACCTGCAAGCAAACGTGGAACTGTGTGCCTCTGCCTACTTTTTATGTGACAAACTATACCTGCTATGGGCTAAAGTATGTCCCCTCTCCAAATTCATTTCTTGAAGCTCTAACTTTCAACATGACGGTATTTGGAGATAAGATCTTTAGGAGGAAATTAAGGTTAAAAGAGTTAAGGGTGGGGCCCGAATTCCATAGACTGTTGGTCTTATAAGAGGAGGAGAGAGAGATCTCTTGTTTACTCTCTGTGCATGCACAGAGGAAACTCCATGTGAGAATATAGCGAGAAGGTGACCATATGCAAGATAGGAAAAGAAACTTCACCAGGAACTGAATTGGCTGGCACCCTGATCTGGGACTGCTAGTCTCCAGAACTTTGAGAAAATAAATTTCTGTTATAAGTGACCCAATCTATAATATTTTGCTATGGCAGCCTGAGCTGACTAATACAAGACCCTATATATTGTTGAGAGAGAGAGAGAGAGAAAAGAAAAAATAAGGAAGGAAGGAGGGAGGGAAGGAAGAGGGAAGTCAAGTCAAATTAGGAGATAGTGATGTGGAAAACAGGGAAGATAGGTTATTTCCAAAGGATGAAATGGTTGAGAATCTCTAAAGATTTACAAAGAGCAAGTCAATGAGTCTTGGAATAATTTCCGAAGATCATTGGTGACCCCAACCATTCAAATGATGTAGGCAATATTGAGATGATGCTAGAACAAAGAATGAATAGGAATTGAGCAAGGGAAATCAAATATTGACAACATTTTCAAAAAGTTTGGTTGAAAAGGAAGATAGGGAGGTATCTAAAGAGATACAAGGACAAGGAAGAGTTAATCTTTAGAATGGGAAAATTTAAAAAAAATTATAGGCAGAGGGTCAAGTGTCAGGAAAGAAGAAGAGGTTGAAGATACAGAAAAGAGAGAATTTTTTATGGAGAAAGTCTCTGAGAGGATGGGAAGTGGTAGGCTTCAGAAAAAAGATGAAGATTTTGACTTGAAGTAGAAAAGACACATTATCTCAGGTCATGGAGAGAAGAAGTGAGGAATGTGGTTAGACAAATTAGAGGAAGGAATGGGCAACAGAAGCCAGGGAGGTGATATTATCCTTTGCCCTTAAGTGGGAGAGAATTTTGTTTGTAGAGAATGAAGGGGGCGGGTGTTGGCATGGAAGCAGGAGTGGCCACATTCTACATCCTTGGACACGCTCAAGCAGCTGCCTCTTGGCTGACTGAAGAGTGGAATTAGCCCAAGAATGTGACCCTGTTAAGTCATGCATCTCTTCACATCCAAGTGAATGAGAGGCCATTGGAGTTGCTGATATAATTAGGTTAAAGTACATGCCACAGGGCCTTATCAAGATTTGTAGTGATCCCAGGAGATATGTGACTCTATCAGCAAAACAAAACAAAAAAAGTAAAAGATGAATTAATGCGTTAAGGATAAAAAGGCAATTTTTGCAAAATTAAAAAATGCACTGTATTTCTAGGGTTTGATATCTTGTGACTTGAGTGTATCAGCCTAGTACCTATTGAGTGATGAGCAATGTTTTTTTATTTTTAAATTAAATACATGGTTAGTCGTTTAAGCATGATGTGTATGTTCCCAGGCTTCTGGCTCCTGCAGACCATTTGCATTGGAGAAGCCAGATCTTGTCAATCCTGTTAGCACTCTTAGGAAAGATGGGGAATATAGTGGTCCTTAAAAGGAATCTTGGGCCACTTTATCAGAATATTAAAAAATGAACATAAGAACTAGACATGATATTATTAACTATTATTTTCTACTGATTTATTAAACAGCAGCTACTACCCAGCTGGGCCTCTCTTTTTGTACCCCTTGTACTTATTTGATTATCTATTGCTGTGTAAAGAATCACATCAAAGCGACAAAAATCGCTTTATTATTTTCTCTCATTGTTCTGGGTGTTGACTAGGTTCAGTTAGGCAGTGTTTGCTTGCGGGTGGGGTCTCTCATGCTATTGCAGCAGATGGTGTTTGGGGCTAGAGTCACCTTGTGACTCACCTACTCACATGTCAGGAGGTTGATGCTGGCTACTGGCTAGACCTCAAAAGGAGCTTTAGCCAGAAAGTTAGACCTGACCTCTGTGTGGTCTTGCCACTTCCTCATAGCATGGTGGCTAAGTTCCAGAACAGTGTCCCAGGAGCTCCAGGTGAAATCCATATAGACTTTCATGTCCTAACCTTGGAAGTTCCATAGCATCAGTTCTACTCTCGTCAGATTCAAGGGGAGAAACAAAGCCCCTACACGTCTATGGGAGGAGCTACAGCATCACATAGGAAGAAGAAATGTGGGATGGGAGCTTTTGTTGCAGTCATTTTGGAAAGTACAACCTGCATACTGCTTGACTGACAGAGCAGCACTCTGTCTAGACTACAGTCTTAAGGCAAACGCCTTGCATCTCTTCCAACCCTACTCTGCCCTTTGGAAATTTTGTCTTTGTGCGCTTACTAAGGGTGTCTTCGAGGGCCATAAATGGCACCTATGTATGCCATCTCACAAGTGAAATCTGGGATTATTCCTTGTCGGAGACTTCTTTTAAGTAGAATTTAATTTTTAGAGCAGTTTCAGGTTCACTGCAAAATTGAGTGGTGGTACAGAGATTTCTCATATACCCTCTGCTCTCACACAAGTATAGTATCCCCTCTTTATCAAATTCTGCATCAGAGTGGTACTTTTGTTACAATTGATGAACATACATTGATACACCATAATCACCCAAAATTCATAGTTTACATTAGGGTTCACTCTTGGTATTGCACATTCTATGGGTTTGAACTAATGTATCAAATGTATCCACCATTATAATACCATACAGAACAGTTTCACTGCCTTAAAAATCCTAGTTTTGCCTATTCATCCCTCACTCCCTCCAACCCTTGACAACCACTGAGACTTTTTAACTAAAGCCCACTGGTTCTTCTATACTGTACACTGTTATCAGAATTATATTTTCTATAAAAAATTCTGAACACTTATTCTCCTGATCAACAATCTCCAATGGATTTTTCCACTGTGTATAGATTAAGTTGAAATGCTTCATTTTTTTGGATCCCATGTTACAATAGTTAAATTAAAGGAAAATTAGTGGATTGACAAATAGTGGGCACTCAAAAACTAGGTTTGGGTATTACAAATATAGCAAAATGGTATTTTTCTTCATCTCCCATCTTTCCACTTCTGGCTGACCTCTTTCTTGGAATATATTACACACCTAGTTCCATTCTCAAGCCCTGGCCCAAATGAGCTAAATTAGCAGAAAGATGTCTTTGGCAAAACTAGAAAAAAGAGAGACACTTCAAGCACAGTAACACTCTAGAGTTGTGCTAAAAGTTTTGTCTTCTAGATCCTTCATCTTGAAGTTCAGACAAGAAAAGACCATCCTTTTTATCCTTGCCTCCAAAATCAGGTCCTACCCCAGATTCACCAAGACTGGAAATCTGATGATGTCAAATAACTAGCAGTCTTGACTGAAGGCAGAGAGTAGGAACAACTAAGATCCTTTGGAGAAGACAAAGGAGTTGATAGTCCTAGAACAGGGGTCCATAAACTATAACCAGTGGTCCAAATCTGGTCTGCCATTTGCTTTTTAAATAAAGTTTTATCAGAACACAGCCACACCATTCATTTACCTATTGTCTATGGGTGCTTTCATTCTTTAACAGCAGCGTTGAGTAGCTGTAAAAAAGAATGTTTGACCTGTGAAACTTAAAATATTTACCCTCTGGCCTTTTTCAGAAAATGTTTGCTGGCCTCTGATCTAGAAAGCCATGATGAAGAGGTGAAGAGAAAAGGTACCAGAAGCTAAAGAGGGGAGACTGACTTGGGACCCCCTGAGATGGACTCATCACAGGATGAAGTGTTGTCAAAGGGAAACGCATGAACTGTTTGGCATCATTTTCTGGATTCTGGATAGTGTTATGGTAGTACGACACATTCTGGAAAGGGAATATATGTTTATGTACTTCCAATAATGACAAAAAAAATTACAAAAGGATAAGTAAGGCATTCCATCTTTTTACAGTTTTATCTCCCACTTCATCCCATCACATCCTCTATACATCCCTCATTGTAGCCTTTTTCCTAGAATGGAATCTGAGCCCTCAAGCTGCTGGGACTTGGTACAAGTTCCTTCTTGGGTCTGTAACACTCTTCCACTTTGCTGAAGACCTCGGAGCTTCAACTCAATGGTCAACACTCAAAAGGCTTTCCCCAATAATCACATCCCAACCACCCCCAATGAGTCTGAGCTTCCTTTGCATCACTTGGTACAACTCAGTTTGTACCAGATTATTAGGACATGTCCTCGTCTCTTCAACAAGATATCAGCAACTGAAAGGCAGAAATATGGCGTTTTGTTTGTCTTCATTTTTCAGTTCGATCTTACCAACTCTTCTAATCCCTGTCTTCTCATTAGTACAGTGCTTTATAGACTTTAAATATTTATTGACTTGAACATGAGAGTTTTGAAAATAAAACTTTGTAGTTCTATTCCCCTTCTGGTAGAAATCTAAAGAAAGAATACTTTGGCTCAAGATTATTTTGTGTAGCTGTTCTTGAAAAGCAAACATTCTTCTCTGAAAAATACTCCAGAGACCTAAAGTCTGTCATCTAATAAAGACATGGATCTCTTTTACCAAGGACCGCCAACACGGGCCATGTCCGCACCAAAACCGTGAAGAAGGCGGCCCGGGTCATCATTGAGAAGTACTACAAGCACCCGGGCAACGACTTCCACACCAACAAGCGCATGTGCGAGGAGATCGCCATCATTCCCAGCGAGAAGCTCCACAGCAAGATCGCAGGCTATGTCACACATCTGATGAAGCGGATTCAGAGTGGTCCAGTGAGACGTATCTCCATCAAGCTGCAGGAGGAGGCGAGGGAGAGGAGAGATAATTACGAGCCTGAGGTCTCAGCCCGGGATCAGGAAATCACTGAAGTAGATCCTGACACTAAGGAAATCCTGAAGCTCTTGGACTTTGGCAGTCTGTCCAAACTGCAGGTCACTCAGCCTACAGGAGGGATGAATTTCAAAACACCACGTGGAGCCGTTTGAATCTTTCTGCTGTGCTGTAATATTTTCAGTAAACCTCGGACAACAACAACAAAAGAAATGGAACCCATGTTCTTAAAGCAACGGGCTAAATGGAGATTATGTCTGGAGGAAGAAGCCAGTGGAGAAGTAGAAGCTACTGCCCACCCCGCCTTCTAAACCAAGAGGTCAGACCATCCTCCTTGACTTGACATCTGCTTTGTGATTCTCCCCTTCAGCTGAGATTAAGCCAGATGGAAGGCTGAGTAAAGGAAGCTTGAATCTATCCTAGCAAGTACATTTTGTGCTAAGGGGAGAGAGTACTAATTTTGTACTTGAAAAAAAAAGGATCCCATTCAAATATAAACTAATTTCCTCTCTTCAATGGTGGTTGCCATCATTCCCAAACTGAGGTCATCATTATAGTCTCTCTGGGACTTTGGCACAGAAGAAAGTGACTTAATCGACTGTATTAAAATGTTTTTAGAAAACATCATTTTAGACCTGGACAAATGATAGAAACTTTAAATCCAAGACTATTTTTCTTAATAAAATAAGGAGAATTGTATCACAAAATGTGTTTCTACTGTCTTTGTTGTTCTAAATGCTGAACAGTTTATTGTTATTCCTAGAGTTTAGTCTAATATTGAATGAGTCAGTAAGGGCTAAAATTATAGCACTCAGAAGGATGGATATTAGAGGGATAGTCTTGGCAAAAGTAGTTTCAGTAGCAATAGCAAGGGCACTTTGCATTGTTCTTTTTTTTTTTAAGTGAGTAAATAGATTTTTCTTTAGAAAGCTTTAATATTTAATGTAAATTTACTTACAATGCTTGGGAGAATGTTTCTTTAATAAAACACATTTTGTTCTTAGGAGTCTACTATTTCAACATTGTTTATTCCTTTCATTGATTGAGTCTTAGAATATCCTCTATTATTATTCTAGCTAAGAAGTATAATGCTTATTCTGATGTAAAGAAAGAGGAAAAGAGCATATTATATGCAAAAATAAGGCCCTGAATAGTACTCAGTTGAAGAACATCATATTGGTGTATAAATCAGTGTTCCTGGTATAACTCAGTGCATGTAAAGCTTAGCATCTGGGTCACAGCCAAATATTCTTTCAGAGCCATAAAGTACAGACACTAAATTTCCCTTTACTCAAGTATAAACCTACTGCCTAATGTTAAGCAATTTTCATTGAATTGATGTTCTTCCTCTCAACTTATTTTACTTAATCATATTTATTAGGGAAGCTTAGCACATCAAAAGCGCATTTGAAAATAATCCCATGATTAACCTTAGGGCAAAAAGTTAATGCAATGTATATTACCAAGTTCATTAACTATCTTCTTGATGGACCAACAGCTGTGTAATGAAGACATTAGCCATCAATTAAATGAACAGTGATCTTGAGACCAGAGTTTTCAGCAGGGAATAGTCAGCTATGTTATGGGCACTGAGAGGCAACAACTGAATGGGCGTATTTCCAAGCATTCCTTAGTTTTATGCCTTATGAGATAGTATTTGTGAAAAGCCTATGAAAACTGGTCAATTTGGAAAGTCAAAACACATTTAAATTGTTTGGGAGGATTTTAATAAAAACTGAGTTTTAGAATAGCATTTAACATATCATATAATTACAGATTCACGTTCAAAAGTTGTTATTTAAGGTATAAACAGAGGTACATAATAAGACTTATAAATTATTGAGCTTGCAATTGTTCTTACTTATTTATAGAAAGATGCCATTAAATAGAAATGCAATTTTATAGAGACAGCTAAAACTCATACAATTAGTATTTCTTGATGAAGTAGACAGACACTATTTTGGAGACAAGAGTCTACTAACATGAAAATAAGAAAGAAATGCTTACGAGTCTTATGTTTAAGTAAAGTGTATTATAACATGGTTACTCTAGGGCTGGGGTAACCACTGTTAAAAGGTATAAAAGCAAAAATAAACAAATGGAACCTATTTAAGCTTAAAAGCTTTTGCACAGCAAAGGAAACCTTTGACAAAATGAAAAACAACTTACTGAATGGGAGAAAATATTTGCAAATGGTATGACTGATAAGGGACTAATATCCAATATATATAAACAGCTCATATAAGTCAACATCAAAAAACAAACAAACAAACAAAAAGCCTAACTAACCAGATTAAAAAATGGACAGAAGAACTGAATAGACATTTTTCCAAAGAGGAAATGCAGATGGCCAACAGGCACATGAAAAGATGCTCAACATCACTAATCATCAGGAAAATGCAAATTAAAACCACAGTAGGACTCACCTCACACCTGTCAGAATGGCCATCATCAAAAAGAACACAAATAACAAATGTTGCTGAGGATGTGGAGAAAAGGGAGCGCTTGTGCACTGTTGGTGGGAATGTAAATTAGTGCAGCCACTGTGGAGAACAGTATGGAGGTTCCTCAAAACACTAAAAATAGAACTACCATATGACCCAGCAATTCCACTCCTGGGTATATATCTGAAAAAAACAAAAACACCAATTCAAGAAGATACATGCACCCCAATGTTCATAGCAACATTATTTACAATTGCCAAGATATGGAAGAAACCTGTGTCTATCAACTGATGAATAGATAAAGAAGATGTGGTGTGTATATGTACAATGGAATAGTCCTCAGCCACAAAAAAGAACAAAGTTTTGCCATTTGCAGCAGCAAGAATGGACTTGGAAGGCATTATGCTAAGTGAAATAAGTCAGACAGAGAAAGACAAATACCATGTGATATCACTTACATGTGGAATCTAAAAAATACAACAAACCAGTGAATACAACAAAAAAGAAGCAGACTCACAGACACAGAGAAAAAACCAGTGGTTACCAGTGGGGAAAGGGAAGAGGAAAGATAAGGGTGGGGGAGTAAGAGGTGCAAGCTATTAGATATAAAATACTGTACAACATGGGGAATATAGCCAATATTTTATAATAACTACAAATGGAGGATAACCTTTAAAAATTGTGAATCACTATATTGTATGCCTGTAATATACAGTATTGTACAGCAACTGTACTTTAATAAAAAAAGGTAATATATCAAAGTATCTCTCTCTCTTCTTGTAGAGTTTGCCGAGGATCAGGAAGGAAGTTGTTCAAATGGTGATATTCATTAAGGGCATATTCCTAGAGGTTACAGACACTCGCCACAAAGGCAGCAAAAGACACTTCTGATCATTGTGCTTAGACTAACCCAAGAGTTGGTCCACGTGAAGCACTTAACACAGGACGAGGCACTCAGGCTAAGTGCTCAAGATACTTAGCTATGATCATTATTATCCCAATAAAAATAATGGCATAAAAACTGCAGATTGTCCGTTCCCACCTTAAGGTATGGTCCCCTTAATGATGTTGATTTACTACAGCATTACCATATTATGAGAAGGAAAATCAAGGGTGTAACATTAATATCCTCCCTTGACTAAGCAGAAAATAAAATTCTGTTTAGCCATTTATTAACATTAAGAAGTTTCATTAAACCTGAGGACATTTTATCCGGGAGAAATCCAAAGTGTGATTGGAGTCAAACTTTGACTGAGAAATTGTCTCTACTGTTCTGGAGATTTTTTTAAAATATTGTAAAAATGTTACTCTCCCATGAAATCTTGGGTAGATATAAAGACATTTGTGTCCATCAACCACTACTATTGTTTTTTTTAACACCTTTATTGGAATATAATTGCTTTACAATGTTGTGTTAGTTTCTGCTTTATAACAAAGTGAATCAGCTATATGTATACCTATATCCCCATATCCCCTCCCTCTTGCACTTCCCTCCCACCCTCCCTATCCCACCCCTCTAGGTGGTCACAAAGCACCAAGCTGATCTCCCTGTGCTATGCGGCTGCTTCCCAATAGCTATCTATTTTACATTTGGTAGTGTATATAAGTCCATGCCACTCTCTCACTTCGTCCCAGCTTACCCTTCCTCCTCCCCGTGTCCTCAAGTCCATTCTCTACATCTGCATCTTTATTCCTGTCCTGCCGCTAGGTTCTTCAGAACCATTTTTTTTTTTTAGATTCCATATATATGTGTTAGCATATGGTATTTTTTTCTCTTTCTGACTTACTTCACTCTGTTGACAGACTCTAGGTCCATCCACCTCACTACAAATAACTCAATTTCATTTCTTTTTATGGCTGAGTAATATTCCATGGTATATATGGGCCACATCTTCTTTATCCATTCATCTGTCGATGGACTTAGGTTGTTTCCATGTCCTGGCTGTTGTAAATAGTACTGCAATGAACATTGTGGTACATGACTCTTTTTGGATTATGGTTTTCTCAGGGCATATGCTCAGTAGTGGGATTGCTGGGTCATATCATCAACCCCTATTATTGAGAGCTGGCTTTGAACATGGTAGAGCTGAGCTAGGTGTTAATTTCTTCACAAAGAGTTAGTGAGTCATTTCTCTTTTCTGGATGATGTAGAGAGACTGCAGAGAATAAGGAAGCCAAGTTCCTTTCTATCCGGGAGCTTACATTCCCATAGGGAGTGGGAGGCTAAGTAGAGACAATATACAAATAATAATAAACAAGGTCAATATACAATAAACAAAACACAATGCAATGAAATGAAGACAGTAAACTCAGAGTGACTGTAGGGTTATGTGAGATGGGTGGAGTTGACAAGGACCTTGGTGATGCAGGTCAGTGATGACATTTGAGCTGAGACCTGAATGCTGAGAAGGAGGCCAGTGGCCATGTTAAGATCTTTGGAAGGAACATTCCAGGCAGAGGGGTCAGTATGATACACAGCCTCCAAAGATGGCTTCTGTCAATTCCTTCCCTTTCTATACGGGCATGCCACTCCTACTATCCAGAGGCAGTCTTTTTTTCTTTCACTGGCAGATGCAGAGACATGCCTGTTCCAAGCCTATCTTTTAAGCCTGGTAACTTCTGCTTTCCCTCTTTGAAGCCAGCTGCCTTTTAAAAAGTTCAACTGCTCTGAAACTGCCATGCTGTCAAGAAGCCCAGGCTATAAAGAGAGGCTACACCGAGCACCATCTGGGTGAAGACTTCATCAGCTTTCCAGCCCAACCCAATTGAATGCCACCAAGTGAGTGAACACAAACGACACAGAAGAGAAGAACCACCCAGCTGAGGCCAGTCAACCCACAGAACTGTAAAAAAGAATAACGTGTTGTTTTAAGTCACTACTTCTGGGGAGAGTTTGTTATGCACGGATGGATAACGAAAGCAATCAGAACAGAACAACTTAAGGAATAGGGTTTTTCTTTTTAGGGTGACTAAATTCCCGAAACGCAGAGCAGTGGGTGATAAAATCTCCCCAAGTTCTAAAGAGAGATGCTAGAAACATCCCCTACAGGACTTGCTAGGAGGTGCACGTGGCGCTCATACACGGAGGGTGTATAAGAAAAGCTAGAGTCACTGAGCGCAACATGCCCTGAAGTGCGTTTGCAGGGAAGGAAACGCGGCAGCACTTGCTCATCTTTCTCCATGCGTAGAAGGGAACTAGTTCTGGTCCTTCCTCTAAGTCATTGGCAAGAGGCAGCAGCTGAACATTCTTTGGGGGTTGGGGGACGGGGGACGGCGGTGTTTGCAAGAAGGGAAAACTGGAATTCTATTCCGTCTCTCAGGACTTGCTTACAGAAGCTCAGAGACCAGCCTCCCATCAAAGAAAAGTGAGGGGCAGTTCTTGGAGAATCTGGGATTTGAGTGGCAAGAAGTCGGTTGCCCAGGTTTTGGCTGGAAAAGTCTGAAGATAGGAAGCTGGCTGGGGAAACCGGCCATGGTAGAGCCAAAGGAGAGGGCAGCAGGGCGACACTGATGGCTCCAGGGCTCCGTGGGGCCCCAGTGTGGGACAGTGCCCACCAGCCCTGTAGGCTCTGCAGAAGGCAGCACGCCCTGGAAGGACCGCGACCCACAGGCTGACTGACTGCGAGGGAGAGGATTCCAAGGGTGTGCATAGGATGGGGGAGCTGCGGATGTAGGTCTGAATAACCGCTCCAAGAACGCATGTCTCACATCAGGGAAGAGCGCTGTACCAAGGCCCCTGTGGTCGTCAGCGGTGCTGGTGTCTCTGAAGAATGTATGGTGAGCCTTGCAGGAAAGAGCTAACACTTGGGTATCAGCCCGGACTGAGGGCATTTGAAAGCCAGAGACAAATCAAGTTAAGACAGCACAGATCTGTGAACCAGCCGTCGCATCTTTCCCACAAATCCCGCTCCTTGGGAACCTGTGCTGCTTCCCGAGCGGAGGGCTAGCTTCACACTGGGGGTGGGAACACATTTTTTATTTAGAAAATGAGCAGAAAGCTAAGAGAACCGTTGGGCATCGTCTTCACGGGAAGGGAAGTTCAACAGGGTATTTTTCAGCCCAGTGTCAGGAGAAGAATAAGGCTCCTTTCTGATTGGACCCTCTCTCCCAAGTTTAGCCCATTCAGTTACAAGTTCAAGGGCCCTTAAAGAGAAGTAGGTTTACTGGGGACCTGAAAGAAGGCATCTGTGGCGGGGAAATCATGAGCAGAAATCAAGGGGGACGATGGTGTGAAATGAGGTTGGAGGGGGAAGAGGACAGAGGTTGGGTCCTGTGTTCCTTGGTGGCCCTGGAGACGTATCTGGATTTCATTCTGAGTGTTCTGAGCGTTTCGGAAAGCCACTGGAGGGTTCTAGGCAGGAAAGTAAGAGGAAGTTATTTTTCAGAAGACTGGCTGCTCTCTGGGGAATTGGGTGGGAGGGGGCTGGAGACCTGTGGGGAGGCCGTCGGAGGTGTGGAGGGGAGAGATGAGAGACATCCAGAAGAATGTTCCACCACAGAGAGTTTCACCCTTCAAAGCACTTTGATACCTGGGAGAGGTAAGTGAGAGGTATATTTGGTTTTGTTATTTGATCAATTAAAGGCCATCTAGACAGGTGGGGATTAGCCCGGTGCTATTTTTCAGTGCTTTGGACTGAACATATAAGCAGCTCTCAGAACCTATTGTGCATATGAATCACGTGAGATGTGGTTAATATGCAGATTCCTGGGTCTCATTTGAGCTCTTCTCACTCAGCAGGGCCAGCACAGGGCCCTGGAACCTGCATTGTTAAGAGCATCAGGGTCTCATGCAGGTGGTTCAGGGATCCTGAAAAACCCTGAATCCTTGCTCTGAAAGGGTCTCCACTTCCCTGCAATTTTGGTTTTCTCAGATGTCCAGTGAACTCTGCACTCTGCATGTCAACACTTATTAAACATTTTATTTCACTGTATTCTATTTTTTCACCTCATTTTTTATTTCACCCCTGGAGCTTTAAACACTTTGAGGACTAGCTTTTTTCCCTCCTCTTTCTTTGTCTCTCTTTTTAATTTCCCTCCCCACAGAACAGAATTCCAGGTGCATAAGTACTTTTAAACTGTTTTTAAAGCAATGCCGTGCTCACAGTGTAAAAGCATTTAAAGGACAATGTATCAATTACAAGCAGAACAATTTAGAGACAGAAGTGGTTTAGTGATATAAATAAAGGACGCATTTTCTTTAGGAAATAACAGAAACACAGTCTCCAACCTTTCCCTCCCATAACCAAAGACATTTTAGGAGAATCGAGTTCCGAGTCATAGGCAATAAATGGTAAATGAAGGACAGCTTGCTTTTTTACCTACAACAAAATGGAATTCGCTCCAGGTATCTGGATAACCCTGACGCAGCAGGAAATATATGATTCAATCATACGTGGGCATAATGATGCATATTGGTACAGACTAAAGTTCGTAAATGTCCCAAACTATCCCAGACAAGATCATACAGAGGCAGATCGGGGGAGACATTATCTCCTTGATGCTGACGAGGGCATGGAATCATTCAGGTCATTGATGGAGACAGAAGCAAAACGTGGGTGTTATAAGAAGTCTATTCTTTTCTTCCAAGGAAACAGCTTTTGTTTTTATTTTTTTTTCCACAAAAAGAAGTCCAAATGACTCTTGAAGAACAAAATATTTTTCTAACAAAATTTGTGTAGAAAAAAATCAAGAATTAGTTCTATCTAGTCAAAGCACTTGATAAAAAGAGAAACGTGGACCTCAGAAAAGCCCCATGTATGAGTGAAAAATAAATTTTTCTTCTCTTAGTGATTGTTTTCCTAAGCCCAAAAACACTGCCAGTCAATGCAGACAAGTTCTCAAAGAAAATGTATTCGCCCCAAACTGAGGCCAGATTGACATAAGACAACTCACCAAAATATGGTGCTTGCCACACCTGGAGAGCAGGTGGGGTATGTTATAAAAGCACCTGAGGTACCCAGTCTTTTGTTCCACACTCCTGGGCCTCAGACAGGGAGACATGTGAACTGCATGTCCTAAGCTGAAAAGAATTCAACATGCCTTCTGTAATTGCTTATTTGATTGCTACACACAGCATACAAGTGGAAATCAAATTGGTGTTCTGTCATTTCTGTTTCAGTAAGCTAGAATAACATTCATCTGAAACAGAATTAAAACATGTCATCTATAGTTGCAGGCCAAAAACTGCATGGTTAATTGATACACATCTGGAATATATTAGCAAATTTTATGTGGGGAAAAGTAGTTCCCTAAATATCAATAATAAAATCTTCTAAATGTGACTGAATTCCAAAGTAGAATATGGAATCTTTTGACGTTTATACCTACAGAAAAGGAGATCACTACTTCTTCCCTTTCTTGAGGAAGACATTTCCTTCAGGCAAAATGAATGTCTGATAAAAAGTACTATTAATGTGAAAATATCACTTCCTCAGGTGTTATGTCATAACACAGTGTTAAGAAAAGAAGGGATCATGTACCACAATGTTCATTGCAGCTCTATTTACAATAGCCAGGACACGGAAGCAACCTAAGTGTCCATCAACAGATGAATGGATAAAGAAGATGTGGCACATATATACAATGGAATATTACTCAGCCATAAAAAGAAACGAAATTGAGTTATTTGTAGTGAGGTGGATGGACCTAGAGACTGTCATACAGAGTGAAGTAAGTCAGAAAGAGAAAAACAAATACCGATGCTAACACATATATATGGAATCTAAAAAAAAAAAAAAAAAAAAGGTTATGAAGAACCTAGGGGCAGGACAGGAATAAAGACGCAGACGTAGAGAATGGACTTGAGGACACGGGGAGGGGGAAGGGTAAGCTGGGATGAAGTAAGCGAGTGGCATGGGCTTATATATACTACCAAATGTAAAATAGATAGCTATTGGGAAGCAGCCGCATAGCACAGGGAGATCAGCTCGGTGCTTTGTGACCACCTCGAAGGGTGGGATAGGGAGGGTGGGACAGAGACGCAAGACAGAGGGGATATGGGGATATATGTATATGTACAGCTGATTTACTTTGTTATAAAGCAGAAACTAACAAACCATTGTAAAGCAATTATACTCCAATAAAGACGTTAAAAAAAAAAGAAAAGAAAAGAAGGGAAACATTTGACGAGCTAATCAAATGGAAACCCCCCCCAAACTTCTTAATAATTATTTATAAAAGTTAGTTTGGTGCCTCAGTGGAAATAGCCTAAAGGCCAGCATTATTTCAATGGCATTAAAATCCAAGATGACACAGAATAGTTTGAGATGATTGATCTATTATCTCAAAGTAATGTCTCCCCCAGAATCTGCTTGATAGTTTTTTTTTTATTTTGTTTCAACATAATTCTTTTTTTTTATTTTTTATTTTATTGGAATAAAATTGCTTTACGATGTTGTGTTAGTTTCTGCTGTACAATGAAGTGAATCAGTTATATGTATACCTGTATCCCCTCTCTCTTGGACCTCCCTCCCACCTCCCTGCCCCATCTCACCCATCTAGGTCATCACAGATCACCAAGCTGAGCTCCCTGTGCTATACAGCAGGTTCCCACTAGCTATCTAGTTTACACATGGTTGCTAGATAGTTTTTACAAACTCCTCGAAAAGTGTCCAATTTGAAAAAAGAAATTGACGTGTCTGGACGCGGTGCAGAAGTATTTTGTCATTCAGTTCTTTTCTCAGAGGAAAATCTTTGGGACCAGAATGGTTTTATTCTTATGGTATCAGATTGATCAAGCCCACTGGACCACAGGTTTTCAATTGAAAAAGGAATTTGTTTGATCTGGTTAATTAATATGGTAGGCTCTAGACTATAGGGGGGCAAGCCAGGATCTAATCTCAGAAGAGGACCTTTCAGGGAACACACTTCATTACCTTCATTTCTATGGAATGCTTGCAAAACAGCATGCAGACTTCAGCAAGGAGGAAATTCTTTAACCTGGTCATTTACATCATTTACCTTGGAGGGGGGGCCGGGTATCACAGTTTGTCCCTCCCTGTTTCTCTTAGTGCACATGAAATTCCCTTGAAATATTTACCTTTTTAAAAATAAGATCTCCATTTGCCCTTCAGCTTAAAAGTCATAGAAACAACCTGACAGACAATAGAAAGCAACTACACAAAGACTGAGACTTTTAAAAATGGCAGAAGCAAAATATGCTCTTTCTTTGATATCCCATGGTTTGAAATGATATGTGGTATCTGATGAGTGGTTGGAAATTTTTTGTCATCTAAAAAAGTTCAAGGACTTATCTGGCCAGGGAAACCAATGGATTAAAAAGAGAAGCAACTGTTTAATTTTGTTTGTTTTTGTAGCTAAATAAAGTGATTGTCCTAGATATGCTCAAATTTACCATCTGGCTCTCATTCCATATTCTCTTGTTTTAAAAAGTCACTAGATCCAGGACTGCCTATCAGACTATTCTGATTAAGAAGATATGGAAGGACAGATGGTAGAATTATGTGGTGGAGAAAGTGATGGGGGACAGTGAACTACTTAAAATGAATACTCTGCTGGTGTAGAGGCTGTCACATTGTTGGGTGGAAACTTGAAGTTGAATGTCATGTCTAGAAAAATTCCCTTGCAAAAATTATCACTAAAAGAGGGTAAAAATGTTTGACAAAAATGTGTGTATGTTAATATAAAAAATCTAATTATGTGTGGATCATTATTATTATTATCGCTTGCTGTAGTTAGTACTTCTTGAGAATGTATGCATTGGAGATTGCACTAATTTCTTACATGCACTATCTTATTCACCCTTCAAACAACCCTAAGAATCAAGTATTACTGCTTCTTCATGTTTTCAGACCAAGAAACTGAGACTTCTAGAGTTCCACAACTTGCCCAATGTCCCTCAACTAATAAGAGGCTGAATGGGAGACACAAAACCAGTCTGATTTTGAAGTTCTTACCTACTAAGCACACTGCTTTCTGTAACTTTGAGTAATTGGGAATGCTGCCAGTTCGTATTTATCTGCTTTAATCCTCCATTCAACTTGCTTTTCCCAATGTCAATCCTCTCCTTCCATTCTTCCTTTGATATATGACTTCAACTGGTCTGTGATTGAGGGAGTTTCCAAGTGATAACACATCCAATACATTATAAAATTCTAGATGTCATCTCACCAGTCCTCTACATTTTCCTTCCCTACACTACCTCCTTACTTGCTGTACAAAACAGCATTGATCATTTTCTAGCCCATCTCAGTTCTAACATGCATGATTAAGTTTGCCATTACCCTCAGGTCTTTTAGGACATTAATATTTGACTGACTTCACTCATCCATTGACAGTTCATGTTGTGAATTCTTTTTCAGTTCTCAGATATATTAGATTGTAACTTGCTAAGATGAATTTCAGTTACTCTGTGGTTTTCTCCTCAATTTATTCCTCTGTCATTGCAGCAACTCCCAATTTAGAATCAGATTTCATTACTGTGGTGTTTTCACATTCTTCTAGGTTGCCAACAAAGATGTTAAACCAGACCGAACCTTCAAAGTGACCCCTTGGTTCCCGTTTGTATGCTCTTTCAGGGAACCCATCCAGGAAGAGCTTAGAGTGAATATAAACTGTGAAACTGGATTGCAAGAAGCTTCTAAACTTGTTATCAAGGGTCAAAATAATTCCCCATGCAGTAATCAAATGGAAAACAGCTTGGACTAGAGCATGAAGTAAGAAGTAGAAAACCTAAGGAAAAGGATGAAATAATTTTAGTTCTTGTTGCTAGAGATGACATAGGAGCAATGTCTATAGTGGCTAGAATATGGTAACTGATGTCTGTGGGGCATTTGACTCCTATTTATTGTACCTGAAATGAAAACTTGCTGTCCTCGTTGGCTGGGCTGCCATAACAACATACTACAGACTTGGTGGCTTAAACAACAGACATTTATTTACTCCCAGTCCTGGAGGCTAGAAGTCTGAGAACCAAGTTCTGTCAGGGTTGGTTTCCAGTGAGAGCTCTCTCCCTGATTTGTAGTTGGCCACCTTCTCTCTGTGACCTCACATGGCATTTCCTCTGTATGTGTGTGGAGAGAGATCCCTGGTGTCTCTTCCTCTTCTTATAAGGACACCAATTCTAGTGGATTAGGGCCCCACACTTATGGCCTCATTTAACCTTAATAACTTCCCTAAAGGCCCAATCTCCAAACCTCACACTGGAGGTTAAGGCCTCAACATATGAATTTGGGGGGATGTAATTCAAGCCATAACACCTGCTGATGCTTCCTGTCACCTCCAAAGTTGAGATATAATCTGCTGTACATGTGTTACTACTCACCTGTTGCTAATGCTCCAGTCACAACCCTACTCTCCCTCCAGGCTAAGAGGTAGAGTCTCCACGTACTTAACATTCTTTACCACCTCATTGCAAGGCCAGGCTTCAGAAGACAATGAGGCAGTTCTTAGCCTCATGAGCCTGGGTGACACCCTTGTCCAAGCCTGTGCTGCCTGACTGCTCACTTAAGAGAGAGCAGGGCTTCCCTGGTGGCGCACTGGTTGAGAATCTGCCTGCCAATGCAGGGAAGACGGGTTCGAGCCCTGGTCTGGGAAGATCCCACATGCTGCGGAGCAACTAGGCCCGTGAGCCACAATTACTGAGCCTGCGCGTCTGGAGCCTGTGCTCCGCAACAAGAGAGGCCGCGATAGTGAGAGGCCCGCGCACCGTGATGAAGAGTGGCCCCCACTTGCTGCAACTAGAGAAAGCCCTCGCACAGAAACGAAGACCCAACACAGCCATAAATAAATAAATAAATAAATAAATAAATAAATAAATAATTAAAAAAAAAAAAGCGAGAGCAGTCCCTTGAGGAGAACTGTGCAGACCCCTTGGCTACTGTAGTGGGTTGTGTAGTGTCCCCTAAAATCCTTGTCCATCCAGAGGAAATAGGATTCTTGCAGGTGAAATCAAGTTAAGATGAGGTCATACTGGACTAGGGTGGGCCCTAACTCCCATGAGTGGTGTCATCATTAGGAGTGGGAGACAGACACACAGAGGGTAAAGACAGCCTTGTGAAGATGGAGGCAGCAAGTACAGTGATGCTGCCACAAGCCAAGGAATGCCAAGGATTGCTGGCAGCCCACTGCAGAAAGTTCATGATTTGTTTCTTTCCCTCCACACGTTCCCATCCAATTCATCAGCAACTCTCACTGAGGGTCTTTCTAGGATGTGTCCTGGATCTGACAACTTCTTGCTGTTTCTGTTCTTGTTGACCTCATCTAAGCCACTGACAGCTTTCATGTAAGCTCTTGTGATCGTTTCTTGTTTCTCTGCTTTCACTCTTGATGACTTACGAACCATCCTGAGCACAGTGGCCAGTGCGATTTTTAAAAATTTAAATCTCATCTCCTCACTTTCCTTCTCAAGACCCTACAAAGGCTTCCCATAGTAATCAGGACGAAATCCAATCTCTTTTCCCGCTCACGATGCCCACTTTCTATGAGCTGCCAGCTTACATTTCCACCGTCACCTAACACCCTCCCTGCTCATCCACCACATTCCAGCCACATCTGCCTCCTTTCATGCCAAGACACATATTTCCTCTGCTTGGAGTGTTCTTTCTCCCAGATCTTCCCTTGCCTGCTTCCTATTGCCACGCATACTTGCTTAATTTAAATATCGCCTTCTTAGAGAAACCTCCTCCAGTCACACAATTTAAAATGTGAGCTATATATTTATATATATATATACACACACACACACAATGGAATATTGCTCAACCATAAAAAAGAATGAAATATTGCCATTTGCAGCAACATGGATGGACCTAAAGATTATCCTATAAGTGAAGTAAGCCAGACAGAGAAAGACAAATATCATATGATATCACTTATATGTGGAATCTAAAAAAATGATACAAATGAACTTATTTCCAAAACAGAAATAGACTCACAGACATAGGAAACAGACTTATGGTTACTGAAGGGGAAAGGTGGGGAAGGGATAAATTAGGAATTTGGGATTAACAGATACACACCACTAGGTATAAAATGGGTAAACAATAAGGATTTACTGTATAGCACAGGGAACTATATTCAATATCTTGTAATAATCTATAATGGAAAAGAATCTGAAAAAGATTATATACATAACTGAATCTCTTTGCTGTACACCTGAAACTAACACAATATTGTAAATCAATTATAGTTCAAGAAAAAAAAAAAGGAGTCACCATCTTGATCCATCACATCAGGTCTCTCAAGAGCACTTTGTCACCATCTGACATTTTTTTTGTGTGTATTTGCTTGTTTTCCTGCTTTACCTGTAATGTAAGATCCACAAGAGCAGGTAATGTTTCTGTTCATACAAACAGTATGAACATGGTGTGACACAGAGTAGTTGCTGAGTAAAAATATGAGTGAATAAATGTAGGGTGGAAGAAATTGTCACAATTGTATTCATGGAGGTTGCCAAGGATCATTCAAACTTCCATTCACAGCTGAATGATTACAGAAAGCATGGGCTATGTAGGCTAGTAACACATAAGAATATCGCAGTAAATGGTAATGAAACCCGCCTTTCTTTTGTTGAGAAGATCTCCTATAGCCAGCCCTCGGCTGTGCCGACAACCATTACATTATCCAGTTTTGCAACATGCTTAGTCTTTCATCATTCTGAATATTTCACGTATTCAACCCTAATAAGTTATCAGCATTGCCAAGTTATATGTTTTTGCCTGCCTTAAGGGCAAAAAGATAATTAAAATTATGTAAAATACACAAGTAATAGATTCCATGGGATTGGGCAAAAAACTTTCTTTGACTGGTCAATGATGCCTGAAATTCCTTTACTGAGGCAAAGTTTTACATTCTAAATCAGAGATAAAGTTTCAAGATAAAAGACCTGGGAGGAGGCTTAGTGGACAAGCACTTATTTGGTACCTGAAAAGGGGGATGGGGGAAACCGCCTTTAAGCGCAAAAGTTGAAGAACGTCAGTTTTTGCCTATGGCTTCTGGCAGGCGGATTCTTAACCATTACACAACCAGGGAAGCCCCCCTTTGCAATTTTTATTCTGGTAGAGAGGTGCAAATGTGGGTCATGAGAGCTCTATAATTCTGAATTGTTGGCACATAAACATATAATACTCTGTTACGCATCATAACTGCCTGTGAATCCCTTCCTTCCCTTGTTTTGGTCAAATTTCATTCTTCCTTTGCCCATATAGAGTCTTTTCATCATTTTCTCCAGATCTTGATATTCCCCGTTGCCCTATAAAATTTTTTAGGCTGTTTCTTATGTGTGAATAACATATTTCTCTTAGGTTTTTCTCAGCAAAATCCTTCCCTTGCAAATTTGTTTTCAGAATTATGTTTCATCAAATCTTTTGAATCTGATCCCCTAGTAAAATTCTCCCCCTTGGAGGAGAAGACCTGCGAGGTGGGTCAGGGAAGAAGAGAAATGAGACGGAACGTCAGTAACATATCATCCGTAAAGCTCGCCTTCCTCCTTCTGTCTTACTTGGTCTATTTCCTATTGTGTCCTTCAACCACAGTCCCAGTGGACAAAGGCTGTCCCTTCTTTTGTGTTCTCAAAAGCACCCTATAAATAACAAGAACACCTGTTTTCTATTTTGTGGTCGTTTTCTAATGTTATCTGAATTGCTTACCTTACGCATATTTTTTCGCAATGATAAACATCCACAACGTCTTGATATGACATCTGTTTTCAATGAGGGACACAGAGCTAATGTTAATTCAAGTGTTCAGAGCACACAGTACAAAGCCCGAGATATGGATCTAAATGTAGGAGCTGTGCATCCTTACTCTGTACTTGAAATTGAAATTCAGACCATATTTTATCTGAGAACCTCTATTTTATAGTAAGAAAAGGAAAAAAGGCAAGGTGAGAGTTGTATTGGAACTCAAAAATAAAAATAGATGTTCATAGAAATGAATAAGATAAGGGATACAGATTCACTTTGTAAAATATATTCATGTACAAATATAAAATAATAATATGTTATACTGACAGCTGATTTTTTTTCACCTTCAGATTAGATGATTGTTTTAATCTTTCAGAGAAAACTTCTTTGAATTTCCTACCATGTAAAAGAGGGGGGAGGGTGGTAAAAGGCAGTAAAACTAAGCAAACTTAGCTTTCTCCTGCTATGATTGTGATTGGTGGTTGTCGTAGCTTGCTAAAGAAAATGGGTGGAGAATTTACTCACTTATTTTCATAATATGTTTGAGTATTATTTTATTATCTTTATTTCCTCAAGTTATGAATAAGCCAGTCAAGATTGTATATGTCCAGTCTATGTCCTGTTCTCAGAAAGTATTTTCTCCTTGACATGTCACTAATAATCAATGCTATTAGTTAAAATTTATTATTCAATTTAAATTAAATTCTTTAATTTATATTGTCAAAAGTTACTGAATATTGGAGTAGTTTAAAATTTTTGTGGTTTTTTTTTTTACCTCGGTTAAATCTTAACATCTCTGACAGAGAAGCAGACGTGTTATACCCACTTTAGGGATGGGCAAACTGAGGGCCAGGGAAATTTACACCTAAGATTACAATCAGTGGTGTGTTGTTAGATGTTTAAACACCAGCTCTCCTGGGGAGAGGGGAGGGAACCCCAAGTCCCTGAATTGTAGCATTTGCCAGTTCTCGTGGTGTAAATACTCCCACCATGGCTGACCCAAGCTACCCATGTGAGGTCACTGACATGAGGTTGGAAGAGATGGACATAATTGGTTCTTGCAACGGTAGCTCAGAACCCTAATGCTTCACGGCAACTGACTGCAGCATCTTTAAGAGTGCTTTTCACTCTTTTAGGTTATTTTGAGTGAAATTAAAACAACCAAGAGCCAGCCTAAGCAAAAAACCCAAAAAACAACAAAAAAGGAAGAACCCATAGGATGTGTGTGGTGTAAGGTGGTGTCTCATGGAACACAAAGAAGAGCTGACCCACTGGACCTCTTGGTGTGTGAGGACCATGGTAGCTCTGAGGGCCTCTGCAGTGGAATGGGAGGGTCTTCCCTCTGGAGTGCTGCCATTTATTTGCCTTGATTACTGATAACTCCTAATTCCCTCATCTGGGATCCAAGTCCAAACTCCGAGGGGAGATCGTTCAGTTGGTCCAACTTGGGTCCATCGTCCAGAGCCAGGGGAATCCACGGCACAGATGCTGCTGCTGGGGCCTCACCATCGTGACACATGCAGTTTCTAGAGAAGCAGGAATCACTGTGCCCTTCAAGCTCCTGTTCAGTTAGGAATTAGGTACCTGGTATGGGCTATTGCTGGGTCATCCAGCAGCCAAGCACCCCTTTTCCAGACAATACAGTGTCAACGTGTCCTCCATATTTGAGGCCACGTTTCTCAGGCTCCTGCGTTCTTAGCCTAAATTGTAAATATAATCACCACCAGCATCCCCTGTATACAACCATCGGGGAAGAGGAGAAAAGGGAAAGAGAACTTCTGTTTTAAAATGGGGAAGGAAATAAAAAAGAGAGACTTTCAGTTAAACGTGTAGATTTGATTACACATGTACAAACAATTCTGCCCTTGCAAAACCCCATTAAGATAATTAGAGAGCTTTTGAAAAGGAAAAAGCTCATAGGGTAAAAAGAATAGAAGTAAAGAGAATACCAACATAATTTTGGAAGCTAGAAAGGAAACCAGCGAGTGGTAACTGAATTAGCAATGCAGAGGAAATTGAAATAAAAATTGGAGAGGAAAAGCCAAGTCAAGTTTTATCACAGAAGTCCAGAAATGGACATTTTTGGAAATGAAAAACACCATAGGCCTCCAAAAATGGGGTATTCAGCGTGGGGTTGCAGACGACAGATTGTCTCCAAGTATTTATAAGCAGTTACCATCCTCCTGCCCACATCCCCTGCCTTCTTCCCGTTCAGTCCTGATTCCAGCTCTTTTTACCTGGCAGAAGACTTGAGAATTAGTCTATGAAGAATCTGAAACAGGAAATCCAGGCTCGGGAATTCCTGGCTGAGGATGCGGACCCTGCAAACAAGGGCATTAAGTGAAACGCTGGACACTTTACGTGGACAGTTAGACCTCCTGACCCCTTTTCGATGCTGGGCTCCAGAATTCTTGCCGCTAGATGGACACCTCTGAGAAAGGAAGAAAGCAGCTCCTTGCAGCTGAGAATCAGCTAGCTGCTGGGGTGGTGAGGAGCCAGGGTGTGGCCGCAACAGTCACACAGGAACTCCTACACAGCAAGACCCCTTGCTTGGTGTTTCCTGCAATTGCCGCCCTGAAATTCTTCAGTTTTAATTCATCCGAATGCGTGCTGCGTGAGCGGAGCCTATGGGACAAGGAAGCGTGCACCATGGGCTCGGAAGCAGGTGCGGATCCACCTTCCGACAGGTTTCCCTCCTGCCTCCCCAGAACCAGTTCTCCTGAGCCCCTGTGCCCAACTCAGCCTGCCTCTCCGTGGCCCTACCCTGTGAGTACTGCTGCCCTCTGCCCGGGACGGAATCCCATGGGTCAGCTGGGGAAGGCAGCCCTCCAGCCCATCAGGGCCCTGGGCACAGGTAGGGGAGGGTCAAGTTCGGGCAAGATCCCCTGGCAGGCAGTGCCAAGGAGTGTTTGGTGAGTGGCTTTGCAGAATCCCTTACTCCTTATTCAGGTCCCACCAGCACAGAAGTGCAATCCATTGGAAGGGGTGGGGAGGGCAGGGCGGGGGGCATGTCTGCTGCAGGCTGTGCCTTCTTGTCTTTTTTTTTTCCCCCACACTTTTATTTATTTACTTTTCAATAAGTTTAAATCCTTGAAGTGTACAACATCACATGGATTCTGTGTTCAGTGACCTTAGCAGGAAGGTTGCTTCGGAATTTGGCACAAACCACGCCACTGTTTCCATGAGCGCGAGTTATCTTTCCGCAGATTAGTCTGGTTTTGTTAGGTTTTCCACCAGGAATTACTGTGTTCTTTGCTTTGTACACATAAGCACATCTCTTGCCTAGATAGAATTTGGTTTCATCTCGAGCATATACACCTTCAATTTGCAGGAGAGCTGTGTGCTCCCTCTGATTCCGTAGACCCCACTTATAACCAGCAAAAATGGCCTTGGACCACAGCCCTCCAGACATATTTGTCATTTTAGAAGTCCTCCACAGGGTCCGAGATGGTGGATAGAGTGCTCCTTATTTTCTTATTTAGCTATTTAAGAGAATGCAGTGTCCTAAAGCTAGAACCATACATAATGCCATCAGCACTCTCTTCTATGTTCATTAAAATATGGAAGAAACAGACAAAGACAGTTTGTTCTTATGTGAGTGCCCACAGTAAGGGAAGTTCAGAACTGCAGAAGAGAAATCAGACTTGCATGATCAGACATGGGAAGCTGCTGGGATGGATGGTTAGACAGACATGCTCTTGGTTTCAGGTGGGTTTGAAATAAGCTATTGAGTACAGTTAAGAAAACATTTAGTGTAGACACCGAACATGCACAAAGAACTTCTATGGATTCTCTAACTTGGAGAGACAGAGGGAGAGAGACACCACATGGTTGTTGGTCTGCCCGATATTGTACCAAAGAACACATGCTCTTAAGTGAGAATTAAATGGGAGGTAACTCTGATGTTGATCCCAGGCGCCTCTGGTTTCATGATCACGTCACAGTACTGAAAATAATTCTTGTTTGCATATATGCTGTTCATACAAAATGGCCCTTAAATGCAAGCCGGTGATTTCATTTGGTGTGGAAATGATGAAACAAGTCCATGGTGATGTAAGAAGAGATCAGGCCGCTTTGGACTTGGGAGAGAAGGAAGGTCTGCCTTTGTTTGGCAGATGGGTGATTTTCTACACATGATTTTTGCCAAATAGTCTGATTTTAGAATCTAATCTGGATACAGTGCAACTCTACTGGGATTAAAATTTATATTCTCAAAATAATCAGTATGTTAACACTTGAATTAGTAAAAGCAAACATGTTTTCATATACATTAGAAACTATAAAAGATTAAACATAATTTGGATAAAATTAACCAACAGCTGAGGCGATCTATCTTCAAAATCATATGGACACCCTCTTTTCTTCCCAAATCTCAATATAGGTGCAAGGGTATTTATCAAGTATTGAGGAAATTAAGTTATAGCTACTATAAAATAAATGTTGATGCATCTAATCGTAGTAGGTCAGGAGTAATGTTCCAAAAAATATAAAATCTCACAAGAAGAGATTCAGAGTCAGAATTTTCCAGGGCTAAGTAAACACTGTCCAGGAGGTAGACCAGGAAATTTTCTACTTCTTATCACCCAACAGACAAATAATGCATAGATCTGGTGAGAACACAATGGTAGCAAAGGGAGTTGAACTGTTCTGCAGGCTATATTATCCAGGTTGTGGTAGATTGGACACTCTGGCTATAGAAATTATCCTCCTAGGAGGTCCTGATTGAAGATATGGGAAACTTAGTACAAAATCCTAACAGAAAGCATGCAAACTATTATGTATGGACTAGATGTCAAAGGTTCCTTAGCAATTTGTTGTTTGAAAGAATGTATTCCACATAATTATAAAAGTCACAACTAACCATCTGTTTCCATATCCTAGCATCATGTTGGTCAGCAGTGGAAAAATGAACATCTTGTCGTTTTTGATGAGCTCCATTTAGGTTTATCTGAACATATGAAACACTAATGATAATTTAATTCAGCATTTATTGTGTGTCTAGAATGTGAACCGCATGGTAATAGACAGTGGGAGAAAGACTTGGGAAAAAAAGTTCCGATTCTCAAAGAGTTTGCAGGCAGCAAAGGAGACAAAGAATGTAGAATGTGGTCATAGAAGGTGCAGTGGGGTTATTTACTTAAAACATTTATTGAATGTCTACTAAATGGCTGGTAGTATGCTTAAAGCTGCAGATACAGACATAAGAGAAACAGTCCCTGCTCTCAAGGAGGTGATGATACAGTTGCAGGGGGCCGTGGGAAGAGACAGGGTTACTGACAGTTACAATATGCTGTTCTAGGTGCAATCACAGAGGGAAATCTGGGGTGCCGCAGGGAAGATGATCGTACACTATCCCCCTTTGGGAGCATCAGGGAAGGCTACCCAAAGAGTTGACAACTGGGCTGAGCTTTTTAGGACTGAGCGTTTATTCACTGTTTCATTGGACACATGTGGATTGACTTCCACCCTCTTCTGGGCACTGTTCTAAGCATATGGGATCTATAGCAACAACACAGCTGAGGTCTCTGGCTTCATGGAGTGTATTTTCCGGGTGGGGGGTGCCTGGGGTAGAGGGAATAAGTGAGTAGATATATAAGCTCATATCAGCTGCTAAAACTGCTTTAAAATGTTCTATGGGGACAAAACTGAGAAATGTATTTTAACACTGAATCATCTTAATAGTCAAAAAAACCCAGATACTTAAATTCGAATACTTTCATTATTATGCTGAGTTACAAACACATCTTCTAAATACAGCAATAATCCATTAATATTTGGTTTATCTAACTCATCTAATTAGATTAGCCATTAAGAAAGGGGTAAGATGGGAGAAGGCTATACCAAAAAGATGAAGAAAAAAATAATAGAGCAAAATGTCTCATTGGCACGTCATAGACATGAGAGAGTATGATGCACTCAAGGAACTGCAAACATACTTAATGTGACCAGTGTGCAGGGTATGAAGCAGCAAGAGGTGGAATCGGAATGGTGAGCAGGGAGCAGATCATAAAGCCCAACCTGCCAGATTGAGGAACTTGGACTTCTTTCTCAAGGAAGATTCTAATCATGTCACCAAGGTCATCAAATGTTTATTTTAGAAGGATAAATTTTGTAATGGAGTGGAGAATAGTTGGAGGGAGGGCAAAGTTGGAGATGGGGGTTAATTAAAAGACTGCTGCAATAGTCCAGGGGAGAAATGATGAGGGTCTGAGCTAAGGCAGAGTCAGTGTCATTGGACGTGGACTAATTTAACAGAGGCAGAATCCTTAGGATCTGGTAATTGATAGGATACGGCGGCTCTGTCAGATGCTTCCATGAGAATAGTGCTAGCCCCCAAGGTGGAAACCTTAGGAGGGACATATTTAATCAGGCAGATGATGAGTTTGGTCTTGAACCTGGAGCATTGGAGATATCCGAGGGACAATTAAGTGGGTATCTCCAAGAGGCAGCTGAATCTATGAGTTTAGGGCTCAGCAGAGTGGTTGGGACTGGGAAGCATTGAACTGGGAGCTGTTTGGGTGACTGAAGAAGCTACCAGAGTGTCTGAGAGCATTGAGGTGGCCCCTCAGGAGAGAAGCAGGAACGGGTGAGAAGAGAAGAGAATATTTACACATGTGCAGAGAGAGAAAAGAGGCCACCCCCTTCCCCGCCCCCCAAAACAAACCCAAAGAACAAGAAGGAGTTGCAGGGGTGAAGAGAGAATGGTGTCCTGGAAAGCCAAGGGGGTTGTAAGCAGGAGGAGGTGGGCAACCGTCAATCATAACAGAAAGTTGTGATATGGAGACTGAAGACTGTCTGCAATTCAGTGACAATGAAGTGAGTGGCCACCTTAACCAGAGAAGTTTTAATAGAATGAGTGTGGGATGGGGATGAGGGTGAGGGCTGTGTATAGGGATGAGGAAGTAGAAATTATATAAGATTAAAGAGTCAATGAGGGATTCACAGTGGAGACGGTGATTGGAAAGAACTCTTCCAAGAACGTTGACTCTGAAAAGACAAATGAGTGGATTTAGAGAAAGAATCCAGAAGGCTTCTCCCCTTTATCAGTGTGAGAGGATTTGGGTTATTATTTTAAGCTGGAGCTAATGAAGGGGAAAGAGAGAGAGAGACAGAAATTTTGGAGAAAAAGGGACCCTGGCTCCCAGAGGTCGGGGACTGTGTATCCAGAGCAGAGACGGCGTGGCTTTCAATTGAAGAAAACAAGTTGTTCTATGAAAATGGAATTAAGGAGTTGTGCTGGTTAATTTTATGTGTCAACTTGATGGGGCTAAAGGATGCCCAGAGAGCTGGTAAAGTGGGTGTGGCTGTGAGAGTGTCTCTGGAAGAGATGAACATTTGAATCAGTAGACTGAGGAAAGAAGATGGTCCTCACCAATGCTGGCAGGCATCATCTAATTTGTTGAGGCCTCAACTAGAACAAAAGGCCGAGGAAAGAAGAATTCGCTCTCTTTGCTTGAACTGAGACATCCTTCTTCTCCTGCCCTCAGACATCGGTGTTGCTGGTTCTCAGGCCTTCTGACTTGGGCTGGGGCTTACACTGGTCCTATTCTCAGGCCTTCAGACTGGGACTGAATTACACCACTGGTTTTCTTGGTTCTCCAGCTTGCAAAGGGCAGGTCAGGGGCTGTCTCATCTTCCATAACTGTGTGAGTCAATTCCTACAATAAATCTCTATCTGTCTGTCTATATCAATATCTATCAATATCTATCATCTATCTATCTATCTATCTATCTATCTATCTATCTATCTATCTATCTATCTATCTATCTATCTCTCTCTCTACCTACCTGCCTATCTCCTTCTGTTTCTCTGGAGAATCCTGACTAATACAGGAGGTTGCTTGCATCACAGATGCGGTTGTGTTTGTGGATTGGGAAGCTGGAAGCCAACAGAACTCAGTGCTCACAGGTTCCATTTTCTCTATGAAGTAGGTGGAAAGGCCAGATGCTGAGTAACGATGATAATATGTAATATTAAGCTTGGGAGAGGAAGAAAAAAAGAGCGAAAGTCAAAATAAGGGATGAAAGTAATTCTGCCTAGTGGATAAGATAAGGTTTTGTGAACGAGGTGGTATTGGATTTGGCCCTAATGTGGACATGATTTAGGAAAATGGAGAGGGAGGAGTAAGTTCCAGAGAGAGGACCAGCATGAGCACAAGCAAAAAAACAAGAATGAAGGTCATGTCAAGGTCACCAACTCACAAAAGTGAGAATGTTGGTTTGATAACAGGATACACGAAGGGAATTATACAGATACAATGATTCAAAAATGTCATATTTGTCTCTGTGTCTCTGGGATCCAACATGATTCCTGGCACCAAGATGGGCCCTCGATGAATACGTGTTACATCAGTGACAGCAACTTCATTTGCTCCTCAGCAAGTTATGAAAATTAAAATAAACATCCAAGGACAAGCAATGAATACTAATTTCCTTTTTTTTTTTTTTAAATAACAAAACATCATTACTTCTCTCTTTTCATCTATATAGGCGCTCCATAGCGTACTAGCGCTACATAACGAACTGTCCTAAAACATAGTGGGTTAAAAAAGCAGACTTTTTAAAAATTAAATGTCATAGATTCTGTAGGCAAGGAATTCAGGCAGGGCTGGGCTGGGTCATTCTTCTGCCTCTAGTGAAGTTGACTGAGATGACCCAGTGGTACTCAGCTGGCAGATGGACTAGTCTGAGGGTCCAGAATGGCTCCTCTCACGAACCTAGCACCTTGGAGAGGGTGGCCGGCAGGCTGGGCTCCAGCTGGGTCTGTGCACTGGAGCACCTACATGCAACGTCTCTAGCACGGCGGTCTTCAGTAGTTGAGCTTCTTCAGTGTTGGCTGGCTTCCTATAGAACAGAGGCTCTCAGCGGAAGGTGAGTTTGCCCTCCCAGAGGACAGTCGGCAACATGATCTGGAGCTAGTTTTGGTCGTTACAACTGGGGGAGAAGGTACTCCTGTCATCTAATGGGTAGAGGTCAGGGGTGCTGCTGAATATCCTCAATGCATAGGACAACGCCCGCCCACTCCTCCCAACAAATAATTATTCAGCCCAGAATATCAATAGTGCTGGTGCTGAGGAACTTTGCAGTAGATCCAGGGAGCCACGAGAAACAGGCAGCAGCTGCAAGGCCTCCCTAAGGTCAGGCAGAGTCACTTCTCTCCATTGTACACATGACAAGAGATTCACAAAGCCAGCCTGGTTTCAAAGGGCAAGGGAAGAGACTCCACCTGTTGATGGGGGGGATGGCAAGGTCACACTGCGTTAGAGCACGTGGGTGGCACAGCTTTGAAAAATACAATTTACTGCAATAGAGATGGAAGCATAAACACATATATGTGGGGTTGGATGTGCAGGGGAGGGGGGCAGTTTAGCAGTCAATGCCATTGAAGTTGGAGTCCTGAATATACATCATATCAGATGAGGAAAAGGAATGGACCCAGTCAACATGCTTCATGGGAAAAACTTCCTTCCAATAGGAAAACTGAGTAGGAAAATTGCCTTTCTCCCATCTCTGTTCCAATTGACAAGCAACAAATCAGTGAAAAGTGGACTCATCAGAAAGAGTTAGATTCTCGCCCTGCTGATTCCTTGGGACACCAAGGCCTAGAGCCTTCACTGATGCTGAGAGTACCGAGCTGAGGCCACCAATGTTTTCCCCAGAGATTCGCTCTCCCTGAGCTCTTGGTGCCCATGGAGCTTATAGAGAACAGTTTGTTGGCTTGTATTCAATCTTGTATTGTCCTCTCCTTAAGGGGACTCCTGTGAGATCTTTCGTACTGGGCTGAGAACAATCTGAGTGCCAGACTCAGTGCTGTGCTCAGAACAAGCCCTTCCCTTCCAGCTGGGCCTTTTGTCCTTCCACCAAACCTCCGAGCCTCCACCCTGCCCTCCATTAGCATGAGTTCTTTCCCAAGAGTCTCCTTTTGTCCTATAAAGGATAAACTAGCCATGTTGGATTTGTAGCTGTATTTTGCGTATTTCTTTTTAAAAATTTATTTATAGTGTATTTTTTTAAAAAACATTTGAACAAGTTGTCAACATCTATTACAAATTAGGCAATTTCACATAAAATTTAAAAAAAAAAACCTTTCTTGCTTGTTTTGAATCCCTGGAAGATCTGGAAATATTGAACCCACAATCTTAATGGCAACGACTGTATAGATTCGGGTAACATCTGCTTTGGAAGACACCTTGTTGTCAAAAAAGTCTGTGAAATGCTACAAGGGAAATTTCCCATTTTAGGGGTTCCCATTGTATGGTAGTATGTCTAAGTCCCTGAGAAGCCCTGAATAATGCTGATATTAATCATAATGATAAAAATATCTGTTTAATTTTGTTTAATGCAGGATTTTCCAATGGACAAGAAAACTTTTTTTTTTTTTTTTAGAAAGTAAATATACTTTGAGACATGTAGAAGCAAAATGTAAGCAGGACCTCATGGAAGCCAGTGCTCCAGACCTGCATGCAAATGCCTGAATCTGGGATCCTTGGTACATGACATACATGGAATATTTTTTTGCAAAAATGGCTGCAATAATTTCCCTCTCTGTGCCTATGCCCTTGTTAAGTCACCCTCCACAGTGACTTTGGCCTTGGCCTAGTGACTTGTTTGGCTAATAGAGCAAAAACAAATATGACACACACATACACTTAAAATTCCTTGTGCATTAGGTCTTGCCTTCACTTGCTGAGCTTAGAATTCTGAGACCATCATTTGAATAAGCCCGAGCTAGTCTGCTGGAGAGATCACGTGGTGGAGAACTGAGGTTTCCCAGCCTACGACCCAAGCCAACTGCCAGCTTTCAGGCATTTCCAACTTACTACAGATATATACATGAACCCAGCTGATATCTCCTGGTGCAGGTAAATCTTCCCAGCTGAGCCCTGCCCAAATAGACAATGCACAGAATCATGAACAAATAAGTGGGTGTCATTTTAAGTCACTAAATTTTGGGACTGTATACCAATGGAAGACAGATACCCATCACTATCTGAAATTAGTATACTTGCTTATTTGTTGCCCTCCCTTCTAGGATTTAAGCCTTGTGAAGCCAAGAACTTTGTCTTGTTTACACTGTGGTCATCAAGCCTAGAACAGGGTCTGGGAGCCACCCACAGAAGCCCACATGAAATATTTGTTGAATGAATGAACCATTTCTCATGGGGTGACCTCAACTGCTCCTCCTTTTTAGGGAAGGGCAGGGAAGAGGTTAAAGAGAGGAAAGAGAAGGAGAAGTTAGGAGAAGTGAGGGGATTATAAACCTAGGTGTCAACAATGCTCAAAATCTTTTTTTAACACTGGAAAATTTCAACCTACACAAAAGTAGAAAAACTGATTTAATAAACTCCTTTTGAACTTGAATTCCTGCTTCAGTTATCACTAATTTTGAGCAAAAATATTTCTGAAATATCTGGATAGGCCAACACCATTAGATACAAGGTGTATGTGTCTGTTTTTTAACTCAATTGATTCTTAGTCTATTAGAGAGAAAAATGACTTGAAGGCCTTTTAATTTTTTTCCTAAATACAATATTACAAATGAAGCAGCCACTCTTACTCATATAACTCCAATCCTTTCAAAATCTTGGCATGTTATTTTAAAGACTGCTATAGATTAACTACATTATGAACTGAATCCAGCAGTCTTGGATGAAAAAATGCAATAATTTTAACCAGTAAAAAGGAAGAAATGAAAGAAAATGCAAGATTAAGACCAAGTTTTTTTTTTTTTTTAATATGAAACCATCAACATAGGTGAAATTATTTCAGAGCAAAGATCAAAGACCTGACAGTTTTCAAGGAAGCTAAAGAATGTACCATATGTGTACTGTGGATCTACACATATGTAGACATGTGGGCTTACATCCTGGATTGGACAGGTGTTTTAAATGTCATTTGCTCAAGTTCTGGGTCAATATTAATTTCAAAGGACCAACGTTTGAGCATTGGCTATTATTCTTCAAAGCTATTTTACTATCTAATGAATTTACTGCCAAGATACCTCTGCAAGTAATTTTGCCTCCATTATTTTTTAAAATTAGCCTTTATTTGGTTTAAAAATTGCCTGAGGATCTTAGGATCAAAAGTCATATTACTCCTGCCTCGATTTTTACCATTAAAAATACACAAGCAGAACAGTTGAAACACTTGTACATAAAAAAATGGGCAGCTGTATTATGCAATCTCATTAAGGCTTCGATTGTTGTATTTTTGAAAACATGTGTATGGTCAAATACCAAATGCTACAGAAGCCACAGAGTAAAAAGTAACTCTATATACCACCCTTGCCCACCTGTCACACAGTGCTTTTTCTAAGAGTCAATAATATGACTTGTTTCTTGTATCCTTTTAGAACTAATCAATGCACATCCAGCATTTAGGTAGGTGCTTCCTTTTTATTTCTTTCAGGTGATAATATGATATAAATACTATCCAGGACTCTGTTTTCTTTTCTACTATTTCCAACACATCTCGGCAATTATTCTATGTTTGAATGACCAGGGTTATGTCAGTGTTTTCAGTGTTGCATGGTATTCCATCGTATGATGTCCTATAATTTATTTTATAATTTTCCTATTGATGGAAATTTAAGTTGTTTTAATCTTTTGCTGCTATAGAAGTTGCCACAATTAAAAAGTCTAGTACACTATCTTTAAGCGTATGTGTAAGTGCATCTGTAAGATAAAAGCCCCAAAGTGGAATTGCTGAGGCAAGAGGTATACACATTTTAAACTTTAATAGCTATTGACAATGTTCATAAAGATAGTACAAAAATTACACCACCAATAACAATGTATGATGTTCCTATTTCTCCAAACCTTTGCCCACTCAGTGTGCCACATAATTTTGCCAAGATGACAGGTAAGAAATGCAGCCATATTGTATTTCATTTGCAATTCTCTTATTTTGAGGTAAATATATTTTCATAAGTATAAAAATATTTATATTTCCTTTTCTGTGAATTATCTATTCATGACATTTGCCTATGTCTATAAGATTATTGGTTTCTTTCTTATCAATACATTATAATAAATCAATAATATTTATAGTAAGCATTATATATATTTATGGGCATTAAAGACATTAACCTTTACATGAATATTGCTAAATGTTTTGCAGTTTGCTATTTGTCAGTTGACTTTGATCACATTGTGGTGGAATTTTTTTATATGTTAACCTATTTTATAAGCAACATATTCTACCTTTGAAGGTTCCTGTTTGGAAGTCAAGACTATAAAGAATATACCATATTTGTTCTGTGACTTTAGATTTCATCTAAATTTTAAAGAAATGTTTGCCAGGGCCATGCAGATCATCATGCTTTCTAGGTGAAATCTGAGATGATTCTAAGAGTAACCAGGTGGATAGTGAGTCCCCTGAAGGAACTTATATTCCTCATAATAGTGGATCTTTGAAAGGATTCTGCACCTCAGATGACGGAGAACATAGCACTTAAGATACAGGAAGAGAGTCTACATTTAAAATTTTACTATGGAAAACAAAGGTTAGTTGGGGGAAACATTTGCTTTTATGCTCAATACAATTTAAGAGTAGATAAATTCTGGAAAGAAGAGATTGCTGAAGAGATGAAAATCCCAGTCTCACATGAATAAGAATACACCTGAGAGGCAGGTAGAAATAAGAAATAACTGATTGCAAAGGGGAAGACTGAAAACAATGCAAAGAAAAAATTAAAGAAGTCAAGTTGTCATTTGAAGACCCATTGATACTGCAGAAAAACAAATCATTAGGTGAAACACACACCCACATATCTTAGAATACACAGGAAAGGACAAAAATACAAAAAGGTGAGGCAAAAGAAGCAAGAAAAAAGAAATGAAAATGGAAGATGAAGAGCAGAGATGGAGAGCTGCCGATCTTGATGAAGACGCTAGAAGGAATGGAGTAAAGTGGTAATGAGGACACTTGAGCACTCAGCTTTCTTCACTGCAAGCTAAAGAAAACCATTCTGGTTAATTTAACAAAAAAGGAATTTACTTAAAAATATTGGTTAATTCACAATATCTCCCAGAGGGTCCCAGAATCAGGCATGGAGTCCAGGTAACCAGGATGTAGGCAGATAATCAGGCAAAGATATTACAGCTTGGACTGCAGAGGTATTGAATGCTGGATCCGAAATGCTTCCACCTTGATGCTGTGCCTGGCACTTGGATACCACTGCCCTGCTGCCGCCACCCTGTTTCTTCCCATAAGATGCTTTTATTTCAATGTCTGCAGTGGCACACCTCAGTGAATAAGCATAGATCATATATCTGTATGCCAGCCACCAGGAAGGTAGTGAATATGCGGCGTCTGACATTTTCATTTTCTGTAGAGGTTTATAGGCTTTTCCAAGTACAACGGGGGATTCTTCAAACATAGAAAAAGCCTAGATTAAGAGGCGCAAACTTCTATGTATAAAATAAATAAGCTACAGCTCAGGGAATATAGCCAATATTTTGTAACAACTTTAAATGGACTATAATCTATGAAAGTATCAAATCACTATGTTGTACACCTGAAACTAATATAATAATGTAAATCAACCATACTTCAATAAAAAAGAAAGGAAGAAAGAAAAAGCCTAGAGGGTGGGCTGGACCTAGGGACTTGCTTCTAACGAATAGAATACAATAAAAGTGATGGGATATTACTTCCAAGAGTAGGTTACAGAAGACTGACTTCCCTCTTGCTGAATTCCCTCTCTCTGGCTCTTCTCACTTGCTCAGTTGATGAAGCCAGCTGCCCTGTTGAACTGCCCACCTGGCAAGGAACTGAAGACCCCACAGGGCAGCAGCCAGGGCGGAACTGAGGCCCTCACTTCAGTATCCTTTGGAAAAATGGAATTGAGCCAACAAACCCATGAGTGAGCTTGGAGGCAGGTCCTTTCCCAGTGGAACCTTAAGGTGGTTCAGTCCTGGCTGGCACCTTGCTTGCAGCCTGGGACAGGTGCTAAGCCAGGGGCACTCAGCTGAGCCCTGCCCAGGTTCTTGACCCATAGAAATGGTGAGATAATTTATGCTGTAGTTTTAACCTACCAAGTTTTAGAGCAACAGCAATAGAAAACTAATTGACAAAAGCAAAACCCAATATACTTCTTAATGATTCTTCGGCCAAGAGTTAATCAAAACTAAAACTCTTATTTAGGGAAAAATAGAAATGAAAAAAATCACAAATCAAAACATACAGGTGAACTTTCACTTCTGACCTCAATGATACGGTTTGTAGTAGACCAATGCTTCTAGGAGAACTACCAGGAAAGCTGGATATATTGAAAAAGGGATTCTGTTTGAAAGCTTAGAGACAGCTGAAGCAGCTTGGACTTGAGGGGCCAAGTTCCTGGAGAGAAAGGAGCTTATTGGGTTGGATTTCTGCCAAGGCTGGGCATTGAGGAGCTAATATCCCAGAGAGAAAGAAGGGGATGGAAACTGGTAAAGTATTTCCCCTTCCTTGACAAAGAATGTGCCATTCTTCCCCATCCCCTTCACATCCCCCGACACCCACACCGCCAAGACCGGAAGTGCAGTTCACAGAGCTCCTCAGGGGTGGGTCCTGGGCTCGGGGCGAGCACACCTACAGGCAGCCATCTCCGTAGCGCATGCTCACGTGGAATCGCCCATCTCCCCCCCTTCACTCCCCTTGTGCCTCTTTCCTGCTTCCGGGACTGGTAATTCCTAATAACTAATAGCTCATAAGCCCTCTGCCTGAGGCTTTGTTCAGCATTAAAACTAGATTCAAAATAAATGAACAGAAACTAAAACATTTTTAAGACACCAGTGATGGGTAATTAGGAAACATAATGGAAAACACACCCCATAATTTTTATTAGGTTGTGTTTTCATTATCAGTTCAAAATATTTTCTAATTTCCATTGTAATTTCTCCTTCTGAACCATAGATTAATATATGTGAAGTGCTTAAAAGGTACATGGTAAGTACTATATAAGTGCTAGCCTTTATTATTGAAAAGCATAAAGGTATGTACACACACTCCTATACATATACACACATAAACATACAGAATTACAAGTAGAGGACAACTTTTACAATATACATGACAGAGAAAATAATAACAACAGCTAGATTTTATGGAGTGTCCTGAACAGGGTCTCTCTATGGCAACACTATGTCCTATTATTCACATTTTGCAAATAAGGAAACTGAGGCACAGTAATTTGTCCAAGTCAAACAGCTGGTAAATGATGGAGCCTAATTTTGAACATAGGCAATCTTATTACATAAAGAACATTTGAATTCTGGTCCAGTTTACATAATGAGAGGCATAGTTAGAACCTTCCCTTCTCAAACCCTATTAAAATTAGAATATCTAAATAAATCCACAAGATATTGAAAAGCCAGTGGGGGGTGCCAGTGGCTTAATAAAATCGAAAATTCTGTGACATACAAAGCAGTTGGTAATTGATTAATAGTAAATGCTAATGGAGCTGAGAAACTACAACCTTACCACTCTGTAACTTGAGCTCCAAAAAATTCGCAGGACCGGGAGAAAGCACGAGTACTGGTGGTCTGCCAGATTCTGAAAAGGCAACAGCTGAGAAAGAATTAGTTTTTTCCCCAACCCCACCCCTAGAGAGAGGCTGCTTTTGGAACTGATTCCCACCTCACTCCCTCTGGAATTGTGAAGGAGGAATTCTGATGTGGGAGGCCTTGGGAATGGGCCCCGGGCTGGAGCTCATCCCAAGATGCAAGGTTCCTTAGGATCCCAGGTCCCCTAGGACATGACGAGGGATGTGGGATCTCACATCCACAAACATGGAATATAGCCAATATTTTATAATAACTATAAGCAAAGTATAATCTGTAAAAATATCGAATCACTATGTTGTACACCTGAAACTAATATTGTAAATCAACTCTACTTCAATAAAAAGAAAGAAAGAAAAAGCCTAGAGGTTGGGCTGGACCCACACTTGCTTCTAACAAACAGAATACAATAAAAGTGACGGGATATGGCTTCCAAGAGTAGGTTACAAAAGACTGACTTCCCTCTTGCTGAATTCCCTCTCTCTGGCTCTTCTAATTTGCACAGTTGATGAAGCAAGCTGCCATACTGAGCAGTTCCACATGGATCCAGCTTTAGATACCTACATAGTTTTGCAGGAAGCAAAGGTCAAGGACCTATCTCAACAAGCACAGCCAGCAACTGTTGAGATTCTCAAAGTTCAAGGCAGGGCCATCTGGAACCTAGAGAGTAACTGCAGCTTGGTTTTACATCTGTACTGTGTCCATCCCATTATGGCTTCAATTTTATACTGTTTGGCCCATGGGTTCTACTTTAGTGATTTTCCTTTAGGAAATAATCAGAAAAATGAAAAGAAAAATGTCTGTATTGATGCATATACAAACATTATTGCTAATAGCCCTGGCCTGCCCTTCTCCCATAAAAAACATAAAACCAAACAAAACCCAAAAATAGAAAAAAGAGAAAAGAATAGGCAATAACCAAAATATCCTAGGAGGAAATAAATAAATGAGACATCCATGTAATATATGGTGCCATCTCTCCAATAAAAAGTATATTTTAGAAAGATATTAAAAAAATGATCAAAATATACTCTCTGCAGAGTAGATTTCCCTTAGCTGAGCCATAATGCTTGGGAGGGCTAGAGGGTTTAGTTAATTAACTAAAGGAAATCTTTCTGATAAGTATGCATCCTAAAGACTAGCTTGTAGAGAAGATTTCTTATGCTGATAAGGGTGTTCTTGGTCCTTATGTCCCCTCCTAAAGTAATTGGTCCGTCTCTCCTCTGGCTCTTACTCTAGCATTAAAACCCATCTTAAAGTTTCCTTGTCTTTGTCTTCCCTGGAGGCTATTGGTACCTAGTCAGTTGGTACCTTCCTGTTTACCCCCACCCCCAGGTGGAATGGAGGGGCTTGTGGAAGGTATCTCTGGGTGCTTCAGAGAAAAGTATGAAACAAAAAGAAAGCATTTGCACAACATAACTTTTCCCTCCTAGCAGACACTCTTTGACTCTACCTCTGCTGCATCATTATTCCAGTGGAGACTGTGGCTCTTTTCCTCCTCTTACCAAAGATCCTCCTCCTTGGAAGGGGTTTCTAGAGTGGAGAGAAAAGTTCCTTCCCTACAAATGCACATGTTTGTTATTCCCGGATGATAGAATTAGGAGTCACTGTTTTCTTTTTCTATTTGGTTTTCCGTGTTTTTCAAAATTTCAACAAACAACATATAGGTAGGGGAGAAAAAAATAATTTTCTCTCTACCTTTCTAGGTTCGTGGCTGAGAAGCCCCTGTTAGTAAAATGGATTAACAGGAGAAAAACAAACAGAAGTTTAATGACATGTATACCTCCTGTATACATTTAAGATATGCAGGAAAACTGAGTAACTCCTTGAAATGGCCCAAGCCACCACCTTAAATACCATCTTCAATTAAAGACAAAAGATAGATATGTGTGTGTTGGGACGGTGGGTACAGTTATGGGGAAAGCACAGTAAACAAGGATAAGGTTGTTTTGCAGATTTAGGTCATTGCCTTCTCCATTGACAAGAGTTTCTAGAGATTTAGAGTCATTCTTCTCTTTCTAATACAGGGAAGGATACAACCTTACAAATGGAGATTTTCCTTATAAATATGAATGTCCCTTACAAAGAGCAACTTCTTAGTTTTCAGAGCTTTTCCTGAGTCTGCTGTTTCTTAAAAATAATCAGCTCTAAATAATCCTTATGCCAAAGAGGCATATTTTGGGGTGGCATATTCTGCTCCTCTTCATATATAAGTGATAAAATTTGAAAAATAAGCAACTAATATCATATTAAATATTTTCTTTTTGTCTGTTTAAGAGTTACTAACATGATCTTTTTAATGATTGAGGATTTCTTCTGTGTGTTTTTGGTTTCAAACTCACTTTATTAGGATAACATTTTCTTATACTAGTCAGATTTTTTTTCATATCATCACTAACACCTCTTCTAGAAATACAGATATCATTCTCATTACCATCATCAAAATATTTATCATTGTTTAGTACACGTTGTTTAGTAGCATGTCCTTTTACTTTAGGAGTTTCAAAATCTAAATGACCAGGAGTCTATAATTTTTAATGTCTAATTTTTAGCTTCTATAAAGCTAATCTCAGAGCCAAAATATACTTTGAAATAAGTGGGAAGGCTGTCCACTGAGCATTGGAAAAGACGAAAAATAAGCTGAAAGAAAGTGACTCTCACCAGTCTGAGTTACGTCATGCACATGCATTACTTTAATCTATTTTAAATTAGCGTTTTATTTTAAGCATATGCTCTTGTATTATGCACAGCCTGTTCAATTAGTCTTTGGACATTGTCCTTCTTTCCTAATTGTTTCTACTTCTTTCAAGATTTAAAAAACTCTAATTTTAACCTTTCTTTTTTTTAATTCTAAGAAAAAATTAGAATATCCTCCTTTGTATAATTTGTCATTTCCTTTTTAGTGTTGCTTTAAAATTTTTAGCTCTTTCTCCTTTACTCAGATCTTTGGGGAAATTCTGCTGTTATCTAGGGTGAGGGTTCTCTACCTCGGCACTATTAAAATTTGGGGCCAGATAATTCTTTGTTTTGGGAGCTGTTCTGTGTATTGTAGGATATTAGGCTGCACCTCCGGCCTCTACCCAACTCGGGGCCAGAAGCAGTAGCCCACTAGTTGTGACAATCAAAAATGCCTCCAACCACAGACAAGTGTCACCTGGAGATAGGAGCGAGAGGGGGCAAAGTTGCTTCCTGTTGAGAAACAAAGAGTTAGGGTAAGTTTTAGGCTTGTGTTTCTGTTTTCAATCATGATTTATGAATGAATTATTCTCTGAAGCATTAAAGTAAATAGTTCTTCTATGGCAGGATTTTTTTTTTCAGTCAGTACACAGAGAAGGGTGTGCAAATTAATAAAGGGAAGCCTCAGTAAAACTGAGTGAGGAGATTAGAAGGGAGAGCTGTCATGCACATACCACTGGACATCAACATAAATCCCAATAGGAAGAGACATACCTGTGTCTCTGGAGGGAAGTGACACTACCTTACTACTGCCGGCAGGAGGAAGAAAGATTTTCTCCTAGCCTGACAACAGCTCAGCCAATCAGAGACTGTCACAACTCAACCAATGAAAAGCCACTATATTTCAAATTCCCAGTTTCCTCCAATGGATTTTTTGTTTATAACAGTCGTTCCCAGTTTGCCTCTCTCCTCTATAAAAGAGCTTCCTCTCCTTTGCTTTAGTTGCACATCCTGAATTGCAATTCTTTGCTGCCCCCAAATAAATGCTGGTAAAATAACTGTCTGTTTTATTGTTTTAAGTTAACATTACACCAGGAAATGTATGTCCTACTTACTCAACTCAGTGCCCCTCCACTCCTGTTATTTTGTTTCTGCCAGCAGCGTCAAAAAACAATTAAAAGAGTATTGTTTTGACACATCATGCTATCAATCTCAAAAGGTCAGGCATGTAACACTCCCACCCCCTAACTTACCCTGCTACTCAGGAGCAAAAATCTGAAAATGTAGATGAAAGTTCAGTTTACCTCTGTTAAAAACAAAACAACAGGCCCAAGATGGATTTACTTATGCTAAGCCCAATGTCACCAAATTGAGACATAATTATAGTTTCAGCTCTTCCAGAAATGAAATTTTAAACCAGTCAATCAGGAATCACCTGATCAGTACTAGTTAGGTAATCTGCATGATAGCTTGCTGCCACCCCTAAAGAAAAGTAATCTTCCAATAACTAACCAACTTTTTTTTACCTCATATAACTTCCTTGTTCCTGCTTCCTTCTGCTTATAAAAGTCTTTCATTTTGCACAGACCTCTGAAGTTCCTTTCTATCTGCCACATTTGATGCTGTCCCATATGAATCAATTTTTACTCAAACTCTTAAAAATTTTAATATGCCTCAGATGATCTTTTAAGACTGCACTCTCATGTCCATTGTGGCATTAGTCACAATAGCCAAAATATGGAAACCATCTAAGTGCCCATCAGTGGATGAATGGGTAAAGAAAATGTGATCTATATATACAGTGGAATATTATCTGGCCTTAAAAAAGAAAGAAATCCAGAACTGCTGAACAATCATCGACAGGAAGACACTGGAACTCACCAAAAAAGATACCCCACAACCAAAGACAAAGGAGAAGCTGCAATGAGGCGGTTGGAGGGGCGCAATCACAATAAAATCAAATCCCATAACTGCTGGGTGGGTGACTCACAAACTGGAGAACAATTATACCACAGATGTCCACTCACTGGACTGAAGGTTCTGAGCCCCACATCAGGCTTCCCAACCTGGGGGTCTGGCAATGGGAGGAGGAATTTCCAGAGAATTAGACTTTGAAGACTAGCAGGATTTGATTGCAGGACTTCGACAGGACTGGGGAAAACAGAGACTCCGCTCCTGGAGGGCACACACAAAGTAGTGTGTGCATCAGGACCCAGGGAGAAGGAGAAGTGACCCCATAGGAGACTGAACCAGACCTACCTGCTAGTGTTGGAGGGTCTCCTGCAGAGGCGAGGGGTGGCTGTGGCTCACCGCAGGGACAAGGACACTGGCAGCAGAAATTCTAGGAAATACTCCTTGGCGTGAGCCCTCTCAGAGTCCAACTTAGCCCCACCAAAGAGCCTGTAGCCTCCAGTGCTGGGTCGCCTCAGGCCAAAAAACCAACAGGGAGGGAACTCAGCCCCACCCATCAACAGACAAGCAGATAAAAGTTTTACTGAGCCCTGTCCACCAGAGCAACACCCAGCTCTACCCACCACCAGTCCCTCCCATCAGGAAGCTTGCACAAGCCTCTTAGATAGACTCATCCATCAGAGGGCAGACAGCAGAAGAAAGAAGAACTACAATCCTGCAGCCTGTAGAACAAAAACCACATTCATAGAAAGATAGACAAAATGAAAAGGCAGAGGGCTATGTGCCAGATGAAGGAACAAGATAAAACCCCAGAAAAACAACTAAATGAAGTGGAGATAGGCAACCTTCCAGAAAAAGAATTCAGAAAAATGATAGTGAAGATGATCCAGGACCTCGGAAAAAGAATGGAGGCAAAGATTGAGACGATGCAAGAAAAGTTTAACAAAGACCTAGAAGAATTAAAGAACAAACAGAAATGAACAATACAATAACTGAAATGAAAACTACACTAGAAGGAATCAATAGCAGAACAACAATAAATGAGGCAGAAGAACAGATAAGTGACCTGGAAGACAGAATGGTGGAATTCACTGCTGTTGAACAGAATAAAGAAAAAAGAATGAAAAGAAATGAAGACAGACTAAGAGACCTCTGGGACAAAATTAAAGGCACCACATTCGTATATAGGGGTCCCAGAAGGAGAAGAGAGAGAGAAAGGACCTGAGAAAATATTTGAAGAGATTATAGTTGAAAACTACCCTAACAGGGGAAAGGAAATAGCCACCCAAGTCCAGGAAGTGCAGAGAGTCCCAGGCAGGATAAGCCCAAGGAGAAACACGCCGAGACACATAGTAATCAAAATGGCAAAAATTAAAGATAAAGAAAAATTATTAAAAGCAACAAGGGACAAACGACAAATAACATACAAGGGAACTCCCATAAGATTAACAGCTGATTTCTCAGCAGAAACTCTACAGGCCAGAAGGGAGTGGCATGATATATTTAAAGTGATGAAAAGGAAGAACCTACAACCAAGATTACTCTACCCAGCAAGGATCTCATTCAGATTCGATGGAGAAATCAAAAGCTTTACAGACAAGCAAAAGCTAAGAGAATTCAGCACCACCAAACCAGCTCTACAACAAATGCTAAAGGAACTTTTCTAAGTGGGAAATGCAAGAGAAGAAAAGGACCTACAAAAACAAACCCAAAACAATTAAGAAAATGGTCATAGGCACATACATATTGATAATTACCTTAAATGTGAATGGATTAAATGCTCCAACCAAAAGACAAAGGCTAGCTGAATGTATACAAAAACAAGACCTATATATATGCTGTTCTACAAGAGACCCACTTCAGACCTAGGGACACATACAGACTGAAAGTGAAGGGATGGAAAAAGATATTCCATGCAAAAGGAAATCAAAAGAAAGTTGGAGTACCAATACTCATATCAAATATAATAGACTTTAAAATAAAGAATGTTATAAGAGACAAAGAAGGACACTACATAATGATCAAGGGATCAATCCAAGAAGAAGATATAACAATTATACATATATATGCACCCAACATAGGAGCACCTCAATACATAAGGCAACTGCTAACAGCTATAAAAGAGGAAATTGACAGTAATACAATAATAGTGGGGGACTTTAACACCTCACTTACACCAATGGACAGATCATCCAGAGAGAAAATTAATAAGGAAATACAAGCCTTAAATGACATAATAGACCAGATAGATTTAATTGATATTTACAGGACATTCCATCAGAAAACAGCAGATTCCACTTTCTTCTCAAGTGCACATGGAACATTCTCCAGGATAGATCACATCTTGGGTCACAAATCAAGCCTCAGTAAATTTAAGAAAACTGAAATCATATCAAGCATCTTTTCCAACCACAACGTTATGAGATTAGAAATCAATTACAGGGGGAAAAAAAGGTAAAAAAACACAAACACGTGGAGGCTAAACAATATATTACTAAATAACCAAGAGATCACTGAAGAAATCAAAGAGGAAATCAAAAAATACCTAGTGAAAAATGACAATGAAAAGACGACGATCCAAAACCTATGGGATGGGGCTTCCCTGGTGGTGCAGTGGTTGAGAATCTGCCTGCTAATGCAGGGGACACGGGTTCGGGCCCTGGTCTGGGAAGATCCCACATGCTGCGGAGCAACTAGGCCCGTGAGCCACAACTACTGAGCCTGCGTGTCTGGAGCCTGTGCTCCACAACGAGAGGCCGCAATAGTGAGAGGCCCGCGCACCGCGATGAAGAGTGGCCCCCACTTGCCGCAACTAGAGGAAGCCCTTACACAGAAACGAAGACCCAACACAGCCAAAAAAAAAAAAAAAAAAACCTATGGGATGCAGCAAAAGCAGTTCTAAGAGGGAAGTTGACAGCAAAACAGTCTTACCTCAAGAAACAGGAAAAATCTCAAATAAACAATCTAACCTTACACCTAAAGGAACTAGAGAAAGAAGAACAAACAAAACCCAAAGTTAGTAGAAGGAAAGAAATCATAAAGATCAGAGCAGAAATAAATGAAATAGAAACAAAGAAAACAATAGCAAAGATCAATAAAACTAAAAGCTGGTTCTTTGAGAAGATAAACAAAATTGATAAACCATTAGCCAGACTCATCAAGAAAAAGAGGAAGAGGACTAGAATCAATAAAATTAGAAATGAAAAAGGAGAAGTTACAATGGACACTCAGAAATACAAAGCATCCTAAGAGACTACTACAAACAATTCTATGCCAATAAAATGGACAACCTGGAAGAAATGGACAAATTCTTAGAAAGGTATAACCTTCCAAGAGTGAACCAGGAAGAAATAGAAAATATGAAGAAACCAATCACAAGTAATGAAATTGAAACTGTGATTAAAAATCTTCCAACAAACAAAAGTCCAGGACCAGATGGGTTCACAGATGTACTCTATCAAACATTTAGAGAAGAGCTAACACCCATCCTTCTCAAACTCTTCCAAAAATTGCAGAGGAAGGAACACTCCCAAACTCATTCTACGAGACCACCAACATCCTGATAACAAAACCAGACAAAGATACTACAAAAAAAAGAAACTTACAGATCAATATCACTGGTGAATATAGATGTAAAAATCCTCAACAAAATACTAGCCAACAGAATCCAACAACACATTAAAAGTATCATACACCGTAATCAAGTGGGATTTATCCCAGGGATGCAAGGATTCTTGAATATATGCAAATCAATCTATGTGAAACACCACATTAACAAATTGAAGAATAGAAACCATATGATCATCTAAATAGATGCAGAAAAAGCTTTTGACAAAATTCAACACCCATTCAGGATAAAAACTCTCCAGAAAGTGGGCATAGAGGGAACCTACTTCAACCTAATAGAGGCCATATACGACAAACCCACAGCAAACATCATTCTCAATGGTGAAAAACTGAAAGCATTTCCTCTAAGATCAGGAACAAGATAAGGATGTCCACTCTCACCACTATTATTCAACATAGTTTCGGACGTCCTAGCCACGGCAATCAGAGAAGAAAAAGAAAAAAAATGAATCCAAATTCGAAAAGAAGAAGTAAAACTGTCACTGTTTGCAGATGACATGATACTACACATAGATAATCCTAAAGATGTCACCACAAAACTACTAGAGCTAATCAATGAATTTGGTAAAGTTGCAGGATACAAAATTAATACACAGAAATCTCTTGCATTCCCATACACTAACAACAAAAGACCTGAAAGAAAATTAAGGAAAGAATGCCCTTCACCATTGCAACAAAAAGAATAAAATACCTAGGAATAAACCTACCTAAGGAGGTAAAAAACCTGTACTCAGAAAACTGTAAGACACCGATGAAAGAAATCAAAGATGACAAAAACAGATGGAGTATACCATGTTCTTGGATTGCAAGAGTCAATATTGTGAAAATGACTTTATTCCCCAAAGCAATCTACACATTCAATGCAATCCCTATCAAGTTACCAATGGCATTTTTTACAGAACTAGAACAAAAAATCTTAAAATTTATATGGAAACACAAAAGACCCCAAATAGCCAAAGCAATCTTGAGGGGAAAAAAACGGAGCTGGAGGAATTAGACTCCCTGACTTCAGACTATACTGCAAAGCTACAGTAATCAAGACAAGATGGTACTGGCACAAAAACAGAAATATAGATCAATGGAACAGGATAGAAAGCCCAGAGATAGACCCACACACCTATGGTCAGCTAATCTATGACAAGGGAGGCAAGGATATACAATGGAGAAAAGACAGCCTCTTCAATAAGTGGTGCTGGGAAAACTGGACAGTTACATGTAAAAGAATGAAATTAGAATACTCCCTAACACCATACACAAAAATAAACTCAAAATGGATTAGCAACCTAAATATAAGACCGGATACTATAAAACTCTTAGAGGAAAACACAGGAAGCACACCTTTTGACATAAATCATAGCAAGATCTTTTTTGGCCCACCTCCTAGAGTAATGGAAATAAAACCAAAAATAAACAAATGGGACCTAATGAAACTTCAAAGCTTTTGCACAGCAAAGGAAACCATAAACAAGACGAAAAGACAACTCTCAGAATGGGAGAAAATATTTGCAAATGAAGCAACTGACAAAGGATTAATCTCCAAAATATATAAACAGCTCATGCAGCTCAATATTAAAAAACAAACAACCCAATCCAAAAATGGACAGAAGACCTAAATAGACATTTCTCCATAGAAGACATACAGATGGCCAAGAAGCACATGAAAAGCTGCTCAGCATCACTTATTATTAGAGAAATGCAAATCAAAACTACAATGAGGTATCACCTCATACCAGTGAGAATGGGCATCATCAGAAAATCTACAAACAACAAATGCTGGAGAGGGTGTGGAGTAGAGGGAACCCTCTTGCACTGCTGGTGGGAATGTAAATTGATACAGCCACTATGGAGAGCAGTATGGAGGTTCCTTAAAAAACTAGAAATAGAATTACCATATGATCCAGCAATCCCACTACTGGGCATATAGCCAGAGAAAACCATAATTCAAAAAGACACATGCACCCCAATGTTCATTGAAGCACTATTTACAATAGCCAGGTCATGGAAGCAACCTAAGTGTCCATTGTCAGGTGAATGGATAAAGAAGATGTGGCACATATATACAATGGAATATTACTCAGCCATAAAAAGGAACGAAATTGAGTCATTTGAAGAGACATGGATGGATCTAGAGACTGTCATACAGAGTGAAGTAAATCAGAAAGATAAAAATAAATATCGTATATTATCTCATACATGTGGAATCTAGAAAAACGGTACAGGTGAACCTGTTTGCAAGGCAGAAATAGAGACACAGATGTAGAGAACAAACGTATGGACACCAAGGAGGGAAAGTGGGGGTGGTGGTGGTGTGATGAACTGGGAGATTGGGATTAACATATATACACTAATACGTTTAAAATAGATAACTAATAAGAACCTGCTGTATAAAAAAAATTAAATTAAATTAAAAAAGAAAAAAATCCTGCCGTTTGCAACAACATGGATGAAACTTGCGAGCATTTGTTAAATGAGAAAAAAAAAGAATAATGTATGATCTTACTTATATACAGAATGTAAAACAGTTGAACTTACAAAAACAGAGGGTAGAGGAATGATTTAAAAACTGAGTTTTTTTTCAAACTGGTGAAGCTATGTTGATGATCTTAGCCACCTCTTGTAGCACAAGTTTCTTTTCGGGTCTGTAATAAATTCAATGACACAGAAGGCAAATAACTGTGTGGTAAAGGGTGCAGGCATGGGAGCCAGAGTGCCCAGTTGTGAAGGCAGCCCCTTGTCTCTCACAATTCAGCTGCCTGAATCGTCACAACTCATTTTCCTTGGCCTCACTTTCCTCATCAGTGTAACGCGGGTAATAGTACCTGCTTCACAGACTGTGGCTGAGGATTGAACAAATTAACACATGTGAAGTGCTTGGACCAGTGTCTGACCCAGTAAATGATCAACCAATTTTAGTTATCATTGGTAAGTGCAAAAGAATTGTTCACGTAATTGGAGGCTCATTCATTTTTAACATAAATCTTCTTTAAAAGTGTTACAAAAACTTCATTTTTCTCTTGTTCATCATATTAAACTTTTTTGAATACCCATTACATACCAATGCATTTGTACTAAGCGCTGGGGACAAACTATAAATTTTATATGTATATAAATGATCTGGCCTCAAATAACTTGCCATCTGCTGGTGGAGTAAGGGGAGGGCGCTGGTAGCGCATGCTCACAAGGGCGCAGCGCGATTGAATACGGGCACAGCCCAGGGTTGGGGGTGGAGGGAGACCCAGAGGGTTGCCCAGAGAAGGATAAGGGAACTTTCTAATCTGGATATTTTAAGTGGTAAAAATTTGTAATTAACCATGTTGAAAGGGGGTCTTATGAACACGTGTCTCATCATGCTTACAGATTAATCAACATACATGCCCAGGTGTAAATGTTTCTTGGATATTTGCACCCTTCATTAAAATTACCAGTGATTGTGCAAGTCTAAAAGGCAGACAGACCTCCAGTGGCTTACTACACTGCCTATAGAGCTGTTTGCTTTTAAATAAACACTTAAACTGCGGAGGTTTAAAAATCACTGGATCTGCTTCTTCAAGAGGGCTGGATTATTAGCTGTTGTTTCCTGAAGCTGCTATTCTGCTTACATTTCTAAGTTTGTTATTTGTAATTTGCTGTGGACAGAGAAATTAGGTAAGCATGTTTATTAGGATTATATTTAAAATCAAATATAACAGATTTAGTAGTCTCACCTGACAGGAAAGTGGAAGCATTTGTAAATGGATTTTTATGCGGTAGTGTGTGGGGTGGACTGTAGTGGTTTTTGGAGGCTGATTTGCTTATTTCCTGGTCCTTAGGTGGCTCTGGTTGCATTTGATGGGATAGTGACTTCTTGGTAATTAAATGATCTAAATTCTACTTATAGTGACATTTTTCTAACAGAAGGTGTGCCTCTCTTCTAGTATTTCAGTATGTATTAGGTTCACTTTTATCCTACTTGTCACCATCTTCATTTTTTATGAGCTCGAATCATATCCTCTCTCATCCTTCCTTGTCTCTATAGTCTTCACACTTAAATCTAAGGTCCACAGCAGTTTCTCTAACCTATTGAGTTTGTTGCTGAGATGGATCGTACCTGGCACACTCCTATCTAGCCTTCAGAGCCCAGCTCAAATACCCACTCTGAGAAATGTTTTCTTAGGATGAATCATCTTTCTCATGCAGAATTGTTTATATCTGTACTTCCATAACACTTTTAATCCTTCTACTGTAACTTTTAATGTATGTAACATGTTTATATCTATGTGCCTATCTTCTTAGTTGGATTAGGGCTTTTTTGAGGTCAGGTCCATCCATCTCTCAAAGTGCATTACCAAAAATTGTCACTTGCTGATTATTGATTGCACAAAAAGATGGTGTTTTATGGCTTGCACTCATTTTCTTTTCAATGATACCCATCATTTGTGAGATACCCTACCCAGTCATCCACTCATCCTCCCACCACACAGACATGTGGTCACGTGCACGTGCACATGCACACACACACACACACACACACATATGTTGAACTCATGCTTATAATATCAAAGGTTATTTTTCTTTAATTGTACTGTTAGGTCCACTTATTTAAAACTTCCTGCATTTAAGAAGCCTTGCTATAGCTGCAGTTTATAACTCTCGATTTTGCATTTCTGTAGCTTTTGGAGTGCAGTTTGATGTTGTTGGCTTAGCTGGGAGGGGCTAAGTTCAGGAGTTCAGCTGGGCAGGAGGAAGGAGCTGACAAGTACTGTAAATTGTATGCGCTAGATGTCAAATTCCACAATGTGGGGAGAGTTGGCATCTAGTTGTATCTGTCAAGCAGTCATTCCCCTGAAAGCAACATTTCTCTTCGAGAAGTTGCTGTTTACCCATAACGATGTAATTCTGTTGAAGATGACTTCAGCGACTGGTCAGCCGCTCATCTTCCAGACTGAGGCACTCATGGTCCTTTCCCGAAAACTTTAAAGTCTGGAAAAGGGGTGGATTGAGGTAGAATTGGGGATGGGGTATGAAATTTGTGACCTGGTGTAGGTGTGGAGTTGCCTCCTCTTCTTGTCTGAACAAGGACTTTTCTAAGACAGAGGGAAACAGACCAGTGATCCTAATCTAGGCAGAGGCCCTGTGGAAAGAGTAGAGACCCCAGGATTCTACGGGTAGAGAAACCAGGGTTGAGACCAGGACCCCACTGGAGCCAAGCTCTGGCATAGCATCCTTGCATGTTTCCTGCTTCATTTCCACTCTTCTCAGATTGGTGGTGAAACTGATCACATCCTAGGTGAGTGAGATAAGTATCCTAAGGAAGAGTGGGCAGGGGAAGGGAGAAGAGAAAGGACACCCGGGTGTTTCACTGTACTTATTAACCTCAGATTGATCCTGAGGGACTCTGAATCCTTTACCCATACAAGGGTTTGCCTTTGTCTAGCATGTTCTCTGTCTAGTATATAAACTAATTTACTGCACTTCATCCAAACATCATGGAAGCATAGCTATCTTTGAGTTGTTATTTGTGCAGAACTCTATCAGTAACTTTTAACAAGTAAATAGTAGTTCTTTTGAATTAAGATTTCTGTTAATATTTACTTAGTGCACATTTATTGAGCTGCCACTAATGTCAGCCATCAGAGTATATGAAGATAAAAGGTTCATTTAAACAGTTAGGCTCAAACTCCAAGTAGCTTACAATCTAGCACAAGAGGAAAAAAAAACACACACACACACAAAACACAGATAAGTGCATAACAAACCACAAGGCAAGGTATAATATAATAGAGGTCATAAAAATCATATTTAATAGGTGAGTTTGGTAGAAAAATAGATGGTTTTCAGCTGAGGGGAATCAGGGCTAGCTTTATTCAAGATCCTTGTAAAGCTTGGGTGGCCCTGTCAGGTCCTGCTGATTCAACTGCATTCCAGATGTCAGTCAGGTCTAGGATTTCCAGTGTACATAGTGATTCAACATATTTCCATGTTTTCAATCTGTCAGGTAAAAAGCCCTTCTACATTTCCAGGTTTCAAGGTAGGGAGACCAAGGGAGAAAGGGAGACCAAGGGAGACCAAGGGAGACCAAGGTAGGGACAAGGAACAGTGGAGAGATACAAGAGGCAAAGATAGAAAAATGGAAGGAGAGTTTGGTATCAAATTCTACAGGTAGAATTGACAAATGTTAGAACGCAGTGTAGTATAAAATCAAAAGAGGAGCATGATTCATGATCAATGAAATTGGTCAGAGATGAAGACCATCGATCCACACTCCTTCACTTTCCCTTAAGACCAAGGGTGTGCATTTTCGAATTTCTGATATCTTCATTGAACGTGAGGATCAAGGTCAACCAAGACTTTGACTTCACATACATGGTAGCAAATGACAAATTAGGCAGCAAATATAAATTACTAAGGGAAAGAATATTTTTAGGTAATTTGGTTAAGCAATGAAAAAAAATGGCATCACTTGGAGTGCACCAAAATGCTGTGACTACATCCTTCCTTGTCCTACAGATTGCATTCCCACCTGGAAACTATGGTTTAACAAGCTGCACAGTGCCTTAAACACAGAAGCTGATTAATAATTACCTGCTTGATTGCTTGAATTCTTCATATAATTGTTCTCTAAGTATTGGCCCAGCACTACTCTGACCAGGCACAGTTCTAGGCACAGTAAGGACAGAGCAGTGAACAAAATAGTCTCCAGTCGAGCCAGTGTTCCAGTGGAAGATATTAGATGAGAAAGAAAAAAGCAAAAGAAATGCACACAATATGTAAATATCAATATATAATGTTGAATAGTAAATTGATATGAAAAAGAGTAAAACTGGGCAAAGGTTAGAGTTCAAAAAAATGGGAGTGGAGGATTCTATTTCAGTTAGGAAGGTTGAGGAAGGTCTTTTTGATGAAGTGTCTCTGAGCAAGATCTGAGGGGAGTGAGGGAGTGAGCCATGATAACTGGAGGAGTGAGGAGGGAATGTACTTGGGGAGCAGCAAGGAAGTCAGTGGGGTAGGAATGAATAATAGGGACCGGGAGAGGGTGGCAAAGAGGATATGGAGATTGATGTCTTCAGAGATGTAGCCAGGAGCTAGACTGAGGATTGGTAGGGCATGCTAAGATTTTTGACATTGCACCAAGTGTGTTGGGGAGCCATTGTTGGGTACCAAGCAGTGGGATGACATGACTGGATTTACATTTGAATAGGATTATCCAGGCTGCTGTCGGGGACAGTTTCAAGAATAAGAAGCAGGGTGACAGCAGGCTATTTTGATGATCCTGGTGCATCACGTTGGTCTGAACTGGGATGGCGGGGGTGGAGGTGAAATATAGTAGTGAAATTTGAAGTATATTTTGAAAGTACATGCAAAATAATTTTGTGATACACTGAATATATGATGGGAACAATTAAAGTCAAGGGATGACTCCAAGGCTGAAGTAACTGGATGAGTGAACAACTGGCTTACTGGCATGATGAAGACTGGGAAATGAGCAGGTTTGAGAGTGTTGTTTGCTTTTGGACTGGGTTAGTTTAGAATAGCTCTTAGGTATCTAAGCAGAGCAGTCATAGAGGCGACTTGACACAGAAGGCTGGAATTCAATCAAGAGGTTAGAATAGGAGACATAAATTGTGGACTTTTCTGTACATGGCATTGGGCTGACACTGCTTCGTTTCTGGTGTACGACAAAGCTATACTCTGCACCAAGTACTCGCAATCCACAGATCACACTTCACTGTCCTCTTTAAAAATTACCCTCCCACTCACACAACATAACCTTATTGCTCTATAACATACTTGGAGTTCTCAAGTTCTTTTCTCTCAGATATTTGAAGACAGTTGAGAATTCTCTGTTCTGTACTCAGTGACCACAGAGACAAATAAATGCACCTCAAAGGTTCCAAGTGCAAAATTTTGGAACATCTCTAAAAGCTAAACTTAAAAAGAATTGAAAGACCATTTTTTAATTTTAATTTTTTATTGAAACTATACTTGGTTTACAAAGTTTCAGGTGTACAGCAAAGTGATTCAGATATATATATGTATATATACATTCTTTTTCAGATTCTTTTCCATTATTACAAGATAATTGAATATAGTTCCCTGTGCTATACAGTAGGTCCTTGTTGTTTATCTATTTTATATATAGTACTTTGTATCTGTTAATCCTAAACTCCAAATGTATCCCTTCCTACTCCCCCCCCCCCCCTTCCCTTTTGGTAACCATTAAGTTTGTTTTCTATGTCTGTGAGTCCATTTCTGTTTTGGAAATAAACTCATTTGTATCTTTTTTTTTTTAAGATTCCACATGTAAGTGATGTCATATAATATTTGTCTCTGTCTGACCTACTTCACTTAGTATGATAATCTCTAGGTTCATCTGAAAGGCAATTTTAAAGCGCTCTTCAGGCTAACTCTCCTATTGGAGGACACATCAAGGTCATCACACCTAATATAGCTTCAAAGTCATTCTGAAACAACTCTGACCTAGTGTAGCCTGGATTGTTTTCTACCTAATATCCCTGAGGTGACTTCAGGGGACACCTTCAGGACATGGTCACTTGGGAAGTTCAAGGAGAATATCCTACAGATATCCATTAATATCACCAAAGAAATTTTTGGGACATACTTGCCTGGGACCCTCCCACCTCCCCTCCATCCTTGGATTCAACTCAAGAGATTCCTTGTGTCTAAAGAGTTTGCATGTTCATAATGAAAGACCTCTTTTGGTAAAGGGTATATTTAACTCTCTGCATGTATGGGTGCGTGGGTAGGGAGAAACATGAGAATGGAGACTTTTCAAGCATTTGTTGTATTTATATCTTTCTCTTCATTTATATAGGTTGAAGCAGGTTGGATGTGCCTTTCACTATTTGCTCAAATTGATAGAATTGCCTCTCCCTTCATCCATTTTTTAATTGGTGGATCCATGTTGGCTATTGGATAACTGTCAGCGGCTGTGGGTGCCCTGTTTTTCTTTATGCGATGTCTGTGTCTCTCTAGCAGCTCTTCTACTTGGGTCCCAGCAGCTGAGAGTGGTTCATCCTTTTTGTGTTCCCCATTGTTCTATATTTTTATGGCAGAGGACGCAATCAAAGTTACAAAGGTATTTTTCCTTGATCCATTGAAGACTCACTGAGTTAACTGAAGATCATGAACAAGTTTCCCTTTTTCATGGAAAGGTCATCTTTGGAGGTCACAGATGCTAGGAAATAATGTTTTTATGTGGCTACTCACCATATCAAGGAAGGTTAATTTTCTCTTACCGGAGTTATTTTCCAACAATCAACTGAGAGGATACATCTAGCATTGTGGCCGTCTCTTCTTCCATCCATGTTACTTTGCTGCCTGAGTCACTGTGCATTGTTTATCCAGAACCCACAGCTTTTATGCTGTCCTTCAAATAATAATGTACTTTATCATACTTGGTAGAAATGTATTAGTCATAAATTGAATTTAGACACCGTTTAATTCAAGAATTTAGAATCAAGGCTTATGATTATCTTATGACTGTGGCAATACACAATCTTGTGCAATGTCATTTTGACAGGTGAAGACTGAAAATGAAAGCATTATCTACAACCACATTTCTTCAGTGTGATAAGTTCCTAGGGCATTCAGGGGTTATTATTTTTAACAAAACGTGCTTGCTGCTTGCCATTCTGCCACCAAAAATAAGCCGGTCCGAGGGGGCTAAGTGTTAGAGGACATTTCTGGGCACTATTTCATCTGGGACCATTTGTAACAAAGCATTCTTGACTTTTTTTACTACCTCTGTCTCTGCTTTCCAACCAGACCAATTTCTGTCAAAAGAGCTGGACCTTTTTTTTTTTTTTAAAGCAAATATACTTCTTACTGCCAAAATGTATACTGGAAAAATTAACTTAAGCTGGTAGTTTATCTTAATCATTTAAGAACATCTAACTATTAATGGGAGTCAGTGCCACGAAACACACCATGTATTGTTTTAGGAGGCAGGAGAGAGAATTGGGGGGAAAACAAAATCATTCAGTGTTTGGGCCGGAAAATCTGCCGTCAGGGAGCTCAGAAGTTCTGTGTTAATAGTTCTGTGACCTTGAACAAGTTACTTTGCCTATCTGATCCCGGCTCTTCAGCTATGAAATGCAGCCAAAAATGACTGCCGGAAGAGCAAGTCGGTTGCGTCAAAGACATCAAAGGGTTACACTAGTGAAAATCACCAAGGCTTTGACTAGACACATTGCACTATATATAAATCTATTGCTTTATGCGTTTACACGGTTCGAATTTAGAAACTACTGCCTGTGCACTGTTTTCCGTCTAGTTTCCTGTAGGTAACGTAGTTTATTTTCAGAAAAGAATTGAGGGCACTGTTGCCCTGCCGGAAGATAAGCCCCAGTAGAGGTTTTGCGGAGTGGAGTTAACTATAGAGAAACCAGCTGGCTTCGGGGTGCACACAACCGAAATCCACGGTTGCAGCAACTTCTGCACGAGAGGTGTCCTTTGAGTCCTTTTCCCTACGGCAAGGGTGGAAGAGCCCGCCCGCCCGCCACAGAACGTGGCACCAGGGTTCACTAGGAGGAACCACTGCAGGTAACGACATTCACAAAGTCACCAGAACAGTTTCAAATAAACCCAGATCCTCCCTGCAGGAGGGAGAGGGCGAGGAGGGCAGAGGGAGGATGCAGGTTCCAGAGGCGTCGGTTCTGGGGGCTCTGGAGGGGCAGTGAGCGTGCCCTTGAGGGAGAGGGCGCACAGGGCTGGAAGCGGTCTCCTGGCAGCGCCCGTTCGTCCTCGGGGCCCACGCGCCCCTGCCCTCGCCCCCCGCTTAGCCGGCTCGGGCGCGCCCGCGGCGTCAGTCTCGCGAGCCCCTACGCCCTCGCGAGCCTCGCGTTCGGTCATCGCGGCCCCTTCCAGCCCGGCGCCGCGGCATCCCGCTCGCCCATCCAGTAACGGCTTCTGGACCCGTGGCCTCCGACCCTTCCCCCCCCCACACCCGCCCCGCTCACGAGAGCTGCAGCGCCGCGCGGCTTGGGGAGGGTAATCCGCCCCGGAACACACGTGAGCGGCCCCGGGGCGGCGTCGGCCGAGGCGCCTGAGGGATTTCCCCCGCGCCCCCAATGCCGGCCCGCGGTCGCCGCACCTCCCCCGGGGTTCGCGCCCGCCCCTCCACATCCCCCTTCCCGGGAACGACCCTCCGCGCCTCCACACCCACCGCCCCGCTCCAGTTCCCTCCAAACACCTCCCGCCCCCCGGCGCATCCCCTCCGCTGCGCCGCTCCTCGCCCCTCCCCCGGTTTCCCTGGCCCCCGCCCTCGCCCCCCCGCCCCCCAGCGGCCCGGCTCTCACGCGCCGCGGAATTCGGCACCGCCTCCTTCAGAGCCAAGCCCGCGGCTCCGCGGAGCAGCCGCCGCCGCCGCCGCCGCCGCCGCCGCCGCCGCCGCCGCCGCGGGCCCTCCGCGTCCCCTCCCCGTCCCGCCCCTCGGCCCCCGGCGCCCCGGGCCTCCGTCCCCACCCTCCTCCCGCCCCGCTTCGCTCCCTCCTTCCTCCCTCCCCCTCCTTTCCCCCGTCGCCTGCAGCCCGAGCCGGGCGCGCTAGCCGGGCTGGCAGGAGGGCGGCGGCGGCGGCCCCACCACCATGAGCTTTGAGGGCGGCCCCAGCGGCAGTCGGCGCCGCGGGGAGGAGAGCGGGGACGCCGAGCCGCCCCCGCCGCCGCCGCCGCCGCCGCCGCCAGGAGAGCCAGCCTCGGTCCCCGCGCCCCCGCGCTACCTGCCACCGCTGCCCGCGCCGCCCGCGTCCCCCGAGCGCCCCGCGGCGCCCGACGAGCCGCCGGCGGAGGTGGCCCCGCGGCGCAGCGGCGCCGAGGAGCTGCCGCCGGCACGGCAGGAGGTGGCCGCGGCTGGCGACTCCGGGGCAGGTCCGAGGCGCCTTCCGGACACGACGGTCCCGGAGGCGGCGGCGGGGAAGGGCGGCCCCGGGGAGCCGGAGGTCGGCGCGGGCGGGGAGGGCGAGCGGCGGGGCTCCGGCGAGCAGCCCGAGACGCGCTCGGTATGTAGCAGCCGCAGCAGCAGCAGCGGCGGCGGCGACCGGCGCTCCGGGCACCAGCACCAGCACCACCAGCCCATCTGCAAGATCTGCTTCCAGGGCGCCGAGCAGGTAAGGCCCGCGGGCCCCGGGGCAGCTGGCTGTGGGGTCCGGCAGGGCTTGGCTGGCTCCCGCTCCCGACGGCGCCCTTTCAGCACCACGGACAGCGCCCGCCTCTGGGTTCCTGGGCTGAGTGGTCGCCCGGCGGCTCCTGCGCGTTCCCTTTTCCTTTCCTGTGAAGGCGGATAAAATTGTCCCGGTGGCGAATAGTGTTTGCTTTGGGCTACACTTTATTTTTTCCAGCTGGTTTTGCAGTTACACATTCCTCAGGTGTTTTAGTGTTAATGCCATAAGTATCTCTTGTGTGAATTCCTTGATGGATCTGGTTTATACATAGAGACAAACCTATATTCCTTTTCTACAGGTGTATCGTGAGGCAGATAGTCTTAGAGGACAAACAGGGGGTGAGTCATGTCAAAACCAAAAAGGGCAGGGTCTTTCCTTATTGCCCATTTTGGTGACTCAGTATCACTGAGGTGAAAAGCATGTCAGAGTTTTCATAAGAGAACTAAAACTGTACTTTGACCTTGTGAAAGAAAGAAACACAATTCTAAAATTATAAACTCCATTAGAGGTGCATGCAAACTTACATGCGAGTAATCACAGAGACAACAGGAATAATACATCTCTCTTACAAAATGTGTGGTCTGAGAAAACATTAGGTTTAATATTTTTCAAAGTAAGGAAATTGCATAAGAATATGCAGGCTTTCAAGAATATAGTCCCCTAAGTCAATATTTATGATGCTACAGTTAGAAAAAATAAAAGCATAATGCTATTGCAAGCTACTTTCTGGGACGGCATGCATTTCTTCTTTAGCAATGATTAAGGATAACTGCAGAGGAATTGCATCTGACCGTCCACTTAAAAGTTATTAAAGAGATTTAATAGTACAGCTTTTCCCCTAGGGTATTGGGAGCTGTATCCCGCAGACATTTCGTATGTTGGTAGAACATTTATGTCATAACTCTAAGTAATATCTTTGAAATAGTTTTAAGACTTTAGTTGCATTCCCACCAGAGATATGAACATTTAATTTCATTTTTTAGGATAGAGTTTGATGCTTGTATCCTTCTGGGTAAATGACTTTGAAAGAAAAGAAAGCAAGTGTTGGATTTTTAAAATAGAGACACAATATAAATATTCATACTGAGTTGTTTTCTTTCCAGGGGGAGCTGTTAAACCCCTGCCGATGTGATGGGTCCGTTCGGTATACACATCAGCTGTGCTTGCTGAAGTGGATCAGTGAGAGGGGTTCCTGGACCTGTGAACTCTGCTGTTACAGATACCATGTCATAGCCATTAAAATGAAGCAACCTTGCCAGGTAGACATTTGTGACATTTTTTTCCCCCTGAAATAATTTTGCTAGACATGAGAATATTTGCATATGCTACTTAAGACATTTTATGCAAATCACACTAAAACCAAGATTTAGAAATTGTAGAGATGTGCTTTGAGAAATCTGTGACATTTTTATCTGAGAAACTCAAAAGCCATTTTTATTCAAATGGTCTCCTTTATTTGTTGTTTATTGATGAAATTATACCCATCCTTGTTTCTAAAAGGGCAAGTTGGTACAAATGTCTTACACTCAGTTAACTCAATTTTATTCATTAGAAATGTTACACAAATTATTTTGTTAATTTAAGCATTGAAACCCTGAATGGGCTCCATTTACAGAAAATAGACGCACGTAAAGCAAAACTTTACTAGTCTGGAAACTTTGGTTGAACCTATTAGTTCTAATCTGAACAGTCTTTTTACTTAACCAAGCTTTCTTTTTCATATGAGTTTTTTTCACAGTTACATTTTGGCTACTTTCATTCATTGTTCTGTTCAGCTACATAGTGGATGCAGAAGTATTCCCAACAGTTACTCTCAATAATACTACTGAAATTGTATATATTCTTAAAACTTTTAGTGCATAATCACATAGTAACATAATGCCCATAACCCGACAAAAGCCCATGGAAAAATAGGCTTTTGGTTTTTTTTGGTATAGTGGAACGGATTCAGGTTCTTGGAATAGACTGGTGGGATGTAAAATAATATTAAGAATGACATCTTAGATTAAAGCAGAATAGTGTGTAATTGATGAGATCTGACAGTGACATGGGACTGAAGTTTAGCAGACATAAAAGAGTAGGTTCAAAGCACAGAGACGAAGGAGGTAATGGAAGGAAAAGGAAGAAGGACTTAAAGTTAGGAGGGAAACAAAGTGATAAAGTCTAGTGTTCTCTATTTCTATTTAAATTACCAAATTTAGTTTGCATTGAGCAATAAAACAGGTGAAATTGTTAGTGATTGCAGAAGGAATCTGGATGCTGAATTAATAATTTAAATTTCATAGTTTTTAATTTGTGCAGCCTTCATACAGTTGCAATTAATTTGCATCTCTGATAGTCACCATTTAAGGCATGACTAGCAGGTATGAAATGAAAGTATGAATTTTCTCAAGCTGACCTCAGGCTTATAAATAATTTGGAAAGAAGAGGAATAACTAATTTGGATGAATGATGTTATCATGGTGAAGATAGGCACAAACCTGACATATTTTCTCAGAACTGCTAATTGATTGAACTGCTTGGTATCAATTTATTGATCCATCATAGTTCTCTTGAAAAACAGAGGGAACCTTGTCCAAATACCAGAATATGAGTAGTATAATTGAATCTGCAATCATTTTATGAATAGAGTATGTGGAGATGAGAAATGGAGAGCTTTGAGGCTCCAGTGAAAAGTCCCATGAGAAGTGCTATGGTCAGATGTTCAAGAGCTGAAATAGATTGCTAAATATTTCAAAAACTTTAACTTATGGCCACAATATATTAATTCACTTGGGCTGGTTACTTCTGAAGTAAATATAAATAGGTCCTTGATATAATTTTAAAATAGAGAAGAGACAAAGGGTTGGGGCAAACAGTACTATTTACTAATTCTAATCCTATAGCAAAATGAATTATTACTGTATTTTGCTTCATTTAAAAAAATCAATAATCATTTTAACAAAAGCAGTTCCCGAAGTGTGTATATGATATGACCAAAAAAATCAAAAGAAAACAAAAAATAACCAAAAGCCAAAAACTAACCTGGTATTACTAATACATTTAGGATTAATTTTATTATGACATATGCAAAAACTGCCATAATCTGTAGCCTGATCTGTTTGTTCCAGTGAACTGCAAAATAATATTTAGAAACAAAATTGATATGAGTATGATGATGATAGTTCAGATCATGCCTGAGAACATAACTTACCAGGACTGCATTATGTGCTTATAAAGCTCAGGACACTTAATGAACAGAAATCAGTTATAAAATCTAAAGTGTGGATTATTATACCTAGGAGTAGTTTATTCTCACATAAAATGTGACCGATTGTCTGACATTTCTGTTACTGATGACCCAGAAACTGAGCATTTACTCTGATTTTTGGTTTTCTCCCTTGCTGGTGTGAGGCTAATCAGATTTAGCATTTATCATATTCATGCTTTTATGGCATGGCAGAGATCCATTTCCTCATGGTACAGGATCAGACAGGAACCATCGTATGGCCCTCCCCTTCACTTTCCATATCCCTTTGTTCTAAGTATAGAGCCCTCCGGTAGCTGTGAGTGGGTGGTTCCCTGGATGTACAAGAGAATAATAAACATTTACCGAACACTTACTTTGTGCCAGGCACTGTTCTAAGTGCTTTACACGTAGTGATACTGATATTTAGTCTTCAAAATAAACCTATGAGGTAGAGAATATTATTATCTCTATTTTATATGAAGGCAAACTGAGAAACAGAATAGTTAAATAACCTCTACTAGGTGCATATCTAGTAAAAGGCAAAGCCAGGGTTCAAAGAGTCTGGCTCCGAGGTTCATGGTCTTAGCCACTGTGCCCCCGTTGAAAAGTGTTCTTTTCAACTTCATTGTAGCCATCCTGATGTTTCTGGGTCCACCACGACTTATCCTGTGTTATGCTAAGTCAAGCAGGAACTGGTTTCAGCCTGAGTCTCTTTGAGGGTCTAGAAAGGCTTTGACTATCTATTGCTGTATAGTCAAACTACCTCATATACTTAGTGGTTTAAACAACAACCATCATTTATTATCTCTTAAGAGTCTGCGGGTTGACTGAGATCAATTGGGAGGTTCCTCTCCACATGTGGCATCATTCTGGGGCTGTGATCACTAGAGTTTTGACTGGATGGGAACATCCAAGGTGGCTCACTCATTTGACTTGCTGTTTGTGCTGGCTGTTGGTTGGAAGCTCAGTTGGGGCTGTCAGCTGGTGCCTCACTTCTCTTTCCATGTGATTTGGATGTCTCACAATGTGATGATTGGGTTCCAGGAGCATAAAAGAGGAAGTCACAGATCTCTTAAGGCCCAGCCTTGGAAGTGACATGGCTTTATGTCTGCTGCATTCCCTTGATTGAAGCAAGTCACAGGATCAACCAGATTAAAGAGAAGGAAAAATAGACTTCACCTCTGGAGTCTGCCCTTCTTTAAAGGGAGTGGACATCTTTAATCCACAATAGGAGATAGCTTCTAAAATGGCACTATCTACCTACTCTGGTCTTTACATTTGGTCCTCATCAGGTCCAGGTCAGTCAACAGGCATCACCATAACTTCCCTCGCAGGGCTCAGAAATCAAGAAGGTTAAAAAATGTATGGGAGTTTGACTTCATCAGTGGTGCTTGATGCATATACTAAACCACTTTCAGAAGTGATTATTGCCATGATGTACCTCTGGGTGCTCAGAGGGACATGGGGGCAGAGAAGGAAAGGAAGAGCTAACCAGGAAGCAGGTGTGTGTGAGGAAAACATGTTGCACTGTGTCTAAAACCTTAGTTTTACTTGTTTTTCTCATTGAGATTAGAATTCTTTGAGAATTTGGGTCTAAATCTCCCCATTTCGTGAGATTTTAGTGATGATTAATCTGTTTAATCACGTTGAATGCTTAAACATGACCCAATAGAAAACTGATGTATCCTCTACAATATATTTAAACCTTGATTACTGTATCATTAGCAGTAGGAGTTAATTAAGACATTAGAAATAATTAACATGCATTTACGTTCCTACTCTTTTATTGATTACCATATTCAAGATGATACGTTAATGATATTTTAAGAGTAAAAGCTAATTCTGTTTTGAATCTCACAGTATGGTATAAAATAAGTGCAATCTAAGAACCTATAAGATCAAATTTATTTTGAGATGGTGATATTTTAAACTAATTAAGCGAGTATATTTAAGTTTATGAATGCTTTCAGTACTTTTTCGAGAAATAGAGATGTTTGAAGAGATAACATTTACTAGATGAAGTGTTGTATGGGAAACTTTAAACTTTCTGTAAGAGATGGACTATAATGTCTAAACATAGGAAAATAGAGTGTTAACGGAAGGCAATGGCTATGTTACCGTGGACGAGTTACTTAACTATTTGTGCCTCAGTTAACTCATCTTTAAAAGATAATAATGGCACCTGTTTTACACATATTTTGAGGATGAAATACATATATACCTACAGAGTGCTTAGAAGAGTGCTAACACATAGTAGGTGCCATTTTAACGTTGGCTCTGATGATTTTTACTTGTTCAATCAGCTAACAGATGGGGACCTTCATTTGCTCACAGCAGCAGTGCTCTCAGGTCCCTGTTGTCTCCTTCAATCTCTTGTCACCAAAATGAAGTTAATGACTCTTCTTTCCATATCATTCTTTATCTCTGGATATTTACTCCCTGCTTTTTCTAGGCGAGCCCACCTTGGTTTCTGACCAAATTTGTTATTGTAAATAAAGAAGGAATCAGCATTTAAAAAATCAGATGTAGTGAGCTATAATGATCTCAGCACATGGGAGCATATTACTCTCCAGTCGTCCCTCCCCGTGGGTCTTCACTGGAGTCAGCTCATAAGCGGAGTTATGAGATGCTTTTGCATGTGGCCAAGCACAGGGCAGTGCTCTTCGGCATCACTGGGTACCAGTGTGTGTTTATGCTTTGGAAAGGCCCCTGGTGGTTGGGGTGTATGTGAGTAAAGCAGGAGGTTGAAGAACCCCCAGAGATCCTGGGCAAGGGGCACTTGCAAAGGGCACAGGCAGGTAGGTAGTCCAGCATCAGTCACAGCGAATCGTGGTGTCCATCAGCTTTCTTTCCTCCTTTGTTACTCAGGGCACCAGAGGAAAGGACTGGAAAAGGACTGGCAAAGGACTTGCGGGGTAGGGATTGAGACTTGCAGATGGGCCACCTGTCTTTGCGGATAGTACAGCCCTGGCCATCTTTACCAGCCTTTAACTTTTGTATTAGTCTTCCCCTTACTGCTTTTCCTTTAAACTCTTAAAATGGGCTGTCAGCAGCAAGTCTTCTTACAGCAGTGAGAATGACTGGAGAGACTCCTAGGAAGGAGAGTAGTTTTCATTTTTATCCATATTCTTATCGTGATGGGGTTCATCATGATAGTTTTGAATTAGAGAGGAAGTTGGTACCAAGTAGGTTCACCTTGGCTACTGTTCTAAGGTACAGCTTCTGAACCTATTTGTAAAGCGTTTATAGAACTTTAATGAAATTCTTGAGGGCCCTCTGATCATTATTTTCCTAAGTAGGGCTCTGTCATGAAAGGGGTATTTCCTCCTTCAGAACTGATTAAGTTGTTCTCATGACATAGCTGATGCACCAGAAGAAGCTGACAAATCCTCATTGAAAATTGACTGCAATTTTGAAAGTGTATTAAGAAGACGTCAGCGCATGACAGTGTTGCATGCTGTCAGTTGCAATACTTCAAGGCGTTTGTATTTTATGGATTAAGAATGTTTGCATACATACAGCCTGGTTGAAGTGGTAAAGCCACCACTTTTCTTTTACTTTTTCTCTAACTGTTGCTCTTATTAACATTCTCTGTAGGTTTGATAGCAAATGACGAGCAGAGGGGAAGCTTTTTATTATCATGCCTGAATAACTAAGAAACAATGTTAAAGCGTAATATTTAAATACATGTACTGACGTATTTGGTAGGTAATTAAAAATGTCAGAATTAACAAAGACCACATCACGAGGCAACTCTCTGGCCTTTGAGGTGATTTTTGTTTCATTTGCTTACTAATTCTCAAAACACTCAAATCTGCATTTTACTCACTAGAACAGATTAATGATCTTCTAGTGAATAAAATATGTAAATTATACTTTGTCTACTACTATAGCCATCTTATTTACTGTATAGACCATATGTACAGTGATTTTACAATTTGTTTCAAAGCCAGATGGTTCTGAGATGGTAGTAAAAAAAAAAAAAAAAGATGGGGACCATTTAGGGCATCGTGGACTGGTGTTTGCTTTTATCCTTTATGCAGAGAGGATTGGGGTTGATGTGGTCCCGATGGTGATAACTCTCCAGAACTTTCTTCTCCACATGTGTTTGCTTTTCTACATTCTTTCTAGCTCTTTTTAAATGTATTTTCCTTTCGACTCCTTTCTCTTCTTTGCTCTCTTGGCCTCTCCACTCAGCTGCCTGTAGAAGAAAGGAAGATCTGAGTGGGGCAGATTTTGGAAAAAATTATGTGACACAGCTCAATGTAGCTTGACAGTCATTTTCTCGGTCACTTTATGGGTATTCAGTGAGTATTTGTGGTATGAATGAGTGAATGAATACATGAGTGAGTGTTTTAGAAAGGTAGAGAGAATCATGGGGGTCATGTTCATATTTCTGCAGTGAGAATAGGACTTAAGGAAACAAGTTGCATTTACCGCTCACCCATTAGCCATCTACTGTCAATTTTCAACTTGTTCTTAAATTGATCTGATAATTCTCTTCTGAATCTGCCTGGGAAAATATGTTCAGACCACAGGAAGAAGTCTTAAGAGCAGGATCTATTTTTAAAAACGTAGAATAAAAAAAAATGCTTCCAGTGAGACATATCTGCTCTTTTCAGAAAATAAAATGTCATGAGAAAAGACTCCGTGAATGTGAAATTACCCATGTGTGACACACTTGGTTTCTTGAGGTTGTCACTGGTTGAAGGATTTCATCTAGCATTTGTTCAGAGAATTTGAATAGTTTGTTGGAAATTTTACTGTATGATTGAGGATATAGATGAACTGCTAAGAATGTCTACTGGGTATAATTTTTTTGATGTGAAATCTGCCACTGGGCTGAAAACAAGGTGACGGATTTTTTTTTTTTTATGAGCAGTTTGTACAGCTGCAACATAATTTCGAACATGAGTTTCCACTGGTGAGTACAATACTCCAACACAGGGAAGGGCAGCAAGAGAACAGACTCTTAATCCCTTACTCATTTCCTGCTTTGTCTTGGCGTGTGGCTTTGCTGTGATATGACTGATGTTTGCTGAAAGGATTGGAACAAAGGAAACTCAGCTTCCTTCTATTTTCGGACCTTCTAAGAGTAGAATGGGATGACTCTGAGGGCAAAGCTAGAGTGCTTCTGACCCTTCAGAGTGGCAGGGAGGGGACAAGATAATCACTTACAATTACAAGTAAATGGATGGCAGACACTGAGGACTTGGCCAAGAAAAACTGCACTTGTGGCTTGTGCTTTCTGTATCCTTGGATATTTGACAGCTTCTTGCCTGTGCCCATAACTCATAATTCAACAGCTGTTCTTATGATTCAGCCAAATGAAGTCCCACATAAGTAGAGGTGGTCTGGAAGCAGTCCCATGGGAAGATGTGACAAAAACCTGGAAGCATTTCTTTGTAGGTAAAGTCAATAAGAGAACTTATTGGGGAGATATTTCTTATTCAGTCCTTCCTTTAGGTATAGATGCTCTGAAAGCTACTGTCTGAAAACCTGTTTTTTTCTCCGGTTTTCTTCTCTTTGACATAGTTCATTTTGACTGATGACACCTGGGCAGTGTATCCTTAACATGGTAACAGAGTTCCATTGCCCTAATGTGCCTTTTGGTTTCATTTCTCGTTTTGGTATGCTAATTATGTGCAAGTGGCCAAGGCTTAATTTGGGCATAGGGGGCCCTCCTCATATGAACTGAGCATCAAGCTCTTATTTCGGGAACCCTCTGGGCACTCCTTTGTTATATATGGACCTGCAGTTGTGCACTGACACTTATGTGTCATGGCTCCGAGGTACAAAATAGTTCAAATAAACAAGGAACTATTTCAAGAAATGTATACAGGCTTGCCTTGGTTTGTTCAGCTTGTTTTTTAATTAATTTATTTTATTTTATTTATTTATTTTTTATTTATGGCTGTGTTGGGTCTTCGTTTCTGTGCGAGGGCTTTCTCCAGTTGGGGCAAGCGGGGGCCACTCTTCATCGCGGTGCGCGGGCCTCTCACTATCGCGGCCTCTCTTGTTGCGGAGCACAGGCTCCAGACGCGCAGGCTCAGTAATTACAGCTCACAGGCCTAGTTGCTCCGCGGTATGTGCGATCTTCCCAGACCAGGGCTCGAACCCGTGTCCCCTGCATTGGTAGGCAGATTCTCAACCACTGCGCCACCAGGGAAGCCCCAGCTTGTTTTTTAAAAAAAAGTTCTTAAGAAGGATAACATCGATCACAAATATTAGGGGATTTTACTTATGTTATTGTGAAAGAATATTCCAGAAGCCACGGGAAATACTTTTGCTCTTTTCTCCCCCCCGCCCCAGTATTAACTTCTTTTCTGTGTTACATTTGCAGATTTTAATATCAGTATGTATGTAAGTGTCCCCTCTATTAATTTAAAGGAAAAAAATAAAGAAAATTTTAAAAACTTTACCAAATTTTGGTAAAATTAGTTGTAATCTTGAGAGTAGAGTAGTAAAGAGCACAGGATTTGCCAGGCATACATTGAGCGTTCAGTATTTCTCTTACCCTCCTTCCACCTCTTTCTTTCTTTTCTTGACATGCCCGTATCTTTTTAGTGGGAGCAAGTAGATGGGAGGTTTCCAGGGGAACCCCCAGTTCTTTGGAGAGAAAGACATAGTGAACAGGGGTGACAGCCCTTGCCCACATTGTGTTCTCTAGGACCAACAAGCATGCCCAAGTGCAAACCTGGAAGGTTAAAGAAAATCTTGAATGCAAAATCCCTTTCAGTCCCCTCCCAAACTGTCTTTCTTTACCTTTCATACCACAATAGCTTCTATGAAAGGCATTTTCAGATCTAGACAAGACTTTTCAGCAATTTGAGCAGTAGAAAGAAGTAGAAAAATGCTAAGCCAACAAAATTACAACTAACTGTAGCTTTGAGTGACACATGGTCCTTAGACTGTGGGGGGAAAGACACTGAAACCTCCTTGGGTAGTTTAGTGAAACATGTAAGGATGGGTGAGGACTCTCCCTACCTCCTGTCTGCCTCTTCTCTCTGACCTACACCCTACTAAGACTGAAGATAGTATATGTTACATAGGAGGAAATCTGAGGTAGAAATACGTTACTTTCATTTTGGACATGATTAAGCTCTACTACAGTAAACTTTAGGGGAAAATTGTCAAGCATTCCTTGAATTGCTTGTGGGGGAAATTTCAATGCCAAGTGATGGTGAATGCGTGGAGATTATTAATATAACAGGGCATAGCGTTGGATGAATATGTGTTTATTTTTCATTTAGAAGATGATCTTACTCGTATCAAGGGGTAGCCTCAAAATATTTCATCTTTTTTCTTCTACTATAAATTAAATAATCAGTACTTCTTTGTTGATTATTTTTTCACTGATCAATAAACCACTACCATGTTGCAGGCACTGTTCTAGGTTCTAGAGCTCCAGAATTTGTTAAAACAGGCAAGACCTCTGCTTCTAAATTTAAATTCTTGATGATGAGGGACAAACAATAAGGAAACAAACTAGGTAATTTTAGATTATGTTAATAATTCCAGTGGAAAAGAATCTGAGTGATTAAAAAAATGGAATCCTACAACGAACCATGTGATTCTGGATTAGAGGTAGGAACATCAGTATAAACTCATGTTTTGCTTAATATAGATACAAATGGTTACATATGGAAATATTTATAGAATATTTATATTATATTATATTTATATTATATTTATATATTATATAAATATTATATATATATAAATTATATATTATATTATTTATATATTATATATTATATATATTATATATTATATATTTTTATATATTTATATATTATATTTATATTTATATATTATATTATATTTATATTATAATATATTATATATATATTTATATTATATAAATATTATAAATATTTATAGATCTGTGCTTGTGCATGGGTTAGTATACACACATACATTTCCTAGCTCTGTCTATTGAGAAGGCCTAATAGTAACACCCCGGTAACAATAAGTTTACCTAGCACCAGATCTTGGTTTCCAAAACCATTCTCCAGTAAAAGGAACCAGTCTCATACAAGGTGCTATTCTTACACAAGATGAGACTGGAGTATCTTGTTCCAGAAAATAAAGTGCTCAAAAAGACAAAAGGATGAGGCATAGCAAAGGAACATAAGAGCCAACTTGAAAGAGCCCCCAGTGGCTAAACCAGGAATGATTTGAGCAATGAAACAAATAATGTAGTTTTGGATTATAACCTAAATTCTAATATGAACATCTATGAGTGCATATTGTTATAAATAAATGACTGAATGAATCAGTAAATGGGGGAAATAAACAATCTCCCTTACAGAAGAATTCCAAATTATTTATTTATATACCGTCCCCTCCAGGAGGTGGACCTCAACTCCCCCTGGCCCTTGAGTGTGGGCTGTAGTTAGTGACTTGTTTCCAAAGAGTAGATTGGTTACAGAGTGGAAAGGGGGAGAGGGAGTAACTTTACAGTGGAGAAGCCTGGCAAATGCTACCTAAGCCCGGTGGCCAAGTTTAACACTATCAGTGATAAGTCATGTTGTTACTGTATGCCTTCGGTATGATGTGATGAGACTACTTTATCTCTGTGGTCTTCCTCCTAAAAATCCATAGCCCTAGTTTAACCATGAGAAAAACAGCAGATCAAAGCAAGTCGGGGGACAGTCTGCAAAATACCTGACCGGTACTCTTCAACACTGTTAAGAAAAAACAAGGAAAGTCTGAGAAACTGTCACAGAGCAGAGAAAGCTAAGGAGACGTGATGACTAAATGTCATGTGGTGTCCTGGATGGAATCCTGGAACAGAAAAAGGACATTAGGGAAGAACTAGTGAAATCTTAGTGAAGTGTGGAGCTTAGTTAATGTTATAGTAACGTACCAGTGTTGGTTTACTAAGTTGTAAATAAATGTACCTTAGCAATGTAAGAGGTTGACAGTAGAGGAAACTGTGTGCAGCATATATGGGAACTCTTTGTACTATCTTTGCAACTTTTATGTACATCTACAGCAACTTTAAAATTCAGTTTCTTAAAAATTTTTTAAAATTTTTTTATTTTTTGTACGCGCTGTGCAGCATGTGGGATCTTAGTTCCCTGACCGGTGATCAGCCCTGCATGCCCTACAGTGGAAGCACCGCAGTCTTAACCACTGGACCGCCAGGAAAGTCCCCAGTGTTTTGTTTGTTTGTTTGTTTTAAAGGGTATGGGGAAGGCTAAGTGTATTTAGATAGAAAGGGTAGGGAAAGTCTTTCTGAAGAGATGACATCCGAGCTTAGATCTAAAGATTGATGATGATTCCCCTCTGAAAAAACTCTTTGAAGAGCATTCTGGAAGGGGGAGCAGCTAGACTAAAGACTCTAAGTAGGAAAGAGCTTGTTGTGTTGAAGGGAATAAGAAGAAGTCCACAAGTGAGGAGAAGTAGGAGATCTTGGGGAAGTAGGGATGCACCTTACCATGTAGGCCATCGTGAGGAAGGTGTGTTTCATTCTAAGAGCAATGGGATATCACTGTAGAGTCTCAGGCAGAGGAGTAATATAATAAAAGTAACAAATGCCTTGTAAAGACTGGATTGGAAGGAGCCTGGGCTGAGAGCAGGGGTGCTGTTAAAATTCTCCCTGATGGGTGGGAAGGACATAACAGGGGCTCATATTAGGATGATGGCAGCAGAGATGAAGAAAAGTGGATCCATTTGAAAAATGCTTTGAAAGTAGAAGCAAGAGTTAAAAAATTTTTTTGTAATTTATTACAACACCTGAACTGAGTTGAAGCTATTTATAGTCTTTATCTCAGGTAGTGTCAATTTTCATATATTTTGCCATAGAAATATTGTGATTGGTTACAGGATGTTGACCTAGATCCTGCTGAGCATGTGGGATATTACATAATACAATAAAAATGTACCATATCATATTTTAAAAATCTGTACAATTTGGAATTCTGAAACACATATGGCCCAAAGTGTTTTGGGTAAGGAATTTTGGTCTAACATACGGTCTATCTTGTAGAATTGTTCCATGTGCTCTTAAGAAGAGTGCGTATTCTGCTGTTGTTGAGTGGTGTGTTCTATAAAGGTGTGCTTGGTGTAGTTAGTTTATAGTGTTGTTCATGTCTTTTATTTCCTTGTTGATCTTCTGTCTAGTTGGAAGTGGGGTATTGAAATCTCTAAATGTCATTGTTGAATTGTCTTTTTCTCTCTTCAATTCTGTCAGTTTTTGCTTTATATATTTTGGGGCTCTGTTATTAAGAGCAAATACATTTATAAGTGTTAAATTTTCTTGACAGATCAACTTTTTTATCATGAGAAAATGTCCTTGGTCTCTAGTAACAATTTTTATCTTTAAGATATTGATATAGCCACTCCAGCTCTCTTTTGGTTACTGTTTTATGATGTATCTTTTTCTTCTTTTACTTTCAACCTATTTGGTTTTTGAATCTAAAGTGTGTCTCTTTCAGACAGCGTATAGTTGGATTATTTGGACCTGTATGTAGTTATTCCTGAAATAGAGCCTTACAAAACTCAACGAATGTTGTTGAGATTGCTTTTTTGTACAATTATCAATTTAGAAGGATCTATTATTCTGTTGGAACACGTACAGTTCTGCCAGGTTTTGGATTTGTTGTTTATTCATTTATTTATTCATCCATTTAATAATCCAGCAAATATTTATTAATTACTTTACTAGGTGCCAGGCACTGTTCTAGGGACTGGAGATGAACAAAAGAATAAACAAAAGAAATAAAATCCCTGCCCTCAGAGGGCATACATTCCAGAGAGGGAGATTGATGATATACAAGTAAAAATTCCAAGTAAAAGAATTAGTAAATTAATTAATGGTAAGTGCTAAGGGAAAAACACTGGGCAAAGAAGGGGGATATGAAATGTTGAGAGGGGTGGTTAAAATTTTAGATGAAGTGTTTAGGGAAGGGCACCAATGCATGATCTTTGACATTGATTGACAGAAATTCTTCATCTATGGCTTTCTAGAAATAGGATATACTAGTGAATGTTTACCATGATTAGTTTTCCTGCTGAAGTACATTTCATTCTGAGTTTTAGTTTTCCATGAGTGGACTGGAGAGGTCAATATTTTACAGCCTATAGTTTTATAATTTGCATCAATATATTAAATGCCTCAATAGGGGCCCAATTTCCTTGATCCATTGTATGTATATCTTGGATATTATGGTGAATATTCAAGACATTGGTTTTAAAAGCCAGGAAAAAAGGGTACCATCAGACAGGTATTAAGAGAAAAAGAATAGGGAGAAATAGTGAAAAATGTATTCTAGATTCTAAGAATCACAAATGCTCAATTTGCTCTTCCTGAGTTATTTAAAATATATATTTATGTTGTCACATTCACTGTTCAAGCTACAGAATTATCAAGGGGTTAGGATCTTAAAAGCCATCATCATATATGAGAAACATATGAGAAATTCAGCCTATTTGGATTATAACTATTTTTAATACTGATTTTTATGAGTATATTTTATAAATATAGTGATAGTAAAACACTCTTCTAGGACAAATACACTTTTTTTCTGTTGAAAAACACACATTTTCTGAGATGGATTGTTTTGAAGAGAAGCTCCATCATCTCATGGAATGCCATCTAGAAAACTTGGCTCTTTGGAGAATGAGTGTTTGAGGCTGTAATTTTCAAGTTACTATAATTAGGAGCTATTGATGTGGCTTGTACATGACTTGGCCACTGTGAAAGTCATGCAGTGGCTGAAAGAGGGGAAATGACTTTTTATGTTGTTCTTAGAGCTACAGAAATTGATATTTCAGCTTCCAAAATCCACTTGACATAAATGGCTTCCATTAATCAGTGCAGTGGAATGCCGGGCAGCGCTTCTTTGCTGAATCTCTGTCACTGACAGAGAATGAACACAAAGGAGCTCTGAAGGTTGAACACTTCTTCCTCCTCTTCAGAAACCTTTTAATAATACGGAGACAAATTTTGTTTGAGCTTATGGTACTTGGAATAAACCATTCCCCAAATTTGATGGGAAATGTCTTCTGAAACTCAAAACCCCTAGCTTTCGAAGGCATGAGCATAGGTGGGTTAGTAAGATTTTTTATTCAGGAGAAAAGTGATGGTTGTTTCATGGGGAGTGAGATGTTATAGTCATGAACATGTGTAGGAAGGAAGATAGATCATTCTTAGGACAAGTATTCTCCATGGAGCCCTAGTGTGGGTTTCCTGTGTTTGTTTGATTGTACTGGACTAGTTTAGATCATCTGTTAAAAGTCTAAAACCTTTCAAGATAAGTCAGTATCTTGAGGGTTTATATAAAGAGCAAGCATCTGATTATTGGTATCCCTTTTGCTAATTAGATGTCAGAAGAGCTTCTCTGTGCAACTCTGCCCTCTAGTGTCTCCTGATAACTACAGTCATGTTCTCGAAATTTGACCCATGGTGCCCAGAATTCCATTAGGTTAGAGATATTTATATATATTTTTTCCATCTCATTTGAAAATAAATTTGGCCTAGGTTCCATTTACTTAAAAGGCTTTGACATCTGTTATTATTTACCTAATTTGTTTCAGAAAAGGCACTTCCCCCCCCCGCCCCCCCCCCCCCGCCGCGATTTGATTAGATTTTGATTATATGAAACATTGTCTGTTTTCTTTATTCTACTTTGCAAGTTTGGGGGTTTAAACTTTAGTCTGTTCAGAGATTTTGGAATAACTACTTATTAAATAGTTTAAGAATATAAATCATGTGAACTCAAGCAGAATGTTAAATCCATTTAAAGTTATTTTAGGGAATACATTCACATTTTGATTGCCCATTGAATATTTGGGTACAACAAGTTTAAGCAGAAGATAATTATGACATCTAGCGTCTCTGCCAAAGTATTTGTAATATATTGATGATCAAGTATTTTAGATATTTTTGAAATAAGACAAAAAGAATATCCCTTATTTGGATTCATGTATTTAAGGAAAACTGTTGACCAAATATTGGGGCAGTTTTATTATTTGAAAGAGAAACTGATTATATTTTGGCTTCTTTTGTTCAGCTTTAGTCTTTTTCAAAGAGGGCCTTTTATTTTGCTCAGGGCAACATTTTTAAAGAGTATTAGATGAGAAGCAATTTTCATGATGTAAAACTTAGGAACTATGTGTGAAAATGAGGTTTTTAATTACTACTGATTGTTTTTACTAATGGCAGGCCATCTTGCTTGAGGGAGAAAATTTTTTCCAAGAGGGTTAAGTTCTTAGTTAACAACCAGAGGAACCTTAATTAAGTGGTAACTGTTGAGGTCCCGGCCATCTCCTGAGGTTCATCACTCGGGGGAGGGACCATGAAGAATGAGTGTTTCTGTCTGGTTTTGAGTCCCCAGGAAAGGCTTTATACCCTGGAAATAACTGGAATAGATAAAAAGGAAATAGAGGAAGGAAAAAGGAAAGATAAATAGAATTTTCTTTTTTTAAATGGGAACTATATTTTTATTTTGGAGGTACAAAGCATTTCAAGAACATTAATAGTGGGTATTAGACAAACAGATTATTTGTCTGGAAGCATGTGACTATCCTTTCCAGAGCAATGAGGCCACAGTTACTCTTGGTTCAATGCTTGGAAAAGGTGACCTATTAGTTACTGAAAATGAACAATACATAACTAGCTCAAAGAACTTGGTTAGTAACACTGTCCCTGCCTTCTCGGCTGAGTAACTCATTTATTAAGAAGGACAGGAAATCATGGTAAAAGGTGGAAAGGATGTTATGCTCTGTCGGGGAAAACCATTTCAGCACTGTGGCTTCCAGCATCACAGGCAGGGTGGGGGCCTGTAGGTACATGAGGCTTCCGATAGATGACTATGGGAGCATAACATTCATTAAATATATTTTAAATAGAGATAAAGTGGGGGGGGCGGATTTTAAGTGAACAGATAAATATATAAAAGAAGTACACTGCCTTTTACATAAAGATACACACGTAATACTCTTGCCTTATTAAAAATTGGAAAGTATTTTGAGGCCAGCATAGATTTCAGAGAAGATTTAAAAAGCTAAACATGATAATGATTGCATAAATTAGCAATTAATGGTTAATTGCTGAATGGTTAATTTATAGCTGAATATCTTGATCGTGTATGTTTTAGTTTGGACAGCTAGAAAAATGTTCTTCATTAGATTTTCATAGGGTGAGAAAAATGGCTTATGTTACTTAGTAAATGCTTTTTTGTCTGAGTAGCAGACCATAGGTGCTAAATGAAATAAACACAAGTAAATTAAAATTATTTCACGAGGACAATAACATGTTTTCAGCAGTTAAGTCTTTAGCAAAATACAGAGCATATTCATTTTATGGTGCTATTGCAGCAAAGGGTTGATAGCAAATTGGGACAGTTTTCAATGAAATAGCATGAAGTTTCATTGGGAGTAAGGAGAGAAATTCTTACATCAATAATGTATCTGCATTACACGTTCTGTATTAAAACATATTCATTCAACCATTTCCCAGCAGCTCCACATTGACATAAGACTAGTATTTCCATAAAGAACTAGGAGAATATTGGCCATTGTTGAAGGCAGTTTTAGTTTATAGTTTGAAGGCAAACTATACTTCAGATAAGGTGCTAATTATATATGGATGACAGTTCTATGATATAAAAAGTAACACAGAACTCCTTATCAATTGTGAGTCAGAATTTGGCCAGCACTTTAGAAAAGAGCTCATTTCTCATGTGGTATCAGAGTCTGATAATGGAATTTCTTCTACATGTCTGATCAAAACCAAACAGTGCCAGCAAAGTGACTTTACAATGATTAAATTGTACGATTATTATCTTTTAAGGATCTAGTAAATCCATTCAGAACTCAGTACAAAAATTATATTGCTTTGTATACTTAGAGATATTTATGGATTAAAACTAACTTGATTGCATAGCAAGCAACAGTGTAAAGTGATGTAGATCAGACAAGCGTTTACTTTAAGCAGATCCCAATATGTCATTTCCAGGACTGAAAATATTTCTTAAGTGTGGTTGAGAGCGATCTGGTGTAGGAGGATTAGAGTATATTCGGGCATCTCGCCTTGTACACGCTTTCTCAGGCTGACTGTGGCTGAGCCTTTGATGAACTCGGAAAATAAGCACATTTATTGTAAAGTTTGTGTCGCACTGCAAGGACTGCTTGTAGAGATTCTAACTGATAATAATAATAATAGCTGCCATTTATTGAGCTCTTATGTGCTTAAGAGGCATTGCCTGACTTAATTCTCACAAATGCTATAAGAACGGGCATCTAGAAAAGTGTATCTCACTTGGAGGTGCTTCAGTATAAGTTGTGCCCACATTTACAGGATCAATCAAACTCTCTGGCGTTCAGAAAAGTTTAAATCATTTTGGGAAAATGGAAAAACACTTTCTGATCTGTTAAGGAGACTGAATCCTAGTTTATGAGTCACCACATATCACTGTGAGATTTGGGGTAAATTTAATAATTTACTGAACTGTTTTTAACTACACAAGTAACTCAGGAAAACATAATAAAAAGTATGTTGCTGCCCGGATCGGAGGGTGGGGAGCATCTTTGCTCCTCGGGCGCCTTCCCCCTTCACCTTCCCAGTCCTCGGGATACTTGAGTCGAGAAAGAAGCGCGCAGCGCGGTGGGATGGCCGGAGCAGCCGGGGCCAGCCTCCCCCGCTAGGAAAGCGGAGGAAACGGAACAATTAGTGCCACATTGTTTTCTGCCTCCAGATCTGTTACTGTTTAGCATTTCTATAGCTCTTTGAGAAGCCAGCTCCGGGGAGTGGTTACATTTCTGCCCAGAGGGCAAGAACTTGGTCCTAGGTGGCAGCTCGCACGTTCCTTTGCTGGCTTCCAAAGAGGGAACTTTGCAGCAACAAGGTTGGACCCAGAGATTATCATGCTAAGTAAAGTAAGTCAGATAAAGACAAATATCGTATGATAAACCTTATATGTGGAATCTAAAAAAAAATGATACAAATGAACTTAATTACCAGACAGAAATAGACTCACAGACAGAAAACAAAGTTATGGTTGGTTACCAAAGGGGAGAGGGAGGGATAAATTAAAAGTTTGGAATTAACAGATACACACTACTATAGATAAAATAAACAACAAGGACCTACTGTATAGCACAGGGAACTATATTCAACATCTTGTAATAACCTATAATGGAAAAGAATCTGAAAAAGAATATCTGAATCACTTTGTTGTACACCTGAAAGTAACACAACATTGTAAATCAACTATACTTCAATAAAATAAATAAGTAAATAAAATAATAAAATAAAAAAAAAAAAAAAAAAAAAAGTATGTTAAAATTTTAATAATTCAGATAATATAGAGACCAGTAAAAATGGATAATCCCTCTCTTTTTTTACCCCCAAGGCCCCACCCCAATCCAGGTAATCACTGTTAAAACATTGGTCTGTAGCCTTCTAGTACTTTTTGAAGAAGGCATTTACATGTATATACATATATGTTTGTGTATTTATAGTATTTTTCCCTCGCTTCGTGCCTTATTCTTTAGTTTCTTTTACTTGACAGTATGTCATCACATATGACTATTATTTTTTTAACTAATGCATTAATTATATTCTTCAGAATGAATCTATTTATTTAACAGTTTTCCTGTTGAGGGACACTTAGGTAGTTTATAATTTTTCACTGTTAATAAAAATGCTGCAGATAACCCTACACACATGTTGGGAACATTACGGTAGGATTGAGCCAGATGTGGAAATGTTGGGTTATGAAGTATGTGCCATTAAACTTTTGAAAGACACTTCCAAATTGACCACCCTCAGCACTGTATTAATATGACTCTCCATCAGCAGTGTAAGACAGTGGCCATTTTCTGTATCTTCACCAACACTGGAAATCATCAATTATTAATTACTAGTAAACTAAATTATTAATGTTTTATAAAAGTAATACCTTGTTATTTTAAATTGCATTTTCTTAATTATTAGTGAGGTGGAATACTGCTTTCTGTGTTTACTAACCATTGGCATTTCTGTGTGTGTGCAAATACGTTCATATCCTTTGCCTATTTTTGATTGAGATCATGTTTATTTGTTTAAGAATTTACGTTCACATCATTACAAACTTTTCCCCTTTTCTTGGCCAGCTTGATCTGTCAGTTTCTCTTATATAACTTAGAATCTAATTGGGATATAGACATTAACAAGTCATCATGCAGTTAATTTTTAAACGTATGAGGATTATCTTTGTGTTACTGATAGCCTTGTGATTAGAAAACATACTTGATATGAATTCAGTCTTTCAATATTTGGTGAGACTTGAATTTTGGCCAGCTATATGGTTAATTTCTGTAAATGTGTAATGTGTGCTTGAAAAGAATGTGTTTTCTTCAGCTATTGGATGCAGTTTCTCAAGTTTAATTGGATTGTCCAGTATGACTTGCCCCACCCCTTACAGAATTCTTGAGTTCCTAAGGTGAAGCTAACAGATTTGTTGGACATGTAGCTACAGAAAGCTCCTTTCCCAACCATGTCAGATAGGATTTGGTTTAGGTGCCAGTGGTGAATATCCAAAATATCTGAAGCTCAGAAAATAAAAGAATTTCTTTCTTTCTTTCATAAAAATGTCAGGTAAGGTGCTCCGGGCGGTGCAGGTGCTCCATGTGTCAGAGTCCAAGCTCTTCCTCTTATTGTCCTGATATATGTGACCTCCATCTCAAGTTCATCTTATTGCCGATAATGGCTGCTTCAGCTCCAGACATTACATCTACATTCCAGGGCAAAGGAAAAAAGAAGGGAAAGAACACTCCTCTAGAGATGTGTGGAAATGTCTAGAGGCCAATTCTCAGAAGTGGGGCACAGCACTTCAGACTATGTCCCATGGGCTACCATTTAGTCTAATGATCACATCTAGCTGCAAGGCAAACTAGGAACTGTTTGGTCTTTATTCTGGTAGCCTGTGACCAGCCTAATTTTGGGAGTTCTTTAACAAAAGGGATAAATAGGTATTGGGCAATGATTAGCAGTCCCTGCTATAAGTTCTATCAGTACGTACATCTATCAGTTAAGACTCAGTTTATTGAATACAAGTGTCCTGAAGTGTAAAGAACACCACACTTAAGTTTGTGTGCAATCTTTGTTAAAATACTTAGAACTCCACCTTTTCCACATCTTAAACACAACTCTGAGCAAGCTGTACCCCTTCTTAAGAGCCTCTTCAGCAACTACCAGTTGCCTACAGAGTCACGTTCATGCTGCCTAGCATGGTGTTGACGTCAAGGGCTTAATTGAGCTGGCCATATCTGAAGCTACCAAATGTGTGCCCGCTTGCTGTGCTGCTTCTTGTGATCCTGCCAAAGAGTTATTCTTGTTTTCCCAGCACAAACCGTGAACCCTGTCTTAGTTCCTGTGCCGATGACACTCCTTTGTCATCTAGGAATGCGATTTCTCTATTTTCTACATGGAGAAATCTCCTCTTGCTTCTTGAGTCTAATCCGAAAGCCACGCGTCCATTGAGACATCTCTGATCACTCCAAAATGTGCGTAATCTTCCCATTGGAACCACCACGACACTTTATCTTTTCTGTGCTTCTGTAACTGTGTCCACGTTTTGTCTCTCCACTACACCAGGAAGCACTTGAGGGCAGAACTGATGCCTGAGTTACTTTTCCATCTTAGCCATGTGTATAACATTGGACAATGATACATCAATAAAGGAAGTTAAATAAAGTGAATGATTGATTGCTTGTAAAATGTGTGCATTTAGTGCCATAATATTTATTTTATACAAATCTACGGTATTACATTACATTAACGTAATCTATTTTCTGTGTGGTCCAAATGACATGGTCAGTGCTTGATCACAGTAATAAGCAGAGATGCTTTTAGTTCAAAGATACCATAAGTAGCTGCAGGTGGTGAGAGAAAACATGATACCACTTACTGGCATATCTTAATATTTTAACAGATTTATTCTTAGCCAAATAGAGGAAGCAGAATTTAGAAACAATGCCAGTTCCTGAAATTGGATTCATCAGAGGGCACTTTATTTCATAAACTTTGGGAAGGAGTGATGAAACATCTTGGGCTCCATTTGTGTCTCACTGAGGGTAAGAAATGGATGTCTGATTTTGCTGTGAAAGCTGTTTATAGGTAATCTTATCCTGTGGTTTTATATCTATCTTGTCTCAAACAGGATTTCTTTACATCAGACTGTATCTTGCCAAAAACTGGCTTAATTTCTCTAAGATGAAATTAATAAACAGGGCTTGATACGGTTTGTGACATGGATCTTGATAATAGTTATTACTCTTATGCTGTACATACACTCAGGACATGTGTTTTAACTATATTTTTGTACGTTAGTCCAGAAACGTGGAACAAACCTCATGTTTGGACAGAAACTGAAAAAGTTCTTTGTTACACAGACGGGTAGGCAGGTAGAAACTGTCTGGTTTATATCACACCCATCGTAAGCATCTCGATCAGTGTGTATTTATCTTGAAAGACAAGCAAAAACTTCATTTGGTAAAAGTCATTTAATTTTAAGCGAACTGTGAGTGAAATATAAATAAAAATATAAAGTTCAACTAAAAACTTTTTTGTGCTTGATGACTGAGATGCTGGAAATACAACTACTAGTGTGAGGATAAGAGCAAGCGTGCTGCTATCACCACAGTAGTCTGAAATTGTTCTGGAAGTGCTAGCTACCGCAGTTAGGAAAGAGAGCCAAACGATGAGCGTAAGTGTCTTCTCCCCACACTTGCCTCAACAGAGAATATTATTCTTTGCCTTCACCCCCAAATGACAACAACAACAAGAAACTAAAACCAAAACAGTCATTATTATTTTATTTTGCATTCCTTTGATTAGTGGGGAGATTGGGTATCTTTTCATATGTTTATTGCCAATGTTAAGAGTGAGAGTTGAAATGTTTACTTGTGGCAATAACTAGAGACATGGAAGGGAGAATTCTGATTGACATCGCCTTTCAATAGTGCACGTGCGCGCGCGCGCGCACACACACACACACACACACACACACACACGCTCTTAAGGCAAAATGCAAAATTAAGCTGCCAGGTTTTTGTCCTTCTAGGAGAGAAAGTAATTAATCAGTCTCAAAGAGTGGTATGTGGTGGAGGAGTGGTTCTGGGCAAAGGATTTGGGCCTATTAACTGACACTGTTTTTGGAAAGTAATCTAGGAATGTTTATACAAATATAAAATCTTTGACTCTTTGACTTGGCAATCACACCTCAAGAGGTTTGCTCTAAGGATATAATTATACCAGTCTGAAATGATGTATGTACTAAGATATTGATTTCTGCCTCGTTTGTGGTAGAGAAATATTGGAAAACACTTAAATGCTCGTCCATAATGGTGTAGTACACCATACAGTGGTGTACTACGAAGCCAATGAAGTGTATTGACTTGGGAGAATTTCTACAACCTATTTCGAGGACAAAAAGGAGGTTCCAGAACACATCTATGCTCTAATTCTACTTAGTAGTTGAATAGATATGTAGGTTCATATCTATATATCTAAACATATCTATGAATGTAAAGAGATAGCTAGAAAAAACATTTGCTAAAATATTGACGTTGATAATTAAACATCTAACTGGGAAGATACATGCAAACTCGAAGCTCATGGGGAGTGATGAGAGATACTTACAATGAACCCTTGAAGGTCTCAGGGTTTCAGCGAAGGGGAAGCTCAGTGTAGCCAGAGAGGTCAAAGAGAGTCTCACACAGGAGGAAGCACTTGAATTGAGTCATTTATCCAAGTTAGGGTTTGGATGGGTGGAGAGGCGGGAACAGCATCTTAGGTTGGGGTAAAGCATTCCTTCGTCCACAAAGTTTGTGTGATGCAGTGAGGCAGGCACCAAGAATCACATATACGTTGTGGCCTTCAGACTCAAGGAGCTTATAGCCTAGCGGAGAATAAAAGCACATAAATTACAATCCAGTGTGGGAACTGCATCTATGAAGCTGTGCCCAGGGCACTGTGAGAATACTGGAAACGGGTAACTACCTAAGCCTAGAGTGTGGTGAATAGGGGGGAGAGGGTGAGGGGCTGCATGCGGGGAGTTTCCAGGAGTGGCGAGTGTGAGCTGAACTCAGAGGATGAGTTAGCAAGCTGGGGAGTAACCAATGCTAGAAGTAAACATGAACGTTTACACAGATAGAAAAGGCTGCCTTCAGCCTACCAACGGGTAATGCATTTAACTTGTCTGGAAGTAGCAGTACTTTTTCACTCACGGAGACAGTGTAGCTTTAGCAGGCTTGCCCTGGAGGCCAGTCAGCCTGTATGTCCAGTAGCAGCACATATTGTGCTTCTCAGGTGAATTGATTCCTGGATTTGAGGGTGCAGGAAACACACTTCTCCTCATCTCTACTCTCTCCAACCGCGTGACAGGCATCCAGGGCCTGGGAAATCAAACCCCCTCCTCCTACTCTATCCTGGTTCTGAGCTGTGCAGCTTCTTCTCTTGGTGCAGCCAGAACTGGTTCCCAGAGCTTCCTGCTGTTCCTGAAGCAGACACACGACCCCTCTAAAGCCTAAGAATTATGTAATTTATTTGTAATAATGTACTCTTCCATGGAAGAATGATTCATAGAGAATGAAGTGCACAAATCTAGCTTGATGCATTTCTACGTGTGTAGACACACCTGTGTAAACACCATCCAGGTCAGTCCCCAACACGCTTCCTGGTGCTCCCTCCCCGTAGATGGTCTCTCAAAGGTAAGCATGATTCTAATGTCTATTAAACTAGATTGGTTTTATCTGTTTATGGACGTCATAGAAATGAAATCTTACGGTATTTACTGTTTGTCTTGGGCTTCTTTAGCTTATCATTAAATCTGTGAGAGTCATCATTGCATGCCGCAGTAGTTAACTCTTTCTTATTGCTGTGTAGTACTCTGTCATATGGCCACGCTAGAGATGCACATCCATTGGTCAGCTACACTGCTGTCTTTCCCCTTGGACCACTGGACATGTTGTTCTCAAGGAGGTGGCTTAGGCACAAGAGAACATGACAAAGCATGCAAGCAACATCTGCTAACGTTCCATTGGCCTAAGCCAGTCACATGGCTGGGCCCAAAGTCAAGGAGCAGAAAGTGTATCAATGGATGTGGGAAAAACTGCAAAGTTACACTGCTAAGGACATGGATATAGGGCAAGGTGCAGAACTTGGGCCATATATAGTCAGCGACACTGGGTTATAGGACATATGTATATATAACTTCAGTAGGTTCCACCAGAGAGTTTCCTAAGTGCTTGTACGAATTTATATTCCCACCAGCAGTATAAGAGAACTCAAGCTGTTCCACATCCTTGCCAATACTTTGGTACTTACGACTTTTAATTCTAACCACAACCAGGAAGCATCCATAGTGTAAAAAGACTCTTTCCTCATCTCAGCTTTCCATTGCGCTTATTCTTCATTTCATTTAGGCACTAGGTCTTTAAAACAAGATGTATTCATGACTTTCTGGGAAGACCTCACTTAGGTTTCAGAAGAAGGCCTTGGAAGCTGGGGTGAAGGCTTGGGGGAAGAGCAGGGCTCCAGATCAGGAGCAGTGCTGGACAGGGTGGTAGGGCACTGGGCAAGGAGACGGGCAGGGGGCGGCCCACAGGGTGCCTAGGTGTTGGCTGGGGGAGAGTTAATAGGTGGGATGGGGAATCGGCCATGAAAATGTGGGAGACTTACTCTCTCTTTCCCTCTCTTCATCACCAAACCCACCATTGTGCACATGCATTTGGACAAGGGTCAATACTAATTATAGTTGGACTTTGGTGCCAGGGGTAGGGGAAGATGGCCAAATGTTGGTGGGGTGGGGTCTGTGTGGGCTAGTGAGGAAAGAAGGAAAGAGGAGAGGAAAATCCCACGTAGCCACTTGAATTTGGTCAATTTCTGGGTAGCCATTGTTTTGTAAGGGGTATAGAAATCATCTGAACTTGGGACCGTGAAGTAGTGTTACATTTATGATGTGTATGTTTTTTGACTCATTGTGTGTGTGTGTGTGTGTGTGTGTGTGTGTGTATATATATATATATATATATACACACACACACACGTATATACACATATATGATTTTCCCATAAATTTAATCTTACAAGTTGTTTTTCTTTTAACAAAAACTAAATTCATGTCCTCTGCTTCCTAATAGCACACTTACTTTGTACTCTGATCATTCATTAAGTAGATGTGCTGTTGAATGCAACTGCCCCCCCCCCATTTTTCCTGAAAATTTCCTAAAGTGTGCAAAATTTTAGAGGCAGATTAAGAAAAACACACTTTATAGAAATTTCCTCATGACATGTTAGTGCCACCAAGGGTGCACCCCAGTGGCCTTGCAGGTGGCGTAGACACTTCCTGGAATATACAGTTGTATAAACCAGCCGTTCCTCCCTGGGTTCCGTAGCTGATTCAGTCCATCGGGGTGTGCTCATTGAACGTGAATCATACTCAAGACACCGGCTAGACAGTGCAGAGGAATGCAGTGATGAATTATGTTTCCTGCCTTCAAGGATTTCTAGTCGGACATAGACATGGACCCAGCTAACTCCAAACCAACGTGCAGAGTGTTAGGAATTGCTGTGTGTGCAGCACAATATTAAGTTAGCATAAGTAGATCCAGTAGGCTCCACTGTCCCGGACAGGCTTCTCTGAGATAACTAGGACAGAGTCATGGTCTTTCAGCATATCTGGGTGATCCCAATTTTAGATTTCCCTGGACACATTAGAGATCATCTAGACCAATCCTCTTTACTCAAAGAAGGGATGAGGTAGCCAAGCTCCCTGAGGTAATTAATGGCTGAGCCGTGTCAAGAACTAGGGTCTGCTGTTTCTCCCAAGTGGCTTTGCAGGTGAGGGCCTGGTTTAATAATCCCACAGGTCAGGTTTTGAGTCTGTCTGCTTTCACTTGCTTTGTAAACTTGAGCCACTTTTTTAACCTCTCGGTGTCCCAGTTTTCTCTGTTGTCAAGAGCGGATGATAATAATAGTAATTGTGTCATAGAGTTTTGGGGAGGATTAAATGAGATGCTGCATGTGGTGCATGGAGTAAGCACTCAGTAAATGCCAGCTGGCATTAGCAAGGTTTTTCTAAAGGAAGGGCTTTACGGTTGAAGGCAAAGAGAAACTAAGTATTGATTCAAAGTGTTCAAGGTGTTCGTAGCAGCACCTGTAGATTAACCAGTCAAAACCAGTGCTGTCACGGCTGTGACCTACTCTAAACACAGTCACCTCAAACATGACATCTACCATGAGAGCAAATGAAGGGAGTTCTTTGAAATGTTCCTTCTTTTGAGAAAATTCATTTGAGAACTCTTGAGCTGCTTCCAGTGTTTCCACTCTGGTTGACCTGAAAGCTGTTATAGCTCAGCATCTTCTCTGTCTCTGTCAGTCAGTCTCTGTTTCCATTTTTAAAGATTTTTAGCACAGAATAGCTAAGCTAGAATTTCCGGTTTTACCCTTAATGTCTAGTCTCCTACAAAGCACTGTAATAGAAGGCAGGAGTCGTACTGCTTAAGCCGCACGCCTGCTACAGCCTGTATTTCTGCCTCAGCACCAGCTGGACTGCTTTCAAATGTGTCACAGCAGAAAGCTGAACTGAGATGACTGATTATCCTCCCGTTTAGCTATTGTGCCGCAAACTTAAAAACTTGGAAACAACACACCCCAAACAGTTTCTCCTTCTTCTCTCAGCCTTTCAAATCAGAACCTTGAATTAGTTTCAGGTTTTTAGTTGTTCGAGCTGCAGGGACTTTAGACATCGTGTACTCCAAACCTTCAAGATCATAGAGCTGGTGGAGTGAGCCCTGAAGTCCCGGTCCCCCAGTCCAGGGATATTTTCACTCTTCTCCAGGTGGTGGTGAACCAGAGAGAATTCTGCAGTCTTGAGTTGAGGTCTTCCTTTCTTAGCATGAATACTCTTTTTGAAACTATTTCAGTCATCAGAGCTAAAGAGAAAAAAAATAGGATGCTTTTAGCAAATCGAAGACTTTGCTTGTCTGTACCTTGTGATTTTAACTGATGAGTAGTAGGCATCAACTTCGGTGAGTTAGAATGATTGGTATAATACAAAGAAGGCCACTGTGAGAGATCATAGGGACACTACCTGCCCCTTTATTTTAATAAAATAGAAACACATTGGGTCTTGGCAATTACACAGGGAGATGAACAAGATCGTCAGCCGCTCATGATTGAGGAGGTTGACCTTATGTCCCAATTCTTTTAATTATTTACAAAATCAAGCAGTTTTCCCCTGTTCTTGAAAATTATTATGAGCTTTGCATTCAGATGTTCACGAACTGAATGCAACTGGATGATGCACCCCAGTTATGAAATTTGGGGGAGTATTAACTGAATTAGACATAAGGCATTTGAAATGCTGCCACACAGAACCCTCTTTTAAGATTCAGTGCATAAAAATGGTAAAATTTTATCTAATTTTTTCCCTGGATAAATATGGATAAAACTTATCTAGAAAAGGAAGGAAATGTACTGTGTGTAGGGCACCCATCTGAGGGTCATGTGTCACATGCGTATTGAAATATGGAGATAGTGATTCAGTGAATCACTTTTTTCCCATAAAGAAAAAATCTTTATGCATTCGATTGGATAAGACCATGTGCTGGAATGAGAAAAAAAGGGACAGGGTTTATACTTTTCCAAAATACACTCTGTCAACATTGACAAACTGATCTTTTCAACAAGTATCATTTTATAGAGAGTAAATATGTTTGCTCCCATATTCTAAAACTACTTTTTCTTTCATAAAGAACTATATTAGTCAGCTTGTGCTGCTATAACAAAATAGCACAGGCTGAGTGGCTTAACCAACAGACCTTTATTTCTCACAGCCCTGGAGGCTGGGAAGTCCAAGATCAAGGTGCTGGCTGATGCGATTCCAGGTGTGGCTTTCTTCCTGGCTTGTAGATGGACATCTTCTTCCTGTGTCCTCACATGGAGGACTCTCTTCTTCTGTCAGATTAGGGCCCCACTTTTATGACCTCATTTAATCTTCATTACCTCCTAAAGATCCTATATCCAGATACGGTAACATTGGGGATTAGGGCCTGAACATTACAGATTTTGTTGGGGGACATAATTCAGTCCACAGGAAGGACTTACTTTTGGTCTTAAGTAGATAACTACAAAATGAAAGCAGTTTAGTTGTTGATTTTCTTTAAAGTCTGAGTAGGACATTGAGATTTAGTTTACACATTCCATCCAGCTGTCTCCTTGAAGAGTGGGCCCTCTAACATTCCCTGGGCATGATGGAAAAGTCCAGAAAAGCTTGCTTTACCCCCCAATTTATGGACCTTTCACATTAAATTCATTTTGTTGTCTTTAAATGAATTACTCCAGGTGACCTGTAGATTACTTAAGAGCTATTGATACATTAACATCAATGAATGGATTAGTTACTCCCAGGGAACAGGGGGTGGAGTTCAGGGTAGAGCCAGGAAAGGGACTAAGTTTAGGGCCTTTAGAGGGAGAGCTGGCTAGAGATGGAGGCCTCTCCTTGGCAGTTTAGTGGCAGCAGAAGACACCTAGCACCAGGGCAGAAAGGGGGACAAGAAGATGAAAGAGAGGCCTGATTTGGAATTTGAGGATGTGGAAACAACAATAAAACAAAATTTACCTTCTATTTATCCGAGCCCTATAAAGTGCTAGCATTGAAACTAATTAATTTTAGTTTTTCCAGTTAATGATCTGTGATATTTTGATAAACTTTTTATTTTAGAATAGTTTTACTTTACAGAAGAGATTCAAAGATAGTATAGAGTGTTCTTCTTAAATTATTTTTATTGACGTATAATTCATTTACAATATCACATTAATTTCAGATATACAATGTAGTGATTCAACATTTTTATAGCTTATAACCCATTTAAAGTTATTATAAAATATTGGCTATATTCCCTGTGCTGTACATTACATCCTTGTATCTTATTTATTTTATACATAGTAGTTTGTACCTCTTAACCCCCTGCCCCGATCTTGCCCCTCCCCTTCCCTCTCCCCACTGGTAACCACTCATTTGTTCTCTATATCTGTGAGTCTGTTTCTGTTTTGTTATATTCATTTATTTATTTTTCAGATTCCACATATAAATAAAAACTTACAGTATTTGTCTTTCTCTGTCAGACTTATTTCACTAAGCATAATAACCTCCAGGTCCATCCTTGTTGTTGCAAATGGCAAAATTTCATTCTTTTTTATGGCTAATTAATATTCCACTGTATATATGTACCACATCTTCTTTATCCATTCATGTGTTGATGGACAGTTAGGTTGCTTTCATATCTTGACTATTGTAAATAATGCTGCTGTGAACATTGGGGTGCATGTATCTTTTTGAATTGGTGTCAGTTTCTTCAGATATAGACCCAGGAGTGAAATTGCTGGATCATATGGTAGTTCTATTCTTAATTTTTTGAGGAATTTCCTTACTGTTTTCCATAGTGGCTGCACCAATTTACATTCCCACCAACAGTGTACTAGGTTTCCCTTTTCTCCACATCCTTGCCAACATTTGTTATTTGTTGTCTTTTTGGTGATAGCTATTCTGGCAGGTGTGAGGTGATATCTCATTGTGGTTTTGATTTGCGTTTTCCTGCCGATTAGTGATGTTGAGCGTTTTTCATGTGCCTGTTAGCCATCTGTATTGTTTTCTTTGGGAAAATGGTCTATTCAGGTCTTCTGCCCAGTTAAAAAATTTTTTTTTATATTGAGTTGTATGAGCTGTTTATATATTTTAGATATTAACCCTTTATCAGAGATATTATTTGCAAATATTTTCTTCTGTTCCATAAGTTGTCTTTTCATATTGTCAATGGTTTCCTTTGCTGTGCAAATGCTTTTAAGTTTAATTAGGTCCCATTTGTTTACTTTTGCTTTTGTTTTCCTTGCCTGAGGACACAGATCCAAAACAATATTGCTAACACTTATGTCAAAGAGTGTATTGCCTATGTTCTCTTCTAGGAGTTTTATGGTTTCAGATCTTACATTTAGGTCTTTAATACATTTTGAGTTTATTTTTGTATATGCTGTGAGAAAATGTTCTAATTCATTCTTTTTCATGTAGCTGTCTAGTTTTCCCAGCACCACTTGTTGAAGAAACTGTCTTTTCCCCATTGTATATTTTTGCCTCCTTTGTTGTAGATTAATTGATCATATGTGTGTGTGTTTATTTCTGGGCTCTACTCTGTTCCATTGATCTATGTGTGTCTGTTTTTGTGACAGTACCATACTGTTTTGCCTACTGTAGCTTTGTAGTATAGTCTGAAGTCAGGGAGCATGATATGTCCAGCTTTGTTCTTTTTTCTCAAAATTGCTTTGGCAATTCAGGGTCTTTTGTGATTCCATATAAATTTTAGGATTATTCTACTTCTATGAAAAATGTCATGAATATCATAATAGGGATTTCTTTAAATATGCTGATGGCTTTGGGTAGTATGGGCATTTAACAATATTAATTCTTCCAGTCCATGAACACAGGATATCTTTCCATTTCTTTGTATCATCTTCAATTTCCTTCATCAGTATCTTACAGTTTTCAGAGTATAGGTCTTTCACTTCTGTGGTTAAGTTTATTCCTAGGTATTTGATTCTTTTTGATGCAATTTTAAACAAGATAGTGTTCTTGTTTTCTCTTTCTGATAGTTCATTATTAGTGTGTATCTCCCTTTATTTCTGTTAATCTTTGGTGTATATATTTACTCCTATATTTGGTGCATACATGTTTATGAATGCTGTAGTCTCTTCTTTATTGAGCCCTTTATCATTATATTGCTTATATAATGCCTATATAATATAATTATTTGTCTTTTGTTATAGACTTTGTTTTAAAGCCTACTTTGTCTGATATGAGTATTGCTACCCCAGATTTCTTTTTGTTTCCATTTGTATGGAGTATCTTTTTCCATTCCCTCACTTTCATTCTGTGTATGTCTTGAGCTCTGGAGTCTCTTGTAGGCAGCACATAGATGGGTCTTGTCTTTTTGTCCAATCGGCCACCCTACATCTTTTGGTTGGAACGTTAAAGCCATTGACATTTAAAGTGATTATTGATAGGTCTGTACTTATTACCATTTTGTTGCTTTTTTTCTGGTTGTTTTTATAGTGCTTCTCTGTTCTTTTCTTCTTCTTTTGTCTCTTCCCTAAAGAGTTTGATTATTTTCTTTAGTGTTATGCTTGTGTTCCTTTCTCTATAGTTTTTGTGGATCTGTTGTAGGTTTTAGATTTGTGGTTACCCTGGAGTTCATATATGTTAAATATAACTATATCTACTTGTTTTAAGCTGATAGATCATGCCGCTTCCTCTGTTCTGCAAAGCTGCTGTGGAAAAAGCAGCTGATAGCCTTATGGGGCTTCCCTTGTATGACTCTGTTTTTCTTTTGCTGCCTTTAAAATTATCTCTTTAACTTTTGCCATTTTAATAATGATATATATGTCTTGGTATGAGTCTTTCTGGGTTCATTTTGTTTGGGACTCTCTGTGCTTACTGTACCTGGGTATCTGTTTCCTTCTTCAGGTTCAGGAAGTTTTTGGCCATAATTTCACCAAATATGTTTTCTACCAATTTTGCTCTCTCTTCTTCTGGGACCCCTATAATGAGAATGTTAGTATGCTTGATGTTATCTCACAGGTCCCTTAAACTATCCTTATTTTTTAAAAATTTGTTTTTCTTTGATTGGGTGTTTTCCATTATTCTATCTTCCAGATTGCTTATGCATTGCTTATGCATGCTTCTGTATCACCTAGTCTGCGTAACAGTGTTCCTTCTAGTGTATTTTTCATTTCAGTTACTGTATTCTTTAGCTTTGACTGGTTCTTTTATATATTTTCTAGTTCCTTGTTAAAATTCTTACTGTGTTCATCTATTCTTTTCCCAAGTTCAATTAGCATTCTTATTACTATTGCTTTGAACTATTTATCTGGTAAATTATTTATTTCATTAGGGCGTTTTTTTCAGGTTATTTTTCCTTGTTCTTTCATTTGAAACATGTTCCTCTGTCTTCTCATTTTGTTTTAACTTTCTCTGTCTCTATGAAATTAGGTGAAACAGCTACCTATCCCAGTCTTGAAGGGGTGTTCTTGTGTGGGAGCATCCCTATGCAGTCTGTGTGTGCCCAGAGGCTTTGGTAGGAGAGCTGGATCTGAGGGAGCATAGGTCACATCTTCCCCCAGGTGTGCTGCAGCCACCTCCTTGGTGGGAGGCAAGGCTGGAGATGGAAGGCTAGAGCCAGAACCAGTTGTGAGCCAGGGCTTCTCCTGTGCTCAGTGGTGGTCACCATCCTATCAGGGGTAAGGTCGAGGCCCAAGGGGCTGGAGGAGAAGCCCCGAGGGATTGGGCTTCTCCCGAGTGTGTGACAGTAGTCTGCACCTTGGTTGGGGTAGTGGCAAGTGGCTTGGGGCTGCACTTCTGTGCTGGTTTCACTTTGTCCTCACTGTGGGTCCTTTGTTTAGAGGCTGAGTCGGGGCCAGAGGGGTTGGTGCCTCACGACTGAGCTGGCTTTGCTCCTGCAGGGAATGTTGTTCTCTGCCCTGGAGCTAGTTCCACTCCTCCCACATGTGGGCAGGGACTGGCACACTTGTACATGCCGCCTCCACCCTTGTTAGAGGCAAGGTTGGGTCTGAGTTGGTTCTGTTTCCTCTAAGTATGCACACTCTCCTTGGCAATGGCAAACTTTGCCCTAGTGGAGAGCAGGACCAGAGCAAGAAGGGCCGGAGCAGGTGCCTGGTTCAGGCTGGGCTGCACGCTGGGGCCGTCCTGACCAGCCAACCTCAGGACCAGGCAGTTTCTATCTGCCGCCTCCGTTCTGTGACCAGGAGTGAGCAAGTGTGCATGTGCTCTTCAGGAGTGGAATGTCGGTTTCTTACAGCCCTCTGGTAAGTCCCACTGGTGTTCAAACCAGCTAAGGGGACTCATCTTCCTGGTGTCTGACCCCAGGGCTGGGGTGCCTAATATGTGGCTCGGACTCCTCGCTCCTTAGGGAGGATCACTGTGCCTGTGATATCCTCCTCCTCTTCCGTGTCCCCTGCTAGGGGTGCAGGTCCCCTCCCTTCCTACCAGACTCTGTGTGGACCTTTCTTTACAGCCTTGCCTGTAGGAGAGCCTTTCTGCCAGTCTCCTGGTTGCTTTCGGCGAGAGATGCTCCACTGTAGTTGTAGTTTTGATGTGTTCATGAGGGGAGGTGAGCTCAGCATCCTCCAACTGGACCATCTCCATCTCTGCCACCTAGTATAGAGCGTTCTTGTATACCCTACACCTGGGTTTCCTTATTATTAGCATCTTATATTAACTATGGTGCACTTTTCACAACTAGGAAAGAAACACTGGCACATTATTATTGATTAAACTTTACTAAAATTTCACTATTTCCCCCCAATAAATTTTTTCTCTTTCCGAATCCTTTCCAGGGCACCACTTTATGTTGAGTTGTCGTGTCTCCCTAGGCTCCTCGTGGCTGTGACATTTTCAAGACCTTCCTTGTTTTTGATGACTTTGACAGATTTGAGGAGTATTGGTCAGGTGTCTGCTAGAATGTCCCTCAGTTTGGGTATGCTGATGTTTTTCTCTCTTAGATACACTGGGATTATGATTATGGCTTTTGGGGAGGAAGACCATAGGCGTGAAGTGCCGTCCTTAAGACATTGTATTAAGGGTACGTGCTACCAACAGGACTTTTATATAACCATTGATGTTGACCTTGATCACCCAGTTTGTGACAGTGTTTGTCAGGTTTCTCTGCTATACAGTTCCTTCCTCCTCCCACCTCCTTCCATAATTTGCTCTTTGAAAACAAGTTGGCAAGTGCATCCCACATTCAAAGGGTGTAAGATTTTTGGCTTCATTAAATGAACGTATTAAACACTCTTCTATTAACCTGTAACGTCTAAGTGAATCCCGGTTCTTATCCTTATCCTAACTCTAATGGGAAGATTCTGTCTAGTGATTTTCCTGCAAGCTCCATGTACTTTCTCCTTTTCTCATTTCTGTCAGCTGTCACTCTTAATTTTGCCTTTTTTTCTGTTGTGTGCACATGGCATTTAAAATCCAGATTAAGACTGAAAAATTTAGTCAGCTATCCTCATGTTTCCACTTAATTTAAATGTTTGCCTAATAGCCTAAAAATTCAGATAACAAACTGAAAATTATTTTTTAATCACAGAGTTTGGCGCTGCAGAGTGAGACACTTACTTTGGCACCATGAATTTCTCACTTTGCTATTAAACTATATATAGTTTCAAGGGATGTGGAGCCATGTGACTCATATCTGAGCATTCCTCTGTGTGCTTGATAAACAGATTGCAATATGTTGCTTTGATTAAGAATCAGAGTGCTGCGTGCTTTAACTAAAAGCAAAAACCCCCCAAATCAATCAAACGGGCTGATGGTAAAACAAGAGGAAGTATTATGTATGGGATAAAGAGGGGAGAAGGTCGGTGAGCACACATTTAATAGTGCTAGAGGACGAAGAAAAGAGAGAATAAGAGTGTAAGTGATGCTGTTAGAAAGTGTTCCATTATGGAGAGGGAAGTGAGGACCTGCTGATGATGGAAGATGATTGAGATGATAACACACCAGGAGAGGATGTATGGTCTGGGCGTCTCGGAGCAATTTGATAAATCTTATTTTAAAGGGCATTAAGTCATCTCAGTGAATATTTAAAGAGGATTCAAAAACATATTCTTGACTTTTTTCTTTACTAAACTCATTTTACAGTGTTAATTCTGTTTCTCTGAGAAACAATAATTAACATTTTCTTCTTGTTTTTCTATGTATAAGGTGCTTTCACATGCATTAGCTCAGTAATCCCATGTGAAAATATATGATGTTAATTTCATCATTAGTCCCATTTTACAGTTGGGTCCATTGAGGCTTGGGGAGGTTAAGCAATTTATTCTGGATCACTTGTTCAGAGATAAAGAAGCAGGAATTTCTGTTAGTCAGTTCAAGTCAATTGGCTTCAGTTAACACGAGTGAGTGACCTTCACTGCTAGGGACGGCTGAACGGGGAGGGAGCCCTGCACGTGGGTCTCTGGACGGCGGCTCTTACAGTGGGATCCACTGCAATCCATTTAAATCAAACGACTTCTGATGTCCTGCCAGTTTCTGTTTTGAGGAACTTTTCCTATCAGGATGTCTAAGCCAGGTTTCTTTTTTGGGAGCAGTCACCCAAACGCAGGTCTGAGGATTACGACTGCACCTGCCACTCCGTGCTCACCCTCTGCTAGACAAAGACGAACTTCTCTCAGTACCTGCCTCCCTCTCTCTTTTTTTTTTTAAATTATTTTATTTTATTTGTTTATTTTAAAAATCTTTTATTTTTGGCTGCGTTGGGTCTTTGTTGCTGCGCGCGGGGGCTACTCTTCGTTGTGGTGTGCAGGCTTCTCATTGCGGTGGCTTCTCTTGTTGCAGAGCATAGGCTCTAGGCGCACAGGCTTCAGTAGTTGTGGCTCGCAGGCTCAGTAGTTGTGGCTCGCGGGCTCTAGAGCGCAGGCTCAGTAGTTGTGGCGCACGGGCTTAGTTGCTCTGTGGCATGTGGGATCTTCCCAGACCAGGGCTTGAACCCATGTCCCCTGCATTGGCAGGCGGATTCTTTTTTTTTTTTTTTTTTTAAATATTTATTTCAAACACTTGATTTTCCAATTGTCTTTCTATTCCCCTTGACTTCCAAAATTTACTTATTACTCACTGTCTAGTTCAAGTCTAGATTCTCATTATATTTCTAACTCAGTCTCTGTCGGTCTATTCTGTTATTTTTGCACTTATTTTCTGTATCAGACATTTGTATAGTTTGTGTTGTATGTAAATTTTTTTTTTTAACATCTTTATTGACGTATAATTGCCTTACAATGGTGTGTTAGCTTCTGCTTTATAACAAAGTGAATCAGTTATACATATACAATATGTTCCCATTTCTCTTCCCTCTTGCATCTCCCTCCCTCCCACCCTCCCCATCCCACCCCTCTAGGTGGTCACAAAGCACAGAGCTGATCTCCCTGTGCTATGCGGCTGCTTCCCACTAGTTATCTATTTTACATTTGGTAGTGTATATATGTCCATGACACTCTCTTACCCTGTCACATCTCACCCCACCCCCTCCCCATATCCTCAAGTCCATTCTCTAGTAGGTCTGTGTCTTTATTCCCGTCTTGCCACTAGGTTCTTCATGGCCTTTTTTTTTTTTTTCCCTTAGATTCTGTATATATGTGTTAGCATACGATATTTGTTTTTCTCTTTCTGACTTACTTCACTCTGTATGACAGACTCTAACTCCATCCACCTCATTACAAATACCTCCATTTCATTTCTTTTTATGGCTGAGTAATATTCCATTGTATATATGTGCCACATCTTCTTTATCCATTCATCTGTCGATGGACATTTAGGTTGCTTCCATGTCCTGGCTATTGTAAATAGAGCTGCAATGAACATTTTGGTACATGACTCTTTTTGACCTATGGTTTTCTCAGGGTATATGCCCAGTAGTGGGATTGCTGGGTCGTATGGTAGTTCTATTTTTCGTTTTTTAAGGAACCTCCATACTGTTCTCCATAGTGGCTGTATCAATTTACATTCCCACCAACAGTGCAAGAGGGTTCCCTTTCCTCCACACCCTCTCCAGCATTTATTGTTTCTAGATTTTTTGATGATGGCCATTCTGACCGGTGTGAGATGATATCTCATTGTAGTTTTGATTTGCATTTCTCTAATGATTAATGATGTTGAGCATTCTTTCATGTGTCTGTAGGCCATCTGTATATCTTCTTTGGAGAAATGTCTATTTAGGTCTTCTGCCCATTTTTGGATTGGGTTGTTCGTTTTTTTTGTTATTGAGCTGCATGAGCTGCTTGTAAATCTTGGAGATTAATCCTTTGTCAGTTGCTTCATTTGCAAATATTTTCTCCCATTCTGATGGTTGTCTTTTGGTCTTGTTTATGGTTTCCTTTGCTGTGCAAAAGCTTTTAAGTTTCATTAGGTCCCATTTGTTTATTTGTGTTCTTATTTCCATTTCTCTGGGAGCTGGGTCAAAAAGAATCTTGCTGTGATGTATGTCATAGAGTGTTCTGCCTATGTTTTCCTCTAAGAGTTTGATAGTGTCTGCCCTTACACTTAGGTCTTTAATCCATTTTGAGTTTATTTTTGTGCATGGTGTCAGGGAGTGTTCTAATTTCATACTTTTACATGTACCTGTCCAATTTTCCCAGCACCACTTATTGAAGAGGCTGTCTTTTCTCCACTGTATATGCTTGCCTCCTTTCTCAAAGATAAGGTGACCATATGTGTGTGGGTTTATCTCTGGGCTTTCTATCCTGTTCCATTGATCTATATTTCTGTTTTTGTGCCAGTACCAAACTGTCTTGATTACTGAAGCTTTGTAATATAGTCTGAAGTCAGGGAGCCTGATTCCCCCAGCTCCATTTTTCGTTCTCAAGATTGCTTTGGCTATTCGGGGTCTTTTGTGTTTCCATACAAATTGTGAAATTTTTTGTTCTAGTTCTGTGAAAAATGCCAGTGGTAGTTTGATAGGGATTGCATTGAATCTGTAGATTGCTTTGGGTAGTAGAGTCATTTTCACAATGTTGATTCTTCCAATCCAGGAACATGGTATATCTCTCCATCTATTTGTATCATCTTTAATTTCTTTCATCAGTGTCTTATAATTTTCTGCCTACAGGTCTTTTGTCTCCTTAGGTAGGTTTATTCCTAGATATTTTATTCTTTTTGTTGCAATGGTAAATGGGAGTGTTTTCTTAATTTCACTGGCAGGCGGATTCTTAACCACTGCGCCACCAGGGAAGTCCGCCTCCCTCTCTTTGACCTTGCTGTAGTCTGTCTGGTTGAGGTAAAAAGAGTGAATTGGAGTTGAGGGAAAATTCCTTTGTTCCTGGAATGCTATCTAGTGCGTGGCTCTTGCTCAGGACAGCTCTCGTCCACGGACACGTTCTTGTTGAATGGCGTTCAGGTTAGCTGCTTGCGAGGCCAAAGGGACTCTATAAAGACAAGTTCATTTCAGAAGGGGGAACGTCTACCTTCAGTGGCACAGTGAGCCAGCTCCTGGGAGACAGTGAGGAGGAACAGGCCAGCCAGGGAGGACCAGGGCAGCCGAACTGCCTTGGCCCAGGAGGCCAGCCAGGCATTGAGTTGTTAGAGGGACAGGGAATGACTGGGAAGCAGGAACAGAGGGCGGGTCAAGATGTGTCTCCCCATCAGCTGTCCTCTCCCATCCCACCCTACCTCCCCGACTCCAGCACGTTCACGGTGCTCCCTGACTCTCCACCTCACTGTGCTATCTTAGAAACAGGGAGGGAACAAAGCAATCAGCTAGAAGAGTCTCAGAGTGGAGAGCCAAGGACAGGTGAGGGGGCAAAGAACAGAGAAAGGAGGAGGGAGGAGATATGGGCTTAGGGTGTTTTGCCCCTTTTAAGGTCTGATACTCTTTGCTTTTATGCAACAGAAGGTAAAACGCACAAAGTATAAGCAGGGCTTTCCCTCTGAGTGGACTGACAAAGGAGAGGAAGGCAGGGGTAAGAGAAGCAGTGATGGTGGTGAACTTCCCCTGGTCCACCAGATGGCACGGCACACGGTGCTCCACTGAAACGCTGGCCTCCGGAACTTGTCGGCAGTTTGAATCCTCAGGGCAAAACCAGGCTGCCTTGTGGTACTTACTCTATGATGTATTTTTTATCTGGTTGAGTTATGAGCCCTCTACTTGGCTTCAGACACTGTTGGACTCAGAAGAGGGAGTTTTGAAATCTGTCCCAATGGTCCCAGAGCAGAATTACTCTTCATGTTGTTATTTTAACAAGGAAAGTGAGTGTGGGTAGAGGAGATGATGAAGGTTCCAGGTGGTCCAGAAAGCCATGTATGGTTGTCAAGTTCTTGGATGCTTTTGCCTCTTAAACATCTCACCTCGGAAGTGACTTGCCTTTGCAAAATAGAGTACACTTTAATAGTTTCCCCTCCATTTTATGTACTTGTTGATAACTATTTTGGTTTCGGAAACAGTGGTGCTAGCGCTTCCAGTGAGGATTTTAGTCATACTGGCCTGAGCTGATGCTCAGCGAATAAGGCAGAATCTGCTGTTTTTCCTCTTAAAAATGATCACAAGGCTGACTTCTAAATTTTTGGCAGTGACTCATGTGGAAACCACGGGGAGGCTCTGACTTGCCTTTTAAAATCTCTGTATTAAAGTGATTTGCCAGGAAAAAGGGAGAGAAATCTCTTAAAAATCAAGCAGCATCCTGGTTGCCAAAGGCCTTGAGGGGTCCCTGTGCTGTGAGGTAATGAGCATGCAGTGCTCAGGTACTGGAAAGTACTTTCCACAGCGTAGAGGTTTTGAACGCAATGCCACTCTTTTTGCTCAAGGTCAGAATATATTGTTTTCACGTGCTTCTTGGCTCTGAGCTTCAATTCACATTTTCAAGGTGAATGGAAAGAAAATTTTATTGGTTTTTAAAAATGTCATTTTCCTTCAAAATATTAAGGTGACGCTGCTGTGTAGATACGGGTGTTCCCAGGCCATTGTTTAGCTGCTGGTGGGTGTATCTCTCTCCTGTTTCTGTTTATCACTTTCCAAAGACGCCCTTCTTTTATTTTGCCGATAGGAAACGACTAGGTAGTCACAGTTCCTGTTTCTGCGCGGCCTGTGCGCGCTGTGGGCGCCTTGGGAAGGACCGCAATTTTGTTTTCCTTTTACTCAGTGCCTACGATTTTGGGACTGTTTGCTACTAACAAAGAGGATTTGCACTACTCATTTCTTCCTGCTTTTAGATTTAGGACCAGAATGTGAGACAGACCAGGGCAGTTTATTCTACTGGTAAACCTCCAGCACCTAGAACGGTGCCTGGCACCCAGCAGGCACTCAGTAAATATTCGCATGTTCCACAGGTGTGTTTGCCATCTGATGGGTTATGCATCAGCTCTTGGATAAAGCAGAGCACTTTGTACACAGTGCCTGAGGTGTCCTGTCTAGAGGGTTGAAAGAACTCTGGGAGGTAGGCTTTAGATGTTTCTTCCTCTGGTTTGGCAGTGAGATGATCCCTGCAACGTTCAGAAGAAATCAGGAGCCTAGAGTGTGGGCTCTGCTCCCCTGCATCGTTTGCTCCCACTGCCATTGCCTTACTGCACCAGCACGTCAGGAGAAGAGAAAAGCGCAGCTCTGAATAGGTACACATCCACCTAAAACAGCACCGGGCACGTAAGAAGCACTTTATAAATGTTAGTCGTTATTACGATGTTGCGATGTCGCCGTTTCCTATTTTATTAAGAGTTTTTAAAAATCAAAAGTGGATAAATATTAAATTCTATCAAATTTTGTCCAATTAATTAATTAGTGGAAAACATAAATTTTCTCTTTTTACTTACTAATACAAAGAATTATGTCGACATATTCTCTAACTTTGAACAGTCCATGAACACCTGTTGTGAGCCCCAGTGAGCTGCACAATTGGTTCATTGGGGCTCACAGCACATATTTAAAATTTTTGCATTGAGAATATAAGTGAAATTTGCCCATAGTTTCTTTTTGTGTGGGTGTGCTGTCTCTGTCAGATGTTGGTGTTGATGTTATGCTGGCTTTGTCGAAATCGTCAAAAGCTTCTCTTCCTTTTCTGGGTGCATTGTAAATAGCCTTGAAATTATCCATTCCTTTAAGGATTTGTAGAATTCACAAGTGTGAAATTGATTAAGTCTGGTGCATTTTGGGAGGGATCATTCTTTTCTTTTTTTTTTATTAACATCTTTATTGGAGTATGATTGCTTTACAATGTTGTGTTAGTTTCTGCTGTACAACAAAGTGATACATGTATCCCCATATACCCTCCCTCTTGCATCTCTGGGAGGGGTCATTCTTTAAAAATGTACTACAGTTTCATTTGTGGTAATTGGTAATGTACAAATATCATCCATTCATTTAGGATTTTACATTTATTATAATAGTTTTCAGCCAAGAGGTTTTTATAATTCATATATTTCATGAACAATTTGTGATTATTTCTGTATTCTCACTTTATTATTTTTTTTCTTTATTTTGGTTAGTCAGAGGTTTATCTCATTTATTGGCCTTAGAGTTCTTAACTTGAAAAGACGACTCTTTGTTTTTTATTGATATAAGTAGTTTAGGTGGTACATTTTCCTTTCAGAACATCGTAGCTATATCCCAGAGACTGCAATAGAGAGCACTCCATTTTATTATTTTCTGCATATTCTGTGTTCTTGGTTTTAATTTCATTTTTGACACAAAGTATATCTTGGAGAAGTAAAAATTTTTCAGATGGTGGGATCTCTTGATTTTCTGGTTTTTTACTGTGAACAGAAATTATTTTTATTTCATTTTAATTTTTGTAATTGATTGAGGCTTTATTTTTGACCTAATAAATGGTCAAAATATTCCATGGAGATTTGTAAAGAAGTCATATTTTCTGCTTTAAGATATGGAATTCCATTTATATATCAGTTAGAACAGCTTTGTGATTTTATTCTTATTTCTTGTTCATGTGATCCTTCTTCAGCAGAAATAAATTTCAATAGTCTGTATTTCTTATGATTTTGTATTTCATATAGGTTTTGCTATATAAATGATGATGCCATATTTATAACTGCTTATTGTGGATTGTACTCTCTTGCAGTTTTAAAGTAACCTTTTCTTATCGGATGCTATTTGCTTTGAATTCAGTGTGCTTGATACTAAGATCAGGATTTCTGATTTTTTGTTGGTACTTGCCTGGCATGCCTTTACCCAGACTTTTATTTTCAACTTTTCTGAGTCACTTTATTTTAGGTGTTTCTGACATAGAGAATACAATTTGTTTTTTTCTTTGGGAACCAGTCTGGGGCTTTTTGTTTTGACTTTTGCACATAATGCAAATATGTTTTTTACTATAATAGATGTATTTAGTCTTAACTCTGTAATTATACTTTATGCTATTCTTTGCTTTATTACTTAACTTTTAATTATATGGTCTCAGTTTAATTGTTTGTTTTTTTCCTGTTATTTGGAAAATTCTTGCCTGAGTTATGTCATAACTCTTTTAGTGATAACCTTTATAACTATAGCTTCATAGTTATATTTAGTTAATTACAATCTTTTAACCAGTATCTATTTATGCCTCCTAAGACTCATGAAGAAATATGTGTAATTCTACTTATTTCTACATTTCATTTCTTCCTTCTACCACCTAATTTTAGTTGATTACACTATGTATTTTTAGTTATTCTATTTCCCTTTATATTTTTAATCTGCTTAAATTTCTTTTTCTTTTTCTTTTCCTTTACCGGATTTAAATGTTATGTTTTTACCCTGGCTATAAAAGATGAGTCAACCAGTGCATTCTGCCACCTCTCGGCTTCTCTTCCTGTTTTCACGGTGGCTTTAATTCTCATTCCTTGATTAAATGCAGTCAGTGATCACTGCTAGGCATTTTGCTGAAGTTTTTTATTTGTCTCTTGGCTTTCTTTGCCCAAGGACTTTGGAGGCCTTATACCATGTCTCAATATTGAATGTTTCTGGGGAGAAGCCAAGGTTAGCTCATGTCTTTTCCTTCAAGATATATTTATCTCTTTATCCTATCTGGATGCCCAAAGGATTTTTCTTTATCCTATCTAGATGCCCAAAGGATTTTTCTTTATCGTTGAATTCCACTAGCTTCATGTTTATTGTTACTTTTTTTTTTTTTCTGGTACCCAATGTGCACTTCCAGTCTGTTTATTTCTAAACATGTGCTTGTATTACTTACCTGTATGTATGTACATACGTATGTATTTATCTGTCTCTTTTGCTTTTCCTTATTCTAGGACACCATTTATGCAAATATAGCATCTCCTTATCTAACTGCCATCACTTTCTCCCTGACTTTTTAGAGATCATATTTCATTTATCATCCTTCTTAATTTGTAGATGAGAAACTGAGGCATAGTGAGAGACAGGACTGGCTAGGATTCAAACCCAGGTCTACCTTCTCTCTGTCTTTTTAGAGGGGCATCTGTCTTCCTATTGAAGACCTTTCCAAGTTTGTTCCTCCTCTTTCCCTCCTTTTCTCTGCCCACCACCTCCCCCGACCACCCACCTCCCTCACTCTCCTTCCCTCCCCTCCTTCATTCTTATTGTCTTTGCTATCTTTTCCCGCATCTTTTACAGCCAAATAAAAATGTGGCTGTAACTGTGCATGTCGTTGGAAGCAGGGGTGGGAGAGAGGGAGCTGGCATGATTATCACATGATTTACTCATAAGGTTTTTGGGGGCATTTTCTCAGTAGACATGGAGACCACCTGGTCACTGGCAGCTTTCACCTATCCTAAGACTTCTAAACTTTTCAGTAGTGTTCCCTTTGGGCTACATGATCTCTGCCTGAAGAGATACTATTATATAATGTTTTCCTTTGAACTTTTCTTTTTAAACTCTGGATCTGAAAAACTCTAGATGATATTCATAAAGACTATATATGGCCAGTAGGGTGGGGAGGAATTAATCTCATGTTTTATTGTAGTTTTGATGTAGTTTTCAGTAACGTACTTGATTTTATACACAGCTTTCTAATTCACATCCATTCAGCTCCTGGTCCACCAACTCCTGGATCTGTATTAGACACACCTGCACTCACTCTCTGTATTGCATTGTGTAATTAGTGCATCCTCTGTAAATGACCCAGCAGACGTCCCTTTTGGATCTCATCCTGTTCGTTTCCGATCACTTCAGCCTTTAACAGTGTCATTCTGAATTCATAAAGTCTTCTGGTTTGGCGAAAGATCCAAAGTTATTAAGTTTATATACTGTGCCACTGTGTAGTGACCAATGAAGAGATTATAAAATGTACTGGGCCAGGAATTGACTTCAAAAATTCATCCAAACCTGTAACAATTGTTTTTTTCTTCCAGTTTTATTATTGACATACAGCACTGTATGAGTTTAAGGTGTAGAGCGTAATGATCTGACTCACCTACATCATGAACTGATGGCCACAGTGAGTTTGGTGAACGGCCAGCATCTCGTATAGATACACAATTTGAAAAATAGAAAAAATATTTTTCCCTCGTGATGAGAGCTCTTAGGATTTCCTCTCTTAACAGCTTTCCTGTATAACACAGCAGTGTTGATTATATTTATCATGCTGTGCATTACATCCCTACTACTTACTTATCTTATGACTGGAAGTTTGTACCTTTTGACCACCTTCATCTAATTCTCCCTCCTCTCACCCCCCACCTCTTTATCCATTCGTTTGTTGATGGGCACTTAGGTTGCTATATAACTAATTGTTTAAAAAGTGTATTTATTGGTTGTATTTATTAAATTAATGTATGCTTACTGTAGGGCATTTGAAAACTCTGTGTATGTGAGTGTGTGTGTGTAATATCACCCATAATCATACTCCTACAGGTACGAAGATTACTTAGCATGATTTTATGTTTCCTTCTGGTCTTAAATATATATACACACATAATTTTATTAAACTTTAGTCATGATTTAAATACCTAAAATTTAGTATTAAGTTTTCCTCTTTGTATTGCTATGTTATCTCATTTTGGTAAATATTCTTTATTTATAGTTTTTGTAATGGCTGCATACTTTTAAATGATAAGGCTATACCAGAATTTAGTCAGTCACTCCCTTACTGTTGAAGTTCTTGTATTACCAAATTTTGTCCATATTTATAACTCTTTTATTAAGATAGTGTCCGAGATGTAGAATTAATAAGTGAAAGAGCATGAGGATGTTTTTTCGGTGCCAATTTGCTTGTTTGTTTTTTAAGTGTTTTATTGTGAAGTACTACATGTACAGAAATATAACATAAGCATGAGCATTTTTCAGGCTCAAAATATGAGATTAGTCATGAGAATGGCCGTACCATTTTACATTCTCACCAGGAATGTGTTTTGAGTGGTTGCCTTCCCATGCCAACCTCAGCATGTAGCCTTATGAGTTTTAAATTTTGTTGTCAATTTAATATAGGAAATGGAAAACTGGCATTTCTTTGCTTTAATTTTTCTTTCTTTCATCTGTGGAATTGTGTAAACTGTGATATTTATTAGCCATTTGTATTTTTTTCTGTAAATTGTCTAAAGAGATTCTTTGCCCAGTTGTCTGTTGATGTATAGAGTTTTGCTTATTTCCTTTGAAGGCATTTCAAATGTTTCAAGATTTTTCATATTTTTTCAAATATATGTGTATGAATATGTGGGTGCATGGGTGTGCATGTGACGATTTTTTGTTCCTATTTAGGTAAATTAGTTAGCTAGCCCTGTGTAACAAAAAATTTCCCAAACTCAGTGTCTTACAACAATAATCCTTTGTCATTGTTTATTAGTCTTTGGGCAGTCTATGTGGTCTTCTGGTCTTGGCTGGCGTGTCTCATGCGTCTGCAGTCAGCTGTGGGGTAGGGAGTTGTTTCTGCTGATCTTAACCAAGATCTCTTGCATTTTGGGCAATGGCAGGCTGGCTGAATCCTGATGGCCTAAGCTAAGGCAACTCAGTTCTTTCTTCTTCAGCAAGCTAGCTTGGCTTGTTCAAATGGTAGGGTTCCAAAGAGGCTTGGAACTGGTACACAGCTATTTCTGATACATGTATTGGCAAAAACAAGTCACAGAACCAGACCAGATTCAAGGAATGGAGAAATAGCCTCCACCTCTCAACGGGAGGAATTGCAAAATGCATTGCAAAAGGCATGGATAAAGGGAGGAGGGGATAATTGTGGACATTCTTTTAATTTTCCACAGTAGGTGACTAGTTTGGTTTTTGTTTGTTTCTTTTTTGTTTTTGTTTTTTCACTGTATTCTTTTAGGGTATTTCCTCATCCTTTTGTTTCAAATATTTTTCTAGGATGTATCTAAGAGACATTTTAAAATTAATTTTACTCTTTTTTTTTAAGTGCAAGAAGATTTTCTTCAGTATGTCTTTGATTACTGTATCTATTCCTATTCCTTGTGTTAATGTCAGTTGCTTACTCCAATGTGAATTTTGATTTGCCTATTATATTTTTTTATTTCCTTGCAATTATTTATCTTTACCTCTGTCTTTGTAAGTTGTGTTTCTATCTGTTCCTGTTGACTTTTCTTCTGAGGATTTTCTTTCCTTGTTATTTTCTGCTTCTAGTTCTTATAGGCATTGCTTCTTTCATACTTCTGAGGCTTCCAAGAAGTCTTCTAAAATGTTCTTTGAGTTCCTTTAATAAAACGTCAGCTCTCTTATTTTTGGTCTCCAGGCTAACACTCCACACATCTTGTTCTCTTACACTTTAAATATAAATCACCCAAATCCAAATGTAACCCTTTATTTGCCTGTTACTGAAACTTTTTCCATATCTTAGTACCTTGCTTGTAAAAAGCTGTCCATATACAACTAAATTTCCATGTACTGTTGACCCTTGAACAACATGGGTTTGAACTGTGTACATCCACTTATACATGGATTTTTTTTTTTCATATTACAGTACTACACATCCAAGCTTGGTTGAATGAACAGATGCAGAACCTCAGATACAGAAAGCTGTCTATGGGACTTGACCATCCACAGATTTTGGTCCTGGAACCAATCCCCTGCAGATACCAGGGAGGACTATACAAACTTTCCATCATTAAACATCATTGGTCCTGGCAGTCCAGACACTATAGGGGGGTTATGAGGACCATGTTAGGGAGGAAGAAGCCAAAGGTGGATGCAAAATGGAAGCTCCTAGACCAGCAAGGAATGGAGCCCTGAAATAGGGACTAAGTTGGACTGATAGGACACACTCAACTGGCCTGAGGCTGGTAAGAACAGACCAAAAGGAACATATTCAGAATGGTGCTCATTATACTTTATACCTTCTCCTTCTCAGCCAGATAATTATTTCCTCTTTGCTCTTAAGCCATTTAAACACCTTGAGAATAACTCACATTACGCTTGGTTCTGAACATGGCAGCTGCTCTGCTTTAAAGGTAAGAGGAAGTGCTGCCCTTGCCACATTGTCCTGCCACAGCTGGGGATGCTTTGAGCTCTTGCCCTGGGGCCGTGGATCCGAGATGAAAGGAATCCTCCATAGCTGGCTCTGGACTACACTCTTGGGCCGAAGTCATTGGCTTCCTCTCTGCTTTTCTTTTCTGTTCTGTCTATGTGGGTGAAACTTACCCTACCTCAGAGCATCTGTGACTTGATTATTGTGTCTCCCTTTTAAATGCCACATCACCGCTATTTAATACCTCACATCAGAAGTTGGCAGAAGAGAGAACTGAGTAGGTATTTAGATTAAAAAAGGACATGTATTTCAGTTCCTAAGCACAAAGTAAAGTGATCTTTCTGTTTAAGCTGTTCTTTGCGAGATGGCAGTGTTCCCAGAATATTTGAGCTGAAAGGGATCTAAGAGATCATCAGGTTTAACTGGAAGAAACTGAACCCCAAAGGGGTAGGAATGATTCATTCATGATTCCAGAATGAGAAATCAGATCCAGGTCCCATCAATCCACTGCCTTTTTATTCTTTATTTTCCCCCCAACTCTTTACACTACTTTGCTGATAACATATTTTATTTTAGATTGTATTTTCTTTTCTTTTCTTTCTACTACCAGGGTCTAAAACTTTTTCACCTTCATCCTGGTATAATTAGAATTTTCTGTATTTTCTATATTTCAAAATTGAAAATATTTCCAGAATCTATTTCTGGTTGTTGAGAAAATCATAAGTAACAAATTGTAATTTACTATTTTCTGCTTCTATTTCGAAACAAAAGGTAATTCTACTGGGATTATGTTACTGCTTGTGAATTAAACTACATTACTGCCTGCTATTTCTTTCATAATGATTGTTTGGTTTCTTACTTACAAAGTAATGAGGAGTTATTGCCATTAGGATTAGAATTTGGAACTTTTTAAAAAAGAATTATGTTTAACTGTTGTAGCACTTGCCTTAATATTACATGTGCGTCCGTGTTAGTTGAGCCTGTCCTTCTATCCTAGTTCTCCAGGCTATCCTCTGTTAAATGGAAGAGTCAAGCTACTGCTGGCTTTAAAATGCGTATCTAAAGCATGTGTAAATATTCACCATTATTTCATCTATTTAAAATGAAGGATCCTGTCAGATCATATTTGCATGGTAAACTAACATGAGCCTTCAGACATATAGATCACAATAAATTTTGTCAGATGGAAAAAGATTTAGGAAGTGAACTAATTTCAGTAAGAATGGAAAATGTAGTACCTATTATATAAACACATCTGGAGTTAGACTGTCAGCTTATGGTTGGATCTCTGGCAGTGTTACTGGTTTGATTTGCGAGTGATGACGATTGTCTTCTACCTCAATAATGACAAATTAGAAGTATATTTTGAGCACTCTGACTTTGTTTAATAATGCTTTCTCAGTTGTTTTCATCTATGAAATTGTTATTGCTTTTTGCCCTTTTATGTCTATCCCTTTAATGTATGTCATCATCAGATTGTTTCTTAATGCTTATTTATTTATTTATTTATTTTCTTATTAGTCATCAATTTTATACACATCATTGTATACATGTCAATCCCAATCTCCCAATTCATCCCACCACAACCCCCACCCCCCGCCGCTTTCCCCCCTTGCTGTCCATACATCTGTTCTCTACATCTGTGTCTCAATTTCTGATCTGCAAACGGATTCATCTGTACCATTTTCTAGGTTCCACATACATATGTGTTAATATACGATATTTGTTTTTCTCTTTCTGACTTACTTCACTCTGTATGACAGTCTCTAGATCCATCCACGTCACTACAAATGACCCAGTTTCGTTCCTTTTCATGGCTGAGTAATATTCTATTGTATGTATGTACCACATCTTTATCCATTCGTCTGTCGATGGGCATTAAGTTGCTTCCGTGACCTGGCTATTGTAAATAGTGCTGCAATGAACATTGGGGTGCACGTGTCTTTTTGAAATCTGGTTTTCTCTGGGTATGTGCCCAGTAGTGGGATTGCTGGGTCATATGGTAATTCTAATTTTAGTTCTTTAAGGAACGTCCATACTGTTCTCCATAGTGGCTGTATCAATTTACATTCCTACCAACCGTGCAAGAGGGTTCCCTTTTCTCCACACCCTCTCCAGCATTTGTTGTTTGTAGATTCTCTGATGATGCCCATTCTAACTGGTGTGAGGTGATAACTCATTGTAGTTTTGATTTGCATTTCTCTAATCATTAGTGATGTTGAGCAGCTTTTCATGTGCTTCTTGGCCATCTGTATATCTTCTTTGGAGAAATGTCTATTTAGGTCTCCTGCCCATTTGTGGATTGGGTTGTTTGTGTTTTTAATATTGAGCTGCATGAGCTGTTTATATATTTTGGAGATTAATCCTTTGTCTGATGATTCATTTGCAAATATTTTCTCCCATTCTGAGGGTTGTCTTTTAGTCTTATTTATGGTTTGTTTCCTTTGCTGTGCAAAAGCTTTGAAGTTTCATTAGGTCCCATTTGTTTATTTTTGTTTTTATTTCCATTACTCTAGGAGGTGGATCAAAAAAGATCTTGCTGTGATTTATGTCAAAGAGTGTTCTTCCTATGTTTTCCTCTAAGAGTTTGATAGTGCCCGGTCTTAACATTTAGGTCTCGAACCCATTTTGAGTTTATTTTTGTGTATGGTGTTAGGGAGTGTTCTAATTTCATTCTTTTACATGTAGCTGTCCAGTTTTCCCAGCACCACTTATTGGAGAGACTATCTTTTCTCCATTGTATATCCTTGCCTCCCTTGTCATAGATTAGTTGACCATAGGTGTGTGGGTTTATCTCTGGGCTTTCTATCCTGTTCCATTGATCTATATTTCTGTTTTTGTGCCAGTACCATACTGTCTTGATTACTGTAGTTTTGTAGTATAGTCTGAAATTAGGGAGTCTGATTCCTCCAGCTCCGTTTTTTTCCCTCAAAACTGCTTTGGCTATTCAGGGTCTTTTGTGTCTCCATACACATTTTAAGATTTTTTGTTCTAGTTCCGTAAAAAATGCCACTGGTAATTTGATAGGGATTGCACTGAATCTGTAGATTGCTTTGGGTAGTAGAGTCATTTTCACAATGTTGATTCTTCCAATCCAAGAACATGGTATATCTCTCCATCTGTTGGTATCATCTTTAATTTCTTTCATCAGTGTCTTATAGTTTTCTGCATACAGGTCTTTTGTCTCCCTAGGTAGGTTTATTCCTAGGTATTTTATTCTTTTTATTGCAGTGGTAAATGGGAGTGTTTCCTTAATTTCTCTTTCAGATTTTTCATCATTAGTGTATAGGAATGCAAGAGATTTCTGTGCATTAATTTTGTATCCTGCAACTTTACCAAATTCATTGATTAGCTCTAGTAGTTTTCTGGTGGCATCTTTAGGATTCTCTATGTATAGTATATCATCTGCAAACAGTGACAGTCCTACTTCTTCTTTTCCAATTTGTATTCCTTTTATTTCTTTTTCTTCCCTGATTGTCGTGGCTAGGACTTCCAAAACTATGTTGAATAATAGCAGTGAGAGTGGACATCCTTGTCTTGTTCCTGATCTTAGAGGAAATGCTTTCAGTTTTTCACCATTGAGAATGATGTTGGCTGTGGGTTTGTCATAGAGGCCTTTATTATGTTGAGGTAGGTTCCCTCTATGCCCACTTTCTGGAGAGTTTTTATCCTAAATGGGCGTTGAATTTTGTCAAAAGCTTTTTCTACATCTATTGAGATGATCATATGGTTTTTCTTCTTGAATTTGTTAATATGGTGTATCACATTGATTGATTTGCATATACTGAAGAATCCTTGCATCTGTAGGATAAATCCCACTTGATCATGGTGTATGATCCTTTTAATGTGTTGTTGGATTCTGTTTGCTAGTATTTTGTTGAGGATTTTTGCACCTATATTCATCAGTGATATTGGTCTGTAATTTTCTTTTTTTGTAGTATCTTTGTCTGCTTTTGGTGTCAGGGTGATGGTGGCCTCAAAGAATGAGTGTGGGAGTGTTCCTTCCTCTGCAATTTTTTGGAAGAGTTTGAGAAGGATGGGTGTTAGCTCTTCTCTAAATGTTTCATAGAATTCACCTGTGAAGCCATCTGGTCCTGGATTTTTGTTTGTTGGAAGACTTTTAATCACAGTTTCAATTTCATTACTTGTGATTGGTCTGTTCATATTTTCTATTTCTTCCTGGTTCAGTCTTGGAAGGTTATACCTTTCTAAGAATTTGTCCATTTCTTCCAGGCTGTCCATTTTGTTGGCATAGAGTTGCTTGTAGTAGTCTCTTAGGATGCTTTGTATTTCTGCGGTGTCTGTTGTAACTTCTACTTTTTCATTTCTAATTTTATTGATTTGAGTCCTCTCCCTCTTTTTCTTGATGAGTCTGGCTAATGGTTTGTCAATTTCGTTTATCTCCTCAAAGAACCAGCTTTTAGTTTTATTGATCTTTGCTATTGTTTTCTTTGTTTCTATTTCATTTATTTCTGATCTGATCTTTATGAATTCTTTCCTTCTGCTAACTTTGGGTTTTGTTTGTTCTTCTTTCTCTAGTTTCTTTAGGTGTAAGGTTAGATTGTTTATTTGAGACTTTTCTTGTTTCTTGAGGTAGGCTTTTATAGCTATAAACTTCCCTCTTAGAACTGCTTTTGCTGCATCCCATGATTTTGCTGGATCATCATGTTTTTATTGTCATTTATCTCTAGGTGTTTTTTCATTTCCTCTTTGATTACTTTAGTGATCTCTTGGTTATTTAGTAACGTATTGTTTAGCCTCCACGTGTTTGTGTTTTTTACGTTTTTTTCCCTGTAATTGATTTCTAATCTCATAACGTTGTGGTCAAAAAAGATGCTTGATATGATTTCAATTTTCTTAAATTTACTGAGGCTTGATTTGTGACCCAGGATATGATCTATTCTGGAGAATGTTCCATGCACACTTGAGAAAAAAGTGTAATCTGCTTTTTTTGGATGGAATGTCCTATAAATATCAATTAAATCTATCTAGTCTATTGTGTCATTTAAAGCTTGTGTCTCCTTATTAATTTTCTGTTTTGGATGATCTGTCCATTGGTGTAAGTGAGGGGTTAAAGTCCCCCAGTATTATTGCGTTACTGTCGATTTCCTCTTTTATAGCTGTTAGCAGTTGCCTTATATATTGAGGTGCTCCTATGTTGGGTGCATATATCTTTATAATTGTTATATCTTCTTCTTGGATTGATCCCTTTATCATTACGTAGTGTCGTCCTTGTATCTCGTAACATTCTTTATTTTCAAGTCTATTTCATCTGATATGAGTATTGCTACTGCAGCTGTCCTTTGATTTCCATTTGCATGGAGTATCTTTTTCCATCCCCTAACTTTCATTCTGTATGTGTCCCTAGGTCTGAAGTGGGTCTCTTGTAGACAGCATATATATGGGTCTTGTTTTTGTATCCATTCAGCAAGCCTGTGTCTTTTGGTTGGAGCATTTAATCCATTCACATTTAAGGTAATTATCAATATGTATGTTCCTATTACCATATTCTTAATTTTTGGGTGTTTGTTTTTGTAAGTCCTTTTCTTCTCTTGTGTTTCCCACTTAGAGAAGTTCCTTTAGCATTTGTTGTAGAGCTGGTTTGGTGGTGCTGAATTCTCTTAGCTTTTGCTTGTCTGTAAAGCTTTTGATTTCTCCATCGAATCTGAATGAGATCCTTGCTGGGTAGAGTAATCTTGGTTGTAGGTTCTTCCCTTTCATCACTTTAAGTATATCATGCCACTCCCTTCTGGCTTGTAGAGTTTCTGGTGAGAAATCAGCTGTTAACCTTATGGGAGTTCCCTTGTATGTTATTTATCGTTTTTCCCTTGCTGCTTTCAATCATTTTTCTTTGTCTTTAATTTTTGCCAATTCGATTAGTATGTGTCTCGGCGTGTTTCTCCTTGGGTTCATCCTGTATGGGACTCTCTGCGCTTCCTGGACTTGGGTGGCTATTTCCTTTCCCATGTTAGGGAAGTTTTCGACTATAATCTCTTCAAATATTTTCTCCCATCCTTTCTCTCTTTCTCCTCCTTCTGGGACCCCTATAATGCGAATGTTGTTGTGTTTAATGTTGTCCCAGAGGTCTCTTAGGCTGTCTTCATTTCTTTTCATTCTTTTTTCTTTATTATGTTCCGCAGCAGTGAATTCCACCATTCTGTCTTCCATGTCACTTATCCGTTCTTCTGCCTCAGTTATTCTGCTATTGATTCCTTCTAGTGTATTTTTCATTTCAGTTATTGTGTTGTTTGTCTCTGTTTGTTTGTTCTTTAATTCTTCTAGATATTTGTTAAACATTTCTTGCATCTTCTCGATCTTTGCCTCCATTCTTTTTCTGAGGTCCTGGATCATCTTCACTGTCATTATTCTGAATTCTTTTTCTGGAAGGTTGCCTATCTCCACTTCATTTAGTTGTTTTTCTGGGGTTTTATCTTGTTCCTGCATCTGGTATATAGCCCTCTGCCTTTTCATCTTGTCCATCTTTCTGTGAATGTGGTTTTTGTTCCACAGGCTGCAGGATTGTAGTTCTTCTTGCTTCTGCTGTCTGCCCTCTGGTGGATGAGGCTACCTAAGAGGCTTGTGGAAGTTTCCTGATGGGAGGGACTGGTGGTGGGTAGAGCTGGCTGTTGCTCTGGTGGGCAGAGCTCAGTAAAACTTTAATCCACTTGTCTGCTGATGGGTGGGGCTGGGTTCCCTCCCTGTTGGTTGTTTGGCCTGAGGCAACCCAACACTGGAGCCTACCTGGGCTCTTTGGTGGGGCTAATGGCAGACTCTGGGAGGGCTCACGCCAAGGAGTACTTCCCAGAACTTGTGCTGCCAGTGTCCTTGTCCCTTGGTGAGCCACAGCTGCCCCCTGCCTCTGCAGGAGACCCTCCAACACTAGCAGGTAGGTCTGGTTCAGTCTCCTATGGGGTCACTGCTCCTTCCCCTGTGTCCCGATGTGCACACTACTTTGTGTGTGCCCTCCAAGAGTGGATTCTCTGTTTCCCCCAGTCCTGCCGAAGTCCTGCAGTCAAATCCCGCTAGCCTTCAAAATCTGATCCTCTAGGAATTCCTCCTCCCGTTTCCAGACCCCCAGGTTGGGAAGCCTGTCGTGTGGCTTAGAACCTTCACTCCAGTGGGTGGACTTCTGTGGTATAAGTGTTCTCCAGTTTGTGAGTCACCCTCCCGGAAGTTATGGGATTTGATTTTATCGTGATAGCGCCCCTCCTACCATCTCATTGCAGCTTCTCCTTTGTCTTTGCATGTGGTGTATCTTTTTTGGTGAGTTCCAGTGTCTTCCTATCGATGTTTGTTCAGCAGTTAGTTGTGATTCTGGTGCTCTCGAAAGAAGGAGTGAGAGCGTGTCCTCCTACCCCGCCATCTTGAACCAATCTCCATATTTTTTTTTTTTTTTACCAGAACCAAGGATGTTTTATTTTCCAAAGAGTGAGTAGTCTTCCAGTGAGTGGCACACTGCACTGATTTTGTTCTGTAACATCCCACAGCTCTACAGAAGTCTGGAAAACAACAAAACTATGTTTATAATACCCAAATATCATCAGCACAGCATTTTGTGTCACAGTATCCTAATTTTTGAGTGTATTTAGCATAGCAGAATTCTTCAAGTTCAAGGTCTGTACACACAATCTTTTTGAAGAGCTCATGATCTTCATTGGTTAGAAACACTGACCAACGTTTAACAAATGGTTAGTAAAAATATGAACACACCTATAATATGTGTGTGTTTGTCACCTAGAATTGATGGTGCTTCCATCAGCACAGCAGTTAGTATGAATTATTAGCTGAGAGGTGGACCAAATTTCCAAAATTGAATCTGGTTATAACTATTGAATTTACTAAATTGAGATTTTACTTATATTTACATAATTCAGTTAGATAAAATCTTAAGGGCAATAAATAATTATCTCATTTTCTCTGTAACTGATGAAATATTTTGTCTTTATTAATTTCCTAGGAAATACATCTTGAAATGCTAAGAAAGGGAAAACATGGAAATTTCATCCTCTTTGTATTTCATAGCACAAATTTGACTGCATTCTCTTTTTTTTAATTTTGATTTATTTTTCTTTTGGTCCTTGTCTGACTGATAGGCATTCCTCACTCTGGTAACATAGTCCCAGTGCAATGTAAGGACAAAATTAAGTTGGGACAAGTGGCATAAAATGACCTCAAACAAAACAATTATGTAACTTACTGGGATGAATGTCAATTGAAAATTACTATTTCTTTATTGAAATACCTGAAAACAAACTCAAGAATGGTACTGTATTAATAATATCTTACTTAATTTACAGCTATCTTTTATACAGTCTTTTTTGGAATCGCTGAAACTCAGTGTAAAAATAAAGTATTGCTCAGTCAGCAAGTTGTTTGAAAAACAATTTACTTAAGGTCAATTTTACTTAAGGTATAATAGGAATGTAAAATAACCCTAAAATAAATATTTTAAATATCTCTATTTGGACATCTTTATATTAAATAAAGTTAAATTTGGCATAGCTCTTTCATATAAAACACTTGTCTGAAAAGTAAGGAAATTTTTCCACTGTAAACTGTGACTTTAAAAATTGTTTGTTCTAGTACATTGCTTTATAGAAGAAAATGAAGGGCACAACTATATGCTAGAAAAAGGTTTCCTGAGCAATGCCAAGAAAATATAATCAAAAAACACTGATAATAGTGTGAAGATGATAGAAAACATTCCCAGCCATTCCCCAGCTTTAAATACCTATAAATGTCTTTGGATGGTCAAACATATACTGTTTTATTTGTAAGACATCTGGCTTTTCAGAAATGAGAAAAAGTATTACTCCAGGGTAAGCAGCAGCCTAGCAGCTCGTGTCAGTTACATGTCAATTGTGCCAATTGCCTGAACTATGATTAACAGTTGATAAGTTCTGAGTTGCCACATAAAGGACTGAATTATGATACTAAAATTAGAGACATTTATCTGTAAGCTCGTCTTTTAATCAACCCTTACTAATCAAGGGTTAATGGGACTTCTTTGCATAAACATGAATGTTGAAAGGGGAGTGGTCTTATGTACAAAATAAAAGAGACATTTTGGAAAATGAAAACGAGTAGGCACCAAAGGGCAGAGTAAGTGAATGTCTAAGGTTTAAATATCCATCTGGAATTGGTGTTTTATTAGTTACTTGTATGAACAGATGGTCAAGCTCACTCACATTTTTTCCCCTAAATTTTGGAATATTGGATCAGTTTTCTTACAGACTTTGAAAGACACATTTGAAGTGGTGGTTTTACACACACACACACACACATACACACAGTTTAGTACATGACTGGTAAACTCTAAAATTCATTCCAAGGAGGTTATTTCTTTTGTTAGGACACATTCTACACTCAGAGACTTTTCCCACACCACCTTCTCTAAGAAAGATTATCTCCCCAGGCCATGTCAGTATAGAATTACATAGCTGGTGACTTCAACAGCATTAAATTCTATTTCTCTGGTTCTTGCCATTCCTTCCTCTAGAGGGACCCTGAACAGCTTCAGGCCCTTTCCTGAATATTCCTGGGCATCCCCAGGGGTCATTTCAGTGGGCTTGAGTATGCCTTGGCAGTTAGTAGTTGTTCAGCAATTTGCAAAGCTGCCTGGAAGTACCCAGCAACCTCTTGGGCCCACATTTGAGCTGCCTGCAGACTGGCATGGTCCCTGCGGGTCCCTCCAACCAGAGGTGTGAGGCTGCCAACTCACTCACTAGGGCCCTCATGTGCCCGTGGGTTTCTGGGAGCCTGCAAATAGCCCAGCTGCACTGTGCCCTGAGTCAGAATGGGGGAGCACCTCACTTCCTTTGTTCGGTCACACTTCACCTGATAATGCTGCCTGTGTCTTGGCATCTTACAGAAATTTCAATAAAGATAGTTTTAGCCTTTTAAATTACACGTGGCCTGCATCAGCCCTGGTAGGAAACAGATGGATCACTGGATGTGTCTTGTGGATGGTGTGAGCAGGGTTAAGAGAACCAATAAGAGATGGTGGACACCTAGGGTGTGAAGGGGCAGGTGGAGGCTTCCTGGAGACTGTCTGTTCAGAGGTGTGGCTGTGGAAGAGGAGGTGAGCTGAGGTTAGAAGAATGTAGCCACTGCCATGCTCATGGTCAGGTAAGGAAAAGCAGGGGGAGCAGATACCCCAACTTCACTCTGCTCCCTCCCTCTGACCTCCTTCAGGCTCCTCCCATAGCCACATCCAACCTGAAGCCAGAGGGCAGGGGAGCTAATGTGATGGTTTCATAAAGAAGAGAGCAAGAAAAGACAGAATTGAGATGTGGAGGCCCAAACTAAGACTATTTGGCACATAGCTTTTCCTTCCCCTCCCCTCTCCCACACTGCACTAGACATGGGTCCTAGGAGCTGGGTCAGAGTAGAAATCTGCAAAGCAGATGCCTTGCCACACTCAGAATAGTCCCTCTTCTCTGCAGAGCAATGAAGATTGTAATTGTGGTGCTTGAGTCCTTGTCCAGGGGGCTGGTTACTCAGGCAAGTAAACTTCTCCTACGTTGACCCAGGCACTTCACCAGACCTGCCCAGACATGCCTTGTATTAATCAAATGAGGTTAGGTTTTGATGTGGGTCAAACCTCCAAATCTCAGTGACTTAACCCAAAGAGAACTGCTTGCCCATGTTCCAGTCCAAGATGGGTCAAGTGCCTTCTGTCCTGTAGATAAACCGTTTGCAACACGGGGCCTCCAGGATCCAGAGAAGAAGGAAGAGAGAGGGGGGATCACATAAGATGATATTATGGCCAGGCTTGGTGTGGCTGGCATCTCGCCACTCAGATCTTCTTGACCACTGAGTTACATGGCTCCACCCTGAATGCAAGGAAAGGCAGGATTCTGAAGAGTTTTGACAGTCTCTGTTCTGTGCCTGAATCCCAAACATGAATGTGACTTAGAGTGAGTGGAACTCCTTAGCCCATGTTAATTGAATACTCAGCCCCCATGATTGCATATCCATTAATTCCTGTTATTCTAGGGATTTCCACCATACCCTGTGAAACCTGAGTTACTCTAGATATGCTGCTTTAATTATCTAATTACTTAATTATATGTGACTTTAATTATCTCCACCATTCATTTTTGGAAGAACTGTGGGAGATGCTTTTTATTTTTATTTTTTTTGATTGAGTCGAGATGATGTAAGTAGGTAGATTTATGTTGTGATTAACGATTTACAACTCTTCAAAAATATGCCCCCAATTTTTAGTGCTTTAATCAAGTTATTAATTTAACTCCATGTAAATCGTCCATGGCCATTAAAAGTAGATGCTTATCAAAGCAGGACTTCTGAAGATGTCATATCTTAAGCTTAGAACAAACAGTATTATGCTGAGCAGTTAATATGGTGAATTGATTTAATGTCAGCACTTATTAGAATCTTAACTTTGCAATTAGAATCTTAACTCTACATGTCCCATTACATGAGACTCTTGAAGTATTTGAAACCACATATTTAGGACCAAAGACAGGTCCAGAGGAAGAATATATCATTTAGCTTTTCTTGCCCTAAGAAATATAGGACCATCATACATGCTAATATTTTTCTTTTTTTTTTTCAGGAAAATTCTGCCTAAGACTATTTTATTTATTTATTTTTAAACATCTTTATTGGAGTATAATTGCTTTACAGTGGTGTGTTAGTTTCTGCTTTATAACAAAGTGAATCAGCTATACATATACATATATCCCCATATCTCCTCCCTCTTGCGTCTCCCTCCCACCCTGCCTATCCCACCCCTCTCGGTGGTCAAAAAGCACCGAGCTGATCTCCCTGTGCTATGTGGCTGCTTCCCACTAGCTAGCTATTTTACATTTGGTAGTATATATTAGTCCATGCCACTCTATCACTTCGTCCCAGCTTACCCTTCCCCCTCCCTGTGTCCTCAAGTCCATTCTCTACATCTGTGTCATTATTCCTGTCCTGCCCTTAGGTTCTTTTTTTTTTTTAACATCTTTATTGGAGTATAATTGCTTTACAAAGCTGTGTTAGTTTCTGCTTTATGCCCTTAGGTTCTTCATAATCATTGTTTTTTTTTTAGATTCCACGTATATGTGTTAGCATACGGTATTTGTTTTTCTCTTTCTGACTTACTTCACTCTGTATGACAGACTCTGTGTCCATTCACCTCACTACAAATAATTCAATTTTGTTTCTTTTTATGGCTGAGTAATATTCCATTGTATATATGTGCCACATCTTCTTTCTCCATTCATCTGTCGATGGACACTTAAGTTGCTTCCATGTCCTGGCTATTGTAAATAGAGCTGCAATGAACATTGTGGTACAAGACTCTTTTTGAATTATGGTATTCTCAGGGTATATGCCCAGTAGTGGGATTGCTGGGTCGTATGGTAGTTCTATTTTTCGTTTTCTAAGGAACCTCCATAGTGGCTGTATCAATTTACATTCCCACCAACAGTGCAAGAGGGTTCCCTTTTCTCCACACCCTCTCCAGCATGTATTGTTTGTAGATTTTTTGATGATGGCCATTCTGACTGGTGTGAGGTGATACCTCATTGTAGTTTTGATTTGCATTTCTCTAATGACTAATGATGTTGAGCATTCTTTCATGTGTTTGTTGACTGTCTGTATATCTTCTTTGGAGAAATGTCTGTTTAGCTCTTCTGCCCATTTTTGGATTGGGTTGTTTGTTTTTTTGATACTGAGCTGCATGAGCTGCTTGTAAATTTTGGAGATTAGTCTTTTGTCAGTTGCTTCATTTGCAAATATTTTCTCCCATTCTGAGGGCTGCCTTTTCGTCTTGTTTATGGTTTCCTTTGCTGTGCAAAAGCTTTTAAGTTCATTAGGTCCCATTTGTTTATTTTTGTTTTTATTTCCATTTCTCTAGGAGGTGGGTCAAAAAGAATCTTGCTCTAATTTACGTCAGAGTCTTCTGCCTATATTTTCCTCTAAGAGTTTGATAGTGTCTGGCCTTACATTTCGATCTTATATCCATTTTGAGTTTATTTTTGTGTATGGTGTTAGGGAGTGTTCTAATTTCATTCTTTTACATGTAGCTATCCAGTTTTCCCAGCACCACTTATTAAAGAGACTGTCTTTTCCCCATTGTATATTCTTGCCTCCTTTATCAAAAATAAGGTGACCATATGTGCGTGGGTTTATCTCTGGGCTTTCTATCCTGTTCCATTGATCTATATTTCTGTTTTTGTGCCAGTACCATACTGTCTTGATTACTCTAGCTTTGTAGTATAGTCTGAAGCCAGGGAGCCTGATTCCTCCAGCTCCGTTTTTCTTTCTCAAGATTGCTTTGGCTATTCGGGGTCTTGTGTTTCCATACAAATTGTGAAGTTTTTTGTTCTAGTTCTGTGAAAAACGCCATTGGTAGTTTGATAGGGATTGCACTGAATCTGTAGATTGCTTTGGGTAGTATAGTCATTTTCACAATGTTGATTCTTCCAATCCAAGAACATGGTATATCTCTCCATCTGTTGGTATCATCTTTAATTTCTTTCATCAGTGTCTTATAGTTTTCTGCATGTAGGTTTCTTGTCTCCTTAGGTAGGTTTATTCCTAGGTGTTTTATTGTTTTTGTTGCAGTGATAAAGGGGGGTGTTTCCCTAATTTCTCTTTCAGATTTTTCATCATTAGTGTATGGGAATGCAAGAGATTTCTGTGCATAATTTTGTATCCTGCTACTTTAGCTCTAGTAGTTTCCTGGTAGCGTCTTTAGGATTCTCTATGTATAGTATCATGTCATCTGCAAACAGTGACAGCTTTACGTCTTCTTTTCCGATTTGGGTTCCTTTTATTTCTTTTTCTTGTCTGATTGCTGTGGGTAAAACTTCCAAAACTATGTTGAATAATAGTGGTGAGAATGGGCAGCCTTGTCTTGTTCCTGATCTTAGTGGAAATGGTTTCAGTTTTTCACCATTGAGAACGATGTTTGCTGTGGGTTTCTCATATATGGTCTTTATTATGTTGAGGTAAGTTCCCTCTATGCCTACTTTCTGGAGGGTTTTTATCATAAATCGATGTTGAATTTAGTCAGAAGCTTTTTCTGCATCTATTGAGATGATCATATGGTTTTTCTCCTTCAGTTTGTTAATATGGTGTATCACATTGATTGATTTGCATATATTGAAGAATCCTTGCATTGCTGGGATAAACCCCATTTGATCATGGTGTATGATCCTTTTAATGTGCTGTTGGATTCTGTTTGCTAGTATTTTGTGGAGGATTTTTGCATCTATGTTCATCAGTGATATTGGCCAGTAGTTTTCTTTCTCTGTGACATCTTTGTCTGGTTTTGGTATCAGGGTGATGGTGTCCTCATAGAATGAGTTTGGGAGTGTTCCTCCCTCTGCTATATTTTGGAAGAGTTTGAGAAAGATAGGTCTTAGCTCTTCTCTAAATGTTTGATAGAATTCACCTGTGAAGCCATCTGGTCCTGGGCTTTTGTTTGTTGGAAGATCTTTAATCACAGTTTCAATTTCAGTGCTTGTGATTGGTCTGTTCATATTTTCTATTTCTTCCTGGTTCAGTCTTGGAAGTTTGTGCTGTTCTAAGAATTTGTCCATTTCTTCCAGGTTGTTCATTTTATTGGCATAGAGTTGCTTGTAGTAATTTCTCATGATCCTTTGTATTTCTGCAATGTCAGTTGTCACTTCTCCTTTTTCATTTCTAATTCTATTGATTTGTGTCTTCTCCCTTTTTTTCTTGATGACTCTGGCTAATGGTTTATCAATTTTGTTTATCTTCTCAAAGAACCAGCTTTTAGTTTTACTGATCTCTGCTATTGTTTCTTTCATTTCTTTTTCATTTATTTCTGATCTGATCTTTATGATTTCTTTCTTTCTGCTAACTTTGGGGTTTTATTTTTTTTTTTGTTCTTCTTTCTCTAATTGCTTTAGGTGTAGGGTTAGGTTGTTTATTTGAGATGTTTCTTGTTTCTTGAGGTAGGATTATATTGCTATAAACTTCACTCTTATAACTGCTTTTACTGCATCCCTTAGGTTTTGGGTCGTTGTATTTTCATTGTCATATGTTTCTAGGTATTTTTTGATTTTCTCTTTGATTTCTTCAGTGATCTCTTGGTTATTAAGTAGTGTATTGTTTAGCCTCCATGTGTTTTTATTTTTTACAGACTTTTTCCTGTAATTGGTATCTAGTCTCACAGCATTGTAGTCGGAAAAAATAACTTGATACGATTTCAATTTCTTAAATTTACCAAGGCTTAATTTATGACCCAAGATATGATCTATCCTGGAGAATGTTCCATGAGCACTTGAGAAGAAAGTGTATTCTGTTGTTCTGGGACGGAATGTCCTATAAATATCAATTAAGTCCATCTTGTTTAATGTGTCATTTAAAGCTTGCGTTTCCTTATTTATTTTCATTTTGGATGATCTGTCCATTGGTGAAAGTGGGGTGTTAAAGTCCCCTACTATGATTGTGTTACTGTCGATCTCCCCTTTTATGGCTGTTAGCATTTGCCTTAGGTATTGAGGTGTTCCTATGTTGGGTGCATAAATATTTACAATTGTTATATCTTCTTTTTGGATTGATCCCTTGATCATTATGTAGTGTCCTTCTTTGTCTCTTGTAATAGTCTTGATTTTAAAGTCTATTTTGTCTGATATGAGAATTGCTACTCCAGATTTCTTTTGATTTCCATTTGCATAGAATATCTTTTTCCATCCCCTCACTTTCAGTCTGTATGTGTCCCTAGGTCTGAAGTGGGTCTCTGGTAGACAGCATATATACGTGTCTTGTTTTTGTATCCATTCAGCCCGTCTATGTCTTTTGGTGGGAACATTTAATCTATTTACATTTAAGGTAATTATCAATACGTATATTCCTATTACCATTTTCTTAATCGTTTTGGGTTTGTTATTGCAGGTCTTTTCCTTCTCATGTGTTTCCTGCCTAGAGAAGTTCCTTTAGCATTTGTTGTAGAGCTGGTTGGTGGTGCTGAGTTCTCTTAGCTTTTGCTTGTCTGTAAAGGTTTTAATTTTCCATCGAATCTGAATGAGATCCTTGCTGGGTAGAGCAATCTTGGTTGTAGGTTCTTCCCGTTCATCACTTTAAATATGTCCTGCTACTCCCTTCTGGCTTGCAGAGTTTCTGCTTAAAGATCAGCTGTTAAACTTATGGGGATTCCCTTGTATGTTATTTGTTGTTTTTCCCTTGCTGCTTTTAATATTTTTTCTTTGCATTTAATTTTTGATAGTTTGATTAATATGTGTCTTGGCCTGTTTCTCCTTGTATGTATCCTGTATGGGACTCTCTGCACTTCCTGGACTTGGTTGACTATTTCCTTTCCCATATTAGAGAAGTTTTCAACTATAATCTCCTCATATATTTTCTCAGTCCCTTTCTTTTTCTCTTTTTCTGGGACCCCTATAATTCGAATGTTGGCGTGTTTAATGTTGTCCCAGAGGGCTCTAGACTGTCCTCAATTCTTTTCATTCTTTTTTCTTTATTCTGCTCTGTGGCAGTTATTTCCACTATTTTATCTTCCAGGTCACTTATCTGTTCTTCTGCCTTAGGTATTCTGCTATTGATTCCTTCTAGAGAATTTTTAATTTCATTTATTGAGTTGTTCATCATTGTTTGTTTACTCTTTAGTTCTTCTAGGTGCTTGTTAAACGTTTCTTGTATTTTCTCCATTCTATTTCCAAGATTTTGGATCATCTTTAGTATCATTTTTCTGAATTCTTTTTCAGGTCCACTGTCTATTTCCTCTTCATTTGTTAGGTCTGGTGGGTTTTTACCTAGCTCCTACATCTGCTGTGTGTTTCTCTGTCTTCTCATTTTGCTTAGCGTACTGTGTTTGGAGTCTCCTTTTCACAGGCTGCAGATTCGTAGTTCCCATTGTTTTTGGTGTCTGTCCCCAGTGGCTAAGGTTGGTTCAGTGGGTTGTGTAGGCTTCCTGGTGGAGGGGACTAGTGCCTGTGTTCTGGTGGATGAGGCTGGATCTTGTCTTTCTGGTGGGCAGGTCTACATCTGGTGGTGTGTTTTGGGGTGTTTGTGACCTTATTATGATTTTAGGCAGCCTCTCTGCTAATGGGTGGGGTTGTGTTCCTGTCTTGCTAGTTGTTTGGCAGAGGGTGTCCAGCACTGTAGCTTGCTGGTCGTTGAGTGGAGCTGGGTCTTAGAGTTGAGATGGAAATCTCTTGTAGAGCTTTTGCCATTTGATATTATGTGGAGCTGGGAGGTCTCTGGTGGACCAGTGTCCTGAACTCGGCTCTCCCACCTCAGAGGCACAGGCCTGACACCCGGCCGGAGCACCAAGACCCTGTCAGGTACATGACTCAGAAGAAAAGGAGCAAAAAAGAAAGAAAGAATAAAATTAAATTAAATTAAAACGTTTTTAAAATAAAAAATAATTATTAAAAATAAAAAAATTAAAAAGTAATAAAAAAAGGAAGGAAAGAAGAGAGCAAGCAAACCAAGAAACAAATCCACCAATGATAACAAGTGCTAAATACTATACGAAAAAAAAAAAAAAAAGGACAGACAGAACCCTAGGACAAATGGTAAAAGCAAAGCTATACAGACAAAATCACACAAAGAAGCATAAAGCTACACACTCACAAAAAGAGAAAAAGGAAAAAAATATATATATCATTACTCCCAACGTCCACCGCCGCAATTTGGGGATGATTCATTGTCTATTCAGGTATTCCACAGTTGCAGGGTACGTCAAGTTGATGGTGGAGATCTCATCCGCTGCTCCTGAGGCTGCTGGGGGAGATTTCCCTTTCTCTTCTTTGTTCGCACAGCTCCCGGGGTTCAGCTTTGGATGTGGCCCTGCTTCTGCATGTAGGTCGCCTGAGAGCATCTGTTCTTCACTCAGACAGGACGGGGTTAAAGGAGCAGCTGATTTGGGGGCTCCAGCTCACTCAGGCCGGGGGGAGGGAAGGGTACGGATGTGGGGCGAGCCTGCGGCGGCAGAGGCCGGCATGACGTTGCACCAGCCTGAGGTGCGCTTTGTGTTCTCCCAGGGAAGTTGTCCCTGGATCACGGGACCCTGGCAGTGGCAGGCTGCACCGGCTCCCGGGAGGGGCAGTGTGGAGAGTGACCTGTGCTCGCACACAGGCTTCTTGGTGGCGGCAGCAGCAGCCTTAGCATTTCATGCCCATCTCTGGGGTCTGCGCTGATAGCCACGGCTTGTGCCCGTCTCTGGAGCTCGTTTAGGCGGCACTCTGGATCCCCTCTCCTCGCACACCCCAAAACAATGGTCTCTTGACTCTTAGGCAGGTCCAGACTTTTTCCCGGACTCCCTCCCAGCTAGCCATGGCACACTAGCCCCTTCAGGCTGTGTTCACGCAGCTAACCCCAGTCCTCTTTCTGGGATCCGACCTCCGAAGCACGAACCTCAGCTCCCAGCCCCTGCCCGCCCCAGCAGGTGAACAGACAAGCCTCTCAGGCTGGTGAGTGCTGGTCGGCACCCATCCTCTGTGCGGGAATCTCTCCACTTTGCCCTCCGCACCCCTGTGGCTGCGCTCTCCTCCGTGGCTCCGAAGCTCCCCCCTCCGCACCCGCAGTCTCTGCCCGCGAAGGAGCTTCCTAGTGTGTGGAAACCTTGCCTTCTTCACAGCTCCCTCCCAGAAGTGTAGGTCCCATCCCTATTCTTTTGCCTGTGTTTTTTCTTTTTTCTTTTGCCCTACCCAGGTACGTGGGGAGTTTCTTACCTTTTGGGAGGTCTGAGGTCTTCTGCCAGCATTCAGTAGGTGTTCTGTAGGAGTTGTTCCACATGTAGATGTATTTCTGATGTATTTGTGGGGAGGAAGGTGATCTCCATGTCTTACTCCTCCACCATCTTGAAGGTCTCCATATTTTTCATTTTTATAAGCACTTAGTTCTTGCTTATAAAATGTCTCTGCAGGGCATTAAAAAAAAGAAAAGTAGCTATTATAACAATGAGAATAATCTAAAGAGGCTTTGCAATTAAGAACTTAAGTTTAATTCCAGCTGCAAAGTATTATAATTTGAAATAAAGTACAAAGTAATTCATGTGTTAAAAGTTGGTCTATGTGCCAACGTTTTCTTGTAAAAGATTTAGTTGTTAATTAGCGGCATTTATATGGCACATTCTTGGCGTGTGACTTCATGGAATTGGTGAGCGCCGTGCTGATGAGAAAGTGATTTATCTTAATTCTTTATTCTCCTTTCTGTAGATGTCAAGTGATCCCTATGTGCTCCTTCCACCCACCACCCCAGCTTACAACCATCCATAGGTTATGTTAAAATGATGACTCCTTTATTCCTTCGTTAACAATTTCTCCTTGACTGCATCACATTGCAATGCTTAATTTGCACAATAACCATTAGCTGGAGTGATGTTATTTAAGAAACCCAAGCTCAACTAAAATAGTTAAGGGAGTCATCTGAATTCTTTACAGTGAGCACATACTCTGATCACTTTCTAAAGATTTGCAGACAAGAAGTTATGTTCACAAATCAGCATGATGAAATTCTCATCACATTGGCTTAGTATGTACAGGTTTCAGGGGCATCATGTCTTTGCTGTGTCTTTTTTCTCATAGAGAAAACGTAGGTTACCTCACACGCCTCCTGACATTTGTCAGCTGAACTTGAAAGTGATTTGTATTAAATTTCTTATGACTTATTTATGTAACTTTTCTGTCCCTCACAGAGCAAATACAGTTAGATTTTCGCATAATCAGGCCACATATTCTGGATTTCTTGACATGGCTCCCTTAGATAATATTATGAAGCAGAGGTCAGTATGAACTTACAGGTAGCCAGGGTTCCCCAGCTGAGAGGTGTCCATGGATGAAACAGTCCTAAGGTCTTGGCTACTTTTACAAGCTCCAAATCCATCCTTAGATGCCAGCCTTGGGGCTAGATTCTTCATGGCAGCTCCAGCATTGCTGGAGAGTTACTCCATACTTTAAAAGCCACATGGCAGGGGTCCATTTTGGAGACTTTACAGCACTGAGGGCTCTAGGATAATGATAATAATAGGATTTATTGAACTTGAACCACGTGCCATCCCAGTTCTAGGACAGTTACATGTATTATCCTCAATCCACACAAAGGCAGCTTTACTGATGTTTAATATACAGGTTGGCTTTTGTGCCAGTGCTCAGTTCAAACGTCAGATGGTCATGAATATGCTATCAGCAATGTTCCAAAGAAGGAGCGGTTGGCAGTGTCACCCTCACTGGTGTTGCATTTCAGCTTAATGTGACATATCGCGTCATCAGGACCCTGTGGGATTGATATCGTAGACCACAACACTTGGTTTAAACTCCACTTTACCATCACGTAACTGACAAGAGGCTGAAAAATATTCTGGCAAAGAAACCTTGGATTGAAGGCAATTATAATAATACACACCTAATCAAACAATAAGAACATGGCTCAGCTGGCCTTCCTCATACCAGTGCAAAGCTAGCAGATTTGATGAAGAGTCAGCCCAAAACTTAGAAATGGTTAACAGATTATTAGAAATCCAAAGATGTGGATTTGTGTCTTCTACTGTTAATTATGAATCTTGCCCTTAAGTGTATTGTTGTGTTTGAGATATAAACTAATGAGTGTACAAATCTCTGGCTTGGAAATTTATGCCCAGAAACTTCCGGGGATACCACCGGCTATTGTAAATTTTCAAGGAAAATACAGCACCACCTGTTGGGAATTGGGTGAATTACTAGCTCAGGGTAATTCATGGTTTCAGGTTTCAAGTTTCCTTTTGATGATATCATAGTTGGTAAAGTCAGATTTTCAGGATTGCAGTGATACAGTGAAAGTGACCCGTGAAGATAGATGTGGAACAGGGAATGGCGGTGACAGTGTCTTCTCTCAGTCCAAAATTTGAGAAGCTGAGCAGTGCCCAACAGGGTCACATGTTCTATTACAAGTAATTGTGGTCATTTAATAATGACAATTATTATTATTTTTTCAAATGGCTGCTAAGTTGTTAAGAAATTGTCTGGATCTGACTACTTCATAAACTGAACTGTAAGCTATTTCTTTTGGCCTAGGGGCAATGTGAGAAAATTTACTGTGATGCTAGGGGCTCCATGAACCGAGAAAATTTGGGAACCTCAGCTGTAAATCCATCATTACGAAGACCTTTTCAAAGATTAATATGCAAAACAGAGAGACAGATCTATTACATTGTTTCTGTAAAGATAGTTTCCAATCACGTTTGAACAAAGCAGATCATTTTTATTCATGTGCCTCAAACCTTTTGAAGGTCTTATGAATCTGATAGTTCTCACCATGTCTACAAATTTGCATTAGGCTAACCTCAGTTCATATCTTGAGACATTATTTACCCTGAATTGGTGAATGAATTTCCAAAACCATGGCTTACCTTGGGTTTTAATTTGATTATGCAACTGAGATGTCACAGGCTGAGGACATGCCTCAAACACCAGATTCCCTGTAGCTGTCTCTGAAGTGGACGGATGTGAGGTTCCTTAGTAGGGTAGCATGTTTCAGCCTGCCCTATGGGAAGTAGCGAACTTTATTAATAGAGCATATAGAGGAAGAGGCCATGCCTCCACTCTTGACTCCACTTCTAGGAAACATGCTTCTGTATTCCCTGCTCGTCTACTTTCAGTCCATTATGCTGGCCTCCAGATCCAACTCTCCATCCCGTGTAGAACTGTTTGCCTACAACTCATGGTTCTGTCCTCTCTTGGATTAACGGAGAAGAGGGGTCATTTTTGTCTGGATTACTGAGTCTCATCTTTGAATTCCTTGTCATCCTCGCCACATTCTAACAATACCAGGTAACCAAATCAAGTCATAAAATAAAACCCTAGGCATTCAGTGACAAGGCAGCACAGGACATATCCTAAGGCCATTTATGGTGTATGAGTTTGCTAGGGCTGCTGTAACAGAGTGCCACATGCTGGCTGGCTTGAACAACAGAAATTTATAGTCTTACAGTTCTGGAGGCTAGAAATCCAAGATCAAGGTGTCAGCAGGACTGGCTCCTTCTGAGAGCCATGAGGGAAAGGTCTGTTCCCGGCCTCTGTCCTTGGCTTGTAGATGGCTGACTTCTCCCGTGTGTTCACATGGTCTTTCCACTATATGTGTCTTTGCATTCAAATCCCCACTTCTTATAAGAACACCTGTTACATTGGATCAGGGCCCACCCTAATGACCTTATTTTACGTCAATTACCTGGGGTTATGGACTGAATGTATGTATACGTCTCAAATTCATGTGTTGAAATCTAGTCTCCAATGTGATGGTATTAGGAGGTGGGGCCTTTAGGAGGTGATTAGGTCATGAGGGTGGAGCCCCATGATGAGATCATTGCCCTTAGAAGAAGAGGGAGGCCAGAGAGATGCCTAGCTCTCTTTCTGCCTTGTGAGGATACGATAAGAAGGCAGTCTGCCACCCTGGGGAGGGTCCTCACCAGAACCAATTATGCTGGCACCCTGATCTCAGACTTCCAGGCTTCAGAACAGTAAGAAAAAAAGTCTTTTGTTAAAAGCCACCCAATCTATGGTACTTTGACATAACAGTCCGAATGGACTAAGATACGTGGTAATACCTGTAAGGACCCTATCTCCAAATACGATACTGAGGGTTAGGACTTCAATATAGGAATTTTTTAGGGTGGGCACAATTCAGCCCATAACACGTGGGAAATAAATGGAACAAACAAGAAGCGATGAGTTTGAAAGAGGGAAAGGTTTGCATTGGAGGAGGTGGCTTCTGAGTTGAGTGTGAAGAGTGGTGGCTTTTCAACAGTGATGGACAAGGTGAGGTCGTGAGGAAGTGCCTCTGAATTTACAGGCTCTCAGCACGGTTGCTGAAAGAATGACTCATTGTAGGTAACACATGCAAGACTGAGATGGTGCAAACTCGCCTTTCTGCTTAACAGAGCTTGTCTTACCAGTGGTGTTTTCTTCAGGGAACATGAATGTGTGTGGTCTGGTTTTTCTCAAACATCTCCATGGCCCTCTGTTTTGGTGATGTGCCCTTCATTCTGAAATGGGGCAAACAAACTTCCATTGTACCGGGCTCCTCGCCTTACTGCCCAGGTGGTTTAATCTGCAATTAGAAAGGAACGAGCTGGGTAACCAAGGCAGAGGGAAGCCAGGGCCACTGAGGTGTGTCATGAGAGAATGCTAGAGAGGAGGAGGAGAAAGCCACAAGTCTGCACGGAGCTCCAGGCTCGATGGAGCAAAATCGTCGTGGCCACCACTGTAAGATAGAAAAGCGAGGCAGTTATTAGGCACAGTGAGAAGAAAGCCATTTTGTGAGCTTCTGGCATTTGCGTAATTCTCCTTGTTTTAAAAATATTTTCCTAAATGAGTCACAGGTATAAAGTGTACAGTGTGGGGAATATATTCAATAACTGTGTAATATCTTTGTGTGGTGACATATCGTAACTAGACTTATCATGGGGATCATTTTGAAATGTATGGAAATATCGAATCACTGTGTTGTGTACCAGGGACTAACATAGTGTTGTAGGTCGATTATACTTCAAAAACCAACCAACCAGCAAACTCATAGGAAAAGAGACCAGATTTGTGGTTACCAGAGGCAGAGGGTGGAGGAGGGGGAACTGAACAAAGGCAGTTAAAAGATAAAAACTTGCAGTTGTACATTACCAGGGGTGTAATGTACAACACGAGAAATATAGTTAACACTCTATGTTACACATGAAAGTTGTTGAGAGTAAACCCTAAGAGTTCTCATCACAAGGAAACACGATTTTTTAAAACTATTTCTTTAATTTTGTGTCAATATGAGATGACGGATGCTCACTAAACTTACTGTAATTATTTCATAGTGTGTGTAAGTCGTATGATTATGCTGGACACCTTAAGCTTATACAGTGCTGTAGGTCAGTTATAGCTCAATAAAACTGGCAGAAAAAAGACAATTTTTTTTCCTTTAAATATTACTTATTTCTGCTGGGCTCTTAAGAGGTAATAAACATGAATATCACATACGTGATGAGCACTGGTATTTCAGATTGCTGACCAAAAGTGGGTTCTGGAACTTGAACAGTCAGTAGATGGCACAAGGCTGGCTTTCACCTTTCACTGTGAAAGTGGAGAAGCTTTTCTGTTCTCTCCTGGGAGACTCTGCTCCCTCTCTCTAGACCCATGCCCCATGCCTGCTTCAAGGCTTCCCAGGGAAAGCATGATGCTTAGGTCCCAGGGCCCAGAAGTTTCTTTCTGTCAAAGTTCTGAACACGGCATTGAGATCCACGTGAGGCAGTGTGTAGTGGATGAGAAAGAGTGTGGGCGACAGAGCCAAATTGCCTGTGTTTATTTTTTTTCTAGGTAAATAGGTATTTTATTTTTTTAGTTTTTATATTTTTCAAAGCAACTTTTTATTGAAGTGTAGTTGATTTACAGTGTTGTATTAGTTTCAGGTGTACAGCAAAGTGATTGTTATACATATACTTCTATTCTTTTTCAGATTCATTTTCGTTGCAGGATATTATAAGATATTGAATATGGTTCCCTGTGCCATAGAGTAGGTCCTTGTTGTTTATCTATTTTATATATAGTAGTGTGTATCTGTTAATCCCAAACTTCTAATTTATCCCTCCCCCAAGTTTCCCCTGTGGTCACCATAAATTTGTTTTCTATGTCTGTGAGTCTATTTCTGTCTTGTAAATAAGTTCATTTGTATCATTTTTTGTATCATTCCATGTATAAGTGATATCATATGATATTTGTCTTTCTCTGACTTCTCTTAGTGTGATAATCTCTAGGTCCATCCATGTTATTGCAATGTACTTTTTAAAAAATGTTTTTATTTTATATTGGAACATAGTTGATTAACACTGTTGTGTTAGTTTCAGGTGTACAGCAAAGTGATTCAGTTATACATATACATGTATCTATTCTTTTTTGAATTCTTTTCCTATTTAGGTTATTACAGAATATTGAGCAGAGTTCCCTGTGCTATACAGTAGGTCCTTGTTGATTATCTATTTTAAATATAGTAGGTGTACATGTCAATCCCAGACTCCCAATCTATCCCTCCCCCCGCTTACCCCCAGGTAACCATAGTTGTTCTCTAAGTCTGTGAGTCTGTTTCTGTTTTGTAAATAAGTTCATTTGTATAATTTTTTAAAGATTCTGCATATAAGAGACATCATATGATATTTGTCTTTCTCTGTCTGACTTAATCACTTAGTATGATAATCTCCAGGTCCATCCATGTTGCTACACATGGCATTATTTCATTCTTTTTAATGGCTGAGTAATATTCCATTGTATATATGTACCATATCTTCTTTATCCATTCATCTGTCGATGGACATTTAGGTTGCTTCCATGTCTTGGCTATTGTAAATAGTGCTGCAATGAACAGTGGGGTGCATGTATCCTTTCGAACCATGTTCTTCTCTGGATATATGCCCAGGAGTGGGATTGCTCAAATTGCCTGTGTTTAAATCCAGTCCTACTGCTTTTGAGTCCTGTGCCTTTGGACAAAGTACCTAAATTCTCTGTCTCCTAGTTTCTGTCTGGACAATGAGGGTAATGATAGTGCCAATGAGTTAAAACCCATGATGTACCTTGGACATTACCTGGCACAGTACAATCACTTGAAAAGGTTCATGTGATTATTGGCAGCTGTGATAGTGTAGCTATAATGATATTGATGGTGTAATTGATGAAGAGGACAGGAAAAACTACCTACTTCAGGACGGGTACAAAGCTTTTCCTTGCTTTTTGGATCTATCAATGGACACTGTCCCTCAGCCATTGTAGCAGACTCAGCTGCAACTGGGGACAGTGACATTATTGGTGTGACACTTACATGCAAACTGAACCTTGTATAGTTAGAACTTGAATTTATTCAGGTGTCCACTCAAATGTCACCACCTCGGTGATGCCTTCTGTCACCACTGAATCTAAAGTGAGCACCTGTTCACTTACTACCTCATAACCCTATAGTAGTTATTACTATCCTATATTTCCTAGTTTGTTTCATTCACTCATTGGCTTATCATTTAACCAATATGTATTGCATTCCTACCATGTGCCAGGCATTGTCTTAGTTACTGGAGACATAAGGATGACAAAACAAGAGAAAGTCCTGGTCCTCATGGGACTTATATTCTAATGGGCAAGGTAGATTAAAAACAAATAAATAGGTTAAATATATGGTAAATTTCATATGTCAGATGGTGAGAAACGCTATGCAGAGAAACAAAGAAGTGCTGGACTGGAGTGGTGGGTTTGCAATTCTATATAGTGTGTGCAGGGAAGGCCTCCCTTAGGGCTCACAGTTGGGCAGAGATCTGAAGAGAGTGATATATGTGGATATCTGGGTGAGGAGTGCTCTTAAGTATTGGGAGTAGCAAGTGCAAAGGGTCAGAGGTACAAAATTTACTTGTATTCATGTAATGGTAAGGAAGCGGGTGTGGCAGGGATGAAACAGATAAGGGGACATGTATCAGTTAGCTTTTGCTGCATAATAAGCCACCTCAAAGCTTAGTGGTTTAAAACAATGACCATTCATTTAGCTTAGTAACCTATTTGTGGGCATTTGGCTGGGCTCAGCTGGGCAGTTCTTCTGCTGGTCTTGACGGGGCTCACTCATGTGTCTCTGGCAGCCATCAGGAAGCTGAGTGCTGATTGGCCTTGGGGACCACAGGCAGGATGGCCAGTCTCTGGTCCACATTGATATTCTTCCAACAGGTTATTGGATGCTTGTACATATGGCGGGTCACTTCTGCCACATTCGGTTGGTCAAAGCAAGTCCCATGGCCAATCCCAGATTCAACGGGTGGGGAACTGGCCCCACGTCTTGATGGGACAAACTGCCAAGCACTGTGGCCATTTTTTTGCGATCTACCCTGAGGAGAGTGGCAGGGCATGAGGTCAGAGAGGAGTGCAGCCTTGCAAGCTGTAAATGTAAGTTTGTATTTTATTCATAATGTAAGTTGTAAATGTAAGCTGGAAAGCCATCTGAGGCTTTGGAGCAGAACTTTGACATATCTGAATTAATAATTGAAAAGTATTTCTCTGGCTGCTCTGTGGAGAAGAGATCATAAAGGGGCAAAGTGGAAGTTGAATGTCCAGTTAGGAGGCTGTTGCAATAATCTTAAGTGAGACTTGGTGGCAACTTGAATTAGGGTGGAAGCAGTGAAAGTGGTAAGAATTGACCACATTCTAGATATATGTTGGAAGCCATCCCCTGCTTATTCTCGCTCTCTATCATCTTGAGTGAAAGCTCCCTGTGGGCAAGGAATGTTTTATTTTCCACAGTTTTCTCAGCACCTAGGACCATGGCTGCCACATGGTGGATGTTCAATACATACTTGTTGAACGAGTGAATGAGTAAATGAATCTGCTGGACTTTAGATTTCCAAGGTGACCTTACAGAAAGAAATGGAGCCCCGTTCTCAGAAACTCCTCCAGGGGCCCCACTGGCTCTAGGATGCCCATGGATGCCACTCAGGTGCAGGCCCTGCTGTTGTCCTCGGACCATCTGCTGGGAGGGCATGGTCCTTGAGTTAAGCACTTAGTGGCAGAAGTATGGACATAAAGCCTAAGGGAATCCATTTGTGAAGGGTTATTTAGGACACAGTACCTTTTAAGCTAGTTCATTTTACTTCATTTCATTCTGCATGTTTATTTGAATCTGTGGGTTGAGTTTTTATTACTATAAATAGAAGTAATAAAACACAGAGCCTTGGGTTTCTTTGCCTTAGAGGAATAACTGGTGAAATAAACTCAGAATTGGAGGATTCTTAAAAGGTATTGTCAGCAGTCAGTAAACATAATTGTTTTGTTGGCTGATAGGACTTCAACATCCCAAAACGTATAGTCTTCATGGGTAGGCATCCTTTAACATTTTAAAATCTCAAGGCTTCCAATCTTCACGGCTCTGGGAGTTTGGATTAAAATCAATTTTTTTCTAAGCTCTGTGTATAATGTCAGTGATGCTTCCTGCATGATCTCTCCCCACCTTGTACCAGAGAGGACATAGTAGCCTCTTCAGGACTTCATGTTTCTTCTCTTGCTCCAGACCTCAGCCCCCAACAGCTCAAGGCTTTTGTTCCCTGGTTGTTTCTTCTCTTTACGGACTCTTCAGCATCTCCTCTTCGATTAGATTATTTCCGAGAGTAGTTGTATAGAGTTCTATAGTCTCCTCCCCCCATTCTAAGAAACAGAACAGAAAAAGCAAAAGCTAACAAATAAACCTTCCTTTGACCCACTCAGCTACTGCTCTCTTTTTCTTTCCCATCACACTCCTTAAAAGTATTGCCCAGGCTTCCCTGGTGGCGCAGTGGTTGGGAGTCTGCCTGCCAATGAAGGGGGACACGGGTTCGAGCCCTGGTCTGGGAAGATCCCACATGCCTCAGAGCAACTAGGCCCGTGAGCCACAACTACTGAGCCTGCGCGTCTGGAGCCTGTGCCCCGCAACAAGAGAGGCCGCGATAGTGAGAGGCCCGCGCACCGCGATGAAGAGTGGCCCCTGCTTGCCACAACTAGAGAAAGCCCTCGCACAGAAACGAAGACCCAACACAGCCATAAATAAATAAATAAATAAATAAATAAATAAATAAATAAACAAACAAACAAACCTTCCCTCTACTTAAAAAAAAAAAAAAAAAGTATTGCCCATGATTAACTGTTTCTACCTCTTCACTTCCCTGTCATTCTTCAACCCACTCTAAGCAAGATTCTTCTTCTGCTACTTTCCTGAGACTGTTCTTGACAAACCCAGTCATGGCCTGGAAGAGGGGTCTTCAGACATCCCAGAACATGGCACGGTGGGCACTGCACTCTTCCTTTCTTCTATTGCTCTTGATTCCTCTCTCCTGGATTCTTATCTCTCTGACTGCTTTGTTTTGTTTTGGTTTTCATCCTGGTTCTTCCTTCTCTATCGAATATGGTAATTCTTTCATGCTCATAAATCTAACTACCGACTTGATATCTCCACTTGAATGTTTAATGGGAATTTCAAACTACATGTCTATAACAGAACTCTTGGTCTTTCCCCTCAAACCTTGTCCTCCTCCAGTCTCCCCATCTCCATGTGCTGTGCCCCCATTCACTTGCCTTCTCAAGCCACCATCTGGCCCGAGTCATGGCCACCTCTTATTTGGACCAGTTGAATGACCTTTTACATGGATTTTCTACTTCTCTCCTGTTCAGATCCATTCTCTGCCTATATGGCAGTGAAGGAAACATCACCCCCTGCCTTAAAACCCTTCAGTGGTTGGTTCCCCTGTGAGCTTGGAAGAAAACCTCAGTCCTTAAAAGGACTCACAGGCTCTGCCTGACCCAGGCCATGCCTGCATCTTCGAGCTTCTTTCACATTACTTGTATGTTCACCTGCCATATTTCATCTACGGTTCTACGTGTTCCTCAAAATCCCCCCAGGTGCTCAGTGCTTTTCCCTTTGCCATGCACACCTGTCCCCCGGCTCTTCTTCTGATGAATTCTTTATCCTGAGACCTGAGACCCATCCCTCAGGTCTCAGGATAAAGAGCCTTTTGATTGAAGAGGCTTCCCTGAACCCCTAAACCCAGATGAGTACTTTCTACTTTCCTCCTTCAGAGCAGCCTGTGCTTTCCCATAGTAAGTGTCACAATGTATAGTTACATGCCACTTTCTTTGTGCCATTTTTGTTCTAATGTCTGCATCTTCTGCTAGCCTGTAAGCATCACATATGCAGGATCTTGCCTGTTTTTTCACCAACGCACGTCCCACGTCAGACACCTAGTAAGCACTAAGTTATAGGATGAACGAGTGAGTTTTATTTCCTAGTTTATTTTGGAAGAAAGCAGTCATCAGTTTCCTTGGGCCTATGACCTTCCTGAGGGACCAAGTCCGCATGTGGGTGTGACTGTGCTCTGTTGCTTTGTGTAGAGCACTTCCTACATGTATGTTGTTTTTTCCGGATGTATAAATGGAAGTTAGTTCAGGACTGCAAAGAAAGAAGCTGGTCCTGAAGCATATCTACCCAAATGAATCAGTTTAAGAAAAGTTTGCATCATTTTATCAGATGGCTTTAAAAGGTTAGTGAGTCAACATGCCAAATGGGTATGCAGTCAGGAATAAATAATTCACAGCATCCCAAATGAGCCATGTTACAGCACAGCTGATTCAGTCATATTTTATTTATTTATGGATTGAAAGAAATCAATTTGAGATTTCCAGAGCAATCCTGGTATCCTGGTGCTTACCCACTTCCCCTCCTCTGTGTGTTAAGTTAGGTGGTTCTTTTCAGATGGAAGAGCTGTAAAACTCATCCTCTCTCTTGCTGTTATTACCTCTCTGGTAAGATCCCCACTGCCGGTGCCACTGCAGTGTTTGTGCATTTGTCCTTCTCAGTGTAATTCTGACTTGCAATTTAAATAATTGCTTTGAGGTTCTAATCACCAGAATGACATTTACATTAGAGTTTAGTTCTTCTCCATTATCTGTGTCCTCCTTAAATGTCCTAGCTGGACAATGTCAGCTCTTTTCCTTGAGCTTTTATCCCTGTGCCTGAAAAAAGTCTTAGCACTTCCTACTGTCTGACCCTTCATGAGGTGATGGGACTCTGAGAAAGCAACTTCTATTATAAGAGTGCTTTTGGGAATTTTACCCAAATTCAATTTCTTAAACATTTGTCCCTAGGTTTAGATAGTTTTGTTTAAATTTCCAGAGCCATGAAAATTACAAGCCTTGAGATTTTAAAATGTTAAAGGATGCTATTCATGAATACCATTTGTTTTGGGATGCTGAAGTCCTGTTCATCATTGCATGAAGTGATACCTTTGAGTTCTTTCCAAATATTTCAGAATGTGATATCGTTGTGCACGGTAGCATAGTAGCTTTTACTTGTCATTCCAGTAACCTAAGATTAATTTTTCTAAAGTCCTTATAGGATCTTTTTATTCTGTCAAAGTAGACAGAGTACAGTCAGTGGTTCAGTATTGCTTTCTTTGAGGAGTTCATATGGTAGCAGAAGTGATTTTCTAAATCACCTGTAATATCAGTCCTCTGCAATTTGGGGGTAGAGGTTACAGGGAACTAAGCCATTGGAGGTACTCAGAGTTGTTTGATGAAATCATAAGCATGGAAAAGCAGGCAATCCCAGCTCCCTGTTAGACGGGGCACGTGTCATGGAGGTAGTGTAGTGAGTGCAGTACATTGCCTGGTGAGAGGGAATCAGTCCCAGGCTCTAGGCACCAAAGTGCGGTCAGTTTGATTTCTTACGGATAGATTCAACTTTGTGATTGCTGACAGACAGATAAGATTGAGGACACTAACGTAAAGAATACTCTTCATTGGCTTGACATAATGAAACATAAAGAGGATGATTTTATTTGCTGCCTGCAGTGTCTCTATTGGCGGTCATTAACAAGTACATTTCTGAAGGCGAGAATCATGCCACTAAACTTTTGCCATCTCACTGTAAATGATGCTCAGCCTCACAAAATGCATGCAAAATGCATGTCAAACTGTGCTTCCTTTTCCCACAGAGGAACCTGCAATACCGATCTCAACCCAATTGTTTATACTGAAATTTTCCCAGAAAGGAAGATGAGGTTTAAAAAAACTAAACAAGCTCCAAGTTTCAGTTTAACTGATAACAAGATTTTTATATCACTCTTTTTATTCCGTCCCTCTTACCGAATTTGTTAAAAATTCCAGATGACTCCTAATTTGCATGCTTCCTGCAAATGCTTCTTTTAAGAAGCAGTATTCTCTTTGCTTGTCATTGCTTCTGTCCTCTCCTCTACCTTCCTGGGCTCTTGATTCAGATTTACTGATGAGTTCATTCTTCTCTCCTAAACTCATGAGGCTGTGACATCAAGCTGCACTTGACAGTGCTCCTCACCTGAGGAGAAAGCCAGCAGCACAAAATACACAATTCAGGGAAGCACAGGAAGAGGATCTAAGTGCATGCTGAATGCAAGTGTTATGACGGAAATGGATGAATTAAGGAATGAGAGGGCCCTCATTACAAAATAATGGTTTAAATTCGACTCACAACTTTTATCATAAGAAATAGGTTGAGTAAATATTTCATTTCAAGTTATGCTCATTGCAAAATGCCCTTTACAAAGTCCCACCTCAGCCTCCATTAAAAATGTTACTGCAGAGTCAAGACTCACAATCTTATTCATGACCTTCACTGATGACAGGAATTTATTCACTGCAAAAGGATGAAATAATCACAACGGGGTAAGCCATGGTGTGCAGGTAAATGCCATAGAGAAATACCATCAACTAGAAAAGCTTAGACTAATGGCTTTTGATTCCACAACACAGGTCTTTTTTTCTTCTTAAAAGAACAATCCAAGTAGTCAAAGTAGATTTAATCAAGGGAAAATACGAGAAAACACATTGTATTTCATTTTCATATTTATAATTATGGCAACCATGTCTTCCTGATAATAAAAGACTTCCAAGAATGTCAGCCCTTGTGCACATGCCAGAAGGTCTTCCATATCTACTGTTTGGGCAATGTGACACTTCTGGACCAAAAAGGGAGATTACTACTCAAGAGTAATGATGCTTTCCTGGAGACAACCAAGCTGGAAGTAAGAAAAAAGGGCATGTTGGCAATCGACCTACAAACCTAATCACTGAACAAATGAAACACAAAAAATCTTTTTCAGATTTTAGCCTCTTTCTGTATTTTTTTCTTGAGTTGCATAAATCTCGGTTTACATATTAAAACCAAGATTTCTGTTAACTTTTAATTCTTGCACTATAAACCAGCTCTGTGAAAAACTAAGATAACAGCCTTCTTTTGAAAATAAAAATATGCTCTTGAAATAAAGTATTGTTATTAGGAGGGAGGATTGTATTTTTAAAAATTTTTCAAAGACATCATGGTGCTGAGATTTTTAAAATTAAAGTATAGTTGATGTGCAATATTATATAAGTTACAGGTATATAATATAGTGGGTCACAATTTTTAAAGGTTATACTCCATTTATAGTTATTATAAAATATTGGATATATTCCTTGTGCTGTATATTACATCCTTGTATCTTATTTATTTTATATATATTAATTTGTACCTCTTAATTCCCTATCCCTACACTACCCCTTCCCCACTTCTCTTTCCCCACTGGTCACTACTAGTTTGTTCTCTATATCTGTGAGTCTGTTTCTATTTTGTTATATTCACTAGTTTCTTGTATGTTTTACAGTCCACATATAACTGATATCATATGGTAGTTATCTTTCTCAGTCTAACTTATTTCACTTAGCGTAATGCCCTCCACGTCCATCCATGCCGTTGCAAATGTCAGGATTTCATTCTTTTTTATGACTGAGTAGTATTCCATTGTGATATTCATTCATCTGTGGATGGACACTTAGGTTGCACCCATGTCTTGGCAATTGTAAATAATGCTGCTATAAACATTGGGGGGCATGTATCTTTTTGAAATAGTGTTTTCATTTTTTTTTTTCAGATATATACCCAGGAGTGGAATTGCTGGGTTATATGGTTGTTCTATTATTAGTTTTTTGAGGAATTTCCATACTGTTTTCCATTGTGGCTGCACCAATTTACATTCCCACCAACAGTGTAGGAGGGTTTCCTTTTCTCCACACCCTCTCCAATATTTGTTATTTGTGTTCTTTTTGATGACAGCCATTCTGACGGGTGTGAGATGATATCTCATTGTGGTTTTAATTTGCATTTCCCTGATGATTAGTGATGTTGAGCATCTTTTCATGTGCCTGTTGGCCATCTGTATGTTCTCTTTGGAAAAATGTCTATTCAGATCTTTTGCTCATTTTTTAATCAGGTTTTTTCTTTTTTGATGTTGAGTTGTATGAGCTGTTTATATGTATTGGATATGAACCCCTTATCAGTCACATCATTTGTAAATATTTTCTTCCATTCAGTAGGTTGTTTTCTTTGTATTGTTGGTGGTTTCCTTTGCCATGCAAAAGCTTTTAAGTTTAATTAGGTACCATTTGTTTATTTTTGCTTTTATTTCCTTTGCTTTAAGAGTGGGATCCAAAAAATATTGCTGAGATTTATGTCAAAGAGTGTTCTGCCTATGTTTTCCTCTACGAGTTTTATGGTTTCTGGTCTTACATTTAGGTCTTTAAGCCATTTTGAGTTTATCTTTTTATACCATGTGAGAAAATGTTCTAATTTCCTTCTTTTTCATGTAGCTGTCCAGTTTTCCCAGTATCATTTATTGAAGAGACTGTCTTTTCTCCATTGTATATTCTTGCCTCATTTGTTGTAGATTAATTGACCATAAGTACGTGGGTGTACTTCCGGGCTCTCTATTTGCTTCATTGATCTGTGTGTCTGTTTCTGGGGCAGTACCGTGCTGTTTTGATTACTGTAGCTTTTGTAGTATAGTTTGAAGTCAGGAAGCATGATATCTACAGCTTTGTTCTTTTTTCTCAAGATTGCTTTGGGAATTCAGGGTCTTTTGTGGTTCAGTATAAATTTTAGGTTTATTTGTTCTATTTCTGTGAAAAATGTCATGGGTATATTGATAGGAATTGTGTTAAATCTGTAGATTGCTTTGGGTAGTATGGACATTTTAACAATATTAATTTTTCCAATACAGGAACACAGTATATCTTTCCACTTCTTTGTATCATATTCAAATTTCTTCATCAGTGTGTTATAGATTTCATAGTACAGGTCTTTCACCTCCTTGGTTAAGTTTATTCTAGGTATTTTATTCTTCTTGGTGAGATTTTAAACATGATTTTTTTCTTGCTTTCTCTTTCCAATACTATATTATGTGGAAATGATGAGAGTTGGCATTCTTGTCTTATTCTTGATTTTAGAGCAAAGACTTTCAGTTTTTCACTGCTGAGTATGATGTTAGCTTTGGGTTTGTCATAAATGGCCTTTATTGTGTTGAGATATGGTCCCTCTATACCAACATTGATGAGAGTTTTTATTATGAATGGATGTTGAAGTTTGCCAAACGCTTTTTTCTGCTTCTATTGAGATGATCATGTGATTTTTATCCTTCTTTTTGTTAATGTGCTATATCACATTAATTGATTTGTAAATATCAAACCGTCCTGGCATCCCTGGAATAAATTCCACTTGATCATGGTGTATTATCCTATTTATATGTTGTTGGATTTGGTTTGCTAAGATTTTGCTGAGGATTTTTGCATCTATATTCATCAGAGATAATGGCCTGTAATTTTCTTTTTATGTAGTGTCTGTGTCTTTGGTTGTGGTATCAAGGTAATGGTGACCTCATAGGATGAATTTGGGAGTGTTCCATCCTTTTCAACTTTTTGGAATAGTTTGATAAGGATAGATATTAGCTCTTATTTAAATGTTTTGTATAATTCCCCTGTGAAGCTGTCTGGTCCTGGGCTTTTTTTTACTGAGAGTAATTTTTATTACAAATTCAATTTCACTACTAGTGAACAGTTTTCCAGTTGTTTATTTCCTCCTGATTTGGTTCCGGCAGGTTTTTGTTTCTAGAAATTTGAACATTTCTTCTAGGTTGTCCAATTTGTTGGCATGTAACTGTTCATATTATTCTTTAAAATTTTTTTTGTATCTATGTGGTATTAGTTGTTATTTCTCCTCTTTCATTTCTTATTTTGTTTATTTGGGTCGTCTCTCCCTTCTTGACGAGCCTGACTCAAGGCTTATCACTTTTGTTCATCTTTTCAAAAAATGTGACTCTTGGTTTCACTGATCTTCTCTATTGTTTTGGGGGCCTCTGTTTTATTTATTTCCTCTCTGATCTTTATTATATTTTTTCTTTCAGCTGACTTTGGGCTGTGTTTATTCTTGTTCTAATTCCTTTAGATGGCAGCCTAGGTTGTATATTTGAGATTTTCCTTGTTTCTTGAGGTAGGCTTTCTAAGTGCTTCTTTTTTTTTTGACCTCTAATATTCTCTAGTTCAAATAAATATCTGTTTAATATTATATAGTTTTATTTTATTGTATTATAATTGTGCATTCATATATGAAAAATGCTGGTCTTCACCCACAACTAGTAGCCCACATATAAGCAGTGGAAAAGTGCAGTAGATGGCTGGGCTATATGGTTTTCTTCAACTACATCTGGTCTCCTTTGAGTCCAGTGACAGGATGTAATGATGCACTTGTGCAAAACAATCTTAAAAGTATGGAAACTGAATTCTGTGGTCTCGGTCTCAGTTAGTGTCCTAAACAATATTCTTTGTCTTATCATTTCTGTCTTCTAAAGGAGGCCTTTAAAATTGCATATATTATAAATTTTCTAAATTAATAAAAATATATGAATATAATTTGCCTAGTTTTTTAGAGATCTGTGAAGAAAATATATTCCCTAAATGGAACGTCAATGGTATGTTATACCAGTGGTCCTGGAAAAAAGAAAGTGGCACTTGCTGTTTTTGCCTGTTGGATTAAACATGCCTGGGCCTGCCTTCTCTCAGGGCTCAGCTGGTGAATTTCTGGGAACTCTGTCTTTTTTACAGTTAATAGCTAGATGCAGTTCATTGAGCACTTCTGTTCCAGGGATGCCGCTAAGCATTTTATGAAAATTATCTCCTGTGATGCTCACAACAATCCTATGAGGTAGGTATTATTATCCTGTTTTGCAAATGAGGAAACTGAGGCTCTGAAAGGTCAAGCAAATTTTCAAGGTTATGTAGGAAATAGCAGAATTAGGACTCTCATTGAGGCTGGACCACACTGAGGCTTGTGATGTTAACCATCATCAACACCAGGAGGAGGACACAGGTATGTGGTCATAAACACACACACACTCACACACACGTATACACGTGTGTGTCGACTGAAGAAAAACGCACAACATAAAAGTTGTGAGTTAAGTTTTATTTGGGGACCTTACTGAGGACTGTAGCCCAGGAGCCAGCCTTTCAGATAGCTCTGAGGAACAGTTCCAAAGAGGTGAGGAAGGAGCCAGGGTATATAGGAGTTTTTGCTGAAAAAAACACGCTGTCAAACATCAAAAATACTGCTAATCACACAAAAATGATTATAGTGATTTTCTATGTATGGGAGATGCAGGAGTCTAGACTCATTGAAATTGTTTCTTAGATATGCATCTTAACTATCTAGGGCCAGTATCCAGAATATAGATCATTTCCTGTTTTTCTTCATTCTGCATTCCCCTCAGGGCACACCAGTGGATGCCACTGCAGGGGCTGATGGCTTGATGGTGGGCAACAGTGGTAGTTTACTGGAGTGGCTGGCAGTGTTCCCTTTTCATGGGCACGCACACACACAGACACACACACAGACACACACACACTACACGCACGCTCTCTCCGTAGAGCTCTTTATGCAGAGTTCTGTTTCTGCACCTGCAGGAGAGACACAGGCCAGAGCACACTCTTCTCATGTGCCTCAGCTACCAGGAAATACATGGGCCTTGTTTTGTGGTGCCTGCTCTCTTGGGCCACTTCAACTCCGAATCTCTCACTTTGCAGCCCCCTCTTCACCCTCCCTCCCCTGCCCCAGGCCACTGGGGCTTATGGAAGTGAACAGATCTGATCCTCTGTGCCCCTCCTTTTCTCCTTCTGGAGCTTGTCCTGCATAGGGACAGTTCTGCCACCGCAGGTCCCCCTTCTCTTCCCTGATAGATGTTAAGACAGGACCTTCCAAGTTCTGCATCTGTCACTGCAGCCCTGGGCCTGCCCTCCCTCTCCAATCTCTTAGCTCTAACTTGCCCAGATTTAGGCTTTATTTCTTTTAGTGGGGAGGCGCATTTAATATTGTTGTAGCTATTTAATAATTTATTAATTATTTGGGGATACAGGTTGCCTTATTTCACTGTTTGCAAAGTATGCTTAGTTTCAGTCATTCATTCCTGCTTTCAATTACAAAACTTTTGTCAAAGAAGTTTGTTGAAGAATAAATTATTGTTTAATAGGGATATAACCTCCTAAAAAGCAATAATGTGGTAATCTAATTTACAAGAAAATCAATAGTACTTCCCTCAAGCCCTTCTCTTTTCTCTAAACCACTTAGTTTATTTTTTTCACTCTAAGCATTTCTTGGGGGAGGGAAAGCTGTAGAAAAGTTGCCTTCACATCTCCTATCAGATAAATCCTGTTTATAAGTAAAATGGCTTAAAAGCTAGTTTAGCTGTCATATGAATAATTTCATATTCATTCCTTCTGTAATGTGCATCATTTTGGAATGTTTTTCAGGATAGACAGAGATTTCCTAAGAAGAAGTACAGGAGCAGCTTTGTGAAACATCTGACCTGCAACCAGGTCCCTGGCCAGGGTCGAGGGTCCTCCCCGAGCTGCCTCTGACATTGTGGGGCAGGTGGTTTCTGCCACTCTCATAAGTAATGGGCTGTCTCCGTGGGACTGGCAAGAAAGAATTAAGAGTGAATAAATAGTACATTAGCCCATAGGAGTGAGAAGATGACCCAGTTGGAGACAGCGAGAGGTTTCAGGATGAGTTCAGAGGCATCATGGCAGAGTAACAGGATGGCTGGACCAATGCCAGCAGTCACATTGCTGACCCGCCAGCCAGCTCGTGGCCTCGCCCAGCAGTTTACTTCTCTACGTGGACCACTCTTTCCCTTCCGTAAAATAAAGGGCCTCTGAAGAGCTTTCTGCCTCCTTCCAAATGTGTCTTTATGAGGACAGGTTTTCAGATATGTATGTTCAGATCTGGAATAGGCTGATGTCTCTCCTCAGTAGACACATTTTTTTTTCATACGTGCCCATCATTTCTCCCAGAACCAGACTGATTTTGCTTTTCTCTCTTATCTGAAGAGCTATCCATTCTGCAGAACAGCACAGTCATTTAGTTTGTAAGGTAGTTTCCCTCTCTGATTTGCCTAATCCGGAAGCTGTTTGGTGTCAAAATATTAGAATTATCCTAACATTTCTGAATAGCTTTCTTCCAATTCCTAATCAAAAACAGAAAAGGCCAGCTGCTTTTACTAATCCGGGTTATTTCTGTGAATGGAGACACAGTGCAGGATGACCATACAGTTATTGATGTAACAGTGACCTTGGCTGTGGCCTTGGATGAGGGTAGCTCAGCCTGTCTGTCCATCTATCCATTTATCCATCCATCCATCCATTTATCTGCCTATCACCCATCCATCTACCCATCCATCCTTCCTTCCTCCCTTCCGCCCTCTATCGCTCCCTCGTTTGTTTCCATGCATCCCTATCTAGCCCATGTTATAAAGAAATCTTTCCTTAAGCAACATGCTTTTCCTTCCTTTATCAATGCTTCATTGAATCATCTATCCCTCATTTCAAAAATTAGCATCCTGTGTCACAATATAGCTGTAGCTTATTTCATGCAGGACCACAAGGAATTTGAATTTGTGTTTGATTAGGCACCTTGAGCGTGTCAGCGTATCAGTCACCATCTGACATTATCCTCCCTGCACTGTTTCTCATGCATTTTCTGGCTGAGTCACCATGTAATGCAGTTTGCTGGCTGATGAGATGCCCCGTGACACACTTTGGACATCACTGCTGTTAGGTTTCCCAGGAAATTAAGTGCAATTATCTTGAAAAGAATCAGGCTCTTTCCCCCTCATTTCTTTTTAAAGATAAGCATGCTTTAAGTTCAGAAGAGAGTACAACTAAAACAGCCACAATCCAAACACAGCATCTATTTTAGTCTTACGTGTGATAAACTAGGGTTTCTTGACCTTGGCACTATCGACATTTTGGGCCTGGTTGAGAACTACACTAGAAAGTTACAGTGCCTTTGGGGTCCTTTCATGCTGTCAAAACAAATCACTCACATAAAGAGAAAAAGCAAAACTAAGTCTCCTTCACTGACCCAATGTGAGTTCTGTTGATGTGCCAGGCACTGTACCAAGTAACAAGGACTCAGTCAGACATCCGTAAGGTCCCATCCCTGCCTGCACAGAGCTCACAGTGAGGTCAGGGAAGCAGGCGTGTAAACAGATAATCATGTATCAGCATGACTTAATAGGGAGAAAGTTAGTCATATTGCTGGATGTTCTGTATCTATCAGATTGTTCTCTATCTATCGCTTATCACTTCTCAAATGGTTCCTCGGGGGTTCTGCAGACACAGCCTTACTTTAAATTGGGCACCACAGAAACATCCCTTGTTCATTTCCCCACCTTGGAGCCTTGCTTAGGTCGCTCCTGCCTGGAAGGTCTTAATCTCAGACTTGTACATCTCCATATTCTCCCTGCCATTCATAGGCAGGCCAATCTCCTCCAGGAAGCCATTCTAGATTGCTTGAGTTTGTATTGATGTCTGCCCACCAAACTCCCATTATGAAACTCACAGTCTCTTCTGCACAGTTTATGGCTTAACTGCATGCTGCATTATTTGATCCCCCTCTGTTTCCCATGTATTGGTCTCATCACTCAAGTAGATTATGGGCTATTTGAGGTGGAAACCAGGTCTTATATTGGAATATTTACGTTAATGGTCTAAGAAGTCACTATTTGACTGCTATTGGCTTGCAAAACTAGGTGTGGGAATTGAACTCAAATCTATTAGAAAAGATGAGTGAAAGATAAAATGAAATTAAAGCAAAACCTGTAGCCAAAGAGTGAGAGCTGCTTGGTCTTCTCTCTGGCACGTTCTTTTCTGCCTAATGAACCCCTACTGATGCTTCCAAACCCCAGAGCACATTACCTCCTTCTTTATGCTTTTGTGGCTCCCTATTATGAAGGCTGTCTCTGCTCTGCACTTGGAGAACGCTGTGTGCACAGATGTGGTTGCTGGGAGATGCCCTGCGGGCACCTGTCATGTGTCTCTTCCTCACTGGACACTCAGGTATCCAGAACAGGGCCTGACATATCTCACAGTAGTGTCCCATCCTGTACTTCTGCCTGGCCTGGCAAATAGCAGGTTCTCAATTAAAATGTGAACAAATGACCTCAAGTTTAAGCAAAGGGAAGCTCTCTTTAGTGAGGAAAAGCTTCTTCTTTATTATTCCTATAAAACCTTTATGATGGGAAAACTACGAGACGGTGAGGAATTCCAGGAACTAGTAGGAAGCATTCATCTGTTTGTTTTGTTCAAAATATTGCTCAAAGTAAAGAATAAAATATAAGAAGATATCATAGCTATTCTTCCCACCACTCACCTCCCCCTTACTTGCGATTAATGAGTTGCCAAATCTTGCTTAAGGAATTTATAGTTTCTTATGTCAGTGGAAAGGATTTTTTGCACTTAAGCAAAGTGTTATGTTAACCGTGGCAGGATGTCAGGAAATGGGTCACGGTTTGAGGTGTATCTGGGAGCTGGGTGGGGTAGCCGTCCCCAGACACACTGGTGATCGTTCTCCATCAGACTTCCTCTAGGAACATCTAAAAATGGAGGGCTCAGGGTTTCCCTGTCTCAGAGAAGCTTTCAATTAAGGCTCTTTTGCCTTTGGAATAATAATTATAGCTCCCTGAGCACCGGCTGTGTACCCAGGCACTGTGGTATGTGTGACAGGACTAGGAAGCATCCTGTCACCTTCAGACCTCGCTCTTTCTTGTAATTATCTAACAGCCGTTGCCTGATGGGGTACAGTGCAACTCCATAGCCAATCCTGGAAGCCCCTCATGAGCTGGCCCGCACCGCCTGCCAACATGAATTCTACTCTCCAGTGACAATAAAAATCTCACTATTTCCAAAATATGCTAGCTCCTTTGCACATGCTTCTTTGTGCCTGCCCTTCCCATCTCTCTGCCAAATCTTCAGCATACTTTCTTTCCACCGAGCCCTTTTTTTTAACCTAAACTTTTAAACTCAGCTCACTTGTCCTGGAAGCCTTATGTATTTCTTTTTCTATTTGTGAGTGATCCCATGAGAAAAAGACTTTTTCCTCAGTCTAATGCCTTCTGTAGGGCCCGGCACATACCAGGCAGCCGGTAAGTAAGTATATGTTGAATGAACAACATATACATGTCAGAAATTTAAAGGCGGCAGAATCCCATGCACCTTTGCGTTGGTGGTGTCACCCCACAGTGAGACTTCTCTAACCAAGAACTGAGGCAAAGCCCAGTTTCACGCAGTAGACACTGCATGTTCAATGCTCAGTTTGATGGGCTCTGTCTTCCGTGTTACTGATTCACCAGCTTCATTGTCTTACAGCCGCTGGTTCAGAGTCTAGAACCCAGTTAAGGAAGGAGAGCTAGGTATGGAGGTGTCAGTACACAGTTATTCTGAGACAACTATGTCAGATGTCACTTTATACTGAAGAACACTGAGGTCCTTATGAGAAGAATAACTCACTTGGTCAAAGAGCCAATTCACAGCTCTTTGTTTGAACCAGCACATTATACTGCCTCCCCATAGCCAAGGAAAACCACTATGTAAAGACTCTGCATAAATTACACAGAAGAGGGGACCTTGACTCGTGCTATGGTCCTTAATTACCAAGGGTGCTCTTCTGACCACCAGGAGAATATACAGTGTTTGGTCTTGTTGATGAAAATAATAAATAAACAATCTATAATAAGAATAGAAAAGAGTTTATTTGAGGCAAACTGAGGAGTATATCCCAGGAGACACCCTCTCATATAACTCCAAGGAGCTGCTCCAGAGAAGCGTGGTTTTCAGCACAGTTTTGTATCTTGTCAGAAGAAAAAACGTGAAACAAGTCAGGGATACATTCCTTCAAGGTTTCAAGAAAAACAGACCAGCACATACATAGCCAGACAGTATGGCCTTGGCACCTGGGAAGACAGTCTTATTATCAAAGAAGTACCAGCATTGGCATCCAGGAAGGGAGACATTTAAACTTTATTTTTAACCTGGACATTCTTTACTTCTGGTCAGTGCACCCTTTTCTTTAATAATTAAAGCAGGTGCACAATGTATGTTTGATGGGCCACAAACAGGATGTTTTAGTTAGCATAAAATTCATATTAACTCATGTGTAAGCCAGAATGACTTCCCCATACCTCAATATGTGAAAATTTATTTTATCAGTCCACATGAACTGAGTATTTCAAATGGGAAGGTAGTTGCTTTCCATGAAAATTCTGTTCCAAAAACAAGGTTGAAAACAGTTAACAGCCCACTGAGAGTTTTAATAAGCTCCTTTAGCAAAGGTAGCTTTCAACTCCTTGTGGAGAGAACAAATAAATAGGATTATGACCACCTACTAATTACTTAGAGATCCCCTGGGGAGCTTGTGTTCAAACATCATTAATACCAAATACTGAGAAGACTATTGAAACAAAATTGCATTACATGCAGACATACACTTTTAATTCATATGGGACAAAATCTGGTTACTGAGATTAACTGTATTAGACAGTTGACACTTGGGGCAGATTTCCCTGATTTGAAATAATGGATAGCACCTGCTTTTGTTGCAAGAAAGAATTAACACAGGGACGGAAAGCGCAGTATAAGCTCTTGAATGCTGAAGAGCTGAAGTGTATTTCCATTTCAACGTTTAGACTGTTGCATCTGGATCAGCATGCCCTTGAAAAGTATGGAAATCTGTAGCATTCAAGACAAACAAAGAGATTACATTGAGAAATGAGATGTGGATGGTTTTGAAAGAATTAGGAGAAAAAACTGGAGGAATAAATATGCTTTTTCTTAAGTGAGATCCAGAATTATGGTATCCTCGTGTAGACTCCATACCCTATAGTCGCTAAAATAATGCTTGCTTATTAGTTCAAAAAGCTGTTGCTCCTGTTGATACTCAGTCACTTGCGAGATTCTTCTCAGTGAGGCGAAACCTTCCAACTAAGGATACTCGTCCCTTATGAGAAAACGTCACACCTCCTACTCCTTTGATCTGCTGTCTTCCTGTGAATCTGGAGACAGCCAGATAGGGTAGTCTCCGGGACTCAGCCTCCTATTTCCAAAGACTTGGGATCTGGATGAGGGACAACTTTTGTTAGAAGGGTTTTTCTGGACAGACATTGTTTGAGAAGGCTCATCTCACATGTGTAATTAGTGTCCTGGGCCCTGGCTGTTCACAGACGCTTCTCCTGTTTAGCATCCCTCGCTACTCCACGTCCATTTGTTTTTCTGACACTATTTTCCTTCTGTTTTAACTTTAAACCGCTAGTCTTGATTCCCACTTAGTGACCAACCATTCACTTTGGAATTTTCTCGCATCCCGGAATTGAATTTTCAAACTTTCCAGGCTTCTCTGATCACTCTGTCCCAGCCCTGAATTCTTGGCCCCTTTGCTGTTCCATGTGGCCTCAGGCCAGTTTAACCTTTGTCCTGATTCATCCACTCTTGGGCTTAAAGTCAATGGGCAGCCTTGCCTATTCATGTGTCCACCCCATTGTCATGAGGGTGAGCCCAATTGTCATGAGGAAAGCTGGGAAGACTCTCAATACCCGAGGGAAGTCTTCTTAGAGACTGTCTTCTCTCTGAGGTTTCCTTCCTAGGGGAAGAAAATTTCTCTCCTACTTCATAATCTTAGGACCCAGGCACACAGTTCTGGACACTCATCCCAGGAACCCCCAAGGTGACCCTCACCTCAAGGCACTCGGTTTCTTCTCCCTGAGCTACAAACCAGGCTGAGCATAGCTCCATAGACCTGGGGCATGGCTTATCAAACCTCTTGGGATTTCCATGTTTCTGGAAGAAGATATTTTATTGATGTTCTGGGTCCTGTACAATAATAAGAACCCCTCACAACATTCCCTAGTACACATGGGAAGCTGCCCACCAGCCTTTCTGCTTTTCTCTTGGTCACAGGATCTAGTTCCAGTCGTAATTAAACAAAGCAGTGATCTGTGGCCAAGACACTGTCCCTCCAAGTATATGCATTGCTAACAGCCAAGCGAGTGGTAGTAAAGATTGTTCCCCACAAGAAAGTGGTTCAGAGGGCTTTCTCCTGCCCAATTCTTATGGAAATTGCAGCTAACAAATGGAGATAAGTTCTTCTTCTTTAATCTCTGTGAGTTAAAATTAGAACGATAATATCAACTGACTGATGATCATTCTAAATGAGTGATTTCTTTTTTGAAAATGTAAACAAGAAACATTTGTTTTTCTGATACTGTTTTCCTTCTGTTTTAACTTTAAAAGTTAAATTTAGAGAGAATAGTTATTTGCAAAATAGTGAATTTCTAATTCATAAGTGTCGTTTATCTAGGTCTTCTTTAATTTCTTTCAGCAATAATTTGTAGATTGTCCTTTAAAAATTTTAGTCCTAAGTAATTTCTGATTTATGATGTTTTTATGTAGTATTATTTTTGTAATTTTATTTTCCAACTTCTTGCTGCTGCTGTTTAAATCCAATTGATCTTTGTTTATTAACCTTGTACTTTGAGGCTTTGCTAAATTAACTTCCTAATTCTATTAGGTTTTCTTGTCAATTCCCTAGGATTTCCTACATAGATAATCATATCATCTACAAATAGAGCCAATTTTATACTTCTTCCTTTACAATGTTTATACTTTTTTTTTTTTTTTTTGCCTTATTCCATTGGCTAGGATATCAATTCGATATTGAATAGAAATAATAGGGGTAGATATCTTTGTCTTATTCCTGATCTTTGTAGGGGGGATGCATTTTTTCCCGCCCACCATTAAACATGATCCTAGCTTTAAGTGTTTTGTAGATGCCCTTTTCAGGTTAAAAAGTTTTTTTTCCATTCCTAGTTCTCATCGTGAGTGGGTATTTTTCATATGGTTTTACCACATCCACTGAGAGGGTCTTTTTCTTTTTTAGTTTTTAGTTTATGATCAGTTACATTGATTGATTTTTTAAAATTAATTTTTATTGGAGTGCAGTTGCTTTACAATGTTGTGTTAGTCTCTGCTGTACAGCAAAGTGAATCAGTTTTACGTATACATATATCCCCTCTTTTTTAGATTTCCTTCCCATGTAGGTCACCACAGAGCACTGGGTAGAGTTCCCTGTGCTATATATACAGTAGGTTCTCATGAGTTATCTGTTTTTTTTTAACATCTTTATTGGAGTATAATTGCTTTACAATGGTGTGTTTGTTAGTTTCTGCTTTATAACAAAGTGAATCAGTTATACATATACATATATCCCCATATTCCCTCCCTCTTGCGTCTCCCTCCCACCCTCCCTATCCCACCCCTCTCGGTGGTCACAAAGCACCGAGCTGATCTCCCTGTGCTATGCAGCTGCTTCCCACTAGCTATCTCTTTTACATTTGGTAGTGTATATAAGTCCATGCTATTCTCTCTCTTCACCCCAGCTTACCCTTCCCCCTCCCCATGTCCTCAAGTCCATTCTCTAGTAGGTCTCCGTCTTTATTCCCGTTTTTTTTTAGACATTGATTGATATTTGAATGTTATATTAACCTTACATTCCTAGGATAAACTCCACTCACTCGTGCTGCATTATTATTTTTATATATTGATGGATTTGATTTGCTAATATTTTGTAGAGGATTTTTTTTTCATTTATGCTTATAAGGAATATGGCCCGAAATTATTTTTTTCTTGTAATGTTTCTGTCAGGTTTTGGTATCTGGTTTATGCTGACCTCATAAAATGAGTTGGGAAATATTCTGTCCTCCTTTATTTTCTGAAAGAGTATATGTTAAATTGACATTGTGTTTTCTAAATGTTTGATAAAATTCTCCAATGAAACCATCTGGTCCTGGAGGTGTTTGTTCATTTGTTTGTGGAAGGCTCTTGATTAAAAATTCAATTTATTTTATATAGCCTTATTCTATTTCTATACATTCTGTTTCTTCTTGAGTCAGTTTTGATAAGTTGTGTTTTTCAGAGAACTTGTCTATTTCATCTGTATAATTGAATTCATTAGCATAAAGCTGTTTATAATATTCTTTTACTTCTCTTTTCATCCGTAGGATCCGTCATCATATCCTCTCTTTCATTTCTTGGTTAGTCTTGCTAGTTTTATCAATTTTATTAACATTTAAAAGAAGCAGTTTCATGTTTCCATAATTGTTTTCTCTAGGTTGTTTAGATTTCACCTTTCTCGGACAAAGCAAATTTCTTTTGTCTGACTTTTATCTCATGTCTGATAAGTCTATGAAAATGCTTTTCTCGCAGAGAAGACGCATATTAAACCATGAAATCATTTTTAATATGCAGCCTATAAATACAACTCTACGAAGAATGGGCATATAATTAATGGAATGTCTTATCCGCATGTCAAATTGATTACACATTGAGATGTTTTCTGCCAGCATTTCAAATCCCAACTTTAGTGGTTCAATTTAAACACCATCTAAAGAAGACTGAAAATAGGTCTCAGCTAAATTCATTTTTCTGAAGAGGACACTTCTTAAGAGGAGGTGTCCTCTCCTGTGACACTAGTAAGTAATCCCACCTGTCACACTGTGCGCTATAAATCGTTGTGCTACAAACCTATTAGCTAAGATTCATATCTGGCCTACCTTGTAAAAACAAAGATGAAACAGTGCTTCAGACTGAGTGATTTAATGCATACTGAAAGATCTACCTTCTCTGAGTTCAGCCTCATTCCCTCTGAGCACGTGTTATTTTCAGGGAGGAAATTGATTCTAAATTGAGAAGCTGCATCAACTCTTTCAGACAATGGAACGACAGGAGCGTCTTTCTAAATAGCTTCCTGGAGGCCTGATGGAGTGCACTCCTTTCTCTGGTTCTTATCTTACTGGCTAGAAGTGATTTATACAAGGGGAAGACTCGGTCTTGTCATGGCTTGGACTCCCATCATTTCTTTAAAGAAAATTCCCAGCTTTTTCTTCTATCCTTTTTTGTCTGAAGGCAGTAGTAAACCTGTGATATAATTTCATTGGTAAGGGCAACAATTAGTGCCATGGTTTCAGCGCAGTCTGTGGTAATTATTGGGGTAGTTATCCAGTTTCACATGAAGGGTGGCACACCAACGTGGACCCTCACACACAGTGATGCCCAATTTGGGGTCACACACGTTGTATCTTTCCAGGGCTGATGGACCTTACTTGGTGCATCTCTGAACAGTCATATATAAAGAGAATATTAAAAAATTTCCAATATGAGTTTATTTAATTCCCTCCAAACTTCACTAAAATTAAAGAAGTATAATTCCTTGAGAGTGTTATCTTTATGTTAATACTCATTTAATAAACTGCAGCTTTCAGACTCAAGAAGTATGTGAGGACGGCAGCTGGAAAGTTATAGGTCAGATTTAGTCAGTACTCTGCTGAGCTGCGTTTTGCATTTGTTGACTTTTTTTCACCCCTACAGCTACCTTTTAGATAGGTGTAACTCTGTCCTTTTTGGTTTTGCTTTTAGATGTAAAATGTGTCAGTTTAAGTAGGCAGAGAGAAGGTGTGAAGGGCAGACGTTATGCAGAGAGAAGGACACTGTAGAAAGAACTTAGGCTTTGGAAACAGATCTGAGTTTAAATTCTCACTTCTCTACTCACTGGTGGTTTAGCCAGAGCTGAACTTTATCTTGTAGGCAATGATAGGATGGATGTGGAGAGAACGTTAATCTGGCAATCAGATAGGTGATGGAAACTAAAATCAGGATATGGTGTATTTAAAGCATTGACTAGGTGTGTTCAGCTGTTTGGTGAACATAAGGGGAGGTGAGACTCAGCTTCTGCTATCATGGTATGCAGTCCGCGGACAACAGGGAGAGAAACAACTATCTGGGATTCCAGTGAAAGAAATACACACTAAGCAGAAGTATACATAGTGGATTGTGGGGTCCCTAAGGAGGATTTCTGCTTAGAAAAGGAGGGGCAGGAGGGGGACAGCTTTTTAGAAGAGCTGGCATCATAGCCAGTTACGGATGGATGAGAGATTTCATCAGGTGAGAACGTGCTCAAAGGCAGAGAGGGACCAAAGTACCTGGCATTTGGGAGAATACAAAGAATCAGATGAAGCTGAATTGAGGAGTGTACCTCTCTCTCTCCTCCCTCCCTTCCTTTTTTCCTCCCTTCCTTTTTTCCTTCCTTCCTTCTTTCCTTCCTTCCTTCTTTCCTTCCTTCCTTCCTTCTTTCCTTCCTTCCTTCCTTCTTTCTTTAGCTTCGTCCTTCCAACTTTCTTCTTCTCTTCTTTCCTCTCTTCCTTGTAATATTCCTACATCCCTTTTTTCATCCTTCCTGCAGCAGTTATGTGCCAGGCCCTGGGAATATGGGCTGAACCAAATATTTAGCCTCCTTGATGGAGCCTGGAGTCCAGCCCAGCAGGGGCAGCTTTTCTTTCATTAGGAATGTAGACTGGGCAGTTACTTAGAGGATCAGCGAATGACTCACAGCTGGACATCCAGCTAGAAAGCTATTTCAGTAGACCAGAGAAGACAGACTTGAAGCTTTTATCAGGAAATTGCCATGGCACTGAAATGATGGGGGGTATGCAATTAATTGTTATCAGAGCTCAGTGGAATTACTACACAGAATAGTATAAGGGTTAAGAGCATGAACCTAGAAGTCAGACTATCTGTGTTTATATCTCAACTCCAGTCCTTACTAGGTGTTTAACCTTGGGCAAATTGTTTAACTTATCTCTGCTTGTTTCCGTATCTGTAAAATGGGATTATAATAGTACCTCCCTCCTAAGGTTGTTGTGGGAATTGAATGAGTTAGTACATATGACTTAGCAAAGTGCCTGGCACATATTAGCCCTAGATAAATACAGGCCATGAATATTTAATTACTTCTTCTAGTACACAAAATTAGAATGAATTTCCCAAAGAGGAACCAATTGGGCCCATTTTTGCTAGAAACAATAGGTTCAATAGTTGTGTAGAAGTGAACAGCTTTTCAGGGCTATAAAAGAGTCACACATGTTCACATATTATGGAAAGAAAGAAAATAATAGCAATTATTGGCTCTAAGCCAATCTGGTTATTGTTATATTACTTTCCAAATATGGGAAGAAATTTAAGTGAAAAAATATATATACATACTTATATATCAAGTTTTAGAGGAGAAAAGTGTGCTCAGCAGTTGACAAATTTTGTTCAAGATTCAGAAGTGCTTTACAAACTGAAATTCAGGCCTTGCATACCATTGGGGTAGAGAGAGAAGACCCAAGATCCTCATCTTCTGTTTTCATTGTCCGAGCAAATGGTCCATTAACACAGCTCCTTTAAGCTGAGCCTGGTAGATGATGTGTGTCTTCCAGGGCAAGGACACTAGGTGGGGACACTAGTGGTAGGAAGCAGCATTATTTTTCCTAGGGGAAGAATGTGAGCAATCCCACTTTTCGCACATAATGGTAAAAATAAGAGAGCAGTATATAGTGAGAAAAGAAATTATCAAGATGTTATCAGTGTTCAAAGGGAAATCCCTAAGTTCATAATTGGTTTAATAAACTTTGTTTCAATAACAGTTTGTCCTCATTAGCTATTCAGTGAAATGGTATTAATTTTAGGGTTCATCAGTATGTGAAGAATATCCATGCACTTTCAGACACATTTGCACATCTGCATTATTAGCGAAGTGACATAAAACCAAAATTTTAAGGGGCTCATTATAGATTTTAAACAGTTTATCCTTCTTTAAAAGTAAACTTCAAAAATCCCAAATTACTTCTTATATCCACAACAAAAAATAATTTCTATGATAATAGTAAATAATTGAGCCTCCCAGTGTATTGTAATCAAGAGTTGTTCTTTTTTTCCTAGCTTTCTGACATAATTTTAAACACATTAATTTCAAACGACCAGGCATTTGAATTTTAAACCATTTTAAATTTGGTAAAACCAAACAAGTGTGAAGCATTGATGTTTCTTTTTTTTTTTAATTGAAGTATAGTTGATTTACAATGTTGTGTTAGTTTCAGGTATACAGCAAAGTGATTCAGTTATATAATATATATTATATATTATATATTATATATATTCTTTTTCAGACTCTTTTCCCTTATAGGTTATTACAAAATATTGAGTAGAGTTCCCTGTGCTATACAGTAGGTCCTTGTTGGTTATCTATTTTATATATAGTAGTGTGCATATGTTAATCCCAACATCCTAATTTATCCCTCCCCACCCCCTTTCCTCTTTGCTAACCATGTTTGTTTTCTATGTCTATGGATCTATTTCTGCTTTGTATATAAGTTCATTTGTACCAGTTTTTTTTTAGATTCCACATATAAGCCATATCATATGTTTCTTATTCCTAGTAAGTCTGTCCCTTTGCTCATTCACCTTCCTTGTCAAGGAACAGCTGAGCCTCGTGTGTGGGAAGCCTGCCACCTGAGCATGGCCTCCCGGTCCTGGCAGTCATGATGACTCTGAGACCAAAGCCACCAGTTTCCTTGTCCCAGGACGCACCACAGCACCATAAAACCATACCCACCAGTTCACCCAAATCCGAGTGCCTGCTAGGGTCCACCGTGTTGTTACTGAACTGGCATGCAGGCAGCCTGGATCGACTAATTAATTAATAAGCCTAACTGAAGCTAAATAGAATTAATTATACAATATTGAGCTGTCCAAATTTAACTCCACTAAAATCACATAATGAATCTGGAACATAAAGGATTCCTGGCAAAAGGAAAATAGATTTCAGTATGTAAAACGCATTCTTGGTGAATCCTCTTCATTCATTTTTGATTACCCGACTTCTGTGTTTCAGGCATATGTATTTTGAAACATGTAGCACATCATGGGAAAATCAAGCACACACACACGCACACAAGTTGGACACCTTTACCTCATGGATTTAAAACGATGATTTGTTTTCATCTATTTGATGTGATTAACAAATTGACAAAGGCTAACATAGTGCATACAGACATGATAGCATCCATCTAGGATGGATATTAGTTGGAAGTAGTTTTCTATATCATTTACCATGTTGTTGTATTTAATGCAGATTTTAATGAGCATCAGAACTAAACAAGACCACAGACGTTGACACTTCACACTTGTCTGGTGACACCAAATTTAAAATGGTTTAAAATTCAAATGCCTAGTCATTTGAAATTAATGTGTTTAAAATTGTGTCAGGATGCTAGTAAAGAAAAAAAAAAACTTCAAATATGTGCTTGAAATACAACATTGATTCATTTGTAATGATAAAATTATATTGACTAGTTCAGTTATTATTCATGCAAAATTGTAAAAGCAAGAACCACTTTTCAATCAATGAATCTTAGTATTAAAATGGTGAGAAATACCTTTATAGAATCTACAACCTTTGTCATTTGGTTCTGTTTTTTTTTTTCTTAAGAGAAACATGAAGTAAATGACCTGAGAGAATGAAATATTTCAAATGCATTTTGATATTTAATCTTTAACAAGTGTAGAATTTAGAACCTTGCATCTAAGAATATGCAAGGTTCAAAGCATATTTAAAATCATTATATGTTAATTCTTTATTATGAGAAACAGAGGCAGTGAGGGAAAGAGGGAATTTATGAGTAGTGATAGACCCCTATCTGGGGATGCACATATTCAGACTCCAGGTAAGTAAAGAGGTTAAGGAAATATCAGATTCACCCAATGGATGCTGACTGTTCAAGTTCGTTTTTTCAAGGTTATTTAAACTGTTTAGGGATTCTTTTGACAAGCCACATGTTGCAGCAGCCGTAACTCTCACACACAGGGAGATTGTGCAGGTTGTTTTGAGTTTCATTGTTTACTGGCAGACCATAACAGAAATTCTAGTCTTGTTTCTGTCTCAGCGATGTGAAAGTGAGAACATGACTAATTAATTCTCTCAAGTTGATAACACCCTTGAAAGATTTTTCATCATTTATACTATAAACCCTCTCAAACGTTGATGCTTCAGACACCAAATTACTTTCTCCATTGAATGGTGTGTGCTTACACAGTTTGTGAGTTTCAAAGATACTCCTTCAAGTACAAATTCTAAATCTTGACAAGAATGGCTTCATGGATTACTCATTAGATAATGAATGGCCAGTAATATCTGAGCATATGAAATGTACCAGTAACAGATAACATACAATTTTCTAGTTCCCTTATAATTATTTCAGTGTGTTAAATGACTCTTTCACGGATGTTCTTATATAGCTTATTTATTTGCTTTTTACATTTTTTCATAAAAAAAGAGATAATTCCCTTTTTTTGCAGTAGCCAAATGTTTTAAGAGCAAAATAAATTTCCAAATAGAAGAGTCCTCACCATATTTCTTCAGAGTGTATTTAATTTCATGCACATGTGAAAGATGATAATGTGATTCCTAGGTGCTAAACATTCCTCAGCCATTCACACTCAGTGTGGTTATCTGGAATAAAACTAGATTAAACTTGTAGAATGGTGAATTACTGAAAATAATGAAGTAGAGGCCATTCATTAATCTTTATCTGCTTGTCTATTTTTTATAGCCTGGATGAAATGGAAAAATTCGTTTGGGGGCCGATCAGATTGAAAAGGGTCTAACATGAAGAGAAACATGGGGCTGAAAATGTTTTTTTTTTCTTTTTCAATTATACACAGCACCTTTTTCTTACATGCCTCTGTTTTTCTTTTAGTGGCAAAGCATTTCTATAACACTGGTTGAGAAAGTTCAGATGATTGCTGTAATCCTAGGATCCCTGTTCTTAATAGCGAGTGTGACCTGGCTCCTCTGGTCGGCCTTCAGCCCCTATGCAGTGTGGCAGAGGAAGGACATCCTTTTCCAAATCTGCTATGGAATGTATGGTTTTATGGATCTAGTGTGCATAGGTAAGATCATGACCTTCAACGTTAACAAACTGTCAGTAATCCATTTCTTGCAGCTCTTACGTTTTCATCAGTTGGATCTAACACAGAATGTTGTGGTTCACGTGACCTTGGTTATCCAGCTCCTTGACTATCTGGGGCTTCACAATCTCGCCACTTTTCTCAAAAAGCATAGCATCTCTATTCTCAAGTAGTCTGAAAAAATGAACAGGATAATGCCCGTTTAAAGTGATCTATTTTGCAATACAAAGAAGGAGGAGTTGAAGAAATTATTTGGGGTGGGCGATGGAAGGATAGTCATTTATTTCTAAGGGATAGGAGCAAATAAATCCCCCTCACAAAGCTGGGAAAGCACTGACTAGTGCCAATGGCGATATTGTACATCTGGGGAGAGCACTGATAACCTGGAGGTCTTACATGGTGGTGTGGTGACTCCGAGGGCATAAAGGGCCCCTTGGAAGGGTAAGGACTTGGGGACAGTTTTCCTTGCTGTCCTGTGCCTCTTTGTTTCACTTATTAAATTCAGTGGCTTAGAAGAGAAATAAAGGATAGTACATTTTAGCTTAAATAGACTGTACAAAAAAGGTTCCATACGTGTTTCACTTAACCCATCTCTTGTTTCCCTTATACCATGGGAAAATGGAGGTTGATTCTATTCATGCAGCATCTACCCGGTGTGTGTGAGGTGCCACAGGCATTGTGGTGGTGACCAGTTGGCAATAGGAGATGGAGATGTAGAGAGACAGCACCGTATCCAGGAGACTCCCTGCTCTGATGTGGTTTACAGCTTAAAGGATGTAAAAAGAGTTGAGGGAGGCAGCCGTGGTTTGCAAAGAATGGTCCAAGGGCCACCCATGGCAGCAGCATCTGCAGTGCTTTTTTGAGAAATGCACATTCTCAGGACCCACCCTAGATCTGCTGAATCAGAAACTTCCAGGTGCCTCCCTCCCCAGCAGTCTGTGTTCACAAGCTCGCCAAGGTGCGATGAAGCTTGAGAGCAGCTGATTTCAGGGAAAGGATTCTCAACCTGGGATCAAGTGCCTTGGTTTGTAACGCTGGCCTCTGCTTGGATAGATCAACTTCGTCTCTCCATATTCCTCTTCTCTCACCTATAAAGATGGGAATAAGCATCCCTAGCACACAGGCTTAAATAAAGGAAATAACTATTATAAAATAATTGTGCTATTAACTGGAAGTTGTAGATTAAGAGTATTTAAATAAGTCACAAACATTGAAATACTTTAAACCACCTAAATTAATGCCTCTACTCACTAGACCCGTAATTTAACTAGCAGTTTTAATAGTCTCATTTTTTTCTAAAAGAACTCTATACATTTAAAAAATATGATCAGCTTGGATTTCACCTCCTTTTCTTCTTTCCTCTCTTGTTACTAATATAAGACTAATAAGAAAGAAATGTATAAAATTTCAGGCCAGAAACGAAAACAGAAGGGAGGGAAATGTCATGAATAATATATAAACTGAACAGATGTTGCCTGAATAATTGAGCTAATCATGTATATGAACAATTTGCATTAAATGTGACAATGCATATGTAAGCATTTGGAAATTCTAAATCTCTATACAAATATAGTCTCTGGGGTATTGCTTTAAATTAAGAAGGATTACAAAATTGTTCTACAAATCCCTCAGCAAATTCAGAAATAGTGTTTATTCTATATTTCAACATAAAAGTTATAAAACGTGGTATTCCACTGATATTAAAAGGGGAGATGACAAGCAAAAGAGCCATTAGGCTCCCAATCCAACCTGAAGGGAAAAAACTTCCAGTTGACTTTATTACAGCACTGAAAAGGGCCATGTATTTCTTGGTTAGGAAATCATTTTGTTGAATTACACAGCCTGCATTTAATGCTGAGTTATTATATCTTAACTTTTCATTGTTAATGCCAGTCTTTTAATCAAGATTATTAGGATTCTGGTTTTAAGAGCACATACATATAAACGAATGATCTTTTTGACAAAGTATGACGTCTTTGGGCCTCCCTTTTGAAATCTGGGTGTTTGCCCTTTTTATAAAGTCGAGTTTCTTAGGAACAAAAACCAATTGACATTTTCCTGAATAAGCTTTGGAGAGTGGATTTTTATCTAAGTTTTAAATATTGACAATACTTTTCATTGTCTTTTTGTTCATCAAATCAAAATCCCATCATATGATAGTTTATGTATATTTTGAAAAATATTAAAGAATTCAGATTGAACAACAGTGCTTATTTCATTTGGCAATCTCATTAATTAGCCTGTTTGGACCCAGAGAAAATCTTATTTTTTTTTTCCCAAGAAATTGAGAAACCACTATAGTCAGAAAAGCAAATACATGTAGGCTACCAATAGCCAACTGGATCATAGCAGGTAATAGCTCCTGCTAGCATTTCGAATTAATTAAAATGTCTTCTAATTAAATGTAGACAGTAACAAAGTAGATTACATTGATTATACCTCAGATACCCCTGACTGCAAGAGCAGAGTCAGAGTTAGAGTGAAAAGCAGGCTTTTCAACTCTGAGTCCGATTTGTTCAGCTCAGTTCAATAAACTTTGTATGTGTCAAACACAGTACTAAGTGCTGGGGATGCAAATGAGAGTCGGTCACTTTCGTGTCCCCCTAAGAGCTCCCAGCCACAAGAGCAGGACAGACGTGGAAATAACTAGAATTCAGCTGGATGTGCAGAGTGATAGATGTATGCACAGGAGATGGTAGTCAGACAAAGCAGGGGGAGATTGATGCTGGCTGTTTTATGCAGGGAGGGCACATTTTCAGGCAGATTTCATGGGGGAAGTGATAGCCAAGCGGGCTGATGGATGAAGGGATGCTTGGCAAGTGGGGAGATGGCCCCGCTGTCACCGTTGGAGGATGTAGGATTGGCTCCCCATACAGAGGGCTTTAAAGTGGTTGGAAACATGCCCGTATTCCTGTTCATCCAAGCTTTTCAAACTTGTTTATACCTAAATGAAAAGGAGCAGATTGACAGCTTCATAAATGTTCTTCTTAAAAAAGAATTCTGCAAATCCACAGAAGATTATTGCAGAATCAAAAAAATGTTATAATCCAGCCAGTGTATGTAATGTTTAGGAAGAGATTTTTATTGGATTGTTAAATAGAAAAGTAAAGGTTTGTAGAAAATTTATTTACTTGGGGAAATTTATTTATTTCCAGGCAAAGTAAATTTGTTTGTTGCTTTCATTTATTTTTATGTAAAACATTTTCTGCTTTCCCAAGATCCAGTTTCTTCTTACTGTTAAAGTTTGAATTATCCCAAGGGTCTAGGTACCATTATTGTTCAAATACCTAGATCAGGGCTGTCCAACAGAACTTTCTGCAATGATGAAAATGTTGTATATCTGTGTTGTCCAATACCATGGACACTAGCTACATTTAGCTGTTGAGCACTTGAAATGTAGTTAGTGAGAATGAGAAACTGAATCTTAAATTTAATTTTATTTAAATTAATTTAAATTTAACTCAATCACATGTGGCTACCATATTGGACAGATTTCTAGATGATGGAATGGTAAATGTGTGAGGGTTTGATGAACAAGTTTCACCTTGTCTATATAAACAGGCTGTATTTCCTAAATGATAAAGTAACTCTGTTCCATGAGAGATGAATAAAGTGAAAATGAGTTCAAGAGTATTCGGAGAAGGGTATTAAAGGTGAGAGGGTGGTGGTTAAGAGATAAACAAAGAGCTGTTAGAGGGAGACGTCTTAAGGAAATGAAGTACAAAGAGATATAACTTTGTATTATATTTGTGGAGCTCTTTTAAATATTTACATAGATGGCATTCAGACTATGATTGTGCACCAGGAAAACTAATATAAAGGATTTAAATCACCAAGATGTTGTAGCCTAGGGTCAGCAATTTAGGGAGAAGTAATAATCACAGCAGGCCTGCATTGGCTCCCTAAGAAGATTTGCACAGTGGACAAAGAAAGATTAGCAAACTTAGAAATGAAAAGCAAATGCCTGGCGAAGGCTCCGGGCACAGGACCTGGGTCTCAGCTCCACGCTTCGCACATAAAACACTTCCATCCGCCGTGTAACTCAAGGGAAGCTTGGGCCACGAGAGAAATACGTTTGTGAATGACTCACAGAAATGAGGGACTAAGTAAGACTCGGCCATAAGGACGGGGAGTCATTTGATTACCTTGCCTCTGGAAGGTGAGGGCAGTTTACCAAGTCTCGTCAGTGTCTGGTAGAACCTCATGAGGTGAGTTCAGTCTCTTTGTAGAAGCAACAAACTAAAACGAAAAATGGGATTCCCGAAACAGAGGTAGCAGTGCTTATACCTAATCTCATTAACACTCCAAGTTAGTGCCAAAACCACGTCGGGAAAATATTTGTATCTTCCCTGGGATGATAAGGGAAGGAACTGGTTATGGCTACAAAATTTAAAAACTTGAATTACTTCTGTTCTTTTAAAAGATTGTCTTAATCGTCCTCACAGTATAAATATATGCCTATTCAAATTAAAAAACATTTTGTGTTTACAATTGTGAAATATGTAAAGTTTTAAAAAAGACGATTTCCCTCACACTGCCCTTTTGTTATGTCACTTCCTTTGCAGAAATGTCCCCTCTCAACATTTTGATGTGTATCCTCCAGATCTTTTTCACAGTTTGCTTCTTTTTTTTAACATCTTTATTGGAGTATAATTGCTTTACAATGGTGTGTTAGTTTCTGCTTTATAACAAAGTGAATCAGTTATACATATACATATGTTCCCATATCTCTTCCCTCTTGCATCTCCCTCCCTCGCACCCTCCCTATCCCACCCCTCTAGGTGGTCACAAAGCACAGAGCTGATCTCCCTGTGCTATGCGGTTGCTTCCCACTAGCTATCTACTTTACGTTTGGTAGTGTATATATGTCCATGCCACTCTCTCTCTTTGTCACATCTTACCCTTCCCCCTCCCCATATCCTCAAGTCCATTCTCTAATAGGTCTGTGTCTTTATTTCCATCTTGCCACTAGGTTCTTCATGACCCTTTTTTTTTTTTTCCTTAGATTCCATATATATGTGTTAGCATACTGTATTTGTTTTTCTCTTTCTGACTTACTTCACTCTGTATGACAGACTCTAACTCCATCCACCTCACTACAAATAACTCCATTTCGTTTCTTTTTATGGCTGAGTAATATTCCATGGTATATATGTGCCACATCTTCTTTATCCATTCATCTGATGATGGACACTTAGGTTGCTTCCATGTCCTGGCTATTGTAAACAGAGCTGCAATGAACATTTTGGTACATGACTCTTTTTGAATTATGGTTTTCTCAGGGTATATGCCCAGTAGTGGGATTGCTGGGTCATATGGTAGTTCTATTTTTAGTTTTTTAAGGAACCTCCATACTGTTCTCCATAGTGGATGTATCAATTTACATTCCCACCAACAGTGCAAGAGGGTTCCCTTTTCTCCACACCCTCTCCAGCATTTATTGTTTCTAGATTTTTTGATGATGGCCATTCTGACCGGTGTGAGATGATATCTCATTGTAGTTTTGATTTGCATTTCTCTAATGATTAATGATGTTGAGCATTCTTTCATATGTTTGTTGGCAATCTGTAAATCTTCTTTGGAGAAATGTCTATTGAGGTCTTCTGCCCATTTTTGGATTGGGTTGTTTGTTTTTTTGTTATTGAGCTGCATGAGCTGCTTGTAAATCTTGGAGATTAATCCTTTATCAGTTGCTTCATTTGCAAATATTTTCTCCCATTCTGAGGGTTGTCTTTTGGTCTTGTTTATGGTTTCCTTTGCTGTGCAAAAGCTTTTAAGTTTCATTAGGTCCCATTTGTTTATTTTTGTTTTTATTTCCATTTCTCTAGGAGTTGGGTCAAAAAGGATCTTGCTGTGATTTATGTCATAGAGTGTTCTGCCTATGTTTTCCTCTAAGAGTTTGATAGTGTCTGGCCTTACATTTAGGTCTTTAATCCATTTTGAGTTTATTTTTGTGTATGGTGTTAGGGAGTGTTCTAATTTCATACTTGTACATGTACCTGTCCAGTTTTCCCATCACCACTTATTGAAGAGGCTGCATTCCTATACACTAATGATGAAAAATCTGAAAGTGAAATTAAGAAAACGCTCCCGTTTACCATTGCAACAAAAAGAATAAAATATCTAGGAATAAACCTACCTAAGGAGACAAAAGACCTGTATGCAGAAAATTATAAGACACTGATGAAAGAAATTAAAGATGATACAAATAGATGGAGAGATATACCATGTTCTTGGATTGGAAGAATCAACATTGTGAAAATGACTCTACTACCCAAGCAATCTACAGATTCAATGCAATCCCTATCAAACTACCACTGGCATTTTTCACAGAACTAGAACAAAAAATTTCACAATTTGTATGGAAACACAAAAGACCCCGAATAGCCAAAGCAATCTTGAGAACGAACAATGGAGCTGGAGGAATCAGGCTCCCTGACTTCAGACTATACTACAAAGCTACAGTAATCAAGACAGTTTGGTACTGGCACAAAAACAGAAACATAGATCAATGGAACAGGATAGAAAGCCCAGAGATAAACCCACGCACATATGGCCACCTTATCTTTGATAAAGGAGGCAAGCATATACAGTGGAGAAAAGACAGCCTCTTCACAGTTTGCTTTTTGACATTGTCATTTGTAGTTTGGACTATATTTAACCCCGTTCTAGTGGTTTTCTTAAAGATCCATTCTATGACAATTTAGGTTTGTGGGGCAATTTTATCTAAGAAAGTAAGAGTGGGCATTGCTGCTATGCGGCTCATCCTGCCTGGCATCTTTGGGGGACACCAGGGATGCCACGTGAAGCTTTCAAAAGCAGGACGGCACAAACAATCATCTTATACTTTATCTCATTATTTCAAAAGCGCCCTGAGAGGTACTTCTGGTTGCTGCTGGTTTCCTCTGTGTGTATGTGTGTGTGTGTGTGTGTGTGTGTGTGTGTGTGTACCTCTTCTGTTCTGCATGCTTGCACTTGAATTTGAGAAATAGAATAATCAGGAGATCCAGCACTAACAGAATCGGTACTTTAGCCACAGAGCCATGCGACAGAGGGAAGCAATTTTTCTTAAAGCAATTTCAGGGAGCATTTACTACACGAAAAGAAGAGATTGAAAAGTGAAATCCCCTCAGTGTCAACAGTATAATAGGTAGAAGAAACTGACCCCAGAGCTCCTAAACATGGAGAAGCCAGGGGTTTTGAGAGGCAGTGATCTGGATCACCCCTGCTGGATTTTATTTTCTAAAAGAATCAGTGCAGTGTTTATAGTGCAGATACAGTATTTCAGTATGGTATTCAAAAATAACCTGAAATATACTAGGACGAGGATCTGATCAAAGTTTCTTCTTCTTTCTGTATCAATTATAGTCCATATTGAAGAATGCTTCTTCTGCAGAAATCTCATACTCTTCAACATGAAGTTTTCTTTTCCTAAGTTTCAAATCTAAATAATTTTTTTTAAATTCAGATAAATTCTTATATATATCATGGCCCTTTTGAAAATCTGTTTTTCACAGTTGGTAATATATCTAGCTAAAGCTGCTTGGGCACATGTAAGAAAACTATTTAGAGTTACCAGTTGGTAACTTTTATTCACATTTCATTATAGAACTTTAGAACAATAAATACATAAATACAACCTATTCCTATGGTTTTGGATTGATGATATAAGACCTATATTTACTTTTTAAAAGACACAGTAATTCTCTCTTGCTTTTGGTATTGCTTTACTTTGCTATTTTTTTCTCCAGATAGAGCAGCTAACAGTAACACATGATTTAACATTTTATTGATGTGAAATGTAAAGTGTACGTTTTCTATTTTTTTTGATATTATTTGAGGAAAGGTGAAGAAGTTTGACAAAGAATTTCAGGATAATCAGAGTCTTGGTTACCACAAATGAGTCCTTGCCACGGAGGATGACCAGTTGTCTATTGAATGCCAGGGTTATTTCCACCTAAAATGGTGCGTTTAGGTCATCTTCCTTCCTGTGGCTCATTTTCAACACGTATAACCCAATTAGCATAAGCAAAGCATAAGAAAGTGAATCAACTAAGGGAAGAAAATTCTAATGCATTCCAAGCAAAATATAAATGACATTGAAACCATCCCCTGTTTAAAATTGTCCATGCTCGCTGGCATTTCCCAGCATGATTCAGAAGGTGACAATATTTCTTGAAGTATTTTAGGTGAAAAACATACTTACTGAAAGAAATTAACATTGGAATTGAAACATGCCATAATTTAGAGCGGAAAAAAAGGGGTTTGCTGGGGAGCACCCTCCAGAGGGCTTCTGCTTCTGACCTTGTCACACAGGGTCATGACCATACAGATGTGTGACTGAAAGGACAGCAGTTGGAGGGATTTATAAAAAGTTCAGCTCGCGGGTCGTGACAGAGAAATAGCATTTTTTTAAGCTGCAGTATATTTATGGACAAATATAAAAGTTATCAAATAGTTCCAGGAGAAAGATGTAAACCTACCAAGAGAACACTCAAGTTCACCACACTCCCGAGGGCCTGTGGGGCGCTGTCCTTCGCAGAGCGGCTTGTGGATGCCAGACAGACGTCTCAGCCCTCCCGGGGGACAGCCTGGACCCCGGAGTCAGTCCAGTGTGACCTGACATGGGGCGTCTCCGCATCGAAGAGACTTTCTCTCTGGGAAGTGGGGACACCTCTTCTCAGGGCCGCCAAATGGTACAGCGCCAACCCATTTAAAATTGTCAGGGAGTTTGATCGTAAGATTTCAAATCTACGTAAAGTAGATTTTTTTGGTGGGCGGAGCCCACCTTTCATCACTCTCCACCCCCTCCCACCCCAGTCACCACCACTACCACCAAGTTTGGGATCTGAGCCACCGGGGTCACTCAGGAAAACGGAGCTCGGACGTCAGTAGGTCCACATTCGGCCACGGAGGGGAGGCGGGGGGCTGGGGGGCGACGCAGAGGCTGCTTGAGTGCCCGGTTGGCACTTTAGGTTGCAGCGGGTGATGGGAGGCGTTGTTGCCCTCGTCTCGCTCCGAGTTTCATAGGAAGCGCGGATGTGGGTGAGTCTGCGTGAACCGTAAGGCGTGAGAAAAACGCAGCTCAGCTCGAACAGTGTCTGGCAAAATGACTAAGGAAGTCGATGAGCCCGGTGTTTCCTTTTTGAATCGTCCTATCGCAGTTTGCCCTCCAGACGGGAGAGGACTGCCAGCCACCTCTGCTCCATTTTCTGCTTCTGTTTCCTGATCTCTAATTTGATCGGGGACCAACGTCCCTCCAGCGTCTCAGTTTGGCCACTTGGGAGACCCTTGCCCAGCCGCTGGAGAGAGACCTTCTGCTCCGGCCCAGAGCCCCCCCTGGGCTTCCCTTCAAACTTCCTCCCAGGCGAGGACTGGCCTGCGAGGTGGGCCGCGCTGGTTGGTCTGTTATCTTTGCAGCCGTGACTGTTACCAGATTCGAATGCCCTCCTGACTTGTTTGGAATCATTTCTCAGAGCAGAATTCCTTTACAAGCACAGATCATTATTTCCTGATCTCAGAATGTATTAGTGTGCTTGATGCCCCAGGAAATGCCCCAGCTTCACTTAGAATCTAGCCAGGCCCCTTGGACGGAGAGGCAGAATGGGCCCTTGTAATTCAACATCGTTAGATCTTTACCCTTTATATGCTTTGAGAAGCAGGCCGTTATTATCTCTTTACTCTGGAAGAACCAATTATAGGCTATTCTATGCCTTGATCACACTGATGTTTACCAGTTTTTCCAAAGATGATTATCCTAGTTTGTTATTAGTGGTATCCATGCCTTTAAAACCCCAGGAGAGAATGTAGAAAGGAGCTTGCTTTTGCTACTTGTCCTCAGGGCTGTGCCTGAAATGGTCTCTCAAAGTGAGTTAACTCTTTAGGCCTCCTCCTGGGGGAGAAAACCCAACCCCAAACCTTCCCCTCTTGTGACCTGCTACAGTTCAAGTTCTTTTGGAGAAACATGGACATGATTAGCCAAGCAGCAGACCAAATATATTGTTATTGTTGACTTTTGTTTCCTCCGTAGGAAATAGTGTGACTCTTTCAGCCTGTCTCAGTTGAGGCAGTTTAGCCAAATAAGTATTAGTCATCTATTGGGCCAACATTCACTGGGTATTTATTGTGTCCCAATAATAAAGTACAGGATAGAAATACAAATAGTTCACAGTCTGCTGCCTGTTTTTTGTATAATCCATGATCTGAGAATGATTTTGAAATGGCCAAACATTAAAAGAAGAATATCATTTCACTGCATATGAAAGTTATATCAAATATAAATTTCAGTGGCCATAAAAAAAGTTTTCTTGGAACCCAGTCATATCCATTCACTGATGTGTTGTCAGTGAGTGCTTGCAGCCTCATCATAGGGGGACCATGATGTGTGCATGACCTACAATATTTACTATCTGGGCCTTTGCAGAAAAGCTTTTGGAATATAGCATCCTCCCTGCTCTCCAGCTGCTGGCAAGAGACAGTCAGGGAAATAAGCAATTAAAATACAACGTGGAAAGTGCCAGGAGAGAAATATATGTGAGTGCAGGTGGGGGAAGGTTAATCATACTTAGGGTTGGAAATTTGAGCTGGGGATTTATATCTGGTGGTTGAAACCAGCGTCTGCGAGGGAAAGTGATTCGGGTGATATGAGTGGCAGTTTAAGGAGCACAGTGAGACACAGAGAGAGAGCAGGCAGAGAGAGGAGTGTGGCCACAGAAGGAGAGAGTGGGCTCGGGCGAGGTGCAGAAGGGACTTGGGGGCAGAGGAGCAAGTGGCCAACAGTGCCAGATGCCTTATCAAGAGTAGGTGAAATCAAGACAAAACGTATCACTGGATCTGGCAATATGGGGGTTCAGTGGATAGACACAAGATTGCTGAGAATGGCTGGGATAGGCAGAAGGGGCTCAAAATGTAAGTTTATAAGTCTTGGCTAAAAAGGGGCACAGTTAAAAGAGGGTAGAATCTGGGGTGGGGGGGGCGGGCAGAATTGAGGAAAGTTCCTGTTTATTTGTTTTAATGGTGGAGCAAGGAGCAAGGTTTGAGCAAAATGCTGAGAAGACAGACCTAGAAGAAATCAGAAGGCAGATTGAAAATCCAGGTGGGAGGGGACAGCTTGATGCCCCTGAGGTGCGGAGATAGAGCCCAGCACACAGAGGAGGGGTCCGTGTCTTGCACAGGAAGGGGCCCCTCACCCCTGAGATGGGCAGGCGGGGGCGCAGAGGGTGGGCGCAGCTGGAGATGCCGCACACACTGCTCTGGGAGGGTAAACGGATGGTCCTCCTTGCCAAAGATCTCTCCTTTCTCAGGCAGGCAGATAGTATGGTCATCTGTGGAGACAGGGAAGGCACAGCGTGGGGACAGGAGTCTGCGGAGAGAATTAAAAATGACAATCAGCAGCGCAGGGCTTTGGGGAGGGGAGCTGAGCCAGGAGACATGCAGAACCACTGGGCATGATTGAGTGCCCTCCCGGGGCTGGGCCGGGGGTGGCCCCAACATCCAGGGCTATGAGGCTGTGTATTCTTACCCACTAGCGCTGAGAGTGAGTGCAGAGCGGTGAAATGGTGAGACTGGGCTAGGCTGAGGTTTTATATGCAGAGCTGCTGGAAGACCAGCAGCGAGATCAGCCTTGCCCTTCACCTGGAGTGGTGGAGGGTGATTCCAGGATGGGGTTGCTTTCTCAGTGGCTGGGGAAGGAGCCAGAGCCAGGAAGAAGCTGGCAGATTGGGGAACGATTGCCCAATAGAGGGGCTCGAGGTCTGCAGGAAGTAGAACGGGTGCACTCATTGAAAGGAAGAAAGTGGGTGAGTGAGAAGCACTGGAGGTGGTGGTTGTCAGCAGTGCTGGTACAGTGTCAGGGCTTTTGCAGTTGGACCAGTTTCTGGAAGGGAAAGGCCCAGGGTGGAGTGAAGGAGGGACAGCGGAGGGCAAGGGTTATGCAGGTCAGGTCATGGTCAGGTCTTCCACATGGACCTGAAGAGTGTGGGTCTGTGGGGCTGAGGAGATCCAGGAGCCAGGGGACAAATCATTGAGATTGTAGGGAGCAGTTGAGGCGTCAGGAGGGGACCTCCCTTGTGGCTTCACTCTGTACGTGAGCATTCGCGCGTGTGTGTGTTTTGTGCGACTTCACTCTTTCTTTGTCTTTCCTGTTTTCCATGAGAGTGGTTGTGTGATTTCTAAACACATGAGGGTTGGAACAATTGCAACAACTTTAGAGAGATCTGAGTACATCCCTAGGCTACTCTAAAATGAGGTTATTAAAGAGGCCAATTCAACTTGGACATGGGAAGTTTTCCTTGGAAGAGAAAGCAGAGTAGACCATGGTAATGGGAACCATGACAAGATGACACAGCTCCCTTAACCTAAGAACCTGGAGATTGTTCTTCAGAACTGGCACCGACCTCTTTGGGGGCCTCCTGGCTTCACACTATTTTGCAACAAAGAACTTTCTCACTACGGAGGGTGTGAACATGATTTTTGTAAACGATGCTGCTACTTAGAACACGGAGGGTACGGGACTGCGGTGTGCTGACTGGGTGTCTCTGGCTCATGAGGAAGCAGAGAGGAGCATAGAAATGGAGCCTGTGTATGTTTTCAACTGCTTCCAGATATGTTGAAAGGAGGTTTTAAAACCAAATCTCCAGTGATGGCTAAGAGTGTGCTTACCCTGGTCCAGGCAACATTCTAAGCACTTTACCTGCATTTTCACACTCAGTCCTCACAACAACCCTATGAGGTGTAGGTACTGTTCTCCTCACCTCAGAGATGCGAAAACTCAGGCGCCATTAACCCGTTTCCGGAGGTCACACAGATTGGAAGAGGGACCCAAGATTGGACTCCGGACACTGTGGCTCCAGAGCCTGTGTAAAAATATTTATGTGATTAATTCTATCTATCTCCTTATATGGTGAACTCAAATGGCTAATTTACAAAATGTTGTCTATTCAATAAAGTGAACCTACTTCGTTAGTTGCTGTCTCAAACACCTAAGGCATGGAATCAGGAATAAATACTTTCTTAAACTACTGATTTTAGATCAGAAATGGAGAAAAAATTTTCCCTAGAAACCCAAAATAATTTAGCTGATTTGTGAAGCCTTTATTTATTGTAAATTCATAGAACCAAAACATACAGAAACATTAGTAAAGAGAATGGAAAGTATTTAATATACCATACCAAAAGCCATTTCTCTCTCTTTGCATTATTCTGAGTGAAACAGTTTCTTGATGTAAAGAATCACATCTCAACCTTGAATTTTCTTGCTAGATCACAGAATAGAATATTAAAGAAACTTAAGGTCTGAGCATTTTTATATTCAGGTTAAAAATTTTTATTGCTTTTTCAATTAAAAAATCTTACTGATGTTATGTGGATGAATTCAAAGAGTTAGAAACTGTACTTACGCTGAGATGGCAGCTTCTGTTTGGAATTTTTACCCACAGTCTGTGTGATTTAAGAGAAATGAAAAGCAAAGCCAACAAATGTGAAATAGCCTATGTCAGGTCCAAAGATAAACAGGTTTTAATTAGATATTTCAATTAAAACTTTTAAAATGCTGTTCTCACCCCTGAAATGGAACAATCAATACATGTATTGTTTACCCCAAAGATTAATAAAATCATAATCTGCAAGTTTGGAGTAGACAGTTTATCCATTGGAGATGGAAGGGAAAATTAGTTGTACATATTTCGACTTGCCACTAGGAAAAGTGCACTAATAGACTCCTTCTAAGAACTGGCTTTGGTCCAGAGTGTGGGAAACAAATGGAAATCTACCAAAGTAGATTCCCAATCCTTGAGGCGTTAATTAACACAGAAGATAGACATTGATAGGCTTTTTAACCAAATACTATAATACTGAAGTTTGCAGAGTTATTTATTTTATAAACTGGGAGGATCACTCCCATCTCCTACCCAGATGCTGCAATGCACACTTTAGAATAAAGGCCAGAGGAGAACTGACCATCTTAGTCTGAAAAGAGATTTTGATTCTGTCTACTTCATAGTCAGTGTAATATCCCTTGGGCCAAATAGACACCAGTGAGGACCAGCTTCAGCCAGGGGTGGCTCCTGAGATCTGAGTTCTTGCAGAGGGAGTGCATTGGATCAGGCATCAGGGGTCTGGCTCTGATTCTGGGCTTGGACACTTAACTGTGGCCCATTGGTCAAGCCATGTCACTCCTCTGGTCTTCAGAGACTTCATCTCCCCCACATGAACAGGTTGGGTTAAATCATACCCAATATTTCCTAATTTTGAAATTCAGTGACTACGTTTGACAACTTCTCATCTCTGTGATATGATGTTACTCTTTGCTACCAGGTGTTCCATCCGTCCATGAATTGAAGGACAGAATTGGAGTTGCATTCAGCTGAAATTAAACCGATTCTAAATCATGCTCCCAGTTATAGGGGAACTCTAGGATACCTTTATTATCTATAAAAGTATTGGACTCATTCCTTTATTTCTTTTATTGAAATAATCATATCCATAGATCTTTTTTTCCTCAAGCACTTTTGGATGGAAACTTAGATAGTATAACAATTCTTCTCTCCAGTGAATTCTTTTAATCCTTCTTTTTAAAAATTAACATACCATGTATTTTATAATGTATAACAAGTTTGCAGCTTTTGAGGAATATTCTGTGAATATGCCTATGGTAGATTTGTGCTCCAGGGCTAGTAATTGAAAGTTCAGGGGAATCTCCTCTCTACTAAGGAAGAAAAAAAATCATTAAAATAATTGATTGATGGATTGGCTTCTTAGAAGAGCAAGTGGTCAGATAAATGGACAGCATTTTTTTATTCTCCTATTTTGCCTGGAAATAGAAGAGAGGAATCCATGTCTGCCTCTTAGGCTTTTGGCCTGGGCACAGTCATTTTGTAACTATTGGGTTCATGACAGTAATTGAAGTAGGAATAGGGTTCCTGTCCTCAGGGAGCAACATGACTGATTGGGGTCACAGATAGATGATTCTCTGCTTCATGGTTTTAGCTCAGATTTGCTAAGAAGACAGAATTAGAAGAATTTAGTGCAAGAGGATAGACTAGGTGATTCTTGGGTTTCAGCTTAACTGACTTGGGGGATGATCGTTAACTGAAATAAAGATGGTAGGTTAAGAACCAGATCCAACCTATGTCAGGACCTTCTAGAAAAGGGGGTGCTTCCCTCACTGCCAGCTAGTGAGAGGTTACACTCCATGTTAAAATTTCCCTTTGCGTCTTGTTCTGTGCCCAGGCAGTGTTGGTCATCAGCATTGAAGGAACAGCACGAATGTGGTCTTTGCAACCAGGCTGATGACGGCAGATTTCATTGAGTGCAGAGGAAGACATAGAGGGTGGCAGTGTCGTAAGACAAACACCATGAATTTCCTTTTGTGTGCTCTCAGAGAAACAGTCATTTAGGCTCTATTGTCATAATCATTGTCATAATCATTTCTTCATGTGTGCTGTTCTTTACTTTGGGGGTGAGGTGGATTAGATCACCCATATGTGGAAACTAGCCAGCCTCTAGTGTCAAGGGTTTTCATGTTGTGGAAAGTTTCTGAATAATTCGTTGTCCTTATCACATTTCTTAACAAAGAAGATTTTGCTACCAATGCTAATGATGAATCTGTGTTTGAACCCCTGAGCTTTAAACTTTCATGACCAGCCTGCCATTCTCAACTTGGTTCTTACTATATATATATATATATATATATATATATATATATATATATAGTATTCAACAATAGAAAAATCAACTCATCTTTTAGAGATATGAGTACATTTTATGTAGGATATTTCTTTTCATTATTTGTTCTGATGGGCAATATTGGAAATATGTTTCACAAAAATCCCCATATATAATCAGGATATTGTAGTTCCCAGAGGCCTAGATTTTAGGATATCAGCTGATGATAGCTTTCTTTTGTGAGCTTAGTGATTTCTGTAATGGAATATGTATTGTCTTTCAATCTTTGTATCTCTCTTTAAGTTTTATATTTTTGCTTTTCTTTTTCTTTCCTGGTTTTTGTTTTACTTTAAGCTTCATATATAGTTGAGTCCCAACAAAAACCATTCAGTATATATAGAAATGACTTGTGGTTATTTCTTCAAGATTCATATTAACAAGATTCAACAATGGAAGAGTGACTTTTAAAGTGATTACCTCTACCCTTATATCTAAGTTTCCATAATGGTTGGCATTTAAATGTAGAGTATCTTAGGCAGATGTGCCAGGAGGATTCATGCGTTTGATTACATTCTAGCAACGATGATCCCAACAAAGTGTATCTTGGGCCACAGTCTCATTTAGTTAACCCTCTTTTGTGCAACCACACTCTGGTCTTCCCCAAGTTCCAGTGGGAATTAAGGACTAAACAATGGAGCCACTTTATGAGGTTGACTCTAATCTTCTCTAATCTGTTCTTCTTAACTGTAACTATAGGGGCCCCAAAGTCACCATTCTGCTCCTGGTGCACACTGACTTTCCAGAATGACACAGATTATATGTATAGAGTTTGGTTATATGGAAACTCACTGAGAGAGGTAGGGGGAGAGAGAGAGAGAGAGAGAGAATGAGAATGAGAATCTTGGCCAGGGAGAATGGTTAAATTTAACTGAGAAATCTTGGACATTTTCACAATCAAGAGAGCCTTTTCTGGCCAAATATCTGCTGCGAGCTCTTTAGCTTTCCCAAGGGTCTCTGTGATTGAACAGCACACAGGCGTTTAGGTTGTGTTATCAGGATCTTACATTTCTTGGGAAAGCTCAGGATGAGTGCAGCTTACCAGATGGAGTGTTCACCACTTACAGTGTTGCCTTCATATAAGGTTCCTCAACCCTTTTCTCTCCTAGGATGGGGACAGATGGAAGGCACTGTTTTATTGGCACTCCTAGAGATGAAACAGTGTCGGTGACACACAAGGATATTAAAAATGGCAACTAATTGTATAACTTTGCCCAAATCGTAGTCTCCAGGGCTTAATTTACTCATATTTTAAATGAGGATGATGCAGTTTATATACCAGGTCTGTCTTAGCCTGTTTGAGCTGCTATAACGAAATACCACAGCCTGGGTGGCTTAAACAACAAACATTTATTTCTTACAGTTCTGAAGGCTGTGGGAAGTCCAAGGTCAAGGTGCTGGCACATTCAGTCTGGTGAGGGCTCTCTTCTTGGTTTGCAGACAGCCATCTTCTCGTTATATTGTCACATGGCCTTTCCTTGGTGCATGCACACACACATACACACACACACACACACACACACACACACACAGAAAACTTATGTCTCTTCCTCTATTTATAAGGGCATTAATCACCCTCATGAATTACCTCCCAAAGATTCCACCTCCAAATACCATCATGTTGCAGATTGGGGCTTCAACATATGAATTTGGGGGAGATACAAACATTCAGTCCATAGCAATATCTCTTTCAGTTGGTCATTCTTTGACTAGGAGAGGCTGCCATCCACTGGATATTTAGAATGACTAGCACTGTAGCAGTCAAGGTTTACATATAGACAAGTTTTGGGCTTCCTTCTCAGAGCTGATATCTTCATAATGTAGGACAATTGGCTAAATCTCTCTAGGTCTCAATTTCCTTAACAATGAAACTATTCAATAATACATATTTGTAGAGTCACAGTCAAGATTAAATGAAAATTGTGCATGTAAAAGCGCTTGGCACAGAACAGATCCTTGATAAAAATTTAGTTTTTAAATTATGAAAAATGACCAAATCTATTCAAACAAAAGCTGAAACAAGCAACACAAGAAGTGAAATGGTTAGACTAGTGGTTTGGTAGTTAATATCAACATTTGTCTGTATTTGAACATAAATTTTGCAAGTCTCTGTTAATTGTAACACACCATTTGTCTATATTGAAATAAACATAGACGAATGGTGAGTGTGTATGTGTGTGCGCACACATGCACATGTGTGAGTCTGTGTACCTTGAGAGTCTTCCCATTATTTCGTGGGTGGTTAGCCCATTTTCTACTACCTTGTAAGAATTTCAGCTAACGCACCACTTCCAAATTTGGGATATATTTTACTTGCATAAAACACTGTGCTTTTATTTCAATTAAACCAGAAAATACTTAAATCTGCTCTGTCGTTAAAGATTATTCCCTAACAAAAATGTTTCTTTGCACATCAATAAGGGAATGCTCCAATTAATGTTACTGGCAAGAAAATGATACGAAACAACGAACTGCACACGCAGGGACACCTACACACACACGCTCCTCAAATTTCAAAACCCCAAGTTCCCATGAATCACACCTTGTTGGCATAAAATATTTAATATTTACATTTTATAGAAATTATCATTGCTTTTCCCTTCAGAGTTAGTGACTCAGATGAAGCAAATCCAAGCCTGTCTTCCTATGACCTGCAATGTCAAGGTGACAGATTCATTTTAAGGCTTAACTTGAGGTATTACACAGAGAGTGAAGGCTACTCAAGGATGTGAACTGATCAGTTTTGAAACAAGAGGGGACCTATCATCAGTAAGACAGGAGGGCAGTACGATTTTTAATAGCCAGATTCTCAACACATTGAACTAGAGTTAAATGAATCCTTACCTCTGGATTTCAATGATCACAGTAGTCAAGGCTTCTCGTAACCACTAGTACAAATGGCATTTGCCACTGCCCCAGAAAAATCTTAAGGAGAAAGGGGAAAAGTGTACATTACAAAGGAGGGTGAGATGGGGTTCCTCCTATTTCAGTAAAATTTAAGCCTCTAGAGGATGAGGAGTAATTCCAAACTTTCATGGGGAATAAAGCAAAGTCTAAACATCACTCATAACCTGAATGCAATGAAGAAGCAGCACATGGAGCTGGAAATTCAAGAGGACTATGTCTTCATGAGAACTTCAAGTAGTTCTCTTTCTTTAAGTTCAGTTCAAAATGTACTATAAAAACCTGTGGGATTTATTTCTGCATGTTGGGTAGATTTATGTATAATATTTAGAAAAGTGCTACCAGGAATATATTCCCAGAAAATGACTTTCAGCTTGAGTAAATGATCTGATTTCTGGCCTTTCAAAGGAAATCATTAAAAAAAAAAGAAGAGGATCCTGTGAAATGAGTGGTTTCCCCTGGTGAAGTCAGCCCCCCGTCACTGCACTTACCAAGAATGAACCTGTCACAGACTGTAATGGTCTTATGATTAGTGTGAATGAATGCTCCTCGCCACATAGATTCACTATTGATTTTTTAATCAATAATAATGTCTTGTATTTAGATAGTTACCATCTCCAAAGAAATCTGAGTGCTCTATAGTTGATGAATTCCAGTTTATATTCATACCATCCCACTGAATGTATAGATTAGGTATTGCAATTGCATTTTAAGAAGGAAAAACAGAACCAGAAAAGTTAAATCATTAGCCAGGGAGATTTCAGAAAGCTAATATTAGAATTACCAATTAAAATCTGGTAGTCTTGACTTATAATTCTGACTGTTTCCCCAAAACATCTGGTCAGTTGGGTCAACTCTGATTATTCCTTAGGAAAAAAGAATCAAACAAGTGAATTGCTATGATTAACAGAAGTTTACATTACTTCTCATTATTTTGGTGGTGTACAATAATTGGGCTTAAGACGTTTTTATTTATTAGAGCACATGCATTTTTTAGTGGCCTATGTTAGTATCTTTGGAATGCTCTTAAGTCACGTGTGCCAGAAGTTTATCTCCTGGTAAGGGATAGATGTAAAATTTAAATTCTCATATTAGGTAGGTGTGATTTTCCAAAGACTGGGTATCTCCATCACCTATGTGGCATTGTTTTAGTTGACAAAAAAAAAAAGAAATAATCTCCTCAATAAAAACTTGTTCAAAACCCATACTCATTATACCTCTGGGAAGGTTACTATCATCCTTTCAGTCACCCAGTCTTCTAGCCTTAAAAATGTGAGCCTCTGATTTTTTTTCCCCCTTCTTGCATTTACAATTTCTGTCAGTTTTTCCTCTGACAAGTTTATTACTTTGTTTCTCTGTGTTCTCCTTGCTGCTAACACTCTGCTTTTCACATATAATGTGGTAACCTCCTTATCTGTCTCCCTTACTTCTGTTGTCTATTCTTCAACCCATCTTAGGTCAACTTTCCAAATAAATTTTCCATAATTTTTGAAATTATGAATTATTTGGGTACATGAAAAGTATGTAGAATAACACATTAAACATTCATATCCCCACCAACCAGCTTAAAAAAACCACGATATTAAAGACACAATAGAAAGCCCTCTTTGAAGCCTCTCTCCAATTTCACCCCCCCCCCCACTATCATGAATTTAATGGTTATTATTCCCATGCATGTTTTAACATTTTTAACCATATGTACCTGTATCCATAAAAATGTATAGTATTTCTTCACTCCAATCATTTATACTTCTGAAATTTTCATTTGTTATGTGGCTTTGAGATTTCCACTATTATTTTAAGATTTATCCGTGTTAGTGCATGTGACTTTGTTCCCTTCTCTTTCATTGCTGTAGTACTTTGGATCCACCCAGTACAATTTATCCATTCTTCTCAGGATGGACATTGAGATTGTTTGCGATTTTTTTCTCAAACAAATATGTAATAAACATTTTTGAACATGCTTCCTTTTTCATATTTATGAGAGTTTCTCTAGGACATACTCCCAAGATTCTAAATGCTAGGAGGTGATAGGATCTTCTCATTTTCAAATTTTGGTTAAAAGTAATTGTGTCAAAACTGACACATCCTCCTTACATGCCATATTCCATCTTAAGAAAGACTTCATTGGCTTCTCCTCCAACTTTCAATGGAATTTCAAATTCCTCTAAGAGAAGCTCCTCCCCACTTTTCTATCTGAAGGGACCTCCCCACCAGGGAATCCTTTTTGTGATAGGTCACAGATTCAAAAGCTTTTGGACTACACACTGAAATATAAACGTGTGAAAAATGCAGGGTATGGTGGGATCTGGGGTGGATGGTGGAGATGGAGCTATGCAACAGGGCACCATATCCGACTTACGGATGGCTAGTTTGTAGTCCCCAAGGTTCCCGTATTATTTTGTTTACTTTCCTGAACGTTTGTCTCAGAAATGTGTAATCATCAATTCCCTGTATAGCAGCAAAGAGCCCTCTGGAGCCCGCCTGCCTGGGTTTGAATCCCTGCTCCACTGCTGCCACCTGTCTGCTCTTGAGCAACTTTTTGTTTGTAAAATGGGGGACATGCTAATACTTACTTTGTGAGGGGGTGGTGAGAAATAAATGAGATAATATACATAAAGCTCTCAAGTATGCGCTTAATAAATATCTGTTGAATTGTTGAGGAGAGGAAAAATAACAAAAGGTTCGATCGTATCTCCTGTGTGTCAGGCATTGTTCTAGAAGCTGGGGAGATGGCAGTGACCTTGATATTTGTCTCTTTCGCAAATCAAATTGCCAACTGGGACCAAGTCCCTAACACATTGCTTGGCTCACAGTGGGCACTCAAGAAAGAGATGCTGAATGAATAAACGAACCTAATGGTTCTCCTAAGGCAACGTAAATACCTAAGCATGTTCTGAGCCATAATGGAGCAAGTAATTTATACCCATGATGACTTTACTGTCTGCATGTCAGTGGATTCTTATTTTTGAATATTGACAACTCCTGCGTAATACAGGTAGTAGCTTACCATTAGACATAGTATTTAAGCAGTGAGAATACCACGTTTTTGATGATGATGCGTAACAGAGAATTGACTATTTCTTTAATCATACTTGTATACAAAATAACATTCTCAACTTCTGATGATGAGCAGTCTTTTTCATTTTTCCCTCAAATTTAGGTCTCATTGTCCATGAAGGAGCTGCAGTTTACAGAGTGTTTAAACGCTGGCGAGCTGTCAACTTACACTGGGATGTATTAAATTATGACAAAGCCACAGACATCGAAGAAAGTAGCCGGGGAGAGTCTTCCACAAGCAGAACTTTATGGTTGCCATTGACGGCTCTACGAAACAGGAACTTGGTCCACCCAACACAGTTGACCTCCCCAAGGTTTCAGTGTGGCTACATGTTATTACATCTGTTCAATCGGATGAGGCGCCATGAAGATTTGTCAGAAGATAACAGCTCGGGGGAGGTTGTGATGAGAGTGACTTCAGTGTGACAAAGCTAAGAAGGTGCGGTGTGGACCACCCTGCACATTTTGGAATGTAATTGCAATGAATGGCAAAACCATAGCACTTCTAAAAACACACATCTATGAACTTTTTAAAATCTATGCTTTTTATATGAACATTTGAATTGCAAATACATTTTTCTGAAAAAAAGAGTCCTCCTGTTCTTTGCTTTCTGATTTATCACATCTTTTATAAGTTGGTACTTGAAATCATTATACATATTATTTGACTCTACTTGGTTAAAAGAATGACGAACGTTATCCTTAAGGTCAAAACTATTTTTTTCTTGCTTGTTTTAAATATATTTTTATCAAACGTTTTGCTCCATGTGTAATTTTTCAGGCATGCTACCAATGGGGAAGAGTTTAGAATGCTGTGGGCAAATTCCAAAGTGCCCATCAAGGACGAAGCACAGAGGTGCTTCTGTGATGCACTGGTCTTCCTCATGCCTCAGGCTGGTTGGCAAACTTGAGCATGACTTTTTGCGTGGGATGAATTAACCTGTCACCAGGAATGCAAGTTCTAGGAATTATGGCTTGTTTTCTAACTTCTGAAACAGTACAGAGAGCTTGTAAAAAGATAAAGATAATTGGAATAAAATAGTCTTACAGGCATACTTTGAAGATATTGCAGGTTCAGTTCCAGACCCGCAATAAAGTATCTCAATAAAGCAAACCACTCAAATGTTTTGGTTTCCCAGAGCATATAAAAGTTATGTTTACACTATACTTCAGTCTGTTAAGTGTGCAATAGCATTAATTCTTAAAAAAACAATGTACATACCTTAATCTAAAAATCTAAAATATGCTAGCCATCATCTGAACCTTCAAGTTATAATAATAACATCAAAGATCACTGATCCCAGGTCACCATAACAAGTATAATAATGGAAAAATTTGAAATATTGCAAGAATTACCAAAATGTGACACAGACACACGAAGTGAGCAAATGTTGTTGGAAAAATGGTGCCAATAGACTTGCTTGACACAGGGCTGCCCTAAACCTTCAATCTGTAAAAAACGCAATGTCTGCGAAGCACGATTTAAAAAAAAAAAAAAAAAGATGAAGCGCAATAAAACGAGGTGTGCCTGTCCTGCAGTACATATTACACAGGCAGGGCACCCTGCATACTTATAACCCTAAAAGCTCACCAAAATGTTACACCATTGCACGTGTAATAATAACACTGCCTCACATTTGCATAGCCCTCTCATAGACCAGCCGCAATTATTTTTGTTAATTATTCGTGTCTTGATTTCTATGAGTACCATCTTAATTAGATTTTCTTTTTGTGAAAACTTATATACCTATTTAATCATCTAAACACTGATTCTATTACTTGGTTTAATGAAGTCCTGGGAAATATATTCTCCAGCAGCGAGAAATGTTTCTCTTTTACTAGATAAGTATTTTTCAAATGAAAAGAGGAAAAGAAAAATGAGGCTATTGACTCCCCAGGAACAGGTTGCTAAATAGTGATACCTGGGGATTTTGCACATTTTTCTCCTTCTAATAGAGGTAAATGGCATATTTTAATGGGTAGCAACAGAATAGATGAGGAGGCAGGAGGTCATGCTTTCCTTAGAAACAGGAGTTGGACATGTAGGTCATTTGAAGTAATTGATGATTAGATTTTAAAGCATATGAAGTAAAATGCTTTACATTCTATTAATATTTTCTAAAAATAACCTTTGAATGATTCATAATAGAATAGTTAACATTTACAGGTAGCATTATGATTCCTACATAGCAAATTCTACCAAAACTTGAAATAATATTTTCCCAGTTGAAAAACTGTGTCACAAATGAATTAAAGATGTGACCATTTGCAGAAATATGAAGAATCAGTAAGTAACGAAAGAAGGAAAATTCAACCACTCTTTCGGGGTACATCTAGGAAATGAGAGTGTTGTTGATTGTTTGAATCTGACGTCACATGAGCACAATCCTGGGTGAGGCACTGAGAGGTGGAGATCAGTCCTATCAACCTGGTCTCTGCCCTGAGTTTTGCCACCTGGGACAGGAAGGCAGACTGTTTAATAGAGAAGCCAGGGATGCAGACCTGCTGTCAAAGCAGCAATCCATTATTTGTGCCCCGCAGGTGTGGGTACTTGTCCTGGACACTTTAATTACTAAGGGAAGTCATCAGTGGCACCACATTTAATGGAGAATAATTGTGGGTGCTGTTGTTTAGAGCATTGTGTTAAAAATACCAGATAAAGAGACTTTAGACACAGATTAGACTATCACTGCTCCAGTATTTAGCAAGCATACACGTTTGTATTCCAACTAGTGTACACCTCTGTATTCGTATCAGCTCACTCAAAAGCAAGGAGGGGCAGAGGATGGGAAACCCTCTCTCTGTAACCCCTGTATGGGGTGCACAAGGCAGAGACACCTGGAGATGAGACGCACAGTGGGTTTGTCAGCCTGAAAGGAAAGTGTGCCCCAAGCTTCCCCTCCTTCCCAGGGCCTTGCACTTTGGATGCCCCTTTTGTCTACACCCATTTTCTTCCCTCACCATCTTCATAGGCCCCAGCTCCTAACACGCCCACACACACTCACACACCCATATGTGACACAAATCAATATTGGAATAAGGATCTGGCAGAATTTCCACTCAACAAAATGTACAATCCATGATACGATTACATAGAGACTCAAACACTCTGGGTGGAGGGTGGGATAGGTGCATTTAGAGAATTGAATTCACTGCTTAAAAGTAAAAATTCTAGGGACTTCCCTGATGGTCCAGTGATTAAGGCTCCATGCTTCCACTGCAAGGGGCATGGTTTCCATCCCTGGTTGGGGAGCTAAGATCCCACATGCCACACGGGAGTGTGGGCAGGGGACCAATAAATAAATAAATAAAATTCTAATATGCCGTATGAGTTATGATATAAACAATTAAATTTCAATTGTGAATGCTGTAATTCAAACTCAGGCTGCCTTAAATCTCAAAACCATTTGTGGTTAAAAAAAAAAAAAAAAGAAGAAATTAGTTGGAAATACTTTTAAAATCTTTTCAAATATATAGAAACTTAGACCTGTATCCAGTCTGTCTCTTTTCAACCACTAATCTGCAGAACAAACATTGATGGGGTACCTGCTGTGTGCCAGACACCGTGAGCTGTGGCCACGGAATGACCCAGCTTCACAGGGAGACTCAGAGTGGGTGAAGTGCCGCCCAACATGGTAAGTGTCAGGCCACAGGTGAGTGGAGGGCAGTGACGGTCCACAGGAGCAGTCAGGTTGCCCTGAGGCAACTGGAGAAGGCATCACTGAGGAGCTGGCGGGACCTGGGCGTTGATGCATGAGTAGAAGTTTGCCAATCAGGTAAGTGGAGAAGAACATTCTGGGAAGAGCTTGGGGGTAAAAGAGAGGCGTGTCCCGGTAATGTTGGGAGATTTCATGTGGGAGAGCATAGCGCACATCTGAAGACGTGACACAGCCCTATGGGGTTGGCTCGGTAGCCGGGACTGAAGCCCACAGGGACCCATGAGAAGATGGTGCTCAAGCAACAGATGGTAAGGGTTGGCAAGGTCATCTCTGGGGGATGGATGTCCTCTCTTGACCTTATACCTATGGGTAACACTCCCAGTTCTCAAGGTCAGGGGTAAAACGTAATGAATTGTGACCCTATCCTCAAAAGAGTTTGAAGACATCCTACAAAATGAAATAGTAGGCAGCAGTCACATGCAGGTGCTATTGCAATAAATTAGCTAAAAGAGTAGAAATATTGGAGCATCAAATGGGCTTTCCTCCTCTCTCCCAGAAGACAGCAAAACCCTTAATTCAGAAGAGGAAAGCATATCGTAGCTCTTGTGAGGTAGAATATAGTTTCTCCGTTATTGAAAGTACTTCCAAATATTTCCCAGAGTAAATAAGTTTTATCATCTGATTTTTCTTAAACATCATTTAAAAATGTTTCAATTCTATATGTTCAGCTAAAAATACGCCGAAATAAAGCATGCTCTCGCGTTGCTTCTGTTTCCATCTGGGTCTGCTATTCTTTTCCTTTTTTTTCCCGTAGACTAGCAATGTTAACATAGCCTATTACGTTTGATTCTCAGTCCTTCTTTATCTATGGAGTTAAATCGCAAAATTAATTTGTCTTTGCTAATCCAGAATTTGATTTGTTGTCATCTAGCAATTGATGTTCATTTTAAACAGAGGTCACGATTTGTCCATATTTTCCTTTAAAACTTTTTTTTTTTATTTACACATTTTGACGACAGTAGATTACAAATATCGGATATTCTATAATTTTCTTTCCAAGATCATCTTTTATCAAACTTCAGTGGTGAAAGTTGGTTTTTATTTTCAATATATATGTTTGTATAAATGATGTAACTCATAAATTTATGTTCTGTATATTTAGAAATAATTGGTTAAAGATCTTAAGAAGATACTTTACACAACTAGTTTAGTTCCAGTTTATCAGTTCAGAAAAAAATGTTCCTATCGTGTGTGTGGTACAGAACTGCAACAGGTACCATAATTTATAGCAAAGCTCAAAGTTCCAGGCCTCAGTGGAATCTACAGAATTATTCACCATCTTCATAAAGTTGCTATTTTATACACAGTGATTTTATCTAGTAAATTAGTCAAAGACTAATAAAGTTATTTTAAGCGATTTTCCCCTGGGAGCCCGTGGGAGAATGAAAACAATGCGTGATCTCCTGTAAATTTTTGAAGGTGTATTTTTTTTTTTAAATAAACCTTACCCCAAAGCATTTCACATTGATTTTCCAAGACAAGTTAGCAGTCCCTTAGTTTTCTTGAAACTTTTTCATACTTTTGAGACATTTTTCAGGGCTTTAAGGGAAAATTATCTTTTTCTAGTGCTACAAGAAGAAAAAAGAGGTTTGCTCTCAGATGCACAGGCAATGAAGCCTAATGTATGTAGGTGGGTAATGGTGACCCGGGCATTTTATATCCTGCCTTATGGAGCCATCAAGCAGGAACATTCATCCTGACTGCTGGACCACAGAAGGACATCACCCGTGGGTGAGTAATAACCAAGGGAGAAATGTCTTCTGAGAGTGCCACCTTTAGCTCCTCGTCACAGCGGTACAGGGGCTTTGGGAATACAGGGGATCTGCCCAGAGGCTGCTATGGCAACAAGGACCATGTGGATAGAGGCTGGAGATGCTCTGTTGGACACTCTTCCCATAATAGTCTTGGGAACGTCGGGACTTAATAAGAAGAAGGAACCAAAGCCTTGATTCAGAGAACAGGAGAAGAAAAAAGCAGCGCCATTTAACTATGCCCTTCACAATGTGATTGGCTTTGTTAGCTGCAGCTCTCGGGATGCTTCCTTCTGTACCTTCCCCTCCTTATTCATTAATCCTGCCTTCGGCAAACGAGGTGGCTTCATCCGCATTAAGCCATTCTTAAAAATATTCTGACCCAGGCACACAACAGGCTGCTCCTGTTGGGCACATTACTAAGGACCAGCTTCCCAGATGGACTGGACAGTGCCTCCCTTAGAGAGGTCAGAAAGAGGTCAGGAGAGGCAGCAGCAATGAAGGGACAGGAAAAAGCGGGGCATGGTGGCAACAAGTCCAAGGGACTGCCCAGGAGGCGACAATGAGGGAAGGCCACCTGGGCATGGGGATAAGAGACAGGCTGATTTCAAGAAGTTCGTGGTCTTGGAGAGGATGAAGTCAAGTAAATTGGAGATTCAATTAGGTGGTTTGAAGTGCTGCGATGCCAGAAACAAGAATTTAAGAAAGGAATGCATAAGAAGGACAGATGACTCAGATGGAAGCTTCAGGGAACGTTTCCTAAAGAAGGTGACCTCCAAAAGGAGAGCCTGAAGAAGAAGAAGCCAGGGAGCGTTCACGGGAAGCCAGTGCATCTGGAGGTGAGGAGAAGACTCGGAGATTCATGCATAAGGGGTGGAGGGAGGCAGAAACTGAGAGCTGCCCAGGGTCTGGAAAGCAGAGGTGCAAGGCGCCAACAGGGGGCACAGGGCAGGAGGAGGCGGCAGAATGATTCTAGGTCCTGTTGTGGATTCGCTGGGTTTGCGTGGCTGTAAGACAGCAGCATGGAGACATCCACAAGGCATTTGCATGTGTGAGCCCAGAGCTCAAGAGCAAGGTCTCTGCGGGATGTACGTACGTGCAGGAGTGATCAGCATATAGATGGACCGGCACCTGGGGGACATTGAAGAGGAGCAGCCAGAGTGGGGAAAACAAACAAAGGAGTTGAGTGTTTAGAAGCCAAGGGGAAAGACTGCTGCGAAAGGGAAAAGGAAGTCAAGTGTATCAATTGCAACTAAAAAGTCAGCTCGGGACTACGAAGTCTCAGTGACATTTAGCAACGGGGCCGTGATGCTCTTGACAGAAGCGGTTTCAGTGAAGCTGTTGGTGGGGAAGAAACTGTGATCTAATGATGAATAACAGTGAAAAGTACAAAACGGCTGTATTCTCAGAGCAGAGTTTTCTTTTCTCCCTCCCTTAAAAAAAATTTGTTTTTCTTCCTCTCCTTCATTCCAACGAGCAAGTATAAATAGTGTTGGAAAGAAGCTGGGATGGGGATGGGGTACAATTGAGAAGCTGAGATTGTCAATAAATGAGGGAAGAAGATGATCCTTACAGGTTCCCGGAGGAGGGCACGGGGGATGGGATCTGGAGCCCATGAACAGTGTTCAAACTTCAACCCGGGGGGAAGGATGAAAGAGAGGCAAGAGGCGCAGGTGAGTCTGAGGCTTTGGGGATGGAAATGAAGGTGCCTCTGCCTAGAGGAGCCTGTCTTCTCTTTGAAATAGGCAACGAGGCATCTCCAACTCTATCCAAACCACAACCGTGGATCTTGCCTCGAAAACCTGCTCCCCTGCCATCACCATACATGGAAGTTGTACACTTGCAGTTAGTTGTTCAGGCCAAAAATCTCGGTGTCATCCCTAAATCCTCTCCTCCTCTTGTCTCCCACATTAAATCCACTAGTGAATTCTGTCGATTCACCCTTTAACATTTTCCCCGAGTCTAATCACCGGTCATTACCCCCCTTGCTGGTCTAAACCACCATCATTGCTCGTGGGGACTGTTACAGTAGCTCCCTTACCCAGGTGTATTGGGTTGAATTTTTTCCCCACCAAATTCATGTCCACATGGAACCTAAGAATGTGACCTTATTTGGAAATAGGGTTTTTACACGTATAACTAGTTAAGATGAGGCGATACCGGATCTCCAAATCCAGCAATTGTGGATTGCCATCGCCAACTGTACGAAGGCCATTTGAAGACACACAGAGACACAGACACACAAGGAGGAATGTCACGTGTTGACAGAGGCAGAGACTGGATGGTTCCGCTGTAAACCAGGGATTGTCAGCAGCCACTGGAAGCCAGGAAGTGGCGAGGAAGGATGTGCCCCTAAAGCCTTCAAAGGTTGGCCCTGCCAACACCTTGATTTTGGACTTCTGGCCTCCAGAACTGTGAGAGAATAAATTTCTGTTGTTTGAAGGCACCCAGTTTTGGTCGCTTTGCTATGGCGGCTCCAGGATACAAAGTCTCTCTTCTTGTTCCCTCACTGCCCCAGCTCAATAGTGCAGCAGAGTCATCGTTGTGGAATGTAAAGCAGGTCCTGTCTTCCTCTACTCAAGTGCCCTCTTAGCAGGTCCCTTCCCGCGTGACGTCATTAAGAATGACGTCAACATCCTCACTCTCACAGGTCCCGCGTGATCTGCGTCTGGCTGCTCCTCTGACGTCAGCTCCTCTTACTCTTCTCACAGCTCAGTCTGGTTCATGCTGGTTCTCAAGCAGGTAAAGCCCCTTCCTGCTGCAGAACTTTAGCACTTGCTTTTCCTTCTGCCTAGAACACCCCGCTCTCACATCCTTGTGGCACCACTTCAGTTTCTCCTCATCACGAGGTCCTTCTAGACCACTCTAGAATGGCACCCCCCTCCCTTTCCCTGTTTCCTTACGCTGTTTTATTTTCCTGGTGAAACCTTTACTCACACAATAGAGTACACGCCTATTTGTTCAATACTCTCTCCCTCCATACAGAGTAAGCTCCATGAGAGCTGAAGCCATGTCTGTTCACTGCTGCTTCCCTAATGCCTAGAAGCAGGCTGGCATACAGTGGGTACTGAACAAATATTTTTTGGGGAAAAAAAATCAATTAATGAATCTGCTAAGAATAAGAAGGGAGATGTTGGGAGATTGTTGAAAGTATAAAAACAATCGTGAAGAATGGGAAAGAGAGAGGACTGAGAAAGAGAAGGACTGCCTAAAATATTGAGGGGACAGCTGACATCAGACACTGGATTTACAGGGTCATCCAGGTGAGTGCCACACCTGGGTTTAAGCACAAAATGGGTTAAATTGTGCAGAAAAGGCCCTGCTCACCACTGTGTACATCACTGACTAAACAGCCTTTGCATTAAAAAATCATGTGACAACTTTTAAAACAAAATAAAGCACTATCATTGACCTGCTAGGGGATTGCAGTGCGTCTCCTGGTCAAATTAGATAACCTCTAAGGTCTTGTTAACTCTAACGCTTGCCAATTTCCCTTCTTCTTTTCCTCCTCCTCCTCCTTCCCCTCCTTCTCCTCCTCTTCCTTCTTCCTCTTATTCTTCTCCAACACCACCATTATCAAAATCCATAATTTACTTCTTGTTTTTGAAGCAACAGACCTCTTCCTGACTGTCATCATTTCAGAAAAAAAAAAAAAAAAGGAATATAATTTATATTAAGCCTAGAAAAAAAACATTTTCTTTTTCCTGAATAGATCATCTTTCTAACAGTTATTATGCCAGCTGGGATCTTTGGAAAAGTCTCACAAATATCTTAAGGGCATTTGTGCTTGGAGTAGAATCTCCTGAAAGGAAGAAGGCATTAGTGTTTTGGGAACACCATAAGTCAGGTTGTTCACAAGCTTCTGATTTGATGTACTGGGCTACGATTAATCTTATCACTGCACATCTAGAACTGATTTAGCAGCTATTGAATGATCGATTTTTCATTATATCAGCTTCCTAGAGACTCCTCTATGGGCTGTAAAAAATGCCTATGCAATTAATGTCTAAATGCCCTCTGTAGCAGGTTGGTGCAAACAGAGTTGAATAAAATTAGTTCTTTAGTTACACAGAGTTCTTCCCACCTGCAGAAAGAGTGAGGGTCTAGAAAAAGCCAGGTTGAGTGGTCCAATGTCAGCTTAGAAAGAAGCACTTGATGCAAAAGAGTTTGGCAGAAAGTTCTTCAACGGGGAGGAACTTAATTTTTTTTTAAATAAATTTATTTATTTATTTATGGCTGCACTGGGTCTTCGTTGCTGCGCGCAGGCTTTCTTTAGTTGCGGCGAGCGGGGGCTACTCTTCGTTGCGGTGCATGGGCTTCTCATTGTGGTGGCTTCTCTTGTTGCGGAGCACGGGCTCTAGGCACGTGGGCTTCAGTAGTTGCAGCACGCAGGCTCAGTAATTGTGGCTCGCACGCTCTAGAGTGCAGGCTCAGTAGTTGTGGCGCATGGGCTTAGTTGCTCTGCGGCATGTGGGATCTTCCTGGACCAGGGCTCGAACCCGTGTCCCCTGCATTGGCAGGTGGATTCTTAACCACTGCACCACCAGGGAAGCCCCAGGAAGGAACTTATACTGTCAGCTGAATAGACACTGTATGCACGTAGGAGACAGTGTTTAAACTGTTTTTCCCTAAATATTCTTTCAAACTCATAATTCATATGAATCACAAGTTTGGAATTGGCAGTTGTGGCTTACTGAGGCCATGCTTCAAATAAATCTCATCAACTAAAGGTGGATTGCCATAGTCTCAATTTCAGCTGGCTCTTGCCAAGTTTGAACAGCCCCCGTTTCCTGGGGTTTAATGGAACCATTAGGGACAAAAAAGACTCTACAACTCTACTTCTGTGCCTAGAGAAGAGAGTCGTGTGTGTGTGTGTGTGTGTGTGTGTGTGTGTGTGTGCAGAGGGGCTGAGCAGAGGGATGGGGCCTGGAGGAAGGGCCAGAAGCTATGGCAGTTCACATCTCAATGTTACTTATTAGGCATCTCTCTAAGAGACTGAATAATTCGTGAGAAGAAGGGTGTTGAGACAAATGGCCATGAAACAAACAAATGATAAGCTCTTGTATTAGTTTCCTGTTGTAGCTGTAACAAATTACCACCTACCACAAATGGCTTAAAGCAACACATCGTTATTATCATATATTTCTGGAGGTCACAAGTCCAAAATGGATCTTAAGGAACTAAAATCAATGAGGCTGGTTTTTTCTGGAGGCTCTAGGGAAGAATTTCTTCCTTGTACTTTCTAGCTTCCAGAGGCTGCCCACATTCCTTGACCTGTGGTCCCTTCCCCCATCTTCAAAGTGCATCACTCCAGTATCTGCTTCCCTGCCACATCTCCTCTCCTACTTTAACTGCCCTGTCTCCTTCTTAAAAGGACCCCTGTGATTACACTTGGTGTCGCCAGATAATCCAGAATAATCTCCCCATCTCAAGAACCTTAATGTAATCACATCTGCCAAGTCCTTTCAGGACATCTTTGCCAGACCATTATTCTGCCTACTGCAGAATAATGATCTTCAGTTTGTGCTCATGTGCAAGCTCATTATTCTCAGTGTCTAAACTTTTCCTAAGTAAGGCTGCCTCTTCCAAGTTCTGGGTCCCAGTTGGGCATAGGTACCGCTGAACATAGTTCTCTGCAGGAACCAGATATGTCTCCAGAGATGCCTTCATCATACTCAAGTCGTCAAATTATTTGCAGTTAAATCTTAAAAGCATGTAGCGTCTAGGTCACCAGCTAGCCCAACAAGGGAAGAGGGAAAGCACTGTTCTGCTCTTACCTGCAGGACCCAGAGTGGCTGCTCTATTAAGAAGGCAAAGTCTTGAGAGCACTGGTTTCAGCCGTCCTGCTGAAGTTGCAATTGCTTACGAGCTCAGGCTCCATGAACACCCCATCACAGAGCAAGACGCTTTAGTTTCTTCGTAATCCGTTTCTGGCCTAGATCGCCTTTACCCAGGGACTGCCTCTTGAATTAAGAAGCCCAGTGGAATTCCCTGGCAATGAAATGGAGTCAGATAGACCTGCGAGCAGAATCATGTCAACTCTCTAAATTTCCCTTGCTTTTGTTTTTATTTATTTGTTACTGTTATTTAATTTTAGAATTTTTTTTAAACATACAATTTTATTTGGCAAGTTATAGATGAGGATGTTTTCTGGAAAGTGCAGCTTCAGATTAAAAATCAACTGATTATGTCTTTAAATGTAATTTTCCATTATAATAATTAAATATAATGACTTGTTTGAAGACCTTCAGAGTGCATGATTTAATAAAAGCAGCTGACATCAATGAGTCTTCACTCCATGCTAAGCAGTGTTTGGAATGTTTATTATTTCTATTTTGTGGATGAAGAAACTCTGGCACAAGAGGTAAATGAAATGTGGAAGGCTACCACTTGGTGAGTGGCAGAGCTGAGTGCAAACTCAAGCAGCCTGACAAGTTTCTTTCTCTTCAACTCCAAGATATCCCACCTACCACTTGGTTGTTTTAGTGTCATATAAAGATAAAGCTCTCCAAATCAGTTTTTTTTAATTTCCCTAAATATCCAAATAAGGGGTTTAAAAAAATCTATTTAGTTAAGGTATTAAGACCCTGAATGAAGGGCAGAAATAGACACAGATGTAGAGAACAAACGTATGGACACCAAGTGGGGAAAGTGGTGGTGGTGGGATGAATTGGGAGATTGGGATTGACATATATACACTGATATGTATAAAAAGGATAACTAATAAGAACCTGCTGTATAAAAAATAAATAAAATAAAATTCAAAAATTCAAAAAAAAAAAAAAGAACTCTTACAAGTCAATAATAAAAGAAAAGAAAAGAAAAGAAAAAAGAAAAAGACCCTGCATGATTCCCTTTATAGACTTCGCCAACTTGCCTCATCACTAACACCTGTGTGTTGCTTTGGACTCTGCAAACACTGCTGCTTGGTCAACCCAATACCCATCTCCTACTACCTTATATCTTGTCTCTTGCAGATAATATGTAACTTCGTAAGTATACTCACTTTTCCAGCTTTTTGGCCAGGATTGGCTATGTGCCACCACTCTGGGAAAAGAGACACAGGAACAAGCCAGGTAGGGTAGCTCTGGAAAAGTTTCTGATTTCCTAATTAAAAGAATCAGAGCAGTGATACTGTCTCCTCCTTGCTTTGAATGGATATGGTGGCTAGAGCTGAAAGAGCCATCTCGAAATTGTGAGGATAACAGACTTCAATTGCGTTGGTGATAACATTATTGAACATCTGAACCAATGTCAGCAACCCCTTACCTCTTAGCTTTTTCTGGAGACGAATAAAACTCTGTCAAGTAGTTGGATTTTCTGATTTGGTTTTGTTTTTACAAAAAAAGCAATCTTGGTGCAAACTGAACACCCAATCTTCCAATTCTCCTTACCACTCCATTGTAGAATTTTCAGCCAAGAATTTACTTTAGTCCTTTTTGATCTCTTTATTTTCTTTAACTTCAGGCCAAAACTCTTTGCTGAGTTTTAAAACCTAAAATGCAACAGGACCTTGGAGGTGTCCTCCTGAATCGGCATCTCACTGTAACGGGATAAAAGCTAAACTTGTCATCTTCCTCCCTCTGGCCCTCAAATCCAACCCCCCTGTATCCCTTCCTCATTAAATGGCATCACAATCCACCCAGCTGCCCAAGCCAAGATATAGGCATCATTCTTTTTTTTTTTTAACATCTTTATTAGAGTATAATTGCTTTACAATGGTGTGTTAGTTTCTGCTTTGTAACAAAGTGAATCAGCTATACATTTACATATATCCCCATATCTCCTCCCTCTTCCGTCTCCCTCCCACCCTCCCTTATCCCACCTCTCTAGGTGGTCACAAAGCACCGAGCACATCTCCCTGTGCTATGCAGCTGCTTCCCACTAGCTATCTATTTTACATTTGGTAGTGTATATATGTCCATGCCACTCTCTCACTTCATCCCAGCTTACCCTTCCCCCTCCCCGTGTCCTCAAGTCCATTCTCTACGTCTGCGTCTTTATTCCTATCCTGCCCCTAGGTTCTTCAGAACCTTTTTTTTTTTTTTACATTATATTCTGCCTTCCTGTGGATTGACTTCCTTGATCTCATTCAGTCCCATTTTATCCACACCCACTGCCACTCTCTTAAAAACTACCCTCACGATTCCTTGTCTAGCTTTCTGCAATAACCTCTTATCTAGTCTCCCAGTTTCTAATTTTGCTCACATCGAACCCCATACTTCTGTCAGAGTCATTTTTCCAAGTCACAAATCTAATTGTGTCACTCTCTGATTTAAAAATTGTCAAAGCCTCCTCCTTTCTGCCTTCGGGATAAGATCCAAACTCCTGAAATTGTACCCAGGGGCTTGGTTCCTTTCTCTCTCTGCAGCCTCATTACCTGCCACGATCCCACCTCTCCCAGCCAGAATGAAGACTGAAAATCAGAACGAATCAAGATTGAAATGTATATACTGTAGCCCAAATGTTCCAAAACAAAACAAAAGAAGGGGTTTTAGTTTTTATAGCTGCGGATCTGGAGTTTCGGAGCCCCTGCTGTCTGTGAGGGTATAGCCTGGGTGGGGTATTTGAATTTGCTGGTTAAGGTGACTCCAACCTCTTCTGCTTTAGAACACAAGTTTCTAAATAAAAGCTGTATCGTGTGAACAAATGTCTTTTTAAAAAAATAATTTTCAACACTCCTCCTTTTTCTTCTCTTTTATTCAGGAGGCAGAAGGGGAAAGGGGAAAGATTTGTATTATATACCGGTGGTGGGAGGAGGCGGTCTGGTCTGCATGTGATCTTATTTCGCAGGCTCCGCTGACCTCAGTCTGCGGCGTAGCTAGTTGCCCCGGGTCTTTGGGCATCAGCCGCGGTGCCCACTGTCTCCGCTGCTCCAGTAGCCCGCATGCCTCCTCTCTTACTTGGGCTTACGTGGTGATTGCTCCAAGGAAGTCTGGTTATCACTCCTGGCTGAGTGACACCCCAACCTGGGCTCTCACCAGGGTGCTGACAGTCTGAGTCTCACCCAGATCCTTCAATCAGTGCCTAGCTTTGGGCTGCCTGTCCTATGGGATTTGCTTGTCCCAGGAGTTGAAAACTCCCTGCAGACATGCTAATTAATTTTTTCTTATAAATTAATTCTATCGTTTTAATGTACATACAGCAAAATGCACACAGTTGGTAAGTATTGGCAAATGTATACACCTGTGCAACAAGTATGCGAATCAAAACATACAGCATATTCATCAGCGCACAAGGTTCCTTTATGTCCCTTTTCAGTCAGTTTCGGTGCCACCCAGAAGCAATTGCTGTTGTAGCTTCTATTGAGATAGATTAGTGTTGGCTGTTCCTGAACTTTATGTAAGTGAAATACATATATACTCTATACTACAGTATGTGTACTTTGTGCCTGACAACTTTTGCTCTTCAAAATGTTTTTGAGATTTATCCACAATATGTGTGTATCAGTTATTTGTTCTTTTTTGTATTTTTGAGTAGTATTCTACTACACGAATAAACTGTTTATCCATTCTCCTTTGACGGGAGTTTAGGCTATTTCCAGTTTGGGGTTACTATAAAGAAAATGGCTACGACCTTTCTTGTACAAGTCTTCTATGAACATACATTTTAAAGTATTTCTTTTGGATAAACATATCTAAGAGTAGAATTTCTGGTTGTAGTTTAGTCCTGAGAACTTTTAGTGTAAGTAAACCCTCCAACTTTGTCTCATTTCTTCCAAAATTGATTGGATTATTTTAGAATCACTGCATTTCCATATGCACTTTGGAATCAGCTTGTCAATTTTGCAAAAAAAAAAAAAAAAAAAAAGCCTGTTGGGCTTTTGTTTGGCATTGCAATGAAGTTATAGATGGATTTGGGGGCAAATAGTCATTGTAAGAATATTGAGTCTTTCAACACATAAACATTTATTTAGGATTTCAATTAATTTATCTCAACCACATTTTATAGTTTTAAGTGTAGGGGTCCTTTACATATTTTGTTAAAGTCATTTCTACGTACTTTATACTTTTATGTTTTTGTAGGTGGTATTATATTTTAATTTAGCTTTTTTATTTGTTTATTGCTAGTATGTAGAAACATATTCATTTTCCTATGTAGCCCTTGTGTCCTGAGATGTGGCTAAATCTCCTCGTTATTATCAAGGTTTTCGTTGTTATTATTGACCTGATGTTCTCTAATACATAATCAGGTATGTATCTATAAATAATGACTATATTATTTCTTTCATTCTACTAAATTTGGGTTTAATTTTTCTCTTCTTTGCCTAGTTTTTTAAGAAGCTTAGAAGCTTTTTAGAAGCTTAGATCATGAATTTTAAACCTTTATTCCTTTCAAATATAAGCACTTAAAACCATACATTTCCCTCTAAGTGCTGTTTTAACTACACAGTATATCATGACATATGTTTTCCTTATTATTCCACTCAAACTAGTTTATAATTTCTTTTGTGGTTTCTTCTTTGATCCATAAATGATTTAGAACTACGTGCTTAATATCAAAATATTTGTAGGCATATAGATGTCTTATTGTTATTGATTTATAATTTAACTCACTGTGGTCAAGAAGATGCTGTGTATGATTTAAATCCACTGAAATTTGTTGGGATGATTTTATGGCCAAGAACACAGTCTTTCTTAGTGTATCAGTGATCTGTTGCTTCATAACGAGCCACCCCTAGCACTTAGTTGCTTAAAAACAATAATTTATTATTTTTCCTGATTCTGTTGGTTGTCTGGATGATTCTCATGCTAATTTCCCTTCATCTCACTCATGAGACTGCATTCAACTGGAGGGTTGGCTGGGGGCTGGGCCCAGCTGGGACACTGGTTTGGCTGGACCTCTCTTCATGTGACATTTCAGTCTCTTGGAGGTTAGCCTCTGCTTCCTTGAATAGTGGCAGCAAAGTTGCAAAAGGGTGGAGATAAAGTGGCAAGGCCTCTGAGGCCTTGACTGATGAGTACTATAACATCAATTCTACCATATGCCATTGGTCAAAGCAGGTCACAAGACCAGCTCAGATTAAGGAGGTGAGAAGGTAGACTCTACCATTTGACAGGAGGAGGGACAATTAATTGGTGGCCATTTTTAACGTACTACACTTCATGAAGTTTTCATGGCTTCTTGAAAAAAGTATGCTCTTGCAATTGTTGGGTGTGGTATTCTATAAATTTCTATTATGATGAATTGGTCAGTATTATTCAAATCTATATCCTTACAGATTTTTAAAATTTACATGTTGTTATAAATGACTCCACTATGATTGTAGATTTGTCTATTTTTCACTTGTAACTTTTTATTTCACGTATTTTAAAGTTTTGCTTTTATAGATATCATTTGTCTTCTTGATAAATTGACCTTTTTCATTATGAAATGTTCTTCTTTATCTCTGATATGGAAATTTTACTTGGTCGATATTAATTGTGCCATATCTTCTTTCTTATAGTTATTAATTGCAATGGTATACATTTTCTCATCCTTTTACTTTTAAATTTTTTGTGTTTCTATACTTGAAGTTCACCTTTTGTAAACAGGATATAGTTGGGTCCTGTTTTTTTATTCACTCTGAAAATTTTTGCCTTTTATCTCCCCTTTGCCGTGTAAAATAACATAGTCACCAGTTTCTGGGATTAGAATTTGGGCATATTCGGGAGGCCATTCTTTGATCTAGAACCCATCATCCCTGCATCTCTCACCTCCCATCCCTTCCAGGACCCAGTGAAATTCTCCTCATGGAAAGTAATAATAATAATAAACAAAAACAAAAATAAACTGCCCATAACATGAAAAAGGTGCCAACACAGCCTTGGAGATGGGGGGAGGAGTATTATTCTCTTATATTTTAGTTTCCCATGGACATAGAGGGGAAAAAGCAATTAATAGTTAATAATTAATAAATTCACTCTCTACAGTTTGCTTTCTTCCTCCCCCCATTCATGAAACTCTCAAAATCTCTAAAGATAAAAGTACCATTTTAAACAATTTATATAATTCTTTGTCAATATCTATGCCCACAGCACCAAACATGAGTTTAGGTAGAGATGGATTTCTTGAAGCTGAGGGATGTTTTAGATGTCAAAGAACATTCAGGGAGAGGGTGCAACATTCATTTCTCATGGTTTTAATCCTTGTTGCTTGCTTTGGATCTGATAGCTTTAGAGGAAACAGAATTCCGAGTGCACTTTTGAATTAGACCCCAGGAGAATTATGCCTTGTCAATTTGTTCCATTAGAAATCTTCACATAGCCATGTTTATGAAGAATTTGCATTAACCCCCTTCCGAATAAAAGTAAATTAAATTTAGTGACAGAATTGCAGGACGAAAAGTTTCCTTTACTTTTCACTTTTACTAAAAATACATAGGGGTATAACTTACATTGATCTTTTTCTGAGGCTAGTAGGACTATGTTTAATCAAAATGACAGGGAGCGGCTTCCCTGGTGGCGCAGTGGTTGAGAATCCGCCTGCCAATGCAGGGGACACGGGTTCGAGCCCTGGTCTGGGAGGATCCCACATGCCGCGGAGCAACTGGGCCCGTGAGCCACAACTACTGAGCCTGCGCGTCTGGAGCCTGTGCTCTGCAACAAGAGAGGCCGCAATAGTGAGAGGCCCGCGCATCGCGATGAAGAGTGGCCCCCGCTTGCCGCAACTAGAGAAAGCCCTCGCACAGAAACGAAGACCCAACACAGCCATAAATAAATAATAAATAAATAAATAAATAATAAATAAATAAATAAATAATAAATAAATAAATTAAAAAACAAAATGACGGAAATTTTTTACAGGACTTTATGACTCAAGGCCTTTATGTTTGGACTAAAATTGTATATATCTAGCTCCAAAACAACTACTTCCATGGGTAATGATTTTTCTGGACATAGCAGAGAATGTGCTTGAAACACAACACTAAAACTAAGTAAGTGGGGTTTTGTCCATGACATACACAAATTTGGAAGGTCTGTGACTTTCAGGTCTGGAGAATAATAGTGTGCTACGATCATTACTGGTGTTGGACTTGGAAGATTCTGTGGTTCTGCAGAGGCTGCTTTGAAAATGCAATCAGGATGAGTAGTTCTCTCTAAATAAATCTCCTAAATGTGCAGTTGCAACATTCTACAGAGCAACAAAGCAACTATTAGCTCCAAACACTTGCGCTTTACTTGGTTGTCATTACCGGAAGAACATATGTACTTGGGTAGGGAGGGGGTGGTCTCAGCTGGGCACAGGTGTCTGGGAGAGGTTATAGCAGTTTCTCAGTGTCAGTGGAAAACGTCATTGTCAGGACTAAACATTGGGACAGTCAGCGCTCAAGGTTTCATTCTCAAACGTCTGGTGCTTGTGCTGTGCTCCCATTCATTGAGCCAAATCTAATTCCCATTCATCATGTTTGCTCTTAGACTCACTTCGCATCAATTGCAGCTGTGCTCAGAGGTGTGGGGAAGTCTGGCTCCTATTCCAGCCTTATGACCTCACCCAGGGCTGACAGGCTGAACCCCCAGCAGCACCCAAGACTGAGCGGGTAAAACTTGCCTTTGGGAATAAGGCTCCGCTATTCAGTAAATATTTATCCATCCCCGTCATGTGCCAGACACTGTGAACGAGGGTATGGGAGAGAGGGCTTGGAGAGAAACACCAAGTGGGAGGTGGAGTCACTACTGTCCTAGGACCTGAGAATAGGGGTCCCTGTCCTGTGTCCCTCATGGTACATGTGCTGCTCTAGTCTCCTCCAGCTGTGCTGCTTCACATGGCACAAGGGGACGGTAGGCCAAGGGTACCTGCCCACCAGAGTCCATCCAGAGCCCACTTCTACTTCTTTATTTGGACCATGTTCTAAGCATTAGGATCCCAGAATTTTCTACCTAAATGGCTCAAGTCTATTTCCTGAGTCTTCATAAGCCTCTTTCCTCGGTTATTCTCCTGGAACTGACCATCCACCAGGATGACCATCCCTAGGACTTAGGGTTGTCCAAGAGGCAGCTGATGGGGCAAGAGGATCCATGAATGAAGCTTGGATGTATAGGCTGGAGGTTGCACACATGTGACCAAAATCACTGCAATGAGCTGAGGATCCAGGGGTAGAAAGAGAGGGGGCGGAGCCATGAAGTCCAAGAACTCAAACCTGGCCATTTAGACTTCATGAAGGTATTTGTAAAGTTAAGAGGATAAAACTTATTTAACTGTTTTAAACTTCATTTTAAACTTTTAAATGTTAGACATCTTGGGATTTATTTGTACTCCTGCCTTGGACCCTGTAAATGTTAAGAGCTTGTCTGTAAGCATGGAGTTAAGAAATCAAACCAAATTATTGTGAATCATCAGCTGTTATATATGGTTTATCAGGGGCTTATAAAATGTTTTCAGGGACATAGTAATAGAATTCTGAAGTCAGACTTCTAGGTTCAAAACTAGGTTTTATCTTTTAATCCTTGTGTAATCTTGGAGAAGTTATAGGGGATGTTTACCTAACAGACCCACTGATTGACCTAAGTTCTCCATTCCCTCTGTGAAACACACCAGTGAAACCCAAAGCACTCATTGCAGTTATCCACTGCTGCATAACAAACGGCCCAAACTCTGGCTTGAAATGACTATCTTTTATTCTGCTGACTAATCTGTACTTCGGAAGTGCTCAGAAGGAACGGTTCCTCCCTGCTGCCCATGGCAGAAGGCAGAGCGGTGTGACTGGGCCTGGAGGATCTGCTTTCCAGATCGTTCATTCACATCACTGGCAAGTGGTGCTGGTGTCAGCTGGGAGCTCGGTCAGGGCCGTGGGATAAGGGCCTTGGTTCCTCTCCACAGGGCATCTCTACAGTTTGCTTTGCTTCCTTGCAGCATGTTGCTGGGTTCTAAAAGGCAGTGTTGCAGAAGAGCAAGGTGGAAATGTGTGGCATTTTTATGACTTAAGATTGGAAGCCATGGGCTTCCCTGGTGGCGCAGTGGTTAAGAATCCGCCTGCCAATGCAGGGGACACGGGTTCGAGCCCTGGTCCGGGAAGATCTCCCATGCCGCGGAGCAACTAAGCCCGTGCACCACAACTACTGAGCCTGCGCTCTAGAACCCGGGAGCCACAACTACTGAGCCTGCTTACCACAACTACTGAAGCCTGCGTGCCTTGAGCCCGTGCTCCGCAACAAGAGAAGCCACCGCAATGAGAAGCCCGCGCACTGCAAGGAAGAGTAGCCCCCGTTCACCACAACTAGAGAAAGCCCACGTGCAGCGATGAAGACCCAACACAGCCAAAAATAAAAATTAATAAAATAACTCATTAAAGTCTATTTAAAAAAAAAGATTGGAAGCCACAGAGCATCATTTTCACCATACTCTGTCGAGGTGGTCACCAAGGCCCCTCCAGCTTCAAGGGGAGAGGACGGAGATTCTAGCTGAACTTATGAGATGGGATACATAGTTACAACCATCTTAGAATGTAGAATCCTCTCTGAGTCCCCTACATTTCTGCTCTTACCAGATGAGTTGTCTAAAAGTTAGTTCTTAAATGTTTTAATACCAGTTGTCATTAGATAATTTAATTAAATATGATAACTAATAATAAAATCCGAGTGTGAAAAAAGATGCTTTTTTTTCCCCCTGTGAAAACTAAGGGAATGCTTTGGAAGGACTGGATAAGAAAAACCATGCAAGTTGGTTGAAAAAATAACTATAAAAGGTTAGAAAAAATTTTAAAGTATGTAGAAGGATTCCACATCAGATTGCCTCACACATGCCTCCAGGTTTATTTTGCATCAAAGAAACTGAAACTAGAAATGCTGAGCATATGTCATGTGTGTGGTTTCTGCCAGAAAAACAGGGCTGAATTCCAATTAGTGGTTTCTACTTAAAGAGAAGGCCTTGTCCAATTGATATACATTCATGTTTTAAAGAAAATAGAATGCTGAAGGTATGCATGAATCCATTTTTAAAATTTTCTCATTTCAGTTGGCATTTTCAATTAACTGATTAATTACTGATACTTATTGCAATCAGCATGAAGGCTTCCACAGTACTAGACCCCCTTTTTCCTCAGTTCACTCATCTGTAATATGGGTATGGTAATTATGATACTTATTTCAGAGTGTTTTTGAAATAATTAACTAAAACATTCTACTTAAACATTTAGCATATAGTAAGCATTTGATTATTAGAGTTATTATTATTATAATTACTTTGGGTCACAAGGAGGAGAGAGAGGCTTGAGATAACCTCAGGGGAGGAGGGTCGAGCAAGGAACACTTGGGGAAGTAGGAGGGGTCAGGAAGCCACGCCCATTCTCCCACAGGAGGTGTCACAAGAGATGAAGCATCATTCTGGATCCTCAGGGGCTCTGGTCCCTTCTTGTCCTGTCTGTCAACAGCACCTATTCTAGTGAGTTTGCCCTTTTCACCACCTAACCACTTTTCTAGCTGCTTCTCTCTTTACTCTTGGTTTCTCTCTATGGCTGCCTTGCCTGTATTTCTTCCTTCTACTTCTTGTATCACTCTTTCAATTCCTCCAGAGAAAGGCTCTTTCTGGGTGGGCTGGTCTTCATCCAAAAAGGAGCACACTTATCCAGCACTTGGCCACCTTATAAGCTACTGGGCTACCATATATGTCATGTGGCTTTTAGCTGAGGAGTCAATCTCTAGTTCAAACCGTCATGGCCAAGATATCTGTGTCTAGTGACCCAGAGCAAGAAAACACATGTACTTTCACTCTGGCAGTAGGTGTAGCAAGGATGGGGAGTCCCTGGAATATCAGTTCACGGCTGGTGTTTGCTCAATGCATAGATACAACCATGTTAGAAGTTTACAATGGATGTTAATTCTACTTGAGTAGAGCTGGGACTGTGCCAGTGGTCTTGACTCTCATCTTTGCGTGGTGATTATTTGACGATAACCCTTAGGAGACAGGAGCATTGTGCAGTAGATCATGGGTGGGAATCCAACCCCAGTTTTAATCTTGGCTTCTGCACTGGAATTTCTCTCTCTCTCTCCCTGTCTTTTTCTATGTGTCTCTCTCTGTCCCTGTCTCCTCTGTTTCTCTCTCTCTCAAACACACACACATAAATACACTTGTCATTACAATTACCCTTAAAACTAATTTGAAATAAAAGTCATTTATTATTATTGCAAAATATTCTCAAAGTATGCACCTGAGCAGAGATGTGGGCAATTCATCCTACAAATTCATCCTGTGGTCCCTACTTTGCCAGGGTTTCTGTCTCAGATACATCATAGAAGCACCAAGAAATAAAGAATTGAAGCCATTTACCCAAAGTGACACCTGAATACAGCAGGATTTGCCATCCTAGTTGCTTAACATTTCAGCATCCTTCAGTCTTTAGTGATGATGTACATTCTATCTTTAGAACTCATTTAGAGAAAACTATTTGAAAAATGATACAAAAAATCCATCTGGTATCAATTGTTGAAAATGTTCAGCAAAACTCTCCTTCTCTTTGGAACACTCCAATCCCCTAAATAGAATTAAGATTAAAATAACTCTCCCATCTCACTTCTGGCCAGAAAGTTGGGGGAAAGAGATATTCCAACATTAGAGAGTAAGAATTCCCACAAAAGATCCCTCTATGTTTTTAACCAGCACTATGTCTAGCTCGTTTCTTCGGGCCATACACCTCCCTACGGTTGCCCCTAGCTTGTATGAGCCTAGCAGTTCATTTCTTTTCTAAACAGATAAAAGGAAGAGTGAGCTCACCCTAAGAAAGAGAAGTTAGCACCAGGAGGTACAAATAAAATGATCAATAATCAAGAGGCCTATCTGGCCATCACATCAACCTCAGCTGACAGTACAGTATCCAGAGCCTTGCTCAACAGTGTGCATTTTATCACTTGAGGCAGCAGGAAAAATATCTTTCCAAACAAGCCAGGAACAGAAGATCCATTCTTTAACAGGGAGCAAAACCCACTCACTCTTCCCAGCTTGGACCCTTAAAGCCCCTTCAAATTGGGTTTCCTGGAGTGTAGTTTTATCAGAAATATCTGTGGTTCTTACTACGTGCAAATATCAGGGCATAAATAATGGACCAGACACTATGTGAAATGGTTTTCCAAGACACTAGGAAAAATTGGTTTCCTCCCATCAAGCGGCTTTCACTACCCATAATTCCAAGCTTCACATCTCCCAGTGTCTCTTCTTATTCATTTTAATTAGCAATAAGTGAATCCAGTCGTGTGCTGTGATCAGCCAACTTACAGTTGGATTTTATGTGCACTTCAGACTCAGTGACCTACCGTTATCCTGCCAGCTCCAGGCACTGCCTCATCTAGGGTCAAGGGAAGTGTCTGCTTTTGATTTATTTCTACCCAGCAATCAAAAGGTTGATTCTGTGTGCATACCAGCACTCTGCTCTTCCATACTCTTTTTATATGTTCTTCATTTTTGAGAAGTTTAAAATCTGACCATGCTGCTTTGCTGGATTTACCGGGTGGGCATCAGGATTCATTCTGTAAAGAAGGTCTCAAGTAATGGTGCAAAGGCAAGTGGAATGTCAGGTAACAGAGAAGGACAAGGACGTTATTGACTCAGAATGTGCTTTCCGAGCAAGGATTCGAGCACAGTCCTCTTTGATATGAGCCCACCTTAATGGGACACTACTTGGGAACGTGCTCTGCATCCCTTTTGTCCTGTCGCCCTAACCCATCTTAGTGATTGGCACTTTGCAGTTAGGACACCAATGCTTTTATGAAGAGGAAATAATGATCTCTGCATGTATCATTCAATTCAGGACCAAAAAACCCTCTCAACATCAATGATTTGCTATCCAATTCTCATGGATCATTTTTTATGATATAATACAGACCTTGCTCCCTTTGGGGAACTCTTCTTTGTCCTATTCTGGGCTCAGGCTGGGCCCTCTGGGATTTCTTAGCTGCCTTCTAGAGGGAGAAGGGACTGGTTAAAAGCCCCAGCATCCCCCATGGGGCAGACCCAAGAGCTGTGAACAGAAAGTTCCACCAGCCTCTCCGAATGCCACCCTCCAGGCTCCCGTTAGCCAGTGTTATACCCATAATTCCACACTTCAAATTTTCCAGTGTCTCTTTTTATTCATTCTAATTAGCAATGAGTGGATCCCACCTCGGGTCTAACCCTTGGAAGGAGGTGGGGAGGGGAAGTTTCCCTGTTGATAGGCTAGAATTCGACCTGAAGGTGCAAATTTCTGCTGCACAGCAGACAGCAACCCAGGCAGCTTGACCCAAGTCCATCCGGTTCATCCTCACAGCCTTGAGGAAGGTGTTTCTTACTCTGTCCCAGGTCCCACACGAAAGTCGTGACCTGCAGCAGCCTCAGACCAGGACTGGCCAAAGACCCTGCCATCTCCACTGACAGTGTCAGTTAACGCTGACTACTCGTCCCCCACTGACCATGATGACTGTTACCATCCCCAAATAGCTGCTTTATCAGAGGTCCTGGAGAAGGGCTGCTGGAACTTACCTTGTGCCATGCTTTTTATACTGGTCCCTCTAGGGGGAGCACTTTTACAATCCTTCTTCTCTGAAATTTCCTCTCTCAAAACAGCGGGATTACCATCCATTACACAATCTAAACTAGTTGTTTCCAAACTATCCTTACTTGCTAATACCCTCAGGGAGGCGCTAGATGCAGAACTACACATTCATTCACTCCATTCACTCCAAAAATTTTATTGAGCATCTGTTACTGGCAAGACTTGATGGGTGCATAAATTACAATACGTGTCCTCTGCACACTGGTAATGGCCGGTGATGATGACTTTGCCTGAGACTCTTCCCTGTCAAGGTGTGTGAGAAGTGTGTGGTTGTTCCAGGACATCTAGTCTCCATGGATTCTGCCCTCTGACGCTCTTTCTTCCAAAAACCTACCCCTTACAGACTCTACCCCTACTCACTAGGCAGGTTTGCTGGGTTCCACATAAACAATCATTTTAGTTACCTCCCAGCTACACAGTAAAAGCTGAGGTCATGGGTGCATTTGGCAGGGGAGAGGAGGTGTGGGGCTGAGGGGGGGAGGCATTTATTGAAGTCATGATGGAGTTAGGGAGGTTGAAAATGTATAATCAGAGTGGAGAAAATACATTCTCTTTGCTCTTCAATTTTTATTTGAGCCCATTTTTAGTATCTGAGTAGGTTTAAATTTGTACTTTCTTTATTCATGACCTCCATTTTCCTGTGATGGCTCATTACTCAGTAACAAGAAAGAAGTATAAATAACCAGGACCTGCAGTGAAACCTCCTAAGTCCAAACATCATTTGCAATTACTCAGGCTTTGGATTCAGAGCCATTAAATAGTGACATTTCATGGGGATGTGGGTGAGTCAAGAACAATAAACACTTCAATTCTATATCTCTTTATCTTCCCATCTCTCTCTCTCTCTCTCCATCAGTGTAAGTATGTATATTTCTCTCTTCATGTCTCTCTACTCATCTGTTCATTTAGCTCTCATTTCTACATCTATCTATCTATCTATTTATCTATCTATCTAATAGTGTCAACAGACTGAAGAAATGATTACATATATGGAATAAAAAAAAATGGTTCTGATGAACCTAGGGGCAGGACAGTAATAAAGACGCAGATGTAGAGAATGGGCCTGAGGACACGGGGAGGGGGAAGTGTAAGCTGGGACAAAGTTAGAGAGTAGCACTAATATATATACACAACCAAATGTAAAATAGATAGCTAGTGGGAAGCAGCCGCATGGCACAGGGAGATCAGCTCGGTGCTTTGTGACCACCTAAAGGGGTGGGATAGGGAGGGTGGGAGGGAGACACAAAAGGGAGGGGATATGGGGATATATGTATACATATAGCTGATTCACTTTGTTATACAGCAGAAACTAACACAACATTGTAAAGCAATTATACTCCAATAAAGATATTTAAAAAATAAATTAAAAAAAAAAAGAAATGATTACAAGAGTGTTTCCAAGAGATCTGGACTTTGGGGATCAAGACAGTCATTAGAAATGTGTATATTTGGTATAAGTGATGGAAACACCTGAAAGTCCACCCAGACAATAAATTACTAAGCAACTATTCTGTGCCAAGTACTGTCCTGGATGCCTTACATAGATCACCTCATTTCATCCTCACAGCAATGCTGTGTGGCAGGTCCAAGTCTCTCTATTTCACAAAAGTAGAAATATGAGGCTCAGAGAAATTAAAAGCTTTTTCCTATGTCACATAGCTAACAAGTAGTAAATTTGTCAATTTAACCTCCTGACACACAGGAAAATGGATTCAGAAGAAAATAATTTTAAAACAATTTAAAAATAAACTAAATAAAAAACAATGCCTAAATGCACATTTTGGGGATCCAAGTAGTTCTTACAGATGCACATAGCAAATTAGTACCCTAATGTACCCAACAATTAGATATCCCTTAGCCCATGTCTCTACTTCACCTGTCCTCCTTCTCCTGCTAAACATCCTTTAACCCACCACTTCTTCCTGGACAAACTTCCTCATCTCTCAAAACAAATCACCTTGGCCTTCAGCCACTTACTTGGCCTGGGGGCCCCAGCCATGCTGACTGTGCAATTGTTCTCAGGCTGTTTGCAGGAATGGACCCTTTCCTGGGGCAGAAGACCCCTCCAAGCTCCTACAATACTCACTTCTTATGCTACCTCCATCCCCCCCCCAAATCCTCACAAATGAACTTGTGAGGATTTTTGATGAGATTTCAGTGAGGTGGGATTTTTAAAAAATATTAAATATCAGTATTTCAGGTAATTTTTTGTTCATAACAAAAATGTGCTTCCACAAGTACTTCCAAGTCACTGAGCTAAAAAACTACCAGAATGCACTTTTAGAAGCTATGGTCAAGTTTATCAACATCCATTGTACTATATTAGAACTGCATCATTGGTGATAAGCCTTTGCCCTGAGGGCAGAAACAAGGTCAGCCAGCAATTTGAAGAAGAGATTGGTGATCCAGTAAAAGGAATATTGGGACATGCATCTGCCACTAACCAGCTTAACTAGCTATGTGACTTTTGTTAAGTCACCTTTATTTCCCATAAGATAAGACTCATGAGGTGCATCTTGCTGGCTCCAGAAGGTGCTGTGTCAATAAAATGAGATAGTGGCTGAGGAGAGTTTTTTTATATGTATTTTATATAAATACATATATACATATATATATAATATATATACAAACACATGTATAGTATTATATACACTAAAAATACCACTTCCATTAAGCCAGGTGCTGAGTCACTCAGTCTGGTAATGAGCAAATAATGAAGGAGCTAGGTCAGGGGAGAAGTAGACATAATACTGAGCTGAGTCATTCTCCTTGGGCCCTCATTACACTGTGGCAAGTCAATCAGTGGAGGGTGACACAGTGGAGGGCATGTCAGGTTAGCAGTAGGAGAGGGAAGGGAAGTGGGTGAGGTGCTGGAAGATGAGTGAAAAGGGAGGAAAGGTTTGGCAGCTGAGGACACCCTATCAGTGAGCTATTATCTGCCCATTAATTCAGTTAATCAGTTGGTCACTCCACTCACAACTATTGAGCACCTACTATGTGCAAGGCAGGGGGCTGGATGCCATGGGGGATTCAGGCTGCATGATACAGTTTTTGCCCCCAGTCATACAAGCAACAAAGTCTGGTGAAGGGCAAGGTGAAGTAAATGTAGTAGGTGAGGTACAGTAATCCCTCCCCAGTCACGTCTTATTCTCTGTGAATTCTTTAGGAGCTCAAAACATGACTCCAAGAAAGTATGTAGGACTAGCCCTTCCTATATATGGAAGAGTTAGATATTTTCATTCAGGGGCTGGGCACGTGATGGGGGAGGTAGACCAGATGGCTGCTGTGGTAGAGGTTTGGCTGCTTTGAAAGAAACCTTCGAAGGACTTAGGATGCTGAAGGATATGGAATGGTCATCAAATATGGCACAAAATAGCCTTCAGTTTGGCCTAGTGGAAACGAGTCAAGGGACAGTTCTAGTCATGCTTCCAGGGCACTGAACTACCTCAGTCCACTCAATCTACCCCTTTGGAGAGCTGTGACAATTAGTATGGTAATAAGTGTAAATCACCAACCAGAGTGTTGGACAGATAGGCGTTCATTAGAACTCATGGCTCCTCAAGCAAACTTTTCCCCAAGAGTAAATACTGCCTCAGTTATTGTCTTCTGGAGGTTAATGTTGATGAAATAAAAATTCACATTTTAAGGCAAGACAAGAAAAATTTAAACATAAATTTTTTTTCCTCTTCCTATTTGAGCCTCCTCCCTCCCCTCTAGTGTGCATTGGGCATCTGCATTATGCACTAACCAGACTTCCCTAATGGCAGAAGTACCTGCTCAACCATAAAGATCAATTCTTTTCCTTCTGGTCCCAGTTACATAACTCCTTAGAAGATAACATCCCTTTATCAATCCTGTAAGGGGTTACAATGACCCACCATTCACCCTGTACGTGCAGACAACTTCAATGAACTTTATGGACAATGTCAATATATCTTTTCCCTTAAAGATAGCAATTGGTAAAGAACAGAATGGGTCAGATGACTTGGAGATATACTGGGCTGCACCTAATTGAAGTTCTTAGCTTAAATATTGATACTTACTTATGATCTTCAGAGCCATGGAGGAGAGCACAGCAACAGGGGTGCAGAGGGCAAAGCGGAGAGATTCCCGCACAGAGGATAGGTGCCAACCAGCACTCACCAGCCGGAGAGGCTTGTCTGCTCACCCACCAGCGTGGGCGGGGCTGGGAGCTGAGGCTTGGGCTTTGGAGGTCAGATCCCAGGGAGAGGACTGGGGTTGGCGGCGTGAACACAGCCTGAAGGGAGCTAGTGCGCCACAGCTAGCTGGGAGGGAGTCCGGGAAAAACTCTGCAGCTGCCGAAGAGGCAAGAGGCCATTGTTTGATGTGCACGAGGAGAGGGGATTCAGAGCACCGCCTAAAGGAGGTCCAGAGACGGACGTGAGCCGCGGCTATCAGCGCAGACCCCAGAGACAGGCATGAGATGCTAAGGCTGCTCCTGCAGCTACCAAGAAGCCTGTGTGCGAGCACAGGTCACTCTCCACACCGCCCCTCCTGGGAGCCGGTGCCGCCCGCCACTGCCAGGGTCCTGTGATCCGGGGACAACTTCCCCGGGAGAACGCACAGCGGCCTCAGGCTGTTGCAATGTCACACCAGCCTCTGCCGCCGCAGGCTCGCCCCGCATCCCTACCCCTCCCTCCCCCCCGGCCTGAGAGAGCCAGAGCCCCCTAATCAGCCGCTCCTTTAACCCCATCCTGTCTGAGCAAAGAACAGACGCCCTCAGGCAACCTACATGAAGAGGCGGGGCCAAATCCAAAGCTGAACCCCGGGAGCTGTGTGAACAAAGAAGAGAAAGGGAAATCTCTCCCAGCAGCCTTAGGAGCAGATGATTAAATCTCCACCATCAACTTGACATACCCTGCATCTGTGGAATACCTGAATAGACAATGAATCATCCCAAACTGAGGCGGTGGACTTTAGGAGCAACTGTAGACGTAGGGTTGGGTATATGAGACTGACTGGTTTCTGGTTTTATGTTTATCTTAGTTTAGTATTTAGGGTTTATTATCATTGGTAGATTTGTTTATTGATTTGGGTGCTCTCTTCCTTTTTTTATATATAGATATATATATGTTTTTCCTTTTTCTCTTTTTGTGAGTGTATATGTGTGTGCTTCTTTGTGTGATTTTGTCTCTATAGCTTTGTTTTTACCATTTATCCTAGGGTTCTGTCTGTCCATTTTTTGTTCTTTGTTTTAACATAGTTTTTAGAGCTTCTTATCATTGGTGAATTTGTTTTTTGGTCTGGTTGCTCTCTTCTTTCTTTCTTTCTTTTTTCTAATTACTTTTTAAATTTTTCAATAATTAAAAACTTTTTTTCTTTTAATAACTTTCTTTTTATTTTCTTTCTTTCTTTCTTTTCTTTCTCCCTTTTCTTCTGAGCCATGTGGCTGACAGCATCTTGGTGCTCCGGCCAGGTGCCAGGCATGTGCCTCTGAGGTGGGAGAGCCGAGTTCAGGACATTGGTCCACCAGAGACCTCACGGCTCCATGTAATATCAAATGGCAAAAACTCTCCCAGAGATCTCCATCTCAACGCTAAGACCCAGCTCCACTCAACAACCAGCAAGCTACAGTGCTGGACACCCTATGCCAAACAACCAGCAAGACACGAACACAACCCCACCCATTAGCAGAGAGGCTGCCTAAAATCATAATAAGGTCACATTCACCCCAAAACACACCACTAGACGCGGTCCTGCTCACCAGAAAGACAAGATCCAGCCTCATCCACCAGAACACAGGCACTAGTCCCCTCCACCAGGAGGCCTACACAACACACTGAACCAACCTTAGCCACTAGGGGCAGACACCAAAAACAATGGGAACTATGAACCTGCAGCCTGCGAAAAGGACACCCCAAACACAGTAAGTGAAGCAAAGTGAGAATACAGAGAAACACACAGCAGATGAAGGAGAAAGGTAAAAATCCACCAGACCAAACAGGTGAAGAGGAAATAGGCAGTCTACCTGAAAAAGAATTCAGAGTAATGATAGTAAATATGATCCAAAATCTTGGAAATAGAATGGAGAAAATAAAAGAAATGTTTAACAAGGACCTAGCAGAACTAAAGAGCAAACAAACAATGATGAACAACACAATAAATGAAATTAAAAATTCTCTAGAAGGAATCAATAGCAGAATACCTAAGGCAGAAGAACAGATAAGTGACCTGGAAGATAAAGTAGTGGAAATAACTACTGCAGACCAGAATAAAGAAAAAAGAATGAAAAGAATTGAGGACAGTCTTAGAGCCCTCTGGGACAACATTAAACGCACCAACATTCGAATTTTAGGGGTCCCAGAAGGAGAGAAAAAGAAAGGAACTGAGAAAATATTTGAAGAGATTATAGTTGAAAACGTCCTTAAGATGGGAAAGGAAATAGTCAATCAAGTGCAGGAAATACAGAGAGTCCCATACAGGATAAATCCAAGGAGAAACACACCAAGACACGTATTAATCAAACTATCAAAAATTAAATACAAAGAAGACATATTAAAAGCATCAAGGGAAAAACAACAAATAACATACAAGGGAATCCCCATAAGGTTAACAGCTGATCTTTCAGTAGAAACTCTGCAAGCCAGAAGGGAGTGGCAGGACATATTTAAAGTGATGAAAGGGAAAAACCTACAACCAAGATTACTCTACCCAGCAAGGATCTCATTCAGATTCGATGGAGAAATCAAAACCTTTACAGACAAGCAAAAGCTAAGAGAACTCAGCACCACCAAACCAGCTCTACAACAAATGCTAAAGGAACTTCTCTAGGCAGGAAACACAAGAGAAGGAAAAGACCTACAATAACAAACCCAAAACGATTAAAAAAATGGTAATAGGAACATACGTATCGATAATTACCTTAAAAGTAAATGGATTAAATGTTCCCACCAAAAGACATAGACTGGCTGAATGGATACAAAAACAAGATCCGTATATATGCTGTCTACAAGAGACCCACTTCAGACCTAGGGACACATACAGACTGAAAGTGAGGGGATGGAAAAAGATATTCCATGCAAATGGAAATCAAAAGAAAGCTGGAGTAGCAATTCTCATATCAGACAAAATAGACTTTAAAATCAAGATTATTACAAGAGACAAAGAAGGACACTACATAATGATTAAAGGATGAATCCAAGAGGAAGGTATAACAATTGTAAATATTTATGCACCCAACATAGGAGCACCTCAATACATAAGGCAGATGCTAAAGCCATAAAAGGGGAAATCAACAGTAACACATCATAGTAGGCAACTTTAACACCCAACTTTCCCCAATGGACAGATCATCCAGAATGAAAATAAATAAGGAAACACAAGCTTTAAATGATACATTAAACAAGATGGACTTAATTGATATTTATAGGACTTTCCATCCAAAAACAACAGAATACACTTTCTTCTCAACTGTTCATGGAACATTCTCCAGGATAGATCATATCTTGGGTCACAAATCAAGCCTTGGTAAATTTAAGAAAATTGAATTCGTATCAAGTATCTTTTCCGACCACAATGCTATGAGACTAGATATCAATTACAGGGAAAAACCTGTAAAAAATACAAACACATGGAGGCTAAACAATACACTACTTAATAATCAAGAGATCACTGAAGAAATCAAAGAGGAAATCTAAAAATATCTAGAAACATATGACAATGAAATCACGACGACCCAAAACCTATGGGATGCAGCAAAAGAAGTTCTAAGAGGGAAGTTTATAGCAATGCAATCCTACCTCAAGAAACAAGAAACAGCTGAAATAAACAACCTAACCTTACACCTAAAGCAATTAGAGAAAGAAGAACAAAAAAACCCCTAAGTTAGCAGAAGGAAAGAAATCATAAAGATCAGATCAGAAATAAATGAAAAAGAAATGAAGGAAACGACAGCAAAGATCAACAAAACTGAAAGCTGGCTCTTTGAGAAGATAAACAAAATTGATAAACCATTAACCAGGCTCATCAAGAAAAAAAGGGAGAAGACTCAAATCAGCAGAATTAGAAATGAAAAAGGAGAAGTAGCAACTGACACTGCAGAAATACAAGGGATCATGAGAGATTACTACAAGCAACTATATGCCAATAAAATGGACAACCTGGAAGAAATGGACAAATTCTTAGAAAAGCACAACTTTCTGAGACTGAACCAGGAAGAAATAGAAAATATAAACAGACCAATCACCAGCACTGAAATTGAAACTGTGATTAAAAATCTTCCAAAAAACAAAAGCCCAGGACCAGATGGCTTCACAGGTGAATTCTATCAAACATTTAGGGAAGAAATAACACCTATCCTTCTCAAACTCTTCCAAAATACAGCGGAGGCTGGAACACTCCCAAACTCATTCTATGGGACCACCATCACCCTGATACCAAAACCAGAAAAAGATGTCACAGAGAAAGAAAACTACAGGCCAATATCACTGATGAACACAGATGCAAAAATCCTCAACAAAATACTAGCAAACAGAATCTAACAGCAAATTAAAAGAATCAATCATACAGTATGATCAAGTGGGGTTTATCCCAGGAATGCAAGGATTCTTCAATATACGGAAGTCAATCAATGTGATAAACCATATTAACAAACTGAAGGAGAAAAACCATATGATCATCTCAATAGATGCAGAAAAAGCTTTCGACAAAATTCAACACCCATTTATGATAAATACTCTCCAGAAAGTAGGCATAGAGGGAACTTACCTCAACATAATAAAGGCCATATATGACAAACCCACAGGCAACATCTTCTCAATGGTGAAAAACTGAAACCATTTCCTCTAAGATCAGGAACAATACAAGGTTGCCCAGTCTCACCACTATTATTCAACATAGTTTTGGAAGTTTTAGCCACAGCAATCAGAGAAGAAAAAGAAAAAAAAGGAACCCAAATCAGAAAAGCAGAATTAAAGCTATCACTGTTTGCAGATGACATGATACTATACATAGAGAATCCTAAAGATGCTACCAGGAAACTACTAGAGTTAATCAATGAATTTGGTAAAGTAGCAGGATAAAAAATTAATGCACAGAAATCTCTTGCATCCGTATACACTAATGATGAAAAATGTGAAAGAGAAATTAAGGAAACACTCCTCTTTACCACTGCACCAAAAAGCATAAAATACCTAGGAATAAACCTACCTAAGGAGACAAAAGCCCTGTATGCAGAAAACTATAATACACTGATGAAAGAAATTAAAGATGATACCAACAGATGGAGAGATATGCCATGTTCTTGGATTGGAAGAATCAACATTGTGAAAATGACTATACTACCCAAAGCAATCTACAGATTCATTGCAATCCCTATCAAACTACCAATGGCATTTTTCACAGAACTAGAACAAAAAATTTCCAATTTGTATGGAAACACAAAGACGCCGAATAGCCAAAGCAATCTTGAGAAAGAAAAATGGAGCTGGAGTAATCAGTTTCCCAGACTTCAGACTATATTACAAAGCTAGAGTAATCAAGACAATATGGTACTGGCACAAAAACAGAAATATAGATCAATGGAACAGGATATAAAGCCCAGAGAGAAACCTATGCACATATCGTAACCTGATTTTTGATAAAGGAGACAAGAATCTACAATGGAGAAAACACAGCCTCTTCAATAAGTGGTGCTGGGAAAACTGTACAGCTACATGTGAAAGAATGAAATTAGAACACTCCCTAATACCATACACAAAAATAAACTCAAAATGGATTAAAGACCTAAATGTAAGGCCAGACACTATCAAACTCTTAGAGGAAAACACAGGCAGAACACTCTATGACATAAATCACAGCAAGATCCTTTTGGACTCACCTCCTAGAGAAATGGAAATAAAACCAAAAATAAACAAACAGGAACTAATGAAACTTAAAAGCTTTTGCACAGCAAAGGAAACCATAAACAAGATGAAAAGACAGCCCTCAGATGGGAGAAAAATATTTGCATATGAAGCAACAGACAAAGGATTCATCTCCAAAATTTACAAGCAGCTCATGCAGCTCAATATCAAAGAAACAAACAACCCAACCCAAAAATGGACAGAAGACTTAAATAGGCATTTCTCCAAAGAAGATATACAGATTGCCAAGAAACACATGAAAGGATGCTCAACATCACTAATCATTAGAGAAATGCAAATCAAAACTACAATGAGGTATCACCTGACACCATTCAGAATGGCCATCATCAAAAGATCTAAAAACAATAAATGCTGGAGCAGGTGTGGAGAAAAGGGAACCCTCTTGCACTGTTGGTGGGAATGTAAATTGATACAGCCACTATGGAGAACAGTATGGAGGTTCCTTAAAAAACTAAAAATAGAACTACCATATGACCCAGCAATCTCACTACTGGGCATTTACCCTGAGAAAACCGTAATTCAAAAAGAGTCGTGTACCACAATGTTCATTGCAGCTCTATTTACAATAGCCAGGACATGAAAGCAACCTAAGTGTCCATCATCGGATGAATGGATAAAGATGTGGCACATATATACAATGGAATATTAGCCATAAAAAGAAACGAAATTGAGTTATTTGTAGTGAGGTGGTTGGACCTAGAGTCTGTCATACAGAGTGAAGTAAGTCAGAAAGAGAAAAATAAATACTGTATGCTAACACATATATATGGAACCTAAAAAAAAAGTGGTTCTGAAGAACCTAGGGGCAGGACAGGAATAAAGACGCAGACGTAGAGAATGGACTTGAGGACATGGGGAGGGGGAAGGGTAAGCTGGGACAATGTGAGAGAGTGGCGTGGACATATATACACTACCAAATGTAAAATAGATAGCTAGTGGGAAGCAGCCGCATAGCACAGGGAGATCAGCTCGGTGCTTTGTGACCACCTAGAGGGGTGGGATAGGGAGGGTGGGAGGGAGATGCAAGAGGGAGGAGATATGGGGATATATGTATATGTATAGCTGATTCACTTTGTTATACGGCAGAAACTAACACACCATTGTAAAGCATTTATACTCCAATAAAGATGTTAAAAATATATATATATCCTTAACATCAAACTCCTCCTCCCCAGCGTTTAAAATATTCTCCATACATAGAAAGGACTCCTTCCGTGGGATCAATGGTCATTCTTTACTTGCAGGATGCACAGTAGGTTGGGATGATGAACAGACGACTTGCGCCTTTTTGACTTTGCATTTGCCCAGCAGTGGCCACGTTCTCTGGAAATAGAATTTTCAAGGGTATTTTGTGACTCCTCACTGAGTCTGGTTTAGGCTGCAGTGGATGGAAACAATTTCACCTGCAGTATTTAGAGCTGGAACTAATGAATCTTCATGTCTTTTCAAACTCACCTATTCTTATTTAAATGCGATGAACAGTGGCAGTTTGGAAAGATGTACTTGTTCATTGGCGCAATAAAATGTAGATGGAATTGCAGCACAAAAGTTCTTACTGTCCTTCCCCAAGGGGAAAAAGGTAACTGCTGCAAGAAATTAGAATTTAACTCCTTGCTCTTATTCCTTCAAAAATGTTCACTATCATTTTTACCTTTTCTTAAAACTTCCCCCCCCCCCATAGTTTGCCCAATTCAAGTACATAACATTTTACATTTGCATTAATATTTTCTTTTCTATATTTAGTATATTGACAACCAAAGAGATTTTAATTTTTGGATTTTTTTAATAAAGAACTCAAAGGGCTTGAGAGACTTAAATTCAACATGCAGATTTCAGACTTTGGGAAAGTAGAAAGGGAGTGTCAGGATGTATTGATTCTGACTTTGGCATTTTTGCTAACTAATTATGTCATCTTGAGAATATCATTTAATGTTTTTGGAGCTCCGTTTCCTCATCCATAAGAAGAAAGTGTTCGATTTGGCAGAAAATACCTAGCATGTCTTTCTACCCCAAAGACACTCCCCAATCTTGTCCCACAACAGACATCAATATTGATCCTGGTATTATTTCCTGTTGAGCCCACTCTTGACCTTGGGACATTTTCACCGTCATGCTCTAGGTAGCCACAATGAATTGCTAAGGGTTAACTAAACCTCTTTGCCACTCCTGGTCTAGAAGATTTCAAAGGTACCATCTAAAATCCTAGGCTTCTCTTCCTTATACAGCCAGCCTAAATTTAATAACAATGATTTAAAACAACTGAACATTTGGAAAGCACCCATAATGCCCTTTGTTAGATGAAAGCCCCAGGGAACACAGCCCCAGACTAATGAAGTACTTAAAACATCACATACATAGCCCGTGGCAGTGCTAACTGATGGGCTTTTGGAGTCTTGACTCAGGATATAGAGATATAATCTGATTTCTCCTAAACATAAGCTGCACTACGTGATTTTAAAACTATGCCGCAAGCAAAGGAGAAAGAGAACATTTAGCAGTAAGAAGATCCAGATATTGGCAGCCATACACTATTCGATCTCTGTGGAATTTTTGTTGTTGTTTTTGAGATGACACGGCAAAGGCAGATAGCTCTGAGCCCGTTTCTCTTGCCTTCTGGACCTAACTGGAGAATGACGTATATCAGCAGGCTGGGTCCATAGTAAGGAATTACACATTTGCATACATTACCCAATGTGAGTGACTTACTGAGAGCATATTGTTCAATGATTGCACTGATTAGGTCCCTATGAACTGATGCTGATAGATATTGTTCAGGCTTGTTTTATTTCACTCTGGACTCCAAGTTGTTTTGGCCTGGAGAAATCAAGACATTCATAAAAGAAGCCAGGCATGCTGAAATGCACTATTGATTTATATACTTGCAAATGGACAACAGCCTTGGGGAGAACGAGGGCTCCTTTTGTTTTGTGTGCTCTTTTTGGGACGATTTGAAGCGCAATCACCTTCCAAAATGAGTCTATAAATTGATACCGATGAGGCTCTGCTTTCCTCTGTCTGCAAGTAGCTGTGATGCTTACCAGAGTTTCCTCGCTGACTTAAGAAGGCAATCTAATGATACTGCTCTGGTGCCAGAAAGATGGAGCGGCCTGCGGTCCAGAGAGGTCAACTCAAGAGGGAAGCTATAACCATGTCCATTCTTCTGTAGTGTCCTGGGTACACATTCATTTTCCCCTCTCTGCCCGTCTCATCTCTGTAGAGCAAATGTATATTGAGCACTTACATTAGTTTGCTCAGTCTGTGACCACAAAATATTACAGACTGGGGAGCTTAAACACCAGACATTTATTTTCTCATAGTTCTAGAGGCTGGAAGTTCAAGGAGCCAGTAGGGTTGGTTTCCTCTGATGGTCATAAGGAAAGGACCTGTTCCAGATCTTGCTCCTTGGCTTACAGATGGCCATCCCCTTGTGCACATGCACCCCTGGTGTCTCTCTCTGTGTGTCCTAATCTGTTCTCATAAGGACAGCAGTCAGATTGGATTACAGTCCATCCTAACAACCCCATTTTAACTTAATTACCTTTCTAAAGGCCCTGTTTCCAAATACAGTCACATTCTGAGGTATTGAGGTTTCAACCTGGTGCAACTCATAATTGCACTCATTATGGTTCAGGCTCTCTCCATCTAAATTCTTTACTTATGTTATCTTACCCAATCCTCACAGCAACCCTAGGAATTAGGTGTGATTATTACCCCCATTTTACAGGTAAGAAAACTGAGGTCCAAGATCCCAAATATATACAGTTATATTGTTTGACAAAAATTCACTTCATTCTTTGAAGAGTGCTCTAAATAAGCTTTATTATATTTGCTAATATAATAACAGTATCTTGTACTTTCACGTAAACTTTAAGCATTATCCTTTCTCGACATATGTCTACATCAGGATTCCTTATTGTATACAGTGCCTTGCATTCATTAGAGCTCCATATTTCATCATTCGATCTGAAAGTTTTTGAAGGCAGAAAAAGAATATAGACGCTCTTAGAAGAGGGCCGAGTAACAGGACTAACTGGATGGCAGTTTACGGTGATAAGTGCTACATAAACATCAGGACGTGGAAACTGTGATCAATACATATTTTTGAAAGCTTGGTGAATATAAGGAGATGTTATATTTTCCATATTATTATAGAAAGTATGGATTGGGTGTATGAATGACTCTCAAAGAGGCTGAAGATATAGTCATAATTTTATAACTTTTTCCAGTTATGTAACTAGCAGAAGAGATGAAGAACAGGGAGGAAAATTATTACTTTCCCAAGGTTATAAAGCAGGTGTGAGGTGGCAGTAGGGCTGACACCCAGCAAAGCATAATAGGTAGATACACATTAAAGATTTTTCACTGTGGGGATATTTAGGCTCCAATATCTCAATTTCTTATGCAGCAACTTTCCACCAATTAAAAGATCTGTCAGAGCAGACAATGTTTCCTGCCACTTGTCCATACATCACTTCTGCAGAAAGGCACATGATTAATCCAGAGAATACTGAATATTTATATAATCAATACGTAGTTGTTTCTTTGTTCAAATGTGAAGTATCCATCAGTTGCACTATCTATTCACACAAAATTCCACAGCAAAATGTTTTTCTCTCTTCATTACCACAGCCAGACAAAAGCCCTTAAGTCCATTTCAAAGATGGAATTTGCTTAGACATAATAGAAGGTTTCCCTTTGCTTCAAACCCACAACCCCCTGGACAGGGAACTCATGGTGTCATTCCTTGGATTTTCTTTGTAATGACCTTGTCTCCCTCTTAATTCCCACCAAGGCACAATGATGAAGACCACCATTATTTTTCATTCAGATTTCTCACTCTCCAGGTTCTTTCTTATTAGAAAAGCAATTCCATCAAAGATAAAGGCTTAGAGAGTATGGTGGCCCACCTCTAGATTTAGAGCTTACTGCAAGGGATAAGAATACAAAACCAAATTGGAGGCTCGAACCCTAGTCTCTGCTTTCAGAACTTCTGCTTGGAGAGATTCAACGTGACTGGTAATCAAACAACCCAATACAAAGAACCAGATGAGAGAAGGCCCTTGGCATCACATGGGGTGTCCTGTGGCTGGGACATTTGACGTAACCCTGACATCACCCAAACTTTGGGATGTAAGTCAGGCTCTGACTCTATTCTAATGTGGTTTTTGAACCTGAGACTTATACTTACATATTGTATACAGCTGTAGCTACTTGCAAAAGCAAACCTCTGTGATAATGGTTTTGTTCTGGAAAGAAATACTATACTTGTATTCTTCAATAACCCTCTAAACTTTTCCTCTCTATGAAACCAGCAGTTTTATCTGGCCTTTGGCTTCTAATGTATGTCTCTAATTTGGCTTTGATGTGAGAGAGATGACTTCTTCAAATGTTATTTCCCTTGAAGTCATCATTTGCCTGATTCCACTGTAAAGAAATAGCTCTATCGGTGCCTATATTATGCTCCAAAATCTACTTGTGGATCAAAAGCCTGAGTCTATCTGTCTTAAGAACAGGGAATCATGGGGTAACTATTACCAAAATACCTCCTTACGGCTATGGATGCCCTGAGCTAAATGAGAATATTTCTCAGGGTAATAAGTAGAAAAATGTGGCTTATCTATACATCTATGTCACTTTAAGAAACCTAACTGAGAGGCAGGGCTGAGTCACAGTTTTCTTCCAAATATAGAACTTATCAGTCTTAGGTGGTAGCTCTGTCTCTGTTATGTTTCAAGAACCCAAGAGAAGCCAGCAAACAATTAGAACTATTACATTGAAAACTGTAAATTAGCAGAAATGGTTTGTAATATCCTTGTATTTCCCCTTTGGATAATTCAGGCTTTTTCCCATTAAGTCTAGGCCAAGAAACTGAGGCTTATTGCTCAGGAGAAAAGGATGGCTATCCCTTAAAATAATCATGATAATAATAATAATAGCAGTTAATGCTTATAAGGTGCATATTATTTGCCCTGTGTTGATCTATGCAGTTTGCAGTAGCTCTTTGAATCTAGTCTTATCCCTTACACAAAGCAGGGAAAATTTTTATTCTATAAAATGCCCATTTTCTTCACAGAGTGAAGAGCTGGTTATAAATATATTAGGAGGAAGGATGTGCTTCATGTTCACGTCGGGCCATAGGAAAAACAAAGAGTCCTTCACCCCAGGACTATATCCCTAGTCTGTGCCTTTGCTGCTTCCCAATGGGCAAATTATGTGACCGGCATGACTCAGAGTCTTGTTTTCCTCTCTACTTGTGTTAGGTCTATGTTCTAAGTTACTCCTTTATTACAGGTAGACAATACAAAAGGTACAAAAATATAATCTTATGGAATATGTATAGCTCAATATTTATATAAGAATATGCATAATTAGTATTATTAAAATTATATTCTGTATGTCTCCCCAATAAAACCAGAAAAGTAAAGATATATTCACTAAAATTTGGAAGAAGACTCCTGAGAGCTTCCAACATGAGGCTGGGATGTACTATAGAAGTATATTTATTTATTCAAAAATAAATATTAGCTCAGGGGATTTCATAGTGCCAAAACATCTCATTAACTCAATAAAAATTTTCAACCTACCTCCCCCCAGCAAATTTTCCCAAAGCCCCTGTAGATAACACTCTGGAGAGAGGTGGAGCATGCCCCTGAGTGAGGGTGACCCATGTGCCCTGGAGGTGAGGGTGAGGGTGGGGTGTGCAGGTGTAGGGTGGGGTGAGTGCTAGTGACATCTCCAAAGAGATCTGTCTCCTCTTATCTGTCCCTGTGTTGGAAGTGAGCACTTAACCTCCTGTCCCATCTCTGAGGAAGTGCAGGGAGAAAATGGCCATACTGAGACCAGCAGGTGGGAACTAGAGATGGGGTCTCCTTGATATCCCTGTTTCTGTGGGTAGGAAGGGTCAGGGGATCTGCACTTCCCACTGAGGGCAAACTGCTACTAGAAGCGTTGGAATCCAAATTCCCAGGTGTTAGAGACTTTGCAACTTGAAAGCAACCTTGAGAAGGAACAAAGCCAGAGGCATCACACTTACTGATTTCAAACTATATTACAAAGCTATAGTAATCAAAACAATATGATACTGGCATAAAAACAGACACACAGACCAATGGGACAGAATTAAGAGCCCAGAAAAAACCCTTGCATACATGGTCAACTAATATTTGACAAGGGAGCCAAGAATACTCAATGGGAAAAGGATAGTCTCTTCAATAAGTTGTATGAGGAAAACTGAAAATTCACATGCAAAAGAATGAAATTGGACCTTTATCTTACACTACTCATGAAAATTAACTCAAAATGGATTAAAGAATTAAATGTAAGACCTGAAACCGTAAAAATCCTAGAAGAAAATATAGGGGAAAACTCTTTGCCATTGGACTGGGCAATGACACCAAAAACACAAGCAGCAAAAACAAAACAAAACAAAAAAAGTGGGACTACATCAAACTAAAAAGCTCTCTGCACCAAAGTAAACCATCAGCAAAATGAAAAGTGACCTACAGAATGGGAGAAAATATTTGCAAACCACATATCTAATAAGGGGTTAATATCCACTATAGGTACTAATACAACTCAAGAGAAAAAAACCTCAAATAATCCAATTAAAAATTAAAATGGACAAAGATTCCAACCTATATAGATGGAGGAGTTTTCTTTATTTGTTGCTCTGTTTTAAGGAAAAGGAAAAGGATGCAGAGTAGGAAGTAGTTTTTTTTTAAGCCACACTTCATCTACACTTATACAAAAATCATAATAATAAGAGCTAACTCATATTAGCTTATTATTAATATTATTAGATCCTTATTACTGCCCAGACTCTGTTTTAAGCACTTTACAGATATTAGCAGACTTAACTCTCACAACAGCCCTATGAAGTGGTTTTTATAGATGAGTAAACTGAGGTACCAAGAGTTTACGTCCAAAGTCACAGATTAGCAAGTGGCAGTGCCAGGATTTGAACCCAGGATGTGTGGAACCAAAGTCTATGCTTTTAATTTCCATGCTACCTGTCATAATGTAATAGATATGCATCATAACTTCATATGTATGTGCCATCATCAAGCAAAATTTGGAAAATACTTTAAATTTAGTAATAATGACTTTTCCAGTGTATGAAATTCATGTCTTCATGTAGGAGATGGTTGTAGGAAAAAACACAAGAAAATTTGCAGATAGTAGAATATATTCAAGCATCACAAACAAGCAGAGTGCCCTAATCAAGGGAGAAAAACATTATTCCAAATTAAAAAGCTATAATTTGGGGGATTCCAAGAGAAAAGTACAGACCCGCAAACTCCCTTATAGGAATCACCCATCTTTGGGTGTACCTGCAGAGTAGGGCCCCTTGGGCAGCTGGATCAAGCAAATTACGTCTGGAGAACAATGGCCAACATGTGTCAAAGCCACCTTCACATCCATCTAAATTATGACTCTCCACACTTGCCTTCTTTAAAAAGATTCTGATGAAGGAGAGAGAAGGAGAGTAAAGATCAGACAGAGAGGTGATCTTCAGCTAAGAATTTTGCCTCACCTGTAGAGAACCTTTAAAGCCAAAGTCAGGTGAATTGTTCCAGCCTGGCCTGCAGGCAGTTTCCAGCGGGTTCCGCTTCCATGTTTCTGGATTGGGCACCAATATTTGTATATTTAAAAGGCTTTCCCATTGATTTTTTGCTGAGGACATCTAAAGTCTAGGCCAGGAAAATGAGGCTTGGGCTCAAAAGGCTTGGGTTTCCCATTTGCTGTATACATCCAGGCTCAGACTCATGTACAGAACTCCAGGAAATTCAGTGCTTGTGTTCAGTACATTAAAAATCCTAACACATTAACTAAGGCAATGCTTCCATCGAGCGAGCATCTTGCCTAATTTTAACATAGAGATACACTATAGAGCTGACCATTTCCATAAACATACTTGAAAACCATGCAATGTCTCCTTGTCCCACCTCTGACCTTGAGCTCTGTTCACTGACCCTGATTTCTGGCTCTGCTTGTTGAGTGAAGGACCTCTCAGTTCCCACCCAGGGCAAAGGGCTCTGGAGACAAGACCAGAGCAGCAGAGGAGTGTTAATATTTCATTGGTCAATGGTGACTTCATGCTCTAAATATTTGACTCTGGGATTAAACTAATTGAAACCATGCCTCCCTCCTCCAAACACCACATAACAATGATTGTCTCTTACATCTGTAAAATTTTTCTCCAAGTACAATTGTCAGTGTATCAACGTTTTCCCCAGTATAAGGTTTTATTCTATCCTGTTCATATGCCAGGGCAGCATGCAGTAACTAAGTGATGTATTCCCATTTTACGCTCCCCAAATGTCCTTAATCTCTATTTGCTGGATATTTCAGGAAAACGTGTGCACAAGTATGGACATGAGCATGTATGTGTGTTACGTGTGCATGTGTGCACAAGTTGATGAGTCTATTAGCATACATGTTTCTACTTAGTTACAGAATCAAGAATGAAATGTTGGTGGAACACTTTATTATTGTTCAAAACGATGTGTTATATCACCACATAGCCATTTTGGATTTCACAGGGACTCTTAGACTTGGAAGAAATATGAAAGATCCTCTAGTTCAAATCTTACACTATGTTTCATGTCACAAAATAAAAAGCAATTTTTAAAAACCCCAGATCATAAGTTCACAATACCTTCTTTTGAAAAGAACCTGCACTTTCTTCTAGTACTTTGTCTTTTGCTCTCTCTCAATGTTATTCAGCTTTTAAACGTTTATCTGTGTTGTATTTTGCATGTCCTTATTTCCCCTGCTTCGACTCTTACTATATCTGACTACAGTTTCTATTTTAAAGGCATCATTCTTCTTGTAGACTTTTATTTTATTCTACATTTTCTATGTTCTCTTTCCCTTTGGGATTAACATATGCACACTACTATTTATAAAATAGATAACAAATAAGGACCTACTATATAGCAGAGGGAACTTTATTCAATATTCTGTAATAACCTATATGGGAAAAGAATCTAAAAAAGAATGGATATATGCATATGTATAACCGACTCACTTTGCTGTACACCTGAAACTAATACAACATTGTAAATCAACTATACTCCAATAAAATTTTTTTAAAATACTATACATCCTAAGAGATCTGAATCAGAAGAAAAAAGAACTGTGGATTCTGGCCCCCCTCATACCAACAGCTCATTGGTAGAATGTTGAATACCTCCATGACTATTGGAGGCTATAATTAGATAATTAAAATGTCATCTCGCCAGCGGATCATAATGACCACATCAGCTGCAGACTCGTCACTTTCCCCAAAAGGCTGCACTGTCAAAGGACAGTGGTTTACAAGTGGAAGGTAAAATAACACTATAGTTGTTTAGAACGTTGTCCCCAGACCCCAATGAGAAATGCTTTTAATCCACCTGAGCCATATGGAGGACTTCTAAGGGGGCCTCTTTATCGCTAAAGCCCAAACCCAAACCTGTAGTTTCAGCAGGTTGTAAGAAAAGGATTATCCAACGAGCATGAACTAGGGCCAAGAGGCGTGGACCCTAAATGCAGTCACGGGTGTCCTTATAAGAGAGAGGTTTGACAGAGAAGGAAATAATGTGACCACTGAAGCAAGATGCTACTGCCGGCTTTGAAGATGGAGCAAGGGGCTTGGAGCCAAGCAATATAAGGGATGCAGCTCTAGAAGTTAGTAAAGGTGAGGGCACAGATTTTCCCCTCGAGCCTCTAGAGGGAGTGTGGCCCTGCTAACACCTTGACTTCAGCCCAGTGAAACTGATTTCAGACCTCTCCGACCTCCAGAAGTGTGAGAGAATAAATGTATATTGTTTTAATCTTCAAGTTTGTTACAGCAGCAACAGGAAACTAATACTCTATGTGACCGAGTTTTAGCCAAAGGAAGGTGGGTAGACTGAGCAGACTTCCAGGCATGGTCCGTAGTAACTGCCCACGTGGCCTCCTCAAAGCTCTCTTTGACTGGATGGAGAAAGACACGGCGACCATACAAGCCCCATGTTGACAATGTCAGAGCTTCCTATGCCCTTGAAAAGCCGTGTATAGAAGAATAAACCCTGATGATTTGTAACTACTCAGCAAGAAATAAACTTCCGTTGTGCGTAAGCTGTGACTTCTTTTGGGGTTGATTTGTTACAGGGGTTGGTGTCATCCTAACTAGTGCCGCTGGTGCGTGGTTTCGTTTACCCTCAATATCATTCTTTTATCAGTAGATTTATTCTTTTCCTTCCTGGGGAGAGCCAGTCATGGCCCTTGCTGGATGAAACTCTTGCAATGTCTGATCATACCAGGCATGCATACAAAATTATGCTTTGTGCTCTTTTCGCCTCTGTTGGTACCGCTTCTGAGAAAATACAAAGGGGACTGATGGTCTGAAGCAGCAGTAGGGTATTAGGGTACCTATAGTTGTCAACTGAGTGTTTACCATCTGGAATTTCATATTCCTCTCAGAGGGAAAGAGCAAAAAGCGTAAGACTGTTCCTATCTATCTATCTATCTATCTATCTATCATCTATTTACTTATCTATCTATAGCTACTATATAGATACTCATTCAATACTCACAATGGACAAAAGATAGGCAGCTAGACAAATGGAAAAATAGATGATAGTTACATGTATACATACATAGATATATAGGTATATATATATGTGTGTGTGTGCGTTGTGTGTGTGTGGGTATTTTTAGCACAGTACCTAGAACCTGTATAAGTAATTGCCATTATTATGATGAAGACAAAGGAAACATAAGGTGCTATGAAATTGCGTAGCTGGAGGATCTAATTTTATCCAGTGGATGAAAAATGTCTCACATAGCAAATTATGTTTCAAGCCAATATCTGAAGTCTGGAAGGACCACCAGCAATCAAAAGTGAGGGGAAACAGAACAGGCAAAATCACTGGGACACGAAGGCGAGCACAGTGCTTTAGAACAAAAAGAAGTTCCTCGCAGCTAAAGCAATGTGTGAAGGGAAGAAAGAGAGGCAAGAGTTGCAGCTAGAGACGTAAGCAGAGGCCAAGGGTAGAATAAAAACCACATGGTGTTTACTCCTGCTGTTCACGATTGCTAACATTGATGTGCTGTCCAAATGGGATTTTTGTTTGTAAAAGAACAGTCATTGATAAACCAGTATTTTCAGAATCGTTATATGGAACAACGTGTATATTATTTCTGAGAAACTTTGATGGGTTCAAATGAACTCAATTTGCCTTTCTGGTTTGTTTCCAACATTTGTGAATTAAACATAATAAACTGTAAGTTACTGAAAAAAAAAAAGAGCAAAACCAGCCCCGTCAGGATTTCACTTCCCCACCAACGCCTGAGGCGAGTGAGAGACACTAGCCCTCCATGTCCAGAAAGTGAGCTCAGCTGCTCAGGGACCATGCTGGGCCAGGACACAACTGTGCATGACGCCAACCATGCAAAGAGGAAGCCTCAGCTCACACCAATTTACTGGTCCTCTGCCTTCCCTCTCTTCAGAGAGTCCTGAAGTGTCCGTGTCATGGGACACATCTTCTTTCATTGACATGAGCTGATCCAAGCTTAGGAACCCAGTGCTGTAACGGGCAGAAGTCATTTCACGGCACTTCACCGGTTCTAAAACCCAACTGAGCTGCTCTGTGACATCATGCAGAGTCACACCTAAGAGGCGGTCTCGTTCAAGTGCTGCTTAGATACAGAAGTAGCAACCGACACCGGATCCCGGATCTTGACTGCTTCCACCCTGGCTTCATGTTTCACAGCCAGAGACCCGAAGCATCACGTGTTCACTCAGTGTTGGGAGCACATGCTCTGCCTTAAAAAAAACAGTCAAGGCTTTTGATGTTCATAGCATCCCCGTTTTGTCATGTTGTGTGTTCAGTCCCTCATTCTGGGTAGTTTGATTTCTATCAAACATACCTGGAGCTATTTTCCCCTTTTTACTTTGAGAACAGTTGCTGGACTTTTACTGAGACTGTAGAATTTTTTTTTTTCTTTTAAAGAAAAATAATGCAACAAACATTATCTGCTTGGGGTTGGCATTTTGGCTGGATCACGCAACATGAAGGTGGGTTGGAAGATTTAGGTTATTTTTAATAGTTGATGTAAAAACATTTTGTAATTGTCAAAGTGTTTTGCAAGTAGTTGTTATTTCTGTTGTTTTCATTATGGCTATTCATCACTCTGTCCACAGACTGAGGAGGATGCAATTACTGAGATGGGAAATGATTTTAACTCCTACTAGCCAACCTTGACTGACCGATGTTGAAGGAAAAGAAACACTCTTTATGTGTTTAAAGAAGGGGGAGGCCTGGCCCTTAAAATGACAGATGTCAGTGGAGATTCCACAGCTTAAAGGAGTTGTTTTCAAAATCTGAAGGAGGAGAAGATAATTAAAAGTTGAGCTGCCCGTTCTGGTTACAGGATAACATCACCAATAAACTTATTCACAGAGGGCCTTTTTGTATAATTACCATGTATCTGTATCGGAGTGAGATAGAGAAAACACATCCCATTACGAAATACTAGTTGTCACTAGCGTGGATATTACTGATCACCTCTGCTGATTTGAATTAGTGATAATCAGGCAAATGAGGGAAGAGTTGCAGATGATCAATGAAGCTACAAGTGGATGACATCTTGGCTTTGACAGATGTTAAATAATCTCCTCCTTAGTACAGGGGATCTTTTATTTCCCTTGGGAGTTTTTGTGATATTGATTACAGAATAATTTTGATGATTTTCAAGAGGAACCGAGGCCAAGAGTCAAAACTCATCGTGCGCTTAAAATTTGCAATGCAATTATTTCGTATAATGGGATGTTAAGTTCAGCTGGAAGAGTTCAAGATAAAAGCCCCCATTTCCTGGCACGGCAGCATCTGGGCCCTGTGTTTGCCGTCCAGGCCCAGAGGCATAGATGTGCTGCACCGCCAGACACCATGCAGAGAAAGGACTTTGTCTTTCGCCTTGGCTTTATAACTTGACCTGAGAGCTGACACTGCCTCTCCAAAGTCATTCACCCACTGCTGGTGCCAGGAGGGTCAAGGCAGCACAGTCGGTGCTGCTTGAGCTCAGAGATCTCTGCTCTGTAGCCCTGACCCCCACCTCCCACGTGATCCACCAGATCCTTATCAAGAATGGCGTCTAGGGGCTTCCCTGGTGGCGCAGTGGTTGAGAATCTGCCTGCCAATGCAGGGGACACGGGTTCGAACCCTGGTCCGGGAAGATCCCACATGCCGCGGAGCAACTAGGCCCGTGAGCCACAATTGCTGAGCCTGCGCGTCTGGAGCCTGTGCTCCGCAACAAGAGAGGCCACGATAGTGAGAGGCCCGCGCACCGCGATGAAGAGTGGCCCCCGCTCGCCGCAACTAGAGAAAGCCCCCGCCCAGAAACGAAGACCCAACACACCCATAAATTAGTTAATTAATTAATTAATTAAAAAATTTTAAAAAAAAAAAGAATGATGTCTGCTCAAACATTTGGCAGTGGGGTGGTGCTATGGACTGAATGTTTCTTTTCCCTCAAAACTCATATGTTGAAGTCCTAACTCCCAGAGTGATGGTAGTAGAAGGGGCCTTGGAGAGGTCATGAGGGTGGAGCCCCCATAATGAGATGAGTGCCCTCATAAGAAGAAGAAACTCGGTGAGATTAGAATGCTCCCCCTCTCCCCTACCATGTGAGGACACAGCAGGAGGGTCCCATCTGCAAACCAGGAAGCAGGCTTCCATCACACACCGAATTGGCTGGTGCTTCAGTCTTGGTCCTCCCAGCCTCCAGAACTGTGAGAAGTAAGTTTGCTGTGTAAGTTCCTCAGGATGGTATTGGTTATAACAGTCTGAACTGACTAAGGTGAGGAAGAATTTTAGCAAGCTTCTGCATACGTCCTTGAATAAAAAGGGGGCTGGTTAGTAAGCATTTTAGGCTCTGTCTACAGCAAGACATTGACTACAAACCCACCAGAAGGTGGACCCCTAGTGCTGAGGGTGGAGGAGAAATGAGAGGGAAGGAGCCTGGGTCTCTAACTGCCCAGAGCCTCAAACCTCCCCCCTGCACCACTCTATGTTAGAAAGAAATACACTTTTAGCTTACATAAGCTGTCGATATTATGAGTTTTAGGCTGCTTGTTGCCAAATCTATTTCTCACTAATACAGGCACCTAAACTGTTACAATATTTTGAGTAAAGCTGATCCTATATGCTTTCCTACTTTATTTTTTTCCTTCACGCAAGATGGAGAAGAAAAGTAGAGTCAGAATGGTGTTTCTAGGAGAAGGTGGGGAATAGGACTAGAAATGACATTAGCACAGTAAGAGTGAGATTGGTGCCTGTGTCAGTCACAAAGGGCTGGAAGTTATAGGGCAGCAATCCCAGCTCTGCCCAAAGACCATATTGATTGCCTATCCCCAGTGGGTCACAGTCAGGGTTCTTGGGTACGAGAAACTAAAAAGCAAAACAAAATCAACACAAGAAACAAAACCTTTGGCTACTTTAGGCAGATAAGTATTTTTATTGAGAAGACAATGGGTAGCTTTCAGAACAACCAGGACCGCCATAAAAACAGGCTTGCTCAGGAACATGGATGCTGGCAGCAGCTAGGACCATGCCAAACCTCGGGACAAAACCAGCCAGGAGGGGGCACCATGGCTGCTTGCAGAACCGAACAAGTATGCCATTCTTGCAGCATCCAGCCTCGACTTGCTGAAAACGTTGTTACCACCATCCACGACCACAATGGAATCTCTCTGCTTCTGTACACCTCAAGCTCCCAATTCAGAATTTGGGACAAGGACATCTGATGGCTATAACCTTGGTCGCATACCCATGCCTTAGCTGCAAGAGAGGCTGGAATGTAAAATCTGGGGTTTTCAGCAACTAGAGTGAGAGTCAGTCTTTGCCTCCCATTGATGCACTTGAACTGAGGAATCATCCATTTGTAAAAGGGTTTCAAATCCCCGGTAGCCAGAGCCAGAGCCAGAGCCAGAGCCAGAGCCAGACAGAGACAGAGACAGAAAAACTAGACTGTCTACAACAGCCCTCCAGCTGCCCTTCTGCAAACTGAGCAGGTTGAATTAAACGATCTCTGACATTGTTTTAGCTTTTCAGATGTTCTGATTCTAGAGAAGTAATATTTAGATGCTCATGCATATCATAAATATGTTTATTGTCATTTTAAAATATGCAAGGGAGCAGCACATAAAACATCTGCTTTCTGAGCTGCTTGGACCTGGCTAAGAGTCTTGATGACAAAGAGGTTTCATTTTGTATGCTAATTTCTATTGCTTGATGGTGGTTTCCAAAGCTGTTATGCAAAAAGTAATTCAGAGAATGACCCTGCAGTCATCAGGAAAGAGAGTTGGGGTCAACTACCAGAAGCATCGAGGATGAAGGTGGGGAGGGGTAACACCTGTGTGACCTATCTAACAATTCTAGCCTAACGCAGAAATATTAGGGGCCAGAACCTCTCCTTTGCATGCACGATGCCTATCTCTTCAAAGAGGGAGATACAAGTGGGGACCAGCCCCTTAGGAGAGCTTCAGGTCATGGTTGAAAATAGCCAGGATGTGATGACTAGTTGTACGTGTCAGTTTGACTAGGCCACAGTGTGTCCAGACATTTGGCCAAGCATCATTCTGTGTGTGTCTGTGAGGGTGTTTTTGGATGAGGTAGCATTTGAATTGGTAGACTGAGTAAAGCAGATTGCCCTCCCTAATGTGTGTGGCCCTCATCCAATCAACTGAAGACCTGAATAAAATAAAAAGCTTGAGTCAGAGGGAACTTAGCCTGCCTGACTGTTGAGCTAAGACATTGATCTTCTCTTACCCTTGGACTGGAACTTACAAACTTTGCTCTCCTGGTTGTCAGGCCTTTGGACTCAGACTGTAACTACACCACCTGCCCTCCTGGGTGTCCAGCTTGCCAACTACAGGTCTTGGGGCATCTCAGCCTCCATAATCATGTGAACCAACTTCTTATAATACATATTATTTATATATATATGTATCTCCTATTGATTTTCTTTCTGTGAAGAACCTTAAGACACAGGACTAAGCTCAATGAGGACAGAGGGCCAATGCTGGAACACTGATTACCCTACACTTCTGCAGCCTGATGACTAAGGGTCTCGAGATCATTAGTCACTAGTGTAGACACTTGTCTAGACCCTGGTTTGGTGGCCTCACTGTAAATGGTTTAGAAGACCTAGGTGTAATGGTCTAGGCCAGCTCTTCCTGCATATGGGAGTTTCTTTCCCTGGAGCACAGGTCCTGAGGCCTCTCCATGGTGGATTTCAGAACAAAAGTGACTGTGCTGGTGTAGAAGAGTGCTCGTAAAGCAGATCCAAGAGAAGGGCTGAAATTTTTGGCCCAGGAAAATCTTCCACGCAAATTCTTTTCTGTTGGTGGATTCTGTATTTTCTTTCAATTCATCTGCCTCATTCTCTCCTGTATTTGCCCCTCTTGACTATTACTAACTAGGTTTACCAGAATAGTAGGCACACCAAAGGTAAAGAGGACAGTTGCCTTCCTATTATTTGACACACAGATAGTTTATTCATATTTATCAAAATACCCAGTAGGAATGTGAGTTTGTCCTTTGGCATTTGCTTGCAGTTGGAAAGTGAGACTCTGGCCACAGAGGGAGTGGAAGCGTCAATCATTTGCACTCCTCACTTTATGTGGCTGCCTGCTAATGAAGTGTGAAACTTAAATAGACACAATCCATCTATTAAGGTAGATTAGAAATACTACTATTCAACAGAGTTAAATGGATTCTGTTCCTTTCTCTCTTTTTCCTTCTGGCATTCCTATTATGCACACATTACACCTTTTATAGTGGTCTCACAGTTCTTGGATATTCTGTTCTGTTTTTTTCCAGTCTTTGTTCTCTTTACTTTTTGGTTCTTGAGGATTCTATCGATAGATCCTCTAACTCAGAGAGTCTTTCCTCAGCCATGTCCAGTCTACTAACAAGCCCATCAAAGACATTCTTCATTTTTGTCATCATGTCTTTTATCTGTAGCATTTCTCTTTTGTTCTTTCCTAGGACGTCCATCTCTCTGTTTACATTGCCCATCTGGTCTTGCATGCTGTCTACTTTCCCCATTAGAGCCCTTTAGGATCTTAAAGGTCATTTTAAATTCTCAGTCTGATAATCCCAACATCCCTTCCATGTCTGGCTCTGATTCTTGCTCTGTGTCTTCAAATTGTGGCAGATTTTTTTGTTTGTTTTTTGTTTTTTTGCCTTTTGGTATGTCTTGTAATTTTTTCTTACAGAATTTTTTTCTTTTCTGATAGTTGGATATGTTGTACTAGATAAAAGGAATAGCTGTAAATAGGCCTTTAGTAATGTGCTGGTGAGGTGTGGGGTGAGGGGAAGTGTTCTGCGGTCTGTGATTGGGTCTCGGTATTTTAGTGAGCCTATGCCTGTGCCCCTGGACTGTGAACTTCACAAGTGTTTCTCAGTTTTTTTCTCCCCCTTTAGGTGAGACAGGATGACTAGAGCCAGTAGGTGTTGGCTATTTCCCTTCCTCACATCACTGCTGCTCTGATAATACCTCAGCAGGGTAGGCTCTAGTTAACTAGCTTCCCCTGAAGGCAGGCCTTGTTCAGAAGAACAAACTACTATGGCCTATTTCAAAATGGTTCTCCATCCCCTCCCCCTGCCAGAAGCCTGAGGGGATTTATTTAGTATGAGAATCCACTGAGCTCCTGGAGTTATATCTCACAATGTTGTGAGGATCTCCTTATGACTTGGTCCCCTTGGAGTTTTTATACTTTCAGAGTTTTCTGCTGAGAACTGAGCCTCCAGCAGTTCTTCAATTATGGTTTAAGTTTTCCTTCCCTGGCACTGGTTCCCATGGTGGTCCACTGCCGAGTCTCTGCTCTGGTAAGCCTCAACTCTTTATATTCACCTGTCTGTCCCTCCAATCTCAGAGCAGCAGTTTGCCCTGTGTCCTCCCCCCTTTTAAGGATCCAAGAAAAGTTGAACAAGTCTGTTCAACTTGTTACTCATTGTTAGGACACAGTGGCAGCTTCCAAGCTCCTTATGTTGTCAAACTCGGTTCCGGCTGCTCACCACTCAAAAGCCAACACTTCAGAGGCAAGTGTTGTTAGAAAGGAAAGGTTGCTTTATTCAGCAGGCTGGCAACTGGGGGAGAAGGTGGATTGCTATCCAACAACCAACTCCGAACTGTCAATCAAGGGGCATAGAGCTTTTAAAGGGAAGTTTCAGAGGTGTAGGTGAAGGGAGGGGGCTACATGAAGAACAGCACAGTCAGCTCTGACAGTTGTCTTGAAATTAGTCAGGCGGCGGTCTGACCAGCGTCATCTTGATTGTTTTAAGTACAGTTAATCTTCAGTTCCAGGGTCAGTTTGTTCCCATTTCCTTGAGGCCAGTTCTTGAAACAATGCAAGATGGAGCAGCTTATGTCATGCCTACAGTCTGGTCATCATGTAGTTAACTTCTTCCACCTGGTACAGGTTTCAGTATCTACAAAACAGCTCAAAGGATGTGGCTCAGAATATTACCTATAGCCCTTGAGGAGGAACTAAAGGTCCTTGACTTTGCTTAATGACTAAATTTTTATTATTTTGTCCTGTTTGACTGCTTTTCTCTGTTTCTGCATTTTTTTCATTTCTCTGATTAAATTTAATCTCTGGCTAAAGTTTTTCTACAGTCAAGAGACAGGCAGGGGACATGTGGGTGGGTCTGTCCCATGAACGCTCCCTAGGGTCCTGCTTCGTTTCACTTACATGGGGAACTAGAAATTGGAAGACTTAAAAGAGACTTCTTTAGTCACTGCCTGTGACTAAATCATGAAATGATGAGGGAGTTAGGAAAACATATTGTGAGGCTCTGAGAAGAGCTGAGAAGAGATGACTTTGGGGGAAGCTAGATTTCTCTATTGTTTTTTTATTCTGAAATTAGTCTTTTTAAAAGACTTTTTATTATGAAATATTTCAGACTCATCACAAAAGACAAAGACCATGGTAAACAATTGTGTTTCAGCCATCTAAGAAATAAAAGGCAATTTCCACTGCATCTATAACTAAAGCATTACCTATTAGGCCATAAGAAGTCATCTTCATTTCTAATCTATTCGTGTGATCTAGAGCCCATGTATGCAAATGTCAGCATTTGAGCCCTATAAGATTCTCTTTCACGGTATAGCCACTTCTCTTCACTGGCTCTGAATGACTTTTGGTTGTTTCTAAGTCACATCAGCCCTCTAAAGATGACAACTGTCCCTGATAAAGGGATGTCAAGGGAGTACATTACACTCTCTGAAGGCTGTTTTAGTGATCAGGTACAAAAAAGAGTTTTCCCAAAAGCAATATCATTTGGATCATTGTATAAATTCCCAAGGTGGTAACTCTGAGGTGATGACAGTCACTTGACTATATACATTCTTGAAGGTCCAGAAACATCCATCACATAATTTTATAGTCAGGATTATTTTCAAAGGCCTTCATGGAAGGAGTTTCCATAAATTTTCACTGTAAGATTTGTAACTCTTTCTTCTGGGAAGCTCCTTTTTATGTCAACCTTAAACCTCTTCTCCTGCAATTCAGATTACATTCTGTTTGACCTTGAGTCGTGTTAACAACAGCTACAGTTTGATCCTCAAAACGGCTCTCTGCCTGTGAGGTGGGTACTTTTATAGCCTTTGTTTACAGATTAATAACGTCAGGTTGGACCTCCCTGGTGGCGCAGTGGTTGAGAGTCTGCCTGCCAATGCAGGGGACACGGGTTCGAGCCCTGGTCTGGGAAGATCCCACATGCCGCGGAGCGGCTGGGCCCGTGAGCCACAATTGCTGAGCCTGCGCGTCTGGAGCCTGTGCTCCGCAACAGGAGAGGCCGCGATGGTGGGAGGCCCGCGCACTGCGATGAGGAGTGGCCCCCACTTGCCACAACTGGAGAAAGCCCTCGCACAGAAACGAAGACCCAGCACAGCCATAAATAAATAAATAAATAAATTAAATTAAAAAAAAATAACGTCAGGTTTAGTGGGATGAAGGACTTTACGCAAAGTCACATAGGACGGAGGAGAGCTGGGATTCATATGTACTCAGAATCTGACACCCCTATCCATTGCTCCCCCCAACTAGAGAAAACGTCTTCTTAGATACAGGAGCTAATTTTTCCTAGAGGTGGAAATGGACACAGATTTCCCCAACACATAAAGAGAACAGGGATAGGTTGCTTTGTTCTGAATTCCCCCAGGTCTTGCAAACCCAATAAAAGTGGCCCAGCACAGAGTTGTATGTAGGATATCTGCCATATACCCATAGTGAACTGTTGTCTCCAAATGAGGTTTCCCTAGAGAAGCATTATTAACTCCATTTCCTTGGAAGATGCAGGACCTGTATCCTTTGCATTGGTTGCTAGGTGACTCACTGCCCCGGCCAGCCAGGATTATGGATGCAAGGCAGAAATAAGAAAAGGCAAAAAATAGTCCTCTCCTTAAAATCCCATCTTCTGCATGTCCCTGGGCCCTTGGGAGACACTATCACAATAATTTATGCCACTACCGTCCAAGAGAAAGAGAAGCTTCTCTTTTTTAAATCAGGGGACCATAGCCATGCACTTACATACAGTTTCTGGGTTTTCTGCATTAGTATTTAGAACCCACCGAGTAAAATACAAACATACATTAATAAATTGCTGGGAAAATCTCAAGGGGCAAACTATATACAAAGGTGAATAACTGATGGAGCCTTGGTTGTTAAGGATCCCACCCAGCATATTAATCTCACAGAATTAACTTCTATTCCCCACCACACCCTAAAGAGTCCCTTGTTTCTTGAGAAAATGTAAAAGTCACCCCACACCAGTTTCAGGTCAAAACTACCTTTGCCAAAAATCACTCAATGACTTCTCCAGTTTAACAACTTATTTAAATATCTCTTCTTTCTGGGCTGTTGTACCTTGGGAAAGGTTTTTCTAATAGCCTCCCCACCTCCCAATTATTTTAACTAAACTTCCTCTAGACAACTGATGCTCGTCTTCTACCTCAGTTCTATTGGAGAAGTTTAAAATATTGGCTCTAATTTTTCACTATCCTGTAGTATTACATTTAAGATTGGCCACAGCCAACTGATAGGCAGAATAGCCTTTTTGACCCTTGACTTTGGGCTTGGCCACATGACTTTCATCGCCTGTAATATTTTCTATCACTGTCATACCAAATCACAACAAAGATATTGGCTTTGGGCTTCCCTGGTGGCGCAGTGGTTGAGAATCTGCCTGCTAATGCAGGGGACACGGGTTCGAGCCCTGGTCTGGGAAGATCCCACATGCCGCGGAGCAACTAGGCCCGTGAGCCACAACTACTGAGCCTGCGCGTCTGGAGCCTGTGCTCCGCAACAAGAGAGGCCGAGATAGTGAGAGGCCCATGCACCGCGATGAAGAGTGGCCCCCGCTCGCCGCAACTAGAGAAAGCCCTCGCACAGAAACGAAGACCCAACACAGCCAAAAATAAATAAATTAATTAATTAAAAAAAAAAAAAAAGATATTGGCCTTAAAAAACTTCCATTTATTATCTCATAGTTTCTGAAGGTCAGAAGTCCAGTGGGCTCAACTAAGTCCTCTGCTTAGGTTCTCACAAGGCCTAACGCAAGGTTATGGCAGGATTGGATTCTTAGATGGAAGTTCTAGGGATGAATTTACTTCCAACCACATCCAAGTTGTTGGTCAGATTCAGTTCCTTGTGAATATATGGCTGAATCTACATTTCCCTGTTGGCTGTCAGCTGAGGGCCAGTCTTTGCTCCTATGGGCTGTCTGCATCGCTTCTCGTGCTTTCCATGTGATCGTCTCCAGCAATGGTGGGTTGAGTTCCTCTCATGCTTCGAATCTCTCCAGCTTCCCTTCTGTTGCATTTCTCTCACTCCAGCTGGAGGAACCTCTCTGCTTTTAAGGACCCATGTGATTAGATTGAGCCCATCCAGATAATCTTGGACAATATCCTTATTTTAAGATTCATAATCTTAATTACACTGTAAAGTCCCTTTTGCTATGCAACATAACATATTCAGAGGTTTCTGTAAAAAAATAAAAATAATAAAAAAAATAAGCTCCAGCCAAGGACAGAAAATTTGGTCTAGAATTCTGGCTCTACTTTTGACTTACGTGATTTTGGACAAGTCATTTGCTCCTTATATGAATTGAGTTCTTCATATATAAATGAAGAACATAAACCCAAACTTGTAGGATTGTAGCAAAAATTAAATAAAATAGTGAATTCTTTCATTCAACCGTTCTTTAGTATATTCATGAAGCTAATACATAGTGAATTCCTATCATCAGCCAGACATTATGTTAAAGACTGAGAAATCAAAGATTAATTAAGACAAATTTCTTATTTTTAAGAAGTCTACATTCCAGTGAGAAAATTATTTTGTAAATGCTAAAGCAGTCTGCATATCCAAGGTATTATTGTTCTGTTTCTTCTTCTAATTTTTCTTATCCCTTCCCATTGGGCATGAACTAACTTTGCATATTTCCTGTCCTATTTTCCTCTAAACTGTCAGTCATTTGTGAGCTTATTATAAAAACTAACGTCCCTCAAATTCTGCCTTCACATTCTTTACCTGAAATAAAAGGTGGTTACACTTACTCATTGGAAAGAAATATTCACGTCAGGGAGACCCAAATATACTAAGCCCTGTAGGAAAGCACAGGAGCTTTTCAGTTGAAAAGGATTAACCTTTCTTAGATCTATTGAAAATCCTCTTATTTTCTTCACTCATAAAATGCACCTCAGGGTATATATGTCTCAGTACCAAAACCCAAGAACAACACAAATGAGTTACGTGCAATTCCATATAAAAGATTACAACGGAAATGGACTGCATTTGTTGCTATAATCCTCCAAAGTCTCACCTAACTATTCATCTTTTCTTTAGGATGGGAGCATTTCTATACATGCTTATGGTCCTTAACTGTTCTCTTTTCCAGACATAGTCATTATTCAAAGTGTAACCCAATAGAATATTTTTGGAACGTTCCATTACTGTCATTCGCTGAGCTATTTCAGTTGTTGGTCTGCTTCCCTGCTTCTCTCCATCTCCTCTTCCCTTTATACTATGTCCTTGGACCAGAGAAAATGCTCCTTTTGTTGGGCTGCCCCTAACAGTCAAAAATGATGCTAAGTGTGCATAGCTTGACCTGTTCTGGAACAATTCACCAACAGTCGAAATAACAGAATATTGGCATAGAAACTGGCCTTGGGGACGCATCAACACCCCACAAAGAACTTCCGGGAGGGCTGCTGCACTGTGATAACTTCCCCTTCCCTCCAAGGCCAAAACTGACAATGTCTCCATGGAGCCGTCTTAACTCAACGTTAAGAAGGGCGTCTGGTCCAGGCCCAAAGTTCATTCAAAAGACACTGGGATGCTTACTCATTAGGTTTTCTCACTGCTCTCAAAGATTTTCTTACCTTGAAGATATTTTCACACAGAGCGGATATATTAAATGGTAACAGGCACTCACAACCATCATGCTTTCAAAGGAGACAGCCAACAGGGTAGAATTTGCAGCCACGCCCAGCTAAGGGATAGGTCAGTCACAGTCAATTGCAGTGTGTTTTTGTCGTTCTGGTCATCACTTGTACCAGAATATAGTATCAGACATTTGAGCATAAGAGCCAGAGACGGTACGACACATCCAGGGAATGAGGGGGACTGTCTATTCGTGCTCTCCTTGGGGAAGAGGCGAGGTGTGTCGGAGAGGCAAATCCATGGAATCAGTGCTAAGGAGCCTGAGTCAAGAAAAAGAGACACCCCTGTGTTGGGGGCTGTAGCTGGTGCATTAAATCAAGCGCATGCAGATGTTGACCTGTTGGGTGAGGAGCCACAAGCCACCCACAGGGGGCGGCAGGGAGCTCCCTCAGCATCTGAGCTCCCACTTTGGAGAAGCGAAAACCCTGGGGCCATTTTGACTGACGGTACAGTTTCAGTACACTCACACAAAAGAAGTCAAGTCACAAGATTTATTACTGATGGATCCCAGGAGCAGGGCAATGAGCTGGCGGAAAGGCAGTCCTCTGTCCCAGGTCAGGAGGGAGCAGGAGATACAGAGCAGGGTAGCAAGCACCTACTACTTATAAGGTGGCTGGGACAGAGGTCCCTAACTTTGCACTAGCTCAAATCTAAGTGGTTATTTTTAAAAGTGTCCCGGGAAAAAGCAAAGTGGGAACTTGGGGCTGGGATCCTAAACTCAGGTCCTTATCTAAATGTCCAGCAGGGTTGTCATACTATAAAATGTGCAGGCAGTAACTCGAAAAAGCCATTTCCTCATCACAAGCCTATGTGCAAGGTAATGAAAACACAGAACGTCAGAATCTGGAGGGACAGGTAAACAAACAAAAAAACCAAAAGGAACAGAAGACAATGGAAGCCTGCAAGATGTCAGAGGTTAGGGGACAGACACAGGGGAAGCAGAGATGGAATGAGATGTGAGTGTAAAATAAGGTGCTTTAGGGAAACCCTGTGCTGCTACTGCCCCATCCTCCCTGAAGCTTCGTACAAGGTCCTCACTCGGTCAGAAGCAGAGGCCTTGAACTGGCAGGCTGCCAACATAGTCCACGTCTTAATTCTATAACGTAAAGAAGTAGATTCAATAACAGTAAGTCTCCTTCGGCTACTTCCTCCCCCAAGAGCATGATAAAACTGCAGAGGACTGACTTGTCTGTCAATGCCTTACAGCATTATGGTTAAAAGAGACCTCAGAGGCCATGTGGATTATCCTCTTGCCCTTAGGCAGATTTCTCTAAACCATCCAAGTTACTCTTCATGTTAATATGAAGCTGTTATTACACAAGTCAAACCAGAGGAGTTAAGGTCCCAACAGATATATGGTCAAGGGCTTACGTCTTCTTGAGAGGGTCTTGCCAGGAAACCCCTGGGTCTCGTCTATCCAGTTTAATCACATTGGCCATATGATAGCCTTTCCATGATGGACAGCATCATGTTTTCTTAACTCTATCCTCCAATGGGTTTTCCAGTGCTTGATACACAGTAGGTGTTTCAGAAATATTTGTGACATGGATAAAAGACTCAGATCCAGATCCTTGGCATTCTCACAGCTGATGAAGTCTGTTAAGAACTATATTAAGACCATAAAAGGTAGGAAAATCTTCATCATGCAGGTTCCACTGCTGGAAAATGGAATCCAGTGTGACTCATTAGGAGGGAATGTGGTTTGCATTGCAAAAATATTGCATAGTTATAAGTTGTGAGGAATAAGCAGGTGGGAAAGAAAGGACCAAAGGCTTCTGATCAAAGCAAACACATTCTAAAGAATATGACCATCAGCAAATTGTGTCTATGAAAATGGATTCATAAATAAAAATATTACATGACCATCTCCATGCTGCTCTAGGGCATATTGGAGACTGGCTTTAGGGACTGAGCTAGGTTTCAGATGCCAAGTGGCCTAAAGCTTCAGGTTGGGAGGCAGGAAGCTGTAAGCAGCTGAACTGAGGCTTTTAAAATTTTTAATTTAAAATGTTTTCCAGTTTAACTGAGATATAACTGACATGTAACATTGTATAAGTTTAAGGTGTACAATGTAATGATTTGGTACATGTATATGTCGCGAACTGATCACCACAATAAGTTTACTTAACATCCATCACCTCATGTAATTACAACTTTTTTCTTGTGATGAGAACATTTAAGATCTACTCTCTTGGCAATTTTCACATATGCCATACAGTATTGATAACAGTAGTCACTATGCTGTACATTATATCCCTAGAACTTAAACTGGAAGTTTGTATCTTTTGACCACCTTCATGCATCTGCCGTACCCCATTACCCCTTCCTTTGGCAATCACCAACCTGTTCTTTGTTTCTAGAAGTGCAGTTTTATTTTTAGACTCTACATATCAGTAAGATCATACAGTATTTATCTTTCTCTGTCTGACATTTCACTTAACACAATGTCCTCAAGATTCATCCATGTTGTCACAAATGGCAGGATTCCCTTCTCTTTTATGGCTGACTTTTTATGGCTGGTATATATATTTCTTTATATGTGTGTGTGTGTGTTACATACATATATATTTTTTCTTTATCCATTTATCTGTTGAAGGTTGTTTCCATGTCTTGACTATTGTGAATTGTGCTATAATGAACGTGCTGGGGGGGGGGGGCGCCCAGGTACAGGTACAGCTATCTCTTTGAAATAACGATTTTATTTCCTTCCGATGCATACCCAGATGTAGAATTGCTGGATCGTACAGTAGTTCTATTTTTAATTTTTTGAGGAAACTCTATGCTGTTTTCCATAGTAGCTGTACCAATTTTCATTCCCACCAAAAGTATACAAGGGTTTTCTTTTCTCACTAGGACTTCTCTCTTGTCTTTTTGATGGTAGCCATTCTAACAGGTGTGAGGTGATGGCTTATTGCAGTTTGCATTTCCCTGATGATTAATGATGTTGAACACTTTTTCACGCAGCTGTTGGCCATTTGTATGTCTTCTTTGGAAAAATGTCTATTCAGGTCCTTCACTCATTTTTAATTAGACTATTTGTGGGGTTTTGCTATTGAGTTGTATGTGTTCCTTATATACTTTGGATATTAACCCTTATAAGGTATGTGGTTTGCAAATATTTTCTCCCATTCTGTAGGTTGCCATTTCATCTTGTTGATTGTTTCTTTTGCTGTGTAGAAGCTTTTTAATTTGATGTAGTTCCACTTGTTTATTTTTGCTTTTGTTCCTTGTGCTTTAGGTGTCATATCCATAAGATCATTGCCAAGGCCAATGTCAAGGAGGTTTTTTTCCTGTGTTTTCTTCCAGGAGTTTTACGGTTTCAGGTTTTACATTTACGTCTTTAATCCATTTTGAGTTAATTTGTGAGTGTGTGTGTGTGTTAAAATTTTTTTATTGAAATATAGTTGATTTACAGTGTTGCGTTAGTTTCAGGTGTACAGCAAAGTGATTCAGTTATATTTGTGAGGAGCTTTTTGATTTTATGACGGGGGGAACTTTCTCTACAGTCAGGGCATTTCTGGTTGCCGCATAGTGCAGGGTGTAGGTGGTCATGTAGGACATTGGCCGGCCCATATACAAACAACTTTGTGCAAATTAGAAAAAGGTACTCACTCTTGGTAGACACAGTCCAATGCCAGGGTTTGTGGTCAGCAAGCAAGCCACAAACTGGTATTCAATCTCCACTCGCCTCTTTGGCCAGCCGCACTTGCTCAGGGCCCAGCCTGCATGCCTGAGTGTGGCGGCTGTGATGGTGGGATTGGTGCTTCCCGAGGTTCATCCTGAGAAGTCAAGGAGGTGGAGAGAGAAGAGGATGCTTTCTGGGCCTCTCATTTTGGTTGCTTCCCTGGATACAAGAGAGGAATTTGGGCTTATTTTATTAAATTAGAAGTACTTAAAATGGGTTCCTTAAATTCTTAAGACTCCACAGACGGGTTCTTTTAGGGCTTTTCTAAATCTTCCAAAATTTAGATAGGTTTTGTAAGCATGTGAATATAGGAATTTTTCTAGAAAAATATTTCTTATCTTTCACCCATCCCAAAGGTATCCGTAACCTCAAAACGTGAAAATTACTGATCTAAGTATGTATTGTAATTCAAGGATTAAACCAATAAACAAAAAAGAGAAGAAAAAAGAATCTGACAAGAAATTGTTCTTTATTTCACTTTAATTGTCATAGTTCAATGAGCATAACATAAACATATTATACAAACTTGGTGAATAGCTACCCATTCAAGGAAACTTGCTCTTCTTACCTGCTTCACACAGCCTGCAGAATAACTCTTGGCCACTTTAATGAACAAGTAATTAGATCAATAGATCTGAAAATCTTCCAAACACAGAACAAAACCCTTCAAGTATGCAATCCTTTAGAAAAGTTGGCAAATGACCATGTGGGTAGGCAAAAGGAAGTCCAACTCAGTGGCTAAGGGCTCCTGTTTTGGGGGTCAGCTTCAATTCCTGCCCCTGCCATTAACTAACTGGGAGTTCGGGGGTGCTTAGGCAACTTATTTAATTTCTCAAATGCAAAATGGAGCTACGTAAAGGATCTACCCACGTCACAGAATTGTTTTAAGGGAAAAATGCAATACATGGGAAATACTTTATATGATACTTAACATGTAATAAGAACTCTATAAATGTGAGCTGTTTAATATTTTTATTATTATTGGAAAAGTTAACCTATCAGAAGCAGATTGGGGGCTTTAAAGTTTTTGGTGGCATTTTCTTTTTACTTTCTGTTGTTTTCCTCAGGGCTAGTCTCATTCAGTGTAATTTCAGAAGCAAATCCCCAATTTCTAACGTAAGATATACATCCCCCTTATTATACTTTTGAGATCTGCTAAAATAAATTTAACTTTTAAATAATTTAACAGCTATTAACAATGGGTCGAAAGAATAAGGATGAATTGGCAGAATATATCCATTGGGTGAAATGATGCACAAAGATTAAAATTTTATTTCCCTTGCATTTAAGTTTAGGGCCAATCTTGAACTCTTTGGGCTTTGGCGATCCTTTTGATTTTAGAAAGGAGCAGTCAGCACATCGAGGTCTAAATGTTCAGAGAACATGATGCCTGGCTCAGTCCTGAAACTTCCTTCATCTTCCAGCTGATTCCTTTGTGTGGACAAAGTCCTTTCAATGTCCAGGATACACTTAAGCCTGTCTTCCCAGTCATCTCCCTGGTGATAGTCAAGGGATTGTGCCTAGGTCCTGCGTACATTTATTTGGAAAGGTTTTAAGATATGATTCAGTTCAACACTGGGGGGTATTTCAGAATTTACAATAATAATTACCCATCTGGGACCAGCAGGCAGTAAGATAGTCTTTCCTAATTCTGGCTACACATCATAACCAATGGTTATATAACCATATTTACAAATAAACATTCATGGGCCTGAACCAACACGAGTCTGTGTAGTAAGTCTGGGGTAAGGCAAACTTTTGGAGAAAATCTCCAAAAGGAACAGAAAAAAATACATATTGCTTTACTAGGGTAACTTAATAAGGTGAAATTTCCATACCTTTTGAAGAATAACAAAATCAACGTGTAGTCACATGTTTCAGTGGCAATATATGGCTGTTAGTGACAAGCAACATGAACTTGAGAATACAGGGACATGATCACCTACACTCTGCTAGGACTCAAGATTGGAATAAGGTGATGGAAGGGACTATCTATTCAACAGAAACAGATACACAAAGGGAGGAAGAAGAGTATCAGGGTCCCATGGGTCTCCCCAGTGCAATTTCTGTCTATTCTTTTCACTTATTTTAGGAAATCATTTCTTCCTACTCCAACTCTTGAGATCCAAATGGGAGGTACCTCATTTTGTCTCACTGCACAAAGACATTGGTGTAAGGGTGGACACCTACCTCAGGGTGTGGCGCCAGGCCATAGTGACTGGTCCAGAGCTTTATTGTCCAATATGGTAGCACTGGGCACCAAGGGCAGTCCAGGCCGTACAACTGGACAGTACTAAAGGTCAATGAGAGTCCTTTTCAGGATTTGTTAAAATAGAGTTGGCAAATAGAAGTCCCTTTCCTCAAAGATGGAAAGATGGGAAGGTGTTGAAAGTTAGATCCTGAGACAGAGATTAGCTTGCTGTAGCTTTTTTAGGGAGTATTCTTGGGATCAATAGTGGAAAAAAAAGAAAGGAAGCAGAATCGTGCAGAGGGAAATGTCGAGCTGAAATGTACCCTCAAGGACTTGGCTGGCCACATGGAGAGCTCTGAAAGGAGGATTGATCTTCAAAGTTATCCTGAGGTAGGGTAAGAGATCAAGCGTTTATACTACTGCACAGACCAGTCATTGGATGTGGGGTGCCCTGAAAGGTGGGCATGAACTTGTGCTCAGTAACTCTTTAGTCAAGGTAATTCCTGAAGATGGCTGACAGTTAAGGGCAACTGGGGGGATAAGCATTTTAGTCCTGGAAGCAGCATGTCACAGAATTCACTACAGAATCCCAGCACTGCTGAAAGAGGGAGAGGTAAAACCCAAAGAGAGTTCTGATGGCATTTGAACTCACGATTCTATGCATCTTTGCACTTCCTGTGGTTTGTTTAGAAAAGCCAATTGGGTTCTTTTTTATATCTAACCTAGTTCAAATTCTACGAAAACAATCATGTCTAAGACAATTAAGAATATATATAACCTGCTTGGAAATCTATAAAACCAAAAAATGGAAGCATGTCAGAAAATGCATGGGGGTGGCTAAAGGGAGAAAGTAATACAATTATTATTGTTTGAGCAAAGCATAGGTAGCTTGACTAGATGGAGGGAATGGAAGATGTTTCATAGACGCAGGTCACTCAACTGGGGCCAGAGGAGGATTCTTTGTGGGAATTCAATCCCACGACCATCTGCTGGCGTATCATTGGGCTGAAAGTAGAATGTCTGATACATTCTTGAGCAAGTTTCCTTACAAAAATCTTTGACTTTTCCAAAGAGATGAGAAGCAAATAGGAGAATTGCTCCTAAGGCCTCAACTCTGATGAACAAAGAGGATTTAATTGCAGAGGAAGAAGTCAGAGGAATCATTGAAGAACATGCCTATGCTGCTTTGGAAATTTTTTGAACGTTTGGGAAGAAAAGGCTGGCAAGTGTGGGATCTAGATTTAAGAAAATGGATAAATTCTTGTTATGAGAATTGGATGGAAAGTGCTCAAGAGGGTTGAGCGTCTCCTAAAACTCAAATTCTGATATACAGCCCCCAAACAGAAGGAAATGGAGAGCAAGCAAGGTTATATTCCCACAAATTAATAACTGTGCCAATAAGACTAAAACACTTGCTATAGACTGTGTCTATAGAATGTGTCCCCCACCCAAATTCCTATGTTGAAATCTAATCCTCGATATGATGGTATTTGGAGGTGGAGCCTTTGGGAGATGATTAGGTCATGAAGGCAGAGCCCTCATGAATGGGATTAATGGCGTTATAAAAGAGGCTCCAGAGAGCTCCCTTGCCCCTTCTGCCATGTAAGGACACAGAGAAAGATGGCTTCTATGAACCTGGAAGTGGGTTCTCACCAGACATCAGATCTGCTGGTATCCTGATCTTGGACTTCCCAGCCTCCAGAACTGTGAGAAATAGATTTCTGTTGTTTATAAGCCACCCCGTCTATGATATTTTTGTTATAGCAGCCTAAATGGACTAAGTAACAGTGGCTTTCTTCGTCCTCTTTAGAAGAGAATAATCATAGAAGGGATGGATTTATAGTTTGAGCATTCTTGGTATAATGGTACTATATTGCTGGGTGGCATAATATAAGTCACAACTCTCAATGGCTATTTTCTTTCCAGTTTACTTGTATTTTAAACATGGAGAACCCTCACTGGTAGGTGGGATTGAAATATAAGATGTATGAGTAAATGAAAATGAAACTTTGGCTGTTCTGCTTTCTTGGCTTAGACAGTTGCCTTCCAGGGACCAGAAGTAATAATAGCTATGATTTATTGGATTCTTACAAAGTTCTAGGCACTGTGCTAAGTGCTTTATATGAATGATCTCATGTAATCTTTACAGAAGTTCTTTTGGAGTATGTATTCATTAATATCTTCATTATACATACAATAGAGGTCAGATTTGAAAAGGTCAGATGACCTGTTCCAAAGGGCAAACATTAAACTTAAGACAAAGCCAGTGTTCCAGACTGCTATACGGAAAGAGCTTACAAATGAAAATGCTAAATCATTTTCTGCGATCTTTGCTACCTTTGAGGTATTGTGAGGAAAAGGAATGGTGCTCCTTCGGGTGGGGGCAGAGCACAAGGGTGGCAGAAGGAGGGAGTCTAGCAAGGGTTGAAATATAACCAACTCTCTGCTAGTGGGCAGGCCACCATTCCTGCAGTGGGACTGTGACAGCCCAGAGGAAAGGGCTCCTCTTTTCTACCTGGTCTACCACAGGGTGTCCATTTTCCAGTTCTTTTGTCTGCAAGTGGAAACATCCTAATTTACAGAGAAGTTGGCTTGTGCTCTACAGGTCCAAGATTAAAAGTGAAATAAACCAATGAACAATGTGAGAAGATTAAAAACAGAGAAAATGTTAATGCAATTTGCAACAAGATGAGTAAGGTAGATTTTGACAACTAGCAGCCAGTGAGATTGACTTTCTTCCTGGACTTCCTGGCAAGATTCCTGGAAAGGCTTATTAAGGGGATAATTTATCTTCTATTGCCCTGCTTGTCTAAAGAATTTTTTGAGACGTCGAGAGCAGGAATTACATTAGCATATATACCCACCCCTGCAGAGGGAGTTTTATGTGGGCTTAGCATGTATGTTTCAAATATGTACCTGTGTATCTTTGTATATATTTATTGTAAGGTAATAGGTGCTCAATAAATATTTTTTGAAGAATGAGTAAATGTTTAACATGAGAATATAAGGTCAAAAATGAGTCAACATGTTGATATAGCTGCTTTCAAAATTAATTTGGCTGTAGGATCTATTAATTGACACAATGACAACAATGATCTCATTCATTTTTCTGGTCTCAGATTCAATGTCCCTTCTTTAGAGAAAACGTTCTTGACTTCAAAATCGAATCTAATCTTGTTATTCTTGTTTAAAGCACCTAAAGTCTTTGTCTTCATTTCACTTATCACAATTAGTAATTTACGTCTATTGGTGTGTATTCACCTAAAGCTGTCTCACTGCCACAGAGTCTGTATCTTGTGGTTCACTGTTGTACCACCTACACTCAGCATAGTGTCCAGTACCCAGCAGTTGCCCAGTAAAATTTTGTTGAATTAAAAATATGAATGGTCATTTTCACAATGCTGATTCTTCCAATCCAAGAACATGATATATCTCTCCATCTATTTGTATCACCTTTAGCCTCTTTCATCAGTGTCTTATAGTTTTCTGCATACAGGTCTTTTGTCTCCTTAGGTAGGTTTATTCCTAGACATTTTATTCTTTTTGCTGCAATGGTAAATGAGAGTGTTTTCTTAATTTCACTTTCAGATTTTTCATAATTAGTGTATAGGAATGCAAGAGATTTCTGTGCATTAACTTTGTATCCTGCTACTTTACCAAATTCATTGATTAGCTCTAGTAGTTTTCTGGTAGCACCTTTAGGATTCTCTATGTATAGTATCATGTCATCTGCAAACAGGGACAGCTTTAAGTCTTCTTTTCCGATTTGGATTCCTTTTATTTCTTTTTCTTCTCTGATTGCTCTGGCTAAAACTTCCAAAACTATGTTGAATAATAGTGGTGAGAGTGGGCAACCTTGTCTTGTTCCTGATCTTAGTGGAAATGGTTTCAGTTTTTCACCATTGAGGATGATGTTGGCTGTGGGTTTATCATATATGGCCTTTATTATGTCGAGGAAAGTTCCCTCTATGCCTACTTTCTTGAGAGTTTTTATCATAAATGGGTGTTGAATTTTGTCAAAAGCTTTCTCTGCATCTATTGAGATGATCATATGGTTTTTCTCCTTCAATTTGTTAATATGGTTTATCACATTGATTGATTTCCATATATTGAAGAATCCTTGCATTCCTGGGATAAACCCCACTTGATCATGGTGTATGATCCTTTTAATGTGCTGTTGGGTTCTGTTTGCTAGTATTTTGTTGAGGATTTTTGCATGTATGTTCATCAGTGATATTGGCCTGTAGTTTTCCTTCTTTGTGACATTTTGTCTGGTTTTGGTATCAGGGTGATGGTGGCCTCGTAGAATGAGTTTGGGAGAATCAACATTGTGAAATTGACTATACTACCCAAAGCAATCTACACATTCAATGCAATCCCTATCAAACTACCACTGGCATTTTTCACAGAACTAGAACAAAAAATTTCACAATTTGTATGGAAGCACAAAAGACCCCGAATAGCCAAAGCAATCTTGAGAAAGAAAAACGGAGCTGGAGGAATCAGGCTCCCTGACTTCAGACTCTACTACAAAGCTACAGTAATCAAGACAGTATGGTACTAGCACAAAAACAGAAATATAGATCAGTGGAACAGTATAGAAAGCCCAGAGATAAACACATGCACATACGGTCACCTTATCTTTGATAAAGGAGGCAAGAATATACAGTGGAGAAAAGACAGCCTCTTCAATAAGTGGTGCTGGGAAAACTGGACACCTACATGGAAAAGAATGAAATTAGAACACTCCCTAACACCATACACAAAAATAAACTCAAAATGAATTAAAGTCCTAAATGTAAGGCCAGAAACTTTAAAACTCTTAGAGGAAAACATAGGAAGAACACTCCATGACATAAATCACAGCAAGATCCTTTTTGACCCAGCTCCTACAGAAATGGAAATAAAAACAAAAATAAACAAATGGGATCTAATGAAACTTAAAACCTTTTGCACAGCAAAGGAAACCATAAACAAGACCAAAAGACAACCCTCAGAATGGGAGAAAATATTTGCAAATGAAGCAACTGACAAAGGATTCATCTCCAAAATTTACAAGCAGCTCATGCAGCTCAATATCAAAAAAAACAAACAACCCAATCCAAAAATGGGCAGAAGACCTAAATAGACATTTCTCCAAAGAAGATATACAGATTGCCAACAAACACATGAAAGAATCCTCAACATCATTAATCATTAGAGAAATGCAAATCAAAACTACAATGAGATATCATCTCACACCGGTCATCAAAAAATCTACAAACAATAAATGCTGGAGAGGGTGTGGAGAAAAGGGAACCCTCTTGTGCTGTTGGTGGGAATGTAAATTGATACAGCCACTATGGAGAACAGTATGGAGGTTCCTTAAAAAACTAAAAATAGAACTACCATACGACCCAGCAATCCCACTACTGGGCATATACCCTAAGAAAACCATAATTCAAAAAGAGTCATGTACCACAATGTTCATTGCAGCTCTATTTACAATAGCCAGGACATGGAAGCAACCTAAGTGTCCATCAACAGATGAATGGATAAAGAAGATGTGGCACATATATACAATGGAGTATTACTCAGCCATAAAAAGAAATGAAATTGAGTTATTTGTAGTGAGGTAGATGGACCTAGAGTCGGTCATACAGAGTGAAGTAATTCAGAAAGAGAAAAACAAATACCGTATGCTAACACATATATGTGGAATCTAAGAAAAAAAAAAAAAGGTCATGAAGAACCTAGGGGCAAGACAGGAATAAAGACGCAGACGTAGAGAATGGAGTTGGGGACATGGGGAACGGGAAGGGTAAGCTGGGACAAAGTGAGAGAGTGGCATGGACACATATACACTACCAAACGTAAAATAGATAGCTAGTGGGAAGCAGCCGCATAGCATAGGGAGATCAGCTCGGTGCTTTGTGACCACCTAGAGGGGTGGGATAGGGAGGGTGGGAGGGAGGGAGACACAAGAGGGAAGAGATATGGGGACATATGTATATGTATAACTGATTCACTTTGTTATAAAGCAGAAACTAACACACCATTGTAAAGCAATTATACTCCCATAAAGATGTTTAAAAAAAAAATGAATGAAAGAAGAGGTAACATCTCTGTTTACTAGATCAGAAGCCTGCTGGGTTATTGCTGCTATTTCGGCTGTCAAACTTTAAATGCATATGGACAAAGACAAGTTATGTTGAGAACACAGGAACCAACCTGTTATCAAAATTGACCCTAAGCTACACAGGAGATTTGGTTCTAAGTTATATAAAGAAATGTAGTCACTTAGCCCATTGAGAAAAGTCTCAAGGTAAGGAGTGGGCACATGGACTCTGACACTTGCCTATTGTCTAAAGATACTGCAAGGCTTGTCTCCAAAGAAGCGAGCATTGTCACACACACACACACATTTTTAAATTTGGCCTTGGGGGTGGTGTAGGATCAATGTTGCCAATGAAAATTACTAGAATGTAAACATTTGAAATCAATGTAAAAAAACAGTGCTTTTAATAGTTCAATCTGTCCCCTAATAGAATGAACAACTTTAGGAAGTCTTCAGATCTTCAGTTAGACAGAATCTTGGTGGATGCATTGGAGTTAACATAATTAAGACACGGCATGGAGTTTGGACCAGCAGAAAATGGTCAGCACTGGAGACTCTGGCTCCTCATGGCTGCCTTGACCTTGTGAGGGTGGTCAGATGATCCTTGCCTTCTTCTAACCTCAAAGGTCTGCGGAAATTATTGTAAAGCCCATAGTTTCTTAGAACCTTGATCATCCATGCTGCTCTTGAAAGAGGCTGAGTAGAAAATCTGGCCTTCTGGGTTTGAAGTATGCAGGGTATGTCACTGAAACTGTAGTGCTTTATAAATTTGTAACAAATGGGTGATGATTTAATAACCTCCCTTTTTCAAATGGAACATGAGAAATCTAAGCAATTGCCCCAAACTGCCTAACTATTAATCTTGATTTATTGGTAACAAAAGCAATTACATATTCTTAGTAATATAAGCCCAATGTAGATATAATATTATTTTTTAAAACACATTTTTTCTGTACTGCAAGAAGAAGTGAACTAGCAAACCAAAATTTAGCAGCATTTTGACTAGCAAATAATATCATTTCACACAACTCTGAGTATATAACTCAGACTTTTCATCTTTTGCAAACCCTATAATCCTAGATTTTTGAACTGCTGTAAACTGATCTCTTAGGAGTAGATGGAGTCCTGGTCAGCTGTCTTCATCTTTGTTCACTATATTTAGATCCTAGAATGAGTGTCCAATATTCTGGAAAGTTTTTGTTCCTGGAACTAAGAAGATAAAATGTTGCAATATTTTACTTTATTTACATACCACTTATGTTCATTTCCCCCATCATCCCACACTCCTCCAAGTCCTACTTGGGAAGAGAACAACCCAGCACCTTTCACAGTTGATGTTGCTTGTAGATGTTGCATTATTATTTTCTCTGTCTTATATTCTTACAGTTACTGAGAATATCATTTTAATATTCACTACTTATCAGATCCATTTGACTAAAAGCAATGATCAGACATCAGATAGTTTCGGGAACATTTGTTTTATAAGTGCACATAGTATTGACATATAAAAGTGCCCTAAATTCAGCAGGGATGCTCTTTTCTCAATTACAATTAATACTGCATGAGCCCTGTTGCCAATTTTTCTCAACTCCTTTTTTCCCTTCAAATTTCTGCTTAATCTTGTTTCTTTCCCACAAATTATGAGGCAAACTGGCTGTACCACGGCAATCTTCAGTACCAATAAATCGTATCCCATAAAACTGTACAATTTCTTACTGATGGCACTTGAAGAATAAAGTTATTAAATCATTACTCATTTAATATAAATTTTTAGGATGCGCTAATACTTCTCACTATATTCTTTGCCTCGTACAGTCATAGTGTAGAAATCTAGATATTGTGTAGAAAACCTGGGCAAGATCCTAGTGACTTCCAGGGTTTAATACTTAGTCTGTTGTTGCTAATGACCAAATAGATGGACAGGTAACTTTCAGGGATGCCTGTTTTTCCTTAAACTGCAACATCCAGGGCCAGATGCCAAAATGGAAAAATGTTCTGGAGTCAGGGAATGCAGGAACAACACCCTTGCTTGGACATCTCATTGAATGGGACTCTCTCATTTATCTCTGCATTCCCATGCTGTACACTGTAGGTGCTCATTGGTCGCTTCTCTGTGGACAAAAGGAAAATCTCTCAGATGCTGACCTTTAGTATTTAGTTCTTCAAAACCCCACTTAGTAAACTGAACGGTGACCTGCTGAACAGCACGTGTTGAGTGGAGAATCCAAGACAACTGAAATCTTTCTCATCATTGGATTCATACCATGAGGACTTTTACAACCATAATGTCAACTACAGTGGTTTGAACACAAGGGGATAGAGTTTTATTTACTTAATCAGCCACAAGGGTAGGTTGAACCCAAAGTATTGGTCCCATTTAGGGAGCAATCCCTAAAACTCTACTGTTACAGATTCATTTCTTTGCCTTGAATATTGTCCTCTCCCTCTAGTTCCCTTTCTCAAATAGCCCAGATGCAGATTAATGTATTAAGTCATTAACACCTTAGGGTGAACGATTTTGACAAATCCATGGGCAATAACAAAAGGTGAGGAAATGAGAAGCTTAAAGTAGTGGTAGGGAATATGAAAATATTTAAATCAAAAATTAATATGTTGCCTGGGGAACCCATCTGTACGCATAAATTTCACAAATTCTCTTGTTCTCAGGCAGAATTTCTCCACTTTGTCATTAGGGTGGGAAAAGTTTTGTTATGGGGGGTGGGTATCCTGTGCATTGCAGAATGTTTAGCAGTATCCCTGCCCTCTAACCACTAGATGCCAGTTGCAACCCCAGTTATGACAACAAAAAATGTCTCCAGTCATTGCCAAAAATGTCCCCTGGGGGGCAAAATCATCCCCACTTGAAAATCACTGGTCTAGTGTAAATAAATTATAATCTTGGCGATGTTAAGGGTACAATCAATACAACTGATTTCTCCCATAGATGGAGCTCTTGCTCAACAAAGTGTTTCATTAAAAGGGCAACAGGGAGGGAATCAAGCCAGAAGGAAAAACACAGATCACAGGGTGCTTAATCAACTGCAAATTGTCCTTGCTTTTGCCCCTCCTCTGAATCAGCAGGAAATGGACCGCGCTGGAAAGTTCTGGTTCCTAATGGCTGACTTGACCCTCTAGGGCTGGCCAGAAAGGCTGATTTTTTTTTTTTATGCCAAAATTCACGTTTTATTTTTATTCTTACATTGGTGGGAGCTGATGTCAGGAACTGAAAGGCAAGCAATAACTTTTGTTTCTACCTCTTAGCTGAACAATAATACACACAATGTGGCATTTTCATTAGGCTTCTTTACATTGCTTCTTTACATTTCACACTAGAATACAACATTACCCTTTTCTTGAATAAAATGACCCAGTTACTAAGGAAACCATCTTTGGAGGGAGTGTTTAATAAGCATATTTTATTTAAATAAATCCTCCAGTAGGAAATGGAGAATTCATTGCCTTTACTTAGACTGTGTAAGTAGTTATATGTGAAATTTATCTGTGCAGCTCACCAACATTTCCTTATTGGAAACATCCATATTTCCACATCACAGTTCCCAAAAAGACTTTAACGTCTCAGAATTCTGCATCTCCTTTGGCTTGCTTCTCTCTTGATTCCACCCAGGCTTTATTAATGGTTCGCTTCATATCATCACCTCCACCTTCATAAATTTTCTTTAGAACATTCATTAATCCCTCACTAGGATCTGTTTCAGTGTCGTAGGAGGGCTTTTCTTTCTCTTTGCATTCTTTTTCAACCTGAGTTAGGTAGACCCACCGTGTGTTTTCCGCTTTCTTCCTGCATAAGATAAGAACTGTATCTGTCTTGATCTTTTTTGAACTGCCTTCCACAGAGATGGGTTACAAGAGATTGTTCATGATCATGGAGTAACTCTTCCCATTTAGATTCTTTACCACAAGATCAAATGACCTCTCTGTGAAATGCACCTGCACATTCTCAGCGGGGACCTGATGAACTCCAGTTAAGGTAATGTAGATTTTCACAAACTTATCTGACTGAGCCCATCCATAACTGCTGATTTTCACTGTATATCTGTCGTAATAGGAGCAACCACAGCGGCAGGCTTTTCATTTTCCAGAAGCTCTGCTTTCCTCTGTGATTTCTGCTGCATCTTGTTCTTGATTTCTGTCTCAATCTTGGATTTTTCAGCTGTCAGGGCATCACGTACTCTTTTTCTAGTGGTTTTTTCCAGCAGCACCTTCACCTCTTCTAGATCTTTCTGTAGCTCCTCCACAGTTGAAGCCATGGTCGGTCTGCGTCAGGGAAGGCCCGAGCTGCAGCGGCGCAGGGGCGAGAACAGGAAACGCCGCACGGACCACGCTCACCCCGAGCGCAGACCACACCGGCACCAGAGTGGCCGCGGTCTTCGGGCACCAGAAAGGCAGATTTTGAGGATGGAAGTTGCTAGCTGTCCAGGTCTCATGCAGAGAGTCTCCTAGACCAGGCTGGGAGAACACCAAGGTCTGCAGAGTATCACCCAAAGCAGCAGGCCACTCATATGCTTTTGATATTGCAAAACTGTTCCTAGTTACTCTGTACATTTTGCCCTTAAATTGCTTTCATTGTTTTACGTGGTCTGTGGTACACACCTCATTTCTTTCAGCTGCAGTCATAATATTTCCAGCAGCTAGCTCATTCAACAGAAGTTCCTTGTATTTTTATCCAAGGAGTCAACATTATGTTAGGGAGTGGAGGTGAAGGGTTGGAATACATTGCCCTGAGGTGAGAGGCAACTAACCTCATAAAATGTGTTGTTACCCAAAGAGAGAATATTCTTTAACCACCAAAGTGATGCTAAGAAAGTCTCAAACTCCCTTTGACATTTTGCCGAGATTACATGGGAACTGGTTACGCATTAGACAAACTGCAGTTCTCATGTACCAGCTCAGGGCAAGGTCAGGCTCCCCAAAACCAACAGTGATGCTTCCTCCGAGCGGATGTTATGTTGCAACCTTAATGCTTTTCTCTTCCACTTGTGAGGTGAGTGGGTTGACAGGTACAGGATAGAGTTGACACTCAGAGCTGACATTCTCTTACTTTGTCACTAGTAGCAGAGTGGCCAATGTCAGGACCAAGATTCATCATAGCCGGGAGCTGTTGATTGGACTTGTTTATTACCGGTAAACTCTCCGGAACAAATTCCATAAGGACTCCTGTTGCTAGATGAACACCCGAGAGGCAGAGATTCAGGCTCATAGGGAACTTTCTTTAGATTCATTCATTCAACAAGTACTTTTGGAGGATCGACTACGTGTAGATATAAACTTGGTCCCACTGAAGGCAATGACGTCACTCCCAGACACCAGCACTAAGCGTAGACCCACCAGGAAGCACAGGAGCCCGTCTAGGACACCCTCTTTGCCAAGTCAGCTTGTCAACACCCCACAGTCTCCTTTTCAGAGCCTCTCTAGGGAGCTTTTTCCTTTGTCTGAAAGAGTAGCAACTCCGTGTGATGGGGTGCTCCACCTTTAATGGGGTGTGAGGAGTTCCAGCAAGCAAGTCACACACGGTCTGCTCCCATTCATTCTCTCCTCCGTCGCCAGTAGTGACAGAAGTGGAAGCTTTGCAAACCAAGGAACCTGATTTAGGCTGAGCGAGCTACTTGGATTTGTAGTCTTACAAATCTCCTTGCATGTTTCTTCTCTGTGTACTGGCCTAGAACCACTGTTTTGATGCAGAGATTCTTAACCCTGGCTACACATTGTGATCACGGGGGAGAAGCTTAAAAAATACTGCTGCGTGGGCCCCTTCCCTTTGATTCTTTCATTAGTCGGGGGCGGGGGGCGGTGCGTTTCTCCATGGAAAAGCAATAAAATTTACATCAGTGTTTCTCAGTTCTGGCTGTACATTAAAATCAGCTGGAGGGGGAACTCTTTAAGTTTCTTGATATCTGAACCCCATCCCAGACCAATTAAAAATGATTCTCTAGGCTAGAGCCCCAGCATCTGTAGTTTTTAGTTCCCCAGTGTATTCTAGTACATAGGTCAATATGGGGCCACTGCTGCAAATTCTATTACTTTCATGCGGATTTAGTCTATACCAGCAATCCAAAAGGCAGAAAAGGTCACTAAAACAAGGGTCAGATTGGGATGGTTCTCTGTGCATAAGGAATCAAAAGCCAAACATTTCTTCTGGAATCCATGAGACTCTGTGTGTGTGTGTGTGTGTGTGTGTGTGTGTGTGTGTGTGTGTGTGTGTTTGTGCATGTATGAACATAGGCAGGACAGGTTTTGTAGAGCTGCATGAACAGGAGTAGAATGTTCATGATTAAGAAAAAATAAATTCTGTACCACAAACATCTATTAACACCTCCTACATGCCACGGGCTGTCAGGGAAAGGTGAGTAAGAATCAATTCTTTCTCATGATTCAGAAGCTTACAATCTCAGAAGGAAATATTGCTCTGACAGGCTTCATATAGTCAGAGGGAAGCAAGAGAAAGAAAGGACCTAATTTGAGCTCACTTCCCCAGATCTGTCAAGTGTGTGACCTTGGAGCAAGTTCAATACCTTTCTAAGCTTCCACTGCTCACCTGTTGAAGGTCCCTGCATCCTGCATCCTCCTCTTCTCTCCAGTTTCTTCTCTCCTGGAGAAGTTTCCTACTGTCTCTACTCCATACAATCTGCATTCATTCGTGTCCTGGGGATCTGACCTATTCCTGAGCCCACCTCTCTCCTCCTCCAAATGACTCACTCTGTCTTCTATGCCCTGTTGCCTAAGGACCCTGTTCTCTGAGGTCTCCAGTGACAGCTGACGAGCCACGAAATTCTCTACAGGTGAGGTAATAATGGCATATTTTGTTTCCCTCCCAAGGAGGAGCTATTGGGAGCAAAATATCCAGAAGTATATTTCCTGGGGGGAGATTGGTGAAAGATTTGGGGAAAACTGTCTTCTCAGTGAAACTCCTCAACTGACCCCCAAGAGTGAGCTACTTGTTCTGCCTGGGATGTGCCTTTGTGAGAAGTCATTCCACCCAAGTTCCCTCACTCCAGGAGGCTGGATCCTGCCGCCAGGAAACAATGAGTCCTTTTTACTCTGCTGGGATTTGTTAATGTAAGAAATTTAATAAGGTTAAAACCCCAGAGTTTTATTCCTTTGAGAATAGTAACTAATTTCCAAAGAAGTCTTTTTTGGACTGAACTGAATCCAGGGTGCTCTGTGAGGGAACCACAATTTTAGAAAGAGTGAGTAATATCCTGGCTTTCTACTCAGGTGATGGAAAAATGCTACTTAGGTCAATTTGCACGTCAGACCAAGGATCATGTACCACCTTGTTGATCAAACCTCCAGCAAGAAATAATGACTCCTTTCTCTGATATATGTATCTAAATTTATTTCTGAAATTATAGAAATTTATTTCCACTTTTAGTGACCCATCACTTTTTCCTCACATGATAGTTATTTGGGTACATATGCTATTTTTTCCAACTAGGCTGTAAACTCCTTTAAGGGAAGATCTCACTGTCCAAACAGTGCTAAGCTCAATGTTGGGACTGTATATTGACAGATCCATATGGAGGCATATAAGTGTTTATGTTTATATGTTAAAATAATGTAGAAAGATAGAAATAAATCCCATCATGTATATAATGAAAGAAAATTCATACAAAAATTAGTTGAATTTGCTTCACTCAAATGTCATAAATTTTTAAAATTTAATTTAATTTTTTAAAATTGAAAGTATAGTTGATTTACAATGTTGTGTTAGTTTCAGGTATACAGCAAAGTGATTTAGTTTTGTGTATATATATATATATATATATGATATATGTATATGTTCTTTTTCAGATTCTTTTCCCTTAGAGGGTATTACAAAATACTGAGTACAGTTCCCTGTGCTATACAGTAGGTCCCTGTTGGTTATTTATTATATATATATATATATATATATATATATATATATATATATATATATATATATATATAGTAGTGTGTATATGTTAATCCCAAAGTCCAAGTGTCATAAAATTTTAAATGACTGGCTCTTTGGGCATCCACAGCAAGACCTTCTACAATATAAAGGAAGCTTCCGTGTTCACTGGGGCAAAAAATCAAGGTTGGCCAGGATGAGTTCTTGTCTGTCTGGAGGTCACTTTCAGTCTTATTCCTATTGATGGCTGAATTCAGTTCCTGTGGTTGCAGGATTGAGGTCCCTATTTCCTTGCTGGCTATTGGCTGGAGACCACTCTGAGCTCCTAGAGGCTGCCACATTCCTTGCCATGTGGTCCCTTCCATTCCCGAGTCAACAATAATATATCAAATCCTTCTCATGCTTCAAATCACTGACTTCTTTGGCGTCTAGACCCAGATTTTAAGGGCTCATGTGATTAGGTCGGGTGCACCTGGATAATTCCTATTCATAAATTCATTTGTGCCATGTAAGATGACCTAACCATGGGAAAGAGATCCATCACATTCTCAAAGCCTCATGATTATACAGGGTGTGTATGCCAGGGGTTGGGCATCTTGGGAGCCACCTTAGATTTCTGCCTACCACAATACTCCTTCAAGAAGCATGGCTAAGAACAGAAGAATACTGAGAGGAAGTGGGATTAAATGATTCTTTTTAAAACCATGATCAAGAGCAAGCCTGGAACATATTTACATGCTGAGAAGAAAGGATACAAAAAAGGGATTAAAACTCCAAGAGGGTGAAAATAATTGTAAAGGGAATTGAGGATATGGCTCCTGAATATAAGATTTAACTTAAAGGAAGAACAAGCTCTTCTTGGAAAAGAGACCATGAGGGTGGATGCAGATGTGGGACATTGCATCCACCCTCATGGTCTCTTGAGGATGGATGTGAGACCATGAGGGTGGATACACATTTGGACATTGTATGTGCAGGGGCAGGAATTTCATGGAATATCTTCAGATCACCTCAAGACGTTCCCTAAGAAGTAGGAGGCCAAGGTAGGCAGAGCTAGGGACAGGGTAGATAGCACTGGAGGTTGCTGAGAGAGTGAGTATTAGAAATGGAACTTGAGATGGCTCACCCAGGGCATCCACAAGTGCTTGAAGAATTAATAAATCCATCCAATAAGCACAGAGGATGCCTGAGCTGCCTCATACCTGCTCGTGAGTGTGCACCATGGGCATCTCTCCCCAACTCTGAGTTCAGTGACATAATGTTAGTAGCTTGAAATTGGCCATAGTGGGGATATTTATACCTTGGAAATTTGTTAATTAGAGTTTTTAAACAGAGAGCTAGTTGTTAAATATTTACCAACCCACAGTCCTGCAGGGATCGCCCTTTGGGTTCCAAAGGCATCAGCCTACATCAAATTGCTTCCGTTCATAAACTGCTGGTTCCACAAAGAGGTCATAGGAGCATCTGGATAAATGGCAAAGTGAGCATAGTTTACAAAAAGGTGCCTGAGGTTGCTAAAATATTTAGCTCTCATACTAATTTTATGTACATCAGTAATAAGGGGTAATATTGCTAAGGGAGGCTTAAGTAGCAGCTTATAAATCTCTTCTCTCCACAGAACAGTTTTTAGTCTCTAAATATGAGGATCAATTGGGATTCATGATATTAGGAGTGTTTTAGACGTTGAAGTGAATATGGGTAGATAATAGAAAAATTTCCTTCCTTCCTTCTTTCTTTCTTCCCACCCTCCCTTCCTTCCTTATTTTCTTCCTTTTTTTAAAAACAATATTTGAGTTTTTAAGAGGAACATGTTATTGTAACTTGCCTATGAAAATTGGGAAAAGGCAAAAGAAAACAATTGAACTGAAATGGAGACGGATGAACAGAAAAGAGAAAAAAAAAACATAAGCAAAAAAGGTATAAAGGAACTATCAGAGATATTAATATAATATCCAAAGAAGAAACACTTTCAATGAGAAAGTTAATTAAACTCTAGATTTCTTTTAATAATTTCTAAATTATCAACAGTCTTACTAAAATCAATAAGGTGAATATACACTTTGCTTCTTTAGTTGAAAGTTATACTCTCAGTACCCCCAAATATTCACGAGGCAATCTGCAGTTTGAACTATTTCTATTTCAGGAAAAGACATTGAAAAGGTCTCTTGATGAGCAACAGGACACTCTTGCCATCCCACCATGTCTTCTGTAACTCATGTTATTATCTACTTTAAACAGCCCTCAGAGGGGAGAATATTGAGTCAAGGGGAAGCCAAAGCAGGCAAAGCATTGCATAATTTTGACTTTTGTACATTATTTTAGCCCAATGTTATTTGTGATGAAAGAGGCACTAGAAAGTAGATAATAAGAAAAATTTGGAATTATGATTAACACTTAAACTATTCAAAAGATTCAGGGTCTTTATTCTCCTCTTACCTAAGATCATTTAGTGGTTCTTAAAGTCTTGTTGGAGAGGTCAACATGAGAAAAATTATTGTAACACTATAAGGATGGATTTTATGTTTTTATAAGTGTACTTCTTAGGACCAGCCCAAATGTCACTCTTGGTCCAAGCTGCCCAGGAGAGCGAGAGGCTAAAGGAAAAGCCTAAATGGCAGTGGGGAAGCTAACTCGTGATTTTCCCCTGTGCCAAAGTAATTGGCCTTGGCCTTTCTTGCTCAAGGGACTTTAGGACAGTAACTCAGAAGCAACATGAAGAATAAATTTGGATTCTGGACAGTTCCTTAACACTATCTTGTTGATGAACTACCTTCCTTTAGCTGCTTCATCAAATGCCTCACCAGTGTTCTCAAAGGTCGCCATGATTTATTACAGCTCAACAAACGTATCCACATGAGATGTTCCAGTGGTTGTATAAATTAAAGTTCATTCAGGATTCTAGATAAATTAAAAATAGACTAAGACTGCCTTTTCTGTAAGGCTGTGGCTCTAACAATGAGCTCTCCATGAGCAATTTATTATGCCAGCCTTATGACATTTTGAAGAAATTCATGTATCCCCAGGAAGGTATTCTACAATTCACTGATTCCTCAATTTGTTTTTCAAAAAAATCTAAGTGACTCTCTGAGCCAGAAGATTATTTAACTTCTGACATTTTAAGGTATGAAACAAGTGGAATTTTAAAATTAAGTTTGAATAAACATTGATTAATATATGATACCAAAAGTTCCAAATCAAAACGATTTTAAGACAAGTGTGTGTATAAATACAAATATGTAACATAAATGTGAAAGCAATGTGCTTTACCTAAAGAAATGTTAAAAAACCAAAACAAAGTAAAACACAATAGTTTTAAAGTCATTCAACAACTATAAAGAAGATAATAAAAATCATTCACAATTCTGCTACCCAGAGATTATTATCACTAAAGTCTTTCTTAAGGTATGTTGTATTAGTCAGTTGTTACAGTAGTAATACTGCTTAATGAAGAACTACAAAATCTCAGTGGATTACAGCAACAAACATTTATTTTTTCTTCATCGTGAATGTATAGATTAATAATTTGGCTGGAATTTATCTTTCTGGGCTGAGTCAGTTTCACTTGACTTGTCTCTAGGCAAGTAGGTAAGTTCAGGTCTCATTCTGGGCTCAATGAATACCCAATGCCTCTTCCTCTCTTGGTAATGGCAGGAGGAGAGAAGGTAAGCTAAACCAGGCAAGCTTAGTTAAAACTGTCTGCTCACATCACATCTGGTAGGAGTTCATTAAACTAAAGCTACTTACATGACCAATCAGAGTCAGTGGGGGCAGGGAACACACTCCCAAGAAGGGGGAACTAGAGCAAGGCAAGGGAGGAAGAAAAAACTGTAAGCAAATCATACACACACACACACACACACACAGTTATATATGTATATGCACATATAATGTGTTTATATGTACAACATATGTTTATGTATGTAAACATGTATATATATGTATATTTATGTGTGTATATAAGTATGTATGCACATTTTCAACACATGCTCACAAAGAGTATCTACTTCATAGGGTGATTTGGCGATTTAAATAAATTAATACATGTAAAATTCAAAAAATTATCTCACACCCACTAAATATCCAATAAATGTTCAACATTGTTATGCAATGTTTATGTTCCTTCAAAATTTATATGTTGAAGCCCTAACCCCCAGTGTGATGGTATTTGGAGGTGGGATCTTGGGGGATGGATAACTAGGTTTAGATGAGGTCATAAATGATGGGACTAGTGTCCTTATAAGAAGAGGAAGAGAGACCAGAGCTCTCTCTCTCTCTCTCACCTTTTCTCTCCATCATGTGAGGACATAGCAAGAAGGTGGCCAGCTGCAAGACTAGAAGAGGGGTCTCACCAGGAACCAAATCAGCCAGCACCTTTATCTTGGACTTCTGATCTCCAGAAGGGTGAGAAATAAATGTCTATTGTTTAAGCCACACGGTTTACTGTATTTTCTTATAGCAGCTTGAGCTAAGACAAACATTATCATATGTTTAAGAAAAGAGAATCCTAATCAATCCAGTTATTTGAACAATATTGTATTATGAGTATTTCCCAAATCATTAAAAAGTTACTATTTAATGTCATATATCAGTGTACAGGTATGTCAATTTATTTAAGCATTTCCTGTGTTTGCACATTTACATTGTTACCTTTTTTTTTTACTAATATAAACAATGCTATGATGAACATCCTCATACTCTCCCACACAAGTCTTTGAACATCAGATTATCCATTCCTGAAAGAAGTTCCTAATTCAAAGGTTTGAGAAAACTTACCTTGTAGTCCAGCAACAACGTAAAATTTGTTTCTGAGATATTTCATTTTATTTTTTTCTGTACCATTCTAATTAATAATCTCTTCTTCTCGTTTCTTATTTTAAGAGTTACATGTGGCATTCTTAAGAAGGTCCCAGGCTGTGTGGGACATGAAGAACCAGGTGTCCTATTTATTGAGGATCTGCCACTGCTAGAGACTTTCCTCATTTGATTCTCAAACATCTGTGGACACCAAGGTTCAGACAGGTTGCAGAGATTGCCTGTATTCAGTAAAAGATGGAGCTGGATTAAGACTCTGGCAGTCTGGCTCCAGGTTCTATGCCTTTCCCACACCACGCAGCTTCCTTAGACATTATCTCTCAACCCTCCACCTTATAAAGTGAGGGTATCAGCAGAACTATTTACATCTCCTTCTCTCTTCCCTCTTCTACCTTCCCATTTCTCTCAGCTGTACTTTACCAAGGTCAAGATCGATAAGATTTACATTCTGTTTTGTAAACATTAGTAAGCATTCCATGATTAATTCACAGCTTGTGTCTAAAAATTGAAAATCAATACTTACATTATTTGATGACATTAATATTGCTCACAGTATCATCAACTCATAGAATTGAAGTTGTAATACTGCAATCTTCAGGGCAATGAAAGAAGCATGTCAAAACAGATTCTGTTTCTTACTTTGGAATTGCTCAAAATCAGGCAACGTTTTGGTCAACTTTATGTATGGTTCATTTCTTTCTTGCACAAGGTATTTGGTTTTGTTTTAAAAATTTTCCCAGGGTACTTTCTTTCTCTGGGAAATGCAAAATATATGTCCTCCTTAGCATAGCCCTAGTATGTCCTACCTTTCTAATAAGTACATAAAATCTGTCATATGGAATCCATTAAATTTTTTGGAAAATTACTGACTTTCTATTCTAATTTGTATTTGTTCTACAACTATCTTCCTCCCTGGAGTTTCTCATTACCTTATGTGTTTTTTTTTTTTTTTTTTAGACACCAATTGTACTTGAACATTTGTTATTTTATTTAATTTATTTATTTATTTATTTTTTGCTGCGTTGGGTCTTCGTTTCTGTGCGAGGGCTTTCTCTAGTTGTGGCAAGCAGGGGCCACTCTTCATCGCGGTGCGCGGGCCTCTCACTATCGCGGCCTCTCTTTTTGCAGAGCACAGGCTCCAGACGCGCAGGCTCAGCAGTTGTGGCTCACGGGCCTAGTTGCTCCGCGGCATGTGGGATCCTCCCAGACCAGGGCTCAAACCCATGTCCCTGCATTGGCAGGCAGATTCTCAACCACTGCGCCACCAGGGAAGCCCACCTTATGTGTTTTAATCTGAACTGATAGCTCTGCCTCAGACTGAGACTAAGACTGTTATTCACTGCTTTTCTGGGTTAGATGAATATTTTCATCCATGTTGACTTCTTCCTTGGTTTATACTGTTCTGCTTGAGTACATTCTGACCCAACTTCTAAGAAAAGTTGTATGGGAGGGAAACTCTGAGTCCATGTATGTCTGAAAATGTTTTATTAGAGCCTCTGGCAAAGAATTCTAGCTTAAACTTTTTCTTCAATTTTATTTTTATATTATGTATATTCTTTTTTCTCTCAGGAAACTTAAGATAATTGTTTTATCCTTGTGGTACAAAATGTGGACATTTGTCATTAATTTTTCCAGCACTTGGGAGACCTTTCCAAATGTAAGACACTTGTATCCCTTCATCTTTTGGAATTAAAAAAAATTTTCTTTAAAAATCCCTCACCTCTGTTTTCTCCTTCCTCCCCACCTCCCTCTCCTTCCCACTTTACTCATTTTTTTCTATTAGTTGAATGTTGTATGTTGTACCAGATGACATTATTTAGATATTATCTGAATGTTATAAATGAATAATGTTATGTTATTAATGAATAATGAACGATACTATCTTAATGCTTTCTAATTCTATCAGATAACATTATTTCTGTTTCCAGGTAAACAGAAACCTGCCGAAATGTTTCATTCAATGCTATAAAGACCCAGCGTCATTCTTTTTATTCCCTTTTCCTGGGTCATCATTTTTAGCATGTTCCCTTCACCCTCAACATCCCAAGGTGGCCTCTCCCTCTCCAGGTGTCCTTCCTGTGGTCCAGTCGGAAAGTGGAAGGAAGAGTGAAAGGAAAGGGAAAAGCCATCAAGGCCCCCTTTAAACTAAATATTAATAAGAAAGAAATGGAGAATGGATGTTGAGTAGGCAGTTATCATTGTTTGCTAGAGACTTCCTGATTTAATCTCTATGTCCCTCATCATATCTCCCATAATTATGGTCTCTATATCTTTTTGCTCTTGCAGTGAATAACAGAATCCTTTAAATGTATTTTCCAACCATCCTATTGAATTTTTAAAAATCTGAGCAATCGTGATTTTAATTTGTTGAAACTTCCCTACTCTTGTTTATGAAGGCAAAGATCTTTTCGTAGTTCTCTCAGGGACTAGTGGAAGGATTTAAAATGTGTCCTTTAGTTACTCGAATCATCTATGGGTCAGAATTTTGTATCTTGATCCTTCTCTTTCATGTTCCAGGTTTCCCCAAATGTCTAGTTATTTTGGTTGTCTCACAGTAAGAATAAGGTTGGGAGCTGTGCGTATAGCTGGGGAATTTCAATCAGCAGGCTATTGTAAATATAAAAAGATATCCCGGCAGACCACTCCCTATTCCCCCAGCCCATGCGTCCAGCACACCCATTCTTATACACAGACACCTGGAGTTCATTCTCTTTTCCTGTATTTGGCATTTACTTCAGTCCAGGGCCAGATGTAGGCAGGATTGGGGAGTGAAGAAAGAATAGATTTAGGAAACCTAATACTAATATATTTGAGATATACTATATTTGATTTCACTTTCAGAACATAGATTCATATCCTCCTCAATCTTTGGGATCTCTCTTGATCAAACTCTTTCAGAACTAAATTAGAGGTAATTCAACTTAGGAAATCAGCAGCAAATTGAAAAAAAAAAGTAATAACATTTGCATCCCCCAGTGAAGGCATTTAGGATGACAGCCAAATTCTGAAAGTGCTTGAGCCCCACTTGAAGTTAATTTTGGTATAAATTATGGGGTAGCTAACTCAGAGCACCTCTCATCTACCTAATTTGTACCGTATCAGCACTCAATAGAATTTGTTTTTCTAAAGAAGTAGTAGCGATGGAAAAGCAAACGTAGAAGAATTCAATTAACTCTTTTTCGCAAGTAATACATACCATGCGTAAAATAGATAGCTAGCGGGAACATGCTATAAAGCACAGGAAGCTCAGCTCGGTGCTCTGTGACAACCTAGTTGGGTGGGATGGGGCAGGCGGGTGGGAGGGAAGTCCAAGAAGGAGGGGATATAGGTATACACATATCTGATTCACTTCATTGTACAGCAGAAACTAACACAACATTGTAAAGCAATTATACCCCAATAAAAAAATAAAAAATAAAATATCTATTTGACATTCAAAATAAAATTAGGGCTTTTCTATAAAAAAAGAAACATCATATTTTACAATTACTTATGATATTTTATCTGGCCATTTATATACTGTGTTCAATTGCAGCATGCTTATGAATAAGCAGCTGAAAACTGGGTTGATTTGTAGTGGTAAAGAATAAAATCTTTGTGTGCTTTTTTTGGTCTACTTGAAGTATCTCATAAAAAGATACTCTGACAACATCATTCTGAATGGACTTCTAAGCTTTTTGCCAGAGATAGGAAAACATTTTCTATCAAGAGCCAATAACCTCACACATGCTATATCAATTTAAGGTTTACATGGAAGAACAATCACCTTACTACGGCTTTAGCTTTTTATTTTGAAAGAGAGAAACTTTTTAAAAGCTTAAGTAGAGAAGCTGTAAAACTTGATAATATCAGTTACTTAAAAGTATACTTCACTTCTATACTATGTCTTAATGCAGAAGGCTGGGTGAAGGAAAGGGAAGAGGAGAGAACAACAGATTTAGAGACCAGTGAGAACAGAGAGGAGGTCAATGGGTGATGAAATGTGGAAGTATTTTGGTTACATGATGCTGTCTCTTTGGGCTGAGTGTGTATTAGCAGCAATTTCTGAGGCTTTCGTTTATTAGCATCTGTTCACACATCCTTATTTATTCTTTATTCCTAAATGCAGTGAATAGTCACTGTAGCCCACCATGGGGGCTATTTTTTAGGACTGCATTATGGTAAGTAGGGGAATTTTATTACAGAGCCAGCACCTGGGCCCTTACTTTTTTTTTTTTTTTTTTAAACTAAACTACAGACTTAATTGGATTTCAACAGTCTCCCTGCTCACGCTCTTTTCTGGCCCATAACTCAACCCAGGATTCCAGTCTGTGAGGGTTCCTCTCTCTCTGTCTTCCAGGACCTTGGCACTGGTGAAGGATATTAGAGAGATATTTTGTAGAATATCTCACAATTTGGATTAGTCTAATATTTTTTCATAAATAGATTAAATTTGTGAATTTTTTGCAAGAGTAGGACAGAGAGGATGAGCCCTTCTTAATATATTGTACCAGGGGGTACATGTTGTCAATATGTCTTCTTACTGGTGATGCTGACCTTGGTCACTGGCTAAGGTGTTATCTGCCAGGTTTTCCTGTTTTAAGATTACTATTTTTTCCTTCTGGAACTAATAAAGATTTTGGGGGAAATAATTTGAGACTAGGCAAATACTGTGTTTCTCCACAAAGTTTTGCCCATTAATTTTAGCATTCGTTGGTAGATCTTGCCTGCAACAGTTTTACTGTGATAGATTTCTGTTCTCATCATCTCTTCCATATTTCTTAATTGGAAGAGCTGTCCTCTCTCATTTATTTATTTATTCAATTATTGATTAAAGTTATTATGGACTCATGGATGCTTATTGTATTCTATTGGTTATAATTCAATCCATCATTATTTATTTTGTTACTTAATTTGTCCCAGCTTTAGATATTGGGAGCTCTTTTAGGTTGGCTCTTACGAACTTTTGACATGCTCCAGTCCTTTTTTGAGCACTTCCTTACTTCTGGACCACAAGATGCTTCACGTTCGTCTTATATTTTACCTGCCCCACCCTTGAAATCAACTACTTCTACAAGAAGTTCTGGTTTTCATCATTAAAAATGGTGTTTAGAAACAAAGTCTGGGCTCTAGGAGATTTCATTATTACTGGGATGTCATTGATTCTAGACTCCATTAGTTGTTCATGCTTTTACCAATACCATGCTGTCTTGATTAATGTGGCTTAATATTAAGTCTTGAAATTGTGTATTGTGTGGGCTCTAACTTTTATCATTTTCAAATTGACTTTGGCTATTCTAGTTCCTTTTTCTTTACATGTAAGTTTTAGAATCAGAATTGTCATTATCTGCAAAACAACTTGCTGAGATTTTTATTTGGTTTGCACAGATTAATTTGGAGTGAATTGACATCTTAACAATGTTGAGCCTTCCAGATCCTTACTTTTTTAAAAGTCTGATTTCTATATAAGATTTAAGCCAATGCATGGAAACCTATTTAAGGAAGCTGAGGTCCAGAACTGAGTCTATGTACTAAAAACAGACCATAATGTTAGGCAATCCAAAAGTTGGGTAGGAAAGAGTTTACAAAGTAATTTTTAATTGATTTTGTCTCTCCCAAGTCAATAATGAATAGAATAAAGGAAAAAAGAAAAAGATTTCCATATGGTAGTGGAGTAAGGGAACCGATAGCAGAATTTATCTATTTGCTTCTAAAGCCCTCGATAACATCCACGCCAGATGTCCTGCCAAGCCTGAAATACTGTAAAAACATTCTTCATTCACAGAACCATAACATTTCTTTTTTGCTTTGTAAACATTGCAAGTATGCCTTCTGTTTCTTTTCTTTTTTATACCCACCCCCATGTATTTTTTGGATGGAAAAAACCCTAGGATAAGAAAATAAATGACTGAAATTATTTTTCCATCATAAATTCATCACTTGTAGAACCACCTTGGATTTCATGTATCACAAGGACTTTGGAGTAATCATTCCCAGTGCATATATTGTGGTTTAGAAACTAAGGAAGACTAGCATATGGTCTTTTAAAGCCTGTTTATGTGTTTGAGATTTTTAAAAATTAATATGTTCACTGACATCTTTTAACTTCATCTCATTATACACAGGTTGGAAGGATGCTTGGTGGGGAGAAAATAAGTAGGGCTCTTTGGTGGTTTAGAAATTAGTCATGTAAGGGCATAGATGAGTCAGAAAAGCTTTAACTATTAAACACTATTAACGGATAAACTGATATATTCACTTCTAGAAGCCCCTGTTTCCCATGATGGCTTTGTAGAAAAGTTTTTGATGAAGTAAATTATGTTGTGGTGTGGTAGATATGTCCTCATGATTTCAGCTGCTAGATACTTTGGTCTAGAAAATAAAAGAGATAGGAATATATATATATATAATTAAAGTATACTTGATTTACAATATTGTATTACTTTCTGGTGTACAGCAAAGTTATAAATATATATATGTGTGTGTGTATATATATGTATATATATATATATTCTTTTTCAGATTCTTTCCCATTATAGTTTATTATAAGATATTGAATATAATTCCCTGTGCTATACATACAGTAGGACCTTGTTATTAATGTATTTTATATATAGTAGTTTATATCTGCTAATACTAAACTCCTTAATTTATCTCTCCCCCATCCCCTTTCCCCTTTGGTAACCATTAAGTTTGTTTTCTAGTCTGTGGGTCTATTTCTGTTTTGTAAATAAGTTCATTTGTATCATTTCTTTAGATTCCACATATAAGTGATATCATATGATATCTGTCTTTCTCTGACTTACTTCACTTAGTATGACTGTCTCTAGGTCCACCCATATTGCTGTAAATGGCATTATTTCATTCTTTTTTATGGTTGAGAAATATTCCATAGTATATATATACCACATCTTCTCTATCCATTCATCTATCAATGGACATTTAGGTTACTTCCATGTCTTAGCTATTGTAAAAAGTGCTGCTATGAATATTGAGGTGCATGTATATTTTCGAAGTAGAGTTTTCTTTGGATATATGCCCAGGAGTGGGATTGCTGGATCATATGGTAACTCTGTTTTTAGATTTTTAAGGAACCTCCATACTGTTCTCCATAGTGGCTGCACAAATTTACATTCTCACCAACAATGTAGGAGGGTTCCCATTTCTCCACACCCTCTCCAGCATTTATTATTTGTAGACTTTTTGATGATGGCCATTCCGACTGGTGTGAGGTGATACCTCATTGTAGTTTTGATTTGCATTTGTCTAATAATTAGCAACGTTGAGCATCTTTTCATGTGCCTATTGGCCATCTAAATGTCTTCTTTGGAGAAATGTTTATTTAGGTCTTCTGCCCATTTTTTGATTGGGTTGTTTGTTTTTGTTATTGAGTTGTATGAGATGTTTGTATACTTTGGAAATAAGCTCTTGTCAGTCACATCATTTGCCAATATTTTTTCCCATTGCATAGGTTGTCTTTTCATTTTGGTTATGGTTTCCTTTGCTGTGCAAAAGCTTATAAATTTGATTAGGTGCCATTTATTTTTGCTTTTATTTCTATTGCCTTGGGAGACTGACCTAAGAAAACAGTGCTAAAATTTATGTCAGAGAATGTTTTGCCTATGTTCTTTTCTAAGAGTTTTATGGTATCATGTCTTATATTTAAGTCTTTAAGCCATTTTGTTTATCTTGTGTATGGTGGGAGGGTGTGTTCTAACTTCATTGATTTACATGTGCTGTCCAACTTTCCCAACACTACTTGCTGAAGAGACTGTCTTTTCTCCATTGCATATTTTTGCCTCCTTTGTCAAAGATTAATTGTCTGTAGGTGTGTGGGTTTATTTCTGGGCTCTCTATTCTCTTCCATTGATCCATATGTCTATTTTTGTGCCAATACCATGCTGTTTTGATTACTGTAGCTTTGTAGTATTGTCTGAAATATGGGAGGGTTAAGCTTCCAGCTTTGTTCTTTTTTCTGCTTTGGCAATTCTGGGTCTTTTGCGGTTCCATATAAATTTTAGGAGTATTTGTTCTAGTTCTAGTGAAAAATGTCATGGGTAATTTGATTGGGATTCCATTAAATCTGTAGATTGCTTTGGGTAGTATGGCCATTTTAACAATATTAATTCTTCCAAACCAAAGATAGGATTATATTTTGAAGGAAAGACACTTTTTGATAGTGAACTTGACTATTGGTTCATATTTTGATGGTCTGTTCTTAGCTGTGTAAATGTTTATAATTGTTATATCTTCTTCCTGTATTGAAACTTTTATTAATATACAGTGTTTTTCTTTGTCTTTTATATATTCTTATAATTAAAGTCTATTTTGTCTAATAGTATAATCATCTTTATTCTCTTTTGATTTACTAATTGTGTGGAATTTTTTCCCCATCCTTTCACTTTCAAATTATTTGTGTCTTTGAAACTAAAGTGAGTCTATTATAGACAATCTATAATTGGATCATTTTTTAATCCATTCTGAAAAATCTCTGTTCTTAGATTGGAGAGTTTACTCCATTTACATTTAAAGTAATTAATGATAAAGTAGGACTTACTTCTGCTACTTTGCTATTTGTTTTTTATTTGTCTTACAGTTTTGTTGTCCCTCATTTCCTATTTTACCATCTTCTTTTTTTTTTAAATTAATTAATTTATTTATTATTTATGGCTGTGTTGGGTCTTCGTTTCTGTGCGAGGGCTTTCTCTAGTTGCGGCAAGTGGGGGCCACTCTTCATCGTGGTGTGTGGGCCTCTCATTATCGCGGCCTCTCTTGTTGCAGAGCACAGGCTCCAGATGCGCAGGCTCTGTAGTTGTGGCTCACGGGCCTAGTTGCTCCGCGGCATGTGGGATCTTCCCAGACCAGGGCTCGAACCCATGTCCCCTGCATTAGCAGGCAGATTCTCAACCACTGCGCCACCAGGGAAGCCCCCATCTTCTTTTTTGTTAGTTGATTTTTTGCAGTGAAATATTTAAATTCCTTACTCATTTTCTTTTTAATATATTGTGTATCTATTTTCTTTGTGGATATCATGTGGGTTATATTTAACATTCTAAAGTTATTATATTCTAATTTGAATTTATACTGTCTTAACTTCAGTAACATACAAAAATTCTGGTTCTTTACAGCTCCTTCCCCACTCCTTTAAGTTGTCACAAAATTACATCTTTATAAATTATGTGTCCAAAACCATAAACTAGTAATTTTTTAATGCATAACTATCTTCAGTTGTGCAGAAAACAAAATGTGGAGTTACAAACCATGGTTACAATAGTTTTATAGTTGCCCATGTATTTACCTTTACTGACATAATTATTTCTTCATATGCCTTCAAGTTATTGTCTAGTGTCCTTTCATTTCAACCTGCAGAACTACCTTTAGCATTTCTCAAAGAGGCGATCTAATGGTAACTAATTCCCTCAGCTTTTGTTTGTCTTAATTTCTGCCTCACTTTTGAAGGACAGTTTTGCCAGATATAGGATTCCTGGTTGACTGGCTTTTCTGTTTTAGAATTAAGAATATATCAGCCCACTATATTCTGGCATCCAAAGTTTCTGGTGACAAATCTGCTGATAATCCTTGAGGACCATTTGTATCTGATGAGTCACTTTTCTCTTGCTACTTTCAAGATTCTCTTTTTGTCTTCGTCTTTAGATGGTTCGATGGTAATGTTTGATGGTCTCTTTCAGTTCATCCTACATGGAGTACATTGAGCTTCTTGGATGTTTATATTCATGTCTTTATCAAATTTTGGAAGCTTTTAGACACTATTTCTTCAAATATTCTCTCTGCCCCTTTCTGTCTCTTCTGGGGCTTCTACAGTGTATGTTGGTCCACTTAACAGTGTCCCACAGGTCCCTTAGTCTCTGTTGACTTTTCTGCAATATTTTTTCTTTTTATACTTCAGACTCAATAATTTCCAAAAGTCTTTGTCTAGTAGATTCACCAACAGGTCTTTTTCATGCATAGTTTCTCTGGTTTTTTTGTTTTTTTGTTTTTTCTCCCTTTCGATAGCCTTAATTTCCTGTATCTTTGTATACATGGTGACGTTTTAATTTAAAATTGGATATTTGGATCTAATAATGTGGTAACTCTGGAAATCAGACAGTTCCCCTTCCCTAGAACTTGCTGGGTTTTGTTTGTCTTTTTTTTTTAATTGTTGTAGGCTGCCTCTGTCCTGAGGATCATCATGAGGTGTAAACTTAAGGTCATCTCAGGTGTTCTCAGGATCTGTGCCTTTCCCTGTGTATGCCCAGTGACCTTCTAATTTCTCCTATATATTGCTTTTGAATGTTCTTGTCTTTAATGTCTAGCTCCCAAAGGGGGAAAAGAGAAATATGAAGGTTAGGGAGAAGATTTTGGTACTTTAACTCCCCTGGAAGTCATTTCAATGGGAGGGGGAGGGGCTTGAAACAATGGCTGCCCTCTTCTTTCTCTGCACCTATGTGATTAGAAGCATCAATCAGCAATCAGACACAGATCCCTGATATTTAGAGGACAGAGTCTTCTTCGCCCACCCTGGCTCCTGCAAGATGTGTGCAAACTGTTTCAGGAACACATGGGAAGTGGGAGATGGGTAGTTGCTGTGAAGCTAAGAGCTGAGATTGACTGAAATTAACCACAATGTACCATCCAAAACTTTCCCTTGAAATTGCAAACCTTCAATAGACTACAGAGTTGCAAACAGTTACATCAGGAGACTCTGCCAGGGCAATTGTTTTCTAGATAAGGAGACAGATTGCTGGTGCTGCCTACTCTGCCATCTTCCCAGAATCCTCTGGCTTATAGTTTTTGATGCAAAGACAGTATTTTTTAATGAGATATACTTTATATACCATAAAAATCAGCCTGCAGGTGTACAGATCTACAGATTTTCCAAATGCATACAGTCGCAAACCACCACCATTAGGATGTAACAGTTCTACCATTCCCAAAGGTTCATTTTGTGATCAACTCCTGCCCATAGACTGGTAGAAGATTTTTACAAAGCACACATCTTATAAGGTTTTGTGTCCAGAATATATGAACTCTCAAAATTCAAAAATAAGCTTAAAAATACAAATAAAAAATAGGCAAAAGAGTTTAACAAACATTTCACCAAAGAAGATATATGGATGGCAAACAAGCATGCTAAATGTCATTTGTCATTAGAGTAATGCAAATGAAAACTATAATGAGAAACCACTACATACACGTTAAAATGGCTAAAATTAAATAGACTGACCATGTTAAGTGTTTGCTAGAATGAGGAGGATCTGGAACCTCTATGTACTGTTGGTGGGAATTTAAAATGCTACAACCACTGTGAAAACATGCACCTAACTTATGATACAGTTATTCTATTCCTCTGCATTTACACAAGAGAAAAGAAACTATATGTGCATACAAAGACTTGTACGTAAATGTTCATAGCAGATTTATTTGTTGCCTTTTGAGTTTGACATCTGTTTTATGGATTCATACAGTGACAGTTTTTTAAGGTACTTTATAATCTGTATTTTAATCTGTTTTCTTGCCCTTTCTTCTTTATTTTATCTTATTTTTTAAATTTTTACTGAGGTATAGTTAATTTACAATGTTGTGTTAGTTTCAGGTGTACAACAAAGTGAATCAGTTATACATATACATATATCCACTCTTTCTTTTTTTTTCTTTTTAGATTCTTTTCCCATACAGGCCATCTTGTCATTTCTTTAACATGATCAATAAGTATTTTTTGAAGAGTACGTCTTCTATTCAGATTATGTCCTAAGCAGATGGTATGATAGGTGAGATGATGGTCCCTGTCCTCAAAAGAGCTTACAGTCTAGCAGGTATGGGGCCAGTATGCAAACGTTATGGCAGACACTAAGAAGTTCAGGTTTCAAGAGGGACCAAAACTGGGAAATTAACTCTAACGCAGGATATAATGCTTCCCTGAAAATGAAGCATTTAAAAGTAAGTGTACGACTTTACAATGGTTTTCATATGCTCGCCCATGAACCAGTACTGCTCCATAATAAAGTTTTCCAAGATAAAACGAGGAAAATGTAAGGATGATATTGTGAAGTTATTAAATATGTGAGATTTTCCATTTTGCTGAGATTGCATCCCTCCTAATTATTTTGTGTTAAAATTTTCCCTTTGTAGTCATAACTGTTTGCATTTGTGTATGTGTATATATATATAAATTATATATATAAATTATATATTGGTGAATATAAATTATATAGATATAAATTATATATTGGTGAATATATATATAAATTATATATTGGTGAATATATATAAATTATATATATATATATATATATATATATAAATTATATATTGGTGAATCTGGGTAAAGTATAAATGGGAGTTCCTTGACTTTCTTATAAGTTTTCTGTAAGTTTGATTTTTTCAAAACAAGAAGTTAAAAAGTCCTTTCATTAATGAAAATAAGGGTATAGTAATTATTTTTATTAAAAAAATTAGAAGTTAATAGCATTTTCCATCAATTTTAGAGTTTTGCTGCTGCACAAATTTCCAATGGTGGATATATTAGTTTCCTTCCTCTGCAGGAGGTTATATTAGTTTCCTTCCTCTGTAACTTAAGAAATGACTACAAACTTGATGACTTTAAACATACAAATTTATTAACCTACAATTTTGGAGGTTGGACATCCAAAATAGGTCTTAACTGGGCTAGTTGAGAGAGAGTACCCTTGTTCCTTTGATCGTGGCCTCTTCCTCCATCTTCAAAGCCAGTCCTGCAGCATTTTCAAATCTCTCTTAAACTCTGACTCTGACTCTCATGCTTCCCTCATTCACTAATAAGAACGCTTGTGATAGCACTGGACCCACCTAGATAATCCAGGATAATCACCTTGCCTGAAGGTCAGCTGATTAGCAACCTTAATTCCATCAGCCACCAAATTCCACCTTGCCATATAACGTGACATACGATGAGGTCCTGGGGATTAGGATATGACATTTTTGGGAGATTATTATTTTGCCTACTAAGTAGGGAATATTGGCAGGACATTTCAGGCCACTTGGTAGCAATGAAAAGATAGCGTGTCATGTAGGGGAAGTGCAGTGGTGGGAAGAAGCCAGGTAGTGCAGAAGCTTTATGGGCATGTCAGAGATCTTGGACTCGACCTACTGGGAAACTACAGAAGGGTTTTAAGTCAGGCTGATGCATTCATATTGTTCATATTTTTACCTTGGACGTTTACCCTGTCTTCAATGAAGAAAGTAGGTTGGATAAGAGTGGCTTGCTGAGTAGCAGATCATGAAGCTGTTCTAGTCATTCTGGTGAGAGCTGACAATATTCTGGACTTGCCTGGTGGCAGTGGAAAACACAGAAGAAAATTACCCTCCATTAGCACTGGGAGAAGTGAGAAACTGGAACTGGCTTCCCCAGGTGGCAGTGTCACCTTCAGTGATATTAAGGTACTACTTAGAAGGAAGAATTGCATTGACAGGACTTGGTGAATGACTGGATGATGAGGGTTAAGAGGGAGTATACCTGTCAGGGTTCAACCAGGGAAGCAGAACAAGTAGGATGTATGGTTTTTATATATGGATTGATTATTTGGAATTGCCTTCACAGTTGTGCAGCTGCGTTAAGCAAGCCCAAGGACCACAGAAAAGGAAGTCAGGGAGGGAAGATCACGAGCAGGAAGGAACCCCCTGAGCATGGGTTAAAGCTTATTGCTCACAGACAGGAAGTTAAGAGGGAAGATCCAGGAGGAAGGGGAATAATTAATTGCAAACTCTGCTGCTGTTTGGAGTCTCTGGGTTCAGAAAAGACCTCCAACTGTTTCAGACCCACTCAGGATCATCTCCCTTTTGATTAACATAAAATCAACTGATTAAGGATATAATTAACAGGTAAAACATCCCTTCATAGCAGCACCTAGAACAGTGTTTGGTTGAACACCGCAGAGAAGGTGTGTGTATGCTAGAGAACGGCTGCTGCCCTTCTTCCATCCTCCAACTCTTATGAGAGCTATCCCTTGAACTCATCCGAGCCACAAACATTCTAGAAAGGGAATTCCAGAGACTGCAGTTCAGCCTAGCTGAGCTGATGCATCACAAAGTTATCACAGGAAGGAAGGGGTGAAGGATGATGTAAAGATTCCTGTACAAGCCAGTGGCAGGGGGCTTTGGGAAGACAATCACACCTGTGAGGAACAGCGTGTCATATAGCAGAGAGATCCTTTTCTATTTTATATCCTTATTTGCTATCATGAGGCACACAGAAAAGATGGGGGTAGGGGAGGGTAAGAGCATAAAAAGTACAGCACTTCAAGGTCAATAAGCCTCATTCTAGACCTCTCCTGTTTTCCACACTCTGTTGTGACTCAGCCCTATATCTGCAGGAACCCCAGGGAGCTGACCGATGACATGTGACCAAGACTTTTAGCTTTCTTCTGGAATTTTACTACCCGGTAGCCATATTCACACCCCTTGAATTCTTGGCCTCCTGGACACTATAAAAAACGGCATCTACTCTACTCATCTCTCTGAGGTGTGTTCACAGGAAGCTGGAGCATGCAGTTGAAGAGAGTGGTGGTGGGGTGGATGTCAAGGTGCCATCTTGGCTCCCTGTTGCATTAGAGAACTCAGGTGACCACTCCAAGGTGGCCATTGCTCACTCTTGGCCACAAACCCCCCTTGCATTGTGTGAGGGGGCACGGTTGTGCTCCTTGATGTCATCGTTAGAAAGTTAGAAATATACCTACCACAAGCATCCCTTGTTTTCTGGAACACATCCAACTTAATATCTTAGATCTCAGAGTAAAAAGTGCCCCACGATGCTTTTTAATGCACTTATTCCAAGTTATGGAGTTTTGTGATTTTAAAAATTACTTTATTGACTCTGAAATTTAGAAAAATTTCTAGCGCCACCATGCATTGAGCATGAACTGTGTGTGGTAAGGTTTTAACATAGATCTTATTTTTTCTCCACAGCCAGTCCAAGGAATGGGCACTATCATCCATACTTTGCACATGAGGGTACGGTCCAGAGTCACACTATTAGCAAATGGCAGAGTGAAGTTCTGAAGCCATGTCTGTCTGACTCAGAGGCAATACTTTATCCTCCATGACATACTGTGCATCTAAACCCTCACTGGCAACTCAAAGACTTTACCCCATAACCAGGTAATACATCTTGACATCAACAGCGCTCTCTCGCAAATGAATAGGAAAGACTATCCTCCGCAAGTACTCCATTATTGAAAATGGGCATTAAATATAAGAAAACCATAAACTAATAGGGAAAACATAACATAAATGCTAGAACAGTAATGAAACTGAATTTTGTTAAGTAATGTCAAGGTCCTAAAACCTATTGTTTGATTACTTAGGCATACTTAACCAGACACCTACGATCAATAAAAAGACAATTCTGATACAAATTCTGAGCTAAAGGAGTTTTATGTCTGAGTAGAGAGAGAAGATGTGATATAGATTATTATAACATATGATAGCAAAGACTGGATACTATAAGGGAAGGGCAGACAAGGATTTTTGGTAAGACAGAGGGCAGAGATGTATAGAGTATGAACAAAGAGTCATGTTCTTGACACTGTCTCAGTCTACCTCCTACTTTGAATCTCTACATTTGGAAATACAGTCACCCCAGATTGGGCTCACCAAATGTGAGTCTGTTAACACAGTCAAACTGGCTGGCATACAGCGGTACAAGCAGACACAATATAGTGAATCAAAATGTCATCAGTGGCCTTACAAAGGCAGAGCACTCTCAAATGGCTTTTGTAGGTTGCCAGCACGCAGATTGGCTAATTCCTGGTATGGTCTGTGTTTGTTGAATATCTTATTCTATTCTCAGACTTCGCATGCAAATGATTGCATGTGTGTGAGAGAGACAGAGACCGAGACAGAGAGACAAAGAGCAGAGAGGCAGGGACACACTGAGAGGGATCACAGTCATAATAGTAGGTCCTAAGGATGAAGGGCAGTCAGTATCAGCACGGAAGAAATCCAGACTGCTCTGCCTCAACTGTAGCTCCTACACCTTATCTGAGTTCCAAATCATACCCGTAGTTTTAGCCTCTCCCTCTTTCTTTTTTTAATTAATTAATTAATTAATTATTTATTTCTGGCTGTGTTGGGTCTTCGTTTCTGTGCGAGGGTTTCTCTAGTTGCGGCGAGCGGGGGCCACTCTTCATCGCGGTGCGCGGGCCTCTCACTGTCGCGGCCTCTCCTGTTGCGGACCACGGGCTCCAGACGCGCAGGCTCAGCAATTGTGGCTCACGGGCCCAGTTGCTCCGCGGCATGTGGGATCTTCCCAGACCAGGGCTCGAACCCGGGTCCCCTGCATTGGCAGGCAGATTCTCAACCACTGCGCCACCAGGGAAACCCCTCTCCCTCTTTCTTAATTGATCTTTGTAGTCTTCTCGTCTCTGTGATTCTGAGTATGAATTCATGGCCACACAGTCCTAGTAATAAACTTGCCTATCAAATGGATATCAGTGCTGTGCTAGCTGGCTTTCACTCCCAAGCCTGCCCCCAGGTGTTACGTCTCTCCCACCAGTTCTAACTTGGTATCTGGCAGCTCAGCCAGGGAAGGATTGTGGACATTCTTCATGATCTGACACTCTGAAGCATGACATCTTCAACCAGGCCTGGGATCTTCCCTAAAAAGAAAATAGTTAAGTGCCTTGAGTTCACTTAGAAGTTCATTTTAAAAGTCAGGAATTCTTCTTCCTTCCTGTTGATAAAGGGAACATTATACAAGTGATTACACTTCCCTGCCTCCCACCCCCAGGAGAGCTCACAGAAACAAATAGAAGCCACAGGATGAGCATAATACTGACCCCACCATCATAAGTGGAAGGGTTTTTTTTTTTTTTTTTTTTTCCTGGAAAAAGTTTGCTCTCCTAAGGTTCAGTCCTGTTCTCAATTAAGCCTTATAAGGTAAAACAATAATGGTAATGATCACATAGAGGACTCGAAGAAATATTCCTTCAATTTTTTTAGAGAAAAGCTCAGAATTGGGGCAAGCCACCTTAGGCATTTCCTCCCAGGAACAAAATGCAGGATCATTTGAAAAGTCTGTAGGATACTGACAAAGACTGGGAACGCCGCAGGTAAAAAGAAGAGTGTGTGACCGTGGACAGAGGGGACAGAGGGGACAGAGGAAAAGCATGCTGGTTTGTGCTATGTCAACTTGGTTAGGCAAAAACCCATACTTTCCCAGATTTTCATTCCCTGCCTGGTCTTGAGTTGACTTGGCCAAAGATGAATTGATGCGAGCTCTGGAGGGCAGTGGCGAAAGCCGGCCATTATGCTCTCAATGTCATTATGTCTCCTAAAGCCTTGCCAGGAGATTCCCCTTTGTAGACCCACACTGGTGGCTAAATACACTTGACCTCACACGGATTGACTGGTTGGTGACTTGCCTCACCATGCATCTCCCCTCCTGGACTTTTACTTCCCTGCTTCTCCCATGATTGTATAAGATCAAATTCCTATAGTTCTGTAACTTGAGTGTTTCTAGCTCCCTGGATGAGCCGCGACTGACACAAGTGACAAGGGGACTAGACGTGTCATTTCAATTCACCATCATGAGTACTAACCCCACAGAACCTCCCAAGAGAAGGGTCTTGCTTAGCATTTGGAAAAATGAGAAATTGCAACTTGTGTTCCCAGGTGGTAGTGGTATTGTTCATTCATTCATTCATTCATTTATTCATTCAACACATATATAGAAAGTTCTCAAAATGTGCCAGGTATTCTTGGCAGTGAGGATACAGTTAAACTAAAATAGGCTTATCACACAATTCATTGTCCAAATCAGATCTGTTTGAGAGCGAAAGGGGCACTGTTAATAAATATACCAGTAAAACAGGCATAAACTGGTACTGTGCTAAACAAATCAGGATACAGATGAAATAGACTCTGGTTATCTTAGTTATCACGGTACCAACAGTCAAGTCAGAAAGACATAACTTAAAAATAATCTCACAAATAAATGTAAACTTACAAAGATGAGAAGGGCTAAGAAGAAGGGGTCCACTGATGGGGTTACACAAACACAGAGAGAAAAGGGGTCAGCTAGGGTTGCCGAGAATTCAGGTCATTCACATGTCCCCATGTGCATGGGTCAGTGTGCAGGTAAAGCCCATATGAAAGTACAATAAGTTAGGTGTTCATGAGTTGGGTTTTGTCTAGGCTGGAAGAGGGCCCTTCTTCTAGAAGTTAATCTGGTATAAGTAAAGGATCCTGACCTGGGTAGGAGGGAACCTCTTCCATAGATTCCATTTTCATCTTTATTCTTTTACTTTTAAGCCAGAGATTTTGGTCTAAACATAGACCTCACTCTTTGCTAGCTGTTGGACAAACTCCCTTTTCCTCCCCTTCAGCCTTAGTGTTCTCATCTGTAAAATGGTTATCATAGTAGCAATCCATCTCATAAGATTGCTTTAGAGATAAAATAAGACAAAAAATGTAAATGATTAGATAGTGCTTGGCACATAATAACATTCATATAAATATTACTTCTTTTTGTTATTATGAGTATGATTTCTATTATTACTGGGTTATAGAACTCTTCAGTGAAACTCTTTCATACAGTTATTCCCCAAAGAAAGATAAATCATTATTAAAGTGCTTCTCTGTCTCTTTAATTTAATCCCTATGGATCTAAAACATGATTATTTTCAAAAGTCTAAAATATTACAAAAATGAAGAAAATAAATTTCCTTTATTTCTACATCTTAGAGATAAATATTGTTGACATTTTGATTTATTTCCTTTCCAGCTTTTGCTGTGAATTTTTAGGTGGTTGTGTTAAAGGATATAACATATTGTATATGCTGAATTTTTTGAGTTTATTTTTTCTGACTTAAAATTTATACATGTTTATGGTAGAAAACTTAGAAATGCTTATAGAATGCTGACTCGTAACATTGAAAATATACAGCTGCTAGTTAATATTGTGGGTGTATTTTCTTATAGCCTTTTTCTATGCTTTTAAAGACACATAGTTGAAACCATACCATGCACACTGATTTTAAGCACTAACAAGGGGACATTTATAGATTCTGTAGGAGACATTCGTAAAGAATTATTCACCAGCAGCTAATATCAATCCCTGAGTGGATTTATTAGGTTTTCCTAATTAAAAATCGCCAATCACTGCTGTCTTCAACATGAATTTTAAAGGGGCCAGAAATCATTACTCAAGTAACTTGCAATGCAATTGGGCATTACATTGTCTATGCACTTTTCATTTTATGAATAAAGGAAACAAATAAAACTTTAATACTCCTTCTGATTCAGTGTCCCCAGTACTTAAGAGTTTAACCACAGCTGACAAGGGGAGGCACAAATAAAAACAGTTTTGATCTCAGGTGTCATTAATCATGGCTGTTACTGAGTTAAACTAAGGAAAGCATTCCAGGGTCAAGTTTCACCCCTGAGGTGCAGAATGGTCTGATAACATGGGAAACTTCTCAATTCTAGGTCTGGGATGAATGCGAAGGAAGGGAAACCTTAACAAATCTTTTATGCCATTCTCAGTTGTCTAGAAAGGGTGAGGTAAAAAGATGAGTCAGACAGACGGGATCTGGGTTACTTTGTAGAAAGCAATATAGTTATGTTATGTTGTTAGTTATGTTATGTTGTTAGTTATGTTGTGTTGTTAGTTATGTTGTGTTGTTAGTTATGTTGTGTTGTTAGTTATGTTGTGTTGTTAGTTATGTTATGTTGTTAGTTATGTTAGCATAAGTTGCGCTATGTAGACTATATATATACATATATATGTTAGGATTACATTCCGATTCATCTCTCATCCAACTGAAACTGTTCAAAATCCCAGGGTCATTTTGTGAGTGACTAAACGTTTAAGTCTTTCTCTTGGGCATCTTGACAAGGTAAAATGCACAGACAACGTATTTTCCTCTGTGCACGTGACTCAGTTGTCTTCTTAGGGTGCAGACGGTCTTCTCAACTGTACTAAGAGTTGCTGGACAACTGCTTTTCAACCTATTCCAGAGGCTTATCAAATTTTTCTTTACTTTTGAAATTCAAAACTTCTGCCAGGATGTAGGTGTCTCTTGTTATTTTTCCTGGAACACAGTAAACCTTTTAAATTTGCATCCTCACATTTTGAAGCTCAAACTCAACAAAGTCTATCAACACGAAAGTTGTTTTCTCAAATATGCCTTTCATTATTGCTTCTGTAGAGTTTCGCCGGGGTCTTTTCCGTATCACTTCGTTTATTTTTTACATCATCAATTCTGTATTTTGCTGCCCCTCCGGTAGACAATTTAACGCTGTGATTATATTGCTAACTCCCTTATAATAATTCCCTGTCCCATGTATCTGCTGTTCATGTCGTTGTGCCCTTTCTCCTCAGCCTTCTATCTCCTGGCCTTTTCTTCGTTTTCATAAAGAAAGATCATATTTTCTTACTTCCATTAGTTGATGCTAGATTTCCAGAATTTTCTTGCAGCACCTACAGTGAAGTACTTTTTAGAGAACTTTTTCTTTGCCTCTCTACGTCTTCAGGATGGTGTTCCCTTTATCTAAGTCTGTTGTGTTTAATGTTGACACATCCTCTGGCTATCTGAGCTATAATCAGACCCATTGGTAATTTACACAGTGGATATAGATCATTTTCTGGCTCTGCCAGTGTGGTTGCTTATCAAGGTCTTGTTGATATTTTCTGTTGCCCACGGGCTGCTTTGAAGTTCGTAGGGCTCCCTTGGCCTGTGGTTTTCAGTTAGTTTCAGCCAATAGGAATCTCCAGCAGGAAAATGGAGGCAGGGAGAGAGGGAGGCTGTGGTACTTATTCCTCTGGCTCCTTCCTGAGGTTGCTGGTCCCTTGACTTAAGGTCACATGTCCTCCTAAGGCATCCCTGTCACAGAGCTCTCTCCATCCAGATTCTGGCAACTGCTCTCCCTCTCCCTCCCTTGCCTTTTCAGGCCTGAGGGTAATGACAGCCCTCTTGTTTTTAACCCCAGGGTGCTCTACTATCAATTTTTATTTCCCTTACGTTTATAAATAGTTCTTTCTGAAATGTGTCAATTACACAGTAATGTCATTATCAACTTGGTGAGGCTATGGTGCCCACTTGTTGGTCAAACTAGTTTAGAGGTTGTTGTGAAGGCATTTTGTAGATGTGATTAACACAATCAGTTGACTTTTACTTTCAGATTCTATTCCACAGTATGGGTGGGCCTTGTCTAATCAGCCGAAGACCTTAAGAACAAAAGTTGAGATTTCCCAGAGAAGAAGAAATTCTGTTTCAGGACTGTAAAATAGATATCTTGCCTGAGTTTTCAGCCTATGGGACTTCACTACAGATTTCAGACTTGCAAGTCCTCACAATGTTGTTTAGCTAGTTCCTTAAAATCAATCAAACATGTCTCTCTCTCTCTCTCAAAAGATCTCTCTCAAAAGATCAATCTATCTATCATCTAACTATCTATCTATCTATCTATCTATCATCTATCTATCTATCTATGTGTCTATAGACAGATCTATCTATCTGTCATCTAATCATCTATCTCTCCAACTTGTTCTGTTACTCCGGAGAACCCTGACTGATATATATACTCAAATTATCCTAATTTGAATGTCCATCTCTGATTCCTATGGCAACCCTGACTGCTATGAAGGCCCTTACAGCTACAGCTTGAGAGTGGTCTGAAATTCATATCTAAACTCCCATTCTTTCTTTATTTCTCTCGGCAACTTCTTTTTGCTACTCTGGATCAGCTATTACACCAGGCATTAGAAAGGCGAGCTCTGGCTCCTGCCTTCACAGAGCTTCCAGACATCTGGGAAACCTGAAAACCACAATAAAATATAGCTAATATGATGGTGGGCTAGGAGAGGTGCCAGAGGACACTTTCCCTTGCCTTCGGCTTTGGGAGGCTTCTGTGGGGAAACCAGCCCCAGGCTGAGACAAAATGTGTGTAGGGTCATTCGGGTGAACGGAAGGGGTAGTTGGAAGATTTCTGGACACCAGAACTGCCTGTGTGAAGTTGGTGGTGTGACTGTGGGTAGTGGATCTATACGTTTATACTAACCGTCCCAGTCTTTCTCCCTGGCTGATGCTTTAAAGAAACAGATCATAGGAGGAGCCTCACCCCCCAGCAGGCCCCACTACCGGGTCTGTCTCTGTGGTTGCATGCAGAGTATTTTACCTGGGTCACCTCCTCTTCCAAGCTTCATTCTTCTTGTCTGAAGTTTCCTGCGCATCTCATTCTCCAATGAACTTAAGCATAAAGGTACTATCACATTTTCAAAATCACACGTAGCGCCTCAGTTGGCATTTCCATGCAGATGAGACACTATGGTCCAATCCTCTGACTGGTACCATTCTTATCTTTCTGAGCCAGAGGCAGAAAGTATGCACATTTCCATCAATTTTATAGTCATTGGACATTCCCTCAAATTCTGGAAATATTTGCCCATCCGTTCTTCTTTTCAGAGCTGTATGCATCATTATTAATTCATTGATTGATTGAAGATGCATGGATCTTTAGCCAGAAAAATCAGAAAGTGAAGCAAAATGTTAGAGGAAGGTGGGCGGGCTCTCTTCAAGGACTGTTAGCCAGATGTCTTTTTAAAATGTGAAGGCTGAACACATCCTGTGTGATAAGGGGATGAGATTCAATTCCATTTATATAAGTTACGTCTGCCTACTAAGTCAGGCCCTTGATTGCATCAAAGAGGGCTTTTGTTGGACGCTCTGGGTAATTGCTTCAATTCTCCAGTTAGTACATATATTTTGCCGAAATGGTGTTCAAGGGAGTGGGGGATGGTTGGCCTCATTGGCGAGTCTGGTTTTATAAGCCGGCTGTTTTCATCTTGTTCTTCTTTAGACATAATGAGGTTTGTAAAGTGATTTTAACTATATGTCTGAACATGTAACCCTCTTCACCTCTCTCTCCTCATGATTTCATAAGCAGCTGGTGTTGCTGTGGCAGTTTAACAGAATAAACTTGTTCTTTGGGAGACATCTGCATCCAATATAGACTATCTCTGGCATGTCTGTGTCCCTTCTCTGTGTGTAACGTGATGGAAGGCAGGCTCAGAGTTTTGGGTCCTTGAGCTATGTATGTGTTTCTCCGTATCATGAAGTGAACTGCCACTTCCTCTCCAAGTCTCGTAAATGATACGGGGATTTTCATTCTCCATCAAGAGGATGAGATTTTCTTTCTCCCCGTGATCTCAGAAGACCTTGCAGCTGGCACTTTGCAGAAAGTGAAGAAAAGGTCTTTAGGCCCTTGATTGTACCATCTGTTCCACAGCCTCATAAATTCCCAGCATATAGTTGAGACCCAGCTTTTCATTTTGGTTTTGTAAATAAAAACAGTAGACATAAAACAAGCCATAATTGATACTCAAAGTTGAACAAACTAGGGTGATGCCTATAAATATCAAATTCATATCTGTGTCTTCACTTTCTTTCCTGAATTTCCCAGTCAAAGAAAATAACTTAGAAAATAGTCTTAGAAAATATACTTTTGCTTATAAATTCTTATAAGTTATTTGAAAAGAATCATAAATAGACGAATGTGCTTTAACCTGATCTTGTCCCAATTAGAATAAAGGAGTTTGCTTGACATAGAGAATATCTAACAAAGTTAATGGTCTATAACAATGGTTCTCACTGTGTGGTCGCCAAATCGGCAGTATCAGCATTCCCTTGAAATTTGTTAGCAATGCAAATTCTCAGGCTCCATCAAAATCAGAAGATCCAGGGATGGGGCCCATCAATCTGTGTTCTAACAATCCCTCCAGGTGACTGTGATGCTTTCTAAAGTCCTCAAACCACTGGTCCTTAAAGGGTGATTGGTGAAGTAGAGTTGAAAATAAAATTAATCTCTCTACAGTGTGTTTATTTAGGTAGTCATAAAGTAACTTTGGGGCCGGGCTACTTTTTCTGTGAGGAATCACTTGAGTGATCTTCTGATTTACCTGTATTAATTAACCCTCACAATGATCCCATGTGGTAGATTCTTTTATTCTTACTTCAAGGTGAGGAAACTAAGGTTAAATACCTTGCCCATGTCACCCAGCTTAATCAGCAGTGGAGGTCCGATCTTACTTAGGAAATCTGGAACTTAGAAATGGTCACCTCTCCCTGGGTTTGCAGGGATTTGAGGAAGTGGCTGGAGCCTTTTCACAGGAAACCCGGGAACCCTCGAGGGGGAGGGTCTGAGGCTGGACCTGCTCCCAGAAGTACAAAGTTAAGGAAACTTCTCAGGAAAAGGAGGATACAACTTACTATGGCAAAGAGCTTGTGCTCGCTGATGTCTAAGCCTCTTTGTCCCTAGAATCACACTCAGATATAGCATAGAATTGAGTAGGTAAGTCTGTTTCTCAATGTTACACCTCACCCTAATAGAATAACTTCTCATATTTTACTCCTAATGGATACTTTTCATAGATTTCAATTTTCAAGTCCAGTGTTACTGATGCTAGAAAATTTTGCATCCCTGTGGAATGAGAATAAAGCTCCTGGTTGATTGGATCTCCTGGGGATTATTTGAAATGTGCAGGCTAAACCCACTTGTGAGTTTTCAGAGGTGTCTGATTACACTCTTTAGAGTTTACTTTCCTTCTGCTCTGACTGAAACTTGTGTAAGATACTAAAGTTTCATTTAGCTAGAATGAAAGCAGATGGAATGTTCAAATCTTAAAATTTCTCCTGGATTGTCACCATGAGGCATTACATTGTTTGCAATATCATTGGTAAGAGCATTTTATGGTATTATTTTGTGTACTAATGGTTTGAGAAAAAATTAATCACGAAACGTTTAGTGTGGGAAAAGTGTGGAATTATGATATAACAAAGGTTTACTCTTTGCTTCCTTCTGTTGGCTTACATCCATTATTGGGACAGTTCCTTCTCGGTGCCTAACTCGGAGAGCCCGGGTCACGAATGTTCTTCTAGGCCTTTCAAGGATAGGTGAACAGAACTCACGAGCCCAGAGTCCCCTTTCTATCCGACATCCACCGAGAGAGTGAATGTTCCCCACCTCCGCCACAAGCCCTAGTCCGTTTTTGGTCACCTCTTCCACATCTGGCTGCGGTCTCCTGTGTTCACCTGCTCTCACAGCTGGCGCTGCTCAAGTGTCGGGTGCTGCCGGCTGAGCAGAGACCTTGGGTGTGCCTGGTGGGCCACCTCTGTCGTCATTGATGAACGTGGCCAGAGTCATTGGCAGTGGTTAGAACCTCTGTCAGAGTTGCCTAGACCTCTCAGTCACTGCCACTTTGCTTTCTCCTGGGTTTCCCTGTCACCACCACGGGCTAAGAATGCCACCTGCTGTATCAATAAACAAAGGATGTTGTGACCATCAAGCCACCAGCAGCCACCCCCAGCAGTGCACCCTGAGGAGACTCATGATGAGAAAGCACAGGACACTGGCCCCAGAGAGCTGAGGTGCACATCAAAGGGATGATTTCAGTGAGCCCAGACTTGGCATCTTCCCATACACAGAAAAGCTCTAAACTCATTAACTTGAGATGTCTGGTTTTCCTTAATTAACAGTCACCTTTTGATGTTCTGTCTACCTGGTCTTTGTTGCAAAAACTCCTATATATCCTGGCTCTTCCCTGACCTCTTCGGAGCGGTTTCTCAGAGCTATCTGAGATGCTGTGAACCAGGCTTAAATCTTCAGTTTTGTCTGCTGAATAAAACATAACTCTCAACTTTTAGGCTGTGCATTTTCTTTTTTTTTCAGACGACACCACTATGCCACTGCTGTCTCCCATGTTTTTATTTTTGTTTTTGTCATAGGCCAAAACAGAACAGAATTGATGGAACAGAAAAAGACTTGAGGTACAGTTTTCCAGGGATTAAAACACCAAGGTGCTTGGTGATCAGTCTTTCCATTCTCCCGGTAACATTACTGTGCCTGTTTAAGAGCCAGCTTCTTTGCGTAGGAAAGTGATATGTAACCAAATTCAAGACAGTTTGGTAGTGTCATAAAATCAATCCCAAAAGGCTAAGTTAACTCTTAAGTTTTCACAACTGCACCAAGCCTAGCTAATTGCTTACATAGTAGATGAAGAATTACCATTTACCAAACACACATTTAAGTGACAAAGCTCCTTCTTGAGCCATAAACATGTTAAAATTAAACTTAAGGATTTTTTTAAAGAGTACCACCCTGATATTGAGATACAGAACCTAGATTGCTTTAGAATGGGAAAGAAAATTGAAAAAATTCATACAAAATTTTCTAGTCTAATTCTTTTCCTTTGTAGAAGGCTCTCTTGAAAGCCAGAATCAATATGCTTTTAGGATCTTTTCAGGGAATAGGCTACACTGAGGTTCAGTTTGGGTCTTATAAATGAGTGTATTCATTAAGAACTTAATTGTGGTAAGAAAGTAAATAAATCAATACTCGAATCAAACCTCACTGCTATTGAATTATAGTCAATGTTCTTGAGTTCAGGCATGGCGTCTGAGGATAGCTGCAACAATATCACATGATTAAGAAGCCAGAAATCTATGCAAATAAAAGAGACATGATCAGAGCCTTCCTGAAGATAACTGTGAACAGTTTGGTGGAGCAAAGCATGAAAAGATGCAAGATCTTTTTTGCATTTGCACCCTGAAGATGTTGTTGGAAGTGCAAACAAGTTACTTATTACTTACCCTTTTATAGGGCTTCAAAGTTAACCAAGCACTTTTATCTATCATCTCTTACCCTATAACCTAGGGAAGAGGTCAGGGCCAAGTTCCCACCTGTGAAAGATGAGGCCATTGGGGAAAGAAAGATTAAGTGACCTGCCAAGGGTCCTATAGCTAACATAGAACGGCTACTTTTGATGCCAAGACTCTTGGTGTCTCCATGATTCAGGACATGGCAGTGAACCCCACACTGTGGCCATGGCTTCTTTGCTCTAATAAAATGATGAAGGAAGCAGTTACAGAAAGCAGCCAGTCATGGTATAGGGGATGAGTGATGACGACAGTGATGGGATTTTCATAGCCACCATTCATACTACCTGGTCCCTCCAGCCAAGACATGGTAGCTGATGAACTACACTTATGAGTCCTGCTATCATCATAGCTGACACCGACAAAGGGACACACCATCCATCAATGCCTCAGATGTATATATGCCTGGCACCTATATACTTGAGTCAGCGGTTAAGCATTCTACTTTCTTCATTGAAAGGCATGCATCCTTCATGGATAGGTTCAACTTATATCTTGAAGAAAAATATCATGACGTACATTTAGCAGAGATCAGAAGAAAATGGATATAGGCCCTCATTTATCAAGGTTGACTACTGGCAGAAGAGCATGAAAATATTTGGAATAGCTCTGTCTGCACCACATTCTGAAGGTGAAAATAGAATGTCACCAGCAACACCATGTATAAATATTTCTATCTCCTTTCTGAAAAGGAAATACTATAGATTTTTTTAAAGGAAGTGGGAGAGAAAAGGAAATATCTGTGTGTCTTTTAGTTTATCTGCAGGGGACAACTTTTCCTGGTTCTGAATTTCCACCCATTACCTCTCCTCAACCTCTCCCTGGCAGTCCTCCCTTTACTAGATCATAAGATCAAATTGGATGCGGGAAATGTTATCCAGCCATGATGTCAGCAGACCCGTACTACTGCAAACATCCTCTGGGCCAAGAAGTGCTCCTCTGTCTCTCCTGGGGAACCAAGAAGGACGTGTCAATGTGATCTTAACATGAATATTGACTTATCATGTCCACATTTCAAGGTCTCTCCCTCAGACCCCAGGAGAAGGTCACATACCCCTTACCATCTGTAGGTTTAAAAAAGCAATTTAACGCATGCAGTGATTTAAAGCAATTTCAAAAGATGAACAGAAGATGACAATTGGTGAGTTGGAGCCATAAAGGACATAGTCAACTATGGTACTTCAGAACTGATGGAGAAGTACAAGCTTTGGGTCTTACAGGAAACAATCTTCCCTTTGATACCCCTCCCCCATTGTTAGCATTACCTTACCCCAGCAGAGTTCAGACGATGCTTTAGATACTTACAGAAGTTCACCAGGGATGCAGCTGGTAACCGTAAGCAGTATTCCTGATATTCTATTCCCTGTATTCAGTCTGTACATGATTTCATATCTTCAAACCAAATTGTGGCCAATTATGGTTTGACCCTGATTATGAAAATATTGAAGGCTTCACTTTTTACTCCTTTGTGGGAGGCTATAAGAGTGTATTTGTTTGTTCTGGCTGCCATAACAAAGTACTACAGACTGGCTGGCTTAAACAACAGAAATTTATTTTCTCACAGTTCTGGAGATTAGAAATTCAAGATCCAGGTGTCCACATCATTGTTTCTTCTGAGAGACAATTTAATAAACTTATTTTAACTTAATTACCTCTGTAAAGACCCTATCACCGGGACTTCCCTAGTGGTCCAGTGGTTAAGAATCTGCCCTCCAATGCAGCGGTTTTGGGTTTGACCCCTGGTTGGGGAACTAAGATCCCACATGCCACGGGGCAACTGAGCCTCACACTCTAGAGCCTGTGAGCCACAACTAGAGAGAAGCCCACACACCGCAACAAAGAGCCCGCACACCGCAATGAAAGATACATGTCACAGTGAAGATCCCACGTGCTGCAACTAAGACCCGACACAGCCAAAAAATAAATTAAAAATAAATAAATAAATAAATAGTGCAATGGCTGAGAGCATACAGGGAAAAAAAAAGACCCTATTACTAAATACAGTCACATTCTGAGTTACTGGGGATTAAGACTTCAACATATGGATTTTGCAAAGGGGAGGGACACAATTCAGGACATAGCAAATAGTATCCAAGCTGATTCAGAGGAGAGACAAATCTGAATCATCTCCTGTTGGCTCCATGATTTTCAGAAAAGAACACACAAAAAAGACAGCTTCTTCCTCAAGATACTGGCGGTATCAGCTAAGAGTCCTGCATTTTCAGTGTTGCCACTAGAACTGAGTGACAGTCTTCTGTATATGGACCTCAACTTTGGACCTTGACTCAAAAATCATTTGCTCTTGGCTGAAGCTGTCATAACTTACTATTTATTTAGACTATAAACCCCGCCTACTGTGAAAGGATTGGAGGTAGTATATAACTTTAAACATAATGAAAAAAAGAGAAAAAGAATAATCATATGAAATTTAGAAAAGGAATAGATGTTACTAATTGCCTAGAAGGAGCTATAGATTATAGTTTGGCCTTAATTATTTTCTAGATTTCCTGGAAATGAAGGAAGACAGAGAATTACACTGAGATATGTTATCTTCATGGACAGTTAAAGAAAGCAGGCAAGCTTGCCTGGAGAGTACACTTTTTTCCTGGAACTAAACCCAAGAAGAAATTTATTGCCTGAGACATTTTGCAGAGATCTGAGTGAATTAAGAGTGTCAGATGTTGAATAAGGGGTAGTGGATTATAAAATAGACAGTGTCTTCAAATAGGTTTAATGAAAGTAATTTTTTATAATGAAATCTGTCTTATAGCTAACATTAGTGTTATAAGGGGAACATTTGGCATAGTTCATATCTTTGGGGAAATAACATCCTTAGAAAACTCCTTTCTCCTTGGAGTGATTATTAGTGGGAGAAAGAAATCTTGAGACACTGAGTAAGCTGCCGCATTATAGCACAGCCCATCAGTGAGTCTTTGGACATACAATGGCATGTCTAGAGATGATCTGGGCTTAGGAGCTGGCAAAACAAAGATTTTTCAAAAGAAAATACAGAACCATACGACCCAGCAATCCCACTACTGGGCATACACCCTGAGAAAACCATAATTCAAAAAGAGTCATGTACCACAACATTCATTGCAGCTCTATTTACAATAGCCAGGACATGGAAGCAACCTAAGTGTCCATCATTGGATGAATGGATAAAGAAGATGTGGTACATATATACAATGGAATATTACTCAGCCATAAAAAGAAACGAAATTGAGTTATTTGTAGTGAGGTGGATGGACCTAGAGTCTGTCATACAGAGTAAAGTAAATCAGAAAGAGAAAAATAAATACCGTATGCTAACACATATATATGGAATCTAAAAAAAAAAATGGTTATGAAGAACTTAAGGGCAAGACAGGAATAAAGATGCAGAGGTAGAGAATGGACCTGAGGACACAGGGAGGGGAAAGTGTAAGCTGGGACGAAGTGAGAGAGTGGCATGGACATATATACACTACCAAATGTAAAATAGATAGCTAGTGGGAAGCAGCCGCATAGCACAGGGAGATCAGCTCAGTGCTTTGTGCCACCTAGAGGGGTGGGAGGGAGACGCAAGAGGGAGGAGATATGGGGATATATGTATATGTATAGCTGATTCACTTTATTATTAAGCAGAAACTAACACACCATTATAAAGCAATTATACTCCAATAAAGATGTTAAAAAAACAAAAGATGTGGCACATATATACAATGGAATATTATTCAGCCATAAAAAGAAACGAAATTGAGTTATTTGTAGTGAGGTGGATGGACCTAGAGTCTGTCATACAGAGTGAAGTAAGTCAGAAAGAGAAAAACAAATACCATATGCTAACACATATATATGGAATCTAAAAAAAAAAAAAAAGGTCATGAAGAACCTAGGGGCAGGACGGGAATAAAGATGCAGACTTACTAGAGAATGGACTTGAGGACACGGGGAGGGGGAAGGGTGAGCTGGGACGAAGTGAGAGAGTGGCATGGACATATATATACACTACCAAATGTAAACTAGATATCTAGTGGGAAGCAGCTGCATAGCACAGGGAGATCAGCTCGGTGCTTTGTGACCACCTAGAGGGGTGGGATAGGGAGGGTGGGAGGGAGACGCAAGAGGGAGGGGATATGGGAACATATGGATATGTACAGCTGATTCGCTTTGTTATACAGCAGGAACTAGCACACCACTGTAAAGCAATTACACCCCAATAAAGATGTTAAAAAAAAAAAAAAGAATGGGATGCTATGTATTTTATGTAGCCAACTTCCAAGATAGTCCCCCAGTGATCCCTGCCTCCTGGAATTCATGGCTTTTGTAGTTCTCTCCCACGTTGTATCGGGGTCTGTCTGTGTGACCAACAGGATACAGCAGAAGTGATAGTATGTCATTCCAAGGCAAGGTCATTAAAGGCACGTGGCTTCCTGCTTGCTATCTCTCATCCTCATTCTTGGCTCACTCACTCTAGGGGAAACCAGCTGGCATGTCATGAGCAGCCCCATGGAGAGTCCTATACGGCAGGGCTTCCTGCCAGTAGCCATCAAGTGAGGTTGGAAGTGGATTCTTCAACCTGCCAAGCCTTCAGATGACTACAACAAAGGATGATATCTTAACTGAAAGGCCCTGAGGCAGAATCACCCAGTAAACTGCTCCCAAGTTCTGTGAGATACAGAACTTGTGATACAGTTGTAATACAGTTCTGTGACCCACAGAAACTGAGATAATAAATGTCTATTGCTTTAAATTGCCCAATTTGGAGGTATTTTGTAATCTATAATAGGAAACTAATAACAGCACTCAGCTGCAAATTGTTTGCATTGCTGCAATGCAAATGCATTTTCTCTCCTGCTGCAATATCATCTCAGAGAAGCTTTCCCTAACCAAGTCAGCTGTGGATATCTGTCCTTCTGGTGTCACTGAGCTCATACAAACTCTGATCTGAACAAATTATATATAGCAGTCCTTTCCCTCTTCCTGTGCATTACTCCACATTCCCAGATATGCCACTTAAAAAATAAAGTAATAGTAGCGACATAAGACCTACATAACCAAGTATTTCTTTGACATCTTTAGAATATTTCACGTCTTCAGCCTGCCGTTCAATTATGTCTTTCTGTAGTCAGATCTAACTGCTCTGCCCAAAAGAAAACACTAAGAGGCAGCACATACAAAAATGTAGCTGTGTTCTTTGGAAATTGTTTCCCTAGAATGCTGGCTACTTCTGATTATCAATGGTATTCATTCTGCTGTATTTTTCCAGAAAAAAATCTGGCTAGGGGATTTTAAAAGTCAGTACAAAAGACACATTTCACTACCACATTGGAAAAAATATTGTGTTTGGCAAAGGGGAGACTTTTGGATGCCATCAGCAAATACCCTCATCTTTAGTCCTAGTAACCAGAGCTGAGAAAAAAAAAAATCTAAGCCATGAAGTCCTGTCTGCATCCCAATTCAGATGGGTTATTTATCCCCTTGGCTTTCTCCTATAGGGTTTCAATTTTATTGGCTGAGTCAAACATCTTTCTTGTCCTTATTCCAGCATCAGTAGAATATCTCTATTCTTTTACTCTTTTTAGTTGGACAGATTGGCAAGATTTAGGGTGATTTTGATAAAAATTGAGGGCAGACGCAGCACTCAATATTTTTGATAGATGTGGCTCCATTGCTGTTTTGTTCTGAGTCTCAAAAAGCTAAATAAAATACTGAGCAAGTGAGAATTTCACAAACACCAGAATCGTTTACGAGGTGGCATCCATGCTGGGTACTCCTCGACCAAATATATACATGTTTGTATATGTATACATTAGCTATCTATCTATCTATCTATCTATCTATCTATCTATCATCTATCTGTCACCTACCCAACCATCTTTTTATATGAAAACCAGTCTGTCATGTAAAATATGAACAATGGTGATATTTCCAAAAAATCTGACCCCTTAACTCTTGTTGTCATATCTTTTCATATAGAAATTAAACGATTCTTCCAAACATGAACAGAAAATCAGTGGCAGAACCAAGAAGCAAATTCTGGACTCTTAAATCCTAATCTGATAATTAATTAACTTGATCAGATCTGATCATGTTATAAAAAGTTAAAGGCAACTTTTTCTCTTTGTATTTGTAATATATGCCAGGGGCAGAGTTGGTGAATATCTCTGTGTTTGCTCTTTTGGAGTCTGTAGGAGGGACTTGATCTCAGCACAAGAGCAGATTGAAGTTCTGCTACCACGGACTTCTAATGACAAGAAGAATGCTGGTGGAGACATTAAGAAGTTACTGTAGAAAGCTTAGAGGCATTCCAAATGCTAGACCAAGGTAAATTCAGGGATATTTGGAAATTGTTAATAAGGAAGTCGAGAATAAATGAGCTAAGTGCATTTGGTTTGAGCCCTTTGGCAAGACTCTCTGCTTTCAGATTAGTGGTGGGGAGAGGTTTTAGGAAGGTAGGAAAAAGGGCCTGTAAGAACTTCTACTCTTTGTTCGGATTCTGCTAAATCAGAAGGACGGTGGTTAAAAGTAGTTTTCTGAAGGATTAGTTGTTCAGATGTGCATAAATCCTACTGAGGCTAACTGCTTGATGTTAACTTGAAGCAGACTTAAATTTATCTCGATGCTAATGATATCTTGGAATACAATCAATGATACCTAGAGCTCACCTACTACACAATCCATGTCTATTGCACCTATTACAACCCAAACATAAAGCAAAGGGTTTTTTTTTTTAGTTATATAAAGCTGTGGGACCAGCAGGTCTTCCTATGACCAAGGTGAAGTGAAATGAGAAATATCTAGTTGTAATCCTTCCAACCGAAGTCGGAACACTTCTAAAATGAAACTTAATCTTTAAAAAGTTCAGGGATTTGTATTTCTAGTCCATTCCTGGACATATAGAAAGGATACATTTGGGCATTCATTAAAAGCAAGACAAAAGACCTACAAACCATTGGTTCCTGTGATGTTCTACCAGAAACAAAATGTCATAAAGAACCTTGACACTTTTCTCTCAGTGGCTTTTTGAAATTTTTTCAAATTTTTAAGCCCACATCTATTGAGGGCTTACCTGTAGTTTTGTAACCATTTTCAGGAGACTTGCTGCTGGTCACTAATCATTTACATGAGGGACCCTGGATCCTAACGGGAGCAAAATTTACCACTGTAAACACTGCACAAGCAGGACCATCCAGGGAAATGAATAGGAAATGATGAATGATGAGGGAACATCTACAAATAGATCATGAAGTTTGGGGTTTGGCAAAAAAAAAAACCCCAAAAACAAAAAACCTCCAAATTTGTTAAACTTGTAGTTTATAGCTATGGGGTAATTAAGTCTCTGCATACTGTTTGGAATTCAACTTGGAGGAATGGAGTGGAATACCTCTGTGGTCTTCCAGATCAAGGCTCGTTATATTTCCAGGATCATCTCCAAAAATGCTCTGTGGCCCTGACAAATTGCTCCAGTGTTCTGACAGTGGTATTTTCTGCTGAACGTTGGGCTACCCATGCTTAGCAGTGTTGCCTGAGAAGGTCTTTGAAATCACCAGAGAATGCACCTCACCCCACCGTCCAACCCAGGGACACATCTTCTGAAAACAGTTTACAACACAAGAGTAGCCAAACCCACCTAGCACAACTAAAACAAAATACAGAAGAATACAAAACCAAAACAAAACAGGACTTAAACTTGAATTTGTATTTCATCAGTTGCCACAGAGAACTCAATGGGCAGTACTGTGAAAAAGGAGGTTAAGTACATAAAATTTATCTCAAATCAAGACATATTAACCTTCAAAAAAGTTTAAAAAGTTGCATTAGCTCAGTGTTTCTTAGTTTCAGCCAACAGAGATGTTCAGCCAAATTCTCCCAAGGCCTTTCCTGGATTCCAGCTACTCCCAACGTTTAACATTGGGTTCCCAAGCCCTGGAGAGGAACTTTGCTGTGGAGCTGCTGATATAATACTTTGCACTGAGCAGAAAATCAGATAAGAAAGGTCACTTTTTTCCGTGACCAGAGCAAGCTATTGGCTGTGAAGAAGAAGGTGTCGGAGCCCTGAAGCCACAAGGCCAACGAATTTCGGGTGAGGGAAGTTAAAGAAACAGAGACAGTACCTGAGAACGTGTGGCTGTTCTTCTTGAAAAGCAAAAGGACTCGTTACATAACATGATCAGCTTTGAGGTTATTTTGCCACGTGCATGTGGGATTAAGCACACGTTTTAAAAGGAAAGGAGACTAATGCCCTCCCGTGGCGGTGTTTATATTTCCCATCGCTTTCCCGTGTGCACTATTTTCAAAAGAAACATTACATACAGGAGCCCCAGGGTGAGGGTACCAGTGAAACAATGCCAGCTTGGAAATCCGGAGGAGATTTTGGTTTTCATTATGTGAGTTAGAGGTCATTATTTGAAGGGTTTTTTTTTGTTGTTGTTGTTGTTTTTCCCTCTCTCATTCTCTCTTTTATTTTATTTTTAAAAAATCCATAGCCTCCTGGTCTCCAAACTTCCAGTGGTCATTATTCTTTGGGTGTTTAAAAATTATGAACATAAAAGAGAGCCAACTGGAGTCTCACAGTCCGAGTAGCTAATGGAAAGTTTGTGCTTCACGAACGTCATTCATACAGATCAACTATGTCATAAATCACATGCTGGCCTGCGTGGATGTAACGAGAACAAGAGAAATGGTCTGAATTCTCCCTCTCTGGATCTTCTACTAAGACAAGGATCTGTTCAGCAAAATGAGCTCTTCAGGGGATTTACTAAGTGGCAAGGGAGCATGAAAAACCAATATTTCTCACATTTCTCCATTATTAGGCAGTGGGACTGCAAAATGAGAGATTGCACAGTTTAAAAGCTAACGCAATGCATTCCAGTTATACTAGAAGTATAAAAATGTAAAATTGTACAAAGGTAATCATGTCTATTTTGGTCTCCATCTCTAAAAGAAAGGCTTTGAGATAAAATGAAGAAGGATATTTATCAGTTGTGACAGTTTTGTCCCTTTATCTACTTTCTGTTAAATGAAAAAGACCATGATAAGTTTGTTTAAATTCTTAATGTAAACACCCGTGAAGAATACATTCAGGATGTGAAACCCGGATTTTTTTTTTTTTATTTATACAAGGTGGCTGTGTGTTCATTAGTGGTTGTTAGAAGATTAGAGAAAGAGGAAGTACCAATTACTGGTTAATCTTTGTAATTAGAAATCCTCTCCCCTGTATCTTTGTGTGCTTATCTGGAAATGGGCTTAATAAATCTACTACTTAGACTTTGGGAGACCTCTGGGGCTCTGAAAAACCAGGAGGATTATTGCCTGTGACTGCAGGGGAACAGGGATTAAAAGCTTTCCTATCACTCTTCCACTTTCTAATGGATTTCACTGTTTAGTTGATTATTACTGTGGGCAGACAATTTCACATTTGCAACCCTGATAAAATTTGAGGTTTCAAAGAATCCAGCCTCAGTGAATTTACAAGTAAAATCCATTTCTTGGAAATTTTAACAGCTACTTAATCAATCTTACTTGGGCCATCCAGTACTTTTCAGATTATTGACACAGACCAGTTTTTAATAGAGACATGGTACATTGAGAAGCATTGCTTATTCTCTCTGACCATTCCCATCATAAGTGCATAATGCTTAGGGTAAAACCAAAGAGCACCATGTTGGCTGAAGAACCCAAGGATTATTGAGGGGGGTACCTGCTATCTCCCTCTCCCTGAGCTAGATCCTGTGGAAATTATTATGGCAGTTTTGCTGGGCTATGGCTGTGTTTGGACTGTTTGCTGTTTCATATGCTGTTTGGAGGATAGTCAAGCTGCTTTGAGGTTCTTAGAGTTTGTCCCAGAAATTATGTGTGAGTGTTGTTTCTGCAAAATGTTCCCATCCTTTAAAAATTATATTATGTGCGTATTGTGTGTGAGAGAGAGAGCGTGTACGTGTATGTAGGAATTAATCTATGGGATGACCTTAGAATAAAAGAGAACTATTTCCATATGACTAACTCAAGGCAAAGGCAAAGTTAACCTAGAGTTAATATAGTTAATATTATGATTATCTTAACCTACAGTAGAGAGGAATTGCTTCATCAACTTTATCAAATATTTTGTCCCTGAGTGAGCTCCATGTTTCGGATGTTCAAGTGCATCATGGCTTGTGAAGCTCGCCTTGTCTGAGTTATAAAATCCAGCTCAAGGATCTTCTCCCTGAGAGGAGTCCCTAAGCTTTATCCTTCTCTCCATATAATGATGAAAATTATTTCTTTGGTGAACACCATCAGGGCAAGACTCTCAGTGCCAGCATGGTGCCTGACACATACTGGGTTCTTAAAAAATACTTATTTGATGAATGAATGAAAAAATGTTGCCACTCTCCTTTGTATATTCCCTTCTCCACCTTCCAGCTCATTACATGATATTATTTGTTCTGAGTGCCTTTAGCGTAAGGATATTGTTTCTTATTCACCTGGAACCTATTATAGTACCTGGTCAATAAACCTTCGTTAAAGGAGTTAAGGGATGTTGAGTACCACCTGCTCCTTCAGAAGAAAAATGATCGGCACTCCCTGGGGATTCACTGTTCATGAAGAATGGATTGCAACATCCAGTTTCCATCATATGTTGATCATCACATGGGCCAGGAGAGAATTCAGACGTACTGATCTCATCAGTATAAAATTCAGTAGCTGAGTGACCAGAAGGAGAAACATTCTACGATATAGAAAAGACCAGATTTGGAAATATTTAGGTCAGGGTTTTCAATTTTATTTTTTAATGATCTTTTAAAGCCATCCTTTGATACCTGGATGATGTTGACTGTTACTTCCTGAGCAACAATTTAGAGCTTAAATGTAGCCTTCCTGGATGCTCCACGAGACCAGCATTCTAGCTGTACATATTTCCTAGGATACCTCTGCCAAAGATGTCACAGCGGTGCTGTTGACAGGCAGGGATGGTGCCATATCCAGCTCCCAAATGGCCATGTTCTTTCATCTCATGTGGTTTCAAACGCAAGTTGATCTGCTGACTTGAGAAGAAAAAAAAAAAAAAAGGATTCTACGAAATGGACCTGTGGCTTTAGGAGATAATGAGGCACTCAAGGAAAGCAGGAGAAATAATCACGTCTTGAGTGCATTCTTGGTTGGTGTGTCCCCAATCTGAGTGTCTATGAGAGTATTTCTTCCCTGGAGTGAACAACTTTGCCCACCTGATGGTCATCTTAATGAAACGTGCCTGAGTTGCTCTTTGGACAACTGGAGCTGCGTTTAGGCAAGTCTCAATGACGGCATGAGCATCCCCTGCAGACAGACGGCGACAGGCACTCCCCTTCCCCCGCACCGCTCCTTCCTGCAACAGTAAGAGCCCCTGTTGGTGTACGGAGCAAAAAGAAGGAACCATTTGACCAACAGCGTGCAAGATGAAAACCAATTTTGTTTCACAGACTGTGTGAACGTTTTCACGCAATATTTACCTAGTCCCTAAAGATTCTCTCTCCCTCTTCTACTGTCTATTAACTTCTCCCTGAACTAATCATGATTGCCAGCTACTGAACAAATGCACTACTTTTGGTGACTTTTCTGTGGAAATTTAGATACAGTAGGCAATTTTACTGCATAATTTTTCCCCTTAAAAATACTCAGTCTTTTTGGTTTCATGTTGCGTGCTCTTGGATGTCAAACTTCTTGAAGCCTTTTTTCTACTTCTCAACAAATGTCAGTATAAGAAATCATGGACCTCCAGGGCAAATGCATTTTATCTACTGCTAACCTTATTCTGAGATCTGGACAAGAACTGCATGGGTCTGTCTACCTTCGAGTTAACATTCCAAAGCAGTTAATAGTCCCATTGGTTTACGTGAGAGTCATTAAGCAGCTCACGTAGGGTAAGAAGAAGGTTGAAGACAACTACATTTAAAATCGGTATCTCAAAACCCTTTTTCTTGCTAAAGATGGAGTCTGCCATTCATCAATCAGTACTTACTTTCTGCCATATTGATTTCTCAGATCTGAAGGTTTGGGTGAAGAGATATTTGGCATTTCTCTTTTTCCAACTGACTGATAATTTTTCCTTTTAGATCAAGTTGCCATATTCTTCTCCCAGGTCGTAAGGCTCTAAGACTTTTTAAAAAATTTGTAACAACCAATGGTCAACATAATTTTGAAAATTTCTCCCATGTTTGTAACCAGTGCCAGGGGAAGTATATTCAGGGCCACAGTTACTTATCTGTAATTCTGGAATCTAGAAAGCTCTGCTAAAATAGAAACTTTCTTCATTATGCTTGCACAACTTAATTTGGTGACAAAACCTGACCTGAACGGATACAAGGCTATTTATAGCCTCTAATAATCTTATGTAGTTGACTACGCATATCCACTGCTGTAGAAATAGTAACGCATTCATTAAGAGTGCTGTCCAAGATTCTACTAGGGGTGTTACAAAATACGCCATAGATAACTTCCTAAAATGTGAAAAACTATAAATTCCAAAACACACCTGACTCCAAAGGGTGGGTTAGGGAATTGAAGACCTAAACTGTGAAGGTAACGGTTTTTCACTTACCTGCTAATTTTCAGCTAAAGACAGTGAACTAAGGGGAATGACAAAACCATGGGTGCAACTTTAAAGGGACAACTGCAGTGACCCGACCTGCTCTCTACTTCGACATGAGGCAAGTGTCTCCCTCACTCTTGATTGTCACCATCTGAACACCAGGCTCCTTTGGCCAGGGTTATTAAATGAGGCTTAACCCAATTACCAACGTATTGCTTTATTTCTTGGTGGTAGTAAATTAAGGCTTTTTAGAGTCATACAGCACGCAGTGATTTGAACATTAGAATTAAAACAACAACAACAACAACGAGCATTCAATTTTGCAGAGGCAGGAAGGAAGCAATGTTCAAAAACAGATCAATTTCCTAGTGAGGCTTTTTGCTTCGTCTCTAAAACTCTGCTGAGCTGTTTCCCCAGGAACCTGGGTCATAGGTCCCTACAACCAGGGGAAGCAGAATGCGTGAAGAGAAGACTGGGGAAAAGGGAGAAACTGGGAAAGACAAGTGCATGCTGGGCAATCGGTGTGAAAGTCGGCTTTGTCTCATGTTGGGAAGACGGGTTAGGTGCTGTGGTCAGGTGGTGGTGATAAAGGTATTTGGAATGGGATGCCCCTTCTCTGGTTCTGGGAGCCATTTTGGATCTCTCCTCTCATTCCGGGAGAATTAAACCAGCTCACTTGGAAGATTCCAGTGCCAGGGGTTAGGCACAATCCTTTGTGACTCTCAAATTCTGAAGCTTTAGACAGGGTCACAAATCATACAGCAGGGAAATGCTACCTTCAACCCCTTTCACGGTTCTAAACCTTGTGACCATCACTAGATACTATCCCCAGCCCAACAATTCCTTTGCCCCCATGGCACACAGCCTTGAGTGCACCTCTGAGCTGCTGACGGTGTTGATTGGAGAGGAGGTCATATTTCATATGATGCCACCTCACCCTACCTACTGCTTCTCAACACAGGACAAAGGCACGCAGGAGTGCAGTTGTCAAGCGGGGTGTAGGCTCGATCTGAAACCCATTCCACGTGCTTGACTTGGAGACGCAGAGGTTCTGGGTTTGGGTGGTGGATCCTTTGAGAAAGAAATGGATGAACTGTTTGAACAGTGACGGAGGAGGGCTGTTGCCAAAGAATAATTTAAGAGAGGTCATGGGTTTATTAACAAAAAGCAATTAAATTTCATGAAAACAAGCAATGGAATTTCTGGCATCCTGACTTCACACGAATGAGGATAGCAAATGGATGTCTATCCAAATAGGACCATTTAAAATGCGTACTTGGCAATGACTTTAACGTTGTATTCCAAGGGTCTGGTTGGTGGACCAGCACCTAAGTCTTATCATTGTGTTCCTTCTTCCATTTGTGTGGCACTTTTGAGTGGGGAGGATTTAAACTGCCTGGAAGTCTGCTCTGCGTCTTTGACAGAGGACATGCAAACAGTCACAGGGGAAGGCACACAAGGTGGCAATCTGCACGATTAAACACTTATGACTTAACCCCAACAGGCTTCATGAGATGAAGTCTGGATGCACAAAGAAACAGATAGATGAGGAAAGTAGAAATGTGATCTGAATGACAAAGAACCAAGGCGTCTGTTCCTCCCAGCTGCAGGGCAGATGTGTGCATGCATGCCACGTGTGCAGTGAGAGGGATTCGAAAAACCCTCGAGGGCATGTGTTCTCTTGGGCCTCCCTTGTTAATTAAAAATTATGAGTGTCTTTCCTCCTACTTGAAACCACTCAGAAAGATCACCCTGACTGGGGGATGTGGGTTTTGCTGGGATTAGGAAACCCACGGCCTCCATACGATGGTGTGGAGTGGAATGATGCCAAAAGCATCTGTGTACAGAAACCACCCATCTAGCTGGGCAGGAGAAGATGACCAAGAGACTTGCTCACCAAAACAAACAGGCTGTGAGTGATACTCAGACCGGAGTGAAGGACATACAGGACGCTGGTGTTGGCGTGTCTCCTGAAAGTATCCACAGAATCAACACCCTTGGAAGAAGCAGAGGTCTCCTGTGCTCTATGCCAAGGAAGCTGTTTACTGATGTCTCTATTCCCGCAGCTCTAAAATGGGCATGAAGCTAATCCTCGATTAGATCAGAGGATGGCCTCTGATTCGGTGCTGGAAGCCGAAGCCCAGAGAGGTCAAGTGCTTCACCCAAGGTCACACAGCTAGTAAGTGGCAGAGCTGGGGGGTGGGGGAACAAGGCAGGTCTCTTCCTCCACCATGCTGCCTGCCACCAATGATTCTTTAAAAAGGTTTAGAAGCGCTTCATATATACCAGGTGCTGTGACATTTATCTAACAAGAATTTGCTTGGGTGTGGGGCTGAAAAATGTGCTTTGGGCCAATCAAGCAGTTGAGAGAGGAGGTGGTCTGGAGAGCATTATTATTCTGATAATTTGCTGTTGGTGTAGGAGAGGGAGGAGTGGGGTAGGAGGCACCAGGGTGTAGACCTCGGGCTGTGGCCAGGAAAAGGGAGACAGAGAGAAAAAGGCGCGTTCCTAAAGACACTGCAATCCACTTTCTGAGGTACATCTTTCTGAGACGAGAAACTGCCTACAAATGACCTGACCCCTCCCAAAACCGTTGGCTGCGATAGAAATGTGCGCCCCCCCCCCCCCCCCCCCGCCAGCCTCCTTTCCTGGACCTCTGTTGCCCATGAGAAATTAGGAAAAAGAAAAGCCAGATTCCTAAGAACCTTCCTGGAAGAAAGAGCTGTTACGGGTGGGTGTCGGCGCTTACATATGCTGCTTTGAAAAAACATTTTGTTTTGTTCATGTCTGTATGAGAACAGCGACGGCTGGAAGCTGTCCCTTCAGAAGAAGGCAGGGTTGGTGTGCTCGATGACGCAGCGCTTGCAGTGGCGTTTCACGAAGCGCAGGGCCTCCACGGACACCTCGCAGTCCTGCACGTTCAGCAGCTGCAGGTCGAAGCAGTTGGCCGCCACGATCTGCAAGCCCTGGCCCGTGATGCTCTCGCAGGACTTGAGGCTGAGCCGCTTGAGATTGAAGCAGTTCAGGGCCAGGCACTCCAGGCCCGTGTCGGAGACCAGAGGGCATTTGCCGATGTCCAGAGACTTGAGTTTCGCGCAGTTCTTGGCGAGGTACTCCACGCCGTGGTCCGTGATGCCCTCGCAGCCCCTCGCGTTGAGGTAGCGCAGCTTGCCGCAGTACTTGGCCACGTAGCGGATGCCCACGTCGGTCACGCGGCCGCAGTGGGCGATGCTGAGGTACCGCAGGCGGGACTCCAGCTTGGCGATCTCTCGCAGGCCGAAGTCGCTGACGAAGCGGCAGTCGCTGACGCTCAGCTCCTTGATGGAGGCGCAGTAGATCATCAGGTAGCGGAGGCCCTCGTCCGTGAGACGGACGCAGCGGCGCAGGTACAGGTGGGTCAGCTGCGTGCAGTGCGCCGCGATGGTGTGCAGGCCTTCGTCCTCCAGCACGAAGCAGTCCGTCATGTCCAGGTAGCGGATGGAGATCTGTTTGCCATGCAAGGGGGACAGTTTAATGGAGGCCTCCCGGGTCAAGCTGATGCAGGTCACTTTGGAGCAGCCTACACGAAGAGACAGAACACACGCTCAGAGCGACCTCCGAGAACGGGGGGTGCGGGCGCAGCTGGGGGACTCCTTTACGGATTCCTACCCCTCTCTGGATTCAGGTCCTGAGGTTACCCCTTCCCTTCCCAGCCCCTACGGAGGAGGAATGCAAGAATGGGCTTTCCATGTTCCTCATTTAACGACTTTGGGTTTAAGAGGCTTTGGGGCTCTAGAATCAGAAAGATAACGGTTCCAATTCCAGATCCATCACTAGTTGCCTGACGTTGGGCAAATCAATCCTTCTCGGTACTTCCTTCGTCTTAAAATAAGGACGATCACGTTCCCTGCAAGGTGGCTGTGAAGAGGCAATGAGACCATGTGTGTAAATATCCTGCCCTGGCCCTGGAAAGTTCGGGAAGCTCAGTAAAGGTTAGTTCTCACCCTACAATGATCTGGTCCAAAGAAGTGAGATATGAGATAGAAGGGTTGGCCATGACCTGGGTGTGGCAGAAAGAGAACACTGGCTTGGGGCTCACAAACCAGTTCAGATCTACTTTTTATGGCCTGAGGCAGGAGGCTCAACTTTCCTGAGTCTCAAGACTCTCCTGTGAAATGAGAATGAGTAGCTGGCGTGCCTCCACGGGTTATAATGAGGATGCAACAAGAGATAATGGATACGGACGTACTTTGAAAACTATGGCAAGTGTATATATCAATAGTTATTAGTCTAACAAGGTGGCCGTTTAGGGATTCAGTTCAACCCTCTTTGGTCAAGGAAGAACAATTGTGTCATCGGGGTTATTCCTCTAGCCCCTCAACCAGTTTCCCTGCCCTGCCCTTACCCTCTATGGTCTATTCTCCTCACAGCAGCCAGAGAGATTCTGGAAAACAGAATTCCATCTATATCATGCTCAAAGCCTTCAGAAGGCACCCATCTCACACCACGTGTAAAATCGAAAGGGGCCTCCAAGGACCTGCACCCCCGTGCCCTTATCTCTTACCCCCTCTTCCAACCCTACTGGCCTCCTTGCTGGTTCCCAGATGGCTCAGGTGCCCCCCTGCCTCAGCATGTGTGCACTGGACAGAGTTTCCTTGGATAGTGCCATGGGCCACTTCCACTTTCTTAGGTCTCTGAGCAAATGTCCCTTTATTGGACAATTCTTCCTTCTTCACCCTGTATGAACTAGTATCCCCATTTATTTTCAGCACTTGTTATCACCTTGAGGCACTATATATTTATTTATTCACTTATGTATTTGCTGTCCTCACTCTGTAGTGTAAGCTCCTGAGAAAAGGGACTCTGCACTGTTCACCGCTGTATCCCTCATACCTGGTTCATAGCTGGTGCTCACTGAGTATCTGTTGAATGAATGAATGATTTATAGAGTGCGTACAGTCTTTTCTAAGAAGACCTGATGGGATAATCCAACTTCCAACATTTAAATGTCCTCGGGACTTTGACCGTAGCTGATGTATATCTACACTGAAAAACTGATTGTCTGTTTTATAGTTAATTATAATGCCTCTTATTTATGTTGAATTATGAAGTTTACAAAGTGCTTTTATAAACATTTTCTCACTTGATTCTTAAAAACATCCATCTTACAGATAAGGAAATTAGTGCTGAGGAAGATATCTTTAGATGCCTCTCGAAACACTGTTTCCAACCTCCCTTCCCCTAAGAATGTCTGTGTGTATATGCATTTTATATGCATATATTTATACTATACATTATATAATTATTATATATTTTATATATAATGAATATTATATATATAATATATAATGAATATATAATGACATATGAAACCCTCATTTAATTGTGTATTTCAGTTCATTGGCTATTACTCTTTAAAATATGTACAATATATTTTTCATATATGAATATAATTAATATCCATAGCTGATCCACATTATATAAATAAATGTATATGTATACATATATTTCATTCTGCTACATAGACCGCATATATACTTTTCATTTTCTCTTTGCTTTCCCCAAATCCCTCTGGCAGCTCTAAAGCCAGGTGCCTCAACCTTGGCAGCTCTGTGCCTTGGTTGATGACGTCATCTCCAAGGCTCCTAAACGACCACGTGACAGTGCTAACGGGGAATTTTCCTCCCACTCCTGGCAGGCTGCCCAGGAAACTCTTATAAAGTTCAGGTCATGGGAATAATGAGGTTCAGAAGCCATGTGCTACCAAGTCAAAGAATTTCAGGAAGGAGCAAAGCATATACTCCAACACTGGAGAACAAAGATGCAGCTTGTGTCAAGGTTGCCCACACTACTCCAGTGGGCTCCGTGGTTTTGCGGAACGTGGTTGGTACCCTTCAACTGTAACTTTGAAATCTTCCTTTATTTTGAATTTCTTTTTTATACTGACTGGGATCCTGCTTATGCTGAATTTATATGTTCACAGTAGTGGTTGCCCATCTGTGATGCCTGTGAAGGCACTTCGGTTTTTCAAGATCATAGGACAACCTTTGTTCCTAAACGCTTAGTTCCAGTTTCCTATTAAAAAAAAAAAAAATCTAGTAAAATCTGCTGCACTCCAGGGAGGATACTCTATTTGGTCCAGGGAAATATCAATATATGCTTGGTTTTTGAAACTAAGCCCCAAATTTAATGAAATGCTAGCTGAGCTCAGTTTTGGTAAAGACACTATTTTGATATGCTTGCATCATTTTAGATCAATAATTTAAAATTTAAGCTTTAGCCTTAATTCTTACAGATTTGCTAAGTTTGGGTTGAAAAGAAAGTAAACTGGTTCATGGCTCAGTAGGTAATATCTGTGGCTAGTGGATGCATTCATACATAACAGACATGGAGAGAACCTGAGAAATCATTCAATTTAAACTTCAGTTTTTAAAGATGAGGCATCTCAGATTCAGTGAGATTATAGGACTTGTACAGTCAGACTAGGGAAAAGTTTCCTGATCCAAGGTTTCTAATATAGCAGGGATGGTATATATAGCATGCAATTGATGAATTGCATGAGAGATTTACAGTAGATGTGTCTGCATGAAGTGAATATTTAGACACTGGGGCATCAGAAGTCTTGGGAGTGGTGATACCTATATGGGGATTCTTGGAAGAGCAAAACAATTTTAATACACAGATACGGAGCTCAGGTAGTATAAGGTAATAGTATGAGTAAATTCGAGAGACAAGAAAGCATAGAGGCAGAGGGGGAGTGAGGAGTGTTGATAGGCTAGAACATAGGATTTAATGGCAACTAAGATGGGAATGGTCCATTGGGATCAGATCTTGGGGGCCTGCCTTAACATTCAGGGTAAGGAGTAGGGATATTACACAACAGAGAGTGAACAGTATGGGTTGAACAAATCTGGGGATATCTTCAATTAATTCCAGATTTGGTTCAGCCACAAATATGCTCTTCATTACCACTTCCTCTCATTATTGGGGTAATATCTACTTCTCTGGGACATAAAAGGCCAGATGAAGACCAACTACTGTCATTGAAGACCAACTACTGCCTTGCAAGCATGTTAATAACTATGACAATCCAAAAATGATGATAACAGTTATGATTTATTGAATGCTTACTACATGGTTTTCAGCAGAACACACATGTGAGGACTTACCATGAATTAACTCATTTAATCCTCCCAATGAACTCAATTTTACTGGTGAGGAAGTTTTAGTTACTGCACACAGCTTCCTAAATGCTTGCTCAGAGTATTAACCAATGACAACTTTGTTTGAACCCTTCAGAGGTCAAGATGACTGTTTAGGGCTCTGACACCCCTCTGTTCACTTAATTATAATATCGTAAAGTGCAGAGATAAAATATGCCTCATTTTTTGCCCACATAAAGCTCGTAATGAATTGAGAGAAAGGAATCTGGGAATATACAAGTATAAAGTTGCAAAACCCAGTAACACTCTACCTGCTTATACTCAAAAGGTAGACACCTGGGAGGAAACCTTCAGCTTATCGGGCATCAGGCGGGGAAGGCTTTACTTAAGGGATGCTGCACTGGGGGTCCAGCAATGAGAAATCTGTTAAAGAGGGCTGCTGGGGAGAGGCAGGGGGCAGAGGAGGGAATGGCACGCAGGTCAGAGAGTGCCCACACATCACAGTGTGCACAGACATGATGTGTTTGGGAAACGCAACTGGTTCTACAGAAGGGAGCACTGAGGTTCCATAGGAAAGGCGTGAGGTTTGAACTTGAAAAGGGCAGCTCACGAAGGGCCATATGTACTCTGCTGAGGAACTTTTTCCTGTATGTCATGAGGAGGAATTGGAGATTTTATGCAGGAAAACGGATGGTTAGACTTGCAGTTTGAAGACATCCCTTTGGAGGCTGGCCGTGTGGGGGGCGGGTTGATGAGGTTGAGATGGGTGTAGGGGCAATGATGGGGGAAGCATGCATCCAGGCTGGCAGGTAGGGGAGAGGGACGGACTCAAGGTTCTGGGGAAGTAGAATCACAGGGACAGGATTCAACTGGTCTGATATAAAAGATTAGGAAGAGTAGTAACGAGGACTCCCAGATCTCCAATTACAGGGGACCCTTTTGAAGCCATTTCACTTGTAATAATCACAAGATTTTACACTTTAAAAATTGGTTAGTCTTAATATAGTCCATTGATGTTTAATGATGTTATTAATTGTGATGTTTAATTTTATGTGTCAACTTGACTAGGTGACGAAATGCCAAGATATTTGGCTAAGCCTTATTTCTGGTGTGCCTGTGAGCGTGTTTCTGGTTAAGATGAACATTTGAACCGGGGAACTCAGTCGAGCAGTCTGCCCTCCTCAGTGCAGATGGACACCATCCGATCTGTTGAGGGTCCGAATAGAACAGAAGGTGGAGGGTGGAGAACCCTCGCTCTGCCTGAATGTTTGAGCTAACACGTTGGTCTTTTCCTGCCTTCGGACTGAGACTTACACCATCAGCAACCCTGGTTCTCAGACTTTTAGACTCAGACCAACTGCATCACTGTTCTTTCTGGGTCTCCAGCTTGCAGACGGCAGACCGTAGGACTTCTCAGATGCCGTAATTGTGTGAGCCAATTCCTCTTAATAAATCTCTTTATATATATACTATTGGTTCTATTTCTCTGGAGAACCCTGACTAAACTTTAATAAAAGGTAATAAGTGATAATGAAAAAACACTAGAGCTAGTTATAGTAACTTTCAATGACTTGAAAAGATAACTTTCAAGGGATGGGAGGGGCAGTCTCACGTCCTCTGGGGGAATTAGGCTCTAGACCAGCGATGAGTCTTCCAAAGTCAAGTTTATTGCCATTGAGAAGGTGGTCACTGTCAGAGGCCAGCTGTGAGAACCAAAGGGAACAAGGCATAGGCGAAATCACAATTTCTAGATTCCCTCAGAACCGGAGGGCACTGTTCAGAGGTGGTGATACAAATCCATCCCTATGGCTTGTTGGGTCCTTCAAGTTCATCTACATGAAAATACCCATCACCACTCCTGCCAATATCTACAATTATGTGCTCTCGGTGAGTTAGAGCTTCCCCCGTGTACACAGTCTTTATATACCCAGATCACAGCGTGTCATCGGAAGACATGTGAGGAAGATACACAAATATTTTAGGTTCTGCAATGGGGCAGGTTGATAATGACGAAGGGCATCAAGGCTTACATAATGGTTAGCAAAGGGACCAAGCAGGATCCATACACTCAGGCTAGAAGCCCAGAAATTTCCATTCTCAAATAGCCAAAGTAGTTTCTGCATTTCTGCATTTCAAACGGACTCCAAGGACAGAACACAATTACTTGCAGCCTGTACTGAGGGTGCATGGGGTGCCCCTTTAACAAAGATGAGGATTCCAAAAATGAGTCATTTTCTAATCTGAGAAAATGAGGTGTTTATAAAAGAGGCCCACAAGCTTCACAATCTTAGCCTTTTAAAGAATCCAATCCCTTAGCCCCCCCGTCCCTTTTTTTTTTTTTTTTAAACGAAGAGGAAACACATCTAGAGAAAGCTGTGAATTGTCCCAAATCACAGAGTTTTGAAACTGGTTTCTACAACATCACAATGCTTTCTTTTTCCAGAATTCCTTGGGGGGAAAATGTAAGAAAACCTTTTCGTTTCCTGCTTCTTTATGCCAACAGCTGCTCATGACGAACTGAACATAAGGTTTCTACGGCTTTGTCCTGGAGCCAGCTGAAGGAGGGGGGGGCAAAGAGCTGCTTTCCAGCAAGGGAAAGAATCTGCGAGAAATAATTGACTGTCATCTGAAATATTTTCAGATGTCGGTTTTCAAAAGAGAGAGCGAGCTCAGAGAGGAGACTTTTACCTCAGCTTTCGCTGGAGGGTATCATTTACCTCAGATGCTTGTAAATCCCCAATTCTGTTTATTCACCCGTCACAGTGGTTTTTACTTCTTGACCCTCTTCCCCAACAATCCCTGAGGTTGTAGCTCACGCTGTTCATTTCTTTAACTCCCTGATGCATCTTACACATTTCAGCCTCTCGAATGTTCGTCTTCTGACGGAGCAGTGAATGAGATAAAGAAAGGCTGTCAGTCCGGCTGGATCCACGTCTGGCGCCTAAGTATGAGTCTGGGTTTTAATTCTTCCTGCCTGAGAGAGGGCTTCAAGCAAAGCAGCCATGCTGGGATTTCCTTCATTTTTTAAAAGGAACTAAAAAGGCTCTCCCTGGTGGGCCCTAACCTTGCACTACTAATTGAGAACTGTGCTTGAGAAAAGATGCAAAATCAACCCAAGGGCGAGGAGAGTAGGGGTGAAATATGAAGAGATGCTTGGCCGTGATGGATTTTCCCCAATGTCTGCAAAATGGTGAACAATCACAATCACAGGCCACAACACAGAATCAGCTTACACACAGCTCTCAGGCTCCATGAAACAGTAACCAGTGGACGTCAGGGCAGTTTCTAAACTACCTCCGTTTGAGTTAGAGAGTGGGTTCCTATTTATCTGTGATTAGATATTTAGTTCCCATTATCTACGGTTGCTCTGAAATTACTTTGAGAAGGATGGGGAGGAAAGACACACTTAAAAGTCACCCCAACTTGAACTGCCGGACAAAAGGTGCCTCTAGTTCCTCTAAGAAGTTGACATCATTTGATGAAAGGCATACCTCTGGCCCCCAGGGTCATGATTCCGTAAAGACAGTTTTTCAGGAAGAAGAGGAGTCAGCCTCCTGACCCCTGGCTATCACAAGGGGGACCCGTCCCAGGTGGCAGTGTCCTTTACGGGTTCGGGATGGTGCACTGGGAAGGGCCTGCCGATGGCAGGTAAGTGGCCACATACCTGACACATCCAGGTGCTCCAGATTGGGACAGAGGGACACCACATCGAAGACTGCCTCGTTGGAGATATTGTAGCAGCCCGAGACTTCCAGCCGCCGGAGCTCCGGGCAGCACTGGGCAATGGTGTAAAGACCTCGGTCCGTGAGCCGCCTGCAGCCACTGACACTTACGGTTTCCAGCATGAGACAGACGTTGGGTGTGTCCTGACAGAGCCTGCGGGTCAGCACCTTGAGGGCGCGGTCCACGTTGATGGTCTCGCCCGTCAGGCGGATAGTCCTCCAGAGGCGCGGGTCCCAGGCCAGGTTGTACCAGCGGCGGCACACGCGGGCGCAGCGGCACAGCTGGTTGGTGGGCAGGAAGGAGAAGATCTGCACCATGGCGTGGTCCGGGAGCCGTTCGATGCTGGCCTGCTCCTTCTGGGGCCGGGAGGCGAGCCGGATGAGCGGGTGGGTGAGGCGGGTCGGGGGCGGGGAGTGGACCATGGCCACCGTCTCCCCGGTGATGGAGGACGAGGAGGTGGACGAGCCCCTTCCATTCTGAAATCCCGGCAGGTTGGGTGGACATATCAGGGCTGGGCTGGGCGTGCTCAGTGTGCGCATGCTCAGGTCGGAGTCTGGCAAAGGACATAGAGCAAAGGGTTAAGGATGGCCGGAGCGGAGCCCCGGGAAGGAGGCAAGGGAGGTGACACTCATGCCACTGACATCCCTCCTGGGCCGACCCCTGCTGAATCCATCACCGGAAGTGGAAGCACATGCATGTTTCACCCATTCCAGAAAAGGGCTAATCCTCCAAGATTTACACCCGGGGTGGGCAAACTATCTGTAAAAGGCCAGATAAGAAATAGCTGAGGCACTGCAGGCCATATGGGTTCTGTCTCTGCTGCAATTACTCAACCCTGCTGTTTTAGTGCAAAAGCTGCCATAAACAATATGTAAACAAGCAGTCATGGCTATTTTTCCATAAAATTTGTCCTGTAAAAACAGATGAGCTGATTTGGCTCAGCTGACCTTTGATCTATGCTAATGGTGATTATCTAAAGGGCACAAGGGCTATAGTTTGCTGACCTTTGATCTACGTTAATGGTGATTATCTAAAGGGCACAATTTCAAAGTTTCATTATTTCTATACTGGGAAGAAAGCTCATATATTATGAACACAAACTGATTTACCTTTCTGATTATACTTTAGTTAGGCAGATGATCATGCTTCATTTACGAATGAGGGGAATGTGTTTCACAAAAGGGGAAGACTGGCCAGCGGGTATAGAGAACATTTGCTGTCTTTGCCCTCACCTGCCCCCTGGGGTTCAGTCCCCCGTCGTTTGATAACGGTACCCCAAACTCTGCGGTCTGAGTTCTGGAGAGCCCCTGCTTCCTTCCTCCGTTAGACCTGGCACCTCAGATGGTATTTCCTGGCCTTGAATATCTGTGGCAATACTTATTTTTCCTTCTTATTAATCATTCCTCCCTTTGCATTTGAATAATGTGACTCATATTCTGTTCCTCAGAACCAGAAAGATCACTTGATGAAGATGCAAGTGGTTTTTAAGTTTATGAGGGATTGAGAGTTCTTTAGAATACTGCTTTAAGAAGTCTGCTCATTTCATAGCTGCCCCTCTCTCAACCTTGAGAGACATATATACATATATACGGAAGAATTTATTCTCGTGCTATATAAATATATTTATATAGTATATATTTTACATATTTATATGGATAGATTTATTTAGGAAGACATTTATTCTCTTTCTAAATATGTTTATGTATTTCATACAGATGTGTGAATATACATTTATATATATAGAGAGAGAGGGAGAGAGAATGAATTTACCTCCAAAATACACATTTCTTTATCTGTGAAATAAGTGAGTTGATCTAGATAATTTCTAAGTCATTTCCAGCTCTAATTATAGCTCTAAAGACTTAAACAAAAATTCTATCCTTGTGTGCTTTTTCACATTTCGTACCTTCAGAATTTTCAAACACTTGTCTTTTCATAGAACTTCCGGCAATAACATATAACACAAGAACTTCTGACACAGGACATCTCTGCCGTCTACTTGTAGTTTTCTTATTGATATACTTTTTCTACTTCTATGTTTTCTTTTGAATTTACTTCTCTGTAACCTAACACTGAGACTGTCCTACACATGTCCACCACTATTGCTCTTGGAGCATCCTTAAATTATTATCTGTACACCCCTCTCCCCCCGACACACCTATACATACACCTTGTCTGCCTCTTGAAATGCAAACACCTTTTGTGACTGAGTGCAAATGTCACCTCCACTAAGAATACTTCCTTAGTGTCTTTGAGATATAATTAATCCCTTCCCTTTTGAAATTCCCATCCTTTGTTATACAGGCATGTGTGAATTTATCTTTCCCTAATGTGCCTCATTGTATTATTTTTCTCACGTTTGCATTTCTCCCTATATCCCCATATCCTTTGTCATGTATCTTTGCAGTCTTCCTAGGCAGAGTATATTTCTTCCATCCAGTGATGTTGGCTTTGGCCATGTGACTTGCTTTGGCTAGTGAATATTAGGGGATGTGATTTGTCCAAAGCCATTTGTGTGGTTGGGCTTGCCCACCTGCTTCTGTCATCACCATGGGAAGAACATGCTTGGCTGGTCCACTCATCTTAGGATGACGAGAGGCCCATCATCTCATCAGATGAGCAGACAGAACTGGCCCCAACCTGCAGCTCAGGGCCAAGCTCAACCAAGCCCGGTTCGAGTCAATGGATGCCCAGATGAACCACAGACGTGGGAGCTAGAATACTGAGTTTTGGGATGATTTGTACCACAGTATTGCTGTGGCAACAGATGACAGATATGTCTTCTATTACACTAAAAACTCCTTTGAGACAGGATTAAATCCTTTTCTTATTTGTGTCCTGGCAGCCCCTGACGTAGGTTTATGGTACATAGTAGGTGCACATAAATGTCTTGAATTGAAAGGAAATATTTATACGTTTAAAAAGGATTAATATCTAGCTTGGCATGTACTTTTCTATCCCAGGTGGTATACATACTGCATTTTAAGTCATTCATAAGAAAAGAAATATGTACCTCTCTCTTTTGTAATCAGCTACAATAAACAGTAAATCTTTAAGGAAAACCTTAAGTGTACACCAATTAGGGATTTCAGAACTGCCATCCAAGCTACCATGGTACTAACCATCATTACATAAACTCCAAGAATTGCCTCTGAAGTTACCATTTTTCTTAGGCAGTTGAACAACTTCTTTTGGACCAGGAAGGAGGGGCAATCTTAGGCTTTCAGCTCTGACATTTTAGCAGCTGTGAGGGCTCTGAAATCTCTCTCCTGCCTGCCTACATTCTGTTCGTCTTAAGAGAGAAGACACTTAATTGTTCTGTGGAGACCTGCACGGCTTGATTTAGGCCCCCGAGGAGTGAACTATACTTACGATGGAGGTGGAGGTGGATTCCTAAAACCTGCATCTATAACGGGTTCACTTTTCGTCGCTCTTTCATCCTCCCAGCGCTGGATTATAGGAATGCATCCAGATTGCCTAGCACGGCCGTGCATTTAGTAATGTTTTTAGTTCCTTCCTTTCTTTTCTTTGCCAATAATCATGCCCTGGTATTAAGGGAATTCACACTTAGAAAAAGATGGCAGTCTGGCACCTCCGTGGGGAACATTCTGCCCTGGGAGACTCAGGGGGGCACAGTAATGGCTCTCCTCTCTAGCGCTTGGCAACAGGATTCTCATCAGTAATTCATGACGGCTCTGGACTGCTCCCCAAGGTGGGAGGAGAGTAGGGGAGTCTGGGAGATTTCGGCCAGAAAACCTGGATGTGTCTTTTTCCAGAGCGTACACCAGGTTTCTCTGAGTTTTTCCTATTTATTCTACAGTAGGTAAAAAACCCTCTGAGAATTTTTGAAAGGATACAGTTTGTCATAATTGAATAAATAGCACCCGATAATTATAAAAATAATGAAGAATGATGAGTAATGCTATGGTCTGAATGTTTCTAGCCCTCTCAAAATCATGTTGAGTGAATCTTAACCCCCAAGTTGATGGTACTAGGGGTGGGGCCTTTGGGAGGTGATTAGGTCACGAGAGGAGAACCCTCATGAATGGGATGAGTGCCTTTATAAAAGAGACCTCACAGAGCTCGCTCTCACTTCTGCCGCGTGAGGTGACAGTGAGAAGGCAGACATCTACGAGGAAGTGGGCCTCCACCAAACACCGAATCTGCCAGCACCTTGATCTTGGACTTGCAGCCTCCAGAACCGTGAGAAATACATTTTTGTTGTTTATAAGCCACCGAGTGCCTTTTTGCAATAGTAGCCTGAACAGACTAAGACAAATAACACCTGGAGCTATTTATATCTAGATGTTGTCACAAAGTATCTTTTCTTGATATTTTACATCAAGAAACATATATATTTGGGGAAATAGAAATATACAAATATATTTTTTTCGCAGAATACATGCACACATAAACACATAAGCACAAATTTTTAATTTGGAAATAAATGCTATTATGGAAAAAATATGCATAGCTTGCCACATAGTTTCTTTTACCCTTTGATACTTGGAGCCATTTATTGCCACAAGGTATGATTTATATAAACAGGAAGTACTTTTTCCGTATAGAACGATCAAGAGTCCTAGAGTATAAATGTCTATGTGCCAGGAAAAGATTGTATGGCTTCAGATTCAAAACAAGGACCATTTCCGCTACCAAGTCACGCATTCCATGTGCCCATTGCACTGCGGAAGGACCTAATGCTCTCTTTGTACATAGTTTTTTCTCCTATGTCCTTTTCAGAGGACTGGCATCTAAATGGACATTGGCAACAGCTGCTAATTTTTCTGACAGAGCTTAGAAACAAGGATGCTGATGCCCTGATACCTGGACACACACTCAGACAGGAAAGGATCAAAGACAAATATTAAGACGAGAGAGTTAGAAGAAGCCTGGAACCCTCCTCGTGGCCTTGTGACATTGCAAGACAAACAGAAGCAGAAAGAAAGATGACTTTATATGAACTTAGAATATGACTTTAGAATATTTTGTAGGAGTGAACATATTTTCATATCTGAATACCTATTCCAAGTGAATTTCTACCTATCTGATGTCTTGAGGGCAAACTCAACCTGTTCATCTCAGCAGTAGGGTGATACCCATTGGGAGATAACACAGTGTAACAATCACTGCGAGGATATTATCGCTACTTTTACTACATTGTACACTTTTGTATACATTTATATAAAAATTAGCCATTATACTACATCTTTCTTTACTGTCCCCCCTAGGCAAATGGTGAGATGCATGGATAATATATGGAAGAACTACCCTGCCAGGCATTATTTTGAGCAGGGAAAATAGCACTGGCAGAAAGTACCAAGTGAAATATACACCTCCAAAAGCTTCTATCAAGAATCAAATCTACTGATGCTTGCATTAAGTGTCCTTAAATTCTGAGAAGTCCTTTTGATAACTGGAATTGGCATCACGAAATGGCACAGAATAGCTTGTTTAAAAGCCCTTCTTCCCTGCTGCTTCTATGGCATCCACATGGCCATGAGGCGCAGATACCACCCACAGCGTTCTTGGCAAGAATCACTGGAAGGGGGGTATGCAAAAGCCGCTTGGATCACTTCTTTGAAGATCAAATGTCCCCTGAAATATCAGGACAAGGAATGCCCAAACTCTTAGGAGACAAATACATCTTCATCACATATGAAAAATTTCCAGAATGTAAAAGGTAGGTGGCTTTTTAAATTTACCAAGACTGCTGTCTACTCTGCAGACAATCTATGAGCAAACCTTTTTTCAAAAATAAATACATGAATTGATAACGGAATCAGTTAAAGGTAGACTCAGTGAATTACTTCGTTGTAGGATGGATCAGTGAATGGAGGGATGGACAAACAGACAAAGCTATAAAAGGAAAAATGATAAAATCTGCAAAAAAGGACATGTTTGGTTAATTTCACATATAAAAATGGAATTGGAAAAGAGGTTGTCAGTTATGAATATGTAAGACTCTAAGAAAGATAGAGATGAACACATGTAAATGTCATGAAAGCAGAATGGGAGAATTTAAGGAGAAACAAACAATTTTTTGCAATAGGACATGTATTTTGTGGCATATCTGTGTCTCCTAATGGTATCAGGAAGCTGGATATATCCTCCAAACCGAAACAGAACATAAAAACACACACCACTGATGTCTTCAGGAAAATATACAGAATAAACTGCAAGGAATATATACATAGGGATAGACACTGGGTATGAAAATTCAGTAGGTTGGGATGCTGCAGATTCTTGGATTACAGATTTATAGGCAGAAAAGAAAGTGACGATTCATTTATTCACTGGATCATTTAACACACATGGTTACTGTTGCCTGAGTGCCCAGTGTGGTCTGGAAGGGAGGAGTTTTTGCACTTGAGTAGATTATAAAGCAAATGTTCCCAACCCACCTCCTTTCTGCACTGCAGCCCCATTCAAGTACGTCCACAGCAAAGACTCTGCCCTTTCCAATTGCTTCTAGCCTTTAGGGAGAGAGAAAAAAAGACTCTATGTTGAGAATGTGCCTGAATCACACAAAATCCAGGATGGAAAAGGATAGAAAAGTATGTCTAAGTCTGAAAAAATAGTCAGTTTTCAGGCGTCTAAGGTAAGGACAGTGAATATAAAATCTCCTAGAAGTGGAAAACATTTGAATTAAAGAATATTTTTTGGTAAACTTTTGGATTTTCTCAAAATGAGGCTAATTTTCATTTCATACAATGGAGATCCTAAATCAAATGAATAGAATTATACTTTTTTATACTGATATTTTCATCTGTTGTCTAAAATAAGAGACAGTGGATACTTTAAAGTTTAAGAACTTGTGGCTCCATTAATAATTTCAAACATTTCCAAGTACGTGATTTATGTGCAAACGATGTGTTTTATGTTGTTAAATTAAATATGTAAAGAATACGAAAAAGTATAGCTGTCTTTTTCTGGAGGGAAAACCCTATGAACTTTTATTCTCATGGTTTCAAAAGTCCTAGAAATTTTACCTCTTCAGTAATTATAGTACAGTATCAAAAATATTCAAGGCATCTCATGCATACATGCTTATTAGACACATTTTCTTCTAACTAGATAGCTGCCTGTTTTGTACAAGTTTTTATTTTCAAACCACTGCTGTTTACACTCTAGGAAGTCATATTTACATTACATTGGCCTTTCAATGTCAAAATTTACAAAGCTACTCTGCATTTTCCCCCTCTGATTACCAAAACTTTTGTGCAAGATGCTTTCCATTGTAAGCTGCCTTTCTACTCAAGAACTCTTGCCATAAAAAGCAAAGTTTCTTTTCTTAGCTTAAACTCAAGCTTAAAAAAATAGATCCATAAAACCTAGCTAGTGAAAAAAAAATACAGTCTAAGAGATCTTTCTCTTCTTGTTTTATTTCAAAATATTTTCTTTTAATGTGGTTCACATCAAAGACACACCCTAGAACCTATTTGAGGTATTGGTTGCTATAAAGTGGAAATTTATACAGACAAGGTCAATCCTGCATTTTACGTGGAAGGAGTTACCTTTAGGACTCAAGGGTTCTTGTTGGGAATGTCCTTCAGAAGGTGGCACCCCCCAGGATCAGATTATGGCTAAGACTTCTGCCCAAGAACAAAAACCCTGCTTTGTCAGTCACCTGGATCAGTCCTATAAAGGTAGAGGTATGGTGATTTGGTCCCTGAAATCTTGACGAGGGCGTGAGGGTCCTCTCATATCAGGGGATATAGTCTAGTCCAACGCCTGGCTCTATTTTTATGCCTAACACCAATTCCACAATTTATCCAGTTTTTGACTCTAAACTGATTTGAGTGTGGAGTCTATTTTGTCCTTTAGTTCCTCTAAAAGAGAGAGAACAGTCACACTGCTAAGGAAGCTTTTAACCCATGTTGCCCTAAAAGCCATAAATATAATCAATGAAATGTACAGAATGGCACCTTGGGAATCTATAGTGCAGATTGATTTCGCCTGCAACGCTGAGTATCTAGAAAGGATCTTTTAGACAATTTATTCCCGAGGAAATATCAAGTGGCCTCAGAAACTATGTAAGAGTCCTGGATTATAATTCACAGCCTCCTTATGGCTTTATTTTTTGTTGAAATGATGACTTCTTAGTATTTTTTAAAAAATCTGTAAAATGGCAAAGGGAGATGACCTTATACTATTTATTCTTTAATGGAAAGTAGGATGTTTTATCCCTGAGTACCACTGCTATTAGATGTAACCCTTTTCAAAAGGTGAGGAGATATTCTCCTTTTGGTAGAGCATATTTTTAGAACCTTTTTAACCATTTGTTAATCTTCCTAATAAAAAGAAAGGTTCAAATTCAAAGTCTTTGACAGGCAGCAGTATTAAGCTAGCATTTAATAACATTTTAATGTTTTTAAAAAATTATTCTTTATAATTTATTCTTATTTAAAAAATCATTTAATTATGACTAACGATACTGGTCTTTCAAGTAAGGTTATGAATATTTGGGTTTTAAATAACTTAAGTTTACTTTTAAAAATATTAAGTGATAGTATTTAATAGTACAGGTGTGAGGAGATATGGCAAAAATCATGATGGCATTTGTAAATGTCTCAAGTTTAGGAAACACTGTTAAGGTGAAAAGAACATTGAAGACAGATGAACTTGGATTCTTGCCTCTGCTTTACTATGTGCAACTTGCATCATGTGAGACAAGTTGCTGAAACTCCAGGGGCCACCAACCTCCTCTTTTGTGAACTGGAAATAATTCCACCCACTTTACAGAGTAGTTAGGTAGAGTCCATGAAAGGTTAAGATATTGCTATTTGTAGAAGTGTTTGACAAAAATTATAAATCTCTACTGAGGACCTCATGGGAAAGAATTTCTGGGCCCTCCTGCTATGGGGCTGAGTTTTTAGGGCCATACTCTTCTGGATTTCCAGTGAGCAAGTCTCTTGGCCATCTTCTCCTGCCCCACTAGACTTCATGTATAGTCCCATCTTCATAAATTTCTTATTGTTGCTGCCACAAACCTTTGAAATGTCTTTCACGTCAATGGAGGGTGATAGGGGGAGAATAAAGATGAATAGACTATAGATAAAATCCATGGTTAGAGCACAATGTACTTTTGGTGAACAAAATATGACCACTGCATTTACTGGCAAAAGAATATTGTAATGGTGAAAGTCTTTTCTCATAGTTTATTATAAATTTTTTTTTTTATGTCACGGTGGACTGCTCTCTCCTTGAAATTTCTCCCCTGGTTTTGCAGCACCTTTCTCTCTTCTGCTTTTCCTTTCTCCTTCTCAGGAGCTGTTTTCTCACCCTCTTCCGTGGTGCACCACTTATACACCAGTGTTTCCACAGAGTTTCATCCTTAATTCTTCTGTTAGCACCTGCCCCCCTCCTCACCGTGGGCTCATGCACTCACACGGCTTCAGCAATTGCCTCTAAGCTAATGACTCCTGAAACTCAAGTTCCAGTCTAGACAATGCTCTTTCTGCGTCCCTCTCCCAAACATTAAACGCATATAGCCAAATACCTGCTAGACCAGTACTGCCTACTATGGTAGCCATAGCCATCTAAGGCTACTAGAAATTCAATTTATTAAAATTAACCTAAAAATTCAGCTCCTTGTGTGCACATTTCAGGACTCACTAGCCACATATAGCCAGTGGCTATTGTACCAGACAGCACCGATATAGTACAATTCCATCACTGTAGAGAGTTCTACTGGACAATGCTATCTATACTAACTCTTTGCCACAAGTGTATCTCCAATACAATATGTACAAGACTGAATGCATCAATATCCTTTGGGAAACAACCTTTTCCTGTTACTTTCTGTATTGGTGTTAAGGTATCACTGCTGGTCAAGTTTGCCTCCTAAGCTGGAAATCTGGGAATCACCTTGAATCCTACCTATATCTAATAAGTTGTCAAGTCCCTCACTTTGATTAGTTTATGGAGCTAATATTCCCCTCCCTTTCTCTGTCTCCACTGCTACCTCCTCAGTTCAAGTCTTCAGCATCTCTGTCTTCTCTCAACAACTCCTTGACTGATAGTCCTTACTCTGGTCTTCGTTCCAATTCTCCAGCACTCTAATATAGCCCTGGCACTGCATTTACAGTCAATTTTCTAAAATATGGTCCAAGTCCCCTGCAACAAAACCTTGAATGGCTCGTACCTTTTGTTGGGGTTTGAACTGGGTCCCCTACAAAGTTATGTTGAAGTCCTAACCCCTGGTACCTGTGAATGTGGCCTTATTTGGAAATAAAGTTCTTTGAAGATGTAATCAAGTTAAGATGCAGTCATACTCAATTAGGGTGATTCCTAATCTGATATAACTGGTGTCCTTACAAGAAAAGAAAACAGAGGCACAGGGAGAGAAAACACAGAAACAGACACAGAGGTAAGATGGTAGTATAAAGATCAAGGCAGAAACTGGAGTTATGCTGCCATAAACCAAGGAACATCTGGGGCCACCAGGAGCTGAAAGAGGTAAGAAAGGATCCTTCTCCGTGTCCCTGCCAGCACCTTGATTTTGGACTTCTAGCCTCCAGAACTGTGAAACAACAAATTCTGTTAAGTTACCTGGTTCGTGTACTTTGTAACGGTAGCCCCGAAAACCAGTACAGTTCTTCCCATACTTTTTAACTGAATGATTATTATGTGCCAGACATTGTGTTAGGCACTACCTAGGTAACAAAGTCTAATCTTGTTTAGAGTGTGTAGGAGACCCTTCCCCCAAGTTCACATCTGAGAGCACGTGCTCATGTTGCTCTCCTGGCCTAGAAGTTCTTTTCCCCCAGACTAACTAACTGGTTGATTCCCAGTCATTGCTCAAATTCCCATAGGATGTCAGCTTCTCTGTCAAGCCTTTCCAGATCCACCCAGGCTGAATTATTTAACTACTTTTACTGTTTCACAGAATTGTATCTGTACCATGGCCCTTTTCACACAGTGTCTCCACCCACCAGACTGCAAGCACCTTGAGTCCAGGAGCTGTTCTCCTGCATCTCTAAGTCAATCAGGAGTCGCAGCTGGATTCAGCCACCAAGAAACTGTCTACCTAATGAGCAAAAGGGAACGTTCTTTGCTTGGCCCTACAACAAACCCCTTTCAGTTTTCTTTTGTTTGGAGTTGGAAATATTTATAGGAACTGCAGATCTTCTTCCCATTATGAAGGAATTACGTCCCCATAAACCCATCATAAGTTGAAAATATCTTAAGTTGAAAGTGCATTTAATACACCTACCCTACCGAGCATCATAACTAGCCAAGCCTACCTTAAACATGCTCAGAACACTTACATGAGAATACAGTTGGGCAACATCATCTAACACAAAGCCTATTTTATAATAAAGTGTTGACTATCTCATGTAATGTATAGAATACTGTACTGACAGTGAAAAAGAGAATAGTGGTCTGGGTAGTGTTTAACCTCATGATCATGTGGTTGACTGGCAGCTGGCTCATTGCCGCTAGCCAGCATCATGAGAGAGCGTGGCACCGCATCATGCCAGGCTGGGAAAAATCAAAATTCAAAATTTGCATATCGCTTTTACACCATTGTAATGCTGGAAAATCTTAAGTCGGGGACCACCTGGTATTTGGAGCAACTAGATGGTTCAGACTGAACGAGTTGGAACATCTCTGTGCTTCATCGACATCTCATTTTTAGGTCTTTTTTCTTTGGCCCTCCACTTAACTTAGGCTGAGGTAGTAGTTTAAAAATATTAGTTGGACTTCCCTGGTGGCGCATTGGTTAAGAATCTGCCTGGCAATGCAGGGGACACGGGTTTGAGCCCTGGTCTGGGAAGATCCCACATGCCGCGGAGCAACTAAGCCTGCAAGCCACAACTACTGAGCCTGTGCTCTAGAGCCCGCGAGCCACAACTACTGAAGCCTGCATGCCTAGAGCCCGTGCTCCGCAACAAGAGAAGCCACCGCAATGAGAAGCCCGTGCACTGCAACAAAGAGTAGCCCCTGCTCGCCGCAACTAAAGAAAGCCCACACGCAGCAATGAAGACCCAATGCAGCCAAAAATAAATAAATAAATAAATAAATAAAATATTCGTCTACTCAGAAGATATTTAAAAAGACACATGCACACACAAAAACAATCTGTTGCAGCTCACATCACCTGAAGTATCTGAGAGCCAAATTCTTAGTGCTTTGTTCACGGTACCTGCTGTTGTAGATGAGTCACATCACTGCTCACTTCTAACAACAATGAAACATGAAAACTCACAATAAATGAAAAAAAGAATAACATTTCTACATTGGCCCACAATTTTAAAATGTACTCTGTTTAACTTTAGTTACCTAAGATGGAACAGGAACTTTTGTATGTGTCTGTGTTTTGTTTTTCCCCAAAACTGATTCACCCATCAATTGTAATAATCGGAATTGGCTTTTCCTTGACAGTGTGGGAGAGACTGGAATATTTATTTGCTGTTTTCCAGAGAGCTCATGGATAGCTTTGCAAAGCTTGGGAAATGAGCCAGTTTTGTCTTGACAAGACAAGAAAACACATAGATTGCCATGAAAAGGCTTGCAATCCATAATTTTCCACTTCAAGTTGTACTTTATATGGCTGCCTTAATTGCTTTCTACCTTCAATTGTCAGATAATGCTTTTGCCTTATTTCTCCATGAATAGTTACAAAATTCCAATGTTTGCATCTTTCAAAGTACAATAGATGGTATAGTATTGAATTTAGATTTTGGTAAAGAGAAACATAAATTTTCAGTTCATAGCAGAAAACAGGCCCTACAGGGAGCAATAGTCTAGCTCACACATTCAACTCTCGAGTGAGAAAAAAGAGAAATCACCAGTAAACTTATGAACACGTAAAATATCAATAATTAATTAGAATTGTTTCCAAAGCAAAGCAAATTCCTGAATTTCCTTAACCATTTGAAAACATGATCCACCATTGTTTAAATTCTTTACAATTTCTTTTAATATAAAAAATGTATAAAGCATTTATTATATATAAGACCCTGTTCTAAGTACTATATAAATATTGACTCATAAATACAATTTTCCTATTATCATTTTTTTAGTGCTTGGGAAAACCAATGACCCAATGATATAGAGAAATATTTTATTCTCTCCATATTATCAAATAGAGAAGGGACCAATAAAGGAACTTCGTACATTTAAATATTGTTTTATTTACCTACTGAGGGTCTCTTCGCAGCCTGGTGGGTGGATGGATACCTTAAGTTGACCTAGGATACGTTTGCATGGCGAGTTCCTGCTTTAGTCCAAGTTCATAATCTCTCCTTGAAAAAGTGGGCATAGAGGGAACCTACCTCAAGATAATAAACTCATATGTGACAAACCCACAGCCAACATCATTCTCAATGGTGAAAAACTGGAAGCATTTCTTCTAAGATCAGGAAAAAGACAAGGGTGCCCAGTCTCACCACTATTATTCACTATTATTCACTATTATTATTATAGTTTTGGAAGTTTTAGCCATGGCAATCAGAGAAGAGAAGGAAATAAAAGGAATACCAATTGGAAAAGAAGAAGTAAAACTGTCACTGTTTGAAGATGACATGATACTATAAAGAGAAAATCCTAAAGATTCCACCAGAAAACTACTAGAGCAAATCAGTGAATTTGGTAGTTGCACGATACAAAATTAATGCACAGAAATCTCTTGCACTCCTATACATTAACAACAAAAAATCAGAAAGAGAAACTAAGAAAACACTCCCATTTACCACTGCAATAAAAGAAAAAAATACCTAGGAATAAACCTACCTAAGGAGGCAAAATACCTAAATGCAGAAAACTATAAGACACTGATGAAAGAAATCAAAGACAATACAAACAGATGGAAAGATATACCATGTTCTTGGATTGGAAGAATCAGCATTGTGAAAATGACTATACTACCCAAAGCAATTTACAGATTCAGTGCAATCCCTATCAAATTACCAATGGCATTTTTCACAGAACTAGAACAAATGGGACCTAATGAAACTTAAAAGCTTCTGCACAGCAAAGGAAACCATAAATAAGATGAAAAGACAACCCTCAGAATGGGAGAAAATATTTTCAAACGAAGCAACTGACAAAGGATTCATCTCCAAAATTTACAAGCAGCTCATGCAGCTCAATATCAAAAAATACAAACAACCCAATCCAAAAATGGGCAGAATGGGACTTCCCTGGTGGTGCAGTGGTTAAGAATCTGCCTGACAATGTAGGGGACATGGGTTGGAGCCCTGCTCTGGGAAGATCCCACATGCTGCAGAGCAACTAAGCCCGTGTGCCATGACTACTGAGCCTGTGCTCTAGAGCCCACAAGCCACAACTACTGAAGCCCGCGCGCCTAGAGCCCGTGCCGGCAATAAAGAGAAGCCACCGCAATGAGGAGCCCGTGCACCGTCACGAAGAGTAGCCCCCACTCGCCGCAACTAGAGAAAGCCCGCGCGCAGCAACGAAGACCCAACGCAGCCATAAATAAATAATAAATGAATTAATTAAAAAAAAAATGGGTGGAAGACCTAAATAGACATTTCTCTAAAGTAGACATCCAGATTGCCAACAAACACATGAAAAGATGCTCAACATCACTAATCATTAGAGAAATGCAAACCAAAACCACAATGAGGTATCACCTCACACCGGTCAGAATGGCCATCATTGAAAAATCTACAAACAATAAATGCTGGAGAGGGTATGGAGAAAAGGGAACCCTCTTGCACTGTTGGTGGGAATGTAAATTGATACAGCCACTATGGAGACTAGTATGGAGGTCCCTTAAAAAACTAAAAATAGAACTACCATACGACCCAGCAATCTCACTACTGGGCATATACCCTGAGAAACCATAATTCAAAAAGATACATGTACCACAACGTTCACTGCAGCACTATTTACAATAGCCAGGACTTATTTGGAAGCAACCTAAATGTCCGTTGACAGATGAATGGATAAATAAGATGTAGCACATATATATGATGGAATATTACTCAGCCATAAAAGGAACGAAACTGAGTTATTTGTAATGAGGTGCATGGACCTAGAGTCTGTCGTACAGAGTGAAGTAAGTCAGAAAGATAAAAACAAATACTGGATGCTAACGCACATATATGGAATCTAAAAAAACTGTACTGATGAACCTAGTGGCAGGGTAGGAATAAAGGTGCAGACGTAGAGAACAGACTTGTGGACACAGTGGGGTAAGGGGAAGCTGGGACGAAGTGAGAGAGTAGCATTGACATATATACACTAGCAAATGTAAAATGGATGGCTAGTGGGAAGCAGCCGCATAGCACAGGGAGATCAGCTCGATGCTTTGTGATGATCTAGAGAGGCGGGATAGGGAGGGTGGGAGGGAGGCTCAAGAGGGAGGGGATATGGGGATATATGTATATATGTAGCTGATTCACTTTGTTATACAGCAGCAACTAACACAACATTGTAAAGCAATTATACTCCAATAAAGATATATAAAAAAAATAATCTCTGCTTGAGAGACTCCAGGGCCACCCTACAGGGTAGGGTTATTTCAAGGAATAGACCCAATACTCAGTAGCACAAAGACTGGCTTTTCAATGGGCCCCTGGATTTTGGGAGCAGTACTTTACATGGCTGGCTCACATGGGCCCAATTCTGGACTACATTATTAATTCATACTTGTTTTAGGAAGTCCTCATTTTAAAGGGAAATGAATAACAACCTTAAGGAAATTCGGCTGCAGCGTAGAATTCAAGCAAACTGAAATACTTCTGGGAAATCCTTCCACACCAACTGCATATTTTTCTGTAGAATTAGGACCTTTTATCAACTTTCCAATTCACCCATATCCCAACCAGTCCATAATTTCTGGGTCATTTTTCTCTTTACAAAGATACCTAGAAGTGTATACTTATTGAGTATACCTCTTAGCAGCATTTGGATGAAGATTGAAAAAATAAATCTAAACGTAAGTTCCTAATTATAACATGCGGTTCAGCATAATCAGTGCTGAAAGCTCCCGCTTAATCCTGAGATCATTAAAACAAAAATGCTTGGGGTCAGGGTTGGGAACCAGGAGGGGAGGATGTATACATTTGATACGTCGGAGATGATCTCTATTGAAAATAGCTTTTCTGGACAACGTGTTCCTTTATTTCTCTTTTAATCAAAATTCAAGACTTAGTCATAGCAAACAAAATGGTAGATTCTGGTTCATCATTTATAACATATGGATATTTCGTATTCTAGGATGTTTCATATTTAGTAGGTTACAGTTCTAGTTTCCCCAGGAGGCCATGGTTTGACCTTGGAACATGGGTCAGGGTGTGGGTGGTGGCCCATGAGTAGACTGGCAGGTAACTCGGGATTTACCCCCTCCATCCTGCTCTCTGCATTTTTCCCTTTGCCTTCCCTAACCCAAGATATCCAGATGGTTCTCATGGGTGGACCAGTCTGCTTACTTTCATTACTTTAGATCTGAACTTAAAATACTTTATTTTTTACCAGCGAATGGTAACACTTCGACATTTGCCAGGCTGGTGGCTTGGGTTTTCCTCAAGATTTGTTGTTGTTACACTTATTCATTTGGTTTTAAAATCTCTCTCTATTAAATTAATAGGAGCAAAGATTACTTCCAAAGATGATAAAAACATTTTCAGATGTATGCTTCAGAGGTTGAGCAGATGGAAGCCTTGAGGTAGGAATTGTTTCGGCTCATTCAAGGTGAACAACCTTAAAAAAATTCCTCATTCTGGGTCAGATGATGTGCTGGTTGGCCTCTAAGCATTAAGTTAGTACTTTTTGGTTAAGGAGAAGATCAAATCTCTTAAAACAGTTCAAAACCAGAAAATAAGTTGAAAATGGCACCTTAATTTTAGATTTTAAGAAATTTCAATGTTTTATTGTTTTAGAGTTAATTTCAGGTTATTCTGAATAACAAAAAAATTCATGGTTGATAGCTGAAAGATTGGCTTCATGGATCAAGGAAATAAAAAGATGATTTTTGCATTTTGCAAAATGGTCCATTTAGCTTTTTCAGCCATGTCATGAGCCTTATGAAACAACACAGTTAAATATTCAGTGACTGACTATTATGATACTTAATTACATCACAGAATAGCACAAGCCACAAAGAAATGGTCAGGTATTTGCATTTTTAATAATCATCTTTGGCCAGTAATGTAATGTAAAGGACACACTTTTCTTCATTATAAAAAATAACCCACATAAATACAGTCAGTTATGAAATAGAGATTTCATTTTCTTAGGGAAAAATTTAGGACCAAGATTAATGTGCAAGATATCAAATGTGTGGTTTGTTATTAATATAACTCTTTCGTCCTGGAACTAATTTTGAGCTTTGAACAGAGCTGTCCTTTATCCCTGGAAATAGTTTTTCTTCTTATGATTTGAATTCTGTAACGATCAAAATAAAATTAGAAGCAACCCATCACAACCGTAATCTATCTAATACTTAATCATTCCAAAGAACCTCTGTTTTTGCCACAAAAGCCACAAAGCGTTTATAATTTACCCCTCTTTAGAGTTTGGCATTGTTACCTACTCAAAATAGGGAACAAAGAGCATTGTGTACTCACATCAGGGTTATGAGTTTTGTATGTTTTCGTTGTAAATAAGTACACAAAATGTCAGAAAGGGTCTGTTGCAATTTACATTTGACTAAACAGATAACCTAGTACGAACAAATCTGGCTCAAAACTTAGAAGCCTATCAAAATACAAGAATACATCTTTAAATTAGAGTAGCCAAGAAAAATAATGCTTGAAGTAGTCCTATGACTTCAGTGATAAAAATTATAAACACAATAGAAAGCTGTACCTATGAAGGTTCAGAGATAATAACATATTGTACCTTGAAATGTAGCAACTACCATAGGATGTTCTAAGGGTGCTGTATTTCACAATGTCAACCTTAAGCTTAGGTCCCTAAAATAACCATTATTTCTCCAATTCTTCCTTTCTCTTTCCAGGGGCTATAAAAATGTAGTTTCCAAAAGTTACATAAAGAGAAAGTCACTGGGCTTCCCTGGTGGCGCAGTGGTTAAGAATCCACCTGCCAATGCAGGGGACACAGGTTCGAGCCCTGTTCAGGGAAGATCCCACATGCTGCGGAGCAACTAAGCCCGTGCGCTACAACTACTGAGCTTGCGCTCTAGAGCCCGTGAGCCACAACTACTGAGCCCGCGTGCCACAACTACTGAAGCCCGCGTGCCTAGAGCCCATGCTCCGCAACAGAAGAAGCCACTGCAATGAGAAGCCTGCACATCGCAATGAAGAGTAGCCCCTGCTCGCCGCAACTAGAGAAAGCCCGCACGCAGCAACAAAGACCCAACTCAGCCAAAAATAAATAAATAAATAAATTTATTTAAAAAAAAAAAGAGAAAGTCATTGTCCAAGGTTTCGATCCCTAGATTGTGAAAGCGTGGAAGACAATACAAGTATTGATATATATTCTATTGCCCCATGTTCTGGACTTCTTTGAAATGAATTAGTGGCACTCTGACCTCTAATCTGTTTTGAAAATTTTGAGTTGCATGAGAAACAGAAAAAAACAAAACAAAACATTAAGGCAGTTGCTACATTGCAAAGTTGTATAATCTCCTTTAAAGGAGATTCCACAAAAATATCTCTTCATGGTTCTATCTTTCAAAATTGAGAACTAAAACAATGTTTAAAAAAAAAGTCAAATGTCTGAATAAATTCTGGGTTTTCCTACTTCCTCCTTATTTTTGCACAAAGAAAGGAAAAATTGTTGCTGGTCAGAAAGAGTTTGTTTTCATGTGCATGCAGAGACCAGAGGCCATAAAAAGATAAAGCTATGGCAACTAAGAAGGTGTTGATCTTTCTGGAGAGAAGTGTGCCAGAATACCAAAGGGTGAGGAGAGCCTTCATCAGATTTCGTGATGTTTACATCTAAACCCCCTCCTCCCAACTCCTGTATTTAATAGTCTGCACCCAGTGGGCACAATACTGGAAAGGGTATGGTAAGGGATGGGAATTGACCTCTAGATAGGCACCATTTGTCAGATCTTTCAACTAAAGAACTGAGAGTCAGATCTTTTAAAAACTTTTCCTTTCCTAGATGGGTCCCATTTTCCACTCTTTTATTCCTGAAATGTTGCACATGGAGTTTAATATATCCTTTGAAATGGACTTTCCTCCTCAGTGTACTCATTTGGCTTGCCTGGGCTTCAACCTGCTGAATTTTCTGCAAGTAGCCCAGAGGTCATCAGCATTGTGACTGCTGTCTTCCTCTCCCAGCCCTTTTGTGGAAATGCCCTTGACCTAGACATTTGGCAGGCAAGTTACCAGTCAGTCCTTCAGGGCTTGCTCTGATCTGCTTGCCTAGACCTACCACTTGAAAACTTCACCATCAATATCATCGCACTTCTGTTGAGAGGCTACACCGTGCTCACCAGAGATCAAAGAGGCAAGAACTGAACTGGCCTGGAAGGACTGACAGTGACAACATGGTGTTGGATTTCTGAGGACAGCTCTGTGACTTCTCTCAGTCTAGGGGACTTGGTGAAAGAATTGTACTGAGCCGCTGCCTCTTGAGCTGTACAAGCCAACTGGAGACCTATGTGGGACCCCACAAAGAAAGCTAGCAAGTTCTCTCCTAAAGAGTAAGCCCTCCACTCAATCATGGGCAAACTGTGAATACCAGCATCACTACTTAAGCCAAAGTACATCTCATGTGGGGAACTGACCAGCTTCCTCAAGTCATCTGGACACGTTTTTCTTTTAATCAAAGCATCGAATTCTTCCTTGTATATTGTTCAGTTGTCTTCAATCAACATAATGGCCGCAAAGAGCGAAAATGTGCTGGCTCAAAACATTCAACCATTTAGATAATCATAATTGTGTAAACAGAGATGCAAAGTTGGGCACTTTGTGACATGAGGATGTTAAGAGCTCCAGGACTTCGCATATTGGGGCATCTGTGCCTTCTAAGGAAAACAAACTGATAACGCCACAACTTTAAACATTCTGTCCCATCTTAAATATTAAACATATGCTGTAAGGGGAAAAAAAGCACAGCCATGTGAAAGCAAGACAACCAATATAAAACTGTCACTGCGTCCTCTACGGTCACAGAGAGAAGGCCAGGAGTGACAAGATGCGAGGCAGCTGCATGTACGTTCCCCATTTGGAAGACTGGACAGGAAAAGAGAAGCAGGGTTACTGGGAGTGGAAGGCTTTTGGGTCCTAATGAAGTGCAGGTTTCTGGTCATCCTATAATCACATTCCCTTTGACAGTCTGCACAAAGCAAGTTAACTGTTGAAGAATGCAGTTAAATTCCCTTCACACTTGTGTTCCAAAATGAACGATATTAACCTGAAAAAATAAACCTGTACAATATAGAGCAAGACATGGCCATCACACCTGCCTAAAAGTCGTTAAGAATGCAAAGCCAATCATTCATGTTCATGGCTGAGTATTTAGTACATTGTGCTGAGAGTATGATTAAAACATCCTTCTAGAGATGGGAGACTTATCTAGGCCTTGGTTGTACTCAAAAGGGTAATGCACTATGTGAAATTGAGTGATATAACCTAACTCTGGCTTTATCAGGTTCTTGTTTGCGCTAATGTTCTGTGGTTTTCTCAGGACAAATCTTGTGCGGAAATCAATTATGACTCATTAATTAAAAAATACAGTAAGAGAAGGAATATTTGGGACTTCTGGCATCTTCTTTCAGTAAACTGTGGTGGTGAAGTAGTTGGCTTTTAGAAACTGGAGTAGCCCATGAAGAATCTATTTCTGGAGTGGCAACTAAACAATCTATTTCTGATTTCTGTGATTTTTCTACATGTTTTTGAAGCTAAGTAGGTTTCTACTTGATATTCTTTGGAATAACTTAGGTTTCAATAAGAATCCAGGGTACTCTACCTTCTAAAGATTCTTAATTTTAAGTAAGCCCTTTTCACAAGTTATTCACCTAATTTACCTTCAGATTGTAAAGTAAAATTGTTCTAAAGAAAAGTGGAAATCTACTAATTGGACCAATGGGTACATACATTAATAAATATTATCAGAAGTTAGAGTAACAATGATTTTCTCCTTTGTTGAACCAAATTGTGTACATTCAGTCAACACAGCTTCAATTTCTACAATCATAGGATTCCGTTTTATTTATTCTTTTGTTATTTGATTGGGATTATATATGGTGCCCTTCAATGTTTGGGATTACGTACGGTGCACTTCAATGTTTGTTATTTGATTGGGATTATGTATGGTGCACTTCAAGGTATGACAAATACACAAACCATTTTCTCTTTTTGCTTCAATTTAGCTTGTGCATAAGTGAAAACAATGAACTGGACAATGACATTTCAACACCAATTCTTAAAAAACAATGAATTCCATTATCTGACAATAAACACCTAAATTTGCATCCTAGCACCCAGTAAGACATCCTGGGTAAGACAGTAAGACATTAAGTAAGACAGTAAGTAAGACAGTAAGACAATGTTTGCTCAAACATTGCTCTCAATGTTTGATATTTGATTTATTTTCATATGGCGCTTTGACTCCAATAGGGAATCCATAATAATAAGTTTGCTGGTAATAATAAAGTATTTCAATTAGAAGGTAAAAAATTCCTCTCCGAAGGAAGTGATTCTCTTGCTTAATATCCCACCAGCCATCCTTTCTCTCACCATGGCTGGCTTCGTTGGTAGCACCATGAACAGACCCCATGGACCCGAGCACTAAGGAAAGTAGATTTTTTTTGTCTTTCTTTGCAGTTCTTCAGTACAGATCTTAATATGGTGGTGCAGGGCCAGCTGTATGAGAGAGGATTGTGCTTACAGTTTAGGAATGTGAAGAGGATCACTTCCCTTTTCTGCCCCCAATAATGGACTTTCGTCTTTGGAGATGCCCTCCTGCGACTTCAGGTTAAAATGAGGATATCTCTGAAAGAGGTGAATGCAAAACACTAACAATCATTCACTTCTTAGTGTGAATAAACTGATTACATTCTTGTGGACACAGATGATATGAGGTTCCCCCAAGCAGGATTGCTCCCAAACAGTTCTCCTAATAACCACTTAATCTTTCCATCCCCCATGGAAAGTGGCTCTTGAGTTCACATATCATACTTTCTTTCATTTTTCTACAATTCTCAGTACCAGAGGCAAATTTCTGCATGAAAGACCCTGAAGAAGAACTTGGTGGCATTTTCTTAGGTATGTATCTTTAAAATAGCTTTAAAGATTAGTTTCTTATCTTTGATCATTACCATCAACATTCTTCTAATGAGCCCATTAAAAGCTCCAACCTTTACCAATTCTATTTATACAGAGATCCTTATGAGCTCTTGCTTGCTCTTTCCATCAATGATTTATTTTATCGTTTTTTTCGGCTCAGGTTTCTCTTTCAGATCTCTGCATAGTTCCTGACTGGGGCAGAGTGCATGCCATGACCCTTCCAGGCTTGTCTAATACATTGACACAGCCGTTCCCTGTGTCTGAAGAATTGATGGACCAGTATTTTTATATTTTTTTGTTTCCTGGATTATTTTCTCAAGTCGTTCAGACCAAAATTCTAAGTGTTTAAAAAGTTGCTTTTTCAAATCTGTTTATATCAACTACAACCCTTTTCTGTCTACATGATCTTACACGCTATCATTTCAATCAGCAGAACCCTGGAAACAGAACAGTATTTCAGGATACTTAAAAGTTAGGAGTTAAAAATACTGTAATGATTGACAGCATGTGGGTATGTGTTGTATATGTGAGTGTGTGTGTATCTATATCTTTCTATCTATCTATCTACCTATCTATCTATCTACAAAATCTATGTCTCATACACATAAACAGACCCTATGGACCCAAGCACCAAGAAAAGTAGATTTTTCTTCTTTCTTTGCAATTCCACAGTACGGATCTTAATATGGTGGTACAGGGCCAGCGGTGTGAGAGAGGACTATGCTTAGATTAGAAATGTGGTAAGGATGACTTTTCTGTCCCATAAATATATATACACATACATACATACATATACATAAGAAATATATATATACACACACACACCTATATATACACACACACACTCTCTCTCTTAGTTTTGAAAGCTCTATGAATTATTCAGTCCTCTTCAAAAAGAAAGGTAAAAAAAGAAAAATCCCTATAAGAAACAGGAAGAGCTGGCCAAAAAATAAATACTTGACAAAAGATGAACAGGTGCAGTGAAGTGACTTCCAAGCTGAAAGGGGAAATAAATGGAGGGAACAGCACGAGAAATGCATGTGATATGGAACAGCTTCATAAGACAGCTCTGAGCTGCGGTTCTTCTGTGGGTACAATGGATTGGTTGAGCCAAGAATACAGTGAGCTTTATCCACGTGTCTATGGAAACTGTTTCAGGTGGAGAACTGCATCATCTGACACATTTTTAGCTTGAGGCTAACATCTAAATTTAACCATAAAAACATTTTTCACCTATCTACACCCAAGGAAAATTTTGTTAGAATCAATGCACAAATGTCCTTTGGGAATGATGAGTGCTCTAGTCAAACAACTCCTCATTTCTTCTTTATGCTGCCTGATCCATGGAATCTTTCTTTCTTTTTCTTTTTTTCTCTCTCACACACATAAACATTATGTGCCTGTCTATCAATCCAGCTGCTAGCTGGCACTGCTCTATTACCTAAAATCATGGCTGGGTTTATAGATTCCTGTTGCTTATGACCTCTCCTTCATGTTTTTAAGAAAATCAACAGAATTTCCAACGTGACTGGGGAGAAAGAGGCTGAGTCATTTCTGCTCCACCAGAAATGGGGAGCTGATGGTAGTTGCTATGTGAATAAATGTTTTAGCTTGTGAGATTCTGGCCGGGGCTGGATTCACTCTGTGAGTGTCTGTGCTCTGTATATAGGTAGAATCCTGGTTTCTCCCACTTCGGATGCGGTAACTATACTAAACAAGGCTAAAGAGAGACCTTTATATTCATAAGTTTGGAAAGCATGATATTTATAAGGTGGGGAGGTCCATGGGGGTAGAAGACTCTGGCTAGATATCTTTTTCCTGTTTTCTACATATCCATGATAAGTGTATGACCTTTGCATGCTGCTTTGCAGTGTGTTTCATTATTATTTGAGTCCTAGTGACTTATGGAAAATATTTAATGGCGTGATGCTCTCCCAATGGGTTTCACGCATTTTACTCTTTTCCAATTCTAAACCGTTCTGGCTGGATCAATCACATTGCTTTCCCCATTGCCTGCTGACTTCAGAATAAACTCTGGTCTATCCAGCTAAGGCTGGCTGGTCTTGCTGGGGCTTCAACACAATTTTTCAACCTTTTCTGCTGGTACCTCCCTTGGTGTGGCCTAACTTCAAGAAAACTGGACTGTTTCCCAGAGCATGATCTAAACGCTCTCCTACACATGTTGTGTTCTCTTCCATCTTGTGCATTTATGTTGCTGTTGTTTGAAAATCTTTTTAGACCTGACTCAAGTACTATGTTCTTTATGAGCTATTTCCTGGGTCCATCAACATATAAGGTATGCCTCATTTAAACCATCACGCACTTCCTATCTTTTTTTTTTTTTTTAATTTATTTATTTTTGGCTGTGTTGGGTCTTCATTGCTGTGTGCGGGCTTTCTCTAGTTGTGGCGAGCGGGGGCTACTCTTCATTGTGGTGCGCGGGTTTCTCATTGCGGGGGCTTCTCTTGTTGCGGAGCACGGGCTCTAGGCGCATAGGCTTCAGTAGTTGTGGCACTTGGGCTCAGCAGTTGTGGCTCGTGGGCTCTAGAGCGCAGGCTCAGTAGCTATGGTGCACGGGCTTAGTGGCTCCGCGGCATGTGGGATCTTCCCGGACCAGGGCTCGAACCCGTGTACCCTGCATTGGCAGGCGGATTCTTAACCACTGCACCACCAGGGAAGCCCCGCACTTCCTATCTTAATTAAGGCATTCATTTGTCTTCCTGCTTACGAGGCTGTGAGCTCCACGATAATAGGTACCCTGATTATCTTTCTCATAACTGTTTTCCTAGCATCTACAAAAGTGCCTCACACTTAAGAGGTTTTCAATAAGAATTTGCTGAATAAAGAAATGGGTTGAGATTTAGCTCCTTGAAGTCTTTCTTTTTGTCTCTTGTAGCATCAAGCTGGGTGATTGGATAGAAGATTCTGATATATTTGTGGAATTCAGAAGACTCTCCTCCAGATTTTGTTAAATTAGAGAAAATTGCATTTGCCAACTATAGTGTATAAATCACTTTTAGGTATATTATGTTTCTTCAGACTTAATGCTTTAAGGTGGACAAGTTAGCTTTTTTTGTTTTTGTTTTCCATTTTCAGATTGAGTTACTAAGGTATACAGAGAAGTAGTAAATAGTAGCCTTGGAACAGGCCTGCTGGTCTTCTGCTATTTGTCGACAACAACAAATGCCTGAATAAGCTGTCCAGGTAATCTGCATTTCAAAGGGTCAGAAGAGGAAGGAAGTGGCAGGAGTTGTTCTCATTGGCCTGTGGGCACCTGGGCTGGGGACCTGGGATCACATGCCACTCTTGATTCTCAGAGCCGGGATACACAGATCGGCTTCAAGGCCATTATCTGCACACTGGGTGAGATTATCCCATCCCACTGATGGAATTATCAGCTGGGTAATTTTAGAGGCTATTTTGCCCACTCCAGGTTCTCAGAATGCACCAATGGTTTACCCACTATATATTTCAATTTACCCTGGAATATACATTTGTCACGGCTTATTTGTGTTATTAGAATACTCTCTATGAGCTGTGTATTACAAAAACTGACCAAATATTCCAGAAGTCCATTTGATACATCTGTTACAGTGACTGATATTGGGTGGACTCTGTCAGCCTAGGGCTAAACAAACACCCAGCTTTTCCAAATGTGAACATGCTTTTGTAACAGGGAAGAGCCAAATCCAGCTACATGTTGGATCTGTTTCTTTTACTTTAACCTTTGCTCCCCGTTGCTTTTGTTCACTAAAAGGATACTGTCTATATACAATGGCCTGCCTCAGGGAACCCTACCCCTCTGCCTGAATATTAAACCAAAGTGCCTTTGTTCAGGGAAGCATCCGGACCCTGCCCACCTGTGGATGGCTACAGGAAAGAAGGAATTAACACATCCCCTCCGAGGCTGGCCATTCCAGGGGACATTTGCAAATCTTATGGCCTTTCTACTTTACTTCCTCATCTCCTCCCCCTCTCTGTGCTATAAAAGAAACTGGCATCCAAACCCTGATAAGATGGTTTTTTGGAGACTTTAGTCTGCCATCTTCTTGGTCTGCGGCTTTCTGAATACAGTCGTTATTCCTTGCCTCTACACCCCCTCTCTGATTTACTGGCCCATTGTGCGGCGAGCAGGGCGAGCTTGGACTTGGTAGCACTTTGTCTGTAGCCATGATGGACTGAACTCTTGCCCAAATGCAAGCGTGATCATGCCTCCATACGACTGGGGACTGGGTATACGGACTGAGCTTGAGTCTCCCTCTTTAATGCAAAGTAGAGAGACTTTAATTTCTTCTCTGAGTGACTGCAGTCATTTCCATTCTAGCCCCTTAGAATCTGCTTCCCACACAGCAGCCTGTACCTCCTCTGCTCCAAACTCTCCACCAGTATCTCCGTCTCACCTCAGTTAAAATAAGAGACAAAGTCCTTGTAGAGTCCACATGGTCCTACGTTTTCGGCCCCTACTCACCTCAGTGACCCAGTTTCCTACAGTGTTTCCATTTGCTCACTGAGGTCATGTCCTGGAGCCCCCCTTCCTGTTCCTAGGATGTGTCAAGCACACCTCCCCCTCCTCAGGACCTTCCTGCTGATCGTGAGGCGGGAGATAGATGCGCCCCAGGCTAAACAGCTGGAGTTTGTCCAGCTGTGTACAGATACTCCAAGCTGAAGAGGAGGAGGAGCTGAGCCCTGCCCAGATAAGAGACCAGATATTTCTCATTCTCGAGGTCAAGGAGACCTTCCCGTCTATACATGCGCAGAAAAGCTCCTGGGAGGTCAAAAGGGGAGTGATGTCCACCTACCCATAGGCCTCTTTGCTGGAATCCATCTTGGCTAAGAGATGTGCACGCACACAGGGGAGGATCCTGAGATACACCAAATACGGACTCAGAACCAGGCAAAGCAAGATGAATGGTCAATGGAAACCCGGAAGAAATGCCCCATGTAAGTGATTCAAACTACCACGAGGGCGTGACTCTCTCTCTGAGCCCGCCCGTGTGTCTATGCGCACGTACTCTTTCTCGTCCTAATAAAACCCTTTCCTTGTTTCACTGCTTTCCGTTTCTCCGTGGAAATTCATTTCTGCGAAGCTGTAGGGCCAGGGCCTCGTCACTGGTCCCTGGTGGTCTAGTGGCTGGGATTCAGCGCTCTCACTGCTGCAGCCTGACTTCCATCTCTGGCCAGGGAACCAAAATCCTGCTTCAAGCCGCTGCAGGCTGAGGCCACCCGAGGTCGGTTGGAGTGCTGTCCCCAGAACGTGGGATGGCTCACACCATCTGCCCCCTTCCTTGGTGCTTCCCCTGAGCCCTGCCCCTTGGGCTGCAGGGGGCTGACCCCTATGCATCGCTTTACCAGGCTCCCTTGTTCTGTGGGATGCAGGAAGGGGCGGGGAGAGTCGGTCGGTCTGCCTCACCCCTCTGTCCCCTTCCTGCTGGGGGCTTGGGCAGTGGCTGCGTTCCTTCCCCTCCAGCCCGCTCTGCTGACAAGCAGCCCCTCTTCCTTGGCTATGGTTCTTGCCAGGTTCCAGTATCACCACGCCTTTCCTCTGCCCCTTCCGGACTGTGCGTGGTAACGGCTTCCCTCTGTAGCTAGCCCCTGGGTACTCACCATCCCTTCCCCTTAATCCCACCTGTGTCTGTGTAAACAGTATTTTTATTCAACCCCCTCAATTACTCCTTGCGCCACCTGTCTCTGCTCATAGCTTACCTCCTGGGTGAAGCCTTCCACAAGAAGCTCTTTAAAACATAAGTCAGGGGCTTCCCTGGTGGCACAGTGGTTAAGAATCCGCCTGCCAATGCAGGGGACATGGGTTCGAGCCCTGGTCCGGGAAGATCCCACACGCCGCGGAGCAACAAAGCCTGCACGCCACAACTACTGAGCCTGCGCTCTAGAGCCCGCGAGCCACAACTACTGAGCCTGAGTGCCACAACTACTGAAGCCCACGCGCCTGGAGCCCGTGCTCCGCAACAAGAGAAGCCACTGCAGTGAGAAGCCCGTGCACCGCAACAAAGAGTAGCTCCTGCTTGCCGCAACTAGAGAAAGCCCACGTGCAGCAACGAAGACCCAATGCAGCCATAAATTAATTAATTAATTAATTAAAAAAACAAAAACCAAAAACATAAGCCACACTTTATCTGCATGGTACTTACTACCACCTCATATATAATACATTAATTTTTTAAAATTGTGTGCCTCCCTTTATAGATTGTAAGCTCAAATGACTTTGTGTTTTGTTTCCTGATGTGTCTCCAGCTTGCACAAAATACGTGGTTAATAAATACTTGTTTCCTAATTCTAAAATACAGGAAATTATATTTGGGATTTCTTTTTCCTTCCAAGATTTTAAATGGTAAAGGCAGTGACTTAATGTCAACAGAAACCACTCTGATCTGGAGAAAAGAACTTAAGGAGAGGATGGAATATAAAAATCACTGGAAATCTACTGACCCTAGGTTAGGCTTATAGTAAAAGTAATTAGTACATCCCTGACCTGAGCAAGAACTTGAAGACACTTAAGAGTCTACTTCCCTACCCTCCTGCACTGTTGGTGTGAATGTAAATTGATACAGCCACTATGGAGAACAGTATGGAGGTTCCTTCAAAAACTAAAAATAGAACTACCATATGACCCGGCAATCTCACTACTGGGCATCTACCCTGAGAAAACCATAATTCAAAAAGAGACATGTACACTCCAATAAAGCTCTACTAAAAAAAAAAAGATACATGTACCACAATGTTCATTGCAGCACTATTTACAATAGCCAGGACATGGAAGCAACCTAAATGTCCATCGACAGATGAATGGATAAAGAAGATGTGGCACATATATACAATGGAATATTACTCAGCCATAAAAAGGAATTAAATTGAGTTATTTGTACTGAGGTGGATGGACCTAGAGTCTGTCATACAGAGTGAAGTAAGTCAGAAAGAGAAAATACCCTATGCTAACGCACATATATGGAATCTAAAAAAATGGTACTGATGAGCCTAGTGGCAGGGCAGGAATAAAGACTCAGACGTAGAGAACAGACTTGACACGGGGGGGGGACGGGGAAGCTGGGATGAAGTGAGAGAGTAGCACTGACATATATACACTACCAAGTGTAAAACAGCTAGTGGGAAGCTGCTGCATAGAACAGGGAGATCAGCTTGATGCTTTGTGACCACCTAGCGGGGTGGGATAGGGAGGGTGGGAGGGAAGCTCAAGAGGGGGGAGATATGGGGATATATGTATATGTATAGCTGATTCACTTTGTTATAAAGCAGAAACTAACACAACATTGTAAAGCAATTATACTCCAATAAAGTTATATATATAAAAAAAAGATTCTACTTCCCTGACATACGTGAGGGCATACGGTAGAATTAGGAAGTGTTAATGTTATCTTTTAAAACTGCTTCAACTTAGAGGCTTCCCTGGTGGTGCAGTGGTGAGGAATTCGCCTGCCAATGCAGGGGACACGGGTTCAAGCCCTGGTACGGGAAGATCCCACATGCCGTGGAGCAACTAAGCCCGTGCACCACAACTACTGAGCCTGCGCTCTAGAGCCCGTGAGCCGCAACTACTGAAGCCCGCGTGCCTAGAGCCCGTGCTCCGCAACAAGAGAAGCCACCGCAATGAGAAGCCCGTGCACTGCAATGAAGAGTAGCCCCCGCTCGCCACAATTAGAGAAAGCTGCGTGCAGCAACAAAGACCCAATGCAGCCAAAAAGAAATAATAAATAAATAAATAAATACTACTTCAACTTAGTTGAAGAATCCAAATGGTAATAGATTATAGCAACAACAGTACAACAATACCAGAAGAGAAGTGTAAATGATGTGGAGAAAATACTAAGAATAAGCTGGCTAAAATTAAGCTTGAATTCTCTCTGCACAGATGATAGATTTTAGCATTTTTTTTAGATTCTTCTAATTGTGTAGATTATCCTGCTTAGTATATCATTATTCAAGTAATTTTAATTTATCTAAAATATTATCACCAAATTGATCACCAGAAATTACTTAATAAACTAATCTTGATCTCCTTCTGGATTTGTTTCTAGTATATAGAGTTCACATATTGAAAAGTAAGGCTAGAAAATCAAACTTCTTGTTGGAGTCTCCTATTGATTTCTATTTTCAGACCATCTTTAGAGGATACCAAGGTTGAGTTCTGTCAGTGTTCTGTTCTTTACTTGATAAGAGAGCATGAAGCTTGCTATTCCCAAGAATTTTTGTCCCTTATAAAGTCAGCACTATGAGAAATATATCTCAGGTTATGAACGGTCCACTGCTTCCCACCTTGCTTCTTAAACTGGCCTGGGTTATGCCACCTGGCTGATTTTTTGTTTGTTGTTTGATTTCACAAGTCTTCGCCTTGGTTTTTATTTGGGAGTGGCTGCTGAATAATCACATGTTTGTGGAAGGAAAGGATAAATGGACCCTGGAGATAGAAATGCTCCAAGCACAGAGCCCCATACTTGCAGACACTCGAAGTGTTCAATTTAGTGTACTGATTTCTCAGCCTTTGCTGAAATTACGTGGGGAGTTTTAAGGCACTGATGCCTGGATCCAACCTCCTGAGATGATGATTTAATTAGTATGGGGTACATCATGGGCCCTGGAGGTTTTCAAAGCTTCTGTGTGTTCTAATATGGGAGAGAGTTGGAGGACCACTGATTTAGGGGAAATGAATGCCACTGGCATACCTTTAATGCAAGTTTCACCTGATTCTAGTCATATGTAGCTTCTGCTGCTTTAACTCTAAAAACACCATAGGTGCTCCTGCGTTCCCTAGCTTTGGTTCATTAGGAAAAATCTCTGTTGCTCACTGTTTTTCTAAGAAACATGAGCTTTTGCTTTTCAGTGAGGAAGCTCATCAGAAGTCACGTGCAAGCTTCCTGATACATCACACGAGGAGGGATCTTATCTTCATCTTAGGTAGGGCTGTTTGGGGAACATCAAGAAGGAAAGATGCTGCTTCTTGAAGAGAAGAAGAAACTCTCGGCTTGTTAATCTTCAACCACTGAACCCCAAAGTGGAGTGTTTTCATTGGCTTGTAGCCGGCTGTTAGTAAATTTCACAGTGCTTAATACCATCCATTGTCTCTGGGAGGGCATTAATGTCCTCTTTCCCCACTTTTCTTTTCTGCTTGTTTGTCCCACTGGCTTTGTCATGGATATCCAAGATACAGAGAGACCAGGCATAAACAAAGAAGAAACTAAATGGGGAAAGGAGCTTTAGTATTGTCTGAACACCACTAAAGGCTTTAGGAAGGTAAAGACCAAATTTGCCATTTTTCGTGAAATGAAAATGTACACACAGGTGGCAGAATGGAGTCAGGTGCAGAAGGTTATTTGTCTTGGACTTCATCTCCTTATAAGATTCTTTTCCAAAACTGACCAAGTGATTCTCTTAAGAACTTAATAGCTTTAACAGCCTAAATGTCCATCGACAGAGGAGTGGATAAAGAAGATGTGGTACATATGTATAATAGAATATTACTCAGCCGTAAAAAAGAACGAAATAATGCCACTTGCAGCAACATGGATGGACCTAGAGATAGTCATACCGAGTGAACTAAGTCAAACAGAGAAAGACAAGTATCATAATGATATCACTTATATGTGGAATCTAAAAAAAAAGGGTACAAATGAACTTATTTACAAAACAGAAATAGAGTCACAGATGTAGAAAACAAACTTATGGTTACCAGGCGGAAAAGGGGGGAGGGATAAATTGGGAGATTGGGATTGACATATACACACTACTATATATAAAATAGAAAACTAATAAGGACCTACTGTATAGCACAGAGAACTCTACTCAATACTCTGTAATGACCTATATGGGAACGAATCTAAGAAAGAGTGGCTAGGACTTCCCTGGCGGCGCAGTGGTTAAGAATCCGCCTGCCAATGCAGGGGACACGGGTTCGAGCCCTGGTCCAGGAAGATCCCACATGCCGCGGAGCAACTAAGCCCGTGTGCCACAACTACTGAGCCCACTCACCATAACTACTGAAGCCCGTGCTCCGCAACAAGAGAAGCCACCGCAATGAGAAGCCCGCGCACCCCAACGAAGAGTAGCCCCCGCTCACCGCAACTAGAGAAAGCCTGCGCACAGCAACAAAGACCCAACGCAGCCAAAAATAAAATTAATTAATTAAAAAAAAAAAAGAGTGGATATATGTATGTGTATAACTGATTCACTTTGCTGTACACCTGAAACTAACACAACATTGTAAATCAACTCTACTCCAATAAAAATTTTAAAAAAAGAACTTAATAGCTTTAAAATGTCACCACACAAAGATAAAAGTCATGGGGGAAAAAAATTCAGTGGCTTCTGGAAGGCGTTTGTATTAACATTTTATGTGGAATTTACAGGGGGTCAGAAGAACCACTTCATCAAGTAAATTAAGAGCTCTTAAGTTCCTGGATGATAATGCAAGCTAACTTAGTTTTAGTTAGTAGGGATGCACTTTACAAAATCTCCTTACATTGGCCTCTCAGGTTGTCCACCCATGGGATTTTCACCGAGAAAAAGAGATCAGGGACCTCGAGAGCTTTTGGCACTGTTATGATGTCAAACATAGAGAGGCTCAACCCTAGAGCTGGTGTCCCAGGGCTTGGAAGGGCAGGTGGATGGTGAGCGGGAGAACATGTGAGCACGGGGGGACAGAGAATCCCGGGATAAGTTAACTCGGGCATTTTAACATTGGTGTTTCCTCCTCTCTCCACTGAAAAAGCACCTGTGTATTTAAAACAGTTTCACAGACACTAACACACAGTCACTCCTCTTGAGTTTACCAAAATAACCACATGTGATACTTCTAATTCCCTCAAAAGAGCTATTTCATGCATGAAACCGTCATGGGTGGCAGTTAATATCATAATGTGTGTTTAGTAAGCTTATTAGCTCACTCTTTTCAGGGACAACCCTAAACAAAGCCTAGAAGTGCACATGGTCAATATTTATATTTGCTAGACACATTGGGATGGTTTGGAGCCATTTCCAACAACAGCTGTGCAAATGGTTGATGCTGAGGTCCTTTCTCAGACTTAAATCTCCATTTAGCAATGCCTGCATATGTCCAAACACTGAAAATATTTTCGCCTTTGATATGTAGGAGAATCCAATTTGGTATTTAAATGTCAAGCCAAGAGGGATCACCCATTCTCCTGCCTTCCCTCCCGCATGTGGCTTTGTTTCCCTCCCTTGCTCTCTTTCTCCTGTGACAATGCACACTGCCCTGACTTCCCCTTGAGAAATTCCCAGAGCTTGCTCTTCTGTGTTGTCATAAACACAAAGGGTGAAACATTGGCTGGAAATGTAAACTTGGATCAAACTTCCAAAACACAACAGAACAATTGGTGGTCTTGTCGGGTCCAGTCCTTTCATTGGACAAAACCATAGCCTTCACTAGGCTGTACTGTTTATAAGGCTCATCCCCACATATAAACGATTTTTTAAAATTATGGGAGACCCACGTTTATAAACGCAATGAGTCTGTTTAGAAAAAGCAATTTATCTGTCTCTTGAATGGTTAAGCTTTTTCTCTTTCCTCTTTCCAGCCCCAATGCAAAACAAAGCAGAGTTTGGCCTTTTAATTGAACAATGAACTTGTTCCACGCAAAAAAATCTTCACAACACTCTAAATCATTGTGGGGAGAGTGTAACTGTTAGATCAGCCATGTTGCTTTAAGAGCCACGACTCTTGGAAAATATGTGCTTTTGAGACTTTGGGCCACACAGGCACGTGTACACGCACACACAAAGGCAGACCCACATGCAGCTTCCAAAGTTTTGTCAGATTTTATTAGAAAAGGACCTTCTCCTTGGCTCTGCGTACACTACTTGTACCCTGCTAATTAACGAAGTGGAAGATCCTTGGTTTATGGGGTGAAAAGCCTTACTGGCAGGATGGTCATCCATAAACCAGCATAATAAAGGGGAATGTAGGGATTACTGAAATTAGCCTCCATTTAAAGACAAAATATAACTCGAGATTACTGAAATTAGCCTCCATTTAAAGACAAAATATATCTCGAGATTACTGAAATTAGCCTCCATTTAAAGACAAAATATAACCTCCATTTAAAGACAAAATATAATGTAGGGATTACTGAAATTAGCCTCCATTTAAAGACAGAATATAATATGTACTAAGTCATATCCACTGAGATTGCTGTTTGGAGAAAAAAGAAAATAGCATACATCAGAGAAATGTCTTTTGGAGACAAGGCTAATTAAGGCAGTGGCTAATAACTTTAGAAGTCCCTCTGCCCAGTTTTATGGCCACAGTGAGAGGGGAGCAAGGGAAATATACAAGGCCACCCACTGGGACACGGATCCTTTCCCCTGTGCGTGTTCTCGTTGTAAAAATATGTATGCCTACATGCATATGCACACATAGGAACTCACGCACAAGCGCCCACACAATCACACAGAGCTCACGATTACTTCCTGATGGTTCGTTCAGCTGATTCGAAGAAACAGAAAGGGGGACACAACATCCAGTCTGCATTTAGCACGGACTGTTCCAGCCCCCCTTCTCCCTTCTTCTTGCTCTCTTTCTGTAATTTACTCACACACATTTTAAACAAGAAAATGTCATTTTAAAAAGTAAGACTAAATGATAATAGGGATTGCTAACTTGCCCGGTTCTGGCTATACATACGGTCATAGAAATTGAATCAGGTCCTAGAAAAACAATGACTTATAAATTTTTAATATTTCGGAGGGTAGTCATGGTGGGAACTTAACCATTTCTTTGATCTTCCTTCTTTCATTTTGCAACCATTGAAGCGGAAATCAATCTCTACTTGTGGTAGGTGCTCTCTGACATGGGTCTCAGTGATCTCCCTTGCTGGTATGTACTTCTGTGTGTCATCACCTCCCCTTGAGTGTGGACTGGACCTAGTTACAGGCTTCTAAAAAATAAAATTTTTTAGATCAGGTTATATAGGACTGTGACTTACCTGTCACTTGCCTTCTCTCTTGCTCTCTCTCTTACTTATTCTGATGAAGCCAGACGCCATGTGTGAGCTGCCCTAAGGAGAGGCCCAGGTGACAAGAAAATAAGGGAGGTCTCTAGCTAACAGCTGGTGAGGAACTGTAGCCCTCAGTTCTGCCAACAACCATGTGAGGGAGCGTGGAGTGGGGTGCTTCCCCAGCAAGACCTGGGACGGCCACAGATGACACCCGATTGCGATTTATCTGTCTCTACGAAGTGCCAGAGGGCACAGCTAAGCTGTGCCTGATTCCTGACCCACAGACTCTGTATAATAATAAATGGTGTTGTTCTTAGCCACTAAATTTGGGGTAATTTGTTACCCAGCAATAGGTAGCTAATACACCATTCTAAAAACATTCCATCATTAGATGGTAGACTCTGAATATTTTTCAAAATGGTAAACATCCACATACACAATTTATTAAAAGTTCCCTTCCACTTTTTTGGGGAGAGAGAATGTTTTATTTTGAATCCCACCACTCTTCCGTTTCTAAAAGAATCTGTTAGGTTCACTGTAATTCAAACAGTAAAAAATGTTCCCAATAAAATAAGACTGTTTTTACCTACTGAATTCCGTACTCAGAAAACTGTCTTTTCTCCACTAACATCTTGTATTTGATGCTTTTAATTATCTACATTGAATTCATTTGTAAGTAAATTGTGTTTGTCCCTCTTAGCCCAGTTTTGTTTGTTCATTTCAGCATCAAAATAATAGATAATCAAGATAAATGCAGTTAGTTGGCTGCGTGATTACATTATTTTTTTTTTTTTTGTAAAAAACAGATTCTATAAGCATTTATTAGGTAGTTAACTATGCTTGAACCTGTACTATACATTTGGGCAGATAGTTTGATATTTATAAACAAATTATCTTTACTTGAAACAGTTTCTCAAAAAAAGGTGGATTTTAGGATTTAGTTAGATTTAAGGTCCCAGCTACATATTCTTGTCCTCTGCCACCACTGAAATATCATCTCCAGATGTTCAAGGAAACTGAATGACCAACAGAAGTGGTAATTTGGTCAACATTGATCTAAGGCTTAAGGGAATAGACCCAAGACCACATCTTGGACTTGCTGACAAAATCTTTCCAACAAAAAAGATGCCGGTCTCACCACCTGTAAAGTGGTAAGTGAGTTCACAATGCCCAATTGGGGGTTATAAAACCCTTTTCTTACAACACTCAAAATTGTTATGCATACAACTTGTTGTGATGAGAAACCAATGTGTGGGAAACCTTGTTTGGTGAATAATAGCTTTTCTATACAGGGGTTTAGAAACTATTGAGTATCTCATGATGTATTTTCAATAAGAGTGAGGTAAATTGGTAGTACTTTCTCTTCTGGGAAAAACCAAAAAAAAAAAAGAAAACAAATGAAACCTTAATACTGCCCTGTCAGGGATAAAGTGCTTGGGAATGTGTATTCTTCTGAATTTCCTGCCCTGTCACAATGCTCTTAGTCAGCATCTATACCCAACACTAAAAATGTAGATAAAAATATCCTCATATTTCCTATCTTACGGCAAATGTTTGTGCTTTTACAGCTTAACATATGAATGATAAATATGGAAAGGGTAGTTTTAATTACATGGAAGAATTTTTCAACTGTTGTGAGTTGGCTGCCATCTTGAAGATGAGATAATTTATGGTAACGTGTCTGAGACTAGGAGAGAGAAGGCTAGGACTTAGCTTGATTTCTGAAAATGACTGGACTGACATGAGAAAATACACTTAGTTAATAATACATATTTTAATAAAATATGCTGTATCATTTTTTCTACATGAATTTCAGAGATTGGAGCTCTGTTTGGCTTCAGAAGAACTGCCTTGCCTGGTGATTCCACACTTGAGTTATTTCTACTCTGCAAACACAGGAGTTTCACCTCAGCTTAGCCTTAGGGTTTTGGCCAAGGAGAAGGAACCAGTTCTGTGCCCATACAGCAAGTTTTTCTTCTAAGGGGAATCGACTGAGAAGAGACTGTGCTTATGCATTAGAGGTCATCTGACTTCATTGCTAATATCCCCTTCCTTGGAGCATTAATGTATTTCCAGTTCTGTCTAGTGACTTCTGCCAGGTCTGAAATGTGGGTTTTATAGCAATCTTGGCTGTTTATGAAGAACGGGGGAGCTGGTTTCATTCATGGTCCTGGAGAGCAGACATTTCCTAAGACCACACCTTAGACAAGTCAGATGCACATAGAAAGCTCTGCACTCAGACACCAGCCTCGATCAGGTCCTACAAGAGCTCCTTCTGTGTCTCCCGGCGCGGACCCTTCAGGTGCTGGGATCCTTGTCTCTGATAGGTCATGACACCAGAAGCATTAGATGACCTGGAGTGAGTGCTTTCTGTCAACCTCTTATGGGATCTTAGGCTTGGTGGCTCCACTTTCTCTACGACGCTGCAAAACACAGACATCCCAGGGATTTGAGTCTCAGCAAAGAGTTACTTGTAATTTGGTAGAGAGGGATACATGGTCACTGTAGAAAAGTGAAAGGATTTTAAAAAATGAACTTGCTCAAATCTGGAAACAACAGCAACAAATCCAGCAAAACAGTGAAATCATCTATCTCGGGAGTCACTGTTTTTTAAAAATGGTTTTTAGCTTACTCAGAAGAATAGTGAATCTGACCAAAGAATCTGTGCTTTAAAGGCGACTTCTGACAGTAAAGAATACTATTAAGTTACCTCCGGGCTGCCCTTATGTAGGGGCCTCCATGCAAGAAGGTAGTGTGGTTTGGTGGGTAAGAGGGAAGTTTCTGGAAACAAAATGCTGGGGAAAGTTCATCTCTGTTGATTAGTTTTCTCATCTGCAGAATGGGAATAGAAATAGTACCAGCCTCACAGGGTGGTAAAGCTTAAATGGGCATACAGTAGAGATAGGCAGAACGATATGATAAGTATTCAATATATGATTTTTTATTATTAAATGAAAATATAAAACTTTCCCTGGCCTACGTGATTCAGAATTTATTTTACTAAGCATATATTACAAACCACATTATTTATATGGTAAGGCGTAGTGCTTCTCAAACTCCCTATGTTAAGGGACCAGCTTTTTGTTTCCAATGTGTCCTTGACCAATACTTTTGCAAAATTAATAAAAATAAATTACTAGAAAAATAAAATAAAAATGGAATAAAGATATACAAAACTTAAGCCTAAACGGCTGTATAAAATATTTCCGAAAGCTTCGTTTCATTCCTGTGTTTGTCTCCTTGCCATCTGGTCATGCAATTCACAGATGGGTACGTGTCTGTAGACCCCACCTGGAGCAACACAGCGGCAGAACTTAGTAGCTTTTAGTTAGGACTGTAGTGCATGGGCACATTTTCCTGTGTTGGGCATTTCCCCTTCCCCTGAGGTGGCATGCCCACCCCACTAACCACAGGCACTGAAAACAAACCTTAGGGCCAGCCCATGACCTTGGCTTGACCATCAGATACAGCGACATGGAATGGAAGGTAGGTATGAGAAGAAGCAGAGAGAACAGAGTCATTCCAGTAAACAGTGGAGGAAGCAACAGAGGCACACCCCACCTCCAATAATAACCAAGATTCTAGAAGCAGCCTGGGAGGGGTCTGTGGTGGGCGTGGTCCTTCACCAGGCCAGCATCCTGCCATGATTATGGCCCAACACCTTTGGAGGGGAGCTCCTGGGCCTCAGTTTCAGACCCTCTTGGAAAGTTAACCTACTTGACATTATTTGAATGAGTTCTTTCTTAGCTGGTAGATTTGTATTGCTTGAAATTAAGAACCATTAGTAACTGATATGGATTTGAAAGACAAAATCAAGAAGATGGGCTGTCCTGGCCTTTGGCATCTCATTAACTCTGGCCAATCTATGGCTATTTACAAACACTCTGGTATTCCTATGCATATTATTACCCCATTACTAACCCAGCTCTACTAAATTCTTTTTCGTCTTGTTCCCCACAGTACCATCGTATGTGTAAAGACACTCCAGTTTAGTTCCAAAATCAAGCTGAAAACGGATGAACATTTTATGCTACGTTCTGACAAGTTTAAGTGACATGGGCCAGTAGGCAGGCCGTATGTCACGGTTATGAAGGAAACTGGTCTCCCATGTTGTGCTTTTTTACACTGAGGGGAATTTACCCTGGGAATTCACGCTTTTGTGATCTTCAGCAAGAATGTAGCCCCGCAAAGCTGATTTCCCAGGTAGGAGGCTGCTCTAGTGAAAGCCTCCTGCCGTGTAATGGGTGACAGAGGCAGTTTTCTGCTCAGCCGACCAAGAAAGGTGCACAGTGGTGTGAGCTCACCCCGGGATGTGTGCCCTCCCCCTCATGCTACAGTGTATGCAGGGGCTCTCCAGGTGTCTTTTAGGAAAGTTCTAGATTTAGAAAATAAGGGAATTAGGCTTGAGGATTTTTTTCCCCTTCCAAACGCTGAGAACCTGTTTGCTGTCCTTCAAGTTTCTTCTGGGCATTGTAATATAATCGGAACTTACTGTTTGATCAGCTAGCACGTTTTGTGTCAAAAGGCAAATATCATACGATATCGCTTATATCTAATAAAAAAGACACAAATGAGCTTATTTACAAAACAGAAAATAAAAGGCCTTTTGTTAAATTAGACCCTTGAATGTGGTACATATATACAATGGAATATTACTCAGCCATAAAAAAGAATGAAATAATGCCATGTGCAGCAACATGGATGGACCTAGGGATGATCATACTAAGTGGAAGTAAGTCAGACAGAGAAAGACAATTATCATATGGTATCGCTTATATGTGGAATCTAAAAAAAAAAAAAGATACAAATGAACTTATATACAAAACAGAAATGGACAGGCAGACATAGAAAACAAACTTATGGTTACCAAAGGGGAAAGGGAGGTGGGGAGGGATAAATTAGGAGTTTGGGATTAACATATAAACATGACTATATATAAAATAACCAACAAGGACCTACCGTAGAGCACAGGGAACTCTACTCAATATTTTGTAATAACCTATTAGGGAAAAAAATCTGAAAAAGAATATATATAAATATGTATGACTGAATCACTGTGCTGTACACCTGAAACTAACAAAACCTTGTAAATAAACTGCATTTCAATAAAAAAAATTAAGTAGTGGGGAAAATAAACAGAATAATACAAAGTCAAAAAAATTAAAAAAAAATTTCCTCATGTATGATCGCTGCAAGGAGGTAAAAGGATGAAAAAACCCAAACTACCTGAAATTACAAATCCTGAAGATGGGGCTTTGCTGGTTGTATAGGTTCCCTATCATTATGCAAATAATTATTGAGAAAAGAAACAATGAAATCGTCACCTATTACTGGTGAATTAGCAGGGATCCATGTCTCTACTCACTTTGGTCTGAATAGCCAGATAGCTGACAGCAAGTTTGCTTGGGAATGAGAGAGTTCAAGGCAACAGTTTTTGACCTTGGTTACATATTAAAAGCACCCAAGGAGCTAGAAAAATGATCCATGTCTGGTCCTACTTCTAGAGAGTCTGATATTCCAGAGAGTCTCCAGCAGATAATACCTGAAACGTAAAACCCCATCAATTTCTACACATGAACCTCAAGGTAGGAAACTTCCTTTACTTCTTAAAATAGGAAACTATTACCCTATGTCCGTTTTTGAAAACTTCTGCTTTATAGTCAAGCATATTTTTAGTCTAAGTTCCACTTATTTTTGATAAATGGGAGCTTTTATTTCAGTTTCCTTAAAATAAATAATTACAAAATCAAACTCAGGTAACACTTCTTGGAAAACATTTTTCATTACGTGATGCGTCATGCTTTGCCGGAAGCAAACTCATTTATTAGTGTGGGACTCAGAACTCTATCCATAGGAGAGCGTTAATAATTAGTTTGGGAATTGATAAAAGAAAGGCTGACAGGACATTCAAAACCTAAGTTCATCTGGTAAACTTTCACATCAAAGAGCAGAGATTTTAAGTATTTAATATCTCTGTGCATTTGCTTCTCTAGAGATCAGTTCAACTTCTTAGCTAACTGCATATTTCAACTACCTTTTTTTACCAGTTCATAAAGGCCAATTGGTTTGTCTCTGACCACATAGTACCAAAGCCAAGTCCAACCCCAGATTATAGCATCTATTCCTACTGAAAAGCTGTCATTGGATTCACATGACACCTGCAACTGTGAACATTTGTAGTGGTTTCTCTTTAGTAACATGTAGACATTTTGCCAAGTATCCAAAAGGTCCCCCACTTACTCCATGATTATATTTTGGTTATGAAAAGAGAATGCAGCCCATGTAAGGATTTGAATGGGAGACTTTAGCTTAGTCACTTTGCATAGTCTCTACTGACTTTATTATATGATATTCAAAGACAAGTTAGACTCATATGAATAGCAACAGAGAGATTAATTTTCTTTGTGTTGGTTGTTAATTTACGTGAAGGGTTCATTTAATCATATTTAAATTCCATAGAGATTAAAGAGATGCAATTAGCAAAATACGAACAATCTATCTTTGTCATTCTAATTCCTCACTGTTTAGATCTGTGTACTTGGCAAGGTAAATAACAATGAATAATGAAGTAACTTCAAAATATTATTTGGAGCCATCTCTCAGTACGTATCAACAGACAGATCCTGTAATAGAGGAAATTAACAAGCCAAACAGAGAAAATTAGTAATAACATTAATTTCTAGACTACTATTATTTCTGCATTGCTGAGCCCATCTGCAGCACTGATTTTTCCCCTTAAAATAATTTGTAATTCTTTCTAAACTCCTGCTGGTTTAATCACATGGCTGCTAAAGAAATTGCTGTAATTTTGGTTTTATTTTTTTAACATCTCTGCAAAAGAGAAGCATTATCCTTATAACGAGTAAACTCTTGGAAGGAATACACTCTTCTATGCTGTTGCAGTTCATCTTTAATGCTTCATCCTGCTTCATGTCTCGTCACATAGTTTCTTGCATGAACTTTTAGCCTTGCCAGACTTTCAGGCCTGTTCCTTAAAAGACACTGGGGTTTCAGCCTTATGTGAGTGTAGCTTGATTCCACAGATGCAGACCAGATCACAGCCCACGGGCTCCCAGAAGTGCTTGACCATGAGGACAACATGAGTGTGAAAGGACCACACAAATCCTTTAGCTGTCTTTGCAGACAACTCATAGAATACCTCACCATCAATGTCAGCCACATCTTTTTGAATAAAATCTGCACAGAAGGTCCACGGAGCTAGCTTTTTAACGAATGATGGGGAACTGAAGTCACCCACACAATAACCATAATGGAACCTGTTTATATACATGCCATTACTTCTGTTAATAAAATCCCTATACATTTCTCTAATAATTAGCAATGTTGAGTGTCTTTTCATGTGCCTTTTGGTCATCTGTATGTCTTCATAATTCGAAAATATACATGCACCCCAATATTCATTGCAGCATTATCTACAACAGTCAAGACATGGAAGCAACATAAATGTCCATCAACAGATGAATGGATAAAGAAGATGTGGTACATATACACAATGGAATATTACTCAGCCATAAAAAAGAAGGAAACGATGCCATTTGCAGCAACATGGATGGACCTAGAGATTATTATACTAAGTGAAGTAAGCCAGACAAAGACAAATACCATACAATATCACTTATGTGTGGAAGCTAAAAAAAAAGGATGCAAATGAACTTATATACAAAACAGAAATAGACCCACAGACATAGAAAACAAACTTATGGTTACCAAAGGGGAAAGGGAGGTGGGGAGGGATAAATTAGGAGTTTGGAATTAACATATAAACATGACTATATATAAAATAACCAACAAGGACCTACTGTAGAGCACAGGGAACTCTACTCAATATTTTGTAATAACCTATAGGTGAAAGGAATCTGAAAAAGAATGGAGTAAAATAGATAGCTAGTGGGAAGCAGCCGCATAGCACAGGGAGATCAGCTCCGTGCCTTGTGACCACCTAGAGGGGTGGGATAGGAAGGATGGGAGGGAGACGCAAGAGAGGGGAGATATGGGGATATATGTATATGTATAGCTGATTCACTTTGTTATAAAGCAGAAACTAACACACCATTGTAAAGCAATTATACTCTAATAAAGATGTTAAAAAAAAAAAGAATGGATATACATACAGTGTGTGTATATATATATATATGTATATGTATATAACTGAATCACTTTGCTGTACATCTGAAACTAACATTGTAAATCAACTATACTTCAATAAAAAAGGTAGTTACGCTTAAAATTTAAAAAAAAATCCCTATACATATAAATATAGCATCATATCATAAACTCAAAGTGACATCTGACCAAAAATGTCTATTTGACTGCCTAACCTACTGCCCACGGATGGCTCCTTTCCTCCCAAATCATCCTCCATGCTCCCCAGCAACTCTGCCTGAAGATGGAAGATTCAACAACCACATGGGACAGTTTTGGCTCAAAATTTAATCTTCAACCCTGACAACCTGGGAATAATCTTCAAATTATTTATAATTCACTCTCAGATCACGAGCTAGTTTCCACATCTCCAAGTCCTTGAGGAATTCTCTAGAGCTTAGACCACTCATTTCTTGCAGAAAACCCTCTTTCTTCTGGTTGCCTTTGTATCATACTACACGGCCTTCCATCCACCCAAAGTGCAACCCATGCAGCCAACTGAGAGTGTGAGGAAGGCAAGAGAAACTGGAGGGAAGCCAGGCTGAGTTCTTCTGTCCCTCTGTTAAATTTTGGAGGAGGTGAAATGTGCCTCTCTTTTAATAGATTCCTTTAAGCCAGTGGTGCTCTTATCCATCTCCTCCCTTTGCCCTAGGTACTCTTGATGTCTCCTGGCTGACCAGACCTTGGGCTACACCAATCCCCCAAAGTGAAAGCAGAACCCAGGATCTCCACCAGAAACCAGAAAGCATCAATATTTTTAAAAGCTCCCCAGGTGATTCCAATGGGAAGCCAAGACATGGTTTCTGAGGACCCCTGCTTCCTGGTATTCACACCCTTGTGTTATCACCTCCTCTTAAGTATGGGAGGGACTTAGTGACGGCCTTCTAGAAATAGAATATAGGGAAAGGGGTGGGATCACGTCTAAGATTAGGTTATAAAAGCATGTGGCTTCTATCTGGTCAATCTCTCTTGCCTTCTAGGTTTGCTTGCTTTGATGAGAAGTCCATGTGGCAGGCAGCTGAGGTCAGCCTCCAGCCGATAGCCAGTGAGGAAGGGAGACCCTCAGTCCAACAACCCACAATGAGCTGACTATGGACAACCATCACCTACTTCTTCAGCTGAGCCTTTAGATGACCCCAGCCCCAGCTGACACTCTGCAGCCTCGTGAGAGTCCCTGAAGCTTTGAGAACACAGCGAACCTGTGCCTGCACCCCTCACCCAGAGACAGTGAAAAAATAAATGTGTATTGTTTGCTTTCTCCATTTTTATTGAGGTATACTCGATAAGTAAAAACCATATATGCATACTTAAGTGTATAAAAAGGTGTTTTGACATATACTCACATTGTGATATATACCCACATTACCACAATCAAGTTAATTAACACATCCATCCCCATGTGTGTGGAAAGAACACTTAAGATCAAATCAATATGGACTGCTTTAAGTCACTAAGTTTTGGGATCATTTGTCACATAGCAACAGATAACTGATACACACGGTTACTCTAGTGATAAACGTTATAGGAAAAATAAAGCATGAAATAGTCCTAGAAAGTGATGGGGCTGGGGGTGAAGGAAGAAGTTGAAACTTTGAATAGTGTCACCAAGGAAGGCCTCATTGAGAAGGTTCCATTGAACAGAAACTTGAGGGAGGTGAGGAAGGGAGTCATGCAGATGCCTGCAGGGAGATCCTTCTAGGCCAAGAGTTCATAGATAGGCAATGGGGTAGAAGGAAAAATTCTCATGGGCCCACCATACGTTGAGTGCTTTATTTGTATTTTCTCAGGCTCTCCGCACAGAGGCCTAAGAGATGGGCTGAGATTTTATCCATTTACAGATGAGGACCCTGAGGCTCAGTACCCAAGATGACACTACCAAAAGCACTGGGGCTGGGCACCAAACACAGGCCTTCTGAGTCCAAGTCCATGCCAGAGAGCATGTATTAGTTTTCCATTGCTGCTGTAACTAATTACCACAGACTTTGGGGCTTAAATAATGCAAATGTATTATCTTACAGCTTTATAGGTCAGAAACCCAACATGCTTCCTACTGGGAGAAGGTCAAGGTGTCCGTAGGTGTTCATTCCTTTTTGGAGGTCCTAGGGGAAATCCATTTCCTCGCTTATCCAGATTGTTGGCAGAAATCAGTCCTTCAGGGTTGTAGGACTTTGTAGGTTGGAGGTCCTGGTTGCATTGCTGGTTGTCAGCCAGGGCTGTTCCCAGATTCTAAAGGATCCCACATTCCTTGGCTCGTAGCCCCCTTCCTCCATTTTCAAAGCCAACAATAGCAGGTTTGAGTTCCTCTCAGGCTTCAAATCTCTGCTGCCTCTTCTTCTGTGGTTGCACCTCTTCTGTCTCGCTCTTCCACTTTTAAGGACCCATGTGACAAGAATGGTTCTAACTTGATTGTCTAGGTTAACCTCCATATGTTAAGTTCCACAACCTTCATTCCATCTGCAAAGTCCCTTTTGCCATGTAATGTAACATATTCACAGGTTCCAAGAATTGGCCTGTGGACATTTTGGGGGCAATTTTTCTGCCCATCGCAGAAGGACACTTTAGGGAAATTAACCTCAGAATTACTTAAGATACACAGATGCTCTACTGTAGTTGAACAGCAAGTAAACCAATCACTACTCTGATTGGTTTATGTGATCAATCTATGTGATAAATGTTATCCATGGGACTAGCCACCATTTTCCTTAGACTGGGGAACTGTCAAGAAAGGCCTTCAGTAGGAAGTGTGCTTGAGTTAAGTCTTGCAGGATATTCAGGAGAAAGGCAGAGTTAATGGGCAGGGTCTTCCAGAAAGAGGCAGCCCTGAACAGTCACTGAGTTGATAAACACCATGCTGAGTTCAAAGAGCTGCCTGCTAATAACTCACACACATGCTTTTGGGGAAGGGGAGGGAGGGAGTGATTGCAGGGCTGAGAGAGGGAGCTTCAGTGCACAGTTAGTGTTGAGCCTTATCCTGAAATGTATGGATTTGAATTTATGAGTTCTTCAAATTAAGAAAGATTTAAATATTTCAACTTCATGTAAATTGGAAAATTCATACATCTTTATGTCTTAACCCACTCCAAATATATTTTCCTACCGTAATGCATCTTCCTAATGTGTCTAACGTTAGAAACATGTTTCTAAACTTTCAGGTTAGGTATGGGCAAAAATGGCTCATTCTACCTCATTTCATGTAAGTGATGGGCATTAGTCACCAATCAAATTGAAGTTATAAATATAGGAACCATTTCTCCTTGAAATGGCATCCAGAAATTTCTGATCCCATGTTGCTATGTGCATGGATATATGCACATATGTGTAGACTAGTGTATCAATAAATATGCATTTATAACCTGTAAATGTTTTGTTGATTCTCATATATTACACATTGAAATCAGCCCTTTAATTCTACCTGGGGTTGAGGGCACATCTTGTCTCAGTAGCGTTTATTAACTTCACTCACCTAATAATTACTGTTTGGTGGCTCATTGTTGCGACTCCAGAGAACAAATAGAGAATTGAAGCCATTCTCTGCATAATCGAAAACAAAATCTACATCTGTCCCATTTGTGTGCCATTTCTGTGGAGAGATGACCTTTTCTTCGGTAATGAATTTGGTGTTGTAGATTTTGTCTTAGGAAAAAGAAATCGCACAATTGTTTGTGAGACTTGGCTGGCACTGTGGGCCTTCTGGGCTAAGGGGTCCCATTGTTGGTGTCTTTGCAGATAATAAGACAGGGTAGGAGATCTATTCTTCTGGGAAAACTAGAGAATTACATGTTGTGGTGTCAGGAAGGAGCAGTCCCTTTATGTGGGCATTTTCCCTGCAGCTGGTATTTATGGGATTGTTTTCTCTGACCCCTGAGGCACTTTTAATTTTCTCAACATGGAAAGGTCAGTATTTCATCTCGGCAACAATTATGGTGAAAACAGCTCTAAGCAAAAATGGATTGAAAGCAATTGTCCTCCCCAAACGGTACCATTGTATATTGTTTTCAAAGAGCTATTTTGAGGCGGAGGGAGGGAGGGAGGAGGAAGAGTGAGAGATCCAGAGACGGAGAACAGAGAACAAAATGCTGAGTAAGGCTGTGAAGGGATTAGGAGAGAGGATGTTTGGAGAGTTAGAGACCTGTCATCAATTTTCAGCTCCCTCCATAGATGCGGGAAGTGCTGATGGAGAGGTCAGCTTTGTGCAGCGTAGGAGTGAAGTGGTGGAGTCATCTCTGCTTCTGAATCCTTCTGACAAGTCTAATCCCAATTCAAATATTTCTCCCTTTGGTTCCTGAGAGCCTGCCCAGCAGTGAATGTCCTCTTCCTACACTCAGGTAAGCTCCCATTTGCTTTCTAAGCCATTTCTCCCCCTTTGGCATCAGGATCTCCTGCAGGTCTGGAGTGGAGAGCGATGGTTCCTATTTGCCTTCCTTTGGGACCTGCCCCTCCTCAACCTCATGGGAGTAGGATGGAGCTGTCAGTCAAGGGGTTCCATCTCTCCCACAGAAGCTGGACAAATGATGCCTGCTCACCTATTAGAGACCTTTTGGATACTGGAATGGATGCTTAGGGCCAAAAATTGATTCTTTCCTTATGAGAGTTTAAGTTTTTAGGACCACTTAAGTTTAAAATAGTAATTCTTCCCATTTTGTAAAGAGAATCATTCACTGAACGAAAGCGATAGTGCAGAAATCAGAGCCAAGGCTTGGAAGAACAGTCAGTTCTCTGAGACCATTCACGGAACATCTGAATTTAGCTAGCCGAAAGCAAGACAATACCAGAACTTTTCTGCTGCACCAGACGATAGATTCTATTTTAGCTTAAGGTTAGATTAAAGTGGGTTCTATTTCTTGTAGTGGGAAAATATCTTAGATAATATAATATTTTCTTTAATATTTTTGAAGTCTGATTGTGATAGAAATAAAAATCTACTGATTCTGCTGAATCTACTGATTTGATTCTACTGAAACCTAAATCATAAGTCTTGGCTACATTTCCACATGAAGAGAAATCTGCACTGCTTTTTCGGCTTCTCTCATTAAGTTTCTCCACTTGCTCTGTGACGCTTGTGTTAAATGATTTCTGCCAAGATTTATTCCTTCCCTCTGGGAGACCTGAGAGCTAATCCTGTGTTTTCATTCATTCTCAGCACCTCTTACTCCTCGTCACTCTCTCTCACTCTAGCCAGGAGAGCAGCAGTGATGTGCTACCCACCCCGACTCCAGCCTTGGAAGATCAGTGATGCGGCTTCCAGAAACATAGAAACAGTAAGTTGGACAGTAAAGAGACAATAAGGAGAATTCTGTCATCAAAGTGAGGTCACCTCCACCACTCTCTGAGGTTCCCATGTAGGTATTTTAAAAACAAAGTCCATGTGGATCAAACTCACCTGGTACCTGTCACATTTTTGCCTTGAATTTTTCTATACTCTCTGGTACAAGAAAAGGCATCAACACTTCTTCTTCTTAAATAAAAATGGGCTCTTAAAAATCAAATGATGACTGCAAAGCACATGCGCCAAGTGGAAAAGCTTAATACTGGAAATCCTTAATTATTAGGGATTTTCTCAATCCTTTCATGGCCTCTCTTTCTGGCTTTCCACTCTTGGGTTTTTAACTACAGTACTTATTGGCACTGGTTCCAGAAAGCAGATAAAATAAGATCTAATTTAGAGTGGATAATCTGTCACCTGGCAGCACCTCTGGGAAATTTTAGTAGAGAAGGTCATTGTTTAAACTTTTTGCCGTATATAACACGTGGGGATTACCGTTAACCTAAATATCTATGTGCAGAGTGTACACACGCCCATACAGAAGAAAATGCTCCCAACAAACACTGACACGAACATACACGAAAATGCCTGAGTCCCCCAGGGACTTCCTTAGACGAAATGAGCAGCCAGCCTCACATTTTGGATGTGGCAGAGGGTGGAGAGTAGGGGGGAAGATTCTCTTTCTCCCAGGTTAGTCCTTCCCACCGTCTGGACTCTGAGGGTCCTTTCTGCTTCCCACCTTGTGTTCCAGCTCAGGGCTGCTCACCTTCCCCTTGCCCATTGCCATCCCATCCGGATGCTATAGAGACACATTCCTGTTCAGCATGGCAGCTTTCTCCTCCACTGAAGTCACTTAAAGTACAGAAAAGAGTGACATCCGGCTCCCTTCCTGGCTCTCTACTCACTGGCTTTGAGACCTGGGCATGCTATATAGCATATCTGAGCCCATTTCTTAATTCAGAAATTGGTAATAATAATGACTAATAACAGAAGGCTTGTGAGGACTCAGTGCAATAAGACACATAAATTGCCTGGGTTTTGTAGATGTTTGGTAAACATTATCTCTCCATTCTCTTTCTTCCACTCCCAAAGAGAGTCAGTGTTAACTCTATCCATAAGTTTACTTCGCCACGTTATCTCATGCTAGTTACTACACCGGGCCTGTAGCAGGTGCTCCATAAACACTGTTCATTTAATAAATGAAGTCTGGCAGATCACATATTATCAATTTGTGGTTTTAGAAGGCGAATGCAACCTGGCTTCTTATACAAAGGGCGTTAGAACACAGCAGATAATGATAGGGTGGGCATGTGCCACAGTCTCCAGAAGGGGACACCAAGAATGTGCCACACTGCAGAGGGCAACTCCTATAGAGGGTGGCTGATTTTCCGTGGTCAGCAATCCACCACTTGAGAACACCAGCAGGGCGAGCAAGGTTAAAAGGACCACAGTACCAGCTCTTTCTCTTCTGTTGATAGCCTTGCCGCTGTGTTCTAGAAAAACATGTGCTTCCCCTTCTGCTTGGTCTTAACAGCAGAGGTTGGAAGGCGTGGGAAATGAGGCTTACTCCCACCCAGCCCTCCATGCTCAAGGGCTCCGAGAATCACCAAGTGTTGTGCATTTTCCCACTGAGTCAGGACAGATGAGCTTTGTCTGAGTGTCCGTGTGACTGTCATTAACGTGTGGCCCAACACCCAGTACACAAAGATGTACCTTCAAATCTGCAGGTGGTTGAGCAAAAGGCTTTGGTTTGTCAGGAGAACACAGGACTTGCTTTCCTTCTTTAGTCGGAGTGATTGCTGTGGCTCTTTTAAAAGACAACAGAAGTATGGACAAAGCAAACATCTGTCATTCTGGTAAAATTCTTGCATATGTGGCCTGTGAGACAGCCTTCCTTGGGAGCCAGGGACTGTGCCTCATCTATAAGAAGTCTGTGACAGCCAAGGCACTCCCTGCTCAAGTGCTGGAGCAATGGCTGGGTCTCAGTATCACCATGTCACACCAGAGCCTAAGAAACCAGGCGTTATCTTGGCAAGGCGAGTTAATAAGCCACAAAAATATGTTAAATATGTTGAAGAACACACAGTGAGCAGAAGTATGCCACTTTGGAATCTACAGTATATTCTGTGGAGTAGAATTCACTACCACCTAGCAAATATTATCTTGAAACACATTCCAGCGAACTCTGTTATTGGAAAGAATTTTGTCAAAAAGTGTAGTGCAGAGAGCCTGGAAATGAGAATCAGCAGATAAAGACTGTGGTCTCACCGAGACTGCTAATGGGGCTATTCGACCTTGGCCAAGACACTCAACCTTGTTGGATCTTATCGTCTCTCACCATACAAATAGGAATCTAGACTAGACAATGTCTAAGGCTTCTGTCAGTGCTAACACCCTATGGGTCATTTGGGTCCAGAGTCTGGTCATTTTCCAAGAGGAGTCCAAAGTCAAGAATTGCACTATCCCTAAGTATTTAACTAGTTAAGGAGGGCTTGGATTTGTTGATAGTGACTATGGAAATAAGAAGCCAGGTTAAGGGAAATTAATATGCTGATGGACCAATATGAGAAGATGAGGGAGGATGGAATAAAATTTTCAAAGATAGGCTCCAAGAACCTAAATTTGAATAAATTCATTAGAAAGCGAAATAAACCCAACTTCCCAAAGTGTGAAATGCTGTCAGTAAAACTAGGCTCTATCAACATCATATGCAAGGCTCCATCACGATCCCTCATTGGTACCCTGGCCGCAGTGGACTTCTCTGATGAGAGATAACAAGAAGAAAATGAAGCAAGCCGGATGGCCAGAGGACATCTCTTGATATTTGTCAAGTAAAAATGAAAATGTGTAAAATAAAATGTTTGATTTGATTTTGATCAAAGTTTGCTACTCTTAATAAATTTTGGCAACTCTAGGCTGTCAAGCAGGAGAATATGTGTCTATGTAAACAGGAGAGCATAAGGAGTGAAATTTCATGACTAATAAATTGGTTGAAAATAGGAATTTATGTGTTGTGGTGTTATTTCCTCAAGTCATTCTAACTGAGCTTTGACTTTCCAGAAGAATTTCCTTTTTATTTACTATTTCTGCATCCAACTCTTCAACTGCTCCACAATCCCTATAAGATACAGTCTCCTAATATTCATAATTGTCTGTATTTGGATGTTGATCCACATGTTCTGATTTTATTTCTGATTCCTCAAGAAGAAATGAATTCTAGTGATAAAGAACGTCAGGCCTGGGCTTCCCTGGTGGCGCAGTGGTTGAGAATCCGCCTGCCAGCCAATGCAGGGGACACGGGTTCGAGCCCTGGTCTGGGAGGATCCCACATGCCGCGGAGCAACTGGGCCCGTGAGCCACAGCTACTGAGCCGGCGCGTCTGGAGCCTGTGCTCCGCAACAAGAGAGGCCGCGATAGTGAGAGGCCCGCGCACCGCGATGAAGAGTGGCCCCCGCTTGCTGCAACTAGAGAAAGCCCTCGCACAGAAACGAAGACCCAACACAGCCAAAAATAATAAATAAATAAATAAAATTAAATAATAAAAAAAAAAGAACATCAGGCCTGAGTTTATGGACCTTTTAGATACTCAGTTTCCTTATCTGTAAAAAATGGACAGGGTTTCTCAGCCTGACGCTATGGGCATTTTGGGTATGATAACCCAGGCAGCATCCCTGGACTCTACCCACCAGATATCGACAGCACACTCGGAGTTGTGACAATCAAAAATATTTTCAGACATTCCCCAGTATCCCCTTTGGGCAACATCACTCTAGGCTAAGGATCTCTGAATTGGGTACTCATGGTTATCTCATGTGTTACTGGGAGAATGGAATGGAAGAAAGATAAGACGCTCATGGTACAGTCTGGGCCCAGTAGTTGTCTGGGTGCCTTTTCTCTTGACTCCAGTCTTGGTGGAAATTCTGGGGACCTTCAAAGGCTCCATCTATCAGTTCCTTGAGTCATGTGCCATCTACTCAATTGGTTTCTTTGATCTCTGTTCATCACCTGATCATGATGGCTGGCTTTGAAAACCTAATTGACATAGGTTTAATGTCATTTAAATGACATAGATGAGGAAGAGGAGGGAGAAGATCCAAGGTATGTTTTTTAAATCCCAGTATATTAAAAACATACATTATATATGGAATATTTATTGAGCATGATAGTGGAAATCTTTCCAGACCGAATTGTCTATTAATCACATTCTAGTTCATAGCTATGAAACGATATTTTACTACGTTAAATTTCTGGTGATCCACTGTGTCCCATAAGTACAGTAAAGACGGGTCTATAAAACAATCCACCAGAAGTTTAAAAGCAAAAAAATGGTAAAATCTGAAAAATGGTTCTATGTTGACTTTAACCAAAGAGGCAGAGGCAAACAACTTACATCAGGTTATAGAATCAAAATAATTTGGCTCTTTTAAAAAGAAAGAAAAGCTAAACAAAAAATGAACATCTGGTCAAGGCAGCTTGCTCCCGTATGAATTCATAGTTGGAAGTTGCTGAAAACAAAGTCTTACAAATGTATACATTAGATAATTCCCACCAAAACATCTCTCTGCAAATGAAGTTACTGTTCATATAAGGGTATTGCCTGTCCTGTATAACCACAGTACTTAACAATAAATGCCATCAGAGAATTCTATAGTTCTTAGATCCCTTGGAGCTAACTGCCACGGGGCTTAAGCTGCAAAACCGCTGACTTCCTCCTAAAAACCCTACTTTCATCCAGTGAATACCAAAAAGAACACCTTTCCTGACTCAAATACTGGCTGAAGAGTTTAGTGTAGAATAGTCCCTTATCTTTGCTATCAATGACAATGTGTTATTTTTGGTAATTTCTCATAGGATGAATTGTTTGAGTGTTTGACACATCTTAAATAAGTTTTATATATATATATATATATATATATATATATATGTATGTGTGTATGTGTGTATATATATATAATATATATATTTCCCTCCATCTTTCCATTCTCTAATAGCTGAGAGGTTGAAATTCGCTATGATTCTCTTGGAGTGTTGTAGAATTTTAATGTGAAAAAAGAAATGGAATAAGACTGGAATATGAAGCCATGAACTTGGAAAGAAATCCCAATTGCCACACTGATGAATACTACATTTTCTTGAGCCAGTGTGCCAGCTCGGAACAATTGTTTAACTTGTCTGTTTCTATTTCCTCAATTTATGGCTGTTAGGTCCTTGAAACAGAAACATTTCGAACACATGTATCAAATAATTATACACATATATACAGCCGTGTATCAGAAACCGTACTTTATATACTGAAAATCACCCTTTGTAAGTCATCTTTGCACATATCTGTTAGTAGTTAAAAAGATTCAGGACTTTGCTGGGGGAGAAAGGAAATTGTCTATTTCTGCATAATAAATGTGTTTTCTGATCACAATCCAATCTTGTTGGTTTCTCACTTTGCCTAAGATCACAAGAAAACATTCATTACCTTTACCAACTCACTCCCTTACTAATAAATTTGAATAGTTCCTCTTTCTAGAACAGTGGTTTTCAAACTGTGTTCCTGAGGGCTCCAGGGTTCCACAGATGTGTACCAGGTGTAACAAGGGAGAACAGAGCTGTTTACAGGACTCTTCACTGCCCTCACTCTTGAGAGCACAGCTTCCATTCAATGTAAATAACATATGGAATATATCTATTCTTAGACTTTCATTTCATAGATGGACCTGCCACTGGAACCAAATGGTACCATAGCTTTCCAAAGACTTGTGGAATGGCAGCCTGGAGAAGAGACTCTGAATTCATTTCACTAAAATCTTCTGCAACCTGGGCCCGTATTAGGGCTGCTTTTAGGAAAGGAGGAGAGAAGAGGAAAGGGAGAGGAAGAAAAGAGAAGAGGGGGGAGTTTTAAAGAACAGAACTTGCAAAACGTGAGTAGGGCGTAGACTTCCTGTGTCATCAGGTTCTGTGGCAAATGACAAGTGAAACCTGGCGGCCCTTTCCCTGGCTAAGGTCTGCAGAGCGTTGGCACTGACAGACATGCCAGGACGCCATGGAATGCTGGAGGAAAATGGTCCTCAGGTGGCAGAGCAGTGGAGATGCCCAGTGTTGTTCAGGCAGAGGAAAGGATCCCTGAAGGACTGGGGGCCTGGCTATGGAGTTGAGGGTAGATGGAAGTGAGTTCCGAAGGATGTGCATTTTGCTTAACATCAGGGGGCAGGCATGATGCCCCTTACAGAAGGCAGGCAGATAACGTCCATCCAAGCTCTCAGGCGCCCACTAACCCCAGGTGGGCTTCGAAGGAATGAGATCCCTGTGTGCCCATAAGAAACAGACACTGAGCTGTGTAACTATTTGAGTGGGAAGTTTCAACTCACTGAGGTATAAACTTGGAACAGATTTCCCTGGTAACTTACTAATTGTGTTCTCTCTACTGAATCATAGGAAACACCTTACTGGATGCCTCATTTTTCAGTCACTTTCAGTCGTGAAGGTTTTTCCGGTCCAGGTTATTTATACCCCAGGCTCATATTCGATTCAAAGCCCTCCCTTACCTGCTAGATCTATGGCTCAAGTGGCGAGCAGAGAGCGGGGGCTGTGGTCTCTGCTCTCACTCCCAAGAAGTTCCAGCTACAGCTCTCTTCAGTCAGAACTGATGGCATGCGCTCCTCCACTTGCCCAGAGCTCCACGATCTCCTCTACACACACACACACACACACACACACTTGTGCATGCGTGACTTGTGTTCTTTTTAACTCAAAATCCTTCATCCTGCACTTTCTCTGTATTTGACGCTACATATGGATTTTTTTTTTTAATGCTATTCTTGTCTGCTTACATTCTTTTTTATGTATGTATGTATGTATGTATGTATGGCTGTGTTGGGTCTTCGTTTCTGTGCGAGGGCTTTCTCTAGTTGCGGCGAGCGGGGGCCACTCTTCATCACGGTGCGCGGGCCTCTCACTATCGCGGCCTCTCGTTGCCGAGCACAGGCTCCAGACGCGCAGGCTCAGTAATTGTGGCGCACGGGCCCAGTTGCTCCGTGGCATGTGGGATCTTCCCAGACCAGGGCTCGAACCCGCGTCCCCAGCATTGGCAGGCAGATTCTCAACCACTGCGCCACCAGGGAAGCCCTACATATGGATTTCTTAAAACTTCTTTATGGACTTGCTGGGCCACTTGATTCAAACAACTCTTGGGAACAACTAAATTAGTAGAAAATAAGTATAAAACAGATATACAGTATGCAGGTAAAGAACATGGACTCTTGGACCACATTGCCCAATTCTAACTGTGTTGATTTGGGAAAATGTCACTTAGCCTCTCAGTGCTTCAGTCTCCATATCTGCAATCTGAGGATTAATTGCTCCCGGGTTGTTGTGAGGATGAGAGGATTTTAAAAGTGTTTAGAGCAGTGGTTGGCACTCTGAAGTGAAGCTATCATTATTATTCTATTTTATGTATTTGATGCTATCATCTTGGCTGGGCTTGAACCCACGTCTTACTATACGTATGATGTAATAGGCAAACCGTAAGCATCCCTCAGGCTCAGTGTTTGGTTAGTAAAATGAAAGAGATGAACAGTCTCCTGAACTCCCTTCCTTTGGTTAGGGTGTACAAATGATGGCTGGGGCAGTAGGACAGGGACATACTTACATGATGCCAAGGGACTGAAAACTGGTAAAATCTTTTTGGAAAGCAATGTTGCAATATTGTTTATAATTTAATGTGTGCATACTTTTAATCTCAGCAATTTTTGTTTTTTTGTGGCTTATCTTACCAAAGTACTTGCACACATGCAAAAAGATAAATGTATAAGAACATGTATTGAAACATTGTTTATAGTGACCCTAAATATGCATTTATTAGGAACTGATTACTTATCATAAATAATGCTACTTTAGTTTATAGCCATTAAAAAGGAGTTTGATAGTCATGGAAGTAAACAGCCAAGTGGAAAGAGCACAAGTTGTAAACAGTGTGCATAGCATAATCTCATCAAAAAAAAGAAAGAAAAGAAAGAGGGAAAAAGAGAAAATGAATGAAAGCAATAACAAATACATGTGTATTTTAGCAGGTACATAAAACACAAACGCAGCAAAAATATGCCCGACAATTATCAGTAGTTATTCTGGGGACGGAATTATGGATATCTTCATCTTTCTATGTTACATATTTCTTTATTCTCTAAGTATTTTGAAGTCTAAGTAAGCATTACTTTGGTAGCTAGGAAAACAAAGCTATTCAATTTTTTTTTTTTTAAAAGAACAATCATAGACTTTGAATCAAACAAGCTTGAGTTCAAACTGTAACTTTATAACTTTTTAGCAGTGTGACCACGGGAAAACTACTGAAAGCCTCTAAATCTTAGTTCCCTTCGTTGTCAAATGGATAATACTGAATTCTCATTATTGCAAGGAGATTTAAATTCCCTAACACAAAGCCTGGCATCCGTAAATGTTTCATACATGTTAGTTTTCTTCCCTCCACTTCATGCTAATTACAAAATATCTATATACTATGCTGTTTAACTTAAAAAATAGGAATAATATTTCTTGACAAAGAGTTTAATTTAGCTCTATGAGTGACACAAATTTAATAGACCAAATTTGTGATATCCTAATTTTAACTGTATCATGTTTCCTAAGATCGTTTTTATTTTAGAGGGACTAAGAAAATATGTAACTTAAGTGTGAAAGAAATGGTTAAACCCCTGCAATTTTACAGTAGGTCTATCAGGACAAATATATATGTAATTTTCGTGTCCCAACCCATCTGTAATCCAGTAAATCACTGCAGAGTGAAGTAACGGTTATTTCACTATAAATGTTTATAAATATATGTATTTATGTACATTTATATAAATATATGCATATGCAGAAAAAACTCTTCCACATATTAACAGATCTTTAAAATGTAAACTTACAGAAAAATTTCTTTCTTTTGAATTCATTTTACACCTTTAAAAAGTTGTAAATGTATATTTCTTTTGAAATAAAAAATACACAGTAAATGTTGCAACATTTTATTTACTTACATCTAAAAATATATAGAAGTAAGCAACAGTGAAAAATAACCAAGGTCTTTGATAATCATTTTGCTTTTATTTTCTATCAAAATTACAAGGGCAAACCTTCTAGCTACGTGTTTTCCTAATTTGGATGAGGTCAACTAAACTCTGTGCAGGAAGTGAGAACAATGGATTTTGACTTGTTTCTAGCGTTAGGAAATACACTGGTCTTATCATCACAACAGTGGACTGGTACCCTGGTTTCATTGTAAACAATTAAGCAAAACATTAGTCAAGAAGTTGATCAGTATTATTTAGGGAATAGTATCTGCTTTTTGAGGCTTGCCTGCGACTGTTATAATCAAGTAGTGTAACTTTTTTGTGTGTTTTTTAAGAGAAAGGAGTAACTGTCACACTGCCCCCTCCAAATAGAACTTGACTCAAAAATTCAGGTTAAGTTCATGCGGTAGGAAATTGTTGTAAGTGGTGAGGGCTGTCTGTGGCCAGTTTCAGCCAGAATGACCTACTCCATGTTGAAAGCAAAATATGAAGCAGCTGGGAGAGCATGTGACAAAAAAATGAAGTCTCACACTCTCAGCATGTTCATATTCAGAGAGGATGAAAAAGAGAGCACCTGATCTGAACCTGAACTTGAACCAGATATCTCACCTCAAAGTCTTCCTTATTTCCTTTCCCCCAAGGCGTGCTAATGTAATTAACATTCAGGTAAGCTCACAGGGCAAACAGGCCTAAGATTACTTTGACAGATTCCAAACTCTATAGAAAAATAGGATAGTTAACATGATGGGTAACAGGATGTTTATAAAAAATGTTTTTGGAATTTGATTCTTTCACGTTTAGGCTGACCTATTAATTATAGTCAACTATTAAACGTACACACTTATGAGGACAAACACTTGTTAATGTGGCACGTCCAAATGAACCTAGCCTGCTCAGGTCCTCTATAAATATTTTTCAGATCAATTGTTAACAGATGCTTATTTACTATATGGATTCACAACTCCTTTGCCTCTCTCTCTTATTTCTGCTTCATATTCTGGTGCCAGAACCATTTCTCTCTGAAGGCAGAAAGATGAAATCAGAGTAAGGAAACTCTCAAGTGGTCTACTTTATTCTATTGAATGTTTTGGTCCAATGGCTTGGCAGAGAGGAACTTTTTAAACGCTGATGAAAACAACCTGTTACATCTCTGTCACCGTTCCTTAAGGGAGTTGAAAGGATCAAATATCTGTATGTCATTCAAGAAGATAGCCAATGTCCTAGATGTGAAATTTAGAGTTGTATCCCTAACACATTCAAGATCTATACAGTTGCCACATGAATTTTTCTAAAACTATCAATGTAGGGGAAATTTCAAGTCCTGATCATAAATATCAATACAAAATCCTTACCCTTAACTTCAAGCCCTGCTCCTTCCTGCCCTGTGCTTAATAATCCAGGGCCCTGAAAGACTTTACTCTCAAGTCAAAGCATCAATGTACCTGAGCATCAGTACGCCTGAATGCGCAGAGCACGAAGGGCTTAAACTTCAGAAAGGCAGTGATATGTTTGTTCCTCCACAAAGTCTCCTCCCAGATACTCCATGTGAAACGTCTATATCACCATCCTGATTGGTCAGAATTGCGTTTAGTCACTCAGATCCCAGAAATAGACACACTTCTTCCACCTCTCACCACCCTTCCCATCAGGCGATGTACCACTTCTCAATTCAGGGTCTTTGCTGAGCTATGCCCTCCCCTTGGAGTCTCTTCACGTCTCTTCCTTCAACTAGCAACCACTTTATCATCCTTTAAATCTCTGTTCAAGATGGAGCCTCCTTGAAAAGACCAGACGCACAGCTGGAGATTCTACCTTGAGTTCGACCTCCCCAGCCCGCCATGTGCCGGGCCAGGTGGTCCTCCTCTGTGCTCCGTGGTACACAGTGGTTACATGTTTAACCACTGCATTTGTATCACAGCCTAGTGTTTCTGAACACAGACGTGGGAGCCAGTGCACCTGGGTTCAAATCCGGGCTCCTTCGCTCGCCAGCTTCCTCATTTGCAAAGTGGACATAATACTAAAATCTACTCTACAGAGAGGAGGATTCAATAAACCAATATATCTAAAACTTAAAACAGTAATCCTCAACAAGTGTGAGCTATTGACAGCGATTACTCGTGTTTGCTCTTCACCCTGGATATCTGGTTTATTTTTTTCAGGAAAAGACGTCTCAGTTATCTGTATATCCCTCACCCCTTACATAGCGCTTGGCAACTAGTAAGCGCAATGCACAGACTGAACTTGTAAGAATAATCTCAGAGTCATGGAATCCTAGAACTGGAAGTGTCTAAACATCAACGTTTAGTTGCAAGTTCACAGAGCAAGGAAGCACTCTATGTAGGCACAGAGAGCCATTTTTTCCCAGGGAGGAAACAATTGAACATTACAGATCCTACCCTTGACTGTAAACACAGCCTTCTTAAATGGCACGGTCCTCATATAGCTTCTGACAAATACCCAAAGGCTTCACGTCCATGCAGAGTATCCAATTATAGTTTTCAACAGAAAGTGTAAATTACAGGATGCCTGATAAATTCATCCAGAAATGCTAAGAAAAACAGATGGTATTTTCCAAATCTTATCAAATGATTCCCTTTCTCCTCACTCACCAGGGTAGTTTTGTACCAAATATGATGGAAAAGTAATTTGCCTGTCCCTGATCGTTTACACACTCCAGAGGGAGGGGTTGTCGGACTAAGTAAGATATATTGATTTCCCACACAGTATTCTCTTCCTTCTCTGGGTGGTTAAAACAAAACAAAGTATTTGATTTCCCCCATTTTTCTGCTGATGAAAGATGACAGATCCAATAGTTGAGCTCACAAATAGAAATCTTTATTTTGTATGATTAGGATCTTTCTGTTTCCGCTGTAACCAATCCAATAGCAGAGAAAGATATTCCAAAGTCTGCAAGACCAGTGCTAAGGGAACTACAATCTAGCACGGACTGATGGACTTTTTTCACCATGGTATCATCTCCCTACACACTCATAGACCTAGTCAGCTTGGACCTTGATGAAACCGACAGGGCATGCAAAGGAGAGAGGACGGGTCGTTTGTGCCTAGTGGTTTGTATTCTAGGTTCCTCTTTAGTATCCTTTAGACATACCCTTCACCAATAAAAAGTGAACTCGTTATGTCTTTTCATGAATTGAGAACCTGCCTTAGAAGGAGGCCACTGGAGAACTGCAGGTAGGAAACATCTCTGGTTTCTAAGATTATTTATACACTTATTATAGTTTATAGACTCATTTTTTCCATTTTGCTATTTATTTCCATGAATATATCAATGAACAAGCTCGCATTTACCCTTACATATGATTAGCTCCCCCAAACTACATTAACTACCTTGACTATTAGAAAGAATTAGGAAAGAATTGAAACTATAAGTCAATAGACACAGCAGACAAGATTTATTCAATTCTTATGGATTTAGCCTTGAGAATTACTGTACACGAAGAGACTCATGGTGACTAAAACTCTCACTCTCAGGCATAACAAGAGGAAAAAAGTGTCTTTATGCTGCAGAGTACATAAGAAATGATTGGAACAATCCATTCGTTCACTAATTCAAAAGGGGTCTGTTGCTGATAAAATGAGTTCTAGCCTCTTGGAGGACAGGGAAAGAAAGTCAAGCTCCCAATAGGCTGCTTTCCTAAGCTCAGGTGCTATAGTGACCTAAGCACGTGCTATTGTGTGAATGATTCTCAGAGAAAGTCTGCTTTCAACTTGGACTCCATTTTGCATACAGACTAAAACAGGAAAAGAGGTCATTTATGCATCATTTTCAAATGGAAAGTACTTGACAGATGAAAAATTCTTTTGAACCGTGGTAAGACTCTGCAAACAGACAAGGGAATGCCAAAAAAAGGAGTGACTGTGAACTGGCCTGGCAACATGTGCTTCAGGAAGTGGCCGGGCGTGTGTATCCTCGCTGATTACACACATAATAGCTCCAACGCCATGTTCTGTACCAAGAAGGGCCGCATTGCAGAGCTATGTTTTCAAAAGAAAAAAGAAACAGCACTCTAATCGAGCCCTGTTGGAAAGAGGCAGAGCAGCTACAGGAGCAGAGAAATTAGGAGGCCTGTATGCTGCGGACAGAGGCAAATCGCACAGGAGGAAAAGATGAGTGGGGCTCACAGCACAGTCAAAGGGAAGATCCAGCATTGACAATGCTCCAGGATTTTCTAGAAAAGGATTCAGGAAAGTAAAAAATCAAAAGCATAGCTCATATCTCTTTTTTTTTCATTTTCTGGATGAGAGCCCTGGAGAGGAAATGGTAGGTACAGGTAAGAAGCAAATGGTATATTCAGATTTTAGGTTGTAACTAGGATATCTGAACCCCGATGATAAAGGAAATTAGCTGGCTGTAACCCCCAGTTGACTGGGGAGGAAGGTGTGAGAATTAATGAGATAATGCTTGAAAGTACTTGTTACAATGCTTAGCACATAAGTTCTATGAAAAAGTTATAGTTCCAGATGACAATACCAATAATTATAACAAATGTCTGTATTTTAAGAGGCCCTTCTATCTCTGTCATCCTGGAGATGATGTGGAGGTGATCTCAGCTTATATGGCTGTGAAAGTGGTTTCCCTGTGAACCCTCCCACCTGAAAATCCAGGACTGATTTACCTGATCTGGGGTGCTTTCAAAGACATGTCCCTGTCTCTACAGAAGCTGTGGTCCAAAGCCATCATCAGATAGAAGCTACACTGCAAGGAAGGATACAAGAGAAACTAGAACAAGGGGCTTCACACTTAGAGCCCAACTGGGGAAGAATATTGTACCATTTCTCTTCAAAATTATTGCTTTTCAACCTGGAATCACATGTGTGCATCTCTTAGAATTTATCAATTCAAAGGTTTCAAATACTTTCTTATCATTGCCCATGTTGCTTTAGCTTCTTTTCATACTTTCACTAACCCTCGACATTTATGTTTTCCCATATTAAAAAGTAATCATTACTAATTTAATTTAAAATTGTGTTAACAGCTTTAATTGTGATGACACTTTTCCATGATGTTATGGTATGTGGATACCTAGGATATCTAAGCTCTGATGTCCACAGGCAGAATTGTTGATGCTTATGAAGGCAGGTCCTGGAACCAGACTGCTGGGATTCAAATCCTCAGCCCACCCTCTACCTAACTAGCTTGTCACGCAAGATGACTGACCACTCAATACCTCAGTTTTCTCATCTCTATAATGGAGACAGTAAGAGTACTTCACTCATGGGAGAACTGAATGAGTTAATACCTATTAAGTTCTGAGAACGGGTAGGCAGAGCAGAAAGATTTTAATGGACTTCAAGTTTTTACAGGTAAATAGAATTCAGACAATCTGTCTTAATAGTATTAATAGTCTCATTTCAAGAGATTAAAAACAAAATTAACATGTAAAAAGTTTGCATTTTGAATTAGTAGTGATTCGTTTCTTCGAATTCATTCATTCGTCTATTCATTTATTCACCAAATATTTACTAGATTTCTGGACGGTCTCTTTCAGATACAAGGAAAAGAAGAAAAATTGACACTCAATTTTAATAGCCAGGTCAAGAGAGGGATCACACACTGCATTCATTTTACATTTAGGTGGCTTTTTTCAAATACTTAAATCACAAACCAAAGGATAAAATTTAGGAGTTGGTCAAAGCTATAAAGGGTTTTTAATGCATGGCAGAATTGCCTGCATGAACCATACTTCAGTAGAGTTCATTAAACTGCACATAACTAGAGCAATAATTTATATATTCAGTTTTAAGAATACCCCAAAAAACATACTCAATCTTGGCAACTGCCATCTTGGATTTACTTTTCCAGAATAGAAAATAATTCCAGGCAATAGCATTTGAAAACATTAACCCTTGGTTTTATTTCCTTTTGAACAGCCAGGGAGTCAGTGCTCCCGAAAAATACTGTTTGAAATAACAATAAAACCCCTAGAGTTTCTGGAGAAGCAATAGGGACTCCTTTGTCGCAAAACAAATTTTGGGCTCTCAGTCATTACAAAATCCTGCAGTTACTTTCATTGCCTTCGAAAGCTTTACTTTTGACTTGAAGTTCTTTCTCAGTTAAACAATTCCATTAAAACATACATGGGTGCACACACACAAAACCTTCTTGGTTTCAAAGAGTATTGTGCCTTTAAGAATGGAAAGGCATTTAAGTTTCCTTTAAGAATGGAAAAATGAATTAACTGAGGTGGCCCTGATAACATAAAGAGCTGGATAAGACTTCTAAGTTTTCAAGAAAGATTAGAGTATTATAGATAATTCAAGGATAATTATAGATAATTGTACATGCAACACCATAGACTCATCAGAGAATTTCTGTCAGATTTATCTCTAGAAGCACAATTGCTGGGTGTACTTGTCACCTATTGCTGTGTAACAAATAAGCACAAACTTAGTGGCTTTAAACAACACCATTCATGATTTCACAGTTTTAGTGGGTCAGGAGTCTTGGTTGGGTCTTTGGCTCAGAGTCTTCCAAGGCTGCAATCAAGGTGCTGGCTGGGCTGTGTCCTTTCTGGAGCTCAGGATTCCCTTCCAAACGGACATGGTTGTTGGAAGAATTCAGTTCCTTGTGGTGGTAGAACCTGTTTTCTTGCTGGCTGCTCACTGGGGGCCACTCTCAGCTCCTACAGGTCACCTGCAGTTCCTTGCCATGTGGTCCCTTACAATATGACAGTTTACTTCTTCAAGGCCAGCAAGAATCCCTCTCTTTAGGAAGGTGCCAGTTTCTCCTTTAAGGGCTTTCACCTAATTAGGTCAGGCCCACCTAGGATGTCTCCCTTTTGATTGAATTAAAAATAAATGATTTAGGATCTTAATTACCTCTGCAAAATCTCTTCATCTTTACTACATGCTGCAACCTAATCAAGAGAGTGAAATCCCATCCTATACATAGGTCCTGCTCACACTCAGGGAAGGGACATATGCAGAGCTTGTACACAGAGGGCAGGGATCTTGCAGACGATCTTAGAATTCTGCTTAGTGCCCTGGGCTAGAGTATTTACTTTGCCAAGGTATGGAAGCAACCTAAGTGTCCATCAACATATGAATGAATAAAGAAGATCTGATATATAGATATAGATATATTATATATATACAAAATGGAATCCTACTCAGCCATAAAAAAGAATGAAATAATGCCATTTGCAGCAACATGGATGGACTTGGAGGGCATTATGCTTAGTGAAATAAGTCAGACAGAGAAAGACAAATACTGTATGTTATCACTTAAACGTGCAATTTGGTAAATAAAACAAAACAAAACAAAACCCAAAATAATAATCTGGTAAATAAAACAAACAAAAAACAAAAAAGAAGCAGACTCACATATATAAAAAAAAAAACTAGTGGTAACTAGTGGGGCGAGGGAAAGGGGGAGGGGCAATATAGGGGTAGAGGGAGAAAAGGGTTATTATGGGATTATATGAAATCATGTGTGTGAAACTTTTGAAAATTGTAATGCACTATAGAATTTAAAGAATTTTCCACTCAATAAAAAATTTAATAAAGTTCTAATTAACAAAACAAAAAATATAAATAAATAAAATTTTTTAAAAATAAATAAAAAGAGTACATACTTTAAAATTTTGGATCCATACTGCCAAATTGTTCTGCAAAGAGGCTGGGACAATTACAAGTCCACCAGCAGTGTATCAGACTTGCTGTTTGTTCACATTTTAATCAATATTCAAGACGATCAAATCCTTTAATTTTTTTCCAATCTGGTAGGAGAAAAATGTTTTATTGTAGTTTTAATTTCTATTTCTTTGAGAAAGAAACTGAGCATAATTTCATGTGCTCATACATCTTCTGTGAATTACCTTTTTCATATTCTTTGCTTTCTTTTTAAATTGGATTGTTTTTAATTTTTCATATTGACTTATTTTTGTATTATGGAACAGAACTCTTTCTCTATTTTTATGCCTTGCAACTATTTTTTTTTCTCTCTCTCTTTTAGCCTTTGAACTTTTTGTTTTTGTCCCTGTTTTTAGTCATGAAGAAGTTTTTAAAACAAATATATAATAGTGGAAAATCAAAATGAAAATCAAAAACTGTGTCCATCAACTTGTTGGATAAATTGAATAAATTGATGGAATATTCTTAAAACATTAAAAAATGAATTAGATATTGATGGTTGATATTTATAAGACATGGACACAGAGAGGAGACTTCAATATTTCAATGAGTAGAAAAGCAGGTTAGAGAATATCTATAATTGTGATGCTTGATAAAAGCATCAAGCATCAAGCATTTTTTATCAAGCATCCCATGCTTGATTAAAAAAATTGTTATATGCCTATTTGAATAATTGTATATTCATAGAAAAATGTCTAGAATAGCACACATCAAGATAATAGCAACACGCCACAGTGGATATATCTGGAGAACTGGAAGAGGCAGTTGCCTGTGGCTTTTTACTTTATTCACTTCTATTTATATACTTCCATTTAACATTACAATAAGCAATCTTTGATTTTATATTCAAAAAGAAGGTAAGTAATGAGGTAATAATATTTAATCCACTTTAAATATAAATGATGCATTTTACTGTGTTATTGGAATATTCTTAATCATATTTTCCATTTGAGGGATATTCATTTAGCAAATATGAGCTTTTTCATTTCTTTACACCTGGTGGGTTAGTCCTAATTTTCCCAGGTGACAAGAGGAGCTAACTGGGTCTCAGTGAGTCTGCTACTTGACTGGTGATCAGAGGGCTGGTTGGTTAGTTGGAAAAGTGAAACTGTAACCTAGATGCTCAAAATCCTATCAGAATATTGATTCTACACTACCACCCACAAAGTGGAGTTTACTGTGTGCACCTCACATTGGACTGGGCTGTTGTGTGCAGAAAAACCCAACTAGAAACTCTGGATTAATTTACCACATCAGGAGGGCACACAGAAACATCTGCTAAGAACAAAATCATCCAAATATTTTCCGCTCTATTTGAAAGAACCCATTTCTCAGAAGGACTTATTTTCCCACAGTAGATAAGTCAGAGGAATCAGCACGATTAGCTACCAAGTTGCATAGAAGAGGACGTAGGAAGTGGTCCAGCCAGCCGGTCGGCTTGGTGTCTAGGGGCACAGCACGAAGGCTGGGGGCTAAGCTGGAGGTCTGTGTGTCAACCCGAGGGAAGGAGGGAACAAGTTGGATCTTGAGGCCGAGGTGGCTTAAGAAAAAGGATCTTTTCCTACAGGGTCCCTAGCCATTTGGATTTTCTTGTATTTGTGACTCTTAGTTACTTCCAAAGTCTTTTTTTTTTTGAGTTGGGGAGGTTCTGTGAGTGACTACGGTTTATCCCTTGTGACAAAAATAATGCCTTTTAACTCTGACCAGTGCCAAGCACGGGTCCCCTCTGTGGCACACCCCCTTCTGCTCTCTCCATCTCTCCACGTGCCCTGATGTAGGCATCCCTTCCTAGTGCTTGGCTTCTCTCACGTCCACAGCATCCTGCCCTGGGGTCTGAGTGATACTGTCTGGAAGGTGGGGACCCTGAAGGAGATGGAGGAACTGTTCTTCTTCCCCAGCCCTGCCCATTCCTCCTCATTCAGCTCATTCCTACTGTACACTGTGCCCCCAGCTCTCCTCCAGCATGAAGACGGCCTGGACACCTCGCCTGGCTTTCTCTCACTGCCCAAGGGGGTCGGCCCCTGGCAGCGCTGGGAGTCGGGCTGATTCCAGAAACGTCCCTGCCTTACTTGGAGTCACTTCAACTCCTCTCACAGTGAATTTTCAGGCCCTAGAAAGAAGGCAAGACTTGCTTCGCAAGTGAAAGCTGCTAAGTGAAAGCAGACCTCTGATGTAAATAGTAGGGGTAATACTTCCCCTTCCCTGGCACTTGAACGGAAAGGACTGAAGTAAAATAAGAGGCCAATCTGTACATAATTCAAAGCATCTACTGACAATTACTTTCCCCCCCGCTGTTAAAACAATAGAAATTCAAATTTTCCCCCTTCTCAGGCTCTCCCCACTCCAATACTAAACTGTCATAGGTGGGAGTGGTGTCTTTAGCCTTGCTGGCAAGGTTATATCCATCAAAGGAAGGAAGGAGTTTTTAAATTAAAAAAAAATTCGAACGTATGGCATTTCTCCAGAGCAGTAGTTACTATAATTTTTAGCCTAATCTTTGGAAAGTATATATATATTTTTACTGTCACTGTGCATTGATTCTTCTTTAAAGATTATTCATATGACACCTTCTTGAGATATTTAAATTAACTTTAAGATTTTAAAACTCAGACAAAAGAAGACAATTATTCAGCAATTTGCAAACTTCTGGAATTCTTAGAAAATCTAGAGAGCTTTATAGTTCTCTTTTAAACTTTCATTCATTAGATACAGGAATTTGAGGAGAGCAACTTAAGGATATTCACTTGTCTTCTGAAAACTGTTGTTCTTTGCATTCTTAGGCTACGGGACTTTATCATATTTTTAACTCTATGACCAATCAACCACATAAAAGGAAATATTCATATGCTTTTATTCATTTATATATTTTCTGAATTCCTACTATGTGGGAAGGATTCAGCAGAGGAAAAAAGAGGCAAAAATCTCTGACTTTAGGGAACTTTCATTCTAATAGAGAAAGACAGACAGACAATAAGCCAATAAACACATAAACGTATGTGCATGAAATGTGTTATGAAGTAAAAAGGAGAGTAATAAGGGCAGATAAAAATGAGAACCTTTATTTTAAATCGTGTATCTTAGAAGAAGAGGGGAATATATTTTTTAACAGAAGCAAAAGCTTATACGAATCATCATTTTATACTAGAATACGCATATTTCTTAGCCCTATACAGATGTAGAAAATTTGAGGAAAGTGGGCATAAAAGATGTTTCCTGAAAATTATAAAAAGAATCACCTATAAGAATGAGGTCAAAATAAGGATGTTTCAAAACATATCTTTTTATTCGTAGAGGTACTTTCATAGTCTCTTTTCTCTTTTCAAATCATGGTTAGCAAAATATGGTACCGCTTAAAGAAGCTGTAGTTGTTTTCTCACTTGTTTCAGTGAAAAGCAATTGTTCATAAAATGCATTTTTCTTTGTCATGATTAAATCATCAATATATGATGTATTTTCCATAAAACGTTTGAAAGAGTTACAGCAACAAAAGCTATTCTCACTGGCTTTCTGAAGCCACTAGTTAACCCACACTGTCTGTTCGACGGTAGAAGCTTCCCCTTTCATTCATACTCCATCTAAACCTCCCTTTGGCAAATTCTTATGATTTCAGGAGGACTGGGACTTCCAGAGAACACTAGTTCCCTGAGATGAAGATAACAACAGATATTTTAAAAAGGATCTGTAATGCATTACGCTTGGAAATAGAACTTAAGGATCTCTGAGCCTTCATGTATCAATGTATATCACACATGCAGAACTGATGTATATCATATGATGTATATCATATCATGCATGCATACCATGCAGAATTAATATGCAGAATTTTTCAAAATTATTTAAAAACAATCATTTTTTGATAGCATAATTTAAGAGAAACATATTCTAACACATTGAGAAATCATGAATTAACATTAGCCCCACTGAAGATTTTTGACACTTGATTCTTTTGGGTTTTTGTATCCCCCAGAAAAGAGGGTTGGCGTCCTTAAGGAATGTCTAATTGGGAAAATTTTAAAAAATAATTCATTTTTAGTCAGGAGGGTTTTCAAATGCTTTGTACTTATTCTGAAGTATCTCCTCAAGTCTAAGCTCAGTAGAACACTGGGAGATAATTTTAAAAACCCAAAAAACAGAGGACCTAATAGAAAAATGGGTAAAGTATATGACGAGGTGATTCATAGCAGAGAAAACCTAAGCAGCACAGCAATGCATAAAAAGCTCTTGGCCTGCATAGTACTCAGGGAAAACAAGATTTTTTTAAAAAATGAGAAAATCACAGTGAAGGAAAAACAAAGCAAAAAGAATACATATTAAAAAGTTATGGGTAAAAGCCGTTCAATAAAGGGCATGTTGGAAATAAAATTATATGGTTCATAGGGTCTACGTGTTTTGAAAAAACAAACAAATCTGTAATTATAGTTATTTAGTAATAGTTACTGTTATCAATATACCTATAGATAGACCTATCTACAGAATTTAGGGGGCAAAGTCAAGCTTAAAGATAATTTTCCACACAATTTTCAAGTTGTTAATTTTTAAGTAGTTAAAACTCTGAAGGGTGTGTTAGAAAGTGTAGTGTGAGAAAAACAGAGGGGTCCAGAAAGACCCTCCAAGGACGATTAGCATTTCAAATGTGTAGTCAAGGGAGAAGAGATGCCAGTAAAAGAAGATGGTCTTGGTTCTGGGAGGAGAGAAAGACCCGGAAACCAAGGGTGAAAAAAGCTTTTCAAGAAGGCGCTGGGGTAATCAGCCAAATGTAGTAGACAAATGTACTGAGATAAAGATACAAATATTTGTAGATTTAAAAAATTTTAGCATTGAAGATAGTGTCAGTGGACCCATCCATGGTGTGCTTGTCTAATTCCCTAAGGTGGGGACTGAGCCGCCCGGGTGAGTCTGGAGCCACAGCAGGTGAAGCCCACCATATGCCTTTCCCAAACTCCAACACACTGGACTGAATGGTTGTCTTTCTTCATGGCCTTAGACATGCCAAGAGGAATGAGTATATTTGCTTTGTTCCCAAACAAAACTTACTTATCCATTTATCCTCCTTTTGCTTTGTGCCGAGTGTTTAAGTTTCAAAACTTTCTCTTAAAAAAAAAAAAACTACTGCTGATCTGAGAGCAATGCAAATTACCACTGAGGACGGAGTCTGCATCCAGGAATCCGCAGCCCTGAGAACTGCAGCTGTCAGATGTTGACCTCCGATTCCTGACTCCCTACCAAGTTAGTTTCAAGGAAGATGCATTGTATTCTGGGTCTTTGACCAACCTGACTTCTAGCCATCCTTAGCTCTTATAATATCATTTTTTGTTGTTGTTGTTCATAGTATCTTTATTCATTACAGGCAAAACCTGGAAACAACACAAATGTCCATCAACAAGTGAACGGATAAATGAGTTGTGGTCTGTGTATACAGTGACATGACTCAGCAACAAAATGGTAAAAACTACTCATAGGTGCACAGCATGGAGGAATCTCAAAAACATTATGCTGCAAAAGACTACGTATTGCAGGATCCCATTTATGAGTTCAAGATCAGGCAACACTAATCTATGGTGATAGATTTCAGAGCAATGGTTACCTGGGAGAGAGAAAAGGAGATGAGACTGGGCACTGTATTTGACACCAACCAGGGTTCTTGGCCTTCCCCAATCAATAGAAATTGACTAATCAATTAACGCTAATCATTATCATAATAATAACCAAAAAAGGAAGTGATTAGGTAATAGATTATCTACAGAGGGTGGTCTAAATCAGCTCTATCTAGAATCTGGCGCACTTTTCCTTTGCTGGATTCAATCTAAGCATGCTTGTTTAAAATGTCCATTGTAACCAAACATAAATGTCTTGTTAAAACAAGTTTATCTTCACTAAACTTAACTGTAGTCTTTGATTAGCTGTTTCGAACTGAAATAAAGCATATTTATGGTTGTTTTTCCTTTTGACGGTATGTCAGCTACATACAGGCAGAACTGTGTGTCTCAGATCCTTTAAAGTGTCCTAGAATTTCTTCTGTGAAGTTTGAAAGGACCAGTATCCACTTAATTTTATCCAACATATGCAGTTAAAAATAAATTGAGGGTTTACTGCTTTATGAAAGGATTCTTTATCAAAGGATTAGCAATATATTTTAATAAGAAGCAACTGTCTAATTTTATCAAATAATATTATTTGCAGTATTTCAATTCATGTTAAATTTTAAAATTTGAATGTTATGATGGCTTCAGTCCAAGTTGGGCAATAGACTGGATGTTTGTGTCCTCTCCAAATTCATATATTGAAACCTATTCCCCAATGTGAGGATATTAGAAGGTGATTAGCTTTGGGGAGGTGATTAAGTCATGAAGATGGAGCCCTCATGAATGGGATTAGTGCCCTTATAAAAGAGGTCCTAGAGAGCACCCCAACCCCTTCCTCCATGTGAGGTTACAACAAGAAGACCACCATCTAGGAACCAGGAAGCAGGCTCTCACCAGCAGCTGAATTTGCCAGAGCCTTGGTATTGGACTTCACAGCCTCCAGAACTGCGAGAAATAAATTCCTCTTGTTAATAAGCCACCCAGTCTATGAATATTTGTTATAGCAGCCCAAACTGACTAAGAAAACATGTCAGCAGAATATCAGGGATCTTAATGTCATAGATTCATGAGTGACAGAATGTTTTGGCTCTAGGCTATCTAATTCTATGTAATTCTGGGTATTTGTCTGCTACACATAAGGGAGAGATCTAAAGCTGCAAAGTCTGGGTGCCTCAGTGCTTTTTTGTAAGTGAAGTAGCAAAAGAAGCCAAAACCTCTCAAGATATCTAAGAGGAGGTCCTGCCTGGACAAAAGGTGAAGATACAGTTGACAGCTGACTTACCCCAATTCTCCTGATAAGGTTCCTCTCAAAGTTTCCATCATAGTGTACAATGAGGATGGTCATGGTGCTTGATTGACAGAAGGCTCAAAGCTGACAGAGGCTAGGTCACATTGTCCTCTGCTCCAAAACGTGCAGGGTGTCTTGGACTAACTGCTGTATGACATGTCACATGATCTGGCCTCTCATTCCTCTCAAACTCAGTTCTGACAATTCTTTCTCTTTTCCATTTAGCTCCAGCACACCGCTCCTCACTGTTTCTTGAACACACGAGGCTAATTCCCACTTACAAGCTTCGCACTGCCTGTTGCCTTTGTTGGAATGCTCTCATCATAAATATCTACATAGCTCATTCCTTGTCTTAGTTCGTTTGGACTGCTATAAGAAAATACCATAAATCGGCTGGTTCATAAAGAAGAGAAATTTATTCCTCACAGTTCTAGAAGTTGGAAGTCCAAGATCAAGGTGCCAGCAGATTCCATGTCTGGTGAGGACCCACTTCCTGTTTCACAGATGGCCATCGTCTCACTGTAATTCATAGGGAGGAAGAAGCTAGGGAGCTCTCTGGAGTCTGTTTTATAAGGGCACTAATCTTATTCACGAGGGCTCCACCTTCATGACCTAATCACCTCCCAAAGGCCTCCTTCCTAATACCATAATATTGAGAGTGAGGATTTCAACATATGAATTTGGGGGGATATAAACATTCAATCTACAGCACTCCCCACCTCATGCAGGTCTTTGCTCAAATGTCACCTTCTCGATGAGGTTGACCTAGAACATCTTATTTAAAATTGCAACCCACTTGCCTCCCACCTTGATCTTTCCAATCTCTTCATATGATCTGTTTTTTCTTTTTTTCTCCTTTTTCTCTATAGCACTTATCACCTTCCAAAGTACTATATAATATTTCTCATTTATCATGTCCATTGAATACTGTCTGCCTTCCTTTATTTAAATGCATGTTCCAGAAGAACAGGGATCATTATTTTGTTCACTGGTGCATCTCAAAGCTCTGAAAACAGTTTCTGGCACATAGTAAGTGTGCAATAAATATTTGATGAATGAATAAATGAATGAATGAAGTTGGCAGAATATTGTGCAATGACAAGATATAAGGACCATGAGGGCCAAGATCATCTGGATTTTTGTCACCACGATATCCTTAGCGCCTAGGACAGTCCCCAGCAGACAGTATTTATTGAATGAGTGAATGAATGTTATTGGGGTGGGGGGAAGAGTTCGTAAAACCCAAATAAGCATAAGTGAAAATGAATACCTTTGGACCAAGATTGGGGTATTTTTGTGCGCCAAATCCTGTCCAGAGTTCTTTAGCTGCATGCGGGTCATAAAATTACCCAGGGTGTTACAAAAAAAAGATTATTCTTTTCAGTTACCTGAGAATTCAAAAGGGCTACAACTACTTAAAAGAAGGTCCTGACAAAGATGACAGCATCTGATAGGCAAAGCAAAAGTACATGAAGAAGGTTTGTCCTGTGACATAATGTACAGAATTCTACTGCAGTATGAAACTCTCTTTTCAGTGCTGTTTTCTTGTGCTGTAATCAGAGATCATGGGCTTTGGAGTCAGACTGACTTAACACCAAATGTCCTCCCCATCCTGTCCTAGACTGTGTGGCTCTCAAAAACTCACTCACTTTTTCTGGGCCTCCATTTCTTGTATTTTAAAGGGTTTTCTAGCAAAATTCTATGGTGATTACCTCTGGGAGGCAGAATTATGGGTGGTTTTACTTTGGTCTTTGTACTTTTCTCACTTCCTCAATTTTCACCAGTAAACACGCTTTTAATAAATGTTTTTATTTTAAAAGCCAAAAAATAAAATAAAATAAAATAAAATAATACCCACCCTTTAGGGCTCTTGCGAAGCTAAAAAGGATGTGTCAAGTAAAATGCCTAGACATTCCCCTCAAAATCACGGTGCCCTCTATGTCTTTTCTATGCATGATTCTAATATTTCTATTGCATAATTACACATAATAATACATCATTACAGATTATAATTCTAAATAAGATTTTGTTTTCTCATCCAAGTTCTAGCCATTCGATCACTTTATTCCTTTATTTTCTTCTTGTATTTTACGCCGTAACTGTACAGTAGGAAATGTCACAAGAAAATGGAATTAAAATTCAGGCCATTTCATTTCTTTCCTCAATGCAAATCTAGCCATGAGTGTTTATTAATGCTGGGTTCCTTAAAAATTATAGCATTACATCAGAATATTTACTAAAAGGGCAGAGCAATGATTCATATGTTACCCACTATTTACATTTGAAAGAAGCTAATGATGTATATCCCTGATAAGTCATGACTTGATTACCAAGCAAAAGTGACCATTAAAAGATGAAACTGTAGTTTACAATGACTAGCCCAGCTCCAGTTACTTGGAAATATTTCTTTCTGAAGTATGATTAACATTTAGCTTCTGAAATTAAAGAATAAGCAAATCAGTAGCCAATGAATTTGCTAATTTTTCTATTGCTTACTTAAGTCTTCATAGATACCACTTGCATAACGTAAATCTTATTGAGAAAGGAGCACTTCTGTAATCTGCATACTTCCAGAAGGCCAAGTTTTCAGCTCCAAGGCTATAAAACACACGCCGTAGAAGAAGAAACGGGAACCTTGAAGGATTAAGAACTTTGATAGGTTTGCACAGCTTCTAAGTGGCAGAGCTATGATTTGAACTTCTTGAAAGAGAAGCCAGTTAAAGCCATAGAATTTATAATCAGAGAGCTGTACATTTAAGGTTGTCTGGAGTGCTTTCAGCCATCAGATTCAGAGCAGCAATACTTTTATCTGTTTTATGTATGTGTCTTTCACAGAAGACAAAGATCCTATCAAAAAATCTATATACTACCTGTGTGAAAGTATAATTTTCAAAACCTTAAAAACATGACTTTCATATAAATATAAAATGAATAAATGTAAACTTTTTTTTAAAACTCTTTAATGAGGGAACCAGCAACAGGGATTCAAAAGAGAATAAGAATATATAGTCAGAGGAAAAATAATTTTGTAATAAGATTTCTGGATCTGATGCACAACTGATTCCCTACAGGGAAGATATCTTTTCTGCAGACAGAAATCATTTGAACGCTACTGGCTAAAAATCTACATGTTAACATATAACTTCATAGAATCTAGCCTTTTAGTAAATAGTACTCAGCGAGTCAAACAAAATTACCTAAACTTGTTCCCTAAACAAGAATACGATCCTTGGGTGAACATGTTAAGCAATGTTTCTGTATGGCATCAAAATGACATGCTCCCCTAGCTTTGCCTTATTTCCAAGTTTTAGTTAACTTTTCTTAACTCCCAGTAAGTGTCTTCCTGGAAATTGAAAATAGATTAGTAAGTACAATGAAGATAATAATGCTTTATTTACAGGTAGCTCTATAGTTTACCCTTTGATGAATATAAAATTACCTAGACAGTGAAAATGGCATCAGGATATTTCTGATGCAAGAGAGCATGGCTATTATTTTCTAAGAGTAGAAAACAGTTCCTCCCTATAAATATGTTACCAAAATATATATTTCGAATGAAAATGATTACTTGTGTCAAAGCAGTTAATAACATCATGAAAATCTTTAGACTGTTCATGCACTTCCTCTCAGACAGCACTAAGAAGCAGATGCAAGGGAGGAAAAGTGATGGATTGAAGGTGACATTCCTGACCTGGATGGGAAGATAAACAAATCTCCTTTCAGTACAACCTCTTTTAGCTTGAGTATGGGTCTCTGTGCATCACAGGGACAGATGACAAAACCTGGCCCAACACAGGTGACAACAAAGCCAAGGGTGGGATTGGAAAGCCTTGCCTTGTGCGGCTATTGCTTTAGACAGGGAGTCTGGCTCCATGTTTGCCCAAATTAAATTCAGAATTAAATTCAGAGGGGAGATGCCGGAGCTGGTCGATTACAGCAAAGCAGACTGGATAACCCGCTTTGACTCGATCTTCCCAATTTACCAGATACAGGCCTCTGAGGTTTTTTATTGCCTTGGTTCTTCTCTGCATTTGGACCAAGAGAATTCCTACTAACTCGGTGTTGTGTGTCTCGCAAGTGTCTGTATTCTCTTGCCTTGTTCTACTTGCAAATACTTCCTTAATTGAACTAGCTGTTCTGAAGATGGTTAATCTGAAGTGTCCTGTATGAAAAAGGATCATCTGACCCAACATGGAATCAAATCATGATGTGTTTTCATCATATTTCTGAGAAGTGTTCAAAATTGTTACTTTTGAATATATAAATTCACATTGAGGAATAACACACTGATATTTATTAAGGAACAAATGATTTTTCTTGCTTGATTTATCCCCTAGGAAGTGCAACTTCTAGGATTTGTAAAAACAATCTTTAAACAGATATAATGAAATCATATTTTATGATATTATAGGACTGCTATTCTCCAAGGTTGCTAGCTCCCATGATCCTTTTCTCCACTATTGGGACAGCAGAGATAACTTCCTCTAGGAACTGCCCTGAGGGAAAGAGGGAGAGCTCAAAACAGTCTTTTGAAATTCACAGCAGAGGCAACAGTATTCTTGAAAGTCAAAATAATTTAAAGTCACAAGAAAGGCCTGGGCCTTTCCAGTGAGAAAAAGATGTGTGGTTTCCATTAACCAAAGGCTGGAGTATTTAAAGCATAGAGTTCACACCATAAATCTTGAAGCAGGGAGGCCTGTGTTAAGACTGATAGCGGCTTACTTCTCCTGAAGGTCAGGGATTGGGGTGAAAAGAACAGCAGAGGTCCTGCAGGGTGGGGGCCAGACGAGCAAGGACCATGGGCCACCTCTTTATAGAGAGTGAGTCACAACTTGGGGTTTCCACGTGTACAGACAAATGTCCGTTATCTCCTTTCCTAATGAAAGATGTTATGCAGGTCTCTGCACGCCAGCTCCCAGCCCCACATATCCTACCACATCCCCCCTTTCTGCATCCTCTCAGAATTTATACCACTTTCCACAAAGGGGAATATTCTCACTGCCCTCCATGAGAGCAGCCTGGTGTGGTGATGGGAACAGTGTTTCCTAGAGTGAGTTTCAGAGAACAAAACTTGAAAAACAGACCTCTAGGCTCAGCCTGCAGATCAGCCTATTAGAGCTTTGATAAGAGTTCTGTGTGGGACAGGAGAACCTCTTGGTGTTTCCCTAGAGTGTCTGCCCATAAAAAATCCATTAAAACACAGATGTCCCTTTCCCTGGGATGATGCTGACGTCCAGGGAGGCCGTTGTTCCTTGAGTCACGTTGTGGGAGCACTGGCTCAGCTCCCTGGTTGTAGGATCAGTGTGTCCTGGGGTTGTCTCCTGTTCTCGGTTTTCCCACAATAGGAATAATACCATTTAGTATCATTGACAGTAACAGATGAGTCTGTGTCGTACAAAACGTGCAGAATCTGCACTATGGTAAGGTGCCCGGTGCCTTGCCTTCCCTCCTTTTCCCCATATCCCCCCTCCTGAGAGTGTTCTGACTCACACACCCCACCCCCCCATCTACATCCTCCTCAACATTCAGCTTGAAAAGCCACTATCACCAGGAAGGGTTCAGATACGCCACTGACACGCAATCTCCCTTGAGCTTCCAAAGCTTATTATTTCACTTGAAGTTAAGACGAATCTTAAGGATCTTTAGCAAAACTAGCTACTCTTTTGATTGCATTCTGCCCTGTGTTATTATCTCAGTATCTCTCTCCTCCATAGACAGACGTTTCCTTGAAGACTGTGACTTTAAGATGCTTTCCTCTTTGAATTTTATGCATCTAGAAAGAACCTTGACTAGAGTAGGCACCCGTTTGATATCTGATGGGTTCAACAGGTTGCTGGGAGAGAGAAGTGGAGAGCAAAGGGGAACCTTAAACAGTTAAACAGTGTGTCAGGCAAGATGAGCTAGGCCGCACTACAGTAGCGAGTAGCCCCAGCATCTAAGTGGCTCATACAGTAAAGACGTCTTCCTTATTCATCTACATGAGCGTGAACATCTGCATGGGCATGGTTGTATGCCCATTATTCTCCCTCTGAGATTCAGAATGCTACCTGGAATACGGCTTGTTGCTGCGGCAGAGAAAGAGAGAACTCTGGAGGGGATCTCCAGCAAAGCAGCCCACAAATTTCACAGCACCCAGTTAGCCAGTCAGGCCAGGGCTGGGCCTGAACCCAAGGCACCATGTCAGGGTCAGCAGTTCATGATGGATTCCGGTGATGACTGTGATCACAGTATTTTTATTAGCGGTATGCAGGCTAAGGTTGCCATTGTGTTTCACCTTCTGTCCTCACTTTCTGAGAAAGAGCCAGAGGCCAAGATGGAGAACTTCCTGTCTGAGTCTCTCCAGGCATAAACGTTGCAGGAAAGTTGGCCCTAAAAGCACAAGGGAAGAGGGGAGAGGAGAGAGGAGACCCAGCCCCAGAAAGGGCCATGCTGGGCTCCAGGGGAGGCTTCTTCTCACCATCCTACTCTCCCTTGGGGCAGAGGTGACAGCGACCAAAGCTGGCTCCAAGGCCAACATGTAACAAATAGGCATAACTTAAAAAAATGCTCAACCTCACTTATAATCCTGGATATGTAATTAAAACAATGAGCTCTATCTTGGGAACAGGGCTGGATCCCAGTTTCGTGGGGCCTGAGGTTTGTGCAATTTGGAGGGAGTCCTCTTTAAACTTGAAGAGGAAAGAGACTGGACTCCTGCCTGATTGAGGCGAAATATCTTCCTTCTGCAAAATTTTCTGAAGTCTAAGTGAATCCATTTCTATATCTTTCCCAGGACCTTGGAAAGACCCAGGCAAGTGTGGATGCTGAAGTGTAAGCCTCACTGGCTTCAGGATTAATCCAGCTTTGCAGGGGAGGGTTTTAAGCAGGGAGAGATGTGGCCAAGAGACAAGTGACATGAGTGTACCTTTGTTCACTGTCAACCCCACATGTCATTCTCCGGGCACATTTCAAGATGCCAATGATTTGAATTTCAGTTTTAATTTAAATTACCGAAATAATCACATTACTAGAAGGCAGAAAACCTGCAGAGAACCCCTTTGCAGGATCCTCATACAGGAAATACCCAAGTGCCACGTATTATTATTGTGCTAATAAAACAATATTTCAAACGCAAGTCTTGATGTTCAAGTTTTCAATGTTATGGTCCGACAGTAGAATAACATTTCATGTTCATACTTTCAAGAGCAATTCTAGGAAAATACAGATTGAGTGTGGACTGGCAAACTTATATGCCGACTGGTGAATTTTAAAGCAAAGAGAGTCAATGTTATTAAGATGAAAATAATTGTATATGATTCAGAATCCTAAATCATTACCATATGTTACTTGGGTGACTCCGAACATTAGGAAAAAATATAAAAGTGAAAAAAAAACCCATGTTTCATTTTAACCATTCATTTCTTGAGATGGTTTTGAAACATGGATTTTAAATATACTTGAATGGCAGCTGCTAGCTTTCCAAAAGTATAAGAAAACTAAAAAAAAAATTCTATAAATTTAGTATTTTTGTAGTTACAACTTTCCAGAGATAAATGGCTTAGCAAACAGAAAAACAAAAAAATTGTAACCAATGAGCTGCATTAAAAATCAAAGATGGGACTTCCCTGGCGGTCCAGTGGTTAAGACTTCGCCTTCCAATGCAGGGGGTGCAGGTTCCGTCCTTGGTCAGGGAACTAAGATCCCACAGGCCTTGTGGCCAAAAAACCAAAGCATTAAAAAAAAAAAAAAAAAAAGAAGCAATATTGTAACAAATTCAATAAAGACTTTAAAAATGGTCCACATTAAAAAAAAAATCAAAGATAATTACTATAGATTACAAGGGTAGAAAGAAAGGCTTAAGATGGCTCTGAAGTTTGAAGGGTTAATTTTGGGTCATTATTAAATAATGATATGAAAATTCACCGTTATTTAATTAGCTGTTTAACACAACTCTATAAAGAAAGCTATATTAAAAACCTAATAATCCAAGGCAGCGGTCCAGGCTTCTGAAGGTCATGAATCACCACTCAAATTAACAGTATATTACTGGGCCTTCCCTGGTGGTGCAGTGGTTGAGAGTCTGCCTGCCAATGTAGGGGACAAGGGTTCAAGCCCTGGTCCAGGAAGACCAAATGCCGCAGAGCACCTAAGCCCGCAAGCCACAACTACTGAGCCCGCATGCCACAACTACTGAGCCCGTGTGCCACAACTACTGAAGCCCATGCGCCTACAGCCCATGCTCCACAACAAAAGAAGCCACTGCAATGAGAAGCCTGCACACTGCAATGAAGAGTAGCCCCTGCTCGCCACAATTAGGAAAGCCCACATGCAGCAACAAAGACCCAATGCAGCCAAAAATAAAAAAATAAATAAAATAAATAAATTTTAAAAAAGGGTATATTACTACTATTGATCGTTCCTCACACTTCACTTTTGCTATTTCATTAAAAATTCTAGGAGGAGACCTTCAAGATGGCAGAGGAGTAATATGTGGAGATCACCTTCCTCCCCACAAACACATCAGAAATACATCTACATGTGGAACAGCTCCTACAGAACACCTACTGAACACTGGCAGAAGACCTCAGACTTCTCAAAAGGCAAGACACTCCCTATGTACCTGGGAAGGGTGAAAGGAAAAAGGAAAAACAGAGACAAAAGAATAGGGATGGGACCTGCACCTCTGGGAGGGAGCTGTGAAGGAGGAAAGGTTTCCACACAGTAGGAAGCCCCTTCGCGGGCAGAGATGAGGGGTGGGTGGGCGGGGAAGCTTCAGAGCCACGGAGGAGAGCGCAGCAACAGGGGTGCAGAGGGCAAAGCGGAGAGATCCCCGCACAGAGGATCAGTGCCAACCAGCACTCACCAGCCTGAGAGGCTTGTCTGCTCACCCGCCGGGGCAGCTGGGGGCTGGGAGCTGAGGCTCAGGCTTCAGACGTCAGACCCCAGGGAGAGGACTGGGGTTGGCTGCATGAACAAAGCCTGAAGGGGGCTAGTGCACCACAGCTAGATGGGAGGGAATCCGGGAAAAAGTCTGGACCTGCCTAAGAGGCAAGAGACCAGTGTTTTGGGTGCGCGAGGAGAGGGGATTCAGAGCACTGCCTAAACGAGCTCCAGAGACGGGCACGAGCGGCGGCTATCAGAGCGGACCCCAGAGACGGGCATGAGACGCTAAGGCTGCTGCTGCCGCCACCAAGAAGCCTGTGTGCAAGCACAGGTCACTATCCACACCTCCCCTCCCAGGAATCTGTGCAGCCCGCCACTGCAAGGGTCCCGTGATCCAGGGACAACTTCCCCGGGAGAACAGAAGGCGTGCCTCAGGCTGTTGCAACGTCATGCTGGCCTCTGCCACTGCAGGCTCACCCCAAATTCCATACCCCTCCCTCCCCCCGACCTGAGTGAGCCAGAGCCCCCGAATCAGCTGCTCCTTTAACCCCATCCTGTCTGAGTGAAGAACAGAGGCCCTCAGGTGACCTACACGCAGAGGCGGGGCCAAATCCAAAGCTGAACCCCAGGAGCTGTGCGAACAAAGAAGAGAAAGGAAAATCTCTCCTAGCAGTGTCAGGAGTAGCAGATTAAATCTCCACAATCAACTTGATGTACCTGCATCATTGGAATACCTGAATAGACAACGAATCATCCCAAAATTGAAACGGTGGACTTTGGGAGCAAGTATAGACTTCGGGTTTGCTTTCTGCATCTAATTTGTTTCTAGATTTATGTTTATCTTAGTACAGTATTTAGAGTTTATTATCATTAATAGATTAGTTTATTGATTTTGCTGCTCTCTTCCTCCTTTTTTTAAAATATATATGTAGATATGTATACTTTTTTCCTTTTTCTCTTTTTGTGAGTGTGTAGGTTTATGCTTCTTTGTGTGATTTTGTCTGTATAGCTTTGCTTTTACGATTTGTCCTAGGGTTCTGTGGGCCCGTTTTTTTTTCTTTATCTTTTTTTTTTTAGTATAGTTTTTAGCGCTTGTTATCACTGGTGGATTTGTTTTTTAGTTTGGTTGCTCTCTTCATTCTTTCTTTCTTTTCTTTTTTTATTACCTTTAAATTTTCTTTTCATTTTTAATAATTATTTTTTATTTTAATAACTTCATTTTATATTATTTTTTTCTTTCTTTTTTTCTCCCTTTTCTTCTGAGCTGTGTGGCTGATAGGGTCTTGGTGCTCCGGCCGGGTGTCAGGCCTGTGCCTCTGAGGTGGGAGAGCCGAGTTCAGGACATTGGTCCAATAGAGACCTTCCGTCTCCACGTAATATCAAATGGCGAAAGCTCTCCCAGAGATCTCCATCTCAACGCTAAGACCCAGCTCCACTCAACGACCAGCAAGCTACAGTGCTGGACACCCTGTGCCAAACAACTAGCAAGACAGGAACACAACCCCACCCATTAGCAGTGAGGCTGCCTAAAATCATAATAAGGTCACAGACACCCCAAAACACACCACCGGATGAGCTTCTGCCCACCAGAAAAACAAGATCCAGCCTCATCCACCAGAACACAGGCACTAGTCCCTTCCAAGAAGAAGCCTACACAACCCACTGAACCAACCCTAGCCACTGGGGACAGACACCAAAAACAACGGGAACTATGAACCTGCAGCCTGCAAAAAGGAGAACCGAAACACACTAAGTGAAGCAAAATGAGAAGACAGAGAAACACACAGCAGATGAAGGAGCAAGATAAAAACCCACCAGACCAAACAAATGAAGAGGAAATAGGCAGTATACCTGAAAAAGAATTCAGAATAATGATAGTAAAGATGATCCAAAATCTTGGAAATAGAATGGAGAAAAAACATGAAACGTTTAACAAGGACCTAGAAGAACTAAAGAGCAAACAAACAATGATGAACAACACAATAAATGAAATTAAAAATTCTCTAGAAGGAATCAGTAGCAAAATAACTGAGGCAGAAGAACGGATAAGTGACCTGGAAGATAAAATAGTGGAAATAACTACTGCAGAGCAGAATAAAGAAAAAAGAAAGAAAAGAATTGAGGACAGTCTCAGAGACCACTGGGACAACATTAAATGCACCAATATTCGAATTTTAGGGGTCCCAGAAGAAGAGAAAAAGAAAGGGACTGAGAAAATATTTGAAGAGATTATAGTTGAAAACTTCCTTAATATGGGAAAGGAAATAGTCAATCAAGTCCAGGAAGTGCAGAGAGTCCCATACAGGATAAATCCAAGGAGAAACGCCAAGACACGTATTAATCAAACTATCAAAAATTAAATACAAAGAAGACATATTAAAAGCAGCAAGGGAAAAACAACAAATAACATACAAGGGAATCCCCATAAGGTTAACAGCTGATCTTTCAGCAGAAACTCTGCAAGCCAGAAGGGAGTGGCAGGATATACTTAAAGTGATGAAAGCGAAAAACTTACAATGAAGATTACTCAACCCAGCAAGGATCTCATTCAGATTCAATGGAGAAATCAAAACCTTTACAGACAAAAAAAGCTAAGAGAACTCAGCACCAACAAACCAGCTTTACAACAAATGCTAAAGGAACTTCTCTAAGCAGGGAACACAAGAGAAGGAAAAGACCTATAACAACAAACCCAAAACAATTAAGAAAATGGTAATATGAACATACATATCGATAATTACCTTAAGTGTAAGTGGATTAAATGCTCCAACCAAAAGACACAGACTGGCTGAATGGATACAAAAACAAGACCCATATATATGCTGTCTACCAGAGACCCACTTCAGACCTAGGGACACATACAGACTGAAAGTGAGGGGATGGAAAAAGATATTCCATGCAAATGGAAACCAAAAGAAAGCTGAAGTAGCAATTCTCATATCAGACAAAATAGACTTTAAAATAAAGACTATTACGAGAGACAAGGAAGGACACTACATAATGATTAAGGGATCAATCCAAGAAGAAGATAAAACAATTGTAAATATTTATGCACCCAACATAGGAGCACCTCAATACATAAGGCAAATGCTAACAGCCATAAAATGGGAAATTGACAGTAACACAATCATAGTAGGGGACTTTAACACCCCACTGATGGACAGATCATCGAAAATGAAAATAAGTAAGGAAACACAAGCTTTAAATGATACATTAAACAACATGGACTTAATTGATATTTATAGGACATTCCATCCAAAAACAACAGAATACACTTTCTTCTCAAGTGCTCCTGGAACATTCTGCAGAATAGATCATATCTTGGGTCACAAATCAAGCCTTGGTAAATTTAAGAAAACTGAAATCATATCAAGCATCTTTTCCGACCACAAAGCTGTGAGACTAGATATCAATTACAGGAAAAAATCTGTAAAAAATACAAACACATGGAGGCTAAACAATACACTACTAAATAACCAAGAGATCACTGAAGAAGTCAAAGAGGAAATCAAAAAATATGTAGAAACAAATGACAAAGAAAACATGATGACCCCAAAACTATGGGATGCAGCAAAAGCAGTTCTAAGAGGGAAGTTTATAGCAGTACAATCTTACCTTAAGAAACAAGAAATATCTCAAATAAACAACCTAAACTTACACCTAAAGCAATTAGAGAAAGAAGAACAAAAAAACCCCAAAGTTAGCAGAAGGAAAGAAATCATAAAGATCAGATCAGAAGTAAATGAAAAAGAAATGAAGGAAACAATAGCAAAGATCAATAAACCTAAAAGCTGGTTCTTTGAGAAGATAAACAAATTTGATCAACCATTAGCCAGACTCATCAAGAAAAAAAGGGAGAAGACTCACATCAATAGAATTACAAATGAAAAAGGAGAAGTAACAACTGACACTGCAGAAATACAAAGGATCATGAGAGATTACTACAAGCAACTATATGCCAATAAAATGGACAACCTGGAAGAAATGGAAAAATTCTTAGAATAGCACAACGTTCCGAGACTGAACCAGGAAGAAATAGAAAATATGAAGAGACCAATCACAAGCACTGAAATTGAAACTGTGATTAAAAATTTTCCAACAAACAAAAGCCCAGGACCAAAAGGCTTCACAGGCAAATTCTATCAAACATATAGAGAAGAGCTAACACCTATCCTTCTCAAACTCTTCCAAAATACAGCAGAGGGAGGAACAATCCCAAACTCATTCTACGAGGCCACCATCACCCTGATACCAAAACCACACAAAGATGTCACAAAGAAAGAAAAGTACAGGCCAATATCACTGATGAACATAGATGCAAAAATCCTCAACAAAATACTAGCAAACAGAATCCAACAGCACATTAAAAGGATCATACACCATGATCAAGTGGGGTTTATTCCAAGAATGCAAGGATTCTTCAATATATGCAAATCAATCAATGTGATACACCATATTAACAAACTGAAGGAGATAAACCATATGATCCTCTCAATAGATGCAGAAAAAGCTTTCGACAAAATTCAACACCCATTTATGATAAAAACCCTCCAGAAAGTAGGCATAGAGGGAACTTACCTCAACATAATAAAGGCCATATATGACAAACCCACAGCCAACATTGCTCTCAATGGTGAAAAACTGATACCATTTCTACTAAGATCAGGAACAAGACAAGGTTGTCCACTCTCACTACTATTATTCAACATAGTTTGTTAGTTTTAGCCAGAGAAATCAGAGAAGAAAAAGAAATAAAAGGAATCCAAATCGGAAAAGAAGAAGTAAAGCTGTCACTCTTTGCAGATGACACGATACTATACATAGAGAATGGTAAAGATGCTATCAGAAAACTACTAGAGTTAATCAATGAATTTGGTAAAGTAGCAGGATACAAAATTAATGCACAGAAATCTCTTGCCTTCCTGTATACCAATGATGAAAAATCTGAAAGAGAAATTAAGGAAACACTCCCATTTACCACTGCAACAAAAAGAATAAAATACCTAGGAATAAACCTACCTAAGGAGACAAAAGCCCTGTATGCAGAAAACTATAAGACACTGATGAAAGAAATTAAAGATGATACCAACAGATGGAGAGATATACCATGTTCTTGGATTGGAAGAATCAATATTGTGAAAATGAGTATACTACCCAAAGCAATCTACAGATTCAATGCAATCCCTATCAAACTACCAATGGCATTCTTCACAGAACTAGAAGAAAAAATTTCAGAATTTGTATGGAAACACAAAATACCTCGAATAGCAAAAGCAATCTTAAGAAAGAAAAACGGAGCTGGAGGAATCAGGCCCCCTGACTTCAGTCTATACTACAAAGCTACAGTAATCAAGAGAGTATGGTACTGGCACGAAAACAGAAATATAGATGAATGGAACAGGATAGAAAGCCCAGAGATAAACCCACACACATATGGTCACCTTATTTTTGATAAAGGAGGCAAGAATATACAATGGAGCAAAGACAGCCTCTTCAACATGTGGTGCTGGGAAAACTGGACAGCTCCATGTAAAAGAATGAAATTAGAACACTCCCTAACACCATACACAAAAATAAACTCAAAATGGATTAAAGACCTAAATGTAAGGCCAGACACTGTCAAACTCTTAGAGGAAAACATAGGCAGAACATTCTATGACATAAATCACAGCAAGATCCTTTTGACCCACCTCCTAGAGAAATGGAAATAAAAACAAAAGTAAACAAATGGGACCTAATGGAACTTAATAGCTTTTGCACAGCAAAGGAGATCATAAACAAGATAAAAACACAGCCCTCAGAATGGGAGAAAATATTTGCAAGTGAAGCTACTGACAGAATTAATCTCCAAAATTTACAAGCAGCTCATGCAGCCCAATATCAAAAAAACAAACAACCCAATCCAAAAATGGGCAGAAGACCTCAATAGACATTTCTCCAAAGAAGATATACAGATTGCCAGCAAACATATGAAAGAATGCTCAACATCACTAATCATTAGAGAAATGCAAATCAAAACTACAATGAGGTATCACCTCACACCAGTCAGAATGGCCATCATCAAAAATCTACAAACAATAAATGCTGGAGAGGGTGTGGAGAAGAGGGAACCCTCTTGCACTGTTGGTGGGAATGTAAATTGATACAGCTACCATGGAGAACAGTACGGAGGTTCCCTAAAAAACTAAAAATAGAACTACCATACAACCCAGCAATCCCACTACTGGGCATATACCCTGAGAAAACCATAATTCAAAAAGAGTCATGTACCACAATGTTCACTGCAGCTCTATTTACAATAGCCAGGACATGGAAGCAACCTAAGTGTCCATTGACAGACGAATGGATAAAGAAGACGTGGCACATATATAGAATGGAATATTACTCAGCCATATAAAGAAACGAAATTGAGTTATTTGTAGTGAGGTGGATGGACCTAGAGTCTGTCATAGAGTGACGTAAGTCAGAAAGAGAAAATCAAATACCATATGCTAACACATATATATGGACTCTAAAAAAATAAAAGGTTCTGAAGAACCTAGGGGCAGGACAGGAATAAAGATGCAGACTTACTAGAGAATGGACTTGAGGATACGGGGAGGGGGAAGGGTAAGCTGGGACGAAGTGAGAGAGTGGCATGGACTTATATACACTACCAAATGTAAAATAGATAGGTAGTGGGAAGCAGGCGCATAGCACAGGGAGATCAGCTCAGTGCTTTGTGACCACCTAGAGGGGTGGGATAGGGAGGGTGGGAGGGAGACGCAAGAGGGAGGGGATATGGGGATATATGTATATGTATAGATTCACTTTGTTATAAAGCAGAAACTAACACACCATTGTAAAGCAATTATACTCAAATAAAGCTGTTAAAAAAAATTCTAATAACTCAAAGGCCAGATAACTTCTAAGAAATTATAAAGTACTAAGCAAGGTAGGAAACCTTCCATGGACAGACTCTGTAGGGCACTGGTTGCGTTGTCTCCAATCCTTTCTCAGATTCAGAGATGTTTTTTCCTAGTCAATTGACAAATGATTTGGTAAACACTTGTACCAATGATATCCAGAATGGCAACATTCTGGATATCACTCTAAGATTTCTACTACAAATTCTGTTTGGCCTTTCCAAACAGAAATACCACTGCAGGTCAGGGAGAGACTAAATCTAAATTTAAACTTTGGCACTGAAAGCCCACAGGGTTCCCCAGAATTTTGAATCTTTGTTTCAACTCACTTTCAAGTGCTTCCTACCTCCTTACCTGAGCTTACAGTGTGACAGGTCAAGAAACCATCTCAGAAGGTGTTCCATTAGTTACTGAAGGTCCCTGCTGGAGTGGATTTATACATACTATTCGGCTGATTAAAAACAACCCTTTAAAGCTACATTCCTAAACTCCAGCTAAGGTTTATTCATTCATTCAGCCTATGGTTGCCAGATTAAATACAGGACACCCAGTTTAGACTGAATTTCAGATAGCCAATGATTTTTTAGCATGGGTATATCCCAAATATTGCATGGGACATACTTGTAATAAACAAATTATGTGTTGTTTTAACTGGGTATCCCATATTTTTATTTGGTAAATCTGGCACCCCTAATTCAATCTTATATTAATTACAACCAGCAACACCTACACAGCACTGACTATGCCAGTCACTTAACATGTTTTTATGTGTTTTTAATTCCAGCAATAACCTCATGAGGTAGTTAGTATCGCCATTTTACAGGTGTGAAAATGGAAGCACAGAGAATTAAAGTAAACGTTCTCTTATGAAATCAAGTATTTTAAACCTGGACCCCCAAGCTTAGATGGCTTCCCATCTTGTGGGGATGGAAAGCGCCAAGGTTTTCCAGAGAAAACAGTTTTGAGCTGCTTGAGCACAAGCACAAATGCTTGATCCAGGTCCCTAACACTCCTTGGCATGGAGTATTATATATACTTTTAGTCTGGAAAATATCCACAGCAGGTGTTACCAATTGCCCACTGAAGCCATTAAGACACTCACAGAGTATTGAATTTTAAGCAATGAAATTCTGGGTGAGCTTTCCAAGATAAACTGGTTACAGTGCGTGCCCCTTAATCTCCAAACGATTTGACCTGCTATTTGTTTGATATAGCTATTTAAATAGCACCTACAAGTGCCAAAATGAAGATTTGTGTTTTAACATCATTCCATTTATTATGTACCTCGTATGTGTCAGATCTATGAGAAAGACACATACAAAATTTAAATGCAACATACTGAATGTTAGGGTGGAGATATACACAGTAGCTCTATAAGTGCCGAGCAGAGAAGAGCTATCCAGCTCAAGATTCGGGACTAAAAGAAGGTCTTCACGGAAGAGATGTGACTTGAACTAAATCTTAATGACCAAGGAAGCGTTCATAGGGTAGGAAGTTGGGAAGGCTGTTGTAGGTGAAGCTGACAGTGAAATGGAGAGAACCTTGCTTCTCATCATCATTGGGGAGCCAGATCCATCACTGCTTGAGCACATTCTTAGTATGAAGAACTGAAGCAGCCCAGAGGAGAATGCCTGGTTCTCTACAATGTCAAGAGATGAGTATAAGGAACACAGTTACACTCTCTTATTTCAGGCCTCTCTGCTTTTTAATATTATTTTTTTTCTTTTGCTGAAACAGACTAGGCACGAGATTAGATCTTAGTGTATGATGGACAGAACAAAAAGATCACAGAAAATGTTGGTGCTTTCCTTACCCTGTACTTAAAAGCCTGAATTTTATACCCTCTAACAACTATTTTCTCAAAGTACTTACGTCTTAAAAGCTCATCTACATTTTCTGAGAGTTTGTCAACATTAGACATTTAGTATTAAGTGAAGAGTCTTTAAAATATTTTGAAATGTGATTTTTCTCTAATATTTTCAAGTATATTAGTTTACACCTAAGGAGTAGGAAATAGACTTTGCCAAAGAATGAACTGATGCGGATGTTGGTCAGACATACCAAAAATATCACAAAGCATTGGCTTCAGTACATTTAATTTTGCTCTCGAGAGAAGTCTTACTTTCAACCTTGCCCCTGTTAACTAGGGAAGAAATGTCAACTGTGTCCTCAAGTTTCCATAATATGTTTCTTGTGATTTTCAGTTCACTGGAAGCTCCATAAGGAGGCTTAGATGATGTACTTTAGGCAGAGTGCAGTGAGCACTGGCCTGGGAATCAGTGGAACCTAAGTTTGCTTTTTGGCTTTGGTTCTTACTTGGTCAAGTCATCCAATTGCTGAGTTTCTCCTTTTCTTCATCTCTCAAGGGATAACTGAGGTTGACAATGGCTCCAATCCCCTCTGGTTCTAAAGAATTCTGCTTCTATAACTTAAGTTGTTTGATGGAATTACTTTTATCCATTTGCATTTCAAATTTTTTGAAAAATAGATTTAGCAAAATTGCAAGAGACCTGGGATAGTATCCAGAAAAAAAAAAAAAAAAAGGTAATGTCTTCCACTGACCTGAATGCATGCAAATTCAGAAATTAGGAAACATCTAAAATAAAATTCTCAGGGCTTTATTTTACAATAGGAATTGGAATAATTTCTACTTCTGATAGAAATATGACAGGTTTACTTTCAAATGCATGTGTGATCTTTTCTTCTTTTGGCTCGAAGCCAGTGAAAACCTCAAACAATCCTAAATAAGTAAATTGCAAAGTTACTTTAGTTAGTTAGGAGTTGTAAGCTCTATTCGGTATTTTACAGCAACATATGTGGTGTTTTATTGGATTGAGAACTTATATTCCATATAAAGTCATTTTTTTCCAAATAAAGATGATTTTACTGGATTCAATTCAGATAATATTAACATTTATGGACCAATTCCAAACTTTCTTTGGTTTCTAGTAATCATATACGAATGAGAATGGCTACAGCAATTCTATTAATATATTTACTTCTGTCAGAAGCTGCATTAGCAAGCATAACAAGAAAACATAAGAAAATAAATGCTGAAAATTGGACTTTTAAGGGACTCTTCATAGCTTATGGATTTTATTAAATAAATGCCAAAATAATTAAATTACTACAAAATTTTAACTAAATGTTTATTATTTATTTTGGCTTAAAATAAAAAACCCAGAAAGTTTATAGTATCCGATGTTCCAAAATTAATATATTTGATTTACTAAAATAAAAACATATCACAATGAATTAGGTTCACATCTGAAACTTGCAGAATGGCTTTGACACTGCTATGCCTTTTGGAAACTCTTTTAACTTCTCAGAACCTCGGTTTTGCATCTGTAAAAAGACTGGCTTGGTAATTTTAAAATTGCCTTTGAGCTCTGAGAATTTATGATTCCAGATAACAGCTTTCAAAAAGTACTTAGAAGCCCCTGAAACTGTTTCGTTAGATCAATTCCAAAGATCTAATATAAAAAAAAAAATATCCTGTGTTTCCAACATCAGCCAGTGGTGAAACTGGGTTATTTAGACCAAGCAACACTGGTAAAGGGGGCTTACAGTATTTGTCTACCATGAAGAAGAAAATTATCATTGTTTTAAATCAACAGATGTTATGTTCTCCTTTGAATCGCACTTAGCTTTTTCTTGGAAAATGCAAACATTAAGGACTATGAAGAACAGCAGAGGGCGCCACAATCACAACCAAAACAAACAAAAGGAAAACCTTGGCATCACATCCAGTGCCAGGAAGTCCCGAGCCTGGAATCAGACAATGAGCCACAGCCAGGTGGGAACAAACATTTTCAGAATGTATTTGGGAAACTGCCAATGAAAACGGTTTACATTTAATCTCAGCATCCACTTCCAGATCAAGGGCTATGATTCTCTTCTTGGGTATCTTCTGGAATATTTCATTCTCTTTGGGACACCATATAGTAGGAGAGAAAGGACAGTGCCAGGTTAGAGCACGCCCAGGGCAGGCAGGGCAGGAGACAGGAAGACAAGTTTGGTGTATGGGGAGTCATTGATGAGAGGGCAGGCACAGTTTGAAGACTAGAATCCTTGGGTAGAGTATTTGCACACTTGAGACGGTCTCATGTGAAGCATGAAAAGGACTCGTGTGTCGCCAGAGGTCTAGGACAGATGGAGCTCACAGGCGGGCAGGGTTGGGGTAACTGTGGGGAAGAGTTTCTAAACAAGTGGAGCTGCCCACAACTGAGTCAAAGAGCTCGGGAAGTCTCCAAGCCACGGCTGCCCACACTTCATTCACAGACCTCAGAGATTTATGAATCTGGTGAGAGGCTCGAGTTGATGACTAAGAAACTAGAATTCTAATGCGTTAATTACACTTGTCATTATGTCAAACTGTATAGAGTCTGATTTACTTCTAGGAAATAAGTATGAGATTACACATGCTTTTGAAACACAAGCTCATTATTTCCAAATAACAGGTCATAATGACTGTGATGAGCTCAGAGATCTGTTATTAGAACAAACTAATGATTATAATTGTTAAAGTAAGTATAAGAATGATTACAGAATTTGCTAATGGTTATTCTCGGTTGATACAGAATTGGACTCAGTAGAGTGTCTGGTTATTTATATACACGTGTATATTCATCCACACGTATGCAGACACCCATACAAACGGGCGTATTTCTATGCAAAAAAGTGGAAAATGGTTATATGGAAACAGGCATTCTTCTTACAAAGGCACGAGAGTCCTGTCCAGTTATTACGCAAGGTAATGCAAAGGCTTCTGAGACCTGATTGCCGGCGTTCGAATCCAGCCTCTAGTACTTACTGGCTGTGTGGACCTGGGCAAGTTACCCCCATCTCACTGGCTCTCACATGGTCCCCGGAATGGTAGCATCAGCATCAGTTTGCCCTGGGAACTTTCTAGAAATGCAAATTCTCAGACCATACCCCAGCCCTCCTGAATCAGAAACTCTGGGGGTAGGGTCCAGCAACCTATTTTAACAAGCCCTCTAGGTGATTTCTGATGCACACTAACATCTGAAAACCCTTGTTCCATGTGCCTCAGTTTCCTAATCTATAAAATGGGAGCAAATAGGGTTATTATGAAAAATAAATGAGTTAATATACATTTATAGTGTTTAGAACAGTATGTGGTACATGCAGTATGCAATATGTACGTGTTTTTAATATTACTATACAAATCTTGATAGCCATTAAAAGAAAAAAATAACATCAACTGGAATGTTAATGTTATGTGGAAGTAGAATCAATGGGAAAACGGTGATTTTGCGGAGTGCAATAATTTAAAAAATGAACCCCACTGAAATATGGGACAGAGAACTATCCAGGCTTCATAAACCAGGATTGACAGGAATTCCTCCAGAGGAAAGGACAGCCAAGCTTGCTCATCAGAGAGCAGTACCATCGCCCTCGTTGCTGGGGTCTGCACACTCACCCTGGCGGGCTTTCAGAAAGACATCATTTGGGTTCAGGCTGGCCCACCTCAAACCCCACACAGGATGATTCTCACTGAGGCAGCCATAGGAGCTCCGTCTAAACTATTATGCCTTCACGTCCATCCCCAAGATCGAGTTAATCGGGGTGCTGAGAGTCTTCCTAACTGAGAAATTAGGGATGAGGTCATCCAGGTGCTATGAGGGCAACATGAGGACTTTCTCAGGCACTTTCAGTTCATCCCCCTGAAATCTCAGAAAAGCCACTCCTGACTTTTTGGTGGTTATTAAGTGAGGGCTCTGGAATTTCTCTAATCCTTTAAAGTGTGGAAAGTCTTTAATCTTCCATTTCCAAATATGTAAAACAGGGGTGGTGGTGGTGATGATGATGTGATGATATTACGTTCCTCATAGGGCTCTGAGGGTCAGTTAAGAGAAAGAGTAAAATGGGAGCCACCAAGCAAGTGTCCCATACACATTCGCCATTGCTGAGTTATTCATTTTCATGGCTAAGTAAAATGACGTTCCGAGATCTTAAGTAAATCGCTCACCATCCCACAGCCAGTAAGTGGCAGAGTTGGAATTCCAAGCCTGGTACATTGGACAGGAGAATGAATGGGCTCCTCCTTGTACAACACTTTCCTGAGAACTGTCATTTTACAGGAACTTTGAGATTGGTCTCCCTCAGGAATTATAGGAGATGTTGATTCACACACAAGTAAGACATTAGCAAAAAAAATCTTCACAAGATGAAGATTGATGCTAATAATCTAAAAAACTTTTTTAGGTAAAGACATATCTAGTTGAAAATATAAGTAAAATTATGGTTCTAATTAATGAAATTGCCAACGATTTCTTTAGAAATTAATTCACAACAAAGCTATCCAATTTAGAAACGATTTACTGAGGACATACCATGTTTCATGTCCCAGTCAGTGGATAGGACAGGAAAGTTGAATACAAGGTACTCTTGCCATCAAGAAGAAGGCATCCAATAAGTCAGTAGCTCACTTCTATTAGAGCACTTACTACTCCAGACAAATTACATGGGGATTTCAAGGCAGAAGGGTGGTGGTGGTATAGGAATCAGTATTTTCTAAAGTCTCTTTAGATAAACATTGAGGTGCAGCCAGGTTTGAGACCATAGGGGAAGGGAGCTGATTTTTTTTGGACCATTGCAACTCCTGGGATTCATTCTTTCTTCACTGGCCCGTGTGGGCTCAGGTGCCCCTTCCTGACCAATCATCATTTCTGATGGGGAAAAATCCGTAACTACCACTAGATACTAGGGAGTGGTCAAGTCTTCAAAAAAAAAAAAGGCCTAAGACTGAGAAGAGAGAATTCAGTTGATAGGAAATGAAATGGGGGACTTCTCTAGTGGTCTAGAGGTTAAGACTCCATGCTTCCACTGCACGGGGGTACAGGTTCGGTCCTTGGTTGGGGAACTAAGAGCCCACATGCCACGCGGTACGGCCAAAAAAAAAACGGGCAAATTGAAATTGGATGCTTATAGAGGAAGCCCACAAATGTCCAGGAGACCAGGAGGACTGAGATCTGGGAGAGGTTTCTCGGGTGGAACTTGGCCCTGAAGGCACAGAGGACAAAAAATAGCACTTGAATTGCAGGAGGGCAAGTGGAGGAAGGAAGGGACAGGGATGAGAGAGAGAGAGAGAGGATATAAGATGAGAGAGGTCTGGATAACTTTTTGTGATTAAATAAAAAAAGAGGAAAATATAAGCTGAAGGGAAGATAAGGCAAGAGATAACCAATGGAGTCCTCTAAGAGCAGAGAGGAAGGGACATGATCCAGAATCAGAGGCCAGGAGGAGCTTCCCTGGGTAGGAAGATGTCTCTCTCTCCTGATGAGGGTACCTGAGAGGAGGTGAGGATAGCTCCACACAAGGACAGGACCAGTGCCTGGGCAGTTCAGCGTGAGTGCAGCCATGTAAGGTACAGTGCTGGCACCGACAAGAGACCTGTGCAGACACTCATCTTTCCTATACTGCAAAGTAATAATAAAGGCTCTTCTACCATGAAGTGTGAAGGGCCTCCCAGATGTAGGCTGGAGTTCATTCCACAAACACACCAACAATGACTTTGTGATCTAGCATTTGCAAGGAATACACAACAATCCCAGTATTTATTTTTACTAGACTCTGAATAAACAGAGCTGGTCTATTTTCATTCTAGAATTCAATATGGGGCCCAGCTTTGTCTTCCAATAATATTTTGAAAAGGAGAAGCAATCACAACAAGACTTTTGCATAGGACGTATTTCCTCATTCTATCATTTAAGATTACCAGTATTAGAACCCAGATAGGGATCAAGTTGGGAAGGATGTGGATGCGTGTGTGTTATCCTGGGGTTGGTTATGTCTACCTAACAAAGAAACTTTAATTTGCAAACTGGTTGATATCAAACAAACTCAGTGCTATTGTGGCTTTAATTACGATGGTTTTAAGAGAGTATCTGATATTAAAAAATATACACTATCTTTTACTGGAAACATTTTTTCCCCTCCATTGGTGTTTGTTTTAAAATATCAGATTCAAAGTGAAAAGAAAAAAGGTACAATTTCACTCTGTTTCCAGCTCTTTAAATATGTTGAGATCACTCTTGGAATGAAGTACACAAAAGCTTAGTAATAATCATAATGATAACATAATAGGTGTTTTTTAAACTTTAGATTTCCAAACATCCAGATGTTTGGACTTTGCTGAATGTATCCAGATGACTGATTACATTTTTTCAGTTTTCATACAGCTCCAGGACTTCATGGAGCCACAAACCTTTTACTTGCAACAATGCAATTAGAAATTACAATTATTCTCCTATCATGTAGGACCCTGTGAACAAACTAAAGTCTGCAGGCCAAATCCAGCCCCCGCCATTTCTTTACGTGTTGTCTCTTGGTGGCTCTCAAGCTACAAGGCAGAGTCTAGTAGTTAGGCTGGCCGGCAATGCTGAAAATATTTAACTCCTGGCCCTTTGCAGACAAAGTTTGTCAATTCTTTATGGAGATCATCATCTTCTTTCTGTAGCTAATTGGCTTTCTCTGATTGGCTTTAGGAAGTTATCTAAATCAGTAAACTTATTTGCATATGAGTAATAAGCACTTTGAGAAGATGCACTAATGACTTTGGCCATTGTTCAGAGGTGAACTTAATGGAATTTAATGTTTAAGAGGCCACTGGGTTAACTGCTCTTCACCTTGGAAATGATTATGCATTTGGCTAAAAACAAGGCTAACTTCAGATGCGTGGGTAAATGAATAGAGAGTATGTTCTCAGTTTCCATTTTTATAATTTATCCCACGGGAATTTTAAATGATATATATTACAAGAAATGCTGGAGCACTCAAATTCACCTCAATATAAAGATTTAAGTTTCACCAAATTTTATTATGTCATAATTTCTTCTAATGTGCTTATTTAATGACCAGTATTAAATTGACATTTAGATACAGAAAGTTAAGGAATAATGAAAACATTTAAAAATGATAAATTAGGTCACTATTTTTTCTGTATCATTTAAAACTTAAAGTTTTGTAAAATTTACTTTTTAGCCTATTCCTTCATGATTTTCTAAAAGAAAGGGTTAATTTAGCCACCTTAGTAGTCAAAAGTCTTAATAAATAAATTTGAATTAATAAATATTTACTGAAGAGCTTAGAGATGGGCTTCTCCTGCAAGATACATTGGATAAGAAGGAATAATACGATGTTTTCCTTTCTATATCAATGTCTAGCTATGAGAAAATAAATTTAAAATGATCTTTTTCACTGGTTTGAAAAACCGGAAGAAAAGGCCACAGTATATCTACTGTCTACGGATTTTTAGGTTCTCATTTGAACATGATCTGGGACTCTCTCCTAGTATAGCTAGTGCTTTGCCAGATTTTATCTCTTCATAAATACTACACACATGCTATTTACTATAATAATATATACTACTAGCATTGTATTTATGTGTATATATGTATGCATTGTATTTATGTGTACATATGTATGCATGTGTATATACGTATGTGTATATGTGTATTATTATATATGTATATATAATAATATATACTACTAACAATGTATTTATGTGTATATATGTATGCATTGTATTTATGTGTATATACGTATGTGTATATGTGTATTATTATATATGTATATATAATAATATATACTACTAGCATTGTATTTATGTGTGTATATTGGTGATGAAGAATGATAGAATGCCTGCCATAGTACCAGCTATTGTCACACAGACCCTCTCTATGGTTCCTGGGTTCCAGCGATTCTACGTTGTACAGAATCGCTATAAAGGAAGCACAAACACTTGACGCTGCCATTTTCAGCTTTTGCCATTATTTCCAAGTGGAATCTGCTGGTATCCAGTCTCGAAATGCCAGTCTCTAAATTTTCTCACCGATTTAATCCTCAGTCTTATATGCTAACCCTAAACTTGCCTTATCTATGACAACTTTACCAGCTGATCAGGGATTGTGATCCAGACAAAAATCAAAAAAAAATTTTTTTTAAGTTGGTAAACATCATGCATTTAGGAAAGGAAGTCTCTAATCACCTCATTTATCATGTAAAAGCACACCTGTCTGCTCCCTATGACTAATGCATTCATCACCGGCAAAGCCTCAGGCACTTCCTCCCACCACTTCTTGATTGTTATAAGGGATGCCATTCCCATTTTACAGGTGAGAAAACTGAGGTGCAGTCAGAGTAAGTGACCTGCCCAATGCTTACAGCAGAATCTGGGACCCGACCCCAGGTCTTTGGACTCAAAGCCCGGCAAACTTACCATTACCTCACATTCAACCACAAGCCTCTCATGGACTTAAGGAACAAAAACAACCTACACAGAAATTAGGAGGAGTTTTGTCATTTAAACTTTGGTTTCTGACAAAGGTTGATTTGTTATGGAATTGCATTTTATTTTCGGACAAAACCCTCAATGCAATTATTTTGTATGAAAAAAACAAAATAAATAAATTTCGTAACACCCAGTTTTGAATAGATGATCACCTTTGTGGTCTTCACAATAAAAAAAAAATTAAGTAGCTGCAGTGCAAGATCTTTAAATCAACTTTGAGTTTAAAGGTGGCATCTAAAATATATCAAACATCTGAGCCACGATAGTGTGAACAACTGAATGAATGTTTGTTTTTTAAATTTGGGTGTGGATGTGCAAAACAGGGAAGAAAATGAGGTCAGCACTAAGGCAAGGTCTTGGATAATTCCTCATTTTGTAGATGAGGAAAATGTGGTCAGGAAAGGTTAGAACTTTACTCATGGCGAGTTAATATCACATCCAATAGTCTTATTAAATTATGCTGCTTTATTGTCATGTTTACATCCAGATTTGGGTATCAAATTAACTGTGTGTTCAATGAATTTGAAAAGGCATGACCTTTACAGGCACATAAAACCAAAAAACATTGACCACATGAGAAGGGCCATCCATCTCCAAAAAGAAAAGAAATCCTGATGGATTTTACCATACCCACCTACCAGCACACACTCATGGCTTTCTTAAATTTATAGACGAAAAACTAAGAAATTAAACACCTTTTATTTGTATACCCAAAACCAGAACAGAGTAGTAGATGAGCTAAAAGGGAAGCAAGTTATTTCGGCAATATATTTCTACCAGTTAATTCCTGAATACTTTGTATCAGTGATAAGATCAAGTCTAAAGAAATAATAATAATAGTTTTCATTATGATAATTTCTTTTTGAATGTCCAAACATTTCCAAGTACCTAAAAACATTTTAATTATGTATCTAAATCTTGAGGTAGATATGGATAATTTGCATCACATTGGTGAGAATCCAACAGCACTTTTCACATACAAACGTCTTTTCATAGCTCTCTCCATACCGTTTGAAATGAAACATATATTACAAATTAATCTAAAATAAGTTACATTTTCTCAATTGCAGCCATTGGCTGTCACCTTACTAAAAACACCCTTCAGCCAAAACTCAATATATAGCCATTTGATTTAGTGCAGGCTACTGAGGTCTGATGAAGAAAGTGTGAAAATTTAAAACCCTTAAAGCAAACACAGCGCATTTTATAGGTGATGAAAATAATTGAGTATAAATTCTATATTTTATTTCAATCTCTCACAAAACTGTCCTGCCCTAAATAGTCAAGTGTCTTGACTGAGTAGACTTTAACGTTCCAAAAATAATCTATCAAGGCAGAGTTTTCCCATCAGCAGCATGTGACTCTCATCACCTTCAAATATTTCTCATTAAATAGGGATTAATTCACAAGGCCCCCTACTCCGCTAAGGACCCACTATAAATATGCAATAGTTCAGGGAAAGTTGCTAACATCCTTATCAAAGGCACTAATGTCCTAAAGAGCTTAGCAAGTTTGCTTGTATAATGAGTGCTTAAAGAATTCTGTCTCCATGGAGGCTGGACAGCTATTCTACATTGAAACCCTATTCAAAGCTGTAAATTTATGTTTCCTTCTCTCCAAGAGGCATTTCATTGCATTTCTTCTTTTCTTCATTCCTTTCAAACAATGAGATAATTAGCCGCAAAAATGTTATCGAATGCCAACGCCTATAGAGAAAGATGTCAACAGTACCTTCACTTGGAGTGAGGAAGTATGTGGAAAAATTGGTACCAGTTGGTAGAATGCAAAAACGGAAAGTCATAACTTAAGAAAGAATTATTAAATGTATAAAGAAAAGTCCTGTGTCAAATTCATAATGTGTTGTGGAGATGGTACAGAGTTGGAAACAACTGCTCATGCAACTGGACTCGTCGCGGGGTTGCTTGGGGACAGATCAGCGGCCCTCGGTAACAGCACCACTCAGATGCAGGGCTGCCAACACAGCGCTGGGCCACCGCTGTGATCTGCCAAGGGGGTGTTCCAAAGGAAGATCTGGAGTGTTGACAGTGTATGTTACTGGAGTGAGGGAGGGCTTGTTTTTTTCCCTGGGCAAAACTAGCATCCTGTAGTTTTCTCTTGGAGATTCCTAGCGCATGGCAGCATATTAAAAGGATCTGTTAAACCTGGTCTCACCAAAGCATTTCTCAAACCAATCTGATCATGGAAGATTTTCATGACCACATTGCTAATGGTGTGAACTGCATTCCCCCCAAATCCATATGTTGAAGTCCTAACCCTCAGTACAGTACAGTAACACAGAATGTGACAGCGTTAGGAGATAAGGTCTTTAAAGAGGTGATTAAGTTAGAATGAATTCTTAGTGTGGCCTCTAATCCAATATGACTAGTGTCCTTATAAGATCCAATATGACTAGTGTCCTTATAAGAAGAAGAGATTAGGACACAGACACACAAAGAGGCAAGACCACTGTGAAGACACAAGGAGAAGGAGGCATTTGTAAGCCAAGGAGAGATGCCTCAAATGGAAACTGGCTCTGCTGACACCTTGATCTTAGACTTCCAGCCTCCAGAACTGTGAGAAAGTACATGTCTGTTATTTAAGCTCCTGAGTTTATGGTACTTTTTATGGCAACCAGAGCAAATTAATACACACAACCGAAAGATTTATAGGAGCAGAACACTATCTTACAGCAAAAATATCTCTATAATTAGTGTACAATGGAGAGCACAAAGCCCATGGCCTATCTGGCCTCTGCATCCCACGATATGAGCAACTACTACTAATAGTGTGGTTAATAATTGTGAGGATCATAGTTTCTTATTTGCCTGTGAGTTGTACATTTAGAGATACTTCTACAATTTCTTTTAATTTTGCCCAAGGATCAATTTTTGTGTTTGCTTTTGTTAGGAAAGATGGAAAGGGTAAAAATGCAAATGTAGCATTTCCATATCTACATCTTGTTTGATCATTTACTTGAGAGGTATCTGTTAAATGCCTACTACGTACCAAGAACTGTGCTAAACAGTGGACACACAGAAAAAGCAAGATAGATCTGCTTCTTGGATTTTAGAGTTGGGAGGAGAGAGAGAAGTATTAAATATCAATACCATTTATTATTTCATTTCAGTTTTAAGTGAAACAAAATTTCTTTTATATAAGTGACATAAAAGAAAAATAGTGGCAACTGAACCATAACTAACTATATTACAGCTTTCACTGAACAAATCTAAGGCAGATAAAATAATGATGCAAATAAAATTTGCAATCATGGTATTCATAGTAATATGGTCAAATTTGTGTCCCATGTTTTACTCTTTTCAATATTAAATAAGGTATGTGATTATTCACCTTCTTAATATCACTTGTGGTGAGAGAAATCTAGAAGACATTAAGCAGTAAGAAATACATTTCAATATAAAGTATTTCCCCTATTATTTTTTGCATAAAATGAAAACCATGGATCATTATTGTCTGATTTCTTTACTGATATGTATTTAAATTTTAAAAAATATATTACCCCCAAAAAGACTAGAGTGTTATTTGCTAAACAATCCAACAAAATATTTTGTGTTTCTAAAGAAATTCTGGGAATCCATATTCAATGCTGTACATTCAAATTACGTGTGTCATTTATGACACTAGGGGAGAGTCAAGCATTGCAGCTTTGGCTGTTAAAAGACTGTAACGCTCAGATACTGTGTTTCAAATGGGCATGTCAACATGTCTTCATTTATGCAAAAGAAACGCCTTTCAAGTCATCTTTTTTCATGTTTTGCCCTTCCATTTCAGCTTCATGCCTCAGCTCTGTTCACTGATTAGTTGAATAATCCTAGCTCCTCTCCTCTTTGGTTGTATTAGCTCTTGTTCTTCTATGAAAAAGTTTAAAGCTATTTTTTCTTTAAAATGATTTGATCTTTCTAGGAGTCTCAAGCATTTATATGCATAAATGATTATTTTATTATTAGTTCTTTGAGATTCTAGAGTTATTAATATACATGGCTAATAATTACTGAGTGTCCACTCTGTATTAGGCCCTGTGCTAAAATTATTACATACTCTATCAAACTGCATCCACCTAATAGCCCTACGAAGCCGATTCAATTAGTGGCCATCTTCTTTTTCTTTTTTCAGGAGGAAGTGAATTCTAAGGAGGGTTAGCAATTAGGATTCTAATCCAGATCAAGCTCTTAGCCACCACAATGATTGCCTGATAAAGTGAGTCAAAAGGTACCCATTGTGGTAGTCCAAGAGCACTGAAGGATGAGGAGTTCCCACAGGAAATTCTGAAGTTCAACATTCAAGTAACCATCTGCATAAACAATCCCCCAAATATGCATACACCATCTGCTTTAGAATATGCAATTATACAGATGCTTGTGATACGGACACACTGATACACATTATCGTTAAATATAGCAACTTCACATGGTGACGAACTAGCCCACTAGCAAGAAAATATTTCTGCGCAGCTACATCCATGATGGCAGTTTAATATTAAGGTAGAGCAATTCCTTCTGTGAGTTCCACTTAAAGAAAATGGCTGGGGTTTGGATGGTTTATTGGGTGAAAATAATAGCCAGCTGTCTTCAGAGATCGAGGATGGGCAAAATAATATAGTTAATGAAGGCAGACTCCTTTAAGTTACCCACATGAATTTTGAAAGGCAGTGGTTAGCAGAACAAAACATCCCTGCACAAACTCACAAATTGTGCTGTAAATTCATTCCACACCTTGAGTCCCTACTGTGTGTCAGGAGCTATGCAAGTGCTGGCAACAGCAGCATGTAAAAGCACCCAAGTCCTTGCTTTTGTGGAGCATCCAAACTTTCACCTACGAAGGAAACTCAGACAAAGGGGATCACCACTGGGTCACTTGGGACAAATCTCTCTTATATCATGATTTATCAAGCTGTTATTATTTCTTCATGTGTTGAGTCTGACTAGGGAAAGAGAAGGGCCCAAGGCTATGTCATGTCCATCATTATTCTCAGGGCCCAACCTGCCATCTTTCACTCTAATAGTTACTGAAGGTCTGACTACCATATGCCAGGGTTATCCTGTGCGAGACGTGTAGCCATGCCCAGGGCACCCATTGAAGACGGGGGAGGGGCAAGTCCAGGCTGAGCTTGAGGAAGGGGCTCTGGGGAAACTATCAATGACCATCAGAAGTACATGGCTGGATACAGAAGGATTTACAACTGGAAATACATTTTAAATAAATTCAGGAGTTCCCTTTATTTTCCTTAAATATAAAGACTTGGTCAATGGAATACTTGACCTGGAGGGGATCTTCAGAATTTGATAGGACACTCAGAAAGACAATGAAGAAAATCTAAAGAAAAATGCCCACTGCGGACTCCACAGGAAGCAGGCGAGGGACTAGATCACTTCCACACACGTATTTCAGCTCATTTGGGGCAAAGGAAAATGATAAATTATCCGGTCCTCGGGACTGTGTGAGTAATTTCCAGCACAGATGTGCCCCCTGCTGCTGACAGACCTGGAACAGCTGTCTTTTCTCAACTGCCAGGTCCTGGGCTGTGGTCACAAGGAGACCCAGCAGACAGTCAGAGCTCCCACAGCAGACAGCTCGTCTTCGCTTTCACCAGCCGAGGAGCCCGACGATTTCCAGCTCTGGAAAGCCGTGAATTCAGAGCGGAGTGCGCTGTACCGTGGATTTGCCCAGTCAAGCTCAGGGGTTTCTGACCACTGGCAAAGATACCGCCCTGAAGTGCTTTTGGGGGGTGCCTCGAGGCTAGACATCTGTGTATATTGTGATTCAAAGACAGGAGTGGGAGTTAGCTCTGGAAGGGATCTTGAGCATTTGGAAGCTCAATTTATGACACCTTCTTGAGAGATGTAAAAGGAAAGCAGGGGTCAGAGGCAAAAGTAAGTCCCTGTTGTGAGGGGAAATTTGATTAAAACCAGTTTGCAATTTAGCTCTCTTCCTCAGGAATGTTGAATATTCCAGATTGTCAGAAAACTGCACTGAAATACTCTGACCTACGTTGCATCAGAATGTGCTGAATTGTGCCCACTGGTGACTGCAGCGCCTTTTTCCTCTCTAGACAGTGAGGCTACTTCCTTCTCCAAGCCAGCTCTCCGGGGTGTCCGGGGCACAGTTCTTCCCCCTCTACGGCCCTCTCCTTCCCAGCACACGCAGGACCACGCATCTCTGAAGTGTCTGTATGGAGGACCTCTAAAGGCAGGGTGGCAGGGTGACCTAACTCCATGTGCCAGAATGTCCACTTTTGTTTCTCAGTATAATACATACATATATTTATAATGAGAAATATATATTTATTATATATTATATATTTATAATAATATATAACAATATATATAATATATAATAATATTTAATTATATATAATATATATTTATAATTATACATTTATAATAATATATATAACTATATATAAAAAATAATATATAACATATGTAATATATAACATATTATATAATTTTATATAACATATATATAAAAATATATATATATATATTTACTGTTTAGAAATGCAATCATGTCATAGCATAGACTTAGAAAAAGCCTCACAGGACAGGACACATTTGACGACTGGGGAAGTCACATAGCAAATCACTGTCTCCTTGCTTTAGGCTGCTTCTGTCACTTGTCCCAGGAGAGAGCTGTTTCTGGACACAGGTAAGCCTCCACTCTGTTTAGCTGGTGTATTTGTGAGACATACTTACCAATCCACAATTGGTCCCGTCTGTCCCATAGATCTGGGCTGGGCTAATCTTCCTAAAGAATAGGGTGGCCATGTCTCCAGGGTGTTGGGCAAAGCCCTGTCCTATGCCTGATGTCCCAACCTGATAATTATCAAAACACCCGTCCTCTCAAATGAGCCCCAGTGTGGAAGAGAAATCCATGGTGTTGTCCTGACGTCACTTCTCCACTCAAAATCTTAAAACTCCTTCCCATCCGTTGCTAACTCCCTCATTTCCAAACTGTTTTTAAACAATAATTTATTCTTTAAGTTATTTATTCTAATTTTTTCAGGCTATGCCAGAGATTTTATTTTGGTTTTTGTATTTACATTTGTCAAAGCTAGTTTAAGCTGATACACGGGAAGGTACTTTTGAGATGAATCATCCACAAATCAACACATGAAGTGTGAGTAGGAAGTTAATTTTTCCGCTTTGGCTGAAGAAACAACACCAAAAGCACTGAAGTGACAGACTTTATGTTATTTTAGAGAATAAAAGCACTTATGTAGCCTATAAACAAGCAAACCGGAGAATGATTGGGACAAATTAAACAAGTTTATTTTTAAGCTTTAAATATTTCTGTTAAATTATTCAATCTGTACTTCAGTCTTTTTGGCTTTCCTGGGTCTAGTTACTAAGCCTTTAGGTTATAGGATTAGATCAGATGATCTCGAAGAACTCCATCACTTGTAAAGTTTGATTCTGTGATTGAGATTTTTTTAAAGCATGCCAACTTGAGAAATGAACATAAAGGCTATAGGACAAAAATCCATCTTCATTTTTCTCTTCCTATTTATTCATAGCCTGAAAAAGGAAGGTGAGTCATTCATGTCCATATTTCATACCCAAATAATTTTCCAATTTAAAATAAATTAATAAAAGCTAAGATATCTATTTTTAATCAATCTCAGAAGTTGAATGATTAAGTAAATCCCATCAAATACTTAAGTTATCATAAAGAACTTAGCTTTCTTTTTAAAATCCTATGATTCAATAACCATTTTTTTCCCCGAATGGATTATTTTCTCCTGGAATTGATTATGGTTGATACTCAGTAACCTTAAGGGTCAAATAGGGCCTTTGGGGCCCTGCATTGACTATTTAGAAAACTTCTCAATGGCTATGGTGATACAGTTTCTCAAAGACTTTTGTAATTAGATGTCATTATATGAATCCCCAGTGAAGACCTGGCCTGTAGATAGATCTTAAGCTAAATCCATAAAAAAACTAAAATCCATAAAACTTAAAAAGCTGTATCTTAATATAACCTTCTACTATATTTAATATGATAGTTGACTATAAATTCAGAGTATAGAGTATTTATAGTTATCAAATTCAAAGAGATTTCTATTTGGGAAGAGTGAAATTTCAGGATCTAAAAGAGATATCATCCCTCCTCACTCCTTACAGCTATTAAGTCATGCTAAGGAATTCAGAACAATATACTTCTCTATTCTAGTGTCTATATAGCTGTGACCCCACCCCCAGATTCATATACTGAAGTTCTAACCCCCAATACCTCAGAATGTGACTGTATTTGGAGATAAGAGTCTTTAAAGAGAAAATTAAGTAAAAATGAGGTCTTAGGGTGGGCCCTATAATATGACTGGTGTCCATACGAGGAGAGGAGATTAGGACACAGACACACACACAGGAAAGACTATGTGAAGGCACAGGAGAAGGTGGTCATCTTTAAGCCAAGGAGAGAGGCCTCAGAAGAAATCAACCCTGTTGATATCTTGATCTTGGACTTCCAGCCTCTAGAATTGTGAGAAAGTATATTCTTGTTGGTTAAGTCACCCAGTCTGTGGTACTTTGTTATGGCAGCCTAACAAACTAATACAATAATCAACTTTTAAAATTTTATTGTAAATATGGAAAAGTAGAATAAGAATGCTGTAGTAAAAATAAGTTGCAAAACTATATTCTGGTGTTAACAAACAATATGGAAGTGTAAAATCAATTATTTTAATATTTGGGTTAGAACAAACAGTCACAAATAACTACAAGTGACGGTAAGAATCTTGTGATACTTGTTTCAGAAAGAAGAGCTATCACCATTCCACTGAGGTGTCTGACTGTTTCTTTTTCGAGTGACACAAAGATGTGTATGGAATGTTCTGGAGGGCTGCTACGGGATGTCCAAGTCCTGTCTCTCAAACATGGGGCTCCCATTTGTGTGATCCCCCCTGCACAAAGGCTGGAGTGACTAACTTCCCCTTCACACAGGGTCTTTGCACTGGTCGAGGGACGAGTCTGTGGATGCAGGAGCAGGTGAAAGAGATGCTATTAAAACTCATCCTCCTTATTTATTTCTAAAGAAAATAAGAAAGCTTTTGGAGAGAGGTAGAGATCATCTAATGAATTTTCCCATTTGGGGTTGCATGGAATGGGACAAATTGTGAAACACTGATGGAATTACAGAAAGAGAAAGAAGGAGAAAGAGGGGGAGGGAAAAGAGGGGGGGAGCAAGGGAGAAGTATGAGAAGCAAAGAATATTTAATTGAGCATAATATGCAATTTCAATTCCCAAATTCAGTATGAAATTTATGGCAAGATAATCTATGCTTGGAGTCATGCAAATTGACTCAGTTTCCTTCAACCATTCATTTGCTACAGTTTTCCTTTTTTCCTCCTTCTACTACTTCTCCTTCGTCTCCTTCTTCTTTCTTTAATGCATGGTCAAGATAGTGTTATATTCAAGAACAGGACAAAGTGATTATGGGAAATGCCAAAGTTGGTTTTATCTGACTCAAACCCATTGTTACATAGATAAGTATCTACGATATTAGGAGATCAAGGTTATACTCGTGGTATATTTCATGATAAAATGTGGATCAAATATTCTTAAGTGGCTAATTTCCAAAGTCTGAGTATAAAACTGCTAGAAGTCAGCCAGTCCACAGATACTCATCAAAGGCCTACTATGGCTATAATACAGGTCAAAGCTCTGAGGATACAGCAAGAACCAGATGATGTGTCTTCAAGGGTCTCACTTTCTCCCGAGGAGTGACAGACAGACATGAAATCCACCAACAGATTTAACAATATGACTGCAGACATAGGTAACTGCTAATAAGAAAACATAAAGTAATTTGGTGAAGGATGACTTAGCAATGCTGAGAGCAGTCCTGGTTTATCTAGGAGGGCTGAGGAAGCCACTTTGAGGGGCTATTTAAGCCAAAACTGCAAGGAGGGAGCCCAGTAAAACTCTGGAGTAAAAAGCATTCAAGAAAAAGCAAGAACCAGTGCAAATGTCACGTGTGGGGGGCCAAGCTTAGCATGACCAAGGGAGAGAGAGATGAATGACTGGATGGTAGTGAACGAGGGTAACAGTCAGACCTAAGAGTATAGATCTGGACTTAGAAGTGGGAGAGACCGTACAGACCCCCCTGCCTTGTGGAGGAGCATGGATTTTACCTTAATTGCATTCAGTTTTAAGCAGAGACCGACATGATCTTGCAATGCTTCTAAATCATCACTATGGCTACTGGGCTGAAAGTGGACTGTTTGGGGTCAGAATAAAGGAGGTGAGATCCAAAGAAGTGGTGAGATGAAGCCTTTTGGAGTGGTTGTCATAGAGGAGACGGTGAGAAGTACTCAGATTCAAGATAGATTCTGGAGGTAGAGCCAAGTGGACTTGTGGATGAGTACAATGGGAGGAGAAGGTGGGAACTGGGGGAACTTAATCACATGTGTGTGACCTTCAGTCATCTTTGCTCTCTTTTTTCCTGTTGAGGTGAAGAATACTCCATCAGACTAAGCCTTTTAACTTAAAGTCCTTAACATCTCTGAATTTCATGGATAGAATGAGGATAAATATACCTCTCTCAAAAAGTTCAACAAATGCTTCAAATGTATCAAATGTATTAGTAATCAGCTGGCAGACTAAACTCCTGCACAAGTATGGAATGAAGTTATTATGTTCACCATTTTGGCTTAGAATCTCCTGCACCCTCGTCCCTCAATGAATATTTCTAAAGCCAGGAAAGAATATTTCAAAACCCTGGCTTGCTCTCTTCACTATATACCCCAGTGGGGGATCCTTTATCTGTTGATAAAAATCTACAGTGAAGAAAATTCTTTACACTGTTCTAGAAAGGACATGACTTATCTTTTCTTGTCAAAATGAAAGCAACGTTTTTTTGACACTACTTGATTTCAAATGCTGGGAGTGATATGTGGAAAGAGACACTCTGCCCTGGTTAGAGTTGGTCAACTTCCTCATGACGTACCAATGAAACTCCTAGAGAGTGTGTTTTGCAGGGAGAACGGAATGGGCATTCTAAGGATATGATGTTAATCTGTGCATTGAACATTTTCCCTCAGCCTTTGAGACACAACATTGTGACCTTTTTTTTTTCCCCAAGAGGGTATGGGGAGGCGCCTAAAAAACCTTTTACTGCACTTCCAATGGGAATGAGCCTGGCACAGTCCTTCCTTGATCTGTCTTAGGCGAGGACAGTCTCTCCTTCTCCTGTCCTCACATATAACTCTACCGTTAGCCGTCTCCTGTTCTGTACATTTCACCCATGACAGCGCACTGACGCGGTGTATGTAGATCACCATCTCCTCAATTACACTGGCTCTACCGGGCAGAGTGAAGGTCTTGCTCACTGGTGCTCCGCTGCCCGGCCAGGGCTCAGCTCGGGTCACTGCTTGTCTTATGAGTGAGTCCCAACTACACTTGATTGTCAGTAAGTAGGAAAATGTGTGATTACCTGCAATAAGCTCTGGCAAAGGGACTGCCTCAAGGCACCATATTGTATCACAAAAGCTGGTACATTATTACACTTAATTTTCAATCTAGATCAGAATCCTCACTTGCAGACAGGAAATTTCATCTCCCCCAAGGTGGACCAGGCAAAGTTACAGATACAAGTTTATGTAGAGCTCTGACATAATTGTCAACCCCATGCTCTCAGAAGAGTGAATGTCTGCTAGACCTTCAAATTCTCCTGTGGGAGAGACTGCTGGTGAAGCATTTGTTCAAGTTGCTGCTGTCTTTTGTTTTTGTTTTGATTTTAAAAAAATATTTTAACTTAGCTTTTAAAAATGGGTAATAAAGTCACATAGGCCATAAGTGAAAAAAATCCAAGATACACAAAGTCTTCTTCTAACGCCATCTCCAGTCTGTGCAGCAAACTCTTCCTAATGTTACCACCGTTACTAGTTTTAGTGAATCCTAAAGACTTATTTTACATCTGCAAATATTAATTCTTATTCTCCCTTTTTTCACAAAATGATCGTTACAAAAAAGTTAATTTATCAGTGTTAAAGGAAGCTCAAAACAATGTGGGGAAACTATCAGGTTCATAAATGGAAGAAATTAAGTTAACCCAAAGAAAAAGGGGAACTGGCAGAAAAGAAAAACATAAAGTGCCAAAGTGGGTTTTATTTGCTTCTCCATCAGCCTTGAGCAAAGGAGAGAGAGTCTTCACTCAGCTGAGTGTGAAGGGTCTTGGCAAGCCTGTGGGTGTCTACGTGCTTCAAGGCAGACTTGTTTGGTCATCCGTCTTTCCAAATAAAAAGCTTAGGGTCTGTCAGGAACATGGAGACAATAGCAGACCAACTGGTCTGTGGTCAGAAGAATTAGATGAAATGGCACCGACGCTCTTAATGAGAAGGCCATCTTGTTCTATTCCTCTATCTCAAAGCTCCCATTTTTCTTTGCTACCTCTTTTCTGTCATCTGGGGTGTATTAATGGAGAAATGGGGAGGAACCATAGCAATTATCTGGAAAATTAAGTGGAAAAAATCCAAAGTACTTGGCCCCAAAAGGTCTGGGCAAACCTAAAAGCCAGTATTTCCTGTGATATAGATGACTCCAAGTTTCAGAATATATAATTTATTTCAGGAGCTTAAAGTTACATTTTTAAAAACACAGACATCACACATTTCTTGTCTAAATTGTAAGCTGTTATTAAGATCTGTCTTAATTTGTTTTAATACAATCTAATCTTTTCCATCTATCCAAAATGTAACAGTTCAGGTAGTACTGATTTTAGATCAAGGCTGAAATGCTGCAAATATTGAACAAGATTCATCCCCATCAACCTAGATTTACTACCATTACCAGTCCAGTGTTGAACAGGACAGCCACATATGGTTGTGCCCTGTCAGATATTTGGCCAGGGGTTCAGCTGGGGGTCTGAGATTTAATCTGCCCCTCAGCTAGTTATGCCCTATGGAGGAGGGTTGCACCTACCCAGAGGAAGGGGAGCCTATCTCTAGCGGGCCACAGAAAGCAATGCCTTCTTGTAATTCTCACACAGGCACTGCATGTTCCTGCTCAGCCCTGAAGTCAAGCACTTTGAAACCACTGGCAGTAACAGGCGCCACCATGATTATGTTTATATGGGAGACCACACATCAGGTTCATATGGGATAGTCCTGCATTACACCTGTTGACCAGCTTAATTAATTATTATTAATGCCACTTCCACTCTTAAGAGTGTTTGGGACTAGATGACCTTTTATATTGGTCATCCTAGTCTTGTATGTTTTGTTCTACCTTGGTAGAACAAAGGTAGAACAAAACATACAAGGAGATTAATCTACAGGGCTTAACTGAATCCCTTTCAAAGTTACACTCATGAGAATAGCCAAGATGATCTCTTAGCTGTGCTGTATCTCTTTTTGAAATCCACTTTGTAGTGTAGATTCCTCAAACAATTGAATCTTTAAAAAGCAGCCAAAATTGTGTACTGTTTCATGCTAATTAGGATAGTTGTGCTCTTTCTTCAACTATCCCTTTATATGCATGAAAAAAAAAGATGGTGAGGGTAAAACAAGCATTCTGCAGTAACTGAGTCTCCCACTGAGGAGTTCCTGATCTTATTATGCACATTCTCAAATCCTTTCTCGGCCACCTTGTCTGTGCCTCATTTTGGCATTGACTTGGGCAACATGATAGCACCTCAGGCAGCTAAGGGAATTCCATAATCCTCACTGGCCTGGCACAGTGAATCCTAGTGAAGTCTGGATCATGCCAGTTGGAGAAAAAAATATTTACTGCTGAGTTGCTAAAAGCTCTGGCTGCTTCCCTCATTTGCAAACCATATAAGAAGTGGATGTCACAGCAGGGTATAAAATCCAACTGCTTTGATGCTTTTTTTCTCATGCAATTACCTGTGTCATTATGTCATTATTTAGGACTCTTTGTTTTGATTTGGAAGTTTGCATCAGTAATCAGTGCAGATTCTAAATAGACAAGCTAGCAGAGCAGGGGTTGGCAACTTTTTTTCTGTAAAGAAACAAATATTAAACATTTTATGCTTTGCATGCTGAACAGTCTTTGTTGTAACTACTCAATTCTGCCTTATAGCACGAAAGCAGCTGTAGACAATGGGTAATCAAATAAGCATTGCTGTGTTCCAATAAAACTTTATTTACAAAAGGAGCTGGCAGTCTGGCTTTGGCCTGTGGGCCATAGTTTGCTGACCCCTACAGTTAGAGGACTCCCCTCCCCTCTGTCTTCCCCATTGGCTATCTATTGGAAAATGTGCTCTTATCATCATCATGATTCATAGCAAAGTCCCCATGTCTCTTTCCTTATCTAACGAGACATTATTGGTTTTTATGGCAGAAAACTATTCAAAGATTTTCAGAGTTGATTTTGAGAATCCTATTACATCTCAAGATTTATTCATGATTTGACTTATTCTTTGGGCAATCTTCTAGATGGAGAATTAATGGCACTGAAACATTACAATGGATACAATGGATCCATACGATGGCTTGACTTCAAATGGGATATCACTTTAGTAAAAAAATATGCCCATTGAATAGGAAAAATACCCTGTAAGGTCATAAACTAGAAAATTAGATTATAAATTATGACAAAAGCTTTTGAGAGTAAGAAATTTGATAGTTTGGGGCCTGCTGTTATTCTAGTTTTAAAATGTGCCTCTCTTTTCTTCTCCTCTGTTACACTTATGGTAGTAATTTGATGAGAGTGCCTTTGAAATCAATGAGATGCTCACGCTTACTTGGATCTCTGCATAGGTAAAAACATTAAGATGTGTGCTTACTTCCTTCTAACTTAAAATAAAAATATTATATTCGCCCATCCTCTCCACTTAGCCTCCAAAATAAAGAACAATGGAGTTATCCATATTCATCTCTTGAAAAAACTCATGGAGCAAAACCTTGAGCTGATTTTAATGATCAAACACACCATTTGTTTGCAGATAATTTTTGTGACTGAGTCCTTAAGGAAAGTACGCTTTGTTCAAATTAGTAACACTTAAAAGGGCATGGATTTTAAAGTTTCCACCACAGAAAAGGTACTGCGATGATAATGTTAATGTCTGGCTCTTAGGCACATCTTCATTAGAATTCTATGAATTCTACGAATTCTACAGAATTCTATGAATTCTACAGTTTAAGGCTTGCAAACTGCATCAAATCTTGATAATTACCTTAGGCTGCCAAAATCGATACACATTTAAAACCCTGGTATGAAAAACTTAATCATCTTTTGACTATATCCCTCTGAACTGCAAACAGTTACATATTTAGAAAAATGCTAGTCAAATTATGATATAAGAAGAAAGGCTTTCTAATTCTGTGTTACTACCTCTTCACCCGCGCCCCCCACTCCCATCATTTCTCAGAGGTTTTTTTATCCACTCTTGTCAGAGCCACGGTTTCTCCAGTCCCTGAACTGCTCTTGATGGATCCCTGGAGGAAGAGAAGGCTGTAGAAAAACAAAACACACAAACACAAACCAGACTGGGCATGGGGTGTAACGAGAGATGAAGAGCCACAGAATCAAACATAAGGCTTCCTCTGGCAAAGCTGTTATCCACCAGCCTCAATCTTAAAATGTCTTTTAAAGTTTCAAGAGCAATTCATGCTAAGGCATCATACTAAGAAACGAAGCTAAAAAAAAAGTTGGAAAGTATTTCCCACAGGAAATGCACCCTGCTTGCTCTCTCCGGCCTGTATTGAAGCCAAATTTCTATCTACAGAGGAAAGACCTTGGTTTCTTTCCCCCCTCTCTCCTCTTACAATATTATTAGGTTGCAAACAATAGCTTTTTTGTTGCAAAGCAGGAATAAAGGAGCCTAAAATCAGCACACAATTGTGTGATCACTGGTTAGCCTTGTATCCCAAAATTGTTAAGAAAAAAAAAAAAAAAAAAAAAAAAGAGTATTCACAAACCCAGTCACCCTACTCACACCAAAAGATAAGGGAAGGGCCTGGAATCTGTGAGCAAAAATCCTCACTATGCATTTATAGGGCTCTGGCAATATTTCCCACAAGGACTTGCCAATTTTAAAGCACTTTTTCTGGCTTTATTTACCCATCTTTAGTCAAGGAAGATATTAGTTCTGAGCTTTCCCAGTTTGTTATTCATGGTGCTGAACATGGGGGTAATGAGAATATGAACATATAAACTGCTGATGGCTTTAAAACAAAACATTTGGTAAATATCTTTTATTTTGTTTAGGTCTTGTCATTTTCTATCACCTCGGAAGATGTTTATCAGTTAGCTCTCATCTTGGCCAGGAGATGTCACTGTAGTTGGATTAAATAATTTACAGAGCAATTTGAGATACGCTGGAAACAGTCTGAGTGTTAAAAACTTTCCATGGGACTGTCACAAATGTATAGAGAGGCATTCTGGAATAAAAGTGGACTCTGTGTACCCAACTCTGCTTTTAGCCAATAGATACATTCATGTTATGCTCCAGATTAAAAGGGAATGCTTATTCCCTCCCACCTTGCTAAAAGTCAAATACACTAGAATAAGATAGCTTCATAAACTTAGTGATTTATCCATCTGGGTGAGTAAAGGTTTTAGTGGACATAAGCATGGGGGAGTTTTGTTTCCACTTTTCATAGAAATAGAAAAAACAATCCTAAAATTTGTATAGAACCACTAAAGACTCTAATAGCCAAAGCAATTCTGAGAAAGAAGCACAAAGCTAGAGGCAACAGACTTCCTGATTTCAAACTATACTACACAGCTATAGTAACCAAAACAGTATGGTACTGGCATAAATACAGACACACAGACCAATGCAACAGAACAGAGAGTCCAGAAATAAACGCTTGTATGTATGATCAACTAATATTTGACAAGAGTAAAAGTATACTCAGTGGGGAAAGGATAGTCTCTTCAATAAATGGTGTTGGGAAAACTGGATATCCACGTGCAGAAGAATGAAGATGGACTCATATCTTACACCATACACAATAATCAGCTCAAAATGGATTAAAACTTGAATGTGAGACCTGAAATCATAAGACTCCTAAAAGAAAACATAGGTAGTAAGCTCCTTGGCATTGACCTTGGCAATAATTTCTTGGATTTGACACCAAAAGCAAAGGCAGTAAAAGCAAAAATAAATGAATGGGACTATGGAGACAGAAAAGCTTCTTCACAGCAAAGGAAACCATCACTAAGTGAAAAGGCAACCTATGGAATGGGAGAAAACATTTGCAAAACACATATCTAATAAGAGGTTAATATCCAAAATATGCAAGAAACTCATACAACTCAACAGCAAAAACAAAACAAAACAAACAAAAAAACCCAATAACAAACAAAAACAATTAAAAAATGGCCAAAGGATCCGAATAGACATTTTCCCAAAGAAGACATTTAAATGGCCAAGAAATATATGAAAAGGTGCTCAACATCACTAATTATCAGGGAAATGTAAATCAAAACCACAATGAGATATTACCTCACACCGGTTAGAATGGCTGTCATAAAAAAAAAGAGAGAGAGGTAACAAGCATTGGTGAAGACGTTGTGAATGTAACCAGTATAGCAGTTCTTCAGGAAATTAAAGAAGAACTACCATATGATCCAGCAAACCCACTTCTTGTGCTGGTAGATGACCCAGAAAGGTCTATTTCACTGCATTACAGTCCAACCTTTGGAAAGGTGACTGTGCCCTACTTATGTCCATACGGCATTCTGGAAAACATTTGAAAGTTGAAATGTCTGAAAGTCAAGCAACAGACTTCATGTTATTTAGTAGGGGTGTGAAGAAGGGGTACTTTTTTTCTTTTTCAACTTTATTGAGTTATAATTGACCAGCACATGACTAACTTGGTGTTTACTGAATACACGCTAAATCAAACTGAAAGGAAAAAGTACAGTGAAAATGCCCTGATTACTGCTTCCTCTCATCCCCCACTTCCCCCACAAGGTGCTTTATGAGCATCATTTATTCGTGGGGTTAAGGACAGCTTGCTTTAACATAAAATGCCTGAAAGCTAAGCCAGCATATGCATTATAATTGCATTTCTTTGTTATTTTCCCTAACTTTATGAATATATCAGGTGGGATCTTGCCATTTATTATTATAATATTATGGTTAGCGGTTGATAAAGCTCCAGATGACAAAATGATTCTCTCTTTAGGCATTAACCAAAATTACCTATTGTTCTTGCAGAGTAGGTACTAACTGGATTTTTTTCATGGGATGCTCTTTGGAGTCAATGTTCTGCATCTGCTCCACCAGATTCACTCTGGAACCTTCCGTACCCTCCTCAGTGACCAGGAGCCAGACTTCTGAGGGTTACATCTACACAACAAGGATCCTCTGCTGTCTAGCTCCTAGCTAGAGTTGACCAATGGGCAGCCCAGCAAAAACAGAGAGGGCAAAGGAAGGGAGAGGTCATGGCATTCATTATCCAACGTCCTCCCCACTCAGCCTCTTCTTCTCTACCAAAGGCTTCTCCTTGAGACATATCTACAGTTCTCTCCCAGTCCTGGCAAAATCCCCAGGGGTTTGCCTGCCTTTGCCCTTCCAGGCCCAAGAGCTAGCCCAGGGTACTACCCATCTTTTGCAGGTCCCTTTTAACCCTGCCCTCAACTTTGCAAAGTCCTCTCTAGGAAAATCTCTCCAATTGCCTTGTTTGAGTGTTCTACATACACACATCATTTCTGGACCCCAGCTGGCACCTGAAGCATGAAATAAGCTTTAGTGGAACGTGTACTGTCTACTATTTAGATACGTGACTAGGCACATACATCCCTTGTAGGTGTCTTAATGTGAGAATAAAACAGTTTTTATTGGACTTACCCAAACCAAGTTTTGGAGAGAAATTCATGGAGAGAAGAAAATGTATAAAGATCACAGAGTATCTGAAACAAAGAACCACAGAACTAAACTTGTTAGACCCAATCACAGGTTTATTTTAAATCCTGATTCCAAGTTATAGTATTAAGTTTAGCGACTGTTTACTGAGAGCCTACTAACAGCTCGACACTGCGCTCAGCATTTTAACATAAGTCATCTGTCCTCGGTCTGATAAACTTGCAAGGCAGGTATTATCCCCATTTTAGAGTTGAGGGTAATGAGACTCAGATAAGTGCAATAACCGACCCTCACACACATGGCTAGTTAGGGACTAGCAAGGAATCCAGAACAGCCGCACTCTGTCTACTGGACAGACCACCCCGTCCAGAGGGACACTGGGACCTCATGGACTCCACATGGCTAAAAGGACTTTAAGGAGTCCAGAGCCTTAACATAAGCCTGTTTAATTTACTTAATCTGATCTTCCCAACAGATGCCCTCACAGAACCATTCTCAGAGAAAACTCATCAACATCATGTGTCCATGCATCACAGTTTGGAAAATGGCGTCTGTACCTCTATTTCCTGATTTTCCTCTCTTACAGCTGAGTCTGATGCCTCTTATTCCTTCTGGGACCAGAGATTACATTTAGGAAGGCCCGCTCTAAAACATCAGGTGTACTGGAGTTTCTCAAACACTACGTTGTTATCAAAAGGATGTAGCCTATTTGTGAGACTTTCAAAGCATGTCATAATTTGATGATGATAAGGAAGAGGGAAGAGGAATCTTCGTAACAGGAAGTTTTCTTCAGCACTTAATGATTTGGGCAGAGACCAGGCTAGCAGTCATCTGATAAAATGATTTGCTAAGGAAAATGCCGGTGTGGGTGATTTTAATAATAAATAGACGCAGGAATAATAGCTAACGTGTACTTAACACTAAGAATGCGCCAGCCACGACTCTTCAGCTCTTTACATGAGTTACCTCATTTAAAGCTCACGGTACCCCTTTGAGGTAGATATTATTAGTCTCTAATTTTACAGTTGAGAAACTGAGGCACAGACAGGTTGAAGAGGTTGAAGAAGTTTCAGTGTCAGACAGCCAGTGTAGAGAAAGTGGCACTGAGCTCTAGATAGTCGGATTCCAGAATCTGCTCAGAGGAAGGGCTTTTCTGCTTAAGAGATGCTAGCTTCCTTCTGTTATGGACCAGCCAGATTTTAAGTTAAAAAAAAATCATGTACAGTGATCTCAACTTAATGCAAGGATGAATCGACTTCAACACATGAAATGTGGTAGGAATAATTTTTAAAATCAAGTCTGATATTAAAAAAATAGTTTCACGAGTTCAAGGAGAATTGTAATTTAGCCTCAGTGTGGAGATGATCTGGAGATTTTAGTTAATGGTAATCTAAATAGGAACAAGCAGTGTTAGAGGGCTGAAAATGGGGTCTTTATGCAGCATCAGAGCAAGTTCAAGGCTCAGAATCTGCCCCTCACAAAGACTCCCAGGCCTGCCGCGTGCACAAAAAAAGCATTATTTTATTTTGAGTGCTACCCTTTGGAAGGTTCAGAGGCAAGTCATCAGCACAGTGAAACGATTCACAGCCTGGTCTGATGGTCTTCCTGTAGCAGCCCTGGTCTACCCTGCCTGCTACCCCATCTGCCCCAGAGCTGGCCACCAGCCATGGAACCAGAGCCAGGGAGCTGGCTTCAAGCTGAAGCGAAGAGGACAGGCAGGAGCCAAAGAGCTGGGTGATGCTGGGGTCCATAGAGGGTGGGAGAGACCCACACAGCCAACGCTTTTGTATAGAACACACAGCAGGGCACCAGGTAGGTCGTGATCCCAAAGCTCCATTCGTGACGGAATCAGCACAAACAGCCTGCACACCTGCCAGGGTAGTGGCGGCTAATGGCCTTGAACATCAATCACTCTGTTGTGCTTCACCTGTGTGCTCAGCAGGTACAGGGCAGAGGTGAGCATCAGGTTGCCTTAAAGGACAGGGTATGTTCACTTAAGGACACAGGTGGTCTACTCAGGGGGAAGAAGCCTTAGGGTAGTCATGGTGATAGTCTTACAATATCTGAAGAGCTGTCATATAGAAGGACCCGAAATACACCCAAGATGCTGGGAATACTTCCTTGAGCATGTTAGGTAAGCTCTTGTCTCCATGTAGCTCCTGGTCTGATGCAGATGGAGACATTAAACAAATGATTATTGCATTATTAAAAATATTGTTCCAAACTCTGATAGCTGCCAATAAAGGAAAGATACCAAGTCCTACAGAGCATCTGGGGAGATGCCACCTTTTTGAAGAAGTGCCATTTAAGCCGACGAGCTAAGGATGAGGAGTTAGTTAAGTGGAGAGTAGAGAGAGGGATGCTTCGGGTGAAGAATCTGGAAGAAGGGTGGTCCAGCGGGGAGGAGGAAGGCCAGGGTCAAATCTTAAGAGACCTCGTAGACCCTGTACAGATTTTGGATTCACACTTCCAGGCAACACTTGGAAAGCTTCTCTTCTCCCTTCCAATTCCCCTTCTCTTCTCTTGTTTTATAGTCTCTGTTTTATTTTTTCGCGATTTCACATAATTAATGGACATTACAGGTCTACTTCCTTTGTCGGCAAAAAATTAGTGGTTACCAATTTCACAGTCAACACTGGACTAGGCCCTACAGCTTAAAACGTAAATAGGATGTGTACTGGGTTGAAGTATGTTCCCCCTAAATTTACGTCTACCTAGAACCTCAGGATGTGACCTTATTTGGGAATAGGGGTTTTTGTAAGTGTAATTAGTTAAGATTATGTAATACTGGATTAGGCTGGGCCTTTATAAGAAGAGGAAAGAACTCAGAGGCACAAAGAAGGCCATGTGCAGAGAGAGGCAAAGATTGGAGTGATGTGTCGAATAGTCAAGGAACCCCAGGGAGTGCCAGGGGTCACCTGTGGCTGAAAGAGACATGGAAGGATTCTTCCCTAGAGCCTTCCGAGGGAGCGCGGCCCCGCTGATACCTTGATTTCAGACTTCCGCCTCTAGAGCTGTGAGCCAATACGCCCCACCGTTGTAAGCTGCACAGTTTGTGGTAATTTGTTGCAGCAGCCTAGGAAACTAACACAGCATGCATCTCCCTACTCAGATAGGCCACAGGGTATGAAGCAATGGTGTAAAAAGAAATCAGTGTAAGTTAAATACTATAATAAGTGCACATCCAAGGCATTATAGAGCTTTCAGAACATCCCTGAAATTATTTCTTTCCTCTCTGAATTTAATTTTTATTTTTACCATGCTTCTTCAGAAATCTATGTTTTAAAGTCAGTTTAATTTTAGATAGAAGAAGGTGGGATGTGTAGGTTTCTCTATAATCTAAGTCAAGCAACAAAGGACCTCTCTGTTTGACCAAATTGAGGCTTTCTGCATTTCTGAACACAAATTCTCATGGTATTAGAAGTTTGGACTACATCACTTCCTTTCTCAGGACCCAACTACGGTACCACATTTACTCAGATATTTTATCTTCCTGAATCCCCCTCTGTCTTAGCTCTGCTTATGTCCTGAAATTTCCTGTCCCCCGATCGAGGCACACCTCTTTCAAAAGGCCTTTCCAGCTGTCTTTATTTGAAATAAGTTCCCTTCTCTCCTATACTGTAACGCCTTTAACATTGCACAGGTATCATATATTACATATTATAAACTCTTCATTGGGGATTGATTTCTGCTTGTTTTATTAGCTTTCTAGGGCTGCCCTAACAAATTACCACAACTTTGGTGCCTTAAAACAACAGAAATGTATTCTCTCACAGTTCTAGAGGCTAGAAGTCTGAAATCAGGGGGTCGGCAGGGCTGCACGCTGTTGGAAAGTTCTAGGGGAGAACCCTTCTGCCCCTTCCAGCTCCTGGTGGCTCCAGGTGTTCCGTGGCTTGTGGCTGCATCACTCCAGTCTCTGCCTCCACTTTCACACGGACTTCTGCTCTGTATCTTTCTCCTCTGTGGGTTTCTTATAAGGATTTATATCATTGGGTTGACGGCCCACCCAAATAATCCAGGATGATCTCATCTTGAGATTCTCTACTTAATCACATCTGCCACAATCCTTTTTCCAAATAAGGTCATTTTTACAGGATCTGGTGGTTAGCACACGGATGTACCTTTTGGGGGGCTACCACTATACTTCGCATCCACTTGTACCTATAAGTTCTTTATGCATAATATGCATTTAGGAATCAATTTTTTGATTAAACTGAATCAAATTAAACTTTTGAACACAGACTTAAAAGTATCTACAAACTATCCTAATTCACTTTTTACCAACCATATTAAACTCATGCCAAGCCACAAATTCCATTCTGGTGTAGGGTTACATGTCTGCCAGTTGACGTTATTAGGTATTGAATGACCCTCCCAGTACGAAAGAGACAGTGGGAGTTGTCACTGTCTATATATTACGCACTGACAGAGTCTTGAATACTGTCAGGACATTTAAAGAACATAATAATCTGACAGGAAACAGAGGGCGATTTAAGAAAATAGGAAATATCAAAAAATATAACCGACAATTATACTTAAAAACTTTGTAAGTGAAATCTAGGCAGTGATAGACCTACTTTGAATTCCAGTTCTACTTACTGGTTGTTCAGTCATGGCGAATTCTATAATATTACACTTTTGTTTTATTCTAAAGGTAAGGAAGAGAAGGAGAGAGAGAGGAAACAAGAAACCCCAAAACCCTCTAGTACTATCTACCATTAATTTCAGTATTGCTATAGTTATTGAGAATTCTCCTGTGAGAATTCACCTATGGAAAAGTCTAGAACTCGTGAGGACTTTATTTAGTAGCACTTGCACTAGGCGAAGACAAGTTTTAGAAAATCAGGACACAACAGAAGCTATTTCTGCGTGTTGCTTTTTTCTGTTCCAGGACTCATTTCATGAAGACAGTCTAGCCCAATTAGTTAGATAAATGGAGTCATTCCAATATTGAATATTGTTTTTATAAAGTATTTTCTGTTTATTGTAAAAATATGGAAGTGCTATTGCTTTACAGATGCCACCCAGGGCCACATGCTGCCACGGCCAAAGTTGGGGATTTCACACTGTTGCAAAGTTAGAGTAAACAGGCCACAATATATACCAGATGCAGCTGAACTGCAATGCCACTTAAAAAGGTTTAATCGAAAATGTCCTGAATCTCCTTTGCCCAAGAATTATCACTGGGACAGTCTGCTCTTTGATATGATAATACAACGAGCCGCTAGTTCATCTCTGTTTCCAACATGGTAATCCACACTGCTTTTCATCTTCTTTCCATCAGTCGTGTGACTTTTAATATTAGGAGGGCTCTAGAGTCCATGTATGAGGCTCGTTTGTCTTCCTTTAATTGGGAGTAGGGAAGCGGTGATTGGCTTAGACTCCTAGAGAGGATGAAGTCACCATCACCATTCCCATCTACTACTTCTCTTCTTCTGTGTATGACACACTTCAAAGTAGCTTGTCTAAGTTTCTAACCAACTGGATGCAAAGGTGACCAGGAAGCCTGCCTCGCACCCTGAGATGCTGATGGTGGGCTGTGCGTGTGACGCACGTGTAAATGAGGACCGTGGTGGAATTCACCTCTGGTGCAGAAGAAGGTTCCACAGCTGGCCTCTGCCCTTTCTTCCCATGGTGTTCTGGTGAGGGCAGTGCAGAGCACCCAAATGTCGACATACACGTGGGGATGGGAGGTTACGAAGTCCAAGCAGCGATTCTTTTTAACCTCGTAATTATAAGCTGTTTTTCTGAAATGCCGGTAATTGCATAAATCTCGTGCTGGTGAGATAGAAGCTTCCTTCATCACAGCCAAGGCTGTGTTACAGACTTGATTCATGGAAACAGGTACACCCACCCTCAGACGAACGAAAGAAGAAAAGAAAAGGAATATAAAAAAACAAAAACAAAATTACAGTCATCACACACACACGCATATATCATATACATATATATGTGAATATATATTCTTATATGTCCTGTCAATCTCTCAGCCACAAACGGCAGCAGAGTACATATGTCAAAAAAGGTAGTCCACCAAGGGTGCTTCTTTCTAAGTCTAATATCCTTGAGCATTTCTGTTTGATGATATGGGCCCAAATCTTTAATTTTAAAGTGCTACAGGTACTTCCCTGGTGGTCCAGCGGTTAAGACTCCACGCTCCCAATGCAGGGGGCCCAGGTTCGATCCCTGGTCAGGGAACTAGATCCCACAGGCCGCAACTAAAGATCCCGCATACCACAACTAAGACCCAGTGCAGCCAAATAAATAAATCAATATTAAAAAAAAATAAAGTGCTACAAACATATCTTAATATATTTCATGCTATAATCACAAAAGTTAAGCCTGAGGAGGACCTACAGGGCTATCTCATTTTCTTCTTTAACAGGGAATCTGAGACTCACAGAAGTTACATGATTTGCCCAGGTTACCAGTGGGAGTGGTAACAAAGTCACGATTGTCACTCTTGGTTCTTCCTCTCATGTCCACATAGTATCACACTGTCACATTCTTTTTTTTTTTTTTTAATTTTTAAATTTAATTTTATTTATTTTTTTATACAGCAGGTTCTTATTAGTCATCAATTTTACACACATCAGTGTATACATGTCAATCCCAATCGCCCGAAATACTTCTTAATGATTAAAGAGACCTTATAAAATCCAAGACAATCTTAAGAAATTAACTGAAAACAATGGAAGCTTGAATGGCGTTAGGTTGCAAGTTTATTGCAATGGCCTTCTTCTTGGTTATCCTGATCCTACTTTGCCCCTCAGCAAGTTCTCTACACAAAAGCTAGACTAATCCCTGTGACTTTTAGGTTGATTCTTATTATTTTTGCCCCAAATCCTCTGATAACACCCCGTGTCATCACAATAAAAGCCAGAGTCCTCCAGGATTTGGACCCCTTCCCTCCATTATCTCTGACCTCATCTCCCACTCCTGTCCCAAACATTTTCTCCATTCCGGCTACCCTGGAGCCTCCTTTCTGATGTTCAGACACACTCCCAACCTCAGCACCATTTTCTCTGCCGGAACCTCTTCCCCTAGCTACCCCTATGCCTGCTGCCTCACTTCCTTTAGGTCTTCTTTTAAATGTTGTCATCTATGAAGTCTTCCCTGACCATACTATTTAAAATTGCATTTCCTTCCACAACCTCCTATCTCCCTGTAATTTTTTGGTGACACTTTTTACTGTTTAACGTCCAAACAGTTTACTTGTTTAATTTGTTTATTGTCTGAGTTCTAGAATGTTAACTACAATGGAAACTCTGTTACCGCAAGGGTTCTTATCCTTTTTGCCTCCTTATATGCCCAGCACCTAGTGTAGTGCCTGTTACATGGTAGACGTTCAACAAATACTTACTGAATAAGTGAATGAATAAATTTAAAGGGAAGACTTCTTTTAAACATTCCCAGGTTCTCCCCTGACTTTGCTCTCATACTAGGTGAATGAGAACTGTGCCTTTTGAGAGAAGAGAGAATTCCTACACAACATAGAGTAAGTCATGACGCTAGGGGGTCAGGGAATTCTTCACATGATCAGGGCAGCCTTGGTGCCCAGGTCTGTCACCTAAATCATCCCAACACTGTTACATTCTTTAAAGCAAGCTTCCCCAAAGCAATGACAAGGACGATTGTGGGAGGTGGCGAATTCAGCCACCCAGAACTGCTGTAACAACGCAGGCTGTGGGAAGGACAGTCACGACTGTGCTACCAAGCTAAGAGTTTGGGTCGCCATGCTAGAACCGAGTGCCCATTTGCAGAGAAGAAACTCTCCAAACAGATTCACTGTGGCCCACATCCCTGTTTACCTTAGCCGCTGTCCAAAGTTCAAGCTTCCTGTGAAATCTGCTAACTCTCATCACCGTTCACATACATCCGGTCACATGACCCCAAACTTCACTCTTCTTTTCTTGGCTAAGCCTTCCCACTGTGACTGCTGGTGCTCTCAATCAATAATCCAGCACACACCCTTAACTTCCGAACTCACCTCCTTACCTACTCTGAATGCTCCCTTCACCTCTGTTATGTTAACTGATCCCCGGACGACTCCTTCCTCTGCATCTCTGTCCAGTGAATGATGTCTTTTCTCCAGGATCCCCTGAACCTCAGGGCTTAGAGTTGGGGTAGGTACCCTCCTATTCTCCTTGCTACTCCTTTCAACCACTTATCACCCTTGTTCTCGCAATGTCATGCCCCTTGGAGACTCGTACCAACCAGTCACACCACGCTTGGCCCTCACTGCTTTCATGTTGCTTATCTCATTCTTGGATCACTCACAGTGATCATTCTTGGACACTTCAGCGTCCAGGATCCTGACTTCTCAGTTCCTTGACCTCTCCTCCAATGGCCTCTTCTTCCACCCACCTTAGTCATCTACTCCCAACATCACATCCAGGACCTGCTCATCTCTGGGAGCTCCGTCACCTCCTAGTTCTCTACCACCCCTCGTAACCTTCCAGCTCACTTACTAGAAATGATGGCAGTCCATGACTCCAATTTCTCATCCTTACTGACCTTCGAATTTACTAACGCTACCACTATTCCTCGTTATTCCTCAGCCATCTTTTGTTTTCACTTCCTCCTTTGCCCAGCCTGGATTCCCTGGCCCACCACCATTGTCACACTCATGCAAAAACTGTCACTCTCTTGCTTCTCTGCTCTGCTATTGTAATCCCCTGTCAAAATCCCAAATATAATTGCTCCAACTTTCCACCCTCTCTCTGCCTGCACATTAGCTGATTTATGTTGCTGAGGAATATCATACAGCTGTTTGGTTTCACTTTAAATTTATGACTGCAAATGTCAAATAAAGTCTCAGTACTGCCTGGTAACCCTACTACATTTCCTTCCTAAATTCACTTTTGTGCTTTAAGTATCCTTTTTTTCTCAAATATCTCCCAACCCTTGGCCACATCCCCAGCCTCTTAGAATGGAGGAAACATCCCTTATCTTTTCATAGGCAAATGTCTTCATTTTGGCTGTAGGTCTGAGTTATACTTCTTTGATCTTTCTTTGTTTCTCCTGTGTTATCAACCTCTCCATTCCTACTCTTCAATCCTATCAACAAGAAATGCACACTCCAGTCTTTCCCCTTAAAGAAAAGGTCATCCCTCAACTCTTCAGATGTCTTTAGCATCTGCCCCATCTTTACGTTCTCCTTTACAGAAACACTTGTTAGGAGCTACACATATGGTCTCCACTTCCTGGTTTCTCATTTACATTTAAAAAATTTTATTTTTAAAAATCAAAAAAAGGGCTTCCCTGGTGGCGCAGTGGTTGAGAATCTGCCTGCCAATGTAGGGGACACGGGTTCGAGCCCTGGTCTGGGAAGATCCCACATGCCGCGGAGCAACTAGGCCCGTGAGCCACAAATACTGAGCCTGCGCGTCTGGAGCCTGTGCTCTGCAACAAGAGAGGCCGCGATAGTGAGAGGCCCGCGCACCGCGATGAAGAGTGGCCTCCGCTTTCCGCAACTAGAGAAAGCCCTCGCACAGAAACGAAGACCCAGCACAGACATAAATAAATAAATTAATTAATTAATTTAAAAAAAAAGATGTCTTAAAAAAAATTTAAAAAAATATATACTTATATATTTTAAAAATATATTTTTTAAATTTTCTCCCCTTAGGCAGTCACTTAAAACTCTCCTAAGTGAATCTCCTGTGATTCACTTTAAAAAACATGTTCACAAAGCACTTCTCTATTTCTCAATTTTGGACACTTATATTGGTTCCCTATTACTGAATATGGCAGTTTATTCTTTTATACAACACCCTACACACACACACACACACACACACACACACACATTTCTCCTTTCCCTATCCTCCCAATGTAGTTATGTCATACTTTTTGGTTAAATCAGTATTCAGTGGTATGGAAATACCATTCATAAACATGATTGTGGTGTACCATGACGGTATTTTATTTTTTGAACAATTTTTAAATTTTTCTAAAGTTATCAGTTGCTTCAATTTTCTGATTATCCTTCTATTTATCACAAACTCAATCTCCACTAGGGCTGCAGAATTTGTCTTAATATATTCAAACATAACAGGCATACTATCAGTTCCATTTCTATTGGACAAATCCTTCCTGAAGTCCTCTATCCTCTGACTCAAATTAGACCATGGTGACAAAGGGGGAGAGATATAATAAAAGAGACCCTTGGGAGTCATTGTTATAACTGCATATGCAGCATGTTTTAGAAACAGAGCCTGGCCAAGAAGTTTAAGGAGGGGATAATGAGGTCATGAATAGCAACAGTTTCAGGATAAATGGAATCAGAGCACTACTTTTTACAGCCAAAAGGAGCTTTTGCACCAGACAGAAAGTCTAGAATTTTCCTAACTTTTTGGTGCGGCATGGCAGAGGCAAACTCAGCTTCTGGTGGTGCTCAAAAATCTGACTAATTGGCTGCTCTTGTTCATTCATTTGTATCCTAAATTCCAGTTCATCCATTCCTATACTAAATTCTTCAGAATATTAAAACTATATTAATATAGATTCATTGAAGGGCAAAGTTTTATGAAAAGTCTGAATAGAAAAATCATTTTCATCTTTCATGTAATAATTCCAATCACAATTCCCCAAATCTCTACTCCATCTGCTTTAATAAAACACACAGAACTCACTGACCTCCTATCTTGGAGGTGCTTACTGAAGAAACAATATGGCCATGTCAACCTTCTAAAACCCATTCCTATTTCTTAGTAACTCTGAAATTGGTTTATGGGATTCATGGACTTAATTTTTTTTCCTAGAAAATAAAGCAGGTAATCTTTGGGCAATTCCAGTTCAAATTATGGTACATTCTGAATTAGTGGAGTTCAAATGATTTGAAATGTTAAAATATATATAAAATAAAATATTAAAATAAAATAAATTAAAAATATAAACATATTTTATATCTATCTATATATATTTCCCTTCACCCCTGGATTCTACCTAAGATTCTTTCCAGTAACACAAATATGGCTTCCTTCAGTTCAGTCAATGTAAACAGGTTACCACAGCTAACCTTTAAGCTTTTTACTTTGGATGAGTAATTATACACTGAATATTAACCATTAATCTTGCTGTTTATTTAGTGAAATCAACCATAATTTGATTTATGTTCAACAAAGAAATATAGACACAGCAATGGAGAGTGGAAGCCAGTTACCCCCCAACCCCAAGCTCCCTGGCAAATCCAGGCTTCCTTTGCCCCTCATGTTCCAAAAGACAACTGGCCAAAGAGAAATCATTTATTTAATTTGATACCCACATGATGTGGCAATTAGTTTTCAAATACATTTTTGACAAACACAAGTAGGACATCTGGAATGAGGTAGGGATGATTAGGTTTGGGGAGAGAAGACTAATAAATGGAAATTTCAGAAATCTTTACTGAAGAAACAAATATTCCAAAAGTAAGTGGTTCTGTCTTTAAAATAAAATTGCTTTTTGAAATAAGAAAAATGCTTACTGCGTTCTGCTACAGAATAAATCAATTTTTCATGATGATTCTTACGCAAAAGCCATAAATCAAGTCTTAAGCACTTTTGAAAAAGGCCATGCAGATGTCTATTGTGTAATTTACTATATTGCTATTAATTTGCTGACTGTACCTAAAAGACTTCAAAATGCTCAAAAATACGTACTCAAATTTATTTTGTATGAATTATGAATAAAATACTCAAAATCATTTTAATCCATGTAAAATTTTATCTCAGTGCTATAAAGCACTTTTTTAATGGGCCATGGATAATTTTCCTTAGAACTCAGAATGGCAGAAAACCAACAATTGGGAGCCACATTTCCTGAAAAGGCACTTATTGTGACAGACAAGAAGATAATTGCTCTCAAACCACTCTTCCATTTTTAATGACACGGCTTTTCTACTCTGTTCTAGATGCAGTAATAAGACCCACCATAAGTGTACATGTTGTCAACCGCATTGACAATTCTGAATAAATAAGGATTTTACCCACTAGCTAAGAGAAAAACAAAAAGTCCATTGAAAGTAAGCTCTCAGCGTGAACTTCATATCGCATATATTTAGCAGGAAATAACAAGCATTTGATCTTGAGAAGAAAAGCGCTACAATTGTAAGACATTATCGTTAGTGAGATCATCCCTTCCTTTGTATCTTAGGGCATGATTAACGTTTATTTCTGGCTAAAATCTCTTCTAGATTCTTGGTCTTTTGGAAGCATGACTTTCTGAAGCCATTTCAACTGTATTAGAAAGCTGACTGGAGCGTCTGCAGCTATCCCTACACTCTGTGGAGGGGGATGGAGACTCAGGAATTCACACTACCTACAAAGACTCTTGGACTAATCTGGGGAGACATAAAGAACAGAACTGCTTAGCAGGATCAGGAAAGTGAACCACTGGAGAAGAAGAACGATGAAGACGAGAAAGAGATGTGATTCAGGGAGCAGTAGTCTTGAGAAGGCACCACAGGTGGAGACCTGGTTTTAATAAAGAAGTTTCTTCTCAGTAGAAAAGATTAGGTCAATGGTTCTCAGTCCAGATTCTTAACTAATCAGTCTAGAGTGGGTACACAGAAAAGCTCTCCAGGTGATTTTACTGTGCACCCAGGGTAGAGAACCACTGAAAACTGAAGAGAAAGAAAGGCCAAAATACAGCAAGGTGTTGAGAAGGAGAGTAGTTGAGATGGAAAGGGCAGGGACCATTCTCTCAGTAAAGTGAGAGATGGAGTTATCTCTTGATACAGGAACTGGGTTGGAGGTTTGAAGAGACTGGGAGTTATATGAAGGGAGGGGAGTAAAAATGCAATAGGACTTTAACCAAAAATATCCTTTGAATGACCTAAAATATATTACAGTGTGTGAAAGTTATATAATGATCTCTTATTGTTGAGAAAGGATAACTAAATTTGCTAAGCATCTTAGATACTCATAAATTTGTCCCATGATATCTTCATATTAATTAGGTAGAAAATATGGGAAATATTTAAGTTCATTGTTGATTGCACTTAAAAATTTTGACTCATCTTGAATAAAGGTATAGTCAAAATACTATAACTTTCTCAAAATATTTTTTATGCAGGTTGATTTTGTTTGGTTAGTTGTTGGTGTGTGTAGGGGGGAGTGAGTTATGTGACTTATTTCCCACACTTCTCCAACATGGCGGCAGAGAAGATAATTAGCGTTGTCCTAGACTAAATAGTGCTTCTTGCACAGTTGAGCACTATGCCGATATAAGAAAAAAGTTACTCAACCTTGGAATTCACTTTTTTTCTTTCCTTTCTTTTTTCTTTTTCTTTTTTTTTTTTTTTACGAGAATAGAGGTTTGTACCCTATATGTATCCCATTTCCTTAAAAGGGAAATTCTCTTGTGTTTCCTAGGACCCACATTTTCTACGTATCAAGCTTTTAAATTCTGATTCAACTTCTCTTTCACTATTCAGAACTGTGCCATGTGTATTGTAATTTTGTGAGTCTGACAATCTCATAATAAGAGGATTTGAACACAGCAGCTGTTTACTATTTCAGGCTAATTGAATGTGATTCCCATCATTGTCAATTTTACTCTTTTGCCTTCCAATTAACTACCAATAAGAGAAAAGACACAGGTAGAATACAGGGAATACATTATCTGTATGTTACTCATTGATGAGTCTCAACTATAAACACTTTTTGGAGGGAAGATTTAAGAACTACATTATTTGATTTACTCAAGGTTGATATCCAAGTGCATTAATTTTAAGTTAGCAGGGAGCCATACTGCAGTGGGAAAATAATGCTAGGTCTTGGGGTACAAGGTTGGCATTTGCCCCTAGGTCCACTACTAACTACAAACTGTAATGTTAAGTAAGTCTCTGAAACTTTTATGTCACTTTCTTTGTATGCAAAATGGAAATGCAAACATCCTCCCTCACTAGGCTGTTAATAGGATGAATGGAATAATGTGTGTGAAAAATATTTTAATGTGAATTACCTTTGCTTTAATTCTCTATTTTGGGAATGTGTTATATTTACATATTGAGCTTCCAGAAAACAAAGCACAATAATCTACAGAGTGATAAAGAAGTAGAAATTAAGATACATATGGAAATGGAGTGCCATAGGCAAAGAGGGTTAAACACCAAACGTTCAAATTGGTGGCTTACATATTTTATTTAAGTTCTATAATGCTTACCTTCGTAAATATTAGCATTATACATAACAATGTATAATGTTCTGTATAACATAGGAGTATTTAAAATAGAACTTATGAATACACTTCTGAACTTAGAAAGGAGCTAGCCCACTTACAGGTCTTTTCTTTCTCTTGTGCTGATGTCAGTGCCATGAAGTTATAAGAAACATATGAGAGAAATTATACTAAAAAATGTGAGAATTTTTTCCTGCCTCACCATCACATATGTTGAGCCCCAGACACAATTAACCTTTTAGAATATATTACAGATGCAGTACTTAGCAAATGGGTGGAAGATGTTTGTTGAGATAGAAACTTGCCGGCCAACGCGAGGGGAAGCTGGCAAAAGCTTTAAGCTTTGCCATGTTTCTTATAGGTTGCCAACCCAGATGACTTTTTTCCCCCGAGAGTTCTGGCAGCTGTCTTCCATCTCTTCAGGGTGCACTTCTAATTGGTTGTTTCCATGGCGACATCGACTTCCTACCATAGTCTTTATTAACTAGCTATAAAATGGAGGTGTGCCCTAAGCAAAATGTGATTTGGGGTGTAACAGCAATTAGGATAAAACCTACCACACTTTTCTGGATGACGCTAATTATGCAACCAAGAGTAGTACACTCACAATTTATTAACCCAAGTGTTGGCAGGTATCTACCCTGACTTCTTCCTGTAATGTTTCACTTAACAAAAGGCTCTGGAATCAGATTTATTTTTTATTGCCATTAGTATTATTATTATCATTCTTATTATTATCATTAAATACAAGAACAAAAAACGGTGGCTCACATTTTGCATTAAGGAAACTCACAATATGTTGCAGGTGTCTATTTTTAATCCTGAGAAATAATAAACACTGAAATCTGTTTTAAGCTTTACTCTTTAAAAACCTAGTAGTTTCAGGTGGAAAGTTACATAATCAGAGTATTGTTGCACCTGCATGTCCAGAATCGCTAGTATGTCCAAGTAAATGTCTATGATGAATGGAGTGTGGAAGAACAGTCAGGATGTTTTGATAATGTAGTTGCAATGGGGTTGCTTTCGCCTTATCAACATGTTTAAGACTATTGTTGTTCTTAATTACCACAAATTGTGCGCAGCAGACATGCCTGACCCAATTTCTGTTCAGTGCCTCACTGAAGTTCTGAATTAGCTGAAGCAAATGTGTAAGCACTGGTTTTGTGAAATCCATAGTTTTTTCCTACAAAATAATGTGAATCACACACACATTCAGCACCCAAAATCTGTTCCTGATTCCCATTCCATCCCAACCTTAAAGAATGGAGGTTTGAAAGATGAGGAGCCAATGCATAATGAATATCACAGATAAGGTAAGGGGTCAAAAATATAGTTTGTGTTTGATGGGGTAGGGGTGGAGAGAGAAAGAAATTCATGGAATGACATTGTCCCCTCCACGGTGTGTGATAATGAGTGGGGGAGATGCAGAGTAAATTCCAGAAACGTAATAGAGCTGTCAAAATACATAGCATAAAAAATACATTATAGATACACATTACTATATATGAAATAGATAAGCAACAAAGACCTACTGTATAGCACACAGAACTGTATTCAATATCTTGTAATAACCTAAAATGGAAAGAATCTGAAAATATATATATATGTAACCGAATCACTTTGCTGTACACCTGAAACATTGTAAATCAACTATACTAAAAAATATGGGTTATAAATTACACAAGGTAGTGTTTTCCACCAAATTACAACAAAAAAATTTTTGAACTTTTTTTGGCAAATAATCACTACATTTTTACCTTTTTTTTCTTTTTTTGGCCCGAAGGTTGACATGTGTACCCTTTACATTGTTTAAAGCACAAATGTCCTACTCCCCCCCCTTTAGTTATCTGATACTTATGTAAGGTTTAGTTGTGATATCTTTTCTAGTTGCAATTATTTGAAAATTATCTCAGAAAATGTTTCTCTATTTTCTACCTGGCAACCTGTCAAGGGGTATGCATGTCCAACAGCCTCTGTCCATCTTATACTCTCTCTCTAAGCCCCCTTCACAACCCTAAGTACTTCTTTCCTCACCTATTTGGAATTTCTGGGAGAAGCAGAGAAACTGGACAGGAGTCCCTCATGTCCCAAGGGTCAAGAGGAAGAACTGAACCCTAGCATGGGGGGTGGTTCAGGACCATGGATAACAACCGCAGAGGCACCTGCCTTCACCTCCAAACTCAATAGCCAGGACCAGAGAAGGCAAGGAAAAACTGTTGCTTACCTTACTCGGCAATTAGTCAGGGATTACTGTTAAATGGTTATTTTTTAATTTTTAGGCTGTCAAAATTCTTCCTACGACCAGATTTAATGGTTTCATTAAAGTGTCGTCCCCTTAGAAAGACAATGGTCTGGAAAAACTTATCAGGACAGGCCAGAAATCTGGACTCCCTATTACGGCAGGGGCATGCCAAGCTCAGGGGTCAAATTTACAAAGATGAGAACACATTTTTAAGTCCAGGGCCATAGCTAGATAAATTGGGAAAGAGAAACTCACAGAGAAACAGTAAAATCTGAAATAAAAACCACATCTAGGTCAATATATATGGTAGGCTGAGTGATGGTCCCCACAGAAATGTCCAAGTCCCAATATCCGGAACATGGTAAATGGAATGTCCAGGTTAAATTAAGGCTATCGAGATGAGGACACTCTCTTGGATTAACTGGATGAGCCCATATAATCACAAGTGTCCCTATAAGAGGGAGGCAGGAGGGAAGGAGTTAGTGGCAGGAGACGTGATGAAAGAGCAAGGAAGCGAGAATAAGTCAAGGAATGCAGGTGGTATCTAGAAGCTGAAAAAAAATCAAGGAAACAGATTCTCCCCTCCAAGCCTCAGGAAGAACGCAGCCCTGCCAACACCTTTATTTAGACTTCTGCCCTCCAGATCTGTAAGAGAGTAAACTTGCATTTTTAAAAGCCATTAAGTTTGTGGTAATTTGCTACAGCGGCAACAAAAAATTAATACAAGATCCACAAGAAGAACCCAAGTGTAAAGAGAAATGAAGGGAATCAAGCAACATGGGAGTATTTATGAGTGGAAGGACTTCCATATCACCGCTTTCCTCTGTCCATTTCCTTAAAAGGACTGAAACATCCAATAAATATGTGCTTCCTTTACTCATCCCCTTTTCCCAAGTAGAATAGATTATATAGAAGCATATAAACCACACACTTCATTTAATGCCCTAACTCTGCTGTATAATAAACAATGGCAATCAGTATGGAACTCAGCAGACTGTCCTCTAGCCCACTGGTAATTTCTTTCATTATTTAAAAATTCTCTAAGTTTTGGAAAAAAATGTGCTTAAAGTAAAATATTTAAGTTGAGGCCCAGTTCAATAAAGTTGGGTGGAACCAAGTGAATGCAATGCAAATAAAGGAACATTTTTCATTAATCTGGCCTTTCTTTTCTGTTTAAATGTCAAGCATTTTAGTCCTTGAAAAAAAAAAGGGTCACATGATTTTCATAGATCCTGGTCGCTACTGAGGTCTTCAGAGAATTGAAGAGGTGCTAAAAGACTATATGTCAAGCTAGAGATAGAAAGAACCAATGTGGAAACAAGAAGGGGAATAATGAAGGGTATTTGAGGTGGGAGGGGAGCGGTGAATAGAAGATTGATACAACCTAGCTCTTTCTTCCACTAACTCCAATCATTTATTTTGTCTGGCTAGGTCCTGTCCTAGAACCTATGCCAATATTTTTTAAACTCATGCAATCACATCAAGAAGAGGGTATTATTATTCTCATTTTAATAGACTTAAGAGGTCTAAGTAACTGATCCAAGTTGACATAGCTTGAGTGTCTGAGGCAGGGGGCCTAATTTTAAAATATCTGACGCCAAAGCCATGCTTTTTCAGTCATGCCTTTCAGTGATTCGAGAGAGTACAGAAAACTTTTTAGTTTAGCTAATTGTCTTTAGTTTGTCTTCCATGTCCTGGAAAGATAGGGTTTTGCTTGTTCCCTTGCCAAGGGAACAGAATTTTCATTGAAATTGAACAGTGATTCAGAAGCCCCCTTTCTCGCTGATACACCAAGTATTCTTCAGCTCAGTTTCCGGAAATACAAAGGATGCTACCACATGTAAACCTGAGTACATAACATGTTCTTTGGGTTTAACTATCTTGTACCATTAAGTAGAGCAGAAGAGGAAGTGGAAGCTGCTAGAAAAATAGGAGTAGAGTATATGTGCTAATATTACTCCTGTAATTTTCATGCATAATTCATCAATTTATGAGACTTTTAGTTCATTTATGGATAGTTTCTTTTCTTAATTTAATTTTGATGATCACCTCTCGAATTTCCTATACATATCCTCAGTGTAGCACAAGCTCAGTAAGTATGTACCCAATAAAGTAACATCACACAGGAAGATGTGCTGGACATAAATTTTCTAGTTAAAAAGAAAATGAACTTAAGTCCAACTAAAAATATTCAGAACTGTGTTCCCCCACTGTTTTGAGTCACCTGATCTCCATTTCAGGGCAGGCAGGGCTACATTTCGCAGCACAGTGAAGAATGAAAGTGCCAATAAGATGTATTGTTTAGGGAAAAGCTCACAGTGATTAAAGGTGAAAGCAAATGTCATGCATTAGAGCAGACTAGCAAGGTGCCAAGAAGCCAATGTCCCTCTCAGGTCCACTGATGACCCTCTATGCGACCTTGGACTGGTCACACCACTTTTGTTGCAGAGAAGACTAAACTATAAATCACAGGGAAGAAAGTTAGTTCTAACTGTCCCACAGGAGTGTGGGATGATAAAACTGTATCAGAGATGTGGAAATTCCTTTGTTAAGCCTTACTTGCTTTTGCTGAGCTATACAGAAAGCCAGGCTTTAAGGAAATCTGAAGACTTGCCTTAATACAACAACCTTCACTACTTGGGTATCTCTGGGCAAGTTTCATAATCTAGAATTTTCACTGCCCCACAGTGTGTACAAATAACCAGGGAGACGCAGTGTGTTGCAGCAGAAAAGGAAGGAGGCTTATTAGGGCTAGGCACACTTAGAGTCTAATTACTTCCATAAGCCCCAGTTTCTCAATCTGTATAATGGGTATGATGACAATGCCTATATCAAAGGAATGTTTGTACAAATGAAATGAAATAGTTCATGTAAAACTTTTGGATAAATTAGACATATTTTTCACTTCAAATAACAAAACCCACAATATTGGCTTAAACTAGTAAGAGTTTATTTTCTTCTCATATCAAAAAGTCTAGAGGTAGGTAGCTGCTGGTTGGTTTATCACCTTGGTGCTGGCATCTCTGTAGTTTTCTTGGGTTCTGCCTCTTGGTCACAAGTTGGCTGCCAGAATTCCATACATCATAGTTGTATTCAAGGTAGGTAAAAACGAGGAAGAAGGGAGGAATCAGATGTGTTTGCTCCCTTTGTCAGCAAAGCAAAGTTTTCCTCAAAGCATTTCCTGCATCCTCTCATTTTATCCTATTGGCCAGAACTGCCTCACATGGTCACCCTAGCTGCAAGGGAGACTGGGAACCCAGAGACGAGGATGACCTATCACCCAGACTGGGCACATGTGGCTCTGAATGAAATCAGGGTTTGGGTGACAAGAAAGAATAGGTCAGGGAATACTGGGAGACAATTAACTGAGTTGGCGACAACCTAGCACCTAGTAACTAATTGTTAAATACTGCTTTTTTCATCCTTCCCCCACCAATAAACTGAATAAATCCATCCAGGTTTAATAGCCTGTGATTCCATATGGCTTATTAGATTGCAATTAGAGATCAGTACTGCATAAAAATTCTCTAAACTGACTTATTTGAAGATGAATAGGACAGTGACAAACCTGATTCATGACTCTTTAGTTTGAGATGATTTTAGATTTACCAAGACAGTTGCAAAAATAGCGCAGTAGGGTCTCATACACCATTCTCACCACTTCCTCAAATGTTAACATATTATATGACCATAGAAAGATAATCAAAACCAGGACAATAAACACTGATACCGTGTTATAAACTAACCTGCAAGCCTTTATTCACATTTCATCAATTGCCCTGTCCAGGATCCAATCCAGGATCCCACTGCATTTATTTGTCATGTCTCCTTAGCCTCTTCCAATCTGGATGTGGAATATTTTCACAACTAGAAATTTTTACTATTTTGATGTAGTGACAACAACAGAGCCATTTGTTTTGAAGTCTTTGGAATGTGCTGTATTGAATACGAAAGTTCCATTACCATGTGGTGCCTGGAGGGTTAAAAAGTTGATTTGCTAAATATTCTTTTACATCAAGAATACATGTACATTTCAGAACAAAAAGTACAGATGATCAAGCTACAGATGAGTACAGTATGGATTAATGAGGGATTTCTGCATCTCGTCTGGGTAATGTTAAATTTCTCCTTTGGACCATTTTCTTGCCCATGACATAAGCATCCATCATATCCACAGAGGGTCGACTTTGAAGGTTCCAGATGGATACATTAAAGATATATGCTCGAATGGTGACAATTAGCTAAATAGGGACAGTATCATTCATTAGAGAATTCCAACACGGAGTGCTGGACTGTCCCTGGAAGTGCAGCGTCCTTACATTTCCCCTGTGAGGGGGCAGCTGGCCGCAGAGGGAGCCGCACGCCGCCGGAGGCCACGTGGCAAAGCAGCAGAGAGTTCAGCCAGGGCCCCCCACGCAGCCTCCTCGCCTGGACGCCCTGCTGCCTGCCTGGTCATGGAATTAGAATGATTTATGATCTTGGCAAATGAACCTAACTATTATGCCAATATTTTGGATCAATACCCGGGAGCATTTCCCTAAACGAGGCATCTTGACTCTGTTTGATCTTTCGATAAACTGAGACTTGACTGCCCTGAGATGGGAGGAGTCGAACGCATCAAAATGTCCACAGTTCTGGGCTTTGATGTATGGTTACATCTCTAGGTTTAGCGCAGACCAACGTCCTCCAGTTGCTGTCTCATGCACCACTGCAGCCGCAGGGCCCAGGGATGCAGCTCGGAGTAAAGCCTTGCCTGGCACAGCGCTAATGGAGCAACTCGGCACACTCTGAGTACAGCACAATGCCTGTACTATCACTACTGACGGCACGATCTCAGAAGAGGACAGTTCACCGAGGTCCAAAATTCTAAATATAGGTGGTCTTCTTTGCTTTCCACTGGTGCTCTACACTACGCTTCTATTCTGGGGATTGAGAATGAGCAAACCTGTGACAATGTGACTCTTTAAGCAAATGATGGGTACTTGCTTTTAGAGTTCACACTACCCTTAGAATAAAAGGGTGTCAAAGCACATGAAAAAAAGGATAACATAATTTAAAGGTATTCATTTCCCTCTACACCAGTAGAAAAACAAAAAATAACAACAGATTTCTAATTCTGATACTGGTTAAACCATGTACTTGTTAACCAAAGCAAAGGGACGTATTGCATCTTTGAATATTGTTATTATGATGTTGAAGAGGTCAAAGGGGGATAATTGTTCTTAAGGAAACTTGACAAAAAGTAGTAAAAACATATGAATGTGACAAAATTTCTTGCCATATGTACATATATTATTCCTTTCTTAGATTAAAAAATAGTCATGTTATGAACGATCGTACAGTTTATTAAGTACAATCTGTGTGTATGCTTTCCTAGTGGCATCTGCTTCTGTCATCAAATATTTATCTCTTTGTGCTAGATAATATTGATGCCTCATCATATACATATAACTAACAGAATAATGTTGAAAATAATAGTGAATTAGCAATGACGAGCAGTAAGAAACGAGAACAGGTCTCCGCGAAATTGGTTGCATTTATTGTATTGTAATGAACCTTCTGCAAATGTTCTTTATATATATGCTTGCTGGGTTTGGTGTCCCAGTTCCTGCTTATTTCTAGAGTAGCTCTATACATTCACAACCAAGTTGCAGGGAAACATATGCTAAACATATATTGTGGTTCTGGGGTTTAGAAAAACAGTTCCGTGTAGCCTTCTGAACACTGAAAAGGCTGCGATTCCTGGGGAAGACACAAACCCCACATTAGCAAATCAGAGCCCAGCCTTGATTTTGGCCTGTGGTATGCTATGGATATCATCCTTAGAGTAAAACAGTGTTAAACTGTTTCCTAGTAGTTTAAGACACTTTTAAATGAAAACTGTAGATTTTGAAAACAATTATTTATCATTGGTGTGAGAGGGAAAAGCAAGGATGCTTAGAGGAAAACTGGCCTCTTTTCAGATTGCCGTGTCCGTCACGGTAGAATGTAGCAGGTGCATTTACAGTGGATTGAGTTTCTTCATTAACATCTAACAATTAGAAAACCTCAATTTTCTTCCCCCATTTACTTGGCTTGATGAAGGTGGAGAAAAAAACAAAAATCAAATATGAGACAGAATAACTTGATAGGAAAGTTATTAGTCCCTTTTTTATTTGGGAAGAGGAAATATACTCTAATGAGAGTCAATTTTAAAATAAGAACAGTTTTATTCCAAAACAATCATGGATTTGTACATAATAATGGAAGTGGAAACTTGAAGGTAGACTTTTAAATATTAGGTTCCTGAATCCTCACTTATATTTGCCCCTCCACTCTGCGGTGATGAAGACAAGTTAAAGCCAGTGGCAACAAGCCAGTCCATATAGCTTAACTAAATGGTAAACGTTCATGGAATGCCTACTTCATATAAGACTCCTGTCCAGGGATATGAAAATGAAGATGTAATCCTAGTTCTCAAGTACCTCTGTGAGCGGTGAGGGAGACCGACATATCAAAAGACTATTATAATTCAGTGTAGAAGGGTGCACACGTGTCTAAGGCCATGCCCGGAATTTTCGCCATAAGCTTCTTCTGCCATAAGCTTCTTCTGCCATAACCATGTTTGCTGCAGCATTTTTGCTGCAAACATTTTTTCCGCATAACTAACTGGCTGTAAGACAATTTCGCCATGAAAAATAAAATAACCGATTGACGGTTTTTTGGTTTGACAGTCTGTCTGAACTGGTGGAAAGGTGTTAGCAACATTAGTGATGATGGCTTTATCCAGCTGACAGGTGATGATGATTTGCCCCAAGAGTGGCTCCTTATTTTGAAACACACCACACTGGAGGAAAAAAGAGGCCGAGGGCCTCGAAGATGCGGAGTTGAATCTACGTTTCCCACAGAACTTTGCAATGTCTATCAAGAGCCATGTGATACGAACAGTGGTGCAGAGGCTTCCACAATGCAGTACAAAGTTCGGTTACAAACATGCAGCCTAGTGTTTGGAAACTGATACCTCTCTTAATGAAGGAAGAAATTTTAGTGAAAAAGAAAAGGTGTGATGCTGGGTGAGAGGACAAATCAACAAGGAAAAAAAAAGTATAAAATACTATGAACGAAAGACTTGGAAGACAAGTGCTTAGGTACAATCCACAAAATAAAATCAATTATTTGTGCAGTACTGCCATGAATCTACACGCATTTTTTATGTATTTAAATATTTTGTATTTCACAATAGAGTCTTTCAAATTTTGTTATTTATTTCTCATGTTTCACTATGTCCTTTTTAATGGTCCTCTTTTATTTTTCATTAGTTTGTCTTTTACAGCAAAATTCCTTTACAGCCAATTAGCCATGTGGCAAAAATGTTTGCAGCAAAGATGCTTACGGGAAAAGTACCTAGAACTGCCTTAGTGATTGTTGGGAATACAGGTGTCCCCTGCTTTTCAAAAGTTCACTTTACACCACTTCATTTTTACCAAAGACCTACATTAGTACCTGTTTTCGATAACCAAAGAAATCCTAAGAGGATTTTTGCTTTTACAAACGAAGCTAACCACTTCTTTGCTTTATGCCATTTCAACTTACAAAAGGCTCCACGGACACCTTTTATTGTGGATCCTCCCCCTCCCCGCCCCCAAGTGTGCTTCTAACCAATAGAATCAGGCAAAGGTGAAGTGATGTCACTTCCGTGGTTAGGTTATAAAAGAGTGTGACTTCCGTCTTGTGAGCCGACTCTCCCTCTTGCTGGCTTTGAGGCAGCAAGCTACCGTACTGCAGAGGCCCCCCACAGGCAATGAACCCAAGACCACATCTGACTAACGGGCAGAGAGGAACTGAGATACTCAGCCCAACAACTTGCGAGAAACTGAATCCTGCCAACAATGACATGAGTTCAGAAGCGACTCTTTCCTGGCCAATCCTTGAGGTGACCACAGCCCCAGACAACACCTCAAGACCTTGAAGCTAAAAGCCCAATTAAACTGTGCCTGGATTCTTTATCCACGGGAACTGTGAGATAATAAATGTGCATAGCATTAAGCTGTTAAGTTTGGAGGTAATTTGTTATGTGGCAATTGATAACACAGTGACGTATTCATGTTGGGAGCCCACATCTGTTAAAGAAAGTTGGAGAACTTTTATTTTAAAAAGTGATTCAAACATATTTTAAGATAATTTCCAACTAGGGTTTGCTTTTAAATGATTTCTAGGAAAAGAAGTAAATAATGATGCAGTTGCAGAAATGAAGAGATTCAATGGAATGAAATGAATAAATCTTTTGTTTACAAACTTCACCAAGTTCAAGGTTGTGAAGAACCAGGAAGCCCTGTGCTTAAGACACAGGGCTTAGGCAGATCTCTCTGCAGACCCAGAAGAGCAGAGATGTACAGCCATGAAGCACCAGGCACTGTTCATGCACATGAACACCTTTGGGAGCATGGAGTCCCTGTTTAAGGCATTCTCCTACCCGAAAGCTAACTGTGATATTTTTGGCACCAAGTCAGCCATAAACAATTATTTTTAAAGACAGGGAAAAGGAAATTACCTACTTAAAAAATTAATGCTGTAAATTACTCAGAAAGTAACACTGAAGCAATGGAAAGGAAATGGAAGAAACAAATTGCTTCCAATGTCAACATAATTCTACTTCTCAAATACTCCTTCTGTTCGCATGCACAAACACTGTACCTAACCAAGACAATGGACAAAACAGCCAAGAGAGGGAAGTGGTTGTCCAGAAGAAAGATGAATGATTTTCACAATTCTTACCTCTTTCATTTTCCATTCATGCAAGATTCTTGTAACTGTCCATGGTCGCTTTGAAACACAAATGTCTGCTCATTCTTCTGCTTTATTCTCTAGCTATTTTTAGTTGCTAAAATATTTCTCATTTGACACTTTGCTATGTGGGAGTTAATTATTTTGTTCAATAAACTCATCGATCCAGACAATCTATGACTTAAAAGTAGGTGCAGGTCTTGTCAATGTATGTAACTTGGTGTACAACTGTCCAGACAATAAGGAGAGCAGTGACCCCTGCCCCAGCAGGAGGCTGAAGGTGTTCCCAGCTCTGCCCTACGTCTGCTTTGTGACTTTCTGTATCTTAGTTTTTTAAGTTTATCTTCATTACTACCACTTTTGCCATCCCATTCCCTCTGCCATTTGATTCCAAAGGGAGACAGTAAATCTTGCAGTGAACTCCTGCACAGTGCCTTGGTCCCCACCTTCCTGGCTTGATCTTGGTTATGGGGATGACATCTTTGCTCTGCAAAACAGTTAGTCCTGGGTCCAGAGTGCCTGGTCACCTACTGTTTGAAACAGCAACAAAAAGTCAAAGAGCTTAATTCCTGTGTAAATTCCAGTCTATTAGGTGATGGTGAGCTTGTGGAATATCTCAGCAGATATCTACCTAAAACATGGTGGATCTTGAATACTTCCATCCAGGACTCCCATCTTAACATGTTTTTCTGCTTCTCCAGTACTCAGACATTCAAATGTACTTTGTGTATATACAATAAAGATGTGCCTGAAAATGAATATATAATCAATGCATTGTCAAGTAATATATCTTTATTTCATATATGGGAATACCACAGTTAATCATTTCTATACGATATGAATAATCACAGAACGATGATTAGGTGTGGTACATGCGTGCCTTGTCAATGTGTGTAACTTGGTGTAAAACTGTCCAGACAATAAGGAGAGCAGCTGACCCCTGCCCCAGCAGGAGGCTGAAGGTGTTTCCAGTCCTGCCCTACATCTGCTTTGTGACGTTCTTGATCCTAGTTTTTTCTTCATCTTTAAAAAACAAATGATCGAGGCAAATAATCGCACAGATCTCTCTGGCTCTGCAATGATGTACGTCTGTGGCAGTCATTGGCTCATTACTGATACTACTTAGTTATGTGCTGAGGACCTTGCTTTACTCACATTCCATTTCCAAGAGAAAGGTCTATTCTTCTTGGGCAGTGCATGCCACTGCTGATGCCAAGCTCTACCCTTGGCACCTGTTCCCATAATCTTCCCCATGGGAAATGCCTACGTTTCCATCTATGTGATCATGTCCACCAGGCAGTCTTCACTCGGGTTTGCTTGTCTTTAGCTGGGTTAGATCTCTCACTGCTGAGCTCTGACAGCACCTTGTACAAACCTCAGTTACAAAATTGTACTGAGATATTTTCTTTCATACCTGTCTCCTCCGTAACTAGACACGGAACTCCTCATGACCAGACACCACTCTTCAATAGATTTAATCCCCGTGAGGGCAGGGATATTGTCTGTTTTGTTCCTTGTCATATTTCCAATGCCATGGCATGTACTAGTGGCTAAATAAATATTTAATGAACAAGAGAATGAGTGAATATATGAATTAATATCTACTGACATCAAGGTCATCAGCACCTCCAGAGAATAGCATATTAAACATTCAACAGATGATTAGGGTCATAACAAACCATTTACATTTCCAAGACATATACTACTGAGCCCAGAATGAAAAAATATATATATATATGTATTGATTTCACAAAGCATAATGTCAAAGCATAATTATTTTTTAATAAGTACATGTAAAATGTTCCTTCAAATTTAGAAGCTTGTCAACATCATGTACTGTTATTTCAGAGATGGTCAGTGGAAGTCTGGGAAAGATCACACCTAAGAAAAATGAAAAGTAACTTCATTATCACAGCCTCCTTTCAAGTCCATGGTTCAGTTTTAATCAAATCAGTGAGAAAAGTTATCATGAAATCATTTGGTAAGATTGGATTCCATGTTAGTTGTGGATTCCATACTGTTTACACTTTATGTTTTCATTTTTAACAGGTTTAAAAATATGGCCTGCCATTAATACAATTATACTAACATAGGATGATAATAATAGCTTCAGCATTCTGACACAATCTTATTTCAATTCCCTAGGTAGGAAAAGCCTAAGAAAGTAACTATTAATGTATAAAATGTAAACACCTTATGGGATGATCAACGATTCATAATGTCTACCTCAAACTTATACGGGGGCTGCAATTATTTTAACAAATGCAAGAAAAGATACTAACTTGTTGGCTAATACGTTAGCATATTTCAAACGCATGTAGTGTCTATTCTGATAAATAAGCATATATTTTAAAGATTTAATGAAATTATAGTGGCTGTTTATCATGTGTGCCTTCTCAATCAATATATACTAAAATGGTAACTCATGTAAAAATCCATCATAGGATTTTCTTTTAAAATTTATCAGAATTTGTTTTCTTAATTCTTTTCTTAATATGAAGGCAATTCAAGTCAACCAGGCTAAAGAGATAAATAAAAAGAACACCTGTGATCAAACCCAACTACATGGAGCTAACCCCTGTAAACACTTGGCTATGGGTATATTTAATTATATTTAATTAAGTCTATGTTTTTAATCAAAGATGGGATCATGCTGCTTTGGGACTGGCTTTAAAATGTAATACGTTGTGAAAAGGTTTCTATATTAATAGATATATTTCTGTAACAGTTTAATTGTTGTGAAACGGTCTATGACACAGACACACCACGATATATTTAGCCAGCCCTTTGCTTTGGGGTGTTTTTCACTTTATTAAACATCCATGTACACCAGGATTTTTCACCGTCAACCCTATGAACACTTTGGGCTGGATAATTCTTAGTTTCGTGCTGGTCAGTCCTGCTCATTGCAGGATGTGCCTCTACCCACTGGCTGCAGCAGCAACTGTCCCGAGTTGGGACAACCAAAAATTTCTCCAGACACTGCCAAATATTCCCTGGGGGACAAAATCATTCCCAGTTGGGAACCACTCCCATAGACAAATAACTGCATATAAAATGGGTTATCTGCATTGAATGTTTTCCCTGAAGCAGAACTGCTGGACCAAAGGGCATGACCTATGGAAAGTCTGAACGTGTGTGGCCAAATGGCTGCTCCTGAAGACAGCCCGTCAACTCGCCACCCCAAGAGTGCGACTGTGAGATACTGTGTTTCTCTTTTACTCACCAGCATCGCACAGAACCCTGTTTCTTCTCTTTTTTTAAAAAATCAATACCGATTTGAGAGTATCTCATTGCTGTTTAAAATGCATTTTTTTTAACAATTGGTGAAGAGAAACATTTTACAGTAGGTTTTTGCATCCTTTGTATTTCCCCTTGCTTTGGTGAATAGTCTTTTTTTGACCTCCCCTGTTAAAGGATTTTCTTTCTTTGGTTTTCTGAGCATTCTTTATAAATTAAGATACTGCCACTATCTTACGTTGCAAATACTTTTTTCCATTTTCTTAGCTACCTTTATTTTCATTTAGTTATATTTTATGCGCAAGCTTCATAATGTTATATCTATAGCTACGTATGATATAGATATGAAACTATGTATATTATAGTTGCTTTTGTAACCTCTGATCTTGGCAGCATGTTTACAAAGTCCTTTCTCTCCTCAAAACTATATAAATATTAAACTATATTTTCTTATAGTATTTTTATCTTTTTTTCCCCTGAGTTTTTAAATATTTTAAGCAGTTGACATTTATTTGATTTTGGAGTAATGCATAAGGTGATTTTCAAGATATTTTCATGTTAAACAGAGGGGTCCCTGATATCTGGAGGAATGGGAACCCCACCCTGGTTTATCACTATGTTTCACTCTGCCAGCTTTACTTGGCTCTTAGATCTCCTAATTCTTTCCTGCTATTTCTCCCATCATTATCATAATTTGACCATGAAATAGGTGTCAACAAAGCCAAACAGAATGTAAAGGGAAAAGAAAGGAAGAAAAGGAAACCATTTTGACTAATCTGTTAACTTGAAAACAAGAATCAACTAGTTGTGGGTAGAAAATGAATATGTACTATAAAGGGGTTGGTTGAGATGACTTCATGTTGGCTGAATGAAGCTTTGTTCTCATTTAGCTCAGTCCTTCAGCCCTTTGAGATTCGTGGGATGCCTTAAGTGCATGAAGCATGTCCATATATGTAACCTCCTTACATCCTCAAAAGAGCTTTAGTAGAAATTCTAGTCATTCTTAGTTTACTAATGAGAGAACAGCAGTTCAAGGGCTTACCACCATCATGCAGCTACTGGAATACAGGGAAAATCTTGATTCTTTTGTCTATTACCTCTACATTTATTATAATGTAACAACACAAAGCCTCTGGTCAGGAAGGTTTGTTGTTGTTGAGAAAATAAATCTACATAGGGTTTTGCCAGGAATGCCCTTCAGCTTTCTGTTTGTCACAGTGAATTGATGTCTTCCGGACTCTGTGACTCTACTTGGGATTAGCGTCTGAAGTCTGAGAGCCTCCTAGGAGTATAGGAAGAATTTGAAGCATTCTGCAAAAAATGTAAAGGAATGTAAGCGGCCAGGTCTCAGAGCTGCACAGCTTTAGTCAATTTCCTCCTAATGGCCTCCTTGAACCAAGGCAAAGGCTTCTCTGGTTTTGCGTTATTTCACCATCTCTTCGATAACTTTTCTTAACCACAAAACTTGCCTTTAAAGAAAAAAACACACACACTCTTCTAGGAAAGGATTCTGAAGCAGGACTAAGACTCAGAATTTGAAATGACAAGGCAGCTATTGTTCATTTATTCCTGATTCCTGAATCCTCACCCTGATTTACTTTCTGAGGTTCACAGAAATACCATTTAATCTATTCTCTGCAGGCACTACTGCCACATAAAGGAACACTTCCCACCTCTAACACTCTCCCAGCAAAAGATACTTAGAAACCTTCCTATTTATTCTTCTGCTCAGACTACTGACCCTAATTCTTTGTAGAGAAATAAAAAATGAGGCTGGCAAATATTTTAAGTTTGGTAGATCTTAAAAACATTTTTTTCCCTTTCTTATTATTTGTCCATCAAAGTTATTTCTCATATTAGATAATGCTCAAGGGTACACTGAGTTCATTAACACATTTGAGAATGAGGGAACGATCAGACTGGAAACTGATCTCTTAACGACTTCAACTGCACATTTTACAAGGGGCTGTTGGCAAGTCATTAAAAATGACCCACTCATACAAATGGACACCCTTGTATTGCTGTGGGGACTTGATCTTTGAAGCCCTTCTTTTTCCTGGTTAAGGACAGCACAGCTAGTAAAACTAGGGTCATATGGCTTTAAACTATCTGCATCCAACGTTGATACCCTAAGAATGATCCATTTGTCTCAACACTTAGTGACTTCAAGACTTTTCTTGTGATTTACACTGCACGACCCTGGCATAAACCAGAGCAAGACAGAGCTATTTGGATTGAACACTCCAACTCAAATCCGTCTTTTTCTTGGGGAGAGGATGGACTGAGAACAATTTGGTTCAATGAATATAAGAAGTAATATCAGGATGCCCTTTTCATTATTTTTAACCCTTTGCTATTGATATTTTTGTCACCTGGAAGCATCATTATTGATTAGACCAAACGTTTCCAAATGGATAGTAATAGATTATGAAAATGAGAAAAAAAATAGAAAGGAGGTAATTTGCTTTCAGCTAACACTGAAATTCTTACAAGGAGGGGAGGAAATAAGATTGAAAATGTATAGGTATGCTATCATAAAACTAAATAAAGTATTTCCCTTTACACGAAGGCAGAAAGAAATATAGAAAATCGAAACATGGAGAGGATTGCTCTTTTTTTGCTTCCTCTTGATGTAAGAAATTAAGTGGTATGTATGAAGCTTACATTTTTCAAGTGAAATACAGTGGAGTGAAATATTTGAAAACACCATCTAGATTTAATGGAAAAAAATCTGAGCCAGGTCTTGGGAGAATCCTTTAAGATTTCAGAAACATGCAAATCAGTGACTAGATTGGACTGCTTCACAAATAACTCTGGAACTGTGAAAATTCTCAGTATACTGGAAATACCAATTTACTTATTCTATGCCAAATTCTCATTAACTAGATGCTTTGAATGCAACCAGCCAGCAGGGGAGTCTGGAAGCCGATCACCTCTTCTCCCCCTGCCCCGACTTCCCCCTCCACTATTTCGGAAAACCAGAATGCAGTTGATTCAACAGAAGCAACAAGTATTTTCTGGCCCAGGCACTGGAATGCAACAGATTTCTTCTGTGCCAGCCTTTCTCAGTTTACTCCAGCTGTTGTCTTCAAAGCAACCTGTGAACTAGTCGCCTTGTTTTATACACTGGTTGATAACATATGTCTGGCTGGTTCTTACTGGCTAGGAATCTGTATTGGTCGCCTACTGTTGTTGGTTATTTCCAGATATCATGGAGAGTGTTCCCCCTGATGGAGGAAAGAAGGCAAGGGGCCAAGGAGATTTCTCCTGGATGCCCTTTGAAAAATTGTCTTTGGTTAAGTCACAAACTGAGGTTTCCTAAGCCTGGTTGCCCAGGCAAAGTATAACTATTTGCTGAAAGCTTTATGCTTGTTGGTGTGCAGAAACTGCCCTCCGATGTGATGGGTAGATGGTGTAAGTTTTATTTGTAGAGGGGAAGGAGAGGGAGAGAGAGAGTCACACACACACAGACACACACACACACACACACACACACACACACAGTACATCCAGCCAGCCCTTGGATATCCATCTTTTATGCCTGCTTGATCATTCATATTTTCAATGCCTCCATCCTATTTTTCAATTAGAGATGTTCTTGGATGGGATCTATTGATATTTCTCAATCACATTCTTTTTGCCAGTGCACACAGGACCACTTTTATCTACTAAATTACAAAAATTTCTTCTAAGCTGAGGCTTCCCTAAGATGTACAGAGTTTATATTGACAAACTTGTTTTCAGCCAATAGTCTGGTATGAAAATCTGAGGAACATTTTGGGGTTTTGGAAACTGTTTCAGCAAATCAGAAATCTTGAACAACTGGGGCAGATGAAATTTCCTAAATATTCAGAAATAAATTCCAGCCATGCCCCTTTATCTTCCCAAAACAAATTACAGCTATAAATTGTGTTAATCAGTCCCTCTCTCATTTCCTAGTCTCCATCTAAAAGTCAAGTACTTTGGTCCTTGGAGTGAGCAAGAATTTTCCTAATAGCAGGAAGTGAGATGTACTTGAAAACAACTTAATACTATTGTGGGCAAGGTTCGAAAAAGCCAAGGATTTAATGCTTTCCAGAATCACTAATAGAGCCAGTTAGAGTCTAGACAACAAAGAAAAAAGCCAACACTATTCTTAGTTACTATTGTGCATGTTTGTGCACATGGATTTATTTCACAGTTGCTGAAGGATAGTGGGGATACAGATACGACCACAGCTTGCTTAATTTAATTTTATTTGTAGGATAGCACAATTTTCTCATTGATAGTAAAAGTTACATTAATGTTAGAAATACGAAGAGTATTGGCAGGGCAGTGACTGTCTTGTGAAATCGTATTATTCTTTTTTTCTGTATCCAATGTCCCTAAACTGGCTAAAGTATGTCACATCATTTATACTAAACTCATCACCCCAAGTAAATGCCCAGTTCCCTCTAGCCACCGCCACTGTGGTCTTCCTACTGCTAAACTCCTGTACACCAACTTAGTGGAGTCTTTCACCGCTAGTTCAGGGTTACTCTTAATATCTGGGGCCTTCCCATCACTGAATAGACCCAAATTTCTGTTCTTATTAAGGTCTACTGATAACACTTTCCCAACTGCACCTTCCAGAGCCAATGCATTCAGAAGCTCCAAATAGGCTATTACAGCCACTGGGCATGAAGCAGTCGTCCACAGTTAGCGCTGGAAGTAGTCAGAGAAATCACCAAGCCAGTCATTCTCAAAATGTGGTTCGTGGTCCAGGAGCACCAGCGTTACCTGGGACCTTGTTAAAAAGGCAACTTCTCAGGCCACCCCCGCTCTACCAAATCCGGAGGTGAGGTCCAGCGATTTCAATTTAACAAGCCCCCTAGTTGGTCCTGTTACACACTCAAGTGTGAGAACCACTGATCTCACCCAACCTATTCATTCAGATAAGAATGCTGAGACTATAGAAGTTAAATGAGCTATCCATGGCTTCACACCTAAGTTCGTGGTGAAGTCAAGGCTAAAACCCACATCTGATAATCCAGGGCTTTCCGTGTTCCAGAACAGCATTATTGTTCATTATGCCATAGTTTGCTGACCCTGTCCCAAACTAATAAACCCAAGCCAGTAAATATAAATCTTTTATAAATATAAATATAAATCTTGGAGGTAGTGAGAATTGAAGGCTGTTACTCTAAAGGCATGTGCCATTGCTTGATCCCATTATTTTTACCCTCCCTGCAAACATCTAAATCTTCTAGGAAACAATAAACGTATCTATTAGGACAACCAGATCCTTTGACCACATCTGATTAACAGTGGTCAATAATAACACAAGTAATGAATTTGTACTAATTAAAGTTCTGAAGAGGGAAAAGCAATACAACATAGATTTATGGGTTCCGTCTTTAGAACAAAGGGCCATGAGAATCTCCTGTCCACACCTCCTTAACTGCAGATTTTTAAAAATCACATAGAATTTTGACAGTAACGAGGGCTTTTACAACTTGATTTCTGAGCGCACTTTAGAGCTTTTGATGTACTCTCACAGACTGGGAAGAAAGCAAGCCGGTTGGGATCAACTGCTCTGCAAAGTCACAAATACTAACATTAAAAATGGGGATCATCTAAAGTTGAGGTCAATTATTCCCCTTGATCGTCCTTGAGCTTGTTCAGAGAGCTGATTATTCACTTGCCAAAATAAGCTCTCAATAAACAAACTGTCTGCTGAAAGAATAAAGTAGCAGATATTCAAGTGCTTAGTGAATTCATCAGTCACAAACACTAGAGGAAATAACGAAGAGTGTGTCCTAGAGAGCGTGTGTCTGGCGGGGTGTCCAGCCCACGCCTGCTCCCGAGATTCCAGCCCTCTGTGCAGGCAGCGTTGCAGCCCCCGAGTCCACTGCTCAACAGCCAAGACCTACTTGAATCGAAGTGACAGAAATGTACAAAGGCTTATCGCAACAGAAACAACACTGCCCTAAAGCCAACATTTTGCTGAAGAAGAAGATTGATTAAACCGAGGACAAATCCCTGGACACATCATTCTGAAACAAGAATGAAGGACGGTAGTGAAAGTACAGTCGTCCCTGGAGTAGTTTACAGTTCCCCCAGAACTTTCTAGAAGGATAATAATTCATACTTGATGAATTTAAGACGTGACTGTAAAAGAAAGTTTGGGGGACTGAGGTTGGGGTTGAATTTATACAAGTCTCTATGAATATACATACATTTCTTAAAAATGGAGCAATAAAAAGTACAGTCAGTAAACAATACACTATGAATTTTGATACATAATAAATTAGCAACCATGACACAATCCTACTGAATCCCATTTATCATTCTTTGACTGCATATATTCTTTAAGATCTTCCCCTACAGATTCAGTGAGATGTTTACAAATTCTTTGGTTGCATATTAAGACGCATACTGTGTCCAGGCTTTTTTTTTTAAATCCAAAATCTTAGTATTTTGAAATTCTCAATTTTCACATCCTGTTACTTGCCTTGGTACTGGTGGGTTGGAGCAATCCAAAATTTTGAGATTAAAATAAAATAAAATAAAACGCTTTGGGAAACTCAGCTTTGTTGATTATTTCTCACACTAGGTTCCCTTTACCTGACATTTTCTGTCCATGAAAACTTCATGACAAAGCACAGGCTAACAGCCCACTCATCCATCTCAGCTCCTTCTGCTGTAACACATGCCTGCGGAGAACACATCTGAGGCACGTGCTGCTTTTCATTTTGTTCACAAGATTTTATTTTAGGTTCATTCTCCATGTGGAGTTACTTGCAAACTGAGCACGAGAAGCTAAATTCTGAAGATGGATGAGAAATAAAATATTAAAATTTTTGCAAGAGGAACTTACTCTTTTACTACCAACCTTATCATTACTTAGCAAGGTAAAATACTTTATTTCCCCATTCCGTGAAATGATACTGAAGGAGAACAACATTGGGGATGTGCAGCTCTGCCTTATTTTTACTCACTCTGTGGATTATCCATTTTTAATCTATCACCAGTTTCCCAACTGCTGAGCAGCTAACTCCTGGGTTGCCCTCCTGCTGCTGGGTAATCTTTATGCATCCAGGGAACACATTCTTACTTACACATTAATCTGAGAAAAAAAATATAACTTCATATCTAAACCCACTACAAAAGTAATGGGAGCAAATACTTCAAACACTAAACAAGGATGCATTTTTAAGATGAGCCATCGTCGCAGGCCATGCCCGCTGCATTCCTCTCCTTGATACATACTGTTAAAAACCGACACCGAGCCCTGAATCTCACCGACTTCTACTTATTGCAATACTCACTCTCTAAAATGATAGGAAAGGCATGTGATTCCATTCAATTTATACAGGAATCCTATGGTCTCAAATACTCTCAAGCTTTACAAATGAGTCTAAACTCATGTAGAAGATATCAAAAATCCTTAGTAGGTTCCAAAATCATCATAGCCAAGGGTTTTCGGAACCAACCCATACCTAGAGATGACTCCCTGTGCAACAGGAAGTCTGGCCTGGTTTCCAAGTCAACAGAGTTCTAATCCGAACCTCAAAGTTCACGTGAGAACCCTCCTTTCAAACTCTATCACATTACATACATCTTTCCGTCTCCTGATGGTCCCCGTTATCGCCACCCAAATTCGAGTTACCACCTGGCAATGGACCAAAGAAAAGGTAAAAAGAAAAGTTGTACTAGAGGTAAAAAGAAAAGTTGACCAAAGAAAAGGTAAAAAGAAAAGTTGTACCATAAGGCCAGAGCCTTATGGAAACAAAAGGTAAGTTTTCAAAAACAATGAAGAAACTAGGAGTTTAGCTTGACTGAACATCATGCCAATGTCTGTCTGAAAGCACACAATCCCCAGAAGTTACAGTATCTCAGAATCAAAACACAGGAACAGGAATATGTTTGAATGATGACAAATGACTTCTGTCCTTTGGAAAAAATTAATTCATCTTTCCCTTTCAATGTGATAGACATAATTTGACATATTCTAGAACAGGAATGACCGAGCTTAGTAATTTATATCACGTCGGTTTGGGCATTGTTTCCTTCCAGAAATTAAAGGGAAGACCGAGGGTAACTCACAGCTCAGCAAACACACTTCAGGGCTGCATTCCACTCACAGGAGCTGCTCACTGCTGCCTGCTTTATCAGCTTTAGTTTTGGCTTTCTGTCCCTTACAGGCTTTGCTCTAAGACTACAGTTAAAAGGATGGTGTCAGTGACATACAAAAACTGGAGCAAAGCAGCCACTCATGACATTGCCCAACAGCAACCCCCAAACCCCCAAACAGAAAAAACACACAGGAAGGCTCCTGACCAATATGGCCCAAGACACAGGTTTTGGGTACCCAAGGGCAAAAGACGCAAAACAACACCAAAAAGGCAGGAAACGTCTCATAAATTTAGAATGGAGCTTTGAAGTCAAATGTTCAATCAGAGACTTGCCAGGATCTGCAGGTGGGGCTGCTCCGAGTGGTAAGAGCCAGGCAGGGGGTAAAATGCTTTCTTCTTCACCAAGCCAGGCCACGAGCCCAGGCTTGAGGGCAGAGAATAATGTTACAGCAAGTAATGCAAGAAGGAAGCTGCGCTAGACCTCAGGATGAGGTCAGCTGAACATCCTGCTGCAGGAAGAAAGCCCAGTCTAGGGCGCTGGTAAGATTGAAACCAGGCCACTACTCTCTGCATCTAATGATGAAAATCTTCAGCAGTTTATTATCTTTCACCCAGAGTATACAGTCATTACTAACTTTACATCACAAACTTAAAACACAAGCTCCATTAGACTGTAAACCCCACCAGAATATAAGTTCCTTGAGGGTGGGGATCTTTATACCTACTTTATTTACCAGCCTACTCAAGTGCCTACAATGGACACACAGTATGCACTTCACACATATTTGAGCAGTAAATGAAACCCAAAAAGGATGGTTATCATAAAGACAGTGCTCCAGCAGGGCTGCTGTATAGGTCTGTGCAAGTTGTGTCCCGTACAAAAGCACCTGGCGCCCTGCAAAATGAGGCTGGAAGCCAGCCAGCGTGTACCCATCAAAACCTGACCCTGGCTTGAGAGCGCAAAGCACAGAAAAGGGTGCCTTTTTGCAATTCATCCAGTCAAAGAGGAAGAGGAGTCCCCAGGGCTTTGCCAAGGCAAGCTTCCTCAGGGAGGTTACTTCGGTGAGCTGGGAAGGTCAAGGCAGGGGGCATTCAGAAGTAATGCAATGCATTTCACCAAAACCATTCTACAATTCAGACATTTCATCAGTTCATTTCATTACTGAGGTTTTCCTCCATGAATAATGCTTTGCAGGAAAAATGACTGCAAAAAATGACTGGGGACACCCCTTTACCAAATTTGTCACCAAGTTCTTACAGATTTAACTCACAAGCAGAATTGGAAGTTTTGAAATTACGAAGACATGTTAGCCCTACTCCTCATGTAGCTATTAACTAGCCCACATGATGCTCTGAGCATTTGGGTCATCATTTTTTCTTTTTCTTTTGTTATTTCTTAAATATAATCAGTCACTGAAAGTATCTAAGATATTTAAGTGGAGAGAAACATTAGCATGGAGGGTAAATGATGAATGAATCAATGTCCAGGTACAGGTTGAGGTTCCTTCACTTTGGTTCTATTGGTATCCGAAGGCAGATAATTCTTTGTTGTCACGGGCTGCCCTGTGCATTGTAGGATGTTTAGCAGCGTCTCTGGACTCCACCCACTAAATGCCAGTAGCATTCCACCCCCCAGATGAGTCAAACAAAATGTCTCCAGATGTTTCCAAATGTTCCCTTGGGAGCAAACTCACCCCCAGTTGAGAACCAATGACATAGGTGAAGCTGCCATACTGGGACTGAGGTAGAGCCAGAAGACACTTAAATATTCATGGGTAATTAAAAAAGAATTACCACAAAGTACTAGAACGGGTCGAAGCCTTAACATCAAGCTGGAAAATGGTCCAAGTTCAGCTGCCCCAGTTGGGGAACAGAGGATGGTAGGAGAGTGGGGGGATGAGCAGAGACAAGCACCAGGCAAAGCAAAAAATATGGGGCAATATTTTTAAGTCAGTGAATGAAGTCACAGATGGAAAATCTAGATTGTGCAATTCCCTTTGGGCTCCACATAAGGTAGTAATCTTAGGTTGGATCCACATGTGTGCATTTGAACCAACTAACCATTGTCCATAGATTTTTTTTTTTCCCTTTGCCTGAAAAAACAATCTTTGCTGAGAAATCAAGAGTACCATTACACTGTTGGCCTGATTCAGTGAATGTGTTGGCTGAAATAATATCTACTGCTAATAATAAAGAGGGACAACCAAATACATAGAAATGGTTGGTTTGGTAATGACTTCAATGGCCATGTTGAACCCCTAGAGCCTCCAATTTAAGAGTTAGGTCACTTGGCTTGTGCTTTTAGGCAGGAAGATGTTTAAAACTCTGATCTCACTCTAACCTTGGCGATGGATTCTATTGCTCTTCTTCTGAGCTTCTGCATTCAGGCTTGTCCCCAAAGCATCTTAGAACCCTGCAGAGACAAGGCTGAAGATGGGTAGAACTGCATCCTCATGAAAGCTTATGGGGAAAGGAACGGGTGAAAGCAAAAGCACATCTTTGCATTCATTCTGGCCCATTTGATCATTCTAGTTGATGCCTGGGAACGTCTACTTTGCATACGTTATATATTTGCCTCATTTCTCTTGAAACACTTTCTTCATCTGAATTCTAGGAACTATAGCCTTATGATTTCCCACCTTCCTCCTCATCTTGCTGAGGGCTAACATGGGAGGCCCAAAGCTTCTTCTCTCTCTGCACTCATTCCTGGCTTGTTCTGACACTTCGTTATCAGTGCATGGCAAGGTAAGTAAAAAAACTCAGAGTAAATGTTCAGAAACTTTGACAGCAATTTGACAAAACAATTTCATGTCCGTTAAATGTAACAGCAAAAACAAAATTAAATTAAAAGAGGGCACTTGCATTTTGTGTTTCTTTCTTTCACTTTTAATTTCATTTTCCCTTTCATTTATTTTTACTGTATTTGACAAAGTATTCATCCACAGCAACTGAGAAAAAAACAAAGGTTCTTTAGCGGAGATCAGAGATACTTCGAGAAGAACCACCTTCAGATGATCTCATCTAATTCCGTGGTTTTAAATCACCATCTCTATGTCGCTGGCATTCAATTTTACATCTCCAGCCAGATTCATCGTCCAACTGCCTACTCACCTCTCCACCTGGAAGTCTAAAAACCATCTCAAAGTGACGTATCAGAAATGAAGTCTTGTTTTATGCTCCCCAATCCTGCTCCGCCCAAGTCTTCCTCAGCTCATTAAATGGCACTATCACCCACCCAATTTTTCAGGCCAAACACTTAGGGATCATTGTTGACTAGCATCTTTCTACCACTCCCTACATCCTATGCAGTAGTAATTCCTGGAGGCTCTGGCACTAACAGATATTTCAAATTGAACCACTTCTCACCATCTCACCAAGATATCAGTTCAAACCATCATCTTCTCTCATCTGGAAAAATGAAACAGCCTTCTCCTATTTCTCCCTGCTTCTATACTTGCCCATTATATAGTGTATTAACCCTGGCAGTTACATGGTTTGTTTGTATTAAAGTATAAACCTGATCCAGTTCTCCATGATCCAAATTCTCCAATAGATTCCCATCACACTTAGAACAAAGTCCAGAGTATTACCATGGTCTGGGAGACCCTATGCAATCTGCCCCACCACCATCCTTACCCCACTTGTGACCATCTTCCTGCTGGCAACTCCTTAGGCACATTCCTATCTTAGGAGCTTGTGCATCTTGCTTCCCTCTGCCTAAAACACTTTTTTCCCTAGACATTTGCAAGTCTAACTCCCTTGCTTCCCCAAGAACCCATTTCATGTAGCAATACTACCATGCCTCATCATAATCACTCTTACATCAATGCATCATAACTAAATATTGTAATATGATTTAATTATTTCAAAATTTGTTAAATGCCTCTCCCTTCCCCCAAAATGTAAGCTCCAGGAGGGCAAGTGTTTAGACTTGTTGACCGGTATCTCTCCTGTGTCTAGAGAATGCCTGACACAGAACAGAGACCCAAAAATGTGTTCGAATGAATTATTTTATTTCAAACATGTCTATGAATACAGAAAGTAGTGAAAACAGTGATTAGCTAACACAAGGTTTTGCTACTTAGGCTTATCATTCATTATTCATTCATATTATTCCTTTGACATTTTTATGGAAAAACTATACACCCTCACAGCCATGGTTGCCAAATAATTAAATATCTATAACTAATATTTAGACTGTTCAGTAATGAGCCACAGAAATGTGAACTGGAGAGAAATACATCAATGCAGACTCACTTGATTCTTATCTTGTGATAACAGTTTGCGTTTTGTTCAGCAAATAATGGAAAGTTCAATGTAATTGTGTATATAAGATTGAAAGGAAAATGCTTTAAAATTTTTCGGAATGCCAACTCTCTAATACCAGGGAAGAAGCCATAAAAGTACAAATGATTTCAATGCTAATTACAATGTAGTTTCATCCATTCATCAGCACAGGTCACCCATGGCTCTACTAGACAGCCCTCATTCATTCATTCATTTTGCTACTTAGGCTTATCACTCATTCATTCATGTTACAGATATTTATCAAATATCTACTATGTGCTGGACTCTGTTCCAGAGGGTGGGGAGGGAAGGACACAGCCATCGACAGAGCACACAGAAGACTTTCCCTCACCAAGCTGCCTTTCCGGGACAGGTTTATTAGTTCCGACACCTGTTTGTGAAAACAGTGAAACTACTTTTCATTGGCCAAATTCTGTAATTCATTGGTTTGAATGAGTTTAGAGTCCTCCTTTTTAGAGATGGGTTTGCTCTTTTCTCCAGTCTCCGTATTTTCAAATGTCTGAATGGCTTCAAAATTAAGATATATTACTCTCCTCCACCACCACAGGGGAAAACATTTAGGAAATGCTTTTCAGATTTTGATTTATTAAAGACAAAACCACTTGTATTTCTCACCAGGGAGTATTTATATATATACCCCCTATAAGTAATCTCATCAAGTAGTTTTGGATGAAAAAAATCTCTGAAAACAGCAGAAAGTGTCCATGAAGCAGAAATGGACTTAAGCAATCTATGTGCACAATTAATAATTCACTCATTTTCTAAGCTTTCAATTGATTTGCTTTATATTTGTGAGGTCATCCTGTTCCAGCTGGGCTGTTGGTTTCCTCAGGGGGAAAAAAAGTTCTTTTTTTCAACCTCTTAAGAATGGTTCCATTTTCTTTATAGAACTTAATTGGACTATACGATATCTTCCTTCTTTCTCTGCCTCCCATCTTGCTTTTTTCATTAAGGCAGCCTCTGAGAACACACACATTAATATTCACTGCACAGAGCCAGATGTTTTTTAAAAATCTGTAATCTCTGACTCTTTTTTACACCCAAGAGTAGCCTTTTCCAGGAAAAGAAGAAAAACAAAGAGCAAAGAAGGAGCATTAAATCTCCCACAAAATGAATTCAATGCCAAAGAATGACTTCCTAAATATACAATTTCACCCTGACTGCCAATCCACAACTTTTGGAAAGAAAAATTCTTTTTTTAAGTTGGAAATTCATGTGAGAACTATGTGAGAAAGAAGTTGCAAGTATACACACAAACACTCATATCTATCCAATGGGCAAATCACCAACAAAAGTGGGTCTTATTACGTTTAACATTGGGCAGAACTGTCACCGAAATTAAAAATATATATCAAGAGACTCAAAGTGTGTCTGTGTAACTGTGAAGGCCCAACACTAGGCTTGCCTAAAGGAACACTACCACTTAGCATCATGTTTCTAGCTATAAGAATATTTTCTAAATAACAAAGAATCTTTGGCTTTCCGTTTGCACTGAGGAATGTTACAAGCACGAGCATGAGGGCTGTGCTCTTTTGTGGACGATACTGCCTTTTAGTCGACCCCCTTGTACAGTATCCCCACCACGGGAACACAGAGGAGACACTCCTCTCTTAGGAAAATATCTGATCATCTTGAGCAACTACATTCTTTACGTCTTATAAATATATTGAATTGTGAAACTGATTGCCTTTCTCTCTTTGTACAACTAAGGAATTCAGCCAAATTTGTGACCACCTCTGACAAAATGGGCAATGCCAAGCATTTGTGAATATTACCTATTCCTCCGTTGTGTTTTATTCTTCTGTCTTTGCTTTCCCTTTGCCCAGTTTCCTCTCTGTTGATTTTATTTCCTCCTCTGGGTTAGCCATCTCGAGTCCATTTTATCCAAAAAGTAGGGATTTAAGGAGACAGGGAAACATACAAACGTTTGCCAGCAAACATAATTTCCTATTGGATATATAAACACTCTCACTTGTGACTAGTGCCTATTTGCAATAGTCTTTTTTCTTCAGCCACATCTTCAGAAGCTAGTTGTATCAAACACAGGTCCTTCTAAAGGTGAAATGAAGATGGCAACGCATTCAAGTAAAGCCTGAGGAAGTCTGTGCCCAAGTAGGGAGCTCTGGCTAGACAGTAAATGGAAGACCCGTGTATTTGAAGAAATTCATTTGTAACATGATGTTAAATGGACGTTTCAGCTGAGGTCTGACAAAGTGGGGACCCAGCGTGTTCAAGTGAAGGGACCGCACTGTGCAGAACTTGTGGAAAAGGACGTGGGGGAAACCGGAGGAAGAGTCGGTGTTGAATATCTGCTGAGTCCAGACAATGGGGACAGCGACGCCACCACAACACCCGTCAGCGAGAACCCTCCTCTCCCCTCGCCTTTGCCCCCTCCCCACGCCCACCCTGAAGGTCTCAAAATCCCAGGTTAGAAAACGGGAGGTTGATGGGAGAAGAAACCAAGAACTTCTGCTTCCTGTACCTGTAGCCACCCAGTGGGGGAAGGAGTAACCCAGCTTCCATCAGGTCGGAGCCTTCATTATTATAAGGGCCCCAGACAATTGAGTTACTGAGATAAGGTTGTCTTTGCATCTTATCTAAGAGTGACTGAGAAGTCTGGGTCCCTGTGACTGCTCATCCAGGGAGAGAAAGGCTGGCCCCTACTGAGTAACGAAGAGACCATGGAAGACAAAAGGACTTTGCTTAACAAATATATGCCATGAGCCATGCTTGTTGGACATAACGTTTACACACTTTGCCAAGGGTTACATGTTTATTTGTCATGGTTAATTTTATGGGTCAACTGACTGGATCACAGGGTGTCAGATATTTGGCTAAACATTGTATCTCGGGGTGTCTGTGAAGATGCTTCTGGATGAAAATAGCATTTGCTTTGGTGGATTCAGTAAAGCAGTTTGCCCTCCTCAATGCAGGTGGGCCATCATTTAACCCACTGAGGACCTGAATAGAACAAAAAGGCAGAAGAAAGCAGAATTCAGCCCTTCCTGCCTAATTTTTTGAGCTGGGATACGGCCAGCGGCACTCCTGGTTCTCAGGGCTTTGGACTTGTACTGACTTGCACCACCAGCTTTCCTGGACGCCAGCTTACAGATGGCAGATGGTGGGACATCTCAGCCTCCATAACTGATTCAATTCCTCATAATAAATCTCTTCATATATACATATCCCATTGGTTCTGTTTCTCTGGAGAACTCTAATACATTATTATTTCATCCACATCATGAAGCTGAACATGTCCTAACATGTAAATGACATCCCTTTTCTACAGACCATATCCCAGGTGCTGGTGACTCTGTCGTACTGTTTTCGTACATCTGCAGGCAAACATCAGCTCTACGTGGGGGCCCAGGCACCCAGTCACACATTAGCTTTCCTTGAGGAAAATCACAGATCTGAAAAGGGCTTTGTTATTTGTCTTATTTCTCTACAGACTATTTGATTCAGACAGTTGTCAAAGTATTAGATAATGACAATGTCATTTATGGAGAAATACACAAAGGGACAATGGAAAAATCTCCTTCCTTACCAGATCTGGCGAGGGGCTTCTCAGCTCTATGATGACACTGCACAAAGTAGTCATTAGGCAAAGTGACACCCTCTTTCCGGAGTAAAAAAGTCACTTTTCTACCTACTCTATTTACTCCTTTTTAAATTTCAAGGAACATCCTCTAGGGTTGGCCCTCTGAGGCTTTTGAAGTTAAGTCCACTTAAGTGACATTTGAAATGTTATAGATCTCAGGTCATTTGCTCATTGAAGTATTCGTTGAACATCTATGAGCAGACAAGTTCTGTGGCTGTGTGTGGGGTATAAAGGATGCACATGGCCAAGGAACATTTAGACCAATAGGGGAGATGCATAAAAACCATTAGCAGTCACAGTATGTCATAAATGTTGCAGAATAGATCCAACAAAGAGCTTCAGGTGCCCAGCAGAGGAAGGACCAGGGAGAGGTGACTATGGGGGAGGGGTGAAGATGACTCTGAACTAGGGTGCTGGGGCTCAAACCTGAACTCTGCCCAATTATTAGCTGTGTGACTCTGGACAAGTTAGTAAATAACCTCTCTGTGTTGCCACTTCCTCCTCTACGAAAAGAAATGATCATTGTATCTACCTCGTGGAGTTGTTATGGATATTACAGTTAAACCAAAGAAAGCAGATACAATGGTTTTTGGAATACAGTGAGGGTCATATAAGTTTCAGGTATGATAATTACCAGGTCCCATTATCTGTGGTAACAAGCAAATATTTGGTGCCTTTTTATCCATAAGTAGACAGGAACTCTTGTGTATATTCCATCGGACAGAAGTGTGTCAAGTGGCCCCCTGTGGCCGTAAGAGAAGCTCAGAGTTTGAATATTTCACTTTCTAGCTTTTAAGTTAGAGGAAGGCAAAGGAAATTCTTGCTGCGAAGACCAGACCTTGGGTTGTAGGATCGTCTCCTTAGTGTATAAATTTTCTTAAAACCAGTCAAGTTTAGAGTAAGGGACAAAGATGACAAAGCAAAAACAAGCCAAATGCATTAACACATTTGTGCTTATGAATAATTTGTGTACATGTGCTGTGTTATGTATTTATCAAATTTAAGACTGGGTGATTTATTTAGGTTTGCTCTTTTAATTATAAACTTATAAAAATTGTATAAGAAAAATTCACTAGTTTATAAAATAATATTGTAATGTTATGAGAACTTAAGGGTCACCATGCTTATAAATTTAATTTATTATATTTATGTAAATTTCTCCAGAACTTGGGACTCTTTGCTATGTTAGACCTTTGAAAAGCTTAAAAAATAGAAATGAATATGTTAAATTTATGAATGCTATTTAAATATTCAGTGGAAGTTAATTAAGTAAGTTGTGAAGGTCCCCTTGAAAGTGATTGCTGAACTGTACCAGATTTATATACAGAATAATGATAGTTTGAGTTAAATTTAAGAGCTTCAGAAAAACTACGCTTCGGAATTTGCAATTTTAATAGTTTGAATGCTAATCTGAGAAAACAAGAATAGTTGCAAATTATTTTTTCTTTGGATGAAACACCTAGAAAGACACCAGATCTTATAGTGAAAACAACTAGTAGGAAACAAGGATTGCTTCAAACCATCAAATCAAATTCTAGGGCTTACTATGAACCACTGTGCTATACTTTGTTCTACACTTGGTTTGCAAAATATTACCCTATAAAACTGTTCCTTAAAAGTCTCCAGTGACCTCTTGTTAATAAACCCAACAGCTTTTAATCTCCCACCTTCCTGAAAGTCAGCGTATCACCGTACTGGAAACACTCAAGCACACCTTTCTTCTTTGAGCACGATCCCGTCCTTCTGAACAGCTCAGTTTCCTGTTCTGATTCCTCTGGATCATCTCTCACCTTTCAAAAAAACAGATCTCACTATCCCTAAGGTCATCTCATCTCAGACCCTTTCTAGAAGATTCTGACATTTATTATCCTTGGACATTTCTCACAGTCATTTAACCTCTATTCCAAAAGCCATGAAAGTGGCTCTTACACAGCTGTGGAATGTAAGGCTTTTATTTCCCACAACTTTCTAAAGCCAACATCCCAAATTTTTAGCGGACACTTTAAGCTTCCTTTGCAAACATCTTTCTCTCCATGTATCTCCTCTCCCTGATCATGTCACTTTTATCCCTCTAGTGACTAAGCTTAAAACCTCAAATACTTTTGCTTCCACCATATGCTTTACTCCTTACATGCAATTAGCTGTGAGTCCTACTGAGAACGCGATTTACTCCTCAACAGCCCTTTCTATTTCACTTATCATCATCCTGATTCAAACCCTCTGAAACGGTCTCCCTCACCCACACCCCATTCAGTGAATCAAGAATGCCATTTTCAGCATCAACCCCGCTGAAGTATACCTAGGACATGATGAAGAAGGAAAATAAAAAAAAAATCTTCAAAGGCTCCATACTGCCTACTAGAGTACAAACACTTGAACTAGGATACAAGGCCTCCATGATGGTTCTGGCTTTCCATTCAAAGTCTAGGCGTTCCTTCTTCCCTTTCTACATATTAAAGTCTACTAACTTCAAGACCTACCTTAAAGGCTCTCCCCAAATACTTCTCTCATGCCTCCAACGGTCAAATCTCTTTTCTGAACTCCCAGAATACAACATGGTCCCTCTTTTGTGGTTCTTATATCTCAAAAATAATAATAATAATAAAGGAAAAGAAAGAAGAAAGAAGAAAAAGAAGTGGGGCAGAAGAAGGACAGCAGACAACAAACAGATAAAGAAAATTGGAAGGAAGGAAGGGAAGGATGCGGAGGAGAGGGTTCACTGAGACCGGGGGGTCTGCTCTGGGACAGGCTCTGGGAGGGTCTTTCTCACTTGTTACCCACTTGACATTGACAACACCAGTCCTATGAAAGCTTATAATAATCTGTATTTTTCAGAAAAGGACCCAGATCAGAGAAATTAAATGCCTCGCCTGAAGTCTAGCCAGCCAGTTAACATCTAGAGCGGGAAATTTAAATCCATGACGTGACTGCCAGCCCCAGAGGAGGGGCAGTGTGTGGTGAGGGGGGGCTGAGTCAGGGGGGAGTGCATGTCCCACAGAGGTCCCAGGGAGAAGAAACAACGCATAGCATCACGAGCTTTGGGACCACAACCACGAGGACACGTGAACTGCCACAGACACGCGCTCTCTGTCCAGCGTAGTTGGGGGAAGTTGACAGTCAGCCCAGCCCAAGCGGCAGCAGCCTTTTGGGTGGCAAGAGGAAGGGGCTCGTGTAGCAGGCAGCTGCAGAAAAGGGTGCTCAGCCTCGCTGTGGGCAGCAGGACGAGGGCCTGAGCAGCAGCAAGGACATGCACACACTACTTTACAGGGGAAAAAAAACTTATTAAAATAACAAATAATATGCTTGAAAAACACTAACCTGCTACTTATCGCTACAGCTTTTTTTCTTAATTTGGTAACTTTTTTTCTTAATTTCTGCTCTTGGAGAGGCATGCTGCCTCCACTGCACCCCGCTACCCAGCAAACATTTTAGTTACATCAGATTCATGCCAAACCCCAGTTTCTAGTCTCTGCCCCTTCTATAGACAGATAGGTCACATTACGACTGTTATGTTGGAATCATCTTTGCAGCACTGACTCTTCCCAGTACAGCACTCTTCACACGGCAAATACTCATCAAATATTTTGCTAGATTCATGAGTGTTATTTGGAATCCATTAATCATTTTGGAAAAAAAATGATAATACACTAATTTCACTTTCCTATAATTGTATGCATGTTAAATGTAAGTTCTAATATTTACGCTTGGTCCAAGTCAATGAGCACTGTCTCAGCACTCACTATCGTGCCTGTCACAATGTGATTATTATTTCTGTAATGTTTGGATAGTTTTACCTCTTTTAAAAAGTATACAGGCAGACCTCATCTTACTGTGCTGTGCCTTATCGCACTTTGCAGATAGTGTGGGTTTTGGTTTTTTTTTTTTTTTTTTTTTTTTTTACAAATTGAAAATTTGTGGCAAACTTGCATTACCATGCTGCGTTATTATGACAGTTAGCATTTTTTAAGCAATAAAGTATTTTTAATTAAGGTATGTACATTTTTCAGACATAATGTTATTGTACTCTTAATAGACTATAATATAGTGTAAACATAACTTTTATATGCACTGGAAAATAAAAAAATTTGACTCGCTTTATTGCTGTGGTCTGAAACTGAACCAGCAGTATCTCCTAGGTCTGCCTGTAATTGTTCTGTATGAAACCATTTTATAATACTAAATAGAACAGTCAATCTGAAATCACTTAATCCCCAAAGAGAGGGAATTCCTGAAGGTGCAAAGCTCCTTTGGTCTTTCTGCCTTAAAGTCCAAGGGCGACATCATTACTCTTCTTTTTTTTTCTTTTATTTCTATTTTTTTAACATCTTTATTGGAGTATAATTGCTTTACAATGCTGTGTTAGTTTCTGCTGTATAACAAAGTGAATCTGCTATACGTATACATATATCCCCATATCACCTCCTTCTTGTGCCTCCCTCCCTCCCTCCCTTCCTACACTAACATCATTACTCTTGATAGCATTTTGTCTTCTGTATTTGACACTAGGAAGTTGAAGGAGGAAATTGCACCCGAGAGGGAATCCTTTTTTTGGCATTAAGTTGTGGTTCAAAACATGCAAGTATTGCAGTTTAGACAAAGTGGGGTTTCCATAGATTGTGATCTTAAAATTTACAAACCACTCACCTTAATTCTGACCTTAAGCCCTACTACCTTTATTTATTTATTTGTTTGTTTATTTATTTATTTATTTATTTTTGGCTGTGTTGGGTCTTCGTTTCTGTGCCAGGGCTTTCTCTAGTTGCGACGAGTGGGGGGCCACTCTTTTTTTTTTTTTTAATTTTAATTTATTTATTTATTTATTTTTGGCTGTGTTGGGTCTTCGTTTCTGTGCGAGGGCTTCCTCTAGCTGTGGCAAGCGGGGGCCACTCTTCATCGCGGTGTGCGGGCCTCTCACTATCGCGGCCTCTCGTTGCGGAGCACAGGCTCCAGACACGCAGGCTCAGTAGTTGTGGCTCACGGGCCTAGTTGCTCCGCGGCATGTGGGATCTTCCCAGACCAGGGCTCGAACCCGTGTTCCCTGCGTTGGCAGGCAGATTCTCAACCACTGTGCCACCAGGGAAGCCCCCCACTACCTTTAAAATGGAGCTCAAAGTGACCTCACACGTACCTCTGCAAATTAATAAATACAGAAGTCCTGCATCTGACATGTGGGGATTTCTTATTTTACCTAAAAATTAAAACATTGTAGAGTAAATGAAAATATAAATAAAGGAGATAAATAAGAATAAACATTAAAGGCTTCATTTTAATTACTATGAATAGTTTCATTGCTATTGGGTTATTTAGTGCATCAATTAATAAAAATGATAAAACCCCAATACTCCTTTTGTATGAATCCGGCTTCTCCTTCTCTTGCTTTTATTTTGTTGATTGGTTGGTTGGTTTTAACAAACAAAGTGACCCTTAAATCCTGAAAGAAATGCTAACTCTTGACATGCCCTGTAATTTGAGGAAAGAAAGTATTTCACACGTGAATAAATAAACACATCTGTAGAATTAACCTAAGAATTACTTGGTCAACTTTGCCAGAACCAACTTTCAAATATTGAATTTTATATCGGGGGAAAAAATGTTCAAGTATGGAAAACAAACATACCATGGGCAAAAGAGCTCATAAGATTCACCAGAGGGACACGGAACAAGAAAATCCATCCATCTGTTCATACCTTATTTTTGCACCGCATTTGGAAACGTGCTGGACAGAGATAACTTTGTTCAGTCCTGAAGTGCGACTTGACGTGATTGTTGTTTCTGGCGCCCGACGCACCACACAGGACCCTTGAAGTGCGAGGAGCTGGCCAAGAGAAAGGCAGCTGCCAGTGGCTGCGAGGGGATCAGAGCCCCGGATGAGCCTCCTCTCCCTCTGTGCTCTAAGCACACGCAGGACTTCAGTCTGTCAAGCAAATTCATCATCTCGACTCACCAACAGGAAACTCTCAGAATGAACAGGGGGACCGTGTGTTCTGTGACCCACCCCGTGTCACAGAGATGATTCAAGACGGCTGTCGGAAGGCTGACGCTCTGCATTGACTTGTCTTGGTCATCTGTGTCCTATGCTCATTAATTTTTTCCTCCAGAAGCAATATTTTCTTGGTCCTTTTTTCCGCTTAAAATCCTTCCTCTTCTCCCCTCCCTGGGATACTGTGGAGTAATTTTCTTTTTTTCTTTCAAGCACTTTCCCTCTTGCAAAGAAGAATGGACTTACCAGGTTGTATCTCAGGGGTCAGTGGTGCCTAGAAAAACCGTTCCCTCCTGGCCACACTGATAGAGATGCTCCCCGGGCATCACTACCAAGAGAGCTGAGCAACCTCGCTTAAAATACAACCTCTTAACCTCGTCTGAACCATCAACATGGGGTTTCTACCTCCAAAGTGTTAGAATAATCAATTCTGATGTCAGTAAAAAGTTATGGGGATTAGGTTTGTTACTAGGTCATCCAAAATGACACTATTTTATAAGCAATGAAGTAGTCTGGACAAATTCAAATTTAACATTCATTATCAGGCACCAGAAAACTATCCAGTTGGGTCACACACCTAATTGTGAATGGAAAAATGAACTCTAGAAATAGCTTCTCCAAAATAGAACAAAACATTTTTACAGTAGGAACGTAGACAAGGTTTCATGAAATAACGTGACTATATCTACACTATGTTCCCAAAACAAAACCAAACTAAACTAACTGTCTCTTGTCATTTAACAGTTAGAAAATCTCAGTGGTCCTGTGTTTATGACAATTCTATGACTTTAAATAAAACAACATATTTTGAATTTTTATCTTACATATTTCTGATGTATTTAGTAAACACCTCCATAAGATCTTGAGGTGCCTTGAAGGAATTTTTACAATTCAACAAAATGAAAAGCAAACAGCTCAAGAAACCAGGACCCATGAAAAATGAAGCAGAAAATAATAAAAAGCCAAGATATGATTAATACCTGGACATCCTTTAATCCTATACAATTTTTACAAGTAGGCTGTACATTTGGTTCTGAACTTCCTAGTAGCCAAAGAAACTAGCCAAACACAATCAGCTAGAAGATTCACAGCATCTATGCAAAAGAAAACTAGACGAAAGTTTGGGAGAAATTTCTTCCAAGTTTCTCTGTTGTCAGAAAGTGTAGACTACGTGAAACAGGAAAAATGTCTTTAAAATTTATTCTATTTCTACATCTTGTGTTTCAAGAGAATTCTAAATACAAATAACGTCCTGGCCTCTTAACTTGTTAACGTGATAACGGGACATTAGCGGTTGGGATGCTTTGCAGTTGTTTTGTGAGGCTTGTTTGTCATGGAAACTCTGCTTCCGATCCTCTCTCATCATGCATCATCCAGCGTCACTGCACATGGTTAAGAATGTGGAATCTAGAGCCAGGTCGTTTATTAGTGTGAACTGGCTGAACAGCATCACTTCTTCGGGCATCATTTTTCTCATTTGTAAAATGGTGATAACACTAGTACCGACCTTTTAGGTTTGTTGTGGGAATCAAATTAAATCCCTTATGATACTGCCTGGAGCAGAGTAAGCACTAAAAATGTTAGTTATGACTAAAATTGTCATTAGTATTTAGTAGTATTTAAGTCTGTGTGCCACATGTAACTATTTATTACTACTTAACTATTAATGTTTATGTTTGTGTATAACATACACCAGTGTACAATCATAGTATCAATTCTGCCTTAAAGAAAAGATACATATCAGTACTAATAGATTATGCCAACGTATTTTTCCCAAATAAATTTTGTGTGTGAACTTCTATTAAATCAATTTAGTGCTGGTTTGGAATCATGGTATTTTTTCTTTCTTCCTTATAAGGCAGTCATAGTCAGGGAAAGAGGCTAATAACATATTTTACATATCATTATTTGGAATATTAGTCATTTTAAAAAGCCATCATCAAGTGGATGGGCCTCTGGGAAATAGCACCAGTGAAAGGCCCCTGGAAGTTATCCATGTACAAGTTCTCTGCTGGTGTTAAAAGAAAAAGGGAACACTAAATTATCCAGAACAATGAATTCAGAAACCTAAGAATAAACTTTCAAAAATTGACACCAAGTATCTACAGCGCTGGTTGATGTGGAAATAGCCTATTGAAGGAATTGACACAAACATTTTTGTCATCCTTCCTGGCTTGTTATGTCCAGTGGAGAAATAGATTCTTTAATTATATATGTTCTAGTTCTCCTTTCAGTGCATTTCTATCATGCATTAACTCTATAGAGGTTACTTTGCTCATTTCACTAAATTAGATCCATACACACATCATATATTGCAGTCCTCTGTGACACTAATAAATCAGTCATCATCCAATCCTTAATTCTACAACACTGAGCAAATCAGATGATGTAAGAGTCAAATCATTTGGCTGTTTCAGGCAGGGATTCATGAATGCCTGATCTATGCTGTATTGGAAAAGATTCCAACATGGAAAGTCAGAAAACCTTTGTTTACATCTGAGCTTCACCACCCATGAGTTTGTGACTTTGATCTACATACTTAAATCTCTTAGCCTCAATGCACTTAACTCTAAAATAGGAAAAATAATTATCACTAATTCAAAGACATATTATGAGGATAACATGAGATATTGTAAACGCCTTTGAAAATTATAAAACATTATACAGAAGCAAAACCACAGTTCATGATCTGACCCTTACTTAGTTACATTCAGATATATGATCCTAGTGGTTTAAACAAGGATCGAACTCACAGGAGAGTGATTACAAGCTAGAATCTCATTTTTAAAACTTAAATTGCAGGACATAATTGGTCTAGACTTTCTTCGCAGAATACTGTTTTCTAATGGCCATGTCTTCTTAAGATACTAAAGTATGCATCAAAAGTTTGGGATCCTGGTCCACCATTATTTCTTTATGCCCGTTAGCTTCTCCAAGCCTGTTTCTTTACATGCAAAGAGGAAGGTAATGGTAAAATTTAGTAGAATAGTTGTGAAGGTTAGGTGAGATAATCTGTGTCAAGCACTTAGTGGAGTGCCTGGCATACACTGAGTGCTCAAAGAATACTTGCTCTGATTATCTATTAACAGAGGCCCAATATCCTGTATTATTTAATGAAGAATGATCTTCTTCCATGTGAGAAATATCTACACCTTCATTTAAGTATGTAGTTTAAGAAAGGACACAACATAGAGTGGAGATGGACAAACCAGGTGGAGGAATGATCTACCATCTATAGATCAGTCAACTTATTTATGGGTTAAGTGGAAGAAAAGCATGAGGTCACCATTTCCTTGGCTGTGCTTAAAGTTTTGTTAAAAATCATCAATAAAACAAACATTCCAAAATTGATCAAGATGAAAGGTAGAAGTCTCAAACAAAAACATATTGTTAAGAAAAAAAGTGATGAAATAAAACAAAGGAGAACTACAAATAAAATAAGTATAAAATAAATGTTAAAACTTAGATGAAATGGAAAAAATACCAGAAAATGTAACAACAAAACTGACTCAAGAAGACACAGAAAGTATAAAAAGTCCTAGCATCATAAAAGTTTTTGAATCTGTTTTACTGACAGGAGTCAGCAAACTACAGTCAACAGGCTGGCTGCCTATATGTGTAAATAAAGTTTTATTGAAACACAGCCATGTCTATTTGATTACATGTTATCTATGGCTGCTTTCACACTACAATAGCAGAGTTGAGTAGTTGTGATAGAAATTGTATGGCCCACAAGCTGAAAATGTTTATCATCTGACTCTTTAAGAAAAAGTTTGCCATGCCCTGCTTTTTGAAGTCAAGCTCACTTATGAATATAGATGCAAAAAGGATGTTAAAAGACAAAAATAGTTACAGTAAAAAGCATTCAATAAAATCCAATACCCATAATGACTTTTTAAAACCTTGGCAAACTTAGAATGGAAAGATGTTTCGTAAGCCTAACAAAACCTGTTTATATTACACCCACAGCAATCACTAAACTTAATGGTGAAATATGGAAAAGCATTCCCTTTAAGAATAAGAAAAACATGATGAGGCTTACTATTGTAACTTCAGTTTAACATTGGATACTCTGGCTAGCATAATAAGACAAGAAAAATAAATAAACAGTATAAGGGCTGGAAAGGAAGAAATCAAAATGTCATCATCTCCAAGTTCTATTATTATTCATATTAAAAAAAAACCCAAAATAATCTCAGATAAATTATTGGGTGTAACAAAAGGGTTTAGCAAAATAACTGTAAGATGAATTTTCACAAAACATAGATTTCATTTCCATAAATCAGCAAGTTTATAAATGTTTGAAAAAGAACATCAGACCCAGCAAAAAGAGCCAGACCCCAAAAATGTACATATACACTGTATGATTCCATTTATATGAAATTCAAGAACAGGCAAAGCTAATCTATAGTGACAGAAAATGAATCAGTGGTTTCCTGGGGCTTGGAAGGAAAGGGGGATTTGACTGAAATGAGGCAATAAGGAACACTGTGGGATGACAGGAATGTTTTACATCCTGATTGTGGAGGTGGTTACATGAGTTATACATTTGTCAAAATTCATCAAACTGTGTATATATGATTTTTCATATGGTTTCACATACTTGGTTCATTTCATCATATGTAAATTATACCTCAACTAAATTGACTTTAAAAGAAAAAAGGAAGATAAAAAAATCTCTATACCACCAACCAAAAATATAAGGTACTTAAGAATAAATTGTAAAAACAGTTTTAAACATTTTAAGATTATTTTAAAAACATGAAGAGACCTACAATGGAGAGCTATACAATATTAGTGAATAAAAAACTCAACATCATAGAAATGTCTGTTCTTACCAAACTGACCTAAGATTCAATGCAATTGCATTCCAAGTTCCAAATTTTTGTGAAATTCACAAAATAAAGTATACATAGCAAGGAAAGTGCCAAGGTAGCCCCCAACAAAAACAGCCAAGATATTCCGGAAGAAAAAAACTGTGAAAGGACTGCCCTTCCAGATACCAAGTTGAATTTTAAACATGAATTAATACAGTGTTTTATCAGAGCAGAAATAAACCAAGAGGACAATAAAATAGAATGTAAACCCAGAAATGACCGACATAGCCTATTCAGTAAATGGTGTTGGGCAATACTGTACTGGAGCTGGTTTGAACCAATAGCTGATTGTTAATTTTTAAAAATTTTTTGCAAGCTATTTGTTAATATAACCATTAAAAAGTAAATTGCATAAACTTACAGTTAAGTAAATTTTATTAACAACAAAAGAACTAAGTACTCAAAATTCATCACTTCTTAATGATCTTACTACATTTTACTAAACACCATGTTCCTGAGGTCATTTATGTCCTTTGATCTGTGTGGTGGAAACACGATGTAATGTGGACCACAGCATGCCTTTTCCCAGCTCTGTGTTCAGCAATGCCATGTCAGTAGCGTGAAATGGGCAATTGTGGAAGTATTTATACCAAGGAAATTTTCAACACTACAAATCAGGGCTTGATTTATTGTTTTGTGTATTGTCTATCCTTAAGAGCATAATAGAAAAAACTGTTAATTATGCAGATTAGACTTAAAAGTGTGTCATGCCTATAGTCATTACTTCGTGAATAGAACAAAAAAATAAGAAATAGTCCTCTAGTATTCAAATGTTATTATTTGATTTAACAAAGAAGTCACTAATGTCACTGACAAATGGTGAATTTCCAAAACACATTTTACTTCACTTTTGTATTACTTGTTAACATAAGCAAAGAAATCACCCAGTAGTCAGTACTATAATCATTCATCAATTGCAACCATAGGTTGGCTACAGATACAATAAAATCAGTAAAAGCATTCTGTGATAATCAGTTGGTTATATAAAATTCACCCATAAATAATATTGTATAAAATATTTATAATATATGCATACATATTTTCACTGCATTATAGCATTCCATTATGTAACATAAGTTTCCAATGTCCTGTCAACCAGTAACTGAGTTGTTTTCAGATTTTTTTTAGCAATGCTATTATGAACATTTCTATGGAAATCTTCTGACGGCATATATATAAGAAGTCAGTCAGCCAAGGGAATGTGTCCACCTGATGCCTGCACCTTGTTCTAGCCACACTCAGATACCCTGGACCCTGGAATGCGCTGTCCAAGTGGCCACAGCCCAATTCCAGGGACTGTGTCAATCTATTCCCTGGGTCTATCCCTGCAGTAGCAGACTGTGCCATTGCTGTGTGCACCCGTGACCTTGATGGATAGCCAAGGGCAACTATGTGTGTGGGTTGGGCGCGGAGCCCAGACATGCAGCCTGTGCTGTCTAAGTGTATATGTGCAAGCTTCCTGTTGGTAGAGGATAAGGCAGGGAGCAGGGCAGGGGTGGTGGGGCGGTGATATGAGTATGAATAAGGCACCAAGATCAAATTCAAACCTGGCCTTCCAGGTTGTTATGAAGAAATAATGAATGAAGATTGGGGGACAGTCGACATAAGCATGACATATACCTGTTAAATATTCATCAGATGGTAGGTAGGCCTCCACTGTACTCTTGCAATTGGCTCTGAAAGCCTGCTATTGGAAGTATTGAAATATTTCATAATAAAATATTTCTTAAGAAGAAAGAAATATGCTAGGTGCACAATTATGCGCATTCTTAGGCAATACTTGCAGTTTTTTATAATAGCAAAAATGATCTGGGTAGCCAAAAAATAGTATTCAACGCAATCGTACTTAAAAAGTGTCCTTATCTGGGCTGAAAATATGCCTGGGAAAATATCACTACAATGCTAACATCGAAAAAAAAAAAAGATTTAAAAAACGGGAAGTGAGGGGATAAAAGGCAATATGAAAAGAAAATATTTTGAAAAGTTTAACTACAAAGGGGAGCTGAGAATTGGCATAGTTGGGTCTGAGAGTCAAAAAAATGGTTTTCTCTCTCTTTTTTAAGTTGGGGAATATTTATTTTTGTACTATCATGGAAATAAACAGAGAGAGAAGAACTGAAGATAGTGCAGAGGAGAAAGGAGAAGGGAGAAAAAGAGGGAAAAGAGAATATAAATAATTTTATTTGAAATGCAAATAAAAAGGTAGGACCTAAAATGACTAATTTTTCCCGTATGTTCTGATCTTTGTTTGCTATGATTTTAGGCAGAGTATTCGTAGGTTTTGTGAGTGACCTTTACTTACAGATCCTGCAGCTCCACAAGCTTTGGAACTCTTATCACTTTAAATATTCACAGGTCTCTTAAAGTCACATGCCTAAAGGAATTTAGAAAGAGACTGTTCTGTTTAACAGTGTGGATTTCACACTACAAAACAGTTCTGTGAAAAATCCAGGACATACGTAGTCTCCAAGCAGAAAATGAAATGAAAATTTACCTAGTCCTTATAATAAAATAAAATATTGAGCTTCAAAGATGTGTGTGCATGAGCATTATACAAACCTCCTTTATCAAACAGTTACAACTTTTGTACGTATTCTATCATAAAAGCAAAATTATACATCTGAAATTTAAGATGGGATCTTTTTAAACAATAAAATACTCCAGAATTAAAAACAGATATTACTGTTCTGCAGAGAAAGTTGCACCATGAATAAAATTTAATAGAGGAAGAAAAAATACTGTATATAAAATTATTACTTTCAAACATATTTCTCACTTGAGTCATCACTGCCTCTATTTAACAAGCATTCTGCACTGTAAAAACATCCAGCTTGTCCCAGAATAAGCTCATTCTCTGAGCCTGTTATGTAAGGTTTTAGAATTTTGGCATTTTTCTCCCAGGGGTGTGTGTGTGTGTGTGTGTGTGTGTTTCAGAGAAGCAGGGGTAACTACCAATTTAGGTGGAAAATCTCACATTAAGCTGTGATGAGCACTGCATAATTATATAATATTATACTCTTTCCAATAAATCATTTTGAAAGGAAACAGCTAAAAACAGATGATAGCTAATGAAGCCACTGCTGCCAAAGCTGGTGGCTTAATGTACAAAATGATTTGCCATATTAGAAAAAATAATTGTTGACCGACATTTCAGATAGTGAGGATTGCTGAATTTACTAAATGGGAGAGAAAAAAATAAGCTAGGTACGAAAGCAAAATCAGACTTACAATTTAAAACATGAATTTTTAATGAATTATTAAATGTTTTCCCAATATTTACAACCTACATGCATGCTTGAAAGGGTTCGCAACAGAGTTGGACCATGTAATCAGGCACAATGTGGTTTGATAACACCATTTTAAGCCTGGAGAAAAGTCAAGTAATTTACTCAGCCACCCAAGATAAATATAATCAAAGCTTAAAGTTTACAACATGAAAGTTTCTAACTGGATGTCTTCCATATGATTCTTGAATGCTTTCAGGAAAAGTTCCAAAGGAAGTCTTCAAGGAAAATGTCCTGGGGGCATTCACAATGTGGGCTCTTCATTACTAGCATTACTTGGAAGATGATGCTAATTAATAGTCATAATTGCTAATAAATGTCTGGTTTAGTACAGGTATTATGCTTTATTGCTAACATCTCACTTTATGCATAGCAATTCAACAGAGATTGAAGATTTAGACTTGCAGACAACTGGGTGACTCTTGAAATGAGTTCAGTACACAGCCCGATGCCTGGCACAGAACTGGTGATAATGTTTGGTGAACAAACAAGAAGCAGTAGCTAATGATTTTGAATATGCACTCAACTTCTCACCTGCCAAGTACTTCTGAGTCAGTGAACGGATATCAGTTGATAAGCCTATTACTTCAGATTCTCTCACTGCTGTTCTCTCTCTTTTCCAAGGAGGATTCTGGAGAACTCAGCTGAATTCTCCCATGATCTCTGGCCTCAATCAAGGCAAGCTACCTTGACATTAATCATTCTTGCAGAATGTCTGTTATTTCCTTTAGTTCGTGCTACAGATTTTAATCGACAAATAAATGTCTATCCATGTTAAGACTTTAGAAAGATAAACACGCTCATAAAAGACCTAACTGACCAGCTGGTGGAGAAAAGAAATAAAATTGCCACCTTAAAAGGATTTGTTTCCATTCATTTGATTGTGTTCCTGTATGCTGTCACAATTTCTAAGTGGATAATGGAATAAAAGAAAATAAATATCCTCCATTTGCAGGAAGCAGTATATTGTAGTGGTAACAGCAAGATTATTACCAGACCAATCACTACCTACTAACTTAGCCGTAAAATTTTCCTTCTCTGTAAAATAACAGTACCTGTCCTACACGGCTCTTGTGGTGTTGGTATCACATAACTGTAGGTAATTCAACTAGTATGATGTCAGAAAAATCATGGCTAGTCAAATAATGATATTCACCATAGTTCTGGATATTTTTTCAGTTAAAGAAAAACATCTTCTTGCTGAAAGATTTATCATGTCAGACTGAGGGAACAAAGACGAAACTTGTTACTATTTTCTCATAAGACAAAAAGTGAGGATGAGAAATCTCACCAAAAAAGATGTCTTCGAGTCTTTGGCTGTTGCCTGGAGATATGTGTAAACCCTTTTAGGATACCACACTGTTCAGAACAACACTGGTTTGAGTCAATTCCTAGGAAGTAAGTAATGGCATCCTCTGAGCTTACAGTTCCATCCTGAATTGTGTTCAACAGTCAAAATGCAGATTTCAGTAGGAACATAAAGCCAACTTGCTAGGACAAAACTCTGAACTTCTCCTTGTGCGAAGGCCACAAACAAAAGGGCTTTGGAGCTGTTTAAAACGATGGTGAAGCCCTCTTGTAACCAGTCTTTTTATCACCTCTTAGTCAGTTGAAATTCTGTCTCCCCCAATACACATTCATGAGACTTTTGGGTGATCTGAATATTTAAAGAAAAAAAGGTCATTTATGTTTTCTCAACAGTGCAAAACTGTCCTGATGATATTTATTTTAAACATCACATATTTTTCCCTTAGAGGAAAAGCCCGTTATTATTACAGCTGAAAGCAATAACTCTCAAACTGGGAAACATTTCCAAATCAAAAACTTGTGATTATCACAATGCCTGGATGCTTGGCTGTTATTTTATTTGTTTGTTTATTTAAAGTCATCCCTTAAAGGGTCAAATATATAAAGATATTTATTTAGCTAGTCTTCAACTGGCCTTGTCTATAAGTACTAAAATATCCAAATATTGTAAAAGATAAGAACAGATTATTTATTTGGGTAGCTTGAGGATTTTCCACTTTCGTTTATCTGAAGCTTAACTAACGTCCAAACAAAAGCCTGGGGAAAAGACCCTTTGGGATTTGTTGTCTACTTATCCCCAAATTTTTATTTTGAAAAATGTCAAACTTATGGAAAAACTTGGAAGAATAGTACAACAAACACCTATATGCCAAGATTTACCAATTGTTAATATTCACACATTCTCTCTCTCTTTTACATTTACATATATGAATAATACACAAGTATATGTGTACATATGTGTGTATGTATGTATAGGTGTACACACATATAAACACTCTCTTTTTCAGAATTACTTGAGAGTTAGTTGCAAATCTTGTGACTCTAAATCTCAAAAATACTTCAGCATATACCCTCTTATGAAATATCCCACATCACATCAATACAATCATCATACACAGAAAATTTAACAATGATTCAAATACCTTTATCAATAGAAACTCTACATTTAAATTTTCTCCATTGGCTCAATAATGTCCTGTAAAGCTGGGAAATTTTATTTTATTTTATTTTATATTTGAATCTAGGATCTGATCAAGGATCCTTTAATCTAGAACATTCCCCCAGGCTCTTTTTTTTTTTTTTACCATCTTTATTGGAGTATAATTGCTTTACAATGGTGTGTTAGTTTCTGCTGTATAACAAATTAAATCAGCTATACATATACATATATCCCCATATCTCCTCCCTGTTGCGTCTCCCTCCCACCCTCCCTATCCCACCCCTCTAGGTGGTCACAAAGCACCAAGCTGATCTCCCTGTGCTATGCAGCTGCCTCCCACTAGATATCTGTTTTACATTTGGTAGTGTATATATGTCCATGCCACTCTCTCACTTCGTCGTAGCTTACCCTTCCCCCTCCCCGTGTCCTCAAGTCCATTCTCTACGTCTGTGCCTTTATTCCTGTCCTGCCCCTACGTTCTTCAGAACATTTTTTTTTTTTTTGGATTGCATATATACGTGTTAGCATATAGTATTTGTTTTTCTCTTTCTGACTTACTTCACTCTGTATGACAGACTCTAGGTCCATCTACCTCACTACAAACAACTCAATTTCATTTCTTTTTATGGCTGAGTAATATTCCATTGTATATATGTGCCACATCTTCTTTATCCATTCATCTGTTGATGGACACTTAGGTTGCTTCCATGTCCTGGCTATTGTACATAGAGTTGCAATGAACATTGTGGTACATGACCCTTTTTGAATTATGGTTTTCTTAGGGTATATGCCCAGTAGTGGGATTGCTGGATCGTACGGTAGTTCTATTTTTAGTTTTTTAAGGAGCCTCCATGCTGTTCTCCATAGTGGCTGTATCAATTTACATTCCCACCAACAGTGCATGAGGGTTCCCTTTTCTCCACACCCTCTCCAGCATTTATTGTTTGTAGATTTTTTGATGATGGTCATTCTGACTGGTGTGAGGTAATACCTCATTGTAGGTTCTTTTTTTTTTTAATTTAATTTAATTTATTTTTGGCTGCATTTGGTCTTTGCTGCTGCACACAGGCCCTCTCCAGTTGCAGCGAGCGGGGGCCACTTTTTGCTGTGGCACACAGGCTTCTCATTGCATGACCTCCCCCACTGCGGAGCACAGGCTCTACGTGCGCGGACTGCAGCAGTTGTGGCTCGCGGGCTCCAGAGCGCAGGCTCAGTAGCTGTGGTGCACGGGCTCAGTTGCTCCACGGCATGTGGGATCCTCCCGGACCAGGGCTCGAACCTGTGTCCCCTGCATCAGCAGGCGGACTCTTAACCACTGCGCCACCAGGGAAGCCCCGTTGTAGTTTTGATTTGCCTTTCTCTAATGATTAGTGATGTTGAGCATCCTTTCATGCGTTTGTTGGCAATCTGTGTATCTTCTTTGGAGAAATGTCTATTTAGGTCTTCTGCCCATTTTTGCATTGGGTTGTTTGTTTTTTTGATATTGAGCTGCATGAGATGCTTGTAAATTTTGGAGATGAATCCTTTGTCAGTTGCTTCGTTTGCAAATAATTTCTCCCATTCTGAGGGTTGTCTTTTCATCTTGTTTATGGTCTCCTTTGCTGTGCAAAAGCTTTTAAGTTTCCTTAGGTCCCATTTGTTTATTTTTGTTTTTATTTCCGTTTCTCTAGGAGGTGGGTCAAAAAGCATCTTGCTGTGATTTATGTCATAGAGTGTTCTGCCTATGTTTTCCTCTAAGAGTTTTATAGTGTCTGGCCTTACATTTAGGTCTTTAACCCATTTTGAGTTTATTTTTGTGTATGGTATTAGAGAGTGTTCTAATTTCATTCTTTTACATGTAGCTGTCCAGTTTTCCCAGCACCACTTATTGAAGAGGCTGTCTTTTCTCCATTGTATACTCTTGCCTCCTTTATCAATGATAAGGTGACCATATGTGCGTGGGTTTATCTCTGAGCTTTCTATACTGTTCCATTGATCTATATTTCTGTTTTTGTGCCAGTATCATACTGTCTTGATTACTGTAGCTTTGTAATATAGCCCCCAGACTCTTTTGACTTACATGACATTCGCATTTTTTCGAGCCCAGATCAATTATTTTGCATAACATTCCTCCATTTGGAAATGTCTGTTTTGTCACACTTAGTTTAAGGTTATATGTCCTGGACAGGTGTATATCAGAAGTGATATTGTGGAGCAATGCCTTGTATCTATTTTTTTTTTTTTTTAAAGAAATTCACGTTCTTTTATTTATTTATTTATTTATTTGTGACTGTGTTGAGTCTTTGTTTCTGGGCGAGGGCTTTCTCTAGTTGCGGCAAGTGGGGACCACTCTTCATTGCGGTGCGCGGGCCTCTCACCATCGCGGCCTCTCTTGTTGCGGAGCACAGGCTCCAGACGCGCAGGCTCAGTAATTGTGGCTCACAGGCCCAGTTGCTCCGTGGCATGTGGGATCTTCCCAGACCAGGGCTCGAACCCGTGTCCCCTGCATTGGCAGGCAGATTCTCAACCACTGCGCCACCAGGGAAGCCCCCTTGTATCTATTTTTATGTAATTATTTGCAGTCAACTTTTCACTCACCTTTTCTCACTCATTCAAATAGTACAATATGGAAGATGGCAAGCAAGCACTTTTAGTGTAGTTTCTTATTATGTCCTGACCACTGGTCTGCAATACTTCTGGGCATCAGAATGTCTACTTCACTAACAAATCATGATAACTTTTTTCAGTGGAGTAGGTAATGAGAGAACTAAAAAAAAAAAGGATGGTTTCGGTGCCCAGCACTTACGCATTTTAAATGAACATCCTTAGAACAGTTTGTAATGGAATCTCAGTAGAATTCTACATTTTATATCTGCTGGGTGGCTTAAAGTATACACTAGGAAACTAGACCAACAACATGGCATCATCCCTATGAGACAGCAGAATAGAAAGACCAGGTGTTGCTGGGAACTGGAAAGAAAATAGAAATGCACTGCCAAACACAGCTCTCCATACCAAGTGGCATATTCACTGAGGCCTGGCCAATGTATAGGGCCTTACATGGCAGATTATTTAAACTAAAATCAGTCCATGTCAGGAGACTCTGGACTTCTTTCTCTGTAAGTTTTTGAAGATAATAAAAATTCTTAACTTTCTGGAATAGTTTAGGTAAAGTCATGCGCAAATCAAAAATGTTCAAGACTATATCCTCATTATTCTTTGCTTCCAAGATATTAATTAAATGTTATCATCCAATATGATTTTTAACGTAAATGACAGCCACTAAGCAAATCTGGAAATCAGAGTAGACTGCTTTCTCCAAAATATTAAGCGAACACTAGCTGTAACTGAAAAGGTAAAATAAAAATAAAAATTCTGTTGTAAATCAGTAGCATATTTCTCAATATAATCCAAAGAAAACCCCTTTCTCAGAAATGAGCAAATATAGCAGGCAGAAAATCAGTAAAGACATAGCTGAACTCGATAACACCATCATTCAACTAGATATAGTTAACATCTACAGGCTACTTCATTCAACAATAGCAGAAAACACATTTTTCTCAAGCTCACATGGAACATTCACCATGGTAGACCACATTCTGGGCCATAAAACACACCCTAACAAATGTAAAAGAATAGAAATTATACAATGCCTGCTCTCAGACCACATGGGATTGAACTAGGATTCAAAAACAGAAAGTTAACTGGAAAACCACAAAATACATGGAGATTAAACAGCAAACGTCTGAAAAATACATGGGTCAAGGAAGAAATCTCAAGGTGAGTTTAAAAATATTTTGAACTACCTGAAAATGAAAACACAACTTATCAAATCTGTGGAATGCAGCAAAAACAGTGTTTAGAGGGAAACTTATGGTATTGAATGCATAGATTAGAAAAGAATAAAGATCTAAAATCAACAATTTAAGTTTCCACCTTAGGAAACTAGAAAAAGAAAAGCAAAGTAAATCCAAAGTAAGCAGAAGAAATATTAAGAATTAGGGTAGAAATCAATGAATGAAAAAGAGGAAATCAATAGAGAAAATCAATGAAGCTGAAAACTGGTTCTTCAAAAAGATCAATAAAATCAATAAGCCTTGGGACTTCCCTGGTGGCTCAGTGGTTAAGAATCCGCCTGCCAATGCAGGGGACATGGGTTTGAGCCCTGGTCTGGGAAGATCCCACGTGCCGCGGAACAACTAAGCCTGTGCACCACAACTACTGAGCCTGTGCTCTAGAGCTCATGAGCCGCAACTACTGAGCCTGTGTGCCACAACTACTGAAGCCCACATGCCTAGAGCCCATGTTCCACAACAAGAGAAGCCACCACAATGAAAAGCCGCCCCTGTTTGCCGCAACTAGAGAAAGCCCACACACAGCAATGAAGACCCAACGCAGCCAATAAATAAATAAATAAATAAAATAAAAAAATAAGTCTCTAGCCAAGGTAACAAAAAAAAAAAGAGAGAGAGAGGGAGGACATAAATTAGTAACATTGGAAATGAAAGAGGGGACCTCACTACAGATCTTATTGAAGATTAAAAGAATAATAAAAGAATACTATGAACAACTCTATGCCCACAATTTGATAATTTGATAAAGTAGATGAAATGGACCAATTTCTTCAAAGACACAATCTGCCAAAACTCACACAAGAAGAAATAAATAATCTGAATAGGCCTATACCATAAGATGTTAAGGAAAAACTCGAACGAACTTTTTGGCCAACCCAATATGAAAGAAATTGAATCAATAATTAATAACCTTCCAAAGTAGAAAGGATTGGGCCCATATGGGTTCACTGATGAATTCTACCAAATATTTAAAGAAGAAATTACATCAATTCTACAATCTCTATCAAAGGATAGAAACAACAGGAATACTTTCTGTGAAGCCAGTATTATCCCAATACCCAAACTAAACAAAGATATTAGTAGAAAAGGAAACTACAGACCAATATCTCTCATGAACATTGATGCAAAAATCCTCAACAAAATATTAGCAAATCAAATCCAAAAATGTATTAAAAAGAAGTATACACCATGACAAGGTGGGATTTATCCCAGGTATGCAAGGCTGGTTCAGCATTTGAAAATCAATTAATGTAATCTATCACAGACTAAAAAAGAAAAAAAAAAAATCACAACAATAGATGCAGAAAAAGGATCTGACAAAATCCAACACCCATTCATAATAAAAACTCTCAGTAAATTAAGAATAGAGGGGAGTTTTCTCAACTTGATAAAGACTATCTACAGGAAGCCTATAGTTATCATCGTACTTAATGGTGAGAAACTCAAAGCTTTCCCATTAAGATCAAGTACAAAGCAGGGATGTCCTTTCTCACCAGTCCTTTTCAACATCACAGTGGAAGTACTTGCTAATGCAATAATGCAAGAAAAAGAAATAAAAGGTATACAGATTGGGAAGGAAGACTTAAAACTGTCTTTGCAGATGACATGATCCTCTATGTAGAAAATTTGAAAAAATAAGCAAAAAACTCCTGGAATTAATAAGTAATTATAGCAAGGTTGAAGGATACAAGGTATAATATAACAAAGTCAACTGCTTTCTTATACACCAACAATGTTCAAATGGAATTTAAAATTAATAATGCAATGTTATTTACATTAATACCCCCCAAAAATGAAATACTTAAGCCTAAGTCTACAAAATGTACAAGATCCATGTGAGGAAAACTACAAAACTCTGATCAACAAAATTAAAGGAGAACTAAATAAATGGAAAGATATTCTGTATTCACAGATAGAGAAATACAATATTGCTGAGATGTCAGTTCTTCCCAAATTGAGCTGCAGATTCAATGCAATCCCGATAAAAAATCCAACAAGCTATTGTATGATTATCAACAAACTGATTCTAGAGTTTATATGAAAGGCAAAAGATACAGACCAGCCAACACAATATTGAAGAAGAACAAAGTTGGAACAATGATGCTACCTCACTTCAAGACTTAACATAAAGCTACAGTAATCAAGACAGTGTGGTATTGTTGAAAGAACAGACAAATAGATCAATGGAACAGAATAGAGAGCCCAGGAACAGGCCCCCATAAATAGAGTCAACTGATCTTTGACAAAGGAGAAAAGGCACTACAAGGGAGCAAAGATAAGTCTCCTCAACAGAAGGTGCAGGAACAACCGGACACCTACACACGCAAAAAAAAGAAATGAATCTAGACATAGACTTTACATGCCTCACAAAAATTAACTCTAAATGGATCACAGACCTAAATGTAAACACAAAACTATAAAACTCCTAGACGGCAACACTGGAGAAAACCTAGATGACCTTGTATATCAGGGGTCCCCAACCCCTTTTTAGGAACTCGCTGCACAGCAGGAGGTGAGCGGCAGGCGAGCGAAGCTTCATCTGCCGCTCCCCATCACTCGCGTTATCGCCTGAACCATCCCCCCACCCCATGTTCGTGGAAAAACTGTCTTCCACGAAACCGGTCCCTGGTGCCAATAAAGGTTGGGGACCGCTGTTATATATGACAGTGACTTTAAGTACAACAGCAAAGACACAGTCCAAGAAAGAAATAATTGATAAGCTGGACGTTGTTAAAATTTTAAACTTCTGCTCTGAAAAAGACATCAAGAAAATGAGAAAACAAGCCACTGACTTAGAGAAAATATTTGCCAAAGGCACATCTGACAAAGGGCTGTTATCCAAAATATACAAAGAACTCTTAAAACTCAGTAATAAGAAAATAAACAACCCAATTAAAAATAGACCAAAGACCTTAACAGACACCTCACCAAAAAGATATACAGATGGTTAAAAAGTTTATGAAAAGATGCTCCCCATTATATGTCATCAGGGAAACGTAAATTAAAACGAGATAGCACTACATGCCAATTAGGATGGCTAAAATCCGGTAAACAGACAACACCAAATGCTGACAAGGATGAGGAGCAACAGGAACTCTCATACACTGCTGGTGGAATGCAAAATGGTACAGCCACTTTGGAAAACAATTTGGCAGTTTCCGCAAAAACTAAACCTACTTTTATCATATGATCCAGTAATTGTGCTCCTTGGTTATTCCCCAAAGGAGCTGAAAACTTATGTCCACACAGATGTTTATAGCAGCTTTATCTATAATTGCCAAAACTTGGAAGCAACCAAGATGTCCTTCAATAGGTGAATGGATAAATAAACTGTGGTATATACCCAGACAATGGAATATTATTCCATGCTAAAAAGAAATGAGCTATCAAGCCATGAAAAGACATGAAGGAATCTTAAATGCATATTACTAAGTGAAAGAAGTCAATCTAACAAGTTACCTGTTATGATTCTAACTATATGACATTGTAGAAAAAGCAAAACTATAGAGACAATAAAAAAAAAAAGAAAACAGTGGCTTCCAGGAGTGTATGTGTGTTAGTGCATGGGTGGAGATGAATAGGCAGAGCACAGAGAATTTTTAGGGCAATGAAAATACTCTGTATGATATTATAATGATGGATATATGTCATTATACATTTGTCCACACCCACAGAATGCACATACCCAGAGTGAGCCCTAAAGTGAACTAAGGACCTTGGGGGATTATGATGTGTCAATGTAGGTTCATCCTTGGTAAAAAAGGTACCATTTTGGTGAGTGGTGTTGATAATAGAGGAGGCTATGCATGTGTAGGGGTAGGAGGTGTATGGGAATTCTCTGTACTTTCCTTTCAATTTTGTTGTGAACCTAAAAGTATTCTAAAAAATATTTTTTAAAAATCCAAAGAGTCAAATTAAGTAAAATATCTAGCAATCAATAAGCCAGATAATATTTATTTAATATTATACCAAGTATTATGAACTATATATAATTATAAGCTAGTTTCTGAATAGGAGCATCTATAATTTAGTAGGGTGCAAGCAAAAATCATGCAAACAGTAAAGCTTCATGTGACATGAATTAACTAATCCACATATAGACCAGAAGAATGTTAGGAGAAGTTGCAGAGGAAGTAGTGATGATGCAGGCCTGACCATGGAGGGGGTAGGATTGGGTTTGAGCCGTTAAGGTTGGAGGTCAGCATGATGAACAAGGAAGAAAGGAGAAGGAAGCCAGCAGGCACGGGAGGTGGGCCAATGTCATGTAATCCTGATATAAACATGATGAAAACAGAACTGTATTTGGCAAGCCAGGTATAAGCAAGCTGTTTTAACTTGCCACATTTATACAGATGTTTGGGGTCAGGTTCACAAAGCAAAGAGAAGTACAACACAAGTCTAATAAGAATCCCCACGTGCAGCAATTTTTTTGGCTAAAAATCACACTGTCTGTATAGTACCTCCTCTGCTGAGGGAACATTTGCCTCAAGAGAGATGTCCCAGGGAGAAATTATAAACAAAAGAGCATTAGCAATCCTGAAGTCTGTACACAAAAAACATGGTTTTACAGTTTAGTTTAATCCTCTGTAGACAGTGCTTGATGAAATACATTTTCATGAGATGTGCATATTCTTAGCATTAGAAATTCTGGAGGCTTTGTGAAAATACAGTATGGTCTTCTAACTTGAGCAAATCAAGCCAGAGTCATTTAGCACTGCTATTTACACCTCTAGGATACAATTCTTGCAATATGCAAGTACTGAGGAATTAAAGATGACTGTAGAATGTTAATAATAAGCTTCATCTTCACTTAAAAATCTTAATGTTTCTGGTTGGAGAACCAATTTCAGACCATTGTTGAATGTTCTGTTCAGTGGGTCATGTGGCATACATAAACAGGAATAAGATTCCAGAAGAGGATGAAGTATAAATTAAAACAATAAACAATGATGAGGCATTGGTTTATACCATGTATCAGCAAGCTACAGCCCATGGGCGAAATCCAGTCTATTGCCTATTTTTGTAAATAAAGTTTTATTGGAACACAGCCACAGCCATTTATTTACATCTTGTCTCTGGCCGCTTTCATGCTACATGGCAGAGCTGAGTAACTGTAACAGAGACCAGATGGCCCACAAAGCCTAAAATATTTACTATTTGGTCCTTTACAGCAAAGACTGCCAAACCCTGGTCTCTGCTTTTAATTGTCAGAGCCTTAAAATATGTGTTAGTTTTCTATTGCCACTGTAATAAATTACTGCAAAACTAAGTCACTCAAAACAACACAGATTTATTATCTTATAATTCTGGAGGTCAGAAGTCCTAAAATCAAGGTGTCAGCAGGTCTGTATTCTGTCTGGAAGTTCTAAGGGAGAATTCAATTCCTAGCGTCTAGAGGCCACCTGCATTCTTTGGCTTATGGCCCCATCCTCCACCTTCAAAGCCAGCATTTCAATATCTCTCTGCTTCTGTTGTCACGAAGCCTTCTTTTCTTCTCTGCTTTTGTCATTACATCTTCTTCTTAGAGACTGACTGTCTTGCTTCTGTCTTATAAGGATCCTTGTTATTACACTGGATCCAGCCAGACTAATCCAGAATAATCTCCCCATCTTAAGATCCTGAACTTAATCATACCCACAAAGTCCCTTTTGCCGCGTAACTTAGCATATCATAGGTTCCAGGAATTATGATGGGGCCATCTTTCAGAGGACATTATTTGGCATACCACAATATGTAAAATAATTTATTTTCCAAAGAGAGTGTAGGTGCTTGAAAAGAGACCCAAAGGTGGGCTACATGTAATATAATATAGACTTTTTAAAAAGATTTTTTTGATGTGGACCATTTTTAGTCTTTTATTGAATTTGTTACAATATTGCTTCTGTTTTACGTTTTTGGTTGCGAGGCATGTGGGATCCTAGCTCCCCCACCAGGGATCAAACCCGCACCCTCTGCATTGGAAGGCAAAGTCTCAACCACTGCACCGCCAGGGAAGTTCCTAACACAGACTTTTTAACATCCACCCAACTTCCTCCACATTTCTTAATTCTTCTTTCTCAAACCCTTCCCTCTGAATCTTGACCTCATTTCATCACTGTGTATTGCTATCTCAGGAAACAACTGAGGAAAGACATGTTCTTACATTTGAAACCTCACATTCTTTGATTCAGAACAACAAAAGCTTTATTAAAATTTAAATGTACCATCTTCTGACAAGTTTTATCAACCAAAAAATCATGCTACTGGTATGTTTATCATCCTAATTTAGAGGAGACAAAACCTTCATTCACATATACCTAAAAAACAGGATAGGAAATAATGAATGCCGTCAAAAAGGTAGGGGTAATCTTGCATGCATGCTTTGAAGATGCAGAAGTTGGACTTAGGAAGGAAGATGGCAGGAAAGTCTTTATGTAATGGGTTCACTAGAGAAGGGTTGAAAGAAAAGCATAAGAAGAGACATGCGTGGGGATGCAGAAAGGGTACCTATGGGGAGGAGCAAATCCTACAAGTTAGAGAGGTCACAGATTATGTGATGGAGGATGGCAAACAGAATGTGGAAAACCTCAAATTCTAGACTAGAGAATTTAGGCAACTTACAGATGCTGAAGGTTTCTGGTCTGAGTGGATGCTGGACCAGAGCTGTATTGATGGGATATTAGTCTGGTCAAATTTTAGAGGAAAAAGGGAGGTGAGATGACGTAAAAGGAAATAGCTTTCCTTCCACCCCATCCCAAATGAGGAGAGAATGTCATGTGACAACGGGGGCAGGGATTGAAGTGCTGCAGCTGAAGTTGACACCTGAGGCTGCCAGAAGCTGGAAGAGGCAAGTCAAGATTCTCCTCTACAGGTTTTAGAGGAAGCATGGCTCTGCAGACACCTTGATTTCAGATGTCTATCCTCCAGAGCTGTGAGACAATAAATTTCTGTGCTTTAACCTAGTTCGTGATACTTTGTTACAGCAGCCCAAAGAAACTAATACAACACCTCATGCTCAAAATAAAAATAATCATTCAATAAATATTTATTGGCCACCTACTATGTGTCAGGCACCATTCTAGGTGCTAAAGATATGGCAAACAAAACTGAAAAAAAAAAAAAAAAAAAAAACTACCTTAGCTCCTACTGGGGAAAAGATAGATAACACACAAACTATTAGGTTTTCATATGGTGATATCTATATGGAAAAAAATTAAAGCAAGCAAGAGTGTGTGTGCGGTGCTCACTCCGGCAGCACATATACTAAAATGGGAACACAGAAGATTAGCATGGCCTCTGCGCAAGGATGACGCGCAAATTCAGGAAGGGTTCCATATTTTTTATAGTATATTAATGCATGTATGTGGAATCTAGAAAAACGATATAGGTGATCTTATTTGCAAAGCAGAAACAGAGACACAGACGTAGGGAAGAAACATATGGATACCAAGGGGGAAAGGGGGGGTGGGTGGGATGAACTGGGAGATTGGGATTGACATATATACACTACTATGTATAAAATAGATAACTAACGAGAACCTACTGTATAGCACAGGGAACTCTACTTGGTGCTCCGTGGTGACCTAAATGAGAAGGAAATCCAAAAAAAAGAGGGAATATATGTATACGAATGGCTGATTCACTTTGCTGTACAGCAGAAACTGACACAGTAGTGTAAAGCAACTATACTCCAATTAAAAAAAAAAAGTGTGTGTGTATGTGTGTACGTGCGAGGGCACGTGCACACATGGGTGCATACGAGAGCCCAATTTAAGATAACGGGGTCTAAAAAGTCCTCACTGTGAGTGAACACCTGAGTATGTGAGGGGTGAGTAGTCATCAGGGGATAGAGGATTCCTGGCAGAGGGGTCAGCAAGTGCAAAGGCCCTGAGGTTGCAACATTCCTGGTGTACTCCAGGAAAAGCAAGGGGGTGAGAGCATGGATGGAGCAGAATGTGCAAGAGGAAAACTGGTAAAAGTTGAGAGCAGAGAGTCAAAGAAGGTGTGGGTGGCTGGACTGGGTGTAGACCCTTGTCTATACTGCAAGAACACTGGCTCTACTGAGTGGGTCCAGGAGCTTCAAAGGGCTTTCGACAGAGGACTGACATGATCTAACTCACTCTTTAACTGGATCACCTTGATTGTTTTGTTGAGTGTAGGCTAAACAGGACCACGGTGGAAGCACAGAGATACCACTTGGGAGATTACAGCAATAATCGGGATGAGAGATGACGGTGGCTTAGAGCAGGGTGGCAGCGATGGACATGGTAAGAAATGCCCTGACTGTGTATTTTGAAGGTAGACGCGAGAATGTTTGCCTCTTTAATGATGTCTTTGGGACCACAATGTAATGTCTTAACTTCCCAACTAGATTGTAAGTTCCTTGTGGGCAGGACCCAGGTCTTATGTGTCTCCAGGGACTTCTCCAGTCTTGGCCCTGGCATCTTACAGACAGCAGGTGCTGCATTTAAAACACATCTTCTTGATCTTTCAATAAGAAGGAACTAACTTCTTAGTTCCAGAGACCCACCAATGTCATGTGAGTATGATTCCAGAACACTTGCCATTTGAGTCAATGACCAACTATGTGAGAAAATGTTTCCTGGGACAACTCCAACCTTTATCCCTTGCCAACAACCCTCCAACACATAACTTTATTGCTGTAAATTCAACTATATTCAAATATTCCAATAGTGTGTTATTAAGCCTTGGGCATTTTTAAATTCCACAAATTTTACTTAAAGTGCTCTTCTGGTCTGAAAACAAAGAAAACCCGAAAGAAAAAGATATAAGTTGGAGGATTCATGTGAATAGAACTGAGAATAAAAGCACATTTGATTATTGGCACAAGTTTCTTGAAGCAAAAGAGGGAAAAAAAGGACTGTTTCCTTCTGAAGATATTGTCTCAGAGATTTATACAAGTGTTCAGGGGATCTGATAACTGATTGTTCATTCCCTAAAGCAAAAATTAACTGGCAAAGAGAACTCTTCAGCATCGAGATGTCAGGCAATGTGATATTTGGCATCAGAAGCTAAATGTGGCACTCCAGTTCAGCTCCTTGCATGACAGCGGTTGTAATTTCCAGCTACAGTAACTGAAAGTTTATTTGGATTGCTAATTTTTCAGGTAAAGGAATGCTGGGGTTGATTAGTAGTGAAAATTAGGTAAGGGCACCCTTCCGCACTTGCTAAGACACGTGACAGAGAGTGGACCCAGTACTCCAGTGGGATTCAGCACATCTGGTTTTCATTTGGAAACAAACCTACTTGTTTTACAGGTTTGTGCCTCTGTCCCATTAGCTGAGAAATGGGAACCAGGTGATAGGCTGAACTCTTCCCCATCTCTAGAGATGGGGCTATTTGTATAAGCACCTCAGTGAGCAGACGACACTGGGAAAGGTTGGGTAGCTCTGTGATTTGTCTTCAGATGTCAAACTGATGTTCTTCTGATTCGAAACCAGGGCAGACAGGTATCATTCCTAATCAGACACCAACCCAGCCCCTGGGCATGAAGAGACTTAGAATGGAGAGAGAAACTGCAAGTAGAAAAGCATTTTAGGTCTTTCGGGAAATACATATCCAAAGCTTCGCAGAGAAATACAAATAAAAATAGTTGTCGGCCAGTTTAGGAAGACAGCAAAATAAAGCAGAAAAACAAAAAGAGAGGAGGTGTTGATACAGAGGTGGGACAGGAAATAAAGGTAAAGGGAGAGAGCTGAAAGAAGAGGAAAGACACAGGGTGGAGAGAGGGAAGGTTGGAGACACATAGAGAAGAGTTTCCTGACACTACTCCTGGCTACTTACACAATCCCACAGTGGCTAAAGCAAGCTCTCCCATGAAGACGGAAGGGCATGTAGGTGCTTCAAGAAACCCTGAAGTGTTTTTGGGCATAGGAACTGGCCTGACTCACACAGCTCAGATGGACAAACATCCCTGTGGTCTGTAATTTACACTTTTGTCCTCTGTAGAACTTTCAAAGTAGGTGCTCAAATATTATTTGTTGAAGGTGATTGAACAGTGAATATTCCAACACAGTACTTCAAGAGCAAGACAGACCCCTGGTTTCTCCTTTGGAAATTCTGTACTGGCGGGAAAAGTAGTATAGCCCTTTAAGGAAGGCAACACACTGAGGTGAAAATAGTATGAGAAGAAGTCAATATCCAATGGTGGGAGTGGTCAGGAAAAATATTTGGGCTAAGAAAGGCTGCATGATCACAGCACTGGATGGTGGATAGGTTGACATATTCTACACTGTCCCTCCCACAAACACAATGTATATGGTTTATAGACAGATCTAGCAAACAAACAATAAAACCCATTTCTGTAACTGGCTTCTGTCTAACCTTCTGACTCCTACTGCATTATATTCCTGGGAAAAATTTCCTAACAGATCCGACCAGTAGGTTTTAATGTTGAAGGTTCTAGGAAGTCACAGGTCAACCCTTCCTTCTCACAATTGCTTAGTCCTTCTTTGTGACAATATTCTTGGAACTCCGTTGTCACACGGCAGCCTTCTGGGGCTCTGTGCCTCTTCTGATTCCAAAGAGTTTGGGGAATCACAAAAGAGTCTTCCTATTCCTCATGAAGCTCCTGGCTTCAACCTGGCAAATGCAAAGAGCTGGTCAACCTTCTTTTGCCTTGGATCCCTTTGTACAGAAATAGAGCCAAATGACAACATCCCTGCACAGAGTGTCACCAACAAGCATGTAGTGTGTTCATCCTGAGTACATACAGTTTAAAAACATTAGATTTTTATTCTTTAGATTTTTTTCAAACTATATAGTTTCTTTACTAAAAATGAAAGCTACTTATAATGAGATATGTGCACAGAGAAACGTTGTTATCCAGGTAGTCTAGAAAGACTATCGTGGTACTACTTTTTTTTAATCTAGCAAAATGTTAACAGATGAAATCCCTGTCCCCATGCTAAATGGATACCTTAAAGTGGAATTCACTCTGAAATTTCACATGTAGTAAAGAATATTGAAAATACTTGTACAATTTGCATACACTGGTCTTTTCTGGATCTGAGAGCATGGAAAATATTTGAATAAGATGATTAGCTGATTTTACTTTCAAGAATGAACACCAGAAGATCTGTAATCAATAATTCAACGTGCCTACAGGAGATGCAAATTACTATAAAGTGAGTTCTTTAAAAAACTGCTCATCAACTTTGTGTAGTGACACATGGTAACTAGACTCATCACAGTGATCATTTTGCAATGTATACAAGTATTGAATCACTATGTTGTGCACCTAGAACTAACATAGTGTTGTAGGTCAATTATACTTCTATTTAAAACAATTGCTCATCAGATTGGCATGGTAATTTGGGGGAAAAGTTACAATCTTGGAACCTCTGACGTCAAGGCCCAGTAAAGGGGGATGCAGATAAATGGGCAACAGAGATATAGGATTGAGGGTGTAAACAGTTAAAGTGAGTGGTGGCATAAGGTATCGCAGAGTGATACTTCTCATAACCTTTGGATATATTTACAGAACAAATTTCATTTAATCGGTAACTATTAAGAACTTAAAATATATCAAATACTGTACTACTATGGATATTCATGGTGTTGAGAGGGAATTCAAATGGTAATAGTGAAGCCGGATCCGGTCTCTGTACTCCAACACCGAATTAATTCTTGGAGACAGAGTTTTGGGTGAAGGAGAAAAGAATAGCTTTATTGTTTTGCCAAGCAAAGGGGGCCACAGCGGGCGAATGCCCTCAAGACTGTGTGTCCCAACTTGGAGGGGGTAGTGAGGAGTTTTATAGTAATGGTTCAAAGAGGGCGTGATCAGCTCATGGGCAATCTTCTGATTGGTTGGTGGGGAGGTAAGTGGGAGTCGGCATCATCAACCTTCTGGTTCCAACCCCTCTGGGGTGTACCTGCTTGTGGGCACCATACCTTTTTAACTTCTCCCACCTGGCAGGGGTTTCAGTATCTGCAAAACAGCTCAAAGATATGTATATCCCTTGTTGGGGAACCAGGACCCTGCCCCAAGGCTGTACTATTGTTTCTTTTGACTGTTCCTCCCTTGTCTCCCGCATCCCCTCCATTCCTGAATTAGCAACTGTTTGAACCTGCCCATAGGAACTCAGGGAAGGTCATGGAGACTCAATTAAGCCTACTTCCTATAATCAAGAAATGGGGGACACAAACGTTTTTGTGCCCAGGAGCCCCACAGGGTCCTGCTCGGTATTAATAGGAAACCTGATCATATAGCATCTTAACCTCCTAGTAAAAAAAAATGTTTCTATCTCATGACATTACTTGAAAATTTGAGGGAGATGTCTCATGAAAACAAATTCTATTGCCTGATTCACATGCAAATTGAACCTGATCTACAAATGCCCTATAACCAATAATCCCCCCCCCATTCCTTTCTTCTTCCTCCTCCTTCTTGTAGGAATGCAGGCTCATTTTTACTGATGTACTGATAGATATATAATAATATTGGAAAGGAAGCCACACCTTCAAAGATTTGCAGGACTTAGAATATGGTATGTAGCAGACAGTGAGAGTCTAAAGGTTGAAAAGCAGCTGATGAGAGCGACCAGGTTAGGAGACTGAAAGGAGGGTGGGCTGGAGTAGAAAGGTGGGAGATGACAGGATAAACTAGGGCAGGTGAGAGAGATAACTAAAGAACTGAGTCAAGGTCAGGAAGAGTGAATGCATGCGGACAGGGGTCCTAGGGCAAGTAGAGAAAGTATAAGCCCAGGTGAAGAGTGAAAGACTGGGTAAAATAATGGGGCATGAGAAAAGCGCTTTCCTGGGTTCACTGCCCCAGGTAGATGTTCTGTAAACTGAAGGTTTGAATTTTAATATGCCCAGCTGGTCCTCCATCGCTGTGCCCTCAACATGCCGGAGATTCCCACGTCTATATCATCAGCTCAGAGGCCTCCTCTGAGATCTGCATTCACAATCTAGTTCCACGCTCTGCCCTGACATCTCTGAGTTCATCTGGCAGACATCTCCAGCTGAACTTGTCCACCACTGAATCCATGCTTCCCCACCCCAGATCTGTCTCCTTGCACCAGTATTTTCCACCTCAGTAAAGGTCACTACTATCTCCCATGAATTCACCAAGGAGCCCAGGAGAATTCCTCCTTCCTTACTTCTCCCTTAACCCTCTTCTACTCTTTTTCCAACAGTAAATTCTTTAATTCTACCTCAAACCTTTCCATACCTTGTGTTCACCACTGCTGCTACCTGATGAATGGATTACTGCCGGCCATATCAGTAAACAAAAGATGTCACCGTCATCAGTGACTGCAGCCACTGCCAACAGTGAGCTGGTGAGCTCTGAGGGGACTCAGGAAGGAAAAGAACACCTGCCCTCTAGCAGCCATCAGACTGCAGCCACTCCCCACGGTGAGCCCTGAGGAAACTCAGGATGTGAAAACAGAACACTGGCCCCAGAGAGCTAAGGTGCACGTCAAAGGAACAATTTCAGGGAGCCCAGACTCTTGCATCTTCCCATACATAGAAAAGCGTCAAGTTCCTTAACCTGAGATACCTAGTTTTCCTTAATTAAGGACAATTAACAATAATCTTTTGATGTTCAGACTAACTGCCCTTTGTTGCAAAACTATATATCCTGGCTCTCCCCCCTTGCCTCCTCGGAGCAGTTCTCCCAGGGTTACCTGAGATGCTGCCTCCCTGGCTGGAAGTCCTAAAAATTCCCACCAAATAAAACATAACTCGCAACTTTCAGGTTGTGCGTATATTGTTTAGTCAACATACCTTAATCAAGTTCACCATCATTTCTTTGATGAACTATTAAACACCCACTTCCACTCTTCTGCACCAGAATCCATTCTCCACTTTTGAGCAAGGGTGAATGTCTTAAAATGTCATTGTATCATGTTCATCGTGGTACATTCGTTTACCATGTCCTCCTGTTCAAAATCCTTCAGTACCTGCCTCTTTCTTTCTGTATTCCCATAGAGAACAGCTCTCTTGGTGACTGAATTCCATGCTGCCTCAGGGCCTTTGCACACATACTTCTGCCTGGGATGCTTTTCACAGAACTGACTCCTTCTCACCCTTTAAGTTCAGCTTAAAGATTCCATTCTTATAGTTTATTCTTTCTGGAGTAGCTATCCTCTGTTATTCTCTATCGCAACGTCCCATTTTTCCCTTCAAAAATTAACATTTTATTTATTACTTTTTTTGACTGTTTCCCCCATTAGATTATGAGTTCAATTTGGGCAAGACCTATATCTCTTTTGTTCACTATTGACTCACCAGCACCGGATATACTGCCTGGAACATAGAGGCACTCAAAGATTTATTCAATACATAAAGAAATAAAAATAATCCAACAATGTCAAAGTCTTTTGGGGGTAATGCATGTTATATATTATTTTCCGACTTTGAACATCTAGAACAATTTTTATGTTACCATTTGGACAATTAAAATATGAGTGTCCGGTGATTATTTACCATTGTGGTACCTAATTAGTACTGCTCTTTAGTATTTTGCCAAGCTGCCTCCCAAACAAGACTTGAATGGCAAGGACCAAATCCCTAAGTCCATTCATTCACTTGACAAATGAGACGCAGACACCGTTCTAGGGGCTGTAGCTACAGAGCTGTACAAAACAGGCATGGTTCTCACCCTCCAGCGGACATGGGTTACCCTCACATTCGTTAATTTAATCTATTTGGCAACCTCATGCATCAAGCTCTGTTGACGACAAAAGGTAGATAACAATAAACAAACAGGAATTCCTGCCCTCCTGAGTTCACATGCTTGTGTACATGAGCTTAAATGTGTACATTACAGTACTTAGCCTCTAACGCTGAGATTGTTAATACGTATTTAAGGATTTCACGTCAAAACATGTTAAGTTGGGAAGGAGTTAGATAATTACGTGTTTATGAAAATTCAGTGCACTTCTCCTTCAATCACAGAGAAGGCAGCCAAATAAATAAATAAATAAATAAAATATTAAATAAATAAATAATTTTTTTAAAAAAAGAAAATGCAAAATCAGAGGTGGGGCAGCCCTGAAGCTCTGCTTACCATGATTCTTCTTAACCCATTTAAACCAGGTAAAAATAGCCCACATCATTTTTTTTTTTACCCAATCCACCCTACCAATCTGAATGAACTGTGTATGCATAGAAATCTGCCTTAAGAGAGAGAAAAAGAATGTCCGGGGTTGAGAAACTAGGTAAGACAAAGGAGACGGACTAAACCCAAGCCTGCCCTTCAAGAGCTCTGGTAACGGACACCACATTTCAGACATGTGATTTCATTCACAAAGCATTTTAAGTAGTTTAATATGGTGCACTGTCAGATGACGAAGAGCATTCTGGAGTTAAAAAATAAATAAAAACATGCAGTGTAGTCTCCAGCAGAATTTAACTCCAACTTAAGGGATGAAACAGAAGAAATGCTGTATGTCTTGACTTGGACATGACTGATGGAGGTGGAAAACTGTCAGAGGATTTGAATCTTTCTTGGATTTGACATCACCACAAGGAGTTCTGCATTATAGCTGTTTTCTGTAATTGTCTTTCAGAATCCTTATGTTGAATGCAAAGATTCTACCTGAATAATCTCGGAAGAAAACTTTTTTACCTCAAAGAATTGTCTTACATTCAAAGGTCAAAATAAATATGTTACTGTTTTATAGTTTCTGTAACTAACACACGGAGAAAGAAAGAAAGAAAGAGAGAGAAAGGAAGGAAGGAAGAAAGAAAGAAGGAAGGGAGGAAGGAGAAAGAGAAGAGAAGGAAGGAAGGAAGGAAAAAAAGAGTTCTGCCATTGAATTACAGAACTTGGAGTCTTTGTTGTTTTTATTTTTAAAGAGATGTGCAATTTATTTTTATTTATTTATTTATTTACTTTTAATTTTTTGGCCATACCCCAAGGCACATGGGATCTTAGTTCCCCAACCAGGGATCCAACCCGCGACCCCTGCTTTGAAAGGTGAAGTCTTAACCACTGGACCACCGGAGAAGTCCCAGAACTTGGAGTCTTTGCCTATCAAAGTTAGAGAGGTCATCATGCCAATTCCTCATTTTATAAATAAGGGAACTGAGATCCCGAGAGACTGAAGGATTTCCCTAAGTCACCAAGTTCATGAGCAGCACAAGCCAAGATTTAAATCGGATGACCCGAAGGGTAAACTCTTCACCCTTCCAGAAAGAGCTGCTATCTCCCTCATCTTCCTCCTCTAGGTTGACCCTTCTCAGTGGACCCCCAGCACATTGTGCCACTCCACCCTGAACCAGCATCAGCAGCAGAAAGAGCAGGAACCCAGGCCACTGAAGGACAAAGAACACGGGGAAGGAAGTTGCGCTGAGATGCCAGCCTACTCCTCAGGGCTGACACTTAGGACCTGCCACGGCCTGAGTGTGACCTTGTTTATCTGCTCTGCTCAATATTAGCTGGTTGTATCCTTGTGTTCTCAGGGAAAATATAATTGCATTTGTTACTGTGTATCTTTACTCTATGAATGCTATATAGTTTCTGAGTTACAGTGAGGTCACTGACACTTAGGAGACTGAAATGCACATTAAATTATATTATTTAAAAAATTATATTATTGGGACTTCCCTGGTGGCACAGTGGTTAAGAATCCGCCTGCCAATGCAGGGGACAGAGGTTCGATCCCTGGTCCAGGAAGACCCCACATGCCGCGGAGCCCGTGCGCCACAACTACTGAGCCTGCGCTCTAGAGCCCATGCTCCACAACAAAGAGAAGCCACCGCAAAGAGAAGCCCGCATACCACAACGAAGAGTAGTCCCCTGCTCGCTGCAACTAGAGAAAAGCCCACATGCAGCAGTGAAGACCCAACACAGCCAAAAATAAATAAATAAAAGGAATAGATTTTTTTAAAAAGAAATAAAATATATTATTAAAAATAAAATTCCAACACTCCACTTTTGAATCAAATGGGTCACATCCTTCAAAATCAGCACCTATTTTTATCATCTAGTTTCTGGCCTCAGCACTCTACCAAAACTTTTTTGACCTTATGAAATCCATAAGACACACGATCTATTGAAGAAGCATTTTAACTGCTATCAAAAGTTAGAAGTTATTTTAGGAAGACTGTGCCTAAAATTGACAAGTTAACATGTGTGGCTGTGCAAGGTGTATCACATTAGTCCACGAACCCTGACTTTTCATTTAGACCATTCAACACTTTGTTGAATTACTTTTGCTTATTTTCAGTTCCAAGTTGTTTCATGCATATACAAAAAGTGAAGCAATAATTGTCCATATGTTGGATCCATGAGCAGAGAAAGAACTTCTGAAAAGTTAAATAATGCAAATTTTGTCAATATCATTTGATACTTCAAATGCAAAATAAAGTTAATTCCAATAATAACTTTGTTTTCTTCATCCAGTTCATAGAATCAAAACTAAATTTTTGGAAATTCATTCTGTTAAAGGTAAAACATCTGACATTACTGTGAATGACACCTGTAAACTCAATTTAAAAATTCAACACTGGGGCCTCCCTGGTGGCGCAGTGGTTGAGAATCTGCCTGCCAATGCAGGAGACACGGGTTCGAGCCCTGGTCTGGGAAGATCCCACGTGCCGCGGAGCAACTGGGCCCATGAGCCACAATTACTGAGCCTGCGCGTCTGGAGCCTGTGCTCCGCAACAAGAGAGGCTGCGATAGTGAGAGGCACGTGCACCGCGATGAAGAGTGGCCCCTGTTTGCCACAACTAGAGAAAGCCCTCGCACAGGAACGAAGACCCAACACAGCCAAAAATAAATAAATAAATAAATAAATTAATTAAAAAAAAATTCAACACTGTAGGTGAGGGGGAGGGGAAGGGGGAGGGGGACGGGGAGGGGCTGGGTGAAATAGGTGAAGGGAATTAAGAGGTAGAAACTTCCAGTTATAAAATACACAGGGCTTCCCTGGTGGCGCAGTGGTTGAGAGTCTGCCTGCCAAGGCAGGGGACACGGGTTCGAGCCTTGGTCTGGGAGGATCCCACATGCCGCGGAGCGGCTGGGCCCGTGAGCCACAACTACTGAGCCTGAGTGTCTGGAGCCTGTGCTCCGCAACAAGAGAGGCCGCGATAGTGAGAGGCCCGCGCACCGCGATGAAGAGTGGCCCCCACTCGCCGCAACTGGAGAAAGCCCTCACACAGAAACGAAGACCCAACACAGCCAAAAATAAAAATAATAAATAAATAATAAATTTTTAAAAAATTAAAAATAAATAAATAAATAAATAAAATAAATAAATCTCGGAGATATAATTTCAGCATAGGGAATATAATCAATAATATTGTAATAACTTTGTATGGTGACAGATGGTTACTGGACTTACTGTGGTGATCATAATGTATGTAAATGTCAAACCACTATGATGGACACCTGAAACTAATATAGTATTGTATGTCAACTATACTGCAATTAAAAAATTTTAATAAAAAATAGTCTATGAAAAAATTAACATTGTAAATAAAATGTGAAAACATTCAGGCTGAAATAGTTATATATTTAAATACTACACATTAGAATTAAGAATAAACTCTATTTAGCAGAATTTGCTCCAAACTTAGCAGGTACCTAAGAAACTGTAAAGAGTATTTTCTTGTTTATAAATATTTTGATCTACAGAGAAGGCTGAATTGGAAATGTCAATAATTTCCAATTTGTTAAGCATAAAATGCAACCTTGAAGATGACCACAGGCAACTTTATTTAAAACAAAAGAAAAAAAGAAGAAGACCCTACTAAAAAAAGTATGTTGTTCTATAAAATACCAGTGATTTGGTATTGGAGAAAGTACATGTAGAAAGAAGCAGAATGAGACCACTTAAGAGATGGAGAGAGCCAGATGTGGAGTGGCTACTCTTGAGACCAGACACCCTCTGCATTTTGTTTCTCTGAAAATCCCTCATGTCTTTCAATGACCCATTTTTATTTGAGCTCATTTGAGTGGACCTGGTCTTTGCAAACCAAGGACCTGACTTTCTTTACTTCTCAAGAACAACTGCCTCTGTGCTCCACGGCACAGCCCTCCTTTCTCTAAGGTCATATTTTCACAATGCTGTGATTCTTCATCTACTTAACTAACTTCCTCCCAACCTGTGAGTCTTTAAAGCAAAAACCATGTTCCATTCATTGTCAGCACAATGTCCGATACACAGAAATGCTCAGTAAATACATGGTGAACCAATAAATATTCTAAAGACCAAGAGTATCTTCATTATAATTGTCCATTTCACCAGGAGTGTCTTACAACCCATGGATTTCTTATTTTCTTCCTTATGCATTAGTTTTTGCATTTTCCTCTTTCATTGCATTATACTATTTATCATACTTGAAAAATATTTTTACGTTAATTAATTAGTACACCAGTGAAAGAACTGAAGCATGACGATGAAGATGAAACTAGCACAACATTGTATATCAAATACACTTCAATTTAAAAAATAAATTAATTTTTTAAAATACAGTTTCTAAAGTTAAAAAAAAAAAAAAGATGAGCTGCAGCCAAAAGGAAACCATTACAACAAAGTGAGAAAACCCAATGACTTGATGATGAACAGCCAGTTAATTCTGAGACTGAACTATAATATATATGTTACTCTTTGCCTGAAGCTACTGTTTTCCAGTGAAGGTCTAAATATTTACGTGGAATACCATAGCTGGTCTTTGGACTATTTGGCGTGTGCGTGTTATTCAGCTTAGATTCTCCTGCTTCTCTTTGATGACTATTGACGCAAAGACACGAAGAATAGTGGATCTCTCAAGAAAATATGCAACCCTTCTCTAAGAATCTGGAAATCAAGGTTTCAGTCTCAGTGGAGAATAGAACCAAAAAGATACTACGAATAGGAATAGTTTTCCCAATTCTATCGCCAACCTGACCCTGAGGAAAGTTCACAGACTCATCTGCATCCTGTCGCACTCTTCCTAAATCTACATCTATGCATACCATATACAAACTTGTTTAAAATTTGCTAATTCATACTAAAAATGCTTTCTATGAGATAATGATTTAGGCAAAATACTTTATGCACCAGACATGCCAAGAATCATCAAAAATCTGTACCTCACTTTATATGCCACATCACCAGAGAGGCAAATAAACATACTGGATGGAATTTTGCAAACTAAATGCAGATCAGTAACAATAACACTGTTACTGAAAAAAGTCCCTTTGGACCACAAGTATAAGTAAAAAAAACTCAAAGGAAACTATGAACTGAGTACAAATGATTCACATATCAACCACATTTGCTTTTTCAAAATGTGTTATTTGAAACAGCCGACATAATAAAAATTATAAATTCCACTCAACATGCAACTCAGTGATCCTGAGACACACTTGTTAATACTTAAATTGGTGTGACTTCACTTGCCAAAGAAAGGACTAAATACAAAACTCTAGATTGTAAGACACACACACATTCACATCCAATTGGTTATACAAGCAACCACTGGCAGACTCCACTTATTACCATACTTAAAGACATGCAATTTGAATTATCTTCGTCTCCAAAACAGAAAATTGGTTCCATGAAGAAGCCTACAATTACTTGGAAATGATCAGGGATTAACAATGTATACATTATGAGTGTGTCTGCAGCAAAGAGCGCTTTTAGCTTCAGTCCATCTATATTTTATCTGTATTCTATCCTGAAAGTAGGATTTTTAAACATGCAATTTTGATCAAATGCATGGCCTCCTGAAATCCTTAAAGGCCTGGGTTAGCTCATATTTGCATTTTGGTTCCACTTCAAGAAGAGCTTTTGCCACTATTAATGAAAAGAAAACAGTCATCATGGGAGTGAATGACCCAATTTTCCTCATTCCTTTGATAATTAAAATAGTGGATAAACAAAAACATCGAAACTGTGCTTAATTTTATAAACAATTGCTGTTAAGAGGAGCTTTAATTTTCTTTAAAAGCATGGGGTGATCAGTTAAACAAGCGTAATCTGTGAACACCACTTACCTGCCTCTGCCAGAATAGAGGAACACATGGTGGCAGTGCACTGTGAAGATATTACACGTGGCTACATGTGCTTATTGCATAAGCTTTATGTGGTCATAACTTATCATTTACCCAGTGCATTCGTAAAACATCAAATTAGTGAATGCTTCTGGTAGGGCTCCTCCACGTGGGTATTTCCTGTAGAGGGGTAAATACAGATTCTAAGGCACAATCTCACACTTCCTAAGTCAGACTCTGGAGGTCAGGTTAAAGAAACCTGTAATTTTAGCTTGTTTCTCAAGAGACCTTTAGAGAGTCATGCTGGACCAGTTACTGACTCTGACTTCAGAATCCCTGACCTATTTTAGCCACATCCCCTTCCTCCCTCTGTTGTGGGTTAAACTGAGTCTTCCAAAAAGATACGCTGAAGTCCTAACTTCCAGCACCTCAGAATGTGACCTGTATTTGGAAATAGGATTTTTGCAGAGGTAATTAGTTTAGTAAAGATGAGGTCATACTGGAGTAGAAAGATTCCTTAATCTAATATGACTGGTGTCTTTTAGCAAGAGGAAAGAGACACACAGGGGCAGTGTCATGGGTGACAGAAGCAGAGAATGGGGTGACTGCAGCTACAGTCCAAGGAACACCAAGGATTGATGGCCACCACCAGAAGCCAGGAAGGGACAAGGATGTTTATTCTCTCCCGGGTGGACTACTACAGTTACCTTTTCATCCAATGATGATCAGAGTGTGCTTTGAGGACACCTACCTTAGAACCAACTTGGGAGTGCTTAATTTAAGAAAAAAAAAACCTCCATGTTTCTGAGTTCCTCTGACCTAGTGTCTCAGAGCCTCCTGAAGGCAGAGTACAAGAATACACATTGTTTTCAAGTACACACGGAACATTCTCCAGGAGAGATCACATGCTGGACCACAAAGCAAGCCTCTGTAAATTTCAGAAAACTGAAATCATATCAAGCATCCTTTCAGACCACAATGCTATGAGGCTAGAAATCAACTACAAGAAAAAAACTGCAAAATACACAAGCATGTGAAGCCTAAACAATAAGCTACTAAACAACCATGGATCACTGAAGAAATCAAAGAGGAAATCAGAAAGTACCTAGAGATGAATGAAAGTGAAAACACAATGATCCAAAACCTATGGGATGCAGCAAAAGCAATTCTAAGAGGGACGTTTATAGTGATACAATCTTACCTCAGGAAACAAGAAAAAAATCTCAAATAAACAACCTAACCTTACACCTAAAGGAACTCGAGAAAAGAACAAACAAAACCCGAAGTTAGTAGAAGGAAAGAAATCATAAAAATCAGAGCAGAAATAAATGAAATAGAGACTATAAAAATAATACAAAACATCAATGAAACTAAAAGCTGGTTCTTTGGAAAGACAAATGAAATTGATAAACCTTTAGCCAAACTCATAAAGAAAAAAAAGGAAGAGGGCCCAAATCAATAAAATCAGAAATGAAAAAAGAGAAGTTAAAACCAACACCACAGAAACACAAAGGATCATAAGAGACTACTAAGAACAACTATACACCAATAAAATAGACAACTTAGAAGAAATGGACAAATTCTTAGAAAGGTAAAATCTCCTGACTGAACCAGGAAGAAACAGAAAATATGAGTGAACCAATTACAAGTGCTGAAATTGAATCAGTAATCTAAAAACTCCCCAAAAGCAAAAGTCCAGGACCAGATGGCTTCACTGGTGAATTCTACCAAACATTTAGAGAAGAGTTAACACCAAACCTCTGAAAATATTTCAAAAAATTGCAGAGGAAGGAACACTTCCAATGCCATTCTATGCGACTACCATCACCCTGATACCAAAACCAGACAAGGATATCACAAAAAAAGAAACTTAAAGTCCAATATCACTGATGAACACAGATGCAAAAATCCTCAACAAAATACTAGCAAACCGAATGCAACAATAATATGTTAAAATGATCATACACCATGATCAAATGGGTTATCCCAGGGATGCAAAGATTTTTCAATATCTGCAAATCAATCAATGTCATACACCACATTAACAAACTGAGGAATAAAAACCACATGATCATCTCAAAAGATGCAGAAATATCTTTTGATAAAATTCAACATCCATATATGATAAAAACTCTTCAGAAAGTGGGCATAGAGGGAAGCTACCTCAACATAATAAAGGTCATATATGACAGACCCACAGCTAACATCATACTCAATGGTTAAAAGCTGAAAGCATTTCCTCTAAGATCAGGAACAAGACAAGGATGCCCACTCTCACCACTTTTATTCAATATAGTTTTGGAAGTACTAGACACAGCAATTAGAGAAGAAAAAAATAAATAAAAGGAATCCAAATTGGAAAAGAAGAAGTAAAACTGTCACTGTTTGCATATGACGTGATATTATACATAGAAAATCCTAAAGACTCTACCAGAAAACTACTAGAGCTCATCAATGAATTTGGTAAAGTTGCTGGATATGAAATTAATATACAGAAATCTGTTGCATTTCTATACACTGATAACAAAATATCAGAAAGAGAAATTAAGGAAACAATCCCATTTACCATTGCATCAAAAAGAATAAAATACCTAGGAATAAACCTGCCTAAGGAGGCAACAGACCTGTACTCTGAAAACTATCAAATGCTGATGAAAGAAACTGAAGACAACACAAGCAGATAGAAAGATATACTGTGTTTTTGGATTGGAAGAATCAATATTGTTAAAATGACCATACTACCCAAGGCAATCTACAGATCCAATGAAATCACTATCAAATTACTAATGACATTTTTCACAGAACTAGAACGAAAAAATTTTTAATTTGTATGACCCCGACTAGCCAAAACAATCTTGAGAAAGAAGAATGGAGCTGGAATAATCACTCTCCCTGACTTCAGACTATACTACAAAGATACAGTCATCAAAACAGTATGGTACTGGCACAAAAACAGACCTATAGATCAATGGAACAGATAGAAAGCCCCAAAATAAGCACATACCTTTATGGTCAACTAATCTACAACAAAGCAAGCAAGAATATACAATGGAGAAACGACAGTCTCCTCAATAAGTGGTGCTGGGAAAACTGACAGCTACCTGTAAAAGAATAAAATTAGAACATTCTCTAACACCATAGACAAAAATAAACTCAAAGTGGATTAAAGACCTAAATGTAAGACTGGATACTACAAAACTCCCAGAGGAAAACATAGGGAGAAGACCCTTTGAAATACATTGTCACAATATTTTTTGGTTTTGTCTCCTAGAGTAAAGGAAATAAAAACAAAAATAAACAAATGGGACCTAATAAATTTAAAAGCTTTCGCACAGCAAAGGAAACCATAAACAAAACTAAAAGACAACCTATGGACTGGGAGAAAATATTTGCGAACGATGTTACCAACAAGGGATTAATTTCCAAAATATACAAACAGCTCATAAAGCTTAATATCAGAAAACAAACAAACAACCTAATCAAAAAATGGGCAGAAGACCTTAATAAACATTTCTCCAAAAAAGACATACAGATGGCCAGTAGGCACATGAAAAGATGCTCAATATGGTTAATTATTAGACAAATGCAAATCAAAACTACCATGAGGTATCACCTCACACTAGTCAGAATGGCCATCATTAAAAGTCTACAAATAATAAATGCTGGAGAGGGTGTGGAGAAAAAGGAACCCTCCTATACAGTTGGTGAGAATGTAAATTGGTGCAGCTACCATGGAGAACAGTATGGAGGTTCTTTAAAAAACTACAGATAGTTACCATATGATCCTGCAATCACAATTCTGGGCATATATCTGGAGAAAACTCTAATTTGAAAAGATACATGCATCCCAATGCTCACAGCAGCACTATTTACAATAACTAAGACATGGAAGCAACCTAAAAGTCCATCAGCAGATGAATGATTAAAGAAGATGTGGTGTATATATATATATATATATATACATAGAATATTACTCAGCCATAAAAATGGATGAAGTAATGCCATTTGCAGCAACATGAATGGACCTAGAGATTATCACATTTAGTGAAGTAAGTCAGACAGAGAAAGACAAAAATCATGATATCACTCATATGTGGAATCTAAAAAAATGATACAAATGAACTTATTTACAAAACAGAAATAGAGGGATTTCTCTGGTGGCACAGTGTTTAAGAATCTGCCTGCCAAAGCAGAGGACACGGGTTCAAGCCCTGGTCCGGGAAGATCCCACATGCCACGGAACAACTAAGCCCGTGCCCCACAACTACTGAGACTGCACTCTAGAGCCCATGCTCTAGAGTCTGCAAGACACAACTACTGAAGCCCGCATGCCTAGAGCCCACATTCTGCAACAAGAGAAGCCACCACAATGAGAAGCCTATGCGCCGCAACTAGAGAAAGCCTGCGCGCAGCAACAAAGACCCAACACAGCCAAATAAATAAATAAATAAATAAATAAATAGACTCACAGATGTAGAAAATAAACTATGGTTACCAAAGGGGATGGGGGGGAGAGATAAATTAGGAGTTTGAGATTAACATATACACACTACTATATATAAACTAGGTAAACAACAAAGACCTACTGTATAGGACAGGGAACTATACTCCATATCTTGTAATACCCTATAATGGAAAAGGGTCTGAAAAAGAAAGTGTGTGTGTGTGTGTGTGTGTGTGTGTGTGTGTGACTGAATCACTTTGCTATACGCTTGGAACTAAACATTGTAAATTAACTATACTTCAATAAAAAAAAAAAGAATCTGAATACTTCAAAGAAGTCTAGGCTACTCCAGCAATTATAATTAGTCTTCCTACCCTGTCTAAAAGAATAGAGTTTCCTGATTAACTTGATTTAGAGTTAATTGAGCATTATTCAGCAATCCTTTGACGTCAACATTTGTTGTGGAAAAGTGTTGTACACTTTCAGTCCAAATTCTTTCTTAAGTAACTGAACTCAATAATGCTAATTGTGAGTCACTGTATATATAGCAAACACATTTGGGCCCTGTGGATATTAGAGGGAGACTAAGAGAAAAAAAGAATCCTTTTTTAATTAAAGACAACTTAATATTGTCGACTAGAATTTATCATCACTATTTCACATAAAATCAGGAGTAAAATAGTCTTCTATATTTACAAAAAAATACAGCACACCATCTTTATTTTGTTCATTTCACTTTTGATGAGTAAGGATAAAAGAGATTTTCTTGAGAATCACTACTCTTAACTAGCCATTATGACTCCTTGGATAAACTAATAAAATGTCAACATGCTCCCCAAATGCACATGTGCATATGCAAAATTTGTATGCAACTTGGAAATCAAGGTTGAAGACAGGACTTAAATTTAGGTGATGGCTACTGGGTTGGAATGTGAATTGACTCTACCGTGTTCTAGAAGTTATCATGCTTTTATAATGCTCCTTGATAACCATTTGAAGAATAGCCATCAGTTATTTTTTAAGAGATTATAGATGATCTGTTTCTCGGTGTTTTTTATTAAAAGACTCCCCCTTCTATTGCTTTCTGTTTGGCTTCTACTTACACTCCCTGTGTCTCAACCTCTGGAAGACATATTAAAAATCAGGAAGAAAGATTTTGATTTCACACTGCAACTTCGCATGTTATTATAAGCGTTCTGAATCATCACCAAATTTCCATCGAAAATATAAATGAGAAGGTAGGTCTCAAGAGAATAGTGTTATTTTACCCAAATAACAAGTTTGAAGTAATTGGTTAATTTTGGGAAATAGCATTTCTTCATTAGTTCTTTGCTTTAGGGTGCTGGTTAGTTTTAATAAAATCCCAAACCACATTGGCTTTAAAATAGAAAGTTGATTTCTTTGCTCATTTTTAAACACACTATGGGGAAAAGAAAAAGAATTTCACAATTCTGTTTTTCAGGCAAGTTTTTAAGATATATGAGAGAGAGAAAAATGAGTTCCTTTGCTAGCTTAATTAAGCCTTGTGTGTATACATGGCGTGCCAACTCTAAGAAAAATGCCTTTGTCACCTCCAGCATCTCTCCCCACTCCCCCCACTCCCAATCTATGTCTCCTTACCTCAAACCTAGAATGTAGAAATAGACTGTTAGGAGACTTCTCTACCCATTCAACTTCTTACTATCCCTGGATATACTACATGCTATTGCCGTATTAATCTCATAGCACTTTTCGAATCTTACCATGTGTTGGCTCAAAAACTTTTATTTGCTCTCCGATTGCCTTCAAAATTAAATATAACTCCTTGGTTCAGACATGTAAGACACTTTAAATGTGTCACCAAAATATATCATTCTCTTGCTCTTCCTAGATGAGTTTCTCTCTTCTACTCACATTCTATTCTTGAATTTGAATTGTGCTTTTAGACTTTCTAGACCTTTCAAGTTTGTCATTCCTTGCTCCTGGCATGATTTCTCTGTCAATCTTCACAACCAGAGAGGATCTATTCCTTATGGCCCAACAAAAATACCAGTTCCTCTAGAAGTCACTCAGGTCCCCATAAGGACAGGATCTCACACTGACATGGACCTTGCTAACATGTACCTACAACTCACAGATCTTCCGATAAGGTGCCTGGTGTTGAGTTACAAACTTCTCTTAAATGTTCTGCTTTTTTTGTAAAAGCATATGCATTCATTCACTCACTCAACACATTTATTGATAACTTACTATGTGCTAGACAATGGGGAAATAAAACTTAAGCAAACCTTTCCATGTAAAGGCAAAACTGTCATGATAAAGGCACACAGGTGCTATGGAAAAGGGGAAGGTGCGGCATTGAAGCCACGTAGGATGTGAGAAACGACCTCCAAAGAAGGGACCCCTAACTAAAATTGGCATTCGTCCCATGAATAAACTGTGGGAGAGGATGAGATTCCAGGAAGACCGTATGGTTCCACAGGTTCTCAAGGCCCACATTAGAATTCAGATTGATCTTATTCTGATAGAAATCAGCACTGAAGCCATTTTGAAAAGGGGAAGTCTGCTCTAGTTATAGAGCCATGTTAAAAAGGTAGATTGAGCATTCATTTAATAGAAGGCCCCCTTTAAAACTCCAATAGTGGTAAAACCTGACCACAAGCAGTAGCCTAACGAAGTTGGAGCCAGCTGCATGGAATGATGATAATATAAAATTAAGTTTGTAAGCGTGGCACACACAGGATTAAGTCTTAATCAGTGATTTAGGTGGAGATTCAACTTATAAGGAGTAATTGAAAACGAAACCAGGTCATACCATGGTTTTATCTATTTTAAATTCTAGAATGTGTCTGTAAACCCTTCTGATTTGAAATAATCCCTTTCGAGCCCAATGTATAAGGCTATGGGGAGAAAACTGACATTTAGAAAGACAACTACAACTTTAAAGCATGACAATGATCAATTCATGTTTAAAAAGTATTAAATTGTGTATTCTAGGGCAGTAAAATGTACTAGTGCTTTTTGGAATGATGGAAGAACCTGAAATTACAGTTAACCACACCATAGCGTATGTATTCCAATAAAGCAGTGTTTCACTCCCAGACAGCAAGAGTTTGGGGCCAAATATACTCAGGAGAACAAGGATTAGCAACAGAGGCACAAAGGACAAGGGGTGGCAAAAAGAAGCAAAGGGAACCTCGTGTTTGGCCTGGGGATGCAGTAGGCATGCCTCTCATGCAACGAAACAAATCTTTCAAAGGTTTCTGCCCTGAAATTGCATCAGACTTAAGCAAAGAATGGAAGCAGACCTGGTATTTGCAGGACAGAGAACGCAACTGCAGCTAGAGCTCTACTCTCCAACCCTGGGCCAGTCATTAGCACCATCACTGTTTTGGAATAGAGGTTAGGAGCTTGATTTCCGGATTCAGACAGGTTGGGTTGATCCCAACTCCAACTTTTATAGGCTGTGTAATAATCTCTCTGGATATGATCTCCCCATCTGTAAAATGGAGATAATAAAACCTACTTCAGAGTGTTTGTTGGGAGATACAGAGATCATCCACATAAAGTTCTGCATGCTGACTAACACACAGTGAGAAATCCATAGATCACAGTTGTTGTATCTAAGAAATCACCCTGGTGCCTGAACTAGATGTGCAAATATTTTAACTAAATATTCATACTCATATTCAGTCAGTGGACCTCTTCAGACTAACTTAGGAGGGCAGACAGGCTACCAAGAGCACAGGGGCTGAGAGACTTGCAGATTTAAACACTCTCCCCTCCTGAGGCCCTGAATGCTCCCACCGACTTCTATTTCCCCCCAGCCTCGGCATCCAGGGAGGGTCTAAAACGGGGAGTTGTTCTTTGCGAGGACTCCTATTCATGCTTTAGGACTATGCACACCTCAAATGCAAGAAATGCAGACAAAAGGCAGATTGAAGTCATTTGCAAAGTTCAAGGTCATCTTTCCTTTTTCTTTCCTTTGAATCTAAAAGTTAAGTCATTAATTATACCACAAGTCTAAAAAAGGAATTCTCCCAATCCTGGTCTTTATCGAGTTGGGTTAGACAAGAAGGCAGTAATTTCTGTTTTTGTTTATTTTTGAGTAGGTCTGTTGCCTATGCTTAAATTTCTTGTTAAATCTCTCTGTTTTATAGCTAATCACATTTTTATAGCAGGCATGAAGCTCTCTACAAGGCCCTTGCTGGGCTGTCCCTGTAAATCAAAACCTTACTCGGCTGTTCTTGTAGCTGGCAGTGGAACAGGGTTAGTTTTACCATTTATGGTTGCAAAGTCCATCCAGATTTTTTTTTTTAGTTCCCCTTAGCTTTTTGTTTTTCCTCCACTCAACTCCCTCCCCTACTCCCGCCTTAAAAATGTATATTCCAGGCTTAGCTAAAACACGTCTGAATAGATTACTTCATTCCTTACCACAGTACATTAATAAAGGTGTCAAAATGACAGAGGATGCTTGGCTTACATCCCTGTGTCCCACACCCATTCCTCAAGGGTAGGCTATAGCTATTTGGGAAAAGACGATCTGATCTTTGGGGCTCCTGGAAGCTGACCTCCAAAGTCTATTTAAAGTATTAAACACTTTCTAGTAAAATATAAAGTGCACTGGGCACTTGAACACATCCTGTCTTGTCAGGCTACTCACACCTCAGCCTTGTCCTTGCCGTCATGCCTGTGTCCAGCTGGGGACAGAGGGAGCTCAGGCATTTAACCCTAGATTGTTTCACTACAGGAGCATCAGTGTCTCATTTGTGTTCACACCAGTGTTCCAAATTGTCCCACTATTTTGCTAGTTATGGTGAGGTTAAGATAAAAGAAAGGTGTGAAGATGTATGAAAAATAAAAAGAAGACATATATATGCAAGGGGGAGATATTTTTAAAGAGCAAGTTAAAAGAGCTAGGGAATAAGGGAATACGGATCCCACCCAAACTTTCCAAAAGAAAAGACTCCCCCAGGCACCACGGTGGAACCTGTACCTGTGGCTTTGTACCAAAGCCCAGACGGCTTTGGGCTCTCAGCAAATCCCACACCTGGTGGCATCCACTGTCACCTGTTCCAGGCGAATATCCCAGGTGGCTCTACTCACAGGAGACAAGAATTTGCTCTCTGGTCCCAATCACTGACCAAAGTTAAGACCCCAGGAGAAGGGAGTCTCAGCTCTGACACTGGGAGTTCTCCTTCTCCTAGGGACCCAGGCAGTTCCTCTGCCCAAGTCAGGTGCTAGGCAAAACCCTGGCATCATAATGATGAGTAAAACATTGTCACTGCCCTGATGGAGCCCCTTGGCCCTTTTTTTTTGAGCTCTAGTCTCTAACTGGTTCACAGAACCAAGAGGCAACGTAAACATGATTAAGCAGGAGGGGATGCATTGACTCCAGGAAGGAAGGGTGGTAGGTGACAGAATAGAAGGAGAAGCTGGAGGAAGCAGTGGCTTCCAGGCTGGAGCTGAGCGCTAACACAGTCAGCTCCCTCTCCCTTTCTTGTTCTTCACCTCTTCCTAAGTCTGCTTCCACTGCTCTTCCTGCTAACAAGAAATCTGATGCTGGCACCACCAGCTTAGTAGCCCCAGCAGAAAGAGAGAATCTGTTCAGTCCAGTGTGTGTATAGCAACCACTAGAAGGGCTCTGACCACCAGATATCACAGGCACAACCCTCGAAACATCTTTTTTTGCAGCAGATGAGGCTTCTTGGTCACACCTAGATAAGGTCCCCAATTCTGAGGCCGGGGTAAAAGGGTCTATCATCAGAAGAAAGGGGATTGGAGAGTTAACTAGCTGCCTCTGTTAACTCCAAGGCCAGAAGAAGACCAGGCGCAACAGTACCAGGATATTTACCCAAGAGAGAGGCATTGGGAGGCAAGGAAATATATTAAATGGATGGCTCTTAAATTGGGATTGACATGTACACACAACTATATATAAAATAGATAACTAATAAGGACCTCCTGTATAGCAATGGGAACTCTACTCAATACTCTGTAATGGCCTATATGGAAAAGAATATAAAAAAAGAGTGGATATATGTATATGTATAACAGATTCACTTTGCTGTACTCCTGAAACTAACACAACATTGTAAATCAACTCTACTCCAATAAAAATTTAAAAAAGAAAAACAGCAGAGGGAAATAAAGGGTGGAATAAGGTCCTTTGTAGGTGTTAGTATTTAAGTGGGGAGAAAGGCAGTGGACTTGAGAAAGGCACTCCTTATAACCTGGCCATTTCTTGTTAATAACAAGAGGTAACACTTCCTATTATTAGGCACCAAGCACTCTTCCAAGTACTTTATTTTTTTTTAATTTTTATTTTATTTTATTTTATTATAGTAGTGTTTTGTTTTGTTTTGGCCGTACCACACGGCTTGTGGGATCTTAGTTCCCCAACCAGGGATTGAACCCGTGCCCCCTGCAGTGGGAGCTCAGAGTCCTAACCACTGGACCACCAGGGAATTCCCTTAATTTCTATTTTATATTGGAGTATAGTTGAGCTACAATATTGTGTTAGTTTCAAGTGCACAGCAAAGTGATTCAGCTACATGTATACACATATATATTCTTTTTCAGATTCTTTACAATTACTTTAAATGCATTAACTCAGTCAATTCTCATCCCTACGGAGTCAGTACTCTTATTATCCCCATTTTACAGATGAGGAAACAGAGACACAGATATTTAGCTGTTTGTAGGATGTCACACCTATGAAAGGGAAGAAAACCTAGATTCCAGTTCAAGCAGCCTAACCTGAGGGCCCACGTGTTCACTTACACTCTTCTGCCCTGGCCCTTTCCCCACATGGTCAGCACCATTTCTGCCCACAGCAACGTAGACACGCCCAGATCACAAGTCCTCCATAATCTCACATCAGCCTTACCTGATCACGGATGTTTATCAGAAACCTAAACCACCCCTCTTTCATTGATCTTTCATTATAATCCAGTCTCAATGGTATGGAGAGCCCCTCTGGATTTACTTCCTCCTTGAATGACACTGACTCCCAGACTTCCCTCTTCCCAGTCGATTTCACCCCAGATGAGGATGGAGTGACAAGGAATGTGTTAGGCTTCCCTGGATCATTCTAAGAGAATTAGGCCAAGAAAACGTCTATCAGAGACCTTAAAACTAAGGGGTAAATCATAACACAGCTAGCCTCAAAGAGCCCATTTCTGCTGCCTGACGGTGACTGAAACTTAAACATGCTCAAGGGAAGAAAGTGGACAAAAGGAAACCGTCATCAGAGGGACACTTTCCCCACTGAATCACAGTCTGAAGCATCTGGGACTTCGGGGGATGAAGCAACCTCCAAAAGAACAGGAAAATCCACCAGAGGAGACTGAACTCCATCGGCCGCCTACAGCAGGGAGAGGACGGCAGAAGGAACAAAACACCACAGGCTCACACTTTATAGGAAAGCCTTAGAGAAGCACCTGCAACAAGCACGTTTAGAGCTTTAGGGGTAAAGGTCAGAATATGGAAATCAGTCAGTCCTCACTGTTGGTCCCATTACGTAAAACATCAAGGGGGTGTATGACTTGCCCTTAGAAGCAAATAACACCACTCGATGAGGCTTCTCAGGCATCGTCTGCTGTATGATGTCCTGAAGAAAGGCAGGGAGAAAACCTGACCCAAAAGGGTGATGTGACCTCCCGTGGCTTCAGACAGACACCAGCAGAGGCCAGCTGTCTCCCAGACACTGTCCTGGGTGCCCAGTGCAGAATAAGGGTGACATGATTGGCTAGGAAATCTTGGTGAGAAGGATGAGATGGATGTATCCCCCAGGAAATGTCCCACTTTTAAAAATTAAAATCGAGTATTTTAAATAAACATGAGGAAGTATCCTTTCCCTTAAGTTACAAAAGAGATGCTCTGATGACACTATGCACAGAAATCCCACTCCTTCTCCTCCAAACCTTCATCTCTTCCTACGGTTATAACAGCCTCCAGAGCCTCTGCAGCCTGTGTGTTAGAAGAATCCAGTATCTCCTCAAGACTGCTTTCACACTCCCATGGCGTTAACCAGAGAATGTGGAAGAACAAAGTATATTTATTCTACTCACTGACCAGAGGGACAGTGTTCTAGCTGCATATGATTATTTATTTTAGTTGAATTGGGTTTTGATTATACCCGCCAAGTTGATTATTTAAAGTAATGACATAGTTTGAAAGCTTTTGAAAGCAAAAGCTTCTTTTCTAAAGTGAAGAAATGCCTCATCACTTAGCTCATCTGTTTAAAAAAATATAAAAAAGGATTTTCCTTCATGATGCGGATAGTGAAAAAGGCAGAATACTGCCTTCCACCAGTGGTTCTCAACCAGAGGCAATTTTGTACATAACCGTCATCTACGGGGGTATTCGGCAACATCTGAATACGTTTTTGGTTGTCACGACTTGAGGTATGTAACTAACATCTAGAGGGTAGAGACCGGGGATACTGCAAAATGTCCTGCAATGCACAGAACAGCCCTACAAGAAAGAATTATGTAGACCAAAATGTCAGCAGTGTCACGGTTGAGAGACCCTGATTTAGATAACCTGGATTCTATCCATTATTAGCTGAATGGTTCTTCACGGGCCAGTCACTTAAATTCTGCAAAACTGTGAAAGACAGTTGTGAGCAACTAAGACTAATTTTCTTTTACAACCACTTCTATTACTACTGGATCGATTCATTGAGCACTTACTCTGTGTTAGGTATTGTTCTAAGTGCTTTTACTTCGGTGAATCAATACAACTACCTTATGAGGCACTGTTATTTCTCCATTTTACACATGAGAAACTGAGGCACAAAGGCGGTGAGGATCTTGCCCAAGGCAAGAGCTGGCAGAGGAACGCAGAGCCTAGAAGATACTGTGCACATTATCAGAGGTTGTGTCATGGCTATTGATCTTAGCTGCTAAATGAAATACTGAGCAGACAATCAAGACGTGTTGATCAAAGGAATCAGTCATCAAGCTCTTTCTATCACACTGGAAAATACTGCCTACGAGTTTTTCTAAAAAATATAATAACTGAAGCCTATCAACCTGAAGAGAAGCAATAGTAATTATATTTAGGAGAACAGAGAAAGGAGTAAGAACAATGAAAGAGAGAAAACTGCTGGGCTTCAGTGTGACACACAAGCCAGTCCAGCTCGTAGCAACAGCACTGGTCATGGTGGTGGCAGAGCTCCCTACAGGAGCCTTGGGAGAGGCAGTGATGGAAGTGGCGTCCTCCACGTGAACAGCCTTGCTTCTCTGGGCGATGGAAGATGAGGCCCAACTCACTAGCTCTGTCCTTGGCAGTTGGGTGTGAAGAGGACCATCCTTTCTGGACCAGTTACCCAACGTGGTTTCTTCTGGAATGTTCCCCTAGCATCTCTCTGTGTGGTGGTCTTTCTGAGCCTCACCAGCTCCACTTTTACTTCACCAAACAAAACTCCCCTGGTGGTCCCTCCATATGTAAACATACTCAGTTACAGAATCAGCCCCACTGTCATCAACTTTGAATGTTATTCATAATGGACACCAAGTGTGTTCTGGTCTTGATGGTCAAGAACCTTTAGCCTCAGGGACACTACGTGGTTCCCCAAGTTCACTGTGCATGTTTCCTCAAGTGGGGCGCTTATGGGTTAGGTGCTGGCTGATCTACGTAGAGAGCCCTCAGGTACAGACCGGGAAGTCTTTATGGGGGACGAGAATGTGGCCTTGCTTTTGGTTGATGACAAGGCAGCGGCAGAGCCTCTGACTGGCAGCAAACTGTGGAGTGGTTGTGAGCGTTGTCTGACTTACTGGATCTACACAAGTTTGTATGCCTGCTCCCAACTACAAGCATGTTTATGACTTTCACTCAGCAAGCCTCAGTCTTTTGATTTGTAAACTAGTCATACTGCCGGTAAAGGATAATCATAGTACCAGAGACATGATAGGCATTAAATCAGTGGTTGCCATTGCCAACAGAACCCAACACTCCTGTAATAAATGTTTGATTGCGTCCCCTTTGCTATCCTAAAATGAGATTCATAGATATTGACCTTCATACATAATTTCAAAAGAAATACTATAATGCCCTAACTATATAAACATAGGAGAAATAGAAGAAAAGTAAATACTAATAAAATGCCATGCCTTTAAGTATGTAATCTGTCGGGTTCTTCTACCCAGGAAGGTGCAAAACTAGTTGGGTACTTCACCTTGATTGCAACAGCTACAAATGCAGGCACAAGCGTGAGGCGTTGGTGCCCGTTACACCACAGCAGCACGGCAGCTGTGATGGATGGGACCGTCTGAAAGCATCAGCAACTCCTGGGGAAATTCCGACTCCGAGTCCTACCGTCCCTCAATATACATGATAGTTTCATTCCTGGAAAATTCAACATATATTCACTCTGCGCAAAAAAAACCCAAAAAACAAAAACCCAAAAACTTCATATTTACATAGACATGGGTGTTAAATCCTACACCCAAATAATTAACAACAATATTTTTTAACCTACTTGAACGTCCAATAAGCTCACAAACATTTCTTCACTGTCTTTGTTATGCAAAACTCCTCTATGCATCGCAGGCCACTAGCACCCCTGTCCTCTCCTGAATTCCAGCAGCTCTCCTCCAGTCAGTACGATAACCAAGTGCACACTCACAAGTTTGACCCACACACTGCTTTCAGAGCGGTGCCGGCCGTACCAGCTAAGAACCATCACACCGGACCAGTGGTATCACTATTACAACAAAAACGGGAGGTCCTACAGTTCTATGAAATGATTATCCATTTCTCTTCCCACACTGCATTAAATGCACTTAGAATTGGTACTAATTAGTAAAAACAAGCTCAGGCAGGCCTCTCTGATGGAGCGTGGCAGAATGAGAATGGGGGGGCGGGGGGGAGCAGCTTTAAGTGGGAAAGGGGCACTGGCCGCTCACATCAGGGCTTCTGGTCTCTGAATGTCTTTTTCCGCTGCCACAATTTGGTTCCACTAAGGTGATACAGGATAGCAAGAGTTAAGCTCAGAAGTCTGAAAAGGAAAAGGCAGTAGTTATAATTAGGGCTTTTGAATTCTAATCAGCCATGTGGATTTATTTCTAATGATTTTCCAAATATAGGATTTCCTGTAAAGGGGTTTTGTTATTATTATAGCCACCAATTCTAATCCAGGGTGGCCTTGGATTGTGATTCTCTCTAATGATTTCACTTATTATGCCTTTAAGGGGGGCAAGAGAGAATTTTACTATGGAAGCAGACAGTGTGGTATTCTAATTCATTCAACAAACACGTAAGACCCACAACCTGCCAGGCCTTGAGTTCAGAGATGAGGACAGCCTCCCCTGGAACACTACAGAGATGTAAACCCACGTGACTGGTTCTAGAATTTCTCTGTCCTAGATAGAGATTATCCTCACTTAATTATAACTAGCCTAGGCTTGGAGTCTGACAATCATAACACCATGTCTGAAGCCCCCCAGAGGGTGGTCACCATGCCTCTTGGCTCAATGGTCCAATCCACTAAAAGTTAAGTAGGTCACAATTTCCGAACCTTCTTCCTTCCAAAAATTTACATTTTCAAGCATCACTGCACTTCCAAGCTATTAAAACTCCAGTAACTAAAGATATAGGCCCAAAAAAGTCCATTTTTCCTTCTAAATTATACTGAAACTTATACAATTTGAGGTTTTTTAAATTCTGTGTGTTTAAGTCTTAGATAAAATGCAACGATTAAAATAATATCCCTAGAGGTCAGTATACTTTGTTCATTGCTACACAGGGAGTAGTTGGGAGAGGGAAAAAAAAAAAACCAAGCAAATGCAAGTTGAGTAGGAACAAGGCCCCTGCTCAGATAATATGGCATCTAAACAAGATGGGGGAGTTTAGACAGAGGGACCACAGAGGGGTTGCTTGGTTTGATACTAAGTCTATTTACTGCACTGCTAGTAGAGAATTTAAATACTGTCAGATTTATCTAACACAGCTAATTATGTAAATGCACTGGCTCTGCCAGCTATGGGGCTTTCTAAACCTGAGTGTAATGGACAACATAACAGAAAGATAAACTTAGTTCTTTATGAGCTTAAAGGACCTCAGTGAAGAATCCATCTCACGTGCACATCAAGGGCAGGACAGCAAGTATGAAATTGAGACAGGCTGGGACCTGGGGCCCAGGACCCTTTGCTGCAGTGTTGCAATGCTTGCACCTGGACAAATGTCTCCTCCAGCAACAGAATACAAAGAAACTATAAGGGACTGAAAATAACTGCGTACATGTGCAGTTGGGGCAAATTCTGGACAATGAACCAAAAGACCAACCCAACTGCCACATCTGCAGAGCCCAGAGCAAAAACACAGTGTAGGGATCAAAAGCAGGGTCCTGCGCATGCCCCCTGCACTGAAGACCACCAAAGGGGTGGGCAAAACACCTGAGCCACCCCTCCAGCTTGATCCCTGGACACACCCCTACCCTCACCCCATAGAAGGAACCAGCTCGCTCCCCTCCTATGGGAGTGAGCAAGGGAAACTCTTTTACCTGTTTTCGCTCCCCTCTGCTGCCCCAGGGGCCCCAATAAAGCCTTGCCTGAATTTCCTGTCTGGCCTCTTACCAATTTCTATTGATTGAGGAAGGCCAAGAACTCTGGTCTCTAACAAAATTGCTTACATTCTAAAGTACTTGGAGTGAACAGGTAGCCCAGTGAAAAGCCATTCAGATGTCTAAACTGGATGCATTTGGAACTAGGAACTAGGAACCAATACCAGGTTTTGAATATATAGAGTCCACATCCCCCTTGTAAGGGCCTTCCTGAAAAACCACATCTGGTCATTGCTCTCTGACAAAGAGACCAACAGGGACATTGTTAAAAACTTTTTTTTTCCAGGTATGGTTTTTGTGCATTTGCACATCTGCTCCGCTTTCAGCTGCCTACCTTGACCACCAGGCTGGTGACTGCAGATTTGAGATTAGGTCATAACAACACATAGCAAGGTCTAATGCAGAACACACCATAATAATAACTACATTTATCGAGTGCTTCTTAGGTGCCAGGCATAGTGCTAAATTCTCTCCCTATATATTCTTTCATTGAATCCTGGTAGCAACACTGCGAATAAGGTACTTCACCCCGTTTTATAGATGAGGACGCTGAGGCACACAACAGTTAAAAGAAGTGGCCAAGGTCATACATATGGTAAGTAGCAGAGTTGGGATTGGAACTCAGGTAGACTGTATTAAAAGCCTGCACTTTGTAGCCTTCCAAAACATCCAGTCTATTTTGCCAGCACTGAAGAAATAGATGGAATATTCTACTATCTCCCGCATGCAATTCTTTCTGACATGTGAACTATACTAGATACCATTCCTTTCACCTGAAATAGTCACCGCAGCCTTTCAGGTAAAGTTATTCCCGATGTGTGCTTTGAGATGCTGTCTATGATTACCTTCTTCTTCATATAATCTTGAGACCCGCCCCCCTCCATTCAGCTGCAGTACCTCTACTTGCTTCCAAATCCTTTTGTATCTTCCCTGTAGGCAAACGCAGAAAGCACATGCAAGATGCATTTGTACCTTATAGGTACTTAATGTCATGTTCATAGACTGCATCCCCGCTTATATTCACAGTATGAACATAATTAAGGATTTGAAAAATCATTTCCCCAAATGCATTCATGAATTTTATTATTTGGTCATACTGAAGAGGAAGGCTTTGTTGTTGTTGAAGATACACTTCTGTCTACAACGACACCGCTATCAGGTAAAGTGTTGGGTTAAGGTGGGATCTAAACCACCTACCTCTTCTTTATACTACTTAGCATATATGTTTCTCATTATATGCATCACTTCATAATATCATTTGCCTCCCTCCCGCACCAGACCAGACCATAAATTCCCTGGGAGCAGGTACTTAGACTTAGCAGGTACTTATGTACCCCCATAAGTTAGCACAGGGACTTACGAGAACCACATCAGCAATAACTATTTGGGAAATGAATGGATGGATGAAAAGAGGGATGAGTCAGGGGTGGATAGCACGAACTAACGGTAGCATATTACGATTAAAATGTAAACTATATCATATACATATACTGAACTATTATGCTGTACACCTGAAGCTAATATAGTGTTATATGTCAATTATATCTAAATTAAAAACAATTAAACTGTATTGAAAATTGTCTAAATTATCTTAACCAATGTGGGAAAATTGTTAAAATATTTCATCACTTCAACTTTTAAAAAGGCTTTGTGTTCTTAAATTTTACACTGTACAGAGCCCTTGGGAGGCCCTGTGGGTTCTTCATTTTCCATACAAGGAAACTGCAGTTTAAGGAAGTTAAGTGATCCAAACATGTAGGAGGAAGGTGAAAGAAGTGATGGACTTCAACTTTGTATCCTTAAACTACAAAATAAAATCATTAAGGGTGAGGATTTGGGTAAAATAATGAGCTGAACAATTTTTCCTCTAACTTGCATTATTCAAGAGAAGGATCATTCTTCTAGGTCTAAAACTACTTAATTCCTTTAAAAGCCATGCCTCTCACCGCCTGTGCTTTTATGAGGAGAACATTACATGTTATTATGGCTTCCTTTTTACAGCCCTGCTTCCAGGAGGATCTCTGCTGTGAAACACATTTCTTTCATTCTCAAATACATTAAACTTTCCACCTTCTTTATGGTGTCCCAGAATGCATAGTTTATACCGCCTTAAAGAAGGGACTCACCCGTGGGACCTAGGGGTCAGATGCAGTATATCAGGAAGCTTTAGGTGGAAATTCTTGCAGAGTCCAGTCTCGGGGTAACAGAGGGCATGGCCTACCAGGGTTACATGGTTCCCAGAAGTTGTTCACCTCTGGTGCTGCCCAGCCTCACTTTCACACACAATTCCTTTTATTTTTAATTTTTTTAAAAAATTTTTTTTACAGCAGGTTCTTATTAGTTATCTATTTTATACATATTAGTGTATACATGTCAATCCCAATCTCCCAGTTGATTCCACCATGAACACCCCGCCCCTTTGCCCCCTTGGTGTCCATACGTTTGTTCTCTACACCTGTGTCTCTATTTCTGCCTTGCAAACCAGTTCATCTGTACCATTTTTCTAGATTTCATATACATGCGTTAATATACAATTATTTGGTTTTCTCTTTCTGACTTACTTCACTCTGTATGACAGTCTCTAGGTCCATCCATGTCTCTACAAATGACCCAATTTCGTTCCTTTTTATGGTTGAGTAATATTCCATTATATATGTGTACCACATCTTCTTTATCCATTTGTCTGCTGATGGGCATCTAGGTTGCTTCCATGACCTGGTTATTGTAAATAGTGCTGCAATGAACACTGGGATGCATGTGTCTTTTCTTTTTTTTTTTAATAACATCTTTATTGGAGTACAATTGCTTTACAATGGTGTGTTAGTTCCTGCTTTATAACAAAGTGAATCAGCTATACATATACATATATCCCCTCTTGCATCTCCCTCCCACCCACCCATCCCAACGCCTCTAGGTGGTCACAAAGCACCTAGCAGATCTCCCTGTACTATGCGGCTGCTTCCCACTAGTATCTGTTTTACATTTGGTAGTGTATATATAAGTCCATGCCACTCTCTCACTTCATCCCAGCTTACCCTTCCCCACCCCGTGTCCTCAAGTACATTCTGTACGTCTGCATCTTTATTCCTGTCCTGCCCCTAGGTTCTTCAGAATCTTTTTTTTTAGATTGCATATATATGTGTTAGCATACGGTATTTGTTTTTCTCTTTCTGACTTACTTCACTCTGTATGACAGACTTTAGGTCCATCCACCTCACTACAAATAACTCAATTTCATTTCCTTTTATGGCTGCATAATATTCCATTGTATATATGTGCCACATCTTCTTTATCCATTCATCTGTGAAGGGACACTTAGGTTACTTCCATGTCCTGGTTATTGTAAACAGAGCTGCAATGAATATTATGGTACATGACTCTTCTTGAATTATGGTTTTGTCAGGGTATATGCCCAGGAGTGGGATGGCTGGGTCATATGGTAGTTCTATTTTTAGTTTTTTAAAGAACCTCCATACTGTTCTCCATAGTGGCTGTATCAATTTACATTCCCACGAACAGTGTAAGAGGGTTCCCTTTTCTCCACACCCTCTCCAGCATTTGTTGTTTGTAGATTTTCTGATAATGCCCATTTTAACTGGTGTGAGGTGAATACATCATTGTAGTTTTAATTAGTGATGTTGAGCAGTTTTTCATGTGCCTCTTGGCCATCTGTATGTCTTCTATGGAGAAATGTATATTTAGCTCTTCTGCCCATTTTTGGGTTGGGTTGTTTGTTTTTTTAATACTGAGCTGCATGAGCTGTTTATATATTTTGGAGATTAATCTTTTGTCTGTTGATTCATTTGCAAATATTTTCTCCCATTATGAGGGTTGTCTTTCAGCTTGTTTATAGTTTCCTTTGCTGTGCAAAAGCTTTTAAGTTTCATTAGGTCCCATTTGTTTATTTTTGTTTTTATGTCCATTTCTGTAGGAGGGGGGTCAAAAAGGATCTTGCTGTGATTTATGTCATAGAGTGTTCTCTCTCTGTTTTCCTCTAAGAGTTTTATAGTGTCTGGCCTTATGTTTAGGTCTGTAATCCAATTTCAGTTTAATTTTGTGTATGGTGTTAGGGAGTGTTCAAATTTCATTCTTTTACATGTAGCTGTCCAGTTTTCCCAGCATCACTTATTGAAGAGACTGTCTTTTCTCCATTGTATATTCTTGCCTCCTTTGTCATAAATTAGTTGACCATAGGTGCGTGGGTTTATCTCTGGGCTTTCTATCCTGTACCATTGATCTATATTTCTGTTTTTGTGCCAGTACCATATTGTCTTGATTATTGTAGCTTTGTAGTATAGTCTGAAGTCAGGGAGTCTGATTCCTCCAGCTCTGTTTTTTTCCCTCAATGTTGCTTTGGCTATTCGGGGTCTTTCTGTCTCCATACAAATTTTAAGATTTTTTTGTCCTAGTTCCGTAAAAAATGCCATTGGTAATTTGATAGGGATTGCATTGAATCTGTAGATTGCTTTGGGTGGTATAGTCATTTTCACAATATTGATTCTTCCAATCCACGAACGTGATATATCTCTCCATCTGTTTGTGTCATCTTTGACTTCTTTCGTCAGTCTTATACTTTTCTGAGTACAGGTCTTTTACCTCCTTAGGTAGGTTTATTCCTAGGTATTTTATTCTTTTTGTTGCAATGCTGAATGGGATTGTTTCCTTAATTTCTATTTGTGATCTTTCATTGTTAGTGTATGGGAATGCAAGAGATTTCTGTGCATTAATTTTGTATCCTGCAACTTTACCAAATTCATTGATGAACTCTAGTAGTTTTTTGGTAGAGTCTTTAGGATTTTCTATGTATAGTATCATGTCATCTGCAAACAGTGACAGTTTTACTTCTTTTCCAATTTGCATTCCTTTTATTTCTTTTTCTTCTCTGATTGCCATGGCGAGGACTTTCAAAACTATGTTGAATAATAGTGGTGAGAGTGGGCAACCTTGTCTTGTTCCTGTTCCTGAGGAAATGCTTTCAGTTTTTCACCATTGAAAATGATGTTTGCTGCGGGTTTCTTGTATATGGCCTTTACTATATTGAGGTAGGTTCCCTCTATGCCCACTTTCTGCAGAGTTTTTATCATAAGTGGGTGTTGAACTTTGTCAAAAGCTTTTTCTGCATTTATTGAGATGATCATATGGTTTTTATTCTTCAGTTTGTTAATACTGTGTATCACATTGGTTGACTTGCGTATATTGAAGTACCCTTGTATCCCTGGGATAAATCCCACTTGATCATGGTGTATGTTCCTTTTAATGTGTTGTTGGATTCTGTTTGCTAGAAATTTGTTGAGGAATTTTGCATCTATATTCATCAGTGATATTGGTCCGTAATTTTCTTTTTTTGTAGTATCTTTGGTTTCGGTATCAGGGTGATCATGGCCTCATAGAATTAGTTTGGGAGTGTTCCTTCCTCTGCAATATTTTGGAAGAGTTTGAGGAGGATAGGTGTTAGCTCTTCTCTTAATGTTTGATAAAATTCACCTGTGGAGCCATCTGGTCCTCGACTTTTGTTTGTTGGAAGATTTTCGATCACAGTTTCAATTTCATTACTTGTGATTGGTCTGTTCATATTTTCTATTTCTTCCTGGTTCAGTCTTGGAAGGTTATACCTTTCTAAGAAATTGTCCATTTCTTCCAGGTTGTCCGTTTTATTGGCATAGAGTTGCTTGTAGTAGTCTCTTAGGATGCTTTGTATTCCTGTGGTGTCCGCTGTAACGTCTCCTTTTTCGTTTCTAATTTTACTGATTTGAGTCCTCTCCCTTTTTTTCTTGATGAGTCTGGCTAAAGGTTTATCGATTTTGTTTATCTTCTCAAAGAACCAGCTTTTAGTTTTATTGATCTTTGCTATCATTTTCTTTGTTTCTATTTCATTTATTTCTGCTCTGATCTTTATGATTTCTTTCCTTCTACTAACTTTGGGTTTTATTTGTTCTTCTTTCTCTAGTTCCTTTAGGTGTAAGGTTAGATTGTTTATTTGAGATGTTTGTTGTTTCTTGAGGTAGGATTGTATTGGTATAAACTTCCCTCTTAGAACTGCTTTTGCTGCATCCCATCCCATAGGTTTTGGTTCGTCGTGTTTTCATCGTCATTTGTCTCTAGGTATTTTTTTTATTTCCTCTTTGATTTCTTCACTGATCTCTTGGTTATTTAGTAACATATTGTTTAGTCTCCATATGTTTTTGTTTTTTACGTTTTTTTTCCCCTGTAATTTATTTCTAATCTCATAGTGTTGTGGTTGGAAAAGATGCTTCATATGATTTCAATTTTCTTAAATTTACTGAGGCTTGCTTTGTGACCCAAGATGTGATCTATCCTGGAGAATGTTCCGTGTGCACTTGAGAAGAAAGTGTAATCATCTGTTTTCAAATGGAATATCCTATAAACCAATGAAATCTATCAAGTCTACTGTGTCATTTAAAGCTTGTGTTTCCTTATTAATTTTCTGTCTGGATGATCTGTCCATTGGTGTAAGTGAGGTGTTAAAGTCTCCACTATTACTGTGCTGCTGTCAATGTCCTCTTTTATAGCTGTTAACATTTGCCTTATGTATTGAGATGCTCCTATGTTGGGTGCATATATATTTATAATTGTTATATCTTCTTCTTGGATTGATCCCTTGACCATTATGTAGTGTCCTCCCTTGTCTCTTGTAACATTCTTTATTTTAAGGTCTATTTTATCTGATATCAGTATCGATACTCCAGCTTTCTTTTGATTTCCATTTGCATGGAGTATCTTTTTCCATCCCCTCACTTTCAGTCTGTATGTGTCCCTAGGTCTGAAGTGGGTCTCTTGTAGACAGCATATATATGGGTCTTGTTTTTGTATCCATTCAGTGAGCCTGTGTCTTTTGTCTGGAGCACTTAATCCATTCACATTTAAGGTAATTATCAATATGTATGTTCCTACGACCATTTTCTTAATTGTTTTGGGTTTGTTTTTGTAGGTCCTTTCTTTCTCTTGTGTTTCCCGCTTAGAGAAGTTCCTTTAGCATTTGTTGTAGAGCTGGTTTGGTGGTGCTGAATTGTCTTAGCTTTAGCTTGTCTGTAAAGTTTTTGATTTCTCCATCGACTCTGAATGAGATCCTTGCCAGCAATAGTAATCTTGGTTGTAGTTTCTTCTTTTTCGTCACTTTAAATATATCGTGCCACTCCCTTCTGGCCTGTAGAGTTTCTGCTGAGAAATCAGCTGTTAACCTTATGGGAGTTCCCTTGTATGTTATTTGTCATTTTACCCTTATTGCTTTTAATAATTTTTCTTTGTCTTAATTTTTGTCAGTTAGAATTACTATGTGTCTTGGCATGTTTCTGCTTGGGTTTATCCTGCCTGGGACTCTCTGTGCTTCCTGGACTTGGGTAGCTATTTCTATTCCATTGTTAGGTAAGTTTTCGACTATAATCTCTTCAAATATTTTCTTGGGTCCTTTCTCTCTCTCTTCTCCTTCTGAGACCCCTATAAAGTGAATGTTGGTGCATTTAATGTTGTCCCAGAGGTTTCTTAGGCTGTCTTCATTTCTTTTCATTCTTTTTTCTTTATTCTGTTCCTCGGCAGTGAATTCCACCATTCTGTCTTCCAGGTCACTTATTCGTTCTTCTGCCTCAGTTATTCTGCTATTGATTCCCTCTAGCGTATTTTTCATTTCAGTTATTGCACTGTTTATCTCTGTTTGTTCTTTAATTTTTCTAGGTGTTTGTTTGTTCTTTAATTCTTCTAGGTCTTTGTTAAACATTTCTTGCATCTTCTCGATCTTTGCCTCCATTCTTTTTCCAAGGTCCTGGATCATCTTCACTATCATTATTCTGAATTCTTTTTCTGGAAGGCTGCTTATCTCCACTTCATTTAATTGTTTTTCTGAGGTTTCATCTTGTTCTTTTCATCTGGTACATAATCCTTTGCCTCTTCATTTTGTCTGTCTTTCTTTGAAGGTGGTTTTCGTTCCACAGGCTGCAGGATTGTAGTTCTTCTTGCTTCTGCTGTCTTCCCTCTGGTGGATGAGGCTATTTAAGAGGCTTGTGCAAGCTTAGTGATGGGAGGGACTGGTGGTGGGTAGAGCTGGGTGTTGCTCCAGTGGGCAGAGCTCAGTAAAACTTTAATCCCTCTGTCTGCTGATGGGTGGGGCTTAGTTCCCTCCCTGTTGGTTGGCCTGAGGTGACCCAGCACTGGAGCCTTCCTGGCTCTTTGGTGGGGCTAATGGTGGACTCCGGGAGGGCTCACGCCAAGGAGTACTTCCCAGAACTTCTGCTGCCAGTGTCCTTGTCCCTGCGGTGAGCCACAGCCACCCCTTGCCTCAGCAGGACACCCACCAACACTAGAAGGTAGGTCTGGTTCAGTCTCCTATGGGGTCACTGCTCCTTCCCCCTGGGTCCTGATGTGCACACTACTTTGTGTGTACCCTCTATGATTAGAGCCTCTGTTTCCCCCAGTCCTGTCGAAGTCCTGCAATCAAACCCCGCTAGCCTTCTAAGTCTGATTCTCTGGGAATTCCTCCTCCCATTGCCCGACCCCCAGGTTGGGAAGCCTGCCGTGAGGCTCAGAACCGTCACTCCAGTGGGTGGACTTCTGTGGTATAATTTTTCTCCCGTTTGTGAGTCACACACCCAGAGGTTATGGGATTTGATTTTATTGTGATTGCACCCCTCCTACCCTCTCACTGAGGGTTCTCCTTTGTCTTTGGATGTGGGGTATCTTCTTTGGTGAGTTCCAGTGTCTTCCTGTCAATGACTGTTCAGCAGTTAGTTGTGATTTCAGTGCTCTCGCAAGAGGGAGTGAGCACACGTCCTTCTACTCTGCCATGTTGAACCAATCTATCTCACACACAATTCTGGTATAAATCTACATGACCCAAAAGCGTCTTGGTATGGTAACAGCATTTGAAAAGACACATTTATAGCTGATTAATTTAAAACAACAATAAACCATTCTTTGTCAGTTGAGAGCTTCACGAAAAACAAAAGACAAATTTTAGGTCTCCAATAACTAACTCTCGATGCTCCTGAAGCAGTGGTTTAACTCTACATTTGAAATGGAAACTTCCTATGTTTCAAAAGAATAAGCAATATCAGCAATAATACCTTCACCTTTTATTGTGCTCTCTTATTCTATTTACAGCCTGCCCTTGGTTTCCGTAAACATTACTAAAAGGATAATTAAAGCTACAGTTTACTTATTATGACCAGACATTGCCTAAAGCTCTAGATCTGAAAAATGGAACCAGGTAATTCCATATGTTCAAATTTTCTTTTACTGCCATCTTCAACAAATAGAATATCTCAGACAGTAAAGTGTTTTTCCAGCATCTGATACAAGCTGAAGAGTTTCCAATCAGACATAAACACTTTGGAAGCCAGCGGTAACAGACTGTATCCATCCGTTAAGTTGTAGCCTGCACAAACATTTCCTCTTAACCAAGTGCCGTTTGGGAGTTCTGTCAGGGGAAATATGTTATCATGTTTTGGGCATCAATGACTCCCTGATAAATAGTTTGTTTTTTTCTCAGCTGGATATAAAAGTTTTAGAACAACGTACTGTAAAAAAAAATGGTTTTAGGCAAGTTACTTAGAATAAAATTTAAAAGCAATATTTTACTTATATGCCAAAGTAAAATAGGGTATTGAAATACCATTCTCTATAATTAAGGAGAAAATATCCTTTTTATCTGGGTAAGATGATGTATTAGGTGGATGAGGTAGTGACGTGTTATATATGCATCCAACCTGTTTTGTTTTCCTCCTGGAAACACAGTAAGACTGTAATAGGGAAGAACAAATCTGACTCCATATTAGATCTGTTCTTTTTTTACTTTAACCTTTGTGCTCTGTTGCCTGTGCTTAGCTATGCTGGCTCTGCACCTTCTGTAAAAGAATGTTGCCTATAGCCTGAAATATACAAGATAGCTTATTCTCAGGGCTCTGACCTTTAAGAGGCCATTCATATACAGATAAAAAGTTGCAGAACAGAGAATAACATTTGTTTTATTAAAGGTTTACAGGAACATCTTGACCTGACCTACGTGGACAGCTACAAGAACAAATGATTCCAATACCAAGAAGTTTTTCAACAACTAATCACGATCCTCCCTCACCTTGCCTTTAAAAATTCTTTGCTGAAACCCTTCAAGGAGTTCAGGATTTTGGGGGCACGAGCCACCCCATCTCCTTGCATGGCCCTGCAATAAACCTTTCTCTGCTCCAGACTCAGTCGTTTCAGTATTATTTGGCCTCACTGTGTGTCAGGCACACGAACTTGTGTTCAGTAACAAGGCTACATTTTCCAGCCTCCTTTGCAGTTAAATTTAACTACAGTCATGTGATCGAGTTCTGGCCAATGGAATGTGAACAGAGGTGACTGAGGCCACCTCATACCTGGCAATAAACTAGCTTGCAGGAGCCTGAGATTACCTCTTCTTATTCTGTGGCAATTTTGGAGGCCACATGTTGACCATGACGGACAAAGCCTGGGTTCCCAAATGTCTAAATGACACTGGAACAGAGTTTCCCTCCCCCTTCCCTGACCCTGACATAATGGTCTATGAAGTAATCAAGCAATTAACTTGTATTATATTAAATCACTAATATTTTAGGTGTTGTTTGTTACAATAGTTAGGATATTCTGACTAATGCAGACCGGAGTCATCTGGGTGATTGACACACTGTGTTTACATAAACCTAGTCTGAATGAAACAAAGCAGAGATTTCTTATTTCTTGAGAGAAATCATCCTGCTTAGGCAGCATCAGTTATGTTCTACCTTCAAAAAAGTAAAATGCTTTTTTCCTTCTGTTCTTATTCTAGTTATCCCTGTATTTCCTAACAAAGGCAAAAAGAAAATGTAAAACTGAGGTAAACATGAAAACACAACCAACATTAACCCATCTTTATATTTGGTTCAAATGTAATCATAGGATAAATGACTATATTAAATCCATACTTTTGAACCATCTTTTTCTGATTATAAAAGCAATATAGTTTATTATAGAAAATAGAAAAAAAATCCACAAAAGCAGAAAAAATAAACATCACCCATTATTGCACCACCCATTGGTAACTACTATTCACAGGTTTGTATAAACCATTTTAGTCTTTTCCCTGTGTATGTGTGTGGGTGTACAAATACACATTTAATTTTATAAATTTGCAATCATACATTTTCAATAATGTCCTTTAAATATTTTTCAATATGTGTGGAACATTTTCAAAAGAATGTTTCTTCTACAGCATCATTTTTAAAGCTGCATATGAATACACTTTACAAAATCTCCTATTGATGAATATATTATTTCAGTTGTTAGCAGAACCAATGCTAAAGTGGATCAATCTGTAGAGAATCCTTTGCTACCTCTCTAATTATGTCTTTTGGATAAATTCTTCACACTGAAGTTGATTATTTTGAGAGTATGCTTTTTTATAAAAGCTTTTGACACAAACTGCAAAATTATCCTCCAGAAAGGTTGTACCAATTTATGTTCCTACCAAGTTAGTCACATTCTTCACGTTGATCTCTTGACAGATCTATTCTTAAATGCTATGCATACCCATTTGTTTGTATCTTTTAATAATTACATTTTCCCACCTGATTCTTGCTGGCACATAAAAAAGCTATTAATCTTTTTTTTTTTTTTCATTTACCTTCTCAGGAATGGCATGGACTTTGGGTTCCACATAGGGTATATCTTTAAGCTTAGATGATGGGAATAACTAAAAATAAATCCTGATGGAATTATTACAGCCGTTCAGTAAGATAATATATAGAAAGCATTCAGCACTATATCAAAGTACCTAATAAGCAATTAATAAAATTCAGAAAAATGATGCACTGACAGAGCATCCTAACACATTTTCAGAAATCCACACATTTGGATCAGTGTCACTGACATAGATTAAAGCTTGCTCACACTCATGATGGCAATGGGCTTGAGCAAACATTTATTCAGCACAAATTACCTGCCTAATTATTTCTGGCCGACATCTCATCTTTACAGCTGTTTCCCTCTATTTTGGATATATTAATCAGAAGTCTACTGAAATCCAAACACAACCAATAAAAGACCATGTGATCTATTTAAGCCTGGTTCTTTCCTCTCTATTTGACTATAGGTTAGGAAGATGAAACTAGTAGATTTCTGACTCCTATAGTATTTATCCCCTAGAATAGCTAACTGGTACAGTTGTTCAGGTTGTGTATTGCACAAGAGCACCAAATCTAAGGAGTTATGATTCACATCTAAGCCATCTGTTTTTTATTATAACTTCATCACCTCCAGAGATGAGTGTTTACTTATTAAAAAAATTTCTCCCCGAAGGGCAGTGACATTTCTTTCTTCTGATGAACTTAATACTTAGAATAATTTTCAGACAACTAGAAATAAAATGTCTCAGGAAGAGTTACCTTCTTAAAACACACATAAAGTCATCATGTAGCAGCAGCCTTGTCCTCAGTTGCCTCTGTAGTTTTCAGAAGTGAATATCCAAAGCATTGGACAAAATTGCATGTAGTTGTGAATGAGGACACTTGTTCCATAGACAAACAAATGTTCAATTAAAACTTGTTTCTATCACCTGCGAGATATATATATTATCTACCCTTCTGCTTCTCCAAGCAATTAATGAAGAGTTTTGACCATATCTTTATTGCACAAAAATAACCTTCTTCCTTTGTCTCTCAAGTCCATAAATGGTGCAAATGTCTTTTATTCCATTTTCAGTTTTATCACCATCTCATTTTTTTCTCATGATTGAGTTGTTAGATGTGGTTGATGGACTCTAATTATATACAATAGTACACAGTCCTCAAGACTTCATTAAAAAAACAGGAGCCTATAAGCTGTTACCAACTAAAAATTCATTCAATGCTCAGGTTTCCAAGAGATACTGGCACTGCAGTATATATTGTTATTTTTAAGGAAAAAATATAATTTTCTACAACTATATTCAGGAAATATGCTTTAGCTTTCGTATTTGAGTGTGAGAGGAACAAAATTCTGAAAAAAACAAAAATGAAATCAGTGCAGTACCTTATGGGTGCTTTTATTTTCCAATCTTTTTTTTTTTTCAGCCACGCTGTGTGGCTCGTGGGATCTTAGTTCCCCAACTAGGGATTGAACCTGGGCCACCACGGTGAAAGCACAGAGTCCTAACCACTGTACCTCAAGGGAATTCCTGTATTTTCCAATCTTAATTAATAGAGAGACAGTCTCCTAGCAAAGTAACCAGAATAATGTGTAACTTGATCAAGAAACAAAATGGAAAACCATAATTAAAACTGTAATCACATCTAAAATAGAGATGGTAAGAAGCTTTGCCCTGGGCTGGCTGAAGTACAGTCCATAGTCACCCAGCCACTGTTGACTTCGGTTTCAACTCAGAGGGTATTTTATCAGCATGTAGTGAAACTAAATGAAGTTTTTCTTTAATCGTGCCTTTCCGTGAGGATCAGTGGAAAAACAACCAAGATTTTCAATTAAGCTGATTCCAAATAACTCAACTTCCATAAACAGGTTAGTAGGTAGCTATATTTCTTTCTGTAGCTGCCTGTCAGATGCTGGTCAGAAAACTAAGAGTCCAGGAATTGGTCACAAATATTTCAGATGGTCATCTGTATGGTGGTAAAGAATCCAAAGAAAAGAAAATTAGAGGGCCCTGCCCTGCACCAATTTTCTCAATTCATAAAAATGACGACTTAGAACAACTCTAAGTGGAGTATAATCCATAAAAATATTGAATCACTATGTTGTACACTTGAAGCTAATATAATATTATAAATCAACTATACTTTAATAAAAAATAGAAAAATAGTTCAGGTAGAAGGATTTTTTTTTTTAAACACTACATTTTTTTTTTTAACTTTTTGGGTTTATTTATTTTATTTATTTATTTATTTATGGCTGTGTTGGGTCTTCCTTTCTGTGCGAGGACTTTCTCTAGTTGCGGCAAGCGGGGGCCACTCTTCATCGCGGTGCGTGGGCCTCTCACTATCGCGGCTTCTCTTGTTGCGGAGCACGGGCTCCAGACGCGCAGGCTCAGTAATTGTGGCTCACGGGCCTAGTTGCTCCGCGGCATGTGACATCCTCCCAGACCAGGGCTCGAACCCGTGTCCCCTGCATTGGCAGGCAGATTCTCAACCACTGCGCCACCAGGGAAGCCCTAGGAGGATTTTTTTTTTTTTTTTTTTAAATCTCAGGTTGAAAAGAAATGAGGAGTTAGAAATTCAAGCCATTTGTATCTGCCTGAAATTATGTGATATCCAAATGCCCTTTTGTTCTTTGACATTAATATACTCAAAGAAAGAGTTTGATTCTTCTCCTCTCAAAACAGAGGCTGGTTTCACAGGATGACTAACTCACATACATCATCTTGAAGATGTCTATAAATATCAACTGTTGAGGCATATTTCCTTACATCTATAGACATTAGTAGGGAACCTAGATTTTGTTGGTCTATTTATATATATCCTTTTTTTCTGGGTTGAAGAATCAGGAATCTGAACACCAGTATCATTAAAAACCGAGCAAAGCCTTTCTGATTTCCATCCTGTAAACTCAAGATCAATGCATCCGTGCTTTATTTATCCTTGGAGAGGATTAATTTAATTTTTATTTCCTCTCCCTGTGTTTGCTTTGGAGCTTTTCACATATGTTGCTGAAATTGACTAGAATTTGGCAGTGAGAGGCTGTAATGAGATGTATATCCCTTCAGTCTCCCTCGGCCAACTTGGCAAGGCTGTCAGTGCAGGCAGGAGGGCAGCTCCATCTCCCATGCAGGAAGCAGAAGACGGATGAGAAACAAAGTCACAGGACCATCTTTGACCAAAGCATTGAAGAGAGGTTGGCACACTTAATGTTCCAGGTGAATGGTCTTCACACTATCATCTTTCTGAGGATGTGCAGCTAAAGAGAAAGGGAGGTTAGGGCAAGACACTGGAAGAGGAATAAAAATTCAGGATTTGCTAATGTCCTCTTCTTTCCCCCCTATTAAAAAAAATGGTTGGTCAGAGTGGTAGCTCAGAAACGAAATCCACATGGTGGTCTGAGATATACATGCTGAAACATGCTGTTAAAAACTTTGTTTCTCCCTTTGATGATAGATGACTTTTTTAATAAAGTTCTCCCCAAACTACGTTGTTTCCATATCTTGGCCATTGTGAATGTTACAATGAACATAGGAATGTAAATATCTCTTCAAGATGCTGACTTCAATTCTTTTGGATAAATACTCGAAGTGGGATTGCTGGTATTTCATATGGTAATTCTATTTTTAAATTTTTGAGGAACTTCCATACTGTTTTCCATAGTGGCTGCAACATTTTACACTCTCACCAACAGTGGACAAGGGTTCTAATTTCTCCACATCCTCACCAATACTTTTCTTTTTTAAAATCCTAAAAGGTGCAAAGTGATATCTCATCGTGGTTTTAATCTGCCTTTCCTAAATAGATAAAGAAAATGTGCTATATATATATATACACTATATATACACTGGAATATTATTTAGCCTTAAAAAAGAAGGAAACCCTGTAATATGTGTTAACATGGATGAACCTTAGGACATTATGCTAAATAAAATAAGCCAGCCACAAAAAGACAGAATACTATATGATTACACTTAAATGAGGTATTTGTAAGAGTCAAACACATGGAAGCAGAGAGTAGAATGATGGTTACCAAGACCTGAGGGGAGGGGAAAATGGGAACTTCCTTTCCAAGGGGACAAAGTTTCAGTTATGTAAGATGGTTAAGTTCTACAGATCTGCTGTACACCACGGTATCTATAGTTAACAGTACTGTCTAGCACACTTAAAAGTTTGTTAAGAGGGTAGATCTCATGTTAAGTATTCTTACCAGAAGGAAAAAGAAAAGTCTCCCCAAACTTAAAAAAGAATTCATTGAGAAACAGACGAGAATTAAAGCTCACACCTTTTAAAATATCTATTACACATTCAATATCTGTCCTTTCCAGAAATTTCTTGAGGACAGTAATTATATTTCATAATCGTTAATCTACCTCGAAAACAATCACATGGTGCTGATGAGCTATAAATTTGACTTACTGCTCTGTTGGTGATGACAGGGAAATGACGATGACGTAGCCAACATGAGCGAGGTATTTTATATTTTCATTTTCACCACAAGAACCTAACATGGGCATTAAAAAGTGCCGCTTTTAAAGTTAAGGACCATATTTAATTTGTGGCTTTGCAATAAAAGAATATAAAATGGCAGGTGTGGAGTGCTAGACCCGAGACTTCCCAGGTAGCGCACTTAATGACAAGCTGCTTCCACTGCAGTCAGGATTTATCACGTGGCACACTGGCTCGGAGACCAGTTCGTGAGCTTTCTCCTAGCTGAAAAGCATTCATTCCATCTTCTGTTTCAAATGCTTAAACAAGCGTTTTCCTTGTCCAACCCCTCACGAAGAGCAGTGCCCTACAGCATGGTGACCTATGGTTCTACTTCTGTAACTGAAGCCTTAAGCAAGGAGCCTTCTCGACACACAGATGAGCTGTTTCAGGGCAAACTGCTGAAGATGAAACATTTCACTGAGAGGAGTGTTTTCATCTTCATAAGAAATATTTTCAGTCAAACTGTCTGAGACAGACACTAAACACCAGAAAAATCATTGTTTCAAAAAGCTTGCGTAAGATTTTACAAAAATACAATAACAAAACTCTTTGCCATATTATTTTAAACACATAACCATATTTTGTGCTTCTCAAATTACAAAGTCTAGTGAAAACCTTGGCATCAATATCACGCTGCATTTTAAGGATCAAAAAAATGGGGTCAAGAAAGGATTTAGTCCCATCAGATATGAGAGGAGAAAAGTGAGGGAGAAAAATATCTGTCTTCCCCCAGTTCGCTTGCAAACCAACTCATTACTTAAAGAACATCTGCAAATCTGATTTAGTGTTACAGAAATTTAGAGCTGTAAAGTACCCCCAAGATTGTTTCGGTCTTATTTAAAGGATAAGCAACCTTGAGGCTCAATAAAGTCAGACTCCATATTCAAGATTAAGTAGAGAAATGAATGATCTCAGATCTCCTGACTTACTGCTCTCCCTCTACACAGTATCAGGTAAAAATATTAACACAGTTAAAAACGTAACCTCAACGATCACAGCATAACACACAGACATTCAAGGGCTGTGAATATAGCCATTGCACACTGATTTCCTGCTCTGTGCAGGCCACTCTGGTAGGCAGGAGGAAAGCAAATATGAAGAAGAGTTAAGACTGTGATAGGGAAGAGGACCAAGGAAGTAAAGAATGACCAAGCCATGGAATAAGAACCTGAGAACGGGACTCAAAACTCAAAAATGTTCAAGTGAGTGAATACTCCATGCATCAAAGAAGCACTGAAAATAAGACTGCTGGGTGCTGTTTGGGATTGTCAGAGAAGACTTCTTGGAGGTAGGGATGGATATTCTAGGAAGATGGGAAAATCATGTGGTCGGTCAGCAGGGCAGTATCTTGGGGAAAGGTTAAGTAGGTTGGTATGGCTAATATGTCTTGTACAAAGGACAAGAATGGTAGAAGGTGAATTTCCTCAGGCAGGCAGTAGCCTTGTATGACATGCAAAGGAATTACAGCTTTATCTTAGCTCATTGTTTCCCAAAGTGTGTGTCATGAGGTATGTCTGAGAAGTTGCTCTTGTTAAAAAAAAAAACAAAAAAACTACCACACACCCCCGAGAAGTCACAGCTCCTACTATTGTATTTATAGTTTCATATATCCAGCCAAAAGAACCATTCTCAACTTTGATTTCGCCCAGTATTGAGACAAAGAACTATTTTTGAGTAATATTTACATGCTGAATAACGGCTACAAGGGACACATTTTGGGAAAGGTTGTTACATGTGATAAGTCAGTGAAGGGTTTTAAGAATCACTGGATAGAATGTGCATCAAAGAACACGAGATGCATTAAGACTTAAGAATGAGGCCTATGTGGAGTCATTTAATTCCAGATGGGAAGGGCAGACCTAGGAAGCCAGAGCAATAGAACACATAGATAATCAATCATATGGAGTATATGATTTATGGAGAAAACAAACATCCAGCTGGAAACAGTGACAATTTTTACAACGACCCTGTCTCAGTTAGTGTTCCCTCGTGTTCTTCGTCATATGATGCTGCTACCATTCTAGACCCCATTCTACTGGCCAAGTTCTAGCACCTGAAAGGCATGAAAAATAATAAAGGAATAAATCAGCCGTACACTTCTTCTGTTTGATGCCAAAAATCTTATCCCAAGGCGGGGAGTGAACATTCACATGATAAAATGAATGGTCATTCAAGGCAATCAAAAACCATGCAGAATCCTTCCAATAGTGTCCTTAGTAAGATGACAGACTGCTCAGAACCTACAGAATGGGAATTTTATGGACCGCATGTTAGTAGGTATTTAATCCAGCAAATCTATGAGCAATCGTGGAAATGTAAGCCCACTGAGCGGCAGCAGAGTGTACCACAGGCCTAAGCAACGGGTCTGTTTCCTCCAAACAGATAATCTACACAAAACAAGACCTACATTTCAGCTCGGTAAGTAAATAAGTTTTTTGGAGCACTTACATGAGCTAACTGAAATGGTGAATGGAAGCAATTACATAAACTTCTCAGGCCTTTATAGGCCAACACTTTGATGCAAAATATCCAGAAAACTGAGATATGAGATTGCTTTCTTTGTTAAAGTTTCCCAGCTAATGAGTTGTCTACCTCCCTTTATTTATTTCAGATAATGCCTAAATTCAGGAGGAAACCTTGCATATATCAATATAACATTTTTTAACAATCAGGGGTTACAAATACGTATCATAAAAAATTCTGGTTCTTAAACTTCAACTACATCAAAAATGCCTTCAATTAATATGTAAATAATATAAAACTTAACATTTTGAATATAAGGTATAGTTTGACTCAATTGTTTTTTCAGGGAGTTAACCTCCCATTCCAGACACTGCAACTGATGCATTATTCATCTGATTGCTAATTTATTGTGTTCCAAAATAAATGCAGATAATCTATCTGACCCAGTCTGTTGCAGTTCAAGGGAAAGTCTGTTGATATCAGCTTCAAGACTGAAAACTGACATGGTTGCAGTAATGTGAATTCAAGGGGTCCTTCTAGAGGTCAGTCCTGGAATCGTAATGATCTATCTGAAAGAAATGTTGTGATACTGTCAGAGAAAATAAAAACCTTCCAGTTAGCTAAGGAAACTTAACTCTTTCTGATAATATAGGGAACACTAAAATCTCCCATACATGGCAAAACATCAGAATTACCTAATGTAATTATCAAGTGCATTTTTGTGGTCAAGAGAGATTGGGTTAAACTCTAACCTAATGGTAGGGGGGGGGGACTTCTGTTATAGCTCTGAGATCTAATAATCGCCCCCTCCTTTTCTTTTCCAGGTAAAACCAACAAACTCTTAAGGTAAACTCAAATTCCAAACTATGTGAGTTGTTGTGGATTGGAGTTCTTCCCTCAAGTGAAGGGATAGTTCATAGTGTGAGTTTCCTTTCCAAACAGAAACCTCAGACCCAGTCTGGTTGGACTTTATACATACAACACAACAATCTCTAAAGATCTTTTCTCAAATGGATCATTATTTTAACGTTTTTCCTTCAAAACCTTGATTTCTTTGCAACAGACTTCTAAGTAGTCAATAGTTGGATCTGGTCCTTCTTAAAAACTTTACAAGAAACTTCATCATATATCTATTTGTTTCATAATGTAACAGTTGATAGCCAATAACAAAGCTACACTAACAAGTAGCTAAATAAAGCATTCTACCAGCTATGTACAAACATTCCGATAACCCCAACCTCATTTATGGCACCATTATTGATCCTGGAGTGACCCCAGGCACTGAAGTGGCTCACCACCAGTGCTTACCCTAAAATACAAGGTTGCTTCTCACAATGCCACTTCAAAACTGAGGAAGTGGTAGTTCAGAAAGACACCTGATAATCACACAGTTAGCAAGTAGTGGAGCTCTTTTTTACTAACCTGCAGGACTCTTTAAAGCCTATACTTAGTTTTCCCCCTCTGTAACATTACAGTGCAAATGCAATGAGACTGATTTCCCCAACGCACCAGACTTATATCCAAATGCATGTTCTTCCTTGCAAGGTAATTTGCTCAGGGAATTACATGCCTTTTCCAGTATGCTGCCATTGGTTCACATAGTTTTTGGACTTCCTCCTTCTGGAATTTCAGAGTTTAAAACATTTAAAACACAAATGGCAACAAACCTCTGTTCTTTATAGATGTGTTTACTGATTACTACAAAATAAATGAGGAGCCAAGACATAGAAATAAAATGGATGATCAGGCTTGGGGGTACAATTTGGGGTCAAAAATGAAATGTACCTAAAATACAAGATTCAAGATTCATTTTTTTCTGTGGCGCAGAGACTCTGAAGACAATTCCAAGGAGACCCAAAACTGTTTGAGCAGTGGTAACATGTTGGAATCACTGCGCATTCTTACCATGTGACCACTCCAAAGGACAAAACTCATCCTAAAGAATAATGTCTGCTTAAAAATTTGTTTCTGTGTTTCATGATCAATGTTTACCATCGGTATAGTCACTAAGATTCATTCCAAAACATTATTCCTGTAACTAAATGATTAATAGATGAATATACTTCTAAAGTATTATAAGTCCTGAATGAGAACGAGAGTATTGCTTTCAGTCAGATTATTTAGCCTTTTTCTCTAACTTTAACGAATTTTAAAAGTCCAAGGAAACTCTGTTCAATATCCTATCAACATGTCTCTTAAATTGTATTTGGGTCACCTGGAAAATCTTGTAGAACATTCAAAGGAGCCTAAAAATAGCATTCAAATACATTTTCCAAAATAGAAAGAAAAAGGACAGGTGGACGGCTGGCAAGAATTAAATTTAGGAAAACAAATTACAAAATCAGTTTTGAATTTACAATTTCAGATTTTAAAGGACCTCCTAGAACATTATTTCCAGCATAAAATCTCTCTATGAAAACAGAATCATTTTTAGAAACTGAATGAAAACACTGTTAATATATCTAATTTTAAACAGGAGGAAAAAGAAATGAAATACTGGCCAAAAGTGTTTCAACCACATAACATAAACTCTAAGGATATTTCAAAGAGTTAAAGCTCTTTAAAATAATACCCCCTTTCAAGTAGTTTAAAGGCATTACTTCCTAATGTTCCTGGAAGAAATCCATTTAGAAACATTAAGATGTCTTGAAATATCCCTCTTTGCTGTATTTTTATATGGCCAAGCAATATATATAAAGATATAGGGACTAAATACCATGGTTTTCTCCTTCCCTAAAAAGTAGGGAAAATAGAGGTCCCTGTCATAGACACAACCCAAAGTTTAGTCATGGCATGAATTCAGGTTGTTTTTTTCTAAATTCAAGATAATTTGTATAGCAACTAATATTATTAGCATTAGTAGTTCCCACCAACAGCGATAGTTTCAAACATCCTATAAACGCTTATGACGAAAGTGACTTTTGTTAATAAGATGCCTTGTCGACCCAAAGCACTCAAAAATGCTTTAAAAGGGTTCTATATTTCTCTCTGTGCATGTCACCATTAATAGAGCAGACCAAACCTTAAAGTTGGCCCTAGAAATCAAAGTTGGATCTTCATAGTGTTGAATGAACCAAATCATCTAAATAATTTTTTGGTTCCAATTCAACACTGAGCTCTAAAGTGTACCACTGTTGACATAACTCTGGAACTCTTGGCCTTTGCTACACACCTGTGGTTGCCACAGGTCACTGAACCTAAAAATGAATCATCCAGGAGCAGAGAAGAGTCAGTTTCATCTCAAACCCTAAGTCAGAGTTAGGAAACTTTTACTCATGAGTCCTACAAATAAAAAAAAATTCATAAACCCAAGCTGGTATTTATTTTTTTAAAAAAGAAAAAAAAAACAATTTCTGATGTTACATGGTACTTCTAACACAGCAGAGGACTGACTGAAAAAATATGGGCAAAACTTTCAGAAAAAAATCCTCACTGCGGAGCGTGGCATTACTGATTTAATTGGAATTGATTATATCGGAGAAGATGGGATCAGGGTTAGCGGAAATTAAAGAGATTTAGTTAAGGAGTTTAGGAAAGAGTGTATGGCTCTAGGAGACCATAGAACCATAGTGAAAAGCAGACCAAAAAAATATAGAGCAGGGAACTATAGAAACTTTACATTCTTTCCACCACAAAAGTGGGGGGAGCAGAGAACAGACTTGAAACTGTTGAAATGGAGCAAAGATACAGCTGAAATTGAACAAAACATGCACCACTCTGAGATACCTTGGCTCTTGGAGGCCCCCCTTATCATGATAATACAGTAATAAAAGAAGATCTATGCAAATGAAGTGGAACAGTAATTAAAGGAGAATGCAAAGTACCACTTTCCACTTAGCTCCACCTTGGAGTAAGGTCAGAAGATGAGTTTGGGGAGCATTACGCAGCAGATAAAGGACACGATAAAAAGGCACAGGGCTGTAAGTGTACAAGGGTGAGGAACTTTTGGGGAGCTACAAATGAGTTGTTTATTCCACTGACTTAGACTGTGGTCAGGGTACATAATAAACTAAGGATCTGGACTGTGCATTGAGTCTCCTGACCAGTGGGATGGCTCTGTACCACTGAAGAAAAGCTTAGAAGAAGTAGTCAGGTGATCTAACACCTCGCACAAAAACAAATGTGAGAATATGGAGAAAGACGTCTTCATTTTAAGTGAAAGAGATGTACCTCAGACCCATTCATAGAATCAATAATAAAATCAGAAATGTTATCAGTTACTTTTCCTTTCACAGGAAACTTCAACATAAGTTCTTGCCCTGATTCAGATGGGAGGGTCCTGCTTTTAGCTCTTAATGTAGACTCTTCCTGTTATAGCTGACTGCTCTACTAAGTTAAATTCAGCATATGTATCAGTCTACCTAGGGAAGGTTATGCTGCAGTAACAAACAATCGCTCAGACAACACAAATAAACACAGTAAAATAAAACAACACCAATGTAGATCACACCCTCATGGCACAGTCTCTATCTGGATGCATTGTGAACTTTGTGGCAGAAGGAGAGTAGAACAAGGCAACCCAAATGATGTCTCTTAAAGGTTCCACCTGGAAGAAACATCACTTCTACTCACATTTCATTAGCAGAAGAAATGACGTGGCCAAGGGAATTAATGAAAAGGGATGCATAGTCCTCCTTCAAGAAAGGGCAGCAAATATTTTGAAACAATAATACAATTTACTACAATATTTAAGTTCATATAAAGAAGCCTCCTTTCTTAATCTAAATGGACACTAATAATGACCATTGTATATGTTAGTTCGGGTCCTCTAAGAAACATACTGTGACAGAATTAGATGCGCAAGTGATTTACTGGGAAAAATACCTGCGAGGAAAAACGTGTAAGGAGCAGGAGGATACAGCTGTCAGAACAAAATGCTTGATGCTTGTGAAGGAGAGATGGGAAGAAGGAAGGCAGAAAGAGAAACTGCAGTGTAGTTCTACGAAAGTTCTGGCAAAGCCAAGAGGGAAGAGTCGGAGAGCCAAAGACAAAACAGTCCTGTGTCTCACCCTGTATCCCTGCCATGGTCAGTCATTGGCTGGGAGCAGCCATGGGAGGCAGAGCCCTGGGATAAATGCAGTGATGGATCAGAGCACAGCACTTGGGGCCATCAGTCAATCATGCTTCCCTCAGTAATACATCTGAGAATTGCATTTTCCTGGCTAGCAAGTTGTGCTTTAAAATTCTACACTTCAACGCTTCTGACAAGTTTCATTCATTTTTTTTTAAAAACTCATTGATAGAAGGCACTTAGCTAACATCTGCTTAATGTGTCAAAGCCTGAGCTGGAACATTGGGAGAACACAGATCCAGATTTTGAAGAGGTCATTGCTAATGTATGATACAGAAATGGTAGTGACAGAAAAAGCAGCAACAACAATAAAGCCTATATATTTATCAATCACTCATTCTAAGTAAGATAAGGTCCTAATAAGCATTTTATATGTACTGTCTCACTTATGGTGACAACCCTCAGGTGGAGGCTCTTATTTTCATCCTTCTTTTACAGATAAGAGAACTGAATGAAGCATAGATACATCATTTGATAAAAAATATAATTGCAGGATACACAAAAGGTGTTGAGGGCATAGCTGAAGAATGACTCTTGACTTTAATCTCTTAGAAATAAGTTCTTCTGCGAATAGCAGAAGTCCCAAAATAACAGTATAAATTGGATACATTGTTGGGTTTTTAATGGAACCAAACCCAAGCCAACCAAAAGTCATACTAGTAGGCCAGTACAGATGAGGATCCCAGTTGCTTCTATCTTTCTGTACTGTCACCTTTCAAATATGACTTTCTACCTCTTGGTCCAAGATGGCTGCTCAGGTTCCAGCCGTCAGTCAACATTAAGAAGGAAAGAAGGGAGAAATGGGCATGCTCCTTCCCTTTAATGACATTTTCCGGAAGGCACATACACAATATCCACTTACCTAACACTGGGCACAGATTAATCACATGGTCAAATCTAGCTTCTGGGATATGTATTCTTTATTACAGGAAAACAGGTTCCCCATCAAAACATGCTAAAATTTAGAAGTTCTACCACCAAGGAAGCAGGGGAAATGGATATGGGGAAGCAGCTGAAGATCTTTGACACAATCTTGAAGAAAAACTGTAGGAGTTGGTCAGGTAGAGAAGGTGAATATGGGCTGTTTCAGTTAGCACGGAGAAAGATAGGGACATAAAGAACAGATTATCATATTCAGGGATGTGGCTTTAAAGAGAGTCAAGATTGAGAGGGGCATTTATGGCTCATTCAGAAGTTAGAATTGGCTTTTGTAGCTGATGAGAGCCCCTGCCAGATTTTAAGTAGAGAGAAGACTGGTCAGATTGGATTTGCAGCATTGGTGGGGTCGGGGAGCGGGGGTTGGTAATGGCAGGGGCAGCAGTAAGGATACAAATAATGAACATTTATTACTAGACGGGTTACTGTGTTCACTTAACACTTCCAGCTACCTATGAAATAGGTATTATTACTGTCAACATTTTTTTTTAATTAATCAATTTATTTATTTTTGGGTGTGTTGGGTCTTCGCCTCTGTGCGAAGGCTTTCTCTAGTTGCGGCAAGCGGGGGCCACTCTTCATAGCAGTGCGCAGGCCTCTCACTGTCGCGGCCTCTTATTGCGGAGCACAGGCTCCAGACGCGCAGGCTTAGTAGTTGTGGCTCACGGGCCCATTTGCTCTGCGGCATGTGGGATCCTCCCAGACCAGGGCTCGAACCCGTGTCCCCTGCATTGGCAGGCAGACTCTCAACCACTGCGCCACCAGGGAAGCCCCCTGTCAACATTTTTAAGAGGAGGAAACAGAGGCTCAAAGAGGTGATTTATCCCAAGTTACACAATTTCAGGGCACAGATTTGAACCCAAGTGAAAGGCTCCTACAGGCAAGAGGGACTGAGAGCCCAAATTGAAGGTCTAGTGATTGGAATGAAGGGAAGAAAGAGCAGATTGCAGGGCTCTTTGGGAGACTCCACAGGCCTAGATATCATCTGAAGACTGGCACACAGGAAGGAGGAATCAAGTCTAAGTGAGATTTTTAAGCTTGAAAGATGGTTTGAATGAAGGTGACCTACCTGGAGAGATGAAATACAGAAGGGAAGAAGGCTTAGAGAAGAAAATAATAGATGTGTGTGATGTCAAACCTCAATCAGCGACTACACTGCTGAGACACCAAACAGCCGTGGTCAACAGAGAACAAACCGGCCAGCCAACTTCCTTAGATGAACGAGGTGGGTACCCAAATGAAATGCACACTCAACAATTCAATCTCACTCTAACTTCCAGGAAACACTGCTGAAGGTATCAAGTATAGTCCTCTTTTCCAGGAATAAGAGGTTCAAGTTTTAGAAACTGGTGCCCTGCAGGTAGTACACTAGCCTTGAATGGTGTTTTCTTTCCTGCCACTGTCTACTCACCTCAGACAATGAAGCTTGATTGCATCAGACGGAATTGGTCCAAAGCAAATGGGTTTAAATTAAGTTGGACTGATCAACATTCTGGCAGTTATTGTAACTATAGAAAGGAAAATAAGAACACACTCCAAATGAGACTGCCTGCTACATTCAGTGTATGCGTACTATTAGCCTATGATTGGTGTTTGTATATATTTACTATCCTTTATATCTAAGCTTCCAATATTATGAACCAGTGACTATAATTTACTATAGACCATCAATATATCCCCCCAAACTTGCTCTTTTATTTGTTAAAAAATTAGAACAAAGTACAGGAAGTTTCCAATTTTCACCACAGAGTAATCCTACAAACAAAGTCATAATGTAACTTGTGAAAGAGTACTGAGGTTAAAATCAAACACTTGACGTCAAATTAATAAATGATCAACTAAGATCAAGGCAGGACTAAAAGCTGTGCTGGGAGCCAAGAGATAATAAGAAATGACAAAGAGAGAGCTCCTACATTATTTTTGTTTTCCCCAACAATGCACATGAACTACCATTTTAAAATGGTGAACATAAATAGGTAAATATATATGAATCCAAAAAAGAAAAAAGAAACACACAAAGAATAGCTGCTATGTGAGGCAAGTGAGTTCTAGTTTTCTGCCTCGGCTTAAAAATGTCCCAGACTACCAACAGAACATGCACCTAAAATCAATGAACATGATGTTGGAATAACTGTAGAAAATGATGTCAGAAGAATAAGACAATAAATGGGCAAATGTTATGATTTCAAAAAATGAGCAAGTGCACTCTCCAAACTGTAGCTATTACTATGGATTATTAAGGGATGGTGTGAAACTGGCTATAAGTTGAAGCAGTAATCACTAAGAACTAGCATGGCTTTACCATGTACAACTAACTTCATTTTATTCTTAGACAGGGTTAACCACACAAATAAATATAGTTTGCAAATATAGTGAATAATACATGTGGACTTCTGAGAAAGCAACTCAGAACTATCATGTAATCAATCATATAACCAAGAACAATAAAGGATAAAAATAAGATTAAGTGGGTTTTATCAAGTTGAATGTAGCAATTCATGAATGGATATCAAATCTGGGAAGAGGTATCTCTGGCAGATCTCTCTTTGGACTCAGCTGTGACCTATTCAATAGTTTCATCAGTGATTACTGAAGGAATAGCAACTCCGTTGAATGAAAGATCAGGATCTCCCAAATCTGGGCAATGTGAAGAGATTATATGAATCCCCAAACTACAATTTAAAATGACAATTTGTAAAACTTCACTCAAGGGATCAAAAAACCAGTTTAAAGTGCAGGATTGGGAAGAAATGGCTTAGCAATGGCAGGATATATGAAAAAGACTTGGAAGATATTTTGACAGTAAACACATTATGATCCAATGATATGCATGATAAAGTAAAAGTTAAATTGACACTGACAAGTATACAGCTATGCATATGCCCTACTCTACTCTGTTCACCTGAAGCATTATTTTTATTTTGGGGTAATTTAAGTGGGCTATAAACAAATTGTAATCTGCCCAGAAAAGAGCATCCAGGATGGTGAACTGCTTCAAAACTATAGTGAATTAGGGTGCAGAAAGTTGCAAAGTAATGTTGTTCCCCCTGTAGCAATGAAAATCAGAAAATTGTGATCCTCATCTGAGAGTTGAGCTCATAAAGCAAACATAACTAATTCCCAGAAGAGTGAGGAGACAGCCTTTTGCAGAGCATGGGAGGAAGAGATGGCCACCATGCACATAGCTAAAAAGAAATCAGCTACAAGTGTAATGGATTCTTAAAGGCCACAGTTGGACTGGGGTGGGGGTGAGGGCGGCCAGTCCACAACAGCTGGAAAGTCCAAGAGAGGGGTAGAGTTTCACTCATCAATCTGCTTTGCCACTGGCTTCCCCCGCCCCACCCCGGTGCTCATGGCAAAAATTGGGGGCAGATTGGGAGAATAGAGAGAGCTGTTCTCAGCAACTGCTGGGGGCAGGCACGAAACATTCCCCATCATCCTGGATCTTACTTTTATTGAAAGTATAATCCTTAAGCCACAGAGGGGAGAAAAGTACCTTAACAAAATGAGAATTAAAGGTAGGAATGACAGCAAACTCCCTGTCAGATGCCACGCGAGACAGAAGGAAATAAAGTAACATTCTTAATGTACTAAAGAAAAACAGTCAACCCAGAATCCTATATCCTGTGAAAACATCTTTCAAAATTGAAATCACAGTAAACACTTTATCAAACAAAAGCTGAAGGAATTTATTATCAAAGAGCAAACCAACAACAACAACAAAACATGTGAAAGGAAGTTCTTCAGAAAGAAGACATGGTATTGGATGAAAATTTGAATCTTTAAAAGGTAATGCTGAAATCCAGAAAAAATAAAGTGAAGGTGAATATTAAAGACATTTTTCTTATTTTTAATCACTTCTAAAGATAACTGAATGTCTAAGCAACAGAGTTACATGGGTTGTGGGTTTATAACATATGTAGAGATAAAATACACGGCCACAATAGCACAAAGGATGGGAGAGAGGAAGGAGATGTAAGGTTCTGTTGTAAGATTCTTACACTATATATAAAATTCTATAGTATTATTTGAATATAGATGGCAATGAGTTAATTATACATATTGTAAAGCCTAGAGACTTCTGCCAATAAAGAATTAATAAAGAAAGAATACTAAAAAACAAGAGTAGAGACACGATGGAATCATAACAACACAAAACAATCCAAAAGAAGGCAAGAAAAGAGGAAGAAAGGAAAATAAAACAAAAAGAATGAAAATAAAATGACTAGGAAGATGATAGCTATGAAAGCCAATCACATCAATAATTACATTAAATATAAATAGTATGAACACCCAAATTGGAAAAAAATAGATTGAAGGGACAATAAATGGACTTTTAAAAGCAAGATCCAACTATATAATAATATATGTAAGAAATCCACTTAAGTAAAAAGACATAGATAGATAGATTAAAGAAAATGGATGAAAATACTAATCAAAAGAAAGTTTGGATGGCTATATTATCAGGCAAAGTAGATTTCAGATAAAGAAATATTACCTGAGATAGAGAAGGACGTTTTATAATTATAAAGGGCCAATTCACTAAGAAGGCACCATAATCCTACATGTGTATGCATGTAACAACAGAGGTTCAAAATATATGAAGAAAAGCTAACAGAACTGCAAAGAGAAATAAAGAAATCCATAGTTTAGAGAGACTTCAACACTCCTCGCTCAAAAATTGACAAAACAAGTACATAGAAAAATGAATAAGGATACAGAAGATCTGAACAATACTATTTACCAAGTTGACCTAATTGACATTTAAAGAACACTGAAACCCAAAATAGCTAAATATATACATAGAAGAGCACAAAAATTTTTGCCAACATAAAACTAGAACATACTCTGTGTCATAAAACAAATCTCAACAAATTTAAAATGATTGAAATCATACAAAGTATGTTTCCTAATAACACTGGAATTAAGCCTGAAGTCAATAACTGAAAGAAATCTGGAAAATCCTAATATATTTATAAGCAGAAAAAAATTAAGGAAATATTTAGAAATAATAACACAAGAAGTCACAGCAAAATGAAAAAATATTAGGAATGAATTGAAAATAAAAATACACATATCAAAACTTGTGAGATGCAGCTAAAGCAGTAATTAGGGTTTGTTTATACCATCAAATGCTTATATCAGAAAAGAAGCTCTTAAATCAGTAATCTAAGTATCTACCCTAAGTTACTAGAAAAATAAAAGCAAATTAAACCCCAAGTAAGTAGAAAGAAAAATAATGATGATAAGAGCTGAAGTGAATACAACTGTAGCAGAAAAATAATAAAGTGACAAAATCTGGTCCTTTAAAAAGATCAAGAAAATTGCTAAACCTTTAGCCAGACTGATGTGCAGAGAGGGTGAGAGTAAGAGAGGGAGAAGAAGAAAGAGAAACTCTGAAAGAATTACCAATCTCAGTAATGAAAGAGGGCACATCATTACAGATCTTACAGATGTGAAAGAATAGTAAGATAATATTTTGAAAATCTTTGGACCAATAATTTTGATAAAATGGATGAAACAGAAAAATTCTTTGAGAGACATGAATTACCAAATTTCATTGAAGAAAAAAAAAAAAAAACAAACCTTAATAGCCATTTACCCATTAAACTAAATGTATAGTTAAAAGACATTTCCACAAAGAAAACTTCAGGTCCTGAATGCTTCACCAGTGAAGCCTACCAAACATTTTAAAAAAAGAAGTAATACTGACTCCCCACAAGCTCTCTCAGAAAATATAGGATAAAAGAATACTTCTCAAGACGTGTTAGGAGATCAGCAATACCAAAACCAAAGATATTTCAAGATAAGAAGAATGACAGACCAATATCCCTTACAAACACGGATAAAAAATTCTTAACAAAATAGCAAATTAAATCCAGCAATATGTAAAAGGATAACATTATGAGCAAGTGGGTTTTTTTCCCCCAGGAATGGAAAGTTGGTTCAGTATTCAAAAAGTGCTTAATTGAATTCGAAGACTGAAAAATAAAAACCATATGATCATCTCAATAGATGACCGACAGTGACAAAAAAAGGCATTTGACAAAATCAAAACATCCATTCATAATAAAAACTCTCAGCAAACTAAGATTAAAAGAAACTTCTTCAACCTGACAAAGGATGTCTATAAAAAACCTACAACTAACAATATATTTAATGGTGAAAGACTGTTTTTTCCCCCTAAGATTGGCAAGAATGTATGTTGTCATCACTCCATTCAGTATTGTACTAGAGTCCCAGCTAATGCAGTAAGTCAAGGCAAACAGAACACACACAAATTAGAAAGAAAGAACTATAATTGCATTTATTTACGTATGACACAATTACAATCATCTACATGGAAAATCCCAAAGAACTGAGAAAAAAGGTACTAGAATTAATAAGTAACCTTAGTAAGGTTGCAGGATACAAACAATTAATACAAATCAATTGTATTTCTATATACTAGCAATGAACGTTTGTAATTTGAAATTACATTTGTGTCATCCTAAGACCAATAGTTAAAAGTGGAAAGAAATGAATGACTTTCTCAAGATAAAAGATTGCTTCCTAACAGATGTGGAAAATTACACAAACTGTCTAGAAACTTCAAGAAACTATAGTTATTCCATCCTGGAATGGCAAACTGCTTGAAAGGAATTTGAAGTGAGACGAGCAAGATTCTCAGTCTTAGACAGAGCCACACTATGTCATAGGAAATGCTGCAAAAATAAAAGAAAATGGAAGCAGAAGCATTTAAAAATTGTTGGGTTACACTCCAAGGTCTACAAAATGGGCATAAATGTGAAGGGCCTTCATGCACTATGAAGTGTACACATAATCCCTAAAACCCAACTCGGCTGTGTCATAAATTTGATCTCAAGCTAATGCGAGAACAGTAATAAACAATAAACTAATAATAACTGTGTTTGCCTTCTTATAATTTAATGGGAGTTTAGGGAGATAAGCTGAATGGCCGCACATCCCTAAGGAAATCTACAAGGAAGTTTGAGCAGGTGCCTTTTTTTCTCCCAATAAATTCATCAAGACCCAGCATCCAAGTCCTTTCCACTGAACTTTGATCTGTTTCAATGATTGGTAGTCATGGCAATCGTTCAGTTCCTTTGCGAAAACTGAGAAAGCCAAAGAATGAAGAAGTAGGAAGTGTGCTCTTCAGAGGGGATGAGATGCGTGGAATCAAAGTGTTTCTATGAGAGCTTGGCGTAGGGTTGAGAATCCCTGCCTGATGGGGGACACTCTTGCTGAAGGCATTGTGGCTCATGGCTCAGGCAGTTAGAGCAGGGAAAGTACAGTGGATGACCTACTACACCTCTGCATTTGACAAACAATGTGCTGTTGGGTGAAACTGTGATGATGGTACAGGGTGTTCACTACCAAGCATTTTTCACAATCATTTTGATTATAAAAGCAATAGTGTCAAATGCAAACCACACAGAAACATCTAAAGCTTATCATTTCTCCTTCCCACATCCAACATCTCCTCCACGGTAGTAACAATTTGGTATGTATCTTCTATAATATTAATTTTTTATGAAATATATTTACACATATAATCTTTTATATTGGGATAAGATTGTAACTTGACATTTTCATTTAAAAATATGTCAAGAACAGTCTTCCAAGCTGATACAGATAGACCCACTTAAACAGTGCTAGAGAATTCTAGGCTATAGAAATATAACTGTCCTTATACCATCATTCTCCTGATGATCATTTCAGTTGTTTCCTATTCCAAGGAAAGCTGTGATAAACATTCCTATGTTTGGATTTATGTGTGTTTGTGTTTGCCTATCTTAGAAATTGAATGCTTTTGTTTTTGAATAAATCTCTGTGAATGAAACTACAGATCAATGAGTACCCACATTTTCACTGTATAAGGTATTACCAGGTCACAAGGCCTCAGGCCCATACATTCCTACCAACAGGGTATAAGAGTAGTTATTTTCCTACATTCTTACAAGCCCTTAATTCTAACCATATTTTGAGTTTAAACAAATGTGATGGTTGAAACTTGTGATTTTATTATTGTTTCCCAAATTATCTAGGAGGTTATGTAGCTTTTTATTTGCATTTTTTTCTTTAGTGGATTGCCTGTTTATATCATTTGCATATTTTTTCCTCTTTAGTTGTTTTGACCCTTTGTTATTCGGATTGTAATCTTCTTCTCCCAGACTATCATTTGTCTTTTGTCCTTTTAAGGAAGTGACTCTGTCATAATTCTTGGTTGCAAACACAATTCACTCCTACTAGTGTAAGCAGAAAAATAATTTATTGAAGAGTATTACAGAGATCACAGAAGTTCCAAGAAGAAACAAACAGTTGATCTCTGAGGCTACAAAGCTAGGGGAAGTGTCCAAATTAAGCTGATGCATTGTTACACCAGATACACTGCTCTCTTCCGACTTCCAATATGCAGGATGTCACTGCCAACAGCTGGATGTTTCTCTGTCACTTTCAATATAATTAATTCCATGAGGCACCTCCTTCTTCATTTCACTTCTTCTGAATCAGAAATGACAACGGGTCCCTGTGAATTGTGAGACCAGTCTCAACACTAGTTGCAAGGGAGCCTGGGAAAGTGGATTTCTGGCTTCTGTTTGAGGAAGGCAGAATTTATAAAGGAGGTAATTCCCCAAACATCTGAGTGACATTCAAAAGTCGGTAGCCAGTGAGGAAACATTTAAAATGTCCACTACGTGGAGACTTTCCCTCACATATGCTCTTATATTTCACGAATTCAAGTATGTTGGTTTTTTCTTTATATTCTTATGGCTTTGGTCTTGCTTAAAAAAAACCCATCACCACAGGATGATTACACAAATATTCTCTTATAGTGTCTTCCAAGACTGTTGTGGTCTTATTTTGTAGCATTCAGATTTTTCATTCATCTGTAATTCGTTGTTATGTAATGAAGTATGAAGTTGTAATTTCTCCAAAAGTATGGGCAGTTCTTTCTATTTCGTTAATTGAATAATATATAATTTATTCACTAACTTATAATGCCTTCTTTAATTATATGTTAAATGATCTCTATTTGTTCTATAAAACTGTTTATCGCAGGCCAGTACTGCACTGTTTTATTTAAAGCAGCTTTATATTAGGTTTTCATGTCTAGGAGGGCAAGCTTCTTTGCTCTTGTTCCATTTCAAAATTTCTTGGCAATTTTCACTCATTTATTCTTCTAAACACTTTATTTTTTTAATATCTTTATTGGCCTATCATTGCTTTACAATGTTGTGTTAGTTTCTGCTGTACAACAAAGTGAATCAGCTATATGTATACATATATCCCTATTTAGAATCACTTATGTGTTCCAAAAGAGAAAAAAATTCTGATTGAGACTGCATTAAATTTATATATTAATTTCAAAAGAAGTGACATTTTTATGATATTGTCTTTTTATGCAGAACATGGTCTGTCTTTCCACTTATTTGGATTTTGTTTTATGTCTTTCAATATAATTTTATAGTGCTCTTCACAGTCTTTCTCATTAAATTCATTCCTAGGTATTTCATGGCTTTTTCCCCACATTATTACGAATGGGATCTTTCTCACTTCCATTTTTATAATGTCACTTTAGCCTCTTTTTCTAAATGCATCTGATTCCACAACATATATACTGCATAGTCTACCCTTCATGTAAGTAATTCCCAGAGTGCTCAATATTGATAATTTTATATAAAATGAGTTTGAGGGAATATACGACCATTTCCTAATTAAAACTGATTATCACATACACTAGACTAATTATTTTCTTCAAACTGACACATCTATTAGATAGTCATTGTCTAGACTTTGTAGTTCCAAATTTTCTTTACTGTACTAACAACTATACGTGTGTATGTACATCCTTACTGCTTACCAATGTTATTCTGCAATTTGACATGTGATTCACATAAATCTATGCATTCACAACTTCTCAAAGTTTATATCTAACTAGACCTAAAAATGTAAGTCTTTAGCAAACATTGTGAAATTATCTGTTTCTCTATGTAGAACCTGTAGTTCCAGTTTCTACTGCAAACCAAAATAAAAATTTCCAAATGACTGTAAACTTAGGGGTAGGCACATAAACAAAAGAATAATCTTTTCTGTAAAACCAAAATAAAAATTTCCAAATGATTGTAAACTTAGCGGTAGGCACAAAAACAGAAGAATAATTTTTTCTGTAAAATGTTCATAGTATTTTGAACAAGGTAAGGATTACAAACACACCTTTACACAAAAATGACTCTCAACCATCAAAATTAGGGGCTCCAACAGCACCAAGGTTCTGGTGATGGGAACATGCTTTGTACACAGCAGAGCACCCAAGATACAGTAATAGTATCACTGGCTGCAGCAATGAACTGGGTCAAATGATCTGAGTTTTCATCAAGGCTTTGTGAGATGCCAGGTTTGTAAGTCATTTACTTCTCCTTATATAGTTCCTACATCTGTGAGTGAGTTAGTGTAATAGGCATTTAGGTCTCTCTCTGTTATCATGTTCCGAGACTCCAAGTTTCAAAAGTGGGCCCTGTGGCTCCCCCAAGACCGTGGGGAATGGTGGACATGTCTGGATCCATGGACACTGAACTATTTCAGGCACACTGAAACCACAACTTTCAAGCAAACTGATCAACCACAGTTTGCTAATAAAGAAATTTTACTGTAGGCTGGAGCTTTGCTGATGATACTACCACACATATGGAAGTGTTGATTAACTTAGTCAAAAGGTATATTTCTGTATCAATTTTGATACCACAGAAAGAAATATAGCCTCTGCACACCTTGGATTGGTTGACACAGGATGTTCAAATGTAACTTGGACTAAAGTGTGTGCTGACATCAGTTAACCATCATAATGTGGTCACACCAGGAATGTGGGTGTTTTCTACACATACGATGGCAAATTAGCCATATACCATATACCAGCTTATAGTAAGATCCACTTGAGCCACATTCTGAGAAATTTTCTAGCATGTAAATAGCATGCAAACATAAAAGTGAATACAAACAAGTTTTAATATGTCATTTATCTTCTAGAGACATAATTACAGAACCCACATGTGTGTATCTAAATAAAGTAAGGCTCATGGAAGAATCCTATTACATGATTTTTTAAAATCTAAAGTGAAATTTTAAGCCCTAATCTTCTAAAATTTATCTAATACACACAGAGAAAAGCCACCAAAAATCTTGGGCAATATCTCTCATAGTGTTTCAAGGAGCCAAAGCAGGTGTCTGTTTTTCTAATCAGAAAGTTTTCTGTCTCAGAGATTACAGCTTTGGGGAATAGTTGGAGGTTTTGAATCCTTTAAATAACTTTGAATCCTTCAGGTTATTAAACTCAAGATAAAAATGAGCCGTAAGTAATAGACATGAAGAACATTTAAACAGAGAGATGGCTACCAAATATGCATCAGGCATTCAAACTATAGGAAAGACAGTTTATGGCTAGTAAGTAGATTGCTAAGAACCATTTTAAGGTTTGTTGCTGTTGTTTTATAAATTTCCCTCATATATAGAATTAAGAGGCAGATGATTCTCTTTTAATTTTATCCTTGCACATATAGATTCCAAGGCTCCTTTCCCAATGATGTAAATGAGCCTAATTAAAGACCCTACTGTTTACACATCAAGGTAACTATCTCTGAATTGCCAATTTCATCTGGCCTGATTTGGAGAACTGTTCAGGGGTATTACAAGGAGTTACAGACCCTTGCCCTGGAGTAAAAATAAACCCTTCCCTAAGAAATAACTGGTTCCACTGTCTGCAGGAATGAAAGCCAGCTCTCTTAAGTCTAATTAGTTCACTGCTTGGTGTGTCTGACTCACGTGAAGTACGGTGGCCATTGCATGACCTTATTACCAGGTGTTGACAGGTTCAGTGCGGCTAAATGTGCGGCTAAATGATGTTTATTGCTTCTCCAAGTTTGAGTCAAAGTCATTCATGTTTCAGTAAATGGGCAAGTTTCTGTAAATAAACACCATGCTGAGGAAAAGCAAACTCAGTTTGGTGATGCAAAGTCAGGAGAACTGAAGGTACATGTCATTTCTGGTAGCTTCTGTACAGAACCCCCTAAAGGGAAATGATGATACCACTGTAGATAAATGCAGTGAGAACAAATGGATAAAACAAGCTTTTTTTATTCCATTAACTTTTTCTACTAAAGGTGATATTCTTGAGAAGTTGAAATTGCTTCATATTTCAACTTTTTTTTTTTAAATTGGCCAATAGCTTGTATAGCATACCTTCTTTAAATTTAATTCTGTTCCTCAAGAGCCTAAGTAGTCTTACAATACACTGTACCAGATGGATGAAAAGCAAAGTTACTTGGAAAATTTTTGATAACCTTTCCATCCAGAAACATAATTCCTATAGGGGAAATCAGGGCCATGGGTCAGAAGTCCTTTGACAATGGAATCTGAATAAAGGTTATCAGCAATTCCAGATAAACTGGAGTTTGAATGAAATCTTAAGGCATTTCTTTCCTGTGGGTAATCACACAAATTTCCAAATTCAGAATGAGATAGGCTTATAAAATTGTTTATGAATCAGGAGCTGAAATGTTGGCCCAAGACTTGAGTAACATTCTTTATACTCAGGGAAGTATGACAGAAAGGAGGAGAAAAGATGAGCCCCAAGGGAACGTAGAAGCTACTGGAGAGACTTTTGCGTAGACATGGTCTCCAAGTACAGCAGTGTTTACATGACTGGAAAACAGCTGATCAGAGAGTAGAAAAATTCCTTAACTGTCAAGGCAACCACTGCTTCATAGAAACAGCCTACATTTAGATCATGTAGAAAAATTTGCTAACCTTGAAGTGCATGAGGCATCACTTTTTATCCAGCCATTTGGTGATGCAGTAACTGCTTCTATCTTAATCAAAGAAATCAGAGAAAATCAGAAGTGAATAAAAGAGAAGAGAGACTCATGAACAAGGAATGAACAAGTGAAAACAGAAACACAGGCACAAGCATGAGTACTGAGGTGGACAGAGCAAGATGCTAAAAGAAAAGAAAGATTTGCAGATAAGTCAGATATGAAAAGAAGATATGTTGGCATTCATATTTCAGATTGATGTAAGAGAAAGAAGAAATGCACACAGATGAGGGAAAATGGAGGCAAACAGAGCTTCTACATAACAAAGGGAAATAAAGCAAATGCAAAATTTCATTCCCAAGGATGTGTAAAACAAAAATCCAGGTCTGTGTTAGGTCTTGAGTATCAAATATAAAAGAAAATTTAAGCTGTAGAGACTTTTATCTTTCCCTACTTAAAGAGTTGCATGGATCTATAACACACCAGCACAAATTAGCAAAATGGTGCATTATTGCAATATGCTCTGAAAATTTGACCACGCCATGTCATAGACAAGAACTAGTCAGACTTTAGGGAACAGTATCAGGAAAAGATTTAACAACTGATGAAGGTCAAGTTTGGGGATGGAACACGAGGAATTAGAGCATTTTCAGTTCAGTGAGTGAAATAAAATGTGGTAAACATTAATTGTAGACAGCGAGGCAAAAGTACACTGTTATTCAGGTGTCATAGCTGATGAGGGCAAGATATGAAATAACCGCATAGCCCAAAGGGGAGAGAAAGCACAGCCACAGCAGGGGAGAATCCAGTAGTATGCAATACTCAAAAATAGAAACAGACAGGTAAGAGCAAAATTGGTAAGAATGTACACATTGCTGTATTTAAAGCAGACAACCAACAAGGACCTACTGGATGGCACGCGGAATGCAACTCAGTATTCTAAGCAGCATTCTAACCTAAATGGGAAAAGAATCTGAAAAAGAAAATAGATACGTGTACCTGTCTAACTGAATCACTTTGCTGTACACCTGAAACTAACACAACATTGTTAATCGGCTATGCTCCAGTATAAAATAAAATTTTTTTTAAAAAAAGAATGTATAGACCGTTAAACTGGGGGGAGAGGGTGAAGCAGGTCCTGTAGTTACCAGGGACCAGGCACAATGCTGAGATAGGAGCTTATTAAGTCTTGGCAAACCAATGTCACTACGATTTTCTCCTACGGGCTCTTTTTGTTTGGTCTGTTTGTTGTTGTTAGTCTTAACTCTTACATTTGGGTCTACAATCCATTTTGAGTTATCTTTTGTATATAGTGTGAAGGGAGGATCAGGATTAATTTTGTTGCACATGACTGTCCAATTGTTCCAGCATCATTTGTCATGAAGATTATCCTTTCCCCATTGAATTAACTGGCTTGGCACATTCGTCAAAAATCAATTGTATAAGTCTATTTCTCAACTTCTTTCTGTTCTACTGGTCTATTTGTCTGTCTCTGCACTGATACCATCTGTCTTACTTCCTGTAGCTTTATAGTCTTGGAATCAGGCAGCAGTCCACTTCTAAGGACTGGATACAAGGTCAGAACCAGATAAAAATTGGTGTCATTTGGTAAAGATGAGAATTCTGTTGGAGCTCCTTAAATCTCTCCAGCCAAGGTCAAGATTGGTCATGGAGATCACGTAAAGCTAACGTTACTGGGAGGGTCACAGCAGTCCCAGCCACAAAGTGGAAGCGCTCAGAAAGATTACAGAGGGCTATGTAGAGCCCATAACTATTTGACCTCAGACTCCCACACATAGACCGATGTGATATCGGAATAACAAACTAAGCATCTTTTTTCATGTAGTCCTGCCTAGGTGACACCCCAGCAGTCTGCTGCAGTTATACCTTCGTAAGATAAATATCTAAAAAGCCAAGCCGTGAGAACATCTTTGGATGTCTTCAGACTACCAGAAACAAATATACTTACCTAAGCGTATGAACAGGAGAGTTGATACAAGTTTAACCGGTTAACTTACAGTTATCCTGCCAAAATGTGATAGCCTCTTCTCTTCTGTTTTATTCTCGGGACGGAACTCATAACATGAATTTTCCTTTGCTATTTGATTGTTCCCTAGGTACACATAGGTTTTATAACTGTAAGACTTGTCCACCTCAATAACTTGAATCAGTAGTATACTAACTGAGCAACCAATAAGAAAGGCTTGTTAGATTTCCAGTGTCAAAGTATACATGCACTGCAATAAAAAGAAAATAAGTATATCAAGAAAGGAAATGGAAATATGGCCATTTTCCTAAAAGCATAAGAACAAATCTGGCTCCAAAAAAAAGTTGAAATTAACTTGGCTGGGCGTCTGATGAGATGAGCACAGTCTGAGACAATAAAACAGTTACAGAGTCTGAGTTCAAGTGGTCATTCCTCCATAGTTTCCAGGGAAGATCATTTCAGCTGGTGTTCATCGTTCAACAGAAGTCTTCAACAGGGTATACGGCTAAAGGATGGGAGACGTGGAAAATTACTGTGGCTGAGAGACCGAATGGAAAAATAACCTTCACATGAATGCATGTGGAAGTTGGTAACAGAGACCTTATCCTGCAGGAATGTGGGCCCTTCAACTGGCCAGGTTCGAGCCATCCTAGGGCCTGATTCACTTGGCTCTGTGAATACCGAACAGTTAAAACTAGGCTTCAGTTCAGACAGGATAAAAATAATCACCACAGGAATGTTCCAGAAATTTTAAAATGTAGAAGAGAAAAAACCCTTCATGGAAAGCCCAAAGCCAGAGTCTGGTGCCTTATCATGGATGTCTAGTTACAGATCTCTTCATTTTCTGAAAGCATCTCAGAAGGTTTTATACACATCCTTTCACTGGACTTTAAAAATGTAGACTTAGGGCTTCCCTGGTGGTGCCGTGCTTAAGAATCCGCCTGCCAATGCAGGGGACACGGGTTCGAGCCCTGGCCCGGGAAGATCCCACATGCTGTGGAGCAACTAAGCCCGTGCGCCACAGCTACAGAGCCTGTGCTCTAGAGCCTGCAAGCCACAACTACTGAGCCCATGTGCCACAACTACTGAAGCCCACGCGCCTAGAGCCCGTGCTCTGCAACAAGAGAAGCCACCGCAATGAGAAGCCAGCACACCGCGACGAAGAGTAGCCCCCACTCGCCACAACTAGAGAAAGCCCGCGTGCAGCAAAGAAGACCCAACACAGCCAAAAATAAATAAATAAATAAATTTATTCGTTTAAAAGTGTACACTTAGTGGCAAGCAGGTGCCTTCATTCCCAATTCAGATGTAAAAACAAAAACAAACACACAAAAACAAGAACAAGGCACAATGTTGAAGAAGACACCACACAGGATTCTACAAAACCCATCTCAGTTCTTGGCTGACTTAAATATTAGTGAAAATACAGTTCAATGTATTTTACAGTCACATCAGTGGTTGATGTGGTCAAGACAAACTAAATTCAGTAGCATGTAACAGCAGAAAAAGGAAGTATGCATTCAAAAAGTGGTGATTCATTCTATGCACTTCATGTTCTCATTTCCTGTATAAAAATTTTCATTAAAAATGTATGCTGGTGGCAAGTGTTTATAACACATTGTTGCAGACTGGTGTTTTCAGCACTTACTCTATCCTCCAGATTGTAGACAGGCAGCCTTCTGGTTTCAAATTCTGGCACAGAAAGTCTAAGTTGCATGAGCTCAGGCAAAGTACTTCCACCTCTTACTCTAAATTTATTCATCTGTAAAACGGAGGCGCCATTGCCTACTTGGGTTGTGGTAAAGATGAAGAAACGCAACGTTTAGATAGCATTCAGGAGGTTGCAAAATACTCCAATAAATGTTAATGCTCCTCTATTCCCTCTGACTCTATCATTGGAACAAATTAAATTTGATTAAAAATTCTTTCTGGGACTCTTATTGTTGCCTACTATTTAGTACTGAGAAAGAATAAGCATGGAAGGGCAAACTATGTTAATTAATTCACTACATCCACCCCCAGCTCCACCCATAATACTCCCTTTTCAGCACTCCATTTTTCCAGCACTTAGCCTCTTTGCCTTCTGGATTTTAGAATGTTGTGGTCTACCATTTGGATTTGGGAGTAACATATTATATGAGACAGTATGGAAAACTGACAGTTGCCTCTAAGCATTGAACGATAACAAAAAATAAAAGAGACACTGCATAAGGCAGTAAGAAGGCTTGGTGCCTAAGGCTTGTGTTTAAGTCCACAGTGGAACACTTACTGGTTTGGTTATTTTGCGTCTTACTTCTCACATTGGAAATGTGGCTACTAATGCTTATCCAATGGAAGCCATAAGAATTTAGGAGGATTAAATACAATTATTTGTGAAATTTCTTTATAAGTGCTAAATAAATCCACGACTGACACTTTTCTTATCATTATAAGGTCAAATAGATAGATTGGAATTCTTTTCTTCACATTGCCTTCTTGTTCCCATCCTGAAGTTGGTCCAATCAAATTTAGTGTAGGACTTCACAGACACTGAGCTTATCAGAAGTGGCATCAGAGAACTTTCACTGGAATCACTTAATACCTGAAGACCAGACTAAATCAGGTGTTCTTTTGTGATTTGAGAGGCAGCATTCAATAAACATAGTGAGCGCACACTGTCCCTGCCCAGTGCAGTTCCTCAAAATCTGATCTGAATCTTCAGTGAACCAGGCCACTCCAGGCTCCTGAGTTTTCTGGGGATCTCACTTGGTCATATACTCCCCGGAGGACTGTCTGCTGGGCTCGTCATAACACAATCTACATCTCTGAGACTCTGCATCTATAACATCCATAAGCCTCAACGTGTGAAGGCAACAGTCATCCATTTAGTATCACATAGTGACACACCATTAACATTAACACAGACAGAGAATTTTAGGGGATTGCAAAACAACAAATAAGTTAAATCAACAATGTGGTGTTTAAACATTTCCAGCAATTCCAAGGCTCTGTAACAGCTGATAATGATTTGAGGAATAAGATCAGCCAAGGAGAATGTTTAATTTCCATTAATGTAGGAGTATCTATTCAGTGCTGCCACAGCCATAGAGGCAGTATTTGAGACAGTTTTCAATCCTGGTTCCAGCTAAACTTGGTGAAAATTATTTCTTGGCATTGTTTCAAGTTCTGCATTCTGGAGCCAGACTGCCTGGGTTCAATTCGTAAGGTGACCGCTTACTAGCAGTATAACCTTAGGCAAGAACCTTAACCTCTGTCTCAGTTTCTTCATCTGTAAAATGGGGTAATAATAAAGCCACCTCATTCAAGTATTGTAAGGATTAAATTGGAAATAACTAGAATAATTCTAGACACAAAGTAGTTACTTACTATTTATTATTATTATTACTACCATAATTCATATGCAAATGCTCAAAAATAACTTTATACTTGATATTTATAGTGTACCAAAGTGATGCCTTCGAATTGTACAAGATGTGAGGCATGCACTATTATCCTCACTTTATAAATGAAGAGAATGAGTGTTAGACAGATTGAATTCACAATATTACCCAACAACTTGGTGGGTTAATCATGATTTCTAAAACACTGCCCCTCCTCCCACCTCTACCCACCTGCCTCCAGGAGTTTTAAAGTTCCTTAGAAACATAAATGAATGAAGTAATTGCAGTGAGTGAGTGTTAGAACAGAGAAGAAGCTCTAAGCAAGCCAAAATTCCATGTTAGAAAGGAAGGCCAGGCAATTACATTGTCATTTTCAAGTGAACAATGCAGCCAAGTTATTTTGTTACTGGACAGAACTTTCAAACTGTAAAGTCTCACATAGAATTGAAACAAATAAGCCCATTACAAAGAGGACAAAGAGTTATAAAGAGACCTTTTTTTTTTAACATCTTTATTGGAGTGTAATTGCTTTACAATGTTGTGTTAGTTTCTGCTATATAACAAAGTGAATCAGTTATTCGTATACATATATCCCCATATCCCCTCCCTCTTGCATCGCCCTCTCACCCTCCCTATCCCACCCCTCTAGGTGGTCACAAAGCACCGAGCTGATCTCCCTGATAGCTGCTTCCCACTAGCTATCTATTTTACATTTGGTAGTATATATATGTCAATTCCATTCTCTCACTACGTCCAAGCTTACCCTTTCCCCTCCCCATGTCCTCAAGTCCTTTCTCTATGTCTGCGTCTTTATTCCTGTCCTGCCCCTAGGTTCTTCAGAACCTTTTTTTTTTTTCTTTTCAGATTACATATATATGTGTTAGCATACGGTATTTGTTTTTCTCTTTCTGACTTACTGACTCTATATGACAGCCTCTAGGTCCATCCACCTCACTACAAATAACTCAATTTCATTTCTTTTTATGGCTGAGTAATATTCCATTGTATATATGTGCCACATCTTCTTTATCCATTCATCTGTCAATGTACACTTAGGTTGCTTCCATGTCCTGGCTACTGTAATAGTTCTGCAATGAACATTGTGGTACATGACTCTTTTTGAATTATGGTTTTCTCAGTGTATATGCCCAGTAGTGGGATTGCTGGGTCATAATGGTAGTTCTATTTTTAGTTTTTTAAGGAACCTCCATACTGTTCTCCATAGTGGCTGTATCAATTTACATTCCCACCAACAGTGCAAGAGGGTTCCCTTCTCTCCACACCCTCTCCAGCATTTATTGTTTGTAGATTTTTTGACGATGGCCATTCTGACCGGTATGAGGTGACACCTCATGGCAGTTTTAATTTGCATTTCTCTAATGATTAGTGATGTTGAGCATGATTTGTGATGTTGAGCATCCTTTCATGTGTTTGTTGGCAATCTGTATATCTTCTTTGGAGAAATGTCTATTTAGGTCTTCTGCCCATTTTTGCATTGGGTTGTTTGTTTTTTTGATATTGAGCTGCATGAGCTGCTTGTAAATTTTGGGAGATTAATCCTTTGTCAGTTGCTTCATTTGCAGATATTTTCTCCCGTTTTGAGGGTTGTCTTTTCGTCTTGTTTATGGTTTCCTTTGCTGTGTAAAAGCTTTTAAGTTTCATTAGGTCCCATTTGTTTATTTTTGTTTTTATTTCCATTTCTCTAGGAGGTGGGTCAAAAAGGATCTTGCTGTGATTTATGTCATAGAGTGTTCTGCCTATGTTTTCCTCTAAGAGTTTTATAGTGTCTGGCCTTACATTTAGGTCTTTAATCCATTTTGAGTTTGTTTTTGTGTATGGCATTAGGGAGTGTTCTAATTTCATTCTTTCACATGTAGCTGTCCAATGAGCACCACTTATTGAAGAGGCTGTCCTTTCTCCATTGTATATTCTTGCCTCCTTTATCAAAGATAAGGTGACCATATGTGTGTGGGTTTATCTCTGGGCTTTCTATCCTGTTCCATTGATCTGTATTTCGGTTTTTGTGCCAGCACCATACTGTCTTGATTACTGTAGCTTTGTAGTATAGTCTGAAGTCAGGGAGCCTGATTGCTCCAGCTCTGTTTCTCCTTCTCAAGAAAAACGGTTTTTTTGGTTTTGTTTCTGTTTTTTGGTTTTTTTTTTTTTTTTTAAGGGAGCAAAAGCAAACTCTGATGAGGCTCAAATGGAGCCATGAAAGTGGGGATGGAAAGATATGGTCTTTCTTTTTTTAATTTATTTTATTTTTATTTATTTATTTTTGGCTGTGTTGGGTCTTCGTTGCTGTGCATGGGCTTTCCCTAGTTGCGTTGAGCGGGGGCTACTCTTTGTTGCAGAGTGCGGGCTTCTCATTGTGATGGCTTCTCTTGTTGCGGAGCACGGGCTCTAGGCGTATGGGCTTCAATAGTAGTGGCACATGAGCTCAGTATTTGTGGCTCGTGGGCTCTAGAGTGCAGGCTCAGTAGCTGGGGCACATGGGCTTAGTTGCTCCGTGGCATGTGGGATCTTCCTGTACCAGGGATCGAACCCATGTCCCCTGCATTGGCAGGCAGATTCTTAACCACTGTGCCACCAGGGAAGTTTTCAGTTGCTCTCTTCCTTCCAGTGTAGTGAGGGAGGGGTTTACTTCCTCACGAGTACACTAGATTCCCTATATCTGAAAACCACTGACTCAGGAGCATCTCAAAGATGCCATTAATTCTGTTATGACAGCATGTCTCATTAAGGCATCAAGCTTCTTGCACATTTCTGATGAGCTAAAATGCAGCCTCTTAAAGCAAACCTCAAACCAAAGTCATCTGGAGACTGAGGGTGTGTTTCCTTAAAAATGAAGCATTACTCAAGTAGCCAAAAGTAATGAATAAGTGCATTCTCTCTCCCTCTCTTACTGCTCATTTTCTAATCTTAATATGTTTATTTTTAATCCATGTCCAATATTGACTTTATATTGTTAATCTATTAGTAAAAATGGATGAACCTATGTTTAGTATATATACAAATCCTGCAGGTATTGCTGCAAGCCCTTAAAGTTTTAGGTGTATTTTAGCATAAGAAAAAGAACTTTGGCTATGCCAAATCAGTCCTTTATGGTAGAATAAACTTAATATTTTCTTTTCCCCTAAAAATCTACAGCTTATATTCCTTTTATATCAATATTTATTTCCTCAAAGCACTTCACGTAAAATCTTGCCTTGTAAAATTCAGCGTATTTTATTTTATTTTACTTTCATAAATTTATTTATTTTATTTTTGGCTGCGTTGGGTCCTTGTTGCTGTGCGTGGGCTTTCTCTAGTTGTGGTGAGAGGGGGCTACTCTTCGTTGCAGTATGTGGGCTTCTCATTGCACTGGCTTCTCTTGTTGCGGAGCACAGGCTCTAGGTGCGCAGGCTTCAGCAGTTGTGGCACACATGCTCAGTAGTTGTGGTATGTGGGCTCTAGAGTGCAGGCTCAGTAGTTGTGGCACACGGGCTTAGCTGCTCCTCAGCATGTGGGATCTTCCCGGACCGTGTCCCCTCCATTGGCAGGCAGACTCTCAACCACTGCACCACCAGGGAAGCACCATAGTTGGCTTAAAAGCAGCCACCAATTAAGAAAGTGTTCAAGCTCAACAATAAGTATATCTTAATTTCAATATTAAATAAATCAGCTCCTAGTCTTACTACTGGACTAATCTATAAAAATTCTAGAAGCAATATTGTTAATATGAGTAACAAGAAATATTTCTCCTTGCACAAGTTTACATCAGCAACTAATAAGATACTGATAATTAACAGTAAATAAATATAACCCAACACTACACTATTTATTAAATACACTGTTAATCCAACACAGGTGTGCAGCCAAGGAAAGATTAAAATAAGTGAAAGGAACTCGGCAAACACAAACCCCGCCTGTTTACCAAAAACATCACCTCTAGCATTATCAGTATTAGAGGCACCCCCTGCCCAGTGACAATCGTTAAACGGCCGCAGTATCCTGACCGTGCAAAGGTAGCATAATCATTTGTTCTCTAAATAAGGACTTTTATGAATGGCTACATGAGGGTTTTACTGTCTCTTACTTTTAATCAGTGAAAGTGACCTCCCCATGAAGAGGCGGGGAAAACAAAATAAGACGAGAAGACCCTATGGAGCTTCAATTAATCAACCCCAAAAGCCATAATGAAACCACCAAGGGACAACAGAACTTCACAAGTTGACAATTTCCACTGGGGTGACCTCGGAGCACAGAGAAACCTCTGAGTGATTCAAGCCTAGGCCCACTAGCCAAAGCATAATATCACTTATTGATCCAAAAATTGATCAATGGAATAAGTTACCCTAGGGATAACAGCGCAATCCTATTCTAGAGTCCATATCGACAATAGGGTTTACGACCTCGATGTTGGATCAGGACACCCCAATGGTGTAACCGCTATTAAAGGTTCGCTTGTTCAACAATTAAAGTCCTACGTGATCTGAGTTCAGACTGGAGCAATCCAGGTCGGTTTCTATCTGTTATGTATTTCTCCCAGTACGAAAGGAGAAATGGCCCACTTTAAACAAGCGCCTTCAAAGCAATTAATGACATAATCTCAACTTAATAAGCAAACACAAAATAACCACCCGAGACCAGGGTTTAGTTAGGGTGGCAGAGCCCAGTAATTGTGTAAAACTTAAGCCTTTATACTCAAGAGGTTCAAACCCTCTCCCCAACAAAATGTTTATAATCAACATCCTAATGCTTGTCATTCCTATTCTCTTAGCCGTAGCATTCTTAACATTAGTAGAGCGAAAAATCCTAGGCTACATACAACTCCGAAAAGGACCCAACATTGTAGGACCACACGGCCTACTTCAACCCATTACCGACGCAATCAAACTATTCACTAAAGAACCACTATGACCAGCTACATCCTCCACCTCCATATTCATCATTGCACCAATTTTAGCTCTAACTCTAGCCCTAACAATATGAATCCCCCTACCCATGCCATACCCCCTCATTAATATAAACTTAGGAGTATTATTCATATTAGCAATATCAAGTCCAGCCGTGTACTCTATCTTATGATCTGGATGAGCCTCCAACTCAAAATATGCACTAATTGGGGCCCTACGAGCAGTAGCACAAACGATCTCATACAAAGTAACACTAGCAATTATTCTCTTATCTGCACTCCTAATAAACAGGTCTTTTACCCTATCAACCCTCACCACAACACAAGAACAACTATGACTGATCTTCCCATCATGACCACTAGCCATGATATGATTTACTTCCACCCTAGCAGAAACTAACTGAGCCCCATTCAACTTAACAGAAGGAGAATCCGAACTTGTTTCCGGCTATAATGTAGAATACACAGCAGGCCCCTTCGCCATATTTTTCCTAGCAGAATACGCCCACATCATTAAACTACAGATGAATCATTCAATACATGCTTGCAAACGGAGCTTCCACGTTCTTTATCTGCCTTTACATTCACATAGGACGTGGCCTATATTATGGATCCTATGCCTTTCAAGAAACATGAAACATCGGAATTATTCTACCGCTTACAGTCATAGCCACTGAATTCATAGGCTATGTACTACCAAGAGAACAAATATCATTCTGAGGAGAAACAGTTTTTACAAACCTACTCTCAGCAATCCCATACACCGGGCACCACTCTTGTCGAATGGACCCGAGGCAGCTTTCCTGTAGACAAAGCAACACTCACACGATTCTTCGCTTTTCATTTCAGTCTCCCCTTCATCATTACAGCACTAGCAGCTGTCCACCTACTATTCCTCCACGAAACAGGATCCAACAACCCCACAGGAATCCCATCTGACACAGACAAAATCCCAATCCACCCCTATTACACAATCAAAGATATCCTGGGCGCTCTACTACTAATCCTAGCCTCACTAATACTAGTCCTATTCTCACCCGACTTGCTAGGCGACCCGGACAACTACACCCCAGCAAACCCACTCAACACACCACCACACATCAAACCAGAGAGATACTTTCTATTCGCATATGCAATTTTACGATCAATCCCCAACAAAATGGGGGTTTTCTGAGGCTGATTTGTTTTGATGGTATATTATTTTAGACAGGGGAGGGAGAGTGGAATGTTATGTCTACTGCACGTATGTACACATGTAATATAGTTATGTCCTGTAACCACTGACTGAATTGCACACCAGGGATTGTTGATGTTGGTAAATAATATTCAGTTAAAGTACAGCTACAATTTGCTTGACTGTGTTAAGACCTTTTAAGATCATAGCTGAGTCCAAGCATCCCCCTAAAAATTAAAAAATACCAAATGCATGAAATCACAGTTATGTGTGAGCATGGGCTCATTAGTCCATCGAGATGTCTTATTTAAGGGGAAAGAGTGGGCGATTTTAGGTGAGATGGCCTTGAAGTAAGAACCACATGTCTGATAAAGTTCATCAATAGAAACCCCGACAAGTTATGGGCCCGGAGCGAGAAAAGGGACACCTGCCGAGCGGGTTGATGGTTTCACGCGGCCTGGTGATTAAGCTCGTGGTCTAATGGACTGGATATGCATGTTGACTGGAATTGATTTGACTCAATGTGCTATGTACGATTAATAATCTGTATGTACTATGTAATGCTAATAATATGATGTACATGCTTAGAAGCATGGGGTAAATAGTGTAATGTATGATTATACATATAATGTAATATGTACGTATGAGATACATGTACTTATTAATGTGGTAGTACAGATATGCACGATGTACATGGTAGTATGTGATAAAATGGACTGTTTTGATACTGATATAGTACTTAAAAATTTTGTAAATGTCTTATAATACAATTTCAGTAAATAGCTTAAGGTAGAATTTCAGCTTTGGGTGCTGGTGGTGAAGTTTAGGGCTTCTTCCTTGAGTCTTAGGGAGGTGTGTCGTTCTCCTTTTCTGGTTTACAAGACCAGGGTAACGTGATATACCACAAAGACTCTTCATTTCAGGAAATTGTTTTCAATGACGCTAGTTACTGGCATTGGCACTAAAATTAAAAGAAAGTATAAAATAGATGCGAGTTGTCTGATAATGATGAAGGGGTGTTCTACGGGTTGTCCTCCAATCCATGTTAGTGTTAGTAGATCTGCCACTAGCCCTCAAAATAAGAACTGGCTGAGAGGTCGGAATATTATGCTTCGCTGTTTGGATGTGTGGAGTATTGGGATGAATGCTAGAATCAGGACTGAGAGTAATAGGGCAATACGGCATAAAGCGTATTAAAGAATAATACAAAATAAAGTTAAATCTTGATTAAGCTGTAAAAAGCCCTAACTAAAGTAAAAATAGACTACGAAAGTGACTTTAACATACCCTGATTACACGATAGCTAAGACCCAAACTGGGATTAGATACCCCACTATGCTTGGCCTTAAACCCAAATAATCAGAGGAACCAGATTATTCGCCAGAGTACTACCAGCAAGAGCTTAAAACTCAAAGGATTTGGCGGTGCTTCACACCCCTCTAGAAGGGCCTGTTCTATAATCGATAAACCCCAATAAACCTCACCAGCCCTTGCTAATTCAGTCTATATACCGCCATCTTCAGCAAACCCCAAAAAGGAGCAAAAGTAAGCACAACTTTAACACATAAAAACGTTATGTCAAGGTGTAACCCATGGGGTGGGAAGAAATGGGCTACATTTTCTACACCAAGAACACCCTTTTATCTGGGTGTTTATATTTTTACGAAAATTTTTATGAAACCTAAAAACCAAAGGAGGATTTAGTAGTAAATTAAGAATAGAGCGCTTAATTGAATAAGGCTATGAAGCATGCACACACCGCCCCTCACCTTCCTCAAGTACTATGACAAAACCACAATTTATTAACATATACTAGTCAATTACATGAGAGGAGATAAGTCGTAACAAGGTAAGCATACTGGAAAGTGTGCTTGGATAAACCAAAGCATAGCTTAAATAAAGCACCTAATTTACACCTAGAAGATTTCATAGCCTATAAATGCCTTGAACTAAATCTAGCCCACACCCCTCCCATCACACTAGCACGAACCAATCAAATAAAACATTCACCTAACATCTAAAGTACAGGAGATAGAAATTTAAACACTAATGGCGCCATAGAAAAAACACCTTAAGGGAATGAGGAAAGAACCATTAAAAGTAACAAAAAGCAAAGCTTATCCCTTGTACCTTTTGCATGATGATTTAACTAGCAATATTTTAACAAAGAGACTTAAGTTAAACTACCCGAAACCAGATGAGCTACATATGAACAACAGTTACTAGAACAAACTCATCTATGTGGCAAAATAGTGAGAAGATTTATAAAGAAGAGGGGACAGCTGGTTGTCCAGGAAAAGAATTTCAGTTCAACGTTAAATAATACTAAAAACCCTTAATATTGAGATAGAGTAGTTGTGCGCTCTCTCTCTCTCTCCCTAATATTGAGAGAGAGTAGTCGCTCTCTCTCTCTCTCTCTCTATCTCTGTTGATGTGTCTGGAAAGCACTCGTTACCATTCTAACATCACTGTTATATCATTTCCCACATAAGGGCAATAATACAACTATTTTTAACTCCCTGCTCCAAATTATAAGTATAAATAGCAAAATATCAACGAGGATGGATTTGACAAGGACAATTCCAGGAGGGATATTGTGGCCCGACAAGCTCACCATCCCTGTTAATGAATGAAAGTATAAATTGTCAAAATAATGTTTAATTCAAAAATCACTTATTTTGATTTTATAATAAAGGAAAACACTGAATCATACACACATCCAAGCATTCATTTGGACTAAATTCCTCTCATTTGCTAGGTCTTGACATGGCCTCAGATCAAGCCCAAGTAGCCACCTCTACAGGTGAGAAACAGATTATCCTTCCAGAGACAATCACCGCTTCCAATCAAGAGACACGCGAAGCACATCATGTCAACTGAGCATGTGGGGACCACTTCCTCTTCCTCAACCAAACCAGTCTTCATCTCCATCAACTTTATATTGTGGAGAAGCAAAAGCTTCCCTCAAACTCTCTGAGCTCAGCCTTCAATTCTTGCTTGACCCAGGAAGATAAAGCATGGTTCAAGGTTCCATACTTAATATTTCAAAGAAGTTAGACCTTGCATCCACCCACCTTTCCAACCCTGGCCACAATGCAAGAGATAAAGAAAGTAAAAAGGAGGACAACGAGGGCTTCCCACGTGGTTCCACCCAAGATCAGCTGTTCCATCCAAGATCTTTCTATACATCTGCCTTTCACATGAGGAAGCCACGGTGAGTTGTTGTTGGTTTTTTTTGTTTGTTTGTTTGTTTTTAACAGGCATTGCATAGAGGTTCTGACCTACGAATACAAATATGGTACACAGGACAAGGTGATTCTTGGCTAAATTTTTTGGCTCCCAAAACTCAGAATTCACGCAAATCTCTAGCTAGATTTTTAGCTGGTTCCTCTCTCCTAAAATATTGCCGCAAAGGAAAAAGATGAGATTGGCCAGATCAATAATTCAAACATGTAAAAAGAGAAGCAGCTCCAAGAGGACGCTTGAGGATTGGGACACTTGTTGCTCGAGAGTTCATTTAGATTTATAAACTCGAGCTGTCTTTGCATGGTTCGTAAAAAATTACTACATGAAAAATGTGGCTGCTCGCTGCATTATTCATTGCAGACCCTCTTAAACAAATAACTGTTAAACACATAAAAGGGTGCATGCACGAGGTGGGGAAAAGCAAATGAAACCTGTTAAATAAATTATAACTGAGATGAGTAAAATGGTGCTCTGGTCACAAGAAGACAGGTAGGAAGTCCTCAGAGTTTTGCACTTCATTTACGAAAGAGATATGCAACGGTTCTTTTTTTCTTTTAAGTAAAATCACAAAAATCAATTGAATGGGTGGGCAAGTGAACGTTGTGAGATGATAGAAGAACATTCGAGAATGGGACATGTTAGATGAGCACCAGGGGAAGCTCGGAGATGGACTCCAGTGCTCCTAAGACTTTCTCGACCTCTGCTTCCCACACAGAATCCTGTCGAGGTCTGTCTTGTTCTAGGGGCACGAAGGCTCAGCCGGTTTGCTCCGCGGCAGTAACTGGGTCTAGAGCCAACCAAATTTCCCTTCATGGAGACAGGCTTAGTTAGTTCCCCCACCCCTTGAGGGTTTGGGTTTAGGTAAGGAAGAGAAGGTTTCACAGACCATAAATTTTTACTTCCTAAATAGCCCCAAATTCCTGGTCACGCCAGCCACGCCAAGCTCTTCTGAGTCAGAAATCCAGGGCTAGGCAGGACTGTCTCTCTCTAGTTTTGAGTTGAGCAGGTGCACAAGCCCTGATATTTGTGACCCGCAGAGGCCAATCAGCAGCAAACCTGGCTGCGTGTGGCACTCTTAGAGGATTACGCACTCCTGTCACTTTCAACATGGATTTGAGGGATTTTCTTTTTCTTTTTGCAACGAACAGGAAGCATTGGAGAAACGTTAAAAACTCATCCTCATGTTAATTTTTCCATTCACCAGAAGATAAAAGCAGCCTGGAGAAATGGGAAGCGATCATTGGGCTAGGGTTGGGGTAGAAGGTCTCTAAATCTCTTGTAAGCTATAAAATGCCCATTATTTTAACTGCTAAGCTTGTTGAAATCGGGTCAGAATCAATACTCTTTCAAAGTCTCATTGAATCTTCAAACATACGGGAGATCACGTTTACTCATATATTCAGTCAGGGTTCTCCAGAGAAACACACCCAACAGGAGATTATAAATGTAAACAGATTCATTACGAGGAATTAGCTCAAGTGGTTTTAGAGGCTGAGAGATCCCAAGATCTGCAGTCAGTGAGCCGGGGCCCAGGAGGGCAGGTGGTGTAGCTCCAGTCTGAGACCGAAGGCCTGAGAACCAAGACAGCTGATGCTTTAAGTTCTGCTGCAAGCCCGAGTCCTTGTCCAAAGGCAGGAGAAGACTGACATCCCAGCTCCAAGATACTCGGGCAGAGAGAGAAAACCCTTTATACTCAGCCTTTCATTCTATTCAGGCCTTTAGTGGGTGGGGTGAGGCCCACCCCCATACTGGGGAGGGCAATCTGCTTTACTGAGTCCACCGATTCATATGTTCACTTCATCCAGGAACACCCTCACAGACACACCCAGAATAATGTTTAACCAAACGTCTGGGCCCCTCTGTGGCCCAGTCAAGTTGGATGTGTGAAGCGAACCATCACATCACTATTAGAGACCCTTACTCCCCATTCCCCCTGTTTCCCTGGGAAGGAAGGTCCACGCAAGCAAAACCCCCTGCTTCCCTCTGCTGCCTCCCTAATCACACCCAGGGGAGAAGGAGAAGTGAATTAAATGGCTGTAGAGTCCGGGAGAAGGAAGTCGGTGTGCAGGACTCCGCCCCCTCTGGGCCTCGGCCTTGAACGCACCTCCCTGCGGGGCGAGCATGCGCCATCCTCAGCTCGCAGCCCCGTGGGACGGTTCTGGAGGGACTGGCTCAATTAAAGGGGTCCTTAAAACATTAATATTTGGTGCATTTTCTGGGAACCTAGAGAAAAAGGTTATGGATCTCTGGAAGTAAAATAATCCCTGGAGAGTGTGGAGAATCTTTTGGGGGACAGTGGGGGGTTGCCTTAAGCGGGCTTGAACTCCGGGGGTGTATTCCCAGGCTCAGGCCCCAGGGCCTCAGCAGGTGCCAGCTGTGGGAGCCTTCGCAATCTGCACTGGAACGTTCCAGCGCCAGCGTGTGAGATGCTGCAGCTCCATCTTAAACGACACAGGCTCCACTTGCCCTGGTGGTAACACTGAGGACAGGGAAGACAGCAGACTAGCCCCCCCCCACCCCCAGACTCTGTTATGGGTTAAATTGTGCCCCCTCAAAAGATCTGTGGAAGTCCTAGCCCCGTTACCTCAGAGTGTGGCCTTATTTGGAGCTGGGGGTCAATGAAGACACAATTAGTTAGGATGAAGTCGTGCTGAAGTGTATGGGTGCCTAATTCATATAGAGGAGGGGAAAGAACGCGGAGACACACGTGCGGGAAGCAGGCAGGGTGATGACAGTGGCAGAGACTGAGAGCCTGCAGCTGCTGCCCAAGGAACACCCAGCATTGCAAGGAACGCTTCTTCCCTACAGGCTTCAGAGGGACCATAGCCCGGCCACCACCTTGATTTCAGACGTCGAGCCTCCTGAACTGTGAGACAATGTACTTCTGTCGTTTTCAGCCATTCAGTTTATGGTACTTTGTTCTGGCGGCCCTGGGAAACTATAGAGACTAGTGTAACATCAATTCGACACCAAATCCCAACCTCTAGACAAACACTAAGACATGCACCAAAGTTCCTTATGACGCCCTAAGAGGCAATCCAAGGAAACCAGCCTTTTTGTAAATAGCCTAAGATAAATGCCCCTGCCCCAATCAGGGGCAAGGTGTTTCTCTGGTCCTCAGCATTGTAGGTGCAGCAGCAGGGCAGGGCTGGTCAGAGGCAGCAACAACATCCGAATTCACCAACACGGCATCACTGTCTCCCCTCCACGCCCAGCTTTGGACTGCTACTATTCACTGAGTTAGTCTATTTCAACTGACACGAATCTGTAAACTATTCAGAATAATGACAATTGTTCATTAAGCATTCTCCTATGCCAGGCAGTGACTTAGCAGTCTTTACATAGAATATATTCTGAGGCTTGTAACAACTTGAGAGATGAACATTTTTATCTTCATTTTCTGGAATGAGAGACTGAGCTTCGTAGGTCCAATAAGTCATGGAGCCTGATTTTGAAGCCAGGCCTGTCTGAAATGTCAGCTCAGTCTTCGAGATATTTCTGGACATGAAGAGCCAGATGGATTCTGCAATTTGGAAATTTAAGAATAAATCACAGTGCCAGAGAGGAAGAAAAAATACAAGTCTTCCTCAATAATTATTCATCAGATTGTTTCTCGAAACATGAGAGGTCCTCAATGATCAAAACACAAAATAGCACTCCTTACTGGGAACTCCCACTAAAGGATCATTTTCGGATTCTGCCTGGGAAACCAGCCTGCGTAGGGAGTCAAACTTTGGTTTCTATGGCTCTGACTGTATGTTAAGGTTCAGAGAAGTAAGAAGGAGAGTGCCAGAGGATTGTTTTTATTCTAAATCTATTTTCTAGTATCACAAATATAATATTACTTTCTACAGACACAGATGAAAGACCGCTTCTGGAATCTATAAACAGGTCGATCAGCAGACTGATGACTGGCAAGGAGCAAGTGTGCAAACTGCTTGCTGAGCTGCGCTGGGATTTTTCATCATTGCCCTTGAAACACGGTCTGCAGTCAGCCTGACTGGTGAGACAGGCTGTCTAGCCCCCTTAGCACCACCAACACCTACTGCGTGCACTCGACGCTAGAATTACACACTCACTCTACAGCAGTGCTTTCTCAAACTTTAATGTGCGTATCAGTCACCCAGACAGCTTATTAAAATGAAGATCTGGCAGGTGTGGGGGAAGCCTGAAATCTCTGACAAGCTCCCAGGATGCGATGTTGCTGGTTCTGGGTCCCACTTTGAGTAGCCCAGGGCTAGATGACCAATGTTCACAAGCCCCCTGGCAGCTTCACACTTAGCTATCCTCATGGGTGGGTACCATTCATTCTTCCAGTACCCACTGGAGGACCCTTCCTCATCATGCAAGCTTGGATCAAACATCAGGTCCTCTGAGAAGCTTCTGAAGATCGGCAGGCATGGCCTCTCCTTCCTCTAGGTCCATTGTGGTTTCTAAGTAACACATTAAAAAGAACTAGAGTTCTACTTAATTTGTTTGTCGTTGTGATAGATTGTGTTTCTGGAGGGCAAGGATGATATCTACTGTGTCTTCTTATCCTTAATGCTCTGAACAGGGTCTGTCACAGGGTAGCCGGTAAACTGGGTTAGCCAAATAAATACAGCAGACTTAATGAGCTGTGGTTTCAAGAGTTTACACTCTCCTTAATTTTCAAAATCAGATAATTAGTTTTATCTCCAGTTCTTTCAGTCCCTTGTGTTGTGATTTGTTCAGACTTGTTGACTGGTACTCATTTTAAAGATTCTTTTAAAAACATGTCATCACTTTTTGTGAGCTGCAGTTTTAAATCACAGAGCCCTACAACAAAGAATGGAGTCCAGAAAAGGATGCCTTAGTTCAAGGCATTGAGTAGCTGTATCACCCTGAATCCCCTCACTTCTAAAATGGTTTTAATAATGAACAAAGCAGGACCCTCTGGGGCATTCCCGGATACAGATCATGTCCCCGCCTCTTGTTTGTAAAACAGCTTTAGCCTCTTAGGCCCTCCCTGAGTTTCAAAGAGCAAATTTAATCAGAGAAGTGAGAAAATACAGAAACAAAGGAAAACAGTTAAGAAAGACAAAGTGATAATATTTAGCCATTAAACAAAGTCAAGGACTTTTAGTTCCTCCTCAAGGGCTATAGATAATATCTTGAGCCATATTCTTGAGGTTTTTTGCGGGTACTAAACACCCCCCACCAGGTGGAAGAAGTTAACTGCTAACCACCAGCATGTAGACCCCAGACTGGTTGGAACCAGAAGGTTGATGATGTTGACTCCCAAAATACCACCTGGTTACCTCACCGCCAACCAATCAGAAGAATGTTCAGGAGCTGATCAGGCAACCTGAGACACTCTCCTTCACTTTGCCTTTAGAAACCCTTTGCCAAAAGTCACTGGGGAGTTTGGGTCTTTTGACCACGAGCTGCCCATTCTCCTTGCTTGGCCCTGCAATAAATGCTGTGCTTTCCTTCATCACAACCCAGTGTCAGTAGACTGCCTTTGCTGTGCATCAGGCGAGCGGACCCAGGCTTGGTTTGGTAACAATAATAGCACCTGCCTCATTGATTCTGGGGGTTAAATAAGATAATATATGTAACACATTTAGGACCATGGTTGGCACAGAGTAAGCACTGTGGAAAGATTAGCTGTTGCTATCAAGTATGCTTTTCAGCATTTATGAAAACATGCTCCTTGCTACTGAAAGAATTGAAGACCAGCATCTATGGCTCTGCTTTCCCTGTCTCACCTGTTAAATGATACTATCTTCTGTCATTGCCTTATGCTTTCTTTGACATGTTTCCCACTTCACCTTCTTACATAACTTCAAACAACATACCATTGTGTAGTTTTCTGCTTTTTCATTCTTGTCTCTCAGCTCATTTGGGATGCTCCTCCCACTGACACCATTCCTGAAGCTTTGGTACTACTTTTCCCTTGATTCTGCACCTGTCTTTATCCCTTTTATATGGGCTTTAAAATCTAAGCTCATATGAGATCCATTCACACTGGCTCCAAATTCTGCTCATTGGAAAGGTTTGCAATTATCAGAATTTCATTCTTTACTTTTTTTTATTTTATAATCTTCCCCATCATTACTTTTTCTAACTTCTGAGGGATAAAACTATCAGCAGAGTGCCTAAATTTATCAGATGCTCTTTATTAGCAGAATGAGAATAAAGCATTTGAGGAGCTCGGTGACCCATCACACCTATCTTTTCTGTCTGCCGAGACAGAAGACTGTGTCATTTATGCATTCAATACATGCAAAAATGAAACATTTCTGCTTCTTTCTCCTTCTATCATAACAAAAATACACCATTTCTAGTTTTAAATATGTGGACTTATTATTAATTATATAACATATCATTTTTAAATTGTACTCCTCCCAATTCTTTCTATTGGATCCGTTACTTTTGAAAAAATAAAAGTATATTTCATCCTACCAAGTTTAAAGACATCAAAACTGAAAAGCATAAAGGATATGCTACTATATAATCTATGCAAGGAAAAACACTGCAGAAATCCAATCAGTAGTCGCGTATCCAAAGAGAAGCTTTAAACCTAACTTCAAAAGACTGGAAAACGAATGAATATGTTTTGAGTTAAAAGAAAACATTTATAGCCTACATATTAATTTCTAAATGATTCCCTGTTTTAATCTATTTTTTTCTAATATTTGCCAACCACAAATTCATCCCTGTCACCATGAGCAAGAAGTCTTGCATGCTTACTGCAACCAGAGAACACTTAATTCTAAAATGCAAATACTAGACATATGACAAATAAATACTGACAAGATTTTATGAAACAGCACAATATCAGGGGTTTTAACAGACTGCTATATGTGTTAAAGTAAGAGATTGTGTCTTGAGGAGATGCTTCTCAATCTAGGCGTTAGAAAGAACCATTTTTTTTTCAGGTTTCCAATTCATATGAATACTTTGTAAAATGCAACAAAAATGAAGAGAAACATAAAAGTTTTTTGTTTTTTTTTTAAAGGCAGATGTACAAATTACAAGCCCATGAGCATCCCTTTGGATGTTGCAGCATGTTAAGTCGTTACAAAGGATTCTAATCATTCTTAATTTCTACATCTACTTTGATAGAAGCAAATGTTTCACAGAATATCGCTGACCACACTTTGATTATCACTCCTCTGTCATAAGCTACTAGGACAAAACGTGACTGAAAATGGGTCAGAGCCAGACTAGTCCCAAGTACTGTTATTTCTTACCTGGCCCACAACTGACATCTAATGGGCTTTCCTTACTGCCCAATCCCAGGGTCACAGAGCAGCCAGAGTAGGTCTGTCTCTGTTCATGGTCCTCAGGGGCTCCTCCTTGCTCTTAGAATAAATCCATAATCTACACATGGCCTAGAAGGTCCTACAAGAACTGGCTGTGCCTGCTTGTCTGATGTCATCCCTTCTCCCCTCTGTCACTGTCTTGCAAATACACATGGGCCATTGCTCAGGAAAGCCCTCAGCTTCCTCTAGGTCCAGGATCTTCCTACAGGTTGGTCCCTCTTCATGGAATCATGCATCACCACCCATCCATCCTAAAGATTAAAAATGACTGCAGGGACTTCCCTGGTGGCACAGTGGTTAAGAATCCGCCTGCCAAGGCAGGGGTCACCGGTCCAAGCCCTGGTCCGGGAAGATCCCACATGCTGCGGAGCAACTATGCCCATGCGCCACAACTACTGAGCCCGCATGCCACAACTACTGAAGCCTGTGCACCTAGAGCCTGTGCTCTGCAACAAGAGAAGCCACCGCAATGAGAAGTCCGCACACCGCAACAAAGAGTAGTCCCCGCTCGCCGCAACTAGAGAAACCCCGCATGCAGAAATGAAGACCCAACACAGCCAAAAATAAATAAATAAATAAATTTATATTTAAAAAAATACATATATAAACATATATATATAAATGACTGCAAACACATCAACATTCATCCCATGTAGTGGTAGAGTCAATGCCCCTACCTTCAAATCCAGATGACTCTGTGACCACTGTGACTAACAGAATATGGCAGAATAAATGCAGTGTTATTTCTGAATCCAGAACTTAATCTGGCAGCTTCCACTTCCTGTCTCTTGAAAGACTCTTTCAGGAAACCCTGAGCAACCACATAAGGAGTCTGGTTACCCTAAAACCATCCTGCCAGAGAGGTCAGCTGTAGGCTCTCCAACTGACACTCTAGCCATCCTAGGCAAAGTTTGGGCACACATTGTTTACCATCTAGACTAGCCTCTTCACCAGCTGAATACCACCAGTGACCTCAGTCCATGCCACATGGAGCAAAACAGTTACAGTCGAGCCCTGTCCAAATGTCTGATTGGGGAAAACAAAACCTGTGAAATAGGGCTTCCCTGGTGGCGCAGTGGTTAAGAATCCACCTGCCAATTCAGGGGATACAGGTTCGAGCCCTGGTCCAGGAAGATCCCACATGCTGCGGAGCAACTAAGCCCATGCGCCACAACTACTGAGACTGCACTCTAGAGCCCGTGAGTCACAACTACTGAAGCCCACGAGCCACAACTACTGAAGCCTGTGCACCTAGAGCCCACGCTCCGCAACCAGAGAAGCCACCACAATGAGAAGCCTGTGCACCACAACGAAGGGTAGCCCGTGCTCACCGCAACTAGACAAAGCCTGCACACAGCAACGAAGACCCACCACAGCCAAAAATAAATAAATAAAATAAATAATTTTTTTAAAAACCTCTCTGTAAAACTGTGAAATATATTACAAAGGTTGTTGTTTGAAGTAACTAAATGTAAAAGCAGAACAATGACTTCCCCAAAGATGTCCACATCCTAATCCCCAGAACCTTGAACATGTTACTTTACATGGTAAAAAGGACTTTGCAGATGTGATTAAGATCTAGAGATGGTACGATTATCCTGGTTTATCCAGGTGGATCCAAAGTCATCACAAAGGTCCTCATAAGAGAAAAGCAGAAGGATCAGAGAGAGACAGAGAGAGACAGAGGGAAATTTGAAGATGTTATGATGCTGGCTTTGAAGATGAAGGAAGAGGCCATGAACGAAGCTGGAAAAAACATGGAGTGGATTCTCCCCTAGAAATTCTGGAAGAAACACCTCCCTGCCAACACCTTGATTTTAGTCCTCTGAGACTCATGTAGGGCTTCTGACCTCCACGACTACAAGTTAATAGGTTTAGTGGTGATTTGTTACAATAGCAACAGGAAATAAATGCATTAAGTGTTAGGGTAGTTTGTTACACGATAATAAACAACCAGAACACAACTCTCCCTGCCATCACACCTCCCCGCATACTTATGTTCAAACAAATCTTTACCTTGCTAATTCTTGTTCATCATTCAGAACCTCAGTTTAAATTTTTACTTGTAGGCATGTACTGAAGAATATATCCTCAGCATGTAATTTGTATCTGAGATTATATAATATCTGAGTCCCTACAAGATGAAAAGTTCCAGAACGTGAGGTCTATTTGGTCTATTTGGCTCACCAAAGAATCCCCATTCTGCATGTGCAATACCTGGCATTCTGTAAATATTCGATGTAAATGAATACAGAATGAATTAGAATATAAATAATGTATTCGAGCAAAGGAAACTATAAGCAAGACGAAAAGACAACCCTCAGAATGGGAGAAAATATTTGCAAATGAATCAATGGACAAAGGATTAATCTCCAAAATATATAAACAGCTCATGCAGCTCAATATTAAAGAAACAAACAACCCAATCAAAAAGTGGGCAGAAGGCCTAAATAGACATTTCTCCAAAGAAGACATACAGATGGCCAAGAGGCACATGAAAAGCTGCTAAACATCACTAATTAGTAGAGAAATGCAAATCAAAACAGCAATGAGGTATCACCTCACACCAGTTAGAACGGGCATCATCAGAAAATCTACAAACAACAAATGCTGGAGAGGGTGTGGAGAAAAGGGAACCCTCTTGCACTGTTGGTGGGAATGTAAATTGGTACAGCCACTATGGAGAATGGTATGGAGGTTCCTTAAAAAACTAAAAATAGAATTACCACATGACCCAGCAATCCCACTACTGGGCATATACCCAAAGAAAAACCATAATTCAAAAAGACACATGCACCCCAATGTTCATTGCAGCACTATTTACAATAGCCAGGTCATGGAAGCAACCTAAATGCCCATCAACAAACGAATGGATAAAGAAGATGTGGTACATATATACAATGGAATATTACTCAGCCATAAAAAGGAACGAAATTGGGTCATTTGTAGAGACGTGGATGGACCTAGAGGCTGTCATACAGAGTGAAGTAAATCAGAATGAGAAAAACAAATATCGTATATTAATGCATATATGTGGAATCTAGAGAAATGGTACAGAAGAACCAGTTTGCAAGGCAGAAATAGAGACAGATGTAGAGAACAAACATATGGACACCAAGGGGGGAAAGCAGTGGGGGGGGTGGGGGGGGATGAATTGGGAGATTGGGATTGACATGTATACACTAATATGTTTAAAATAGACAACTAATAAGAACCTGCTGTATAAAAAATAAAATTCAAAAAAAACTTTACAGTAACACATCATCAAAAAAAATAAAATAATGTATTGGAGCCTTAGTTTGTAAATGTACATAAAGAAGACAAACTGTTAGAAGTGTGTTCAACTAATGGAAAAAAGTTTTAAGAATAGAAAATTCTTTTAAAACTTATTACAAAAAGTCCATGAAAGGAAGTGATGGCTGCCTAGATGGGGGCTGAATGCATATTTGAGCATCAGGGAGGAAAAAAAGAGCAAGGTTGACCTTTACCCAAAAATATTAACCAGCAGTGAAAAAAATCAAAGAATTGAATTTTTGATCATATCACATTCAGCAAAATTCAAAAAAACAAAAAAAAAAAACTGACCAAAGAGACATTCACACCCTTACAGAAAAAGAATCAAATTGAATTTTCTATAAATTGCCTCTTTAACACGGAAAGTTGGACAATATTGGAAAACACAACTCAGTATCTACAGGAGATTGGTTCCCGGAGTCCCCACATATATCAAAATTTATGGATGCTCAAGTCCCTTACATAAAGTGGTATAGTATGTAATCTGTGATTCTCAGCGATAACCCTTGATGATATCTTGAAATATGCCCCCTCACTCGTTTTCCTTTAAGAATATAATCCTAGGGACAATTGGGATCACATAAGAAATGATGCTTCATAATCCGCATTCTTCATAAATGTTTTTTTACATCATTAAACATTGTTTGCTAACATGTTTTTAATAGCTTAACAGGACTTTTACACACAAATGTCTCAATAAAATATTTTACCAACATGTTTATATTATAAAAGTTAAGAAACTATAACTACAAATAAAACTCAGACTTGTAAGGTAATTTCCTAGTGTGAAATTCCTAGATCAAAGTCCGTATACATTTTTTAAGGCTCTTGATTCACATGTATCAGCATTTTCTGACTGTGAGGTATAATAAAAGAAGTTTGAGAAATAAAATATGCTACTTGAAGATTAACAACATAGACTAACACATCAAAAGCTCTGAGAAGTCCAGCAATAAAAAAGAAACCTGTGTTGAACTTAGCTTAATAGAAAGATAAATATTTTGAACAATATATTTTCTACCCCATATGGCATGAACTACCCCATGAATGTGCTGGTGGTCTCCTTTAGCTTTATGACCACTTCTGTTTTTATGCTTTGAAAGGTTCTTCTACCCCAAGATCATAAAACAAGTCATCTATACATAATTTGAACATTTAAATCTTTCGTCCATCAAGAATTTATTTTGGCATCAGGAACACCTTAGATTCTCCATGTTCCTTTTTTTTAAAATGAGAGGCTGATTTTCCTGTTAGGAATACTGACAAGGCTTATCTCCCTTCTCCAGTTATAATGCCATCTTTATCATATCCTAAATGGCCACAGATAACTCAATCTACCTTGAGCTCTCTGTTCCATTACACCAAGCTCCACCATACCACACTTCTTAAATATTTGTAAATGCAGAATATATTTTCGTGACACTAAGGAAATGGTACTTTCATTACTCGTTTCCAAAATTTTTCTTGGATATTCTCACATGCACATGTATGAATTCAACAAATGAGTTCCACATATAAGTAATTCAACATCCATACGCTGATACATATGTAACTGAACTGAATTCATCATGCACATACGGTAGGTACATATAGATGTTGGATTTATTCTTCTAGATTAAGAAAGTAGAATTTGGTCAAGTTTCAAAATTAAAATCATATTGGGGGACTTCCCTGGTGGTCCAGTGGTTCCAAACGCAGAGGATGTCGGTTCAATCCCCAGTGGGGCAACTAGGATCCCACATGCCGCGAGGCAACTAAGCCCACGTGCCACAACTAGTGAGCTTTCGTGTCACAACTGGAGAGAAGCCCGCGCACCGCAACAAAGAGCCCGCACACTGCAGCGAAAGAGCCCGCGTGCCACAACTAAGACCTGATGCAGCCAAAAAATAAACAAATATATATTTTTAAAAATCGCATTGGGATTTTCATAATAATTATGCTGAATTAATTTAGGGGAGACTTTTCCATACAAAGTCCTCCTGTCCCAGAACAAGGCTGGATATGGAACTTACGTAAAGTGACTGTGATTAAGCTGATGAAATTAAACCAGCTAATATGCAGAGGGACTCACACTGACTATAATTTTTAAATTCAATCCGCATGACCAACACATGAAGTAGATAATATTATTATTCCTGGTTCACAGAGAAGAAAATTAAAGCTACGTAACTTGGGTCACATATATATGGGGAGTTACAAAATCACAAAATTTTTGTTGTACAGGTTTTTTTCCCCTCTCATTCAGATTAAATGAAGAGTTCAATCTCCAACTTCATTTTCCAAATACATCCATTAACCAGAATTTAGCTCTGTAAATCTCTGCGATTGGATGAATTCACTTCCCAATCTCCATCCTGACCAGTTCCAATCCAGCAAGACAAAACATCTGAACTTTATAGTTTCCTAGTTTCTAGGAAATAGAATATAGCTGGCAAAAGATAATCTGAGGTCAAGGTTGGTTCTAGGATAATTCTTTTAAAAAAAGTAAAGAACAATATTATTTTCTTTTTTAGGAATGGTTTTTCTAACATTTTCTTCATAAGAAGTCAGTGAACCCAAAGAATATGAGCACGTTTGTTAACTGGCCAATTCAGCCATATTTTGTGCCAATAAAATGAAACTTACTTCTCCAATTTCATCAGTTAAAGAACCACAGGCTCTAATTTGGTACTTTGAGATGTCAGTAAATGAAGAATTGAAACAATTCAATGTATTGAGGTTAAAAGAGATTAAAAAGGGATTTAATAAAATTAAATTGGTGAGGGGAAAGAACATATTTTCCTCGTCCCTTAAAATTGAGGTTGCAGGCAGGGGTGCTGAATAGCCCTAGAATTCTTAGATTTCTAAGTTTATTTCATTTGCTGATCTAAAATGTTAAAAAACTTTCTGAGAGAAACTGGTTGTTTATAGAGCTAGTATTCAGACAACTTAACCTTTTGGTTTAAAACATATGAAAACATAGAAACTAGACATATCTTCTGTTCTATCTTCCTTTCAACATGCCTATTCTGCTCTAAAAAGTTGTTTGTCCCTTTAACACAAAAGGCAACTGAAAACACATTGATGGCAAATATTCCCATGATGTGCCTCAAGTTTCCCTAAGCAATAGCATTACTCTTTTTTCTAAAAAGTAACTATGCTTCTCACAGATTACTTTGGTTTTGCACAGCTTTTGTCAGTACGGTCTTTATGACTACAGTTGGAAAGTTAATCAAGAGGTCTACTCCTCCTTAAAATCTTGACTAACAACCCAGTCATTCATTCAATAAACACGTATTAAATGTTTATTACATGTCAAATACTGTGGTAGCCACAGGGCATACAAAGCTGGATAAAACACAGTTCTTTCCTCAAAGAAGTTCAAGCTAGTGCAGGAAGGACACCGTGGAGGTATGAATTGAAGCATATACAAAATGCTTATGCAGTTGACATCTCGATTGAGCTGTAGCCCATTACTTGTCACTGCTACAGAGCATGCATATCTGAGCATATTTGGAGATCTGATGGGGCAGGCCCAACAGACGTGATAGGTTTCGTTGCTGAGTAGTAGAAAACTCTTAGTAGCAAATGAAATTTCATACTATAAGAACATATGTATAGAGCAATGATTTATAATATACAATACTATAAATTGGTAAAATCAGTGTATACTGTTACTTTAAGAAATACTTTTACCCCTGCTCTAACTTTACTCAAAGTGAGCCCACAGCAGCAGGAACCCCTTGCTTGATTCCCAGATTTATGTCTTGAATATATTTCTCCACTAAAAGGCTCCAGACTCTTTGGGGCATGACTTATTCTGTGTCTTGGGGGGAAGAAAAGAAAATAGGATGGACATTCTTTTGTGGCCAGAAAGCAAGGATGGTTTTATAGCATGAAGGACAGGGCTGGAAGGGCAAAGGAGATGCTTAAAGGTTTTTCACAGAAGTTGTGAAAAGCCAAAGATCAAAAAGATCCACTTTTTGATCAAAAAGAGAATAATAATTATTAATAATCAGGACGAAGTGAGAGTTTGTCATTAGAGTCAAAAGAGAAAAGGTAATATAAGTTGCATAAGCCACTATAAGTTATATAAAATACTGTTATATACAACAGAAGATAAACATAATAGAATACTTAAATTTGGGCTAATGTTAATGGTAAGGGAGTGTTCGTTGACGGATTCTTTAGAAGTTGGCTTTAGTTGTATCTGTGTAAGTCGAGTGACTACAAAGAAGGCAAGCGAACAGTCTCAAGAGTGAGTCCATCACTGATTTCTCTAGGAAATTCCCTCCCTCCAAGAATTTTGTGAGTTTGGTAAAGACTGACTAGCGATTTTCAGGGACACAGGACAGCGTCATTTTGGGCACCACTACCCCACATGTTGTTGGAGTATCTCCCCAGCTCCACGATTCCTTCTTCTTCCCATCATCTCCCTCTTCCCTCCCCTGGATTCCCCGTGTCTCCTTCCTCTGAAGCTCAGAATCTCTACTGTGCAGAGGAATCTAGCTTTCTAAAGCCCACATCGGGAAACTCACTCAAACACATGCAGTTATTTGGAAGAACAAATGTCCTCCAGTGTACCAGGTGGCCAACCCCACCCTGGAAGGCAGAAGCAGTTATAAACAGCTGAAAACTCCCCAGTTATATTTATAATTATTGACTGTATTACTATCTGCTTCCCACAGACTGCATCCTTATAACAATTCTTCAATCACCTCTTAATGATCACAAAGAATTTCTAAATTACTTGTATATTATTCCCGCCATAATGTGGGTTTTCTATATTTTTTAGGAATACATAGAATGTAAAGGAATGTCCTTTACAACTCAAGTGCTTTTCTCTCATTTATTAATCAGCCTAACAGCCTTGGGAAGTCAGGGACTTCCTGAGGAAGTTAGTTTATCCTCAGGAAGTTATTTCCTGGTCAAAGAGGAAGTAAACAGACATGTTAACCAGAGTTTTAAGGTCAGATTCTGTCCATGACTGTAAAGGGCAAATATTTCCAACATCAGGATATGTGTCCTAAAACGTTGGTTCCCAACTTCCTCCATATTCTTTCTTTGCCTGAGATGAGCTCAGAAGTTGGTTCCTGAGTGTAAAACCTTCCAAATAACCCAAACAAAGAAGGTGGGTGCACAGTGTCACAGAATGATAGCCTATTTGTCACTGACAACCCCAATTATATGGGATCCACGGAAAACCTAATACAAAGAATGTGCGGTCACTCCATAACTAACCGTTTCAGTGAAAGAGTGGGTGTTCAACGCACTTTTTGACCCTCTTCAACGCTGCCAGAGAAAGGTCTGTTCAGAAGCCTCCACTTTCCCCCACGTAAGCCCAAATGGATTTTTCTTCACACTCTAACATGCCATGCTGTATCACCCTCTCCACCCTCCACCTTCTACCCACACAGCAAAAGCCAAGTCCCGGGTTCCCAGGATGCCTTTCCCAACTCCTCCAGCTATAGCACTTCTTCAGATCACTCGTTGGGACACAATCCCATACTACCCCAAACTACTATTTAACTGTTTCATAAGTGTTTATTTCCCCCAGTAATTGTGAAAGTTCTGGAAGCAGTGGATCTTGTCATAAAATCGAATCCCTCAGGGAACCAAAACAGCTAATAGCAATATTGTGAAGGATGATTGTTTATGGCGTTAGAGAATGATGGAGACTCAAGAGCTGCAGGTTGGATGTTCCACTTAAATCCGTTAAACCCAAGGTTAGTTTTGAAAATTCTTCAGGCGGAAGAAGGGTAGGGATCATTCTCTGTGCTACCAGTTTGTGACTAACATACATTTTGTAGCCCCCAATCAGGGCCTAAACAAATGTATCTGAACCTAGATTACATCCTTTTATAAATTCCCATCTAGTTAAAATTACTGAAATTACTGATATCTTAAGAATGATCCAAGCTTTTATTACAAACACACTTAGTTGTACTTAGATGAATCAGAATGTCTATAGTTGAAATATATTGATTATTTGAGTGCCTTTTTACAAGTTACAAGATGTAGGTGAAGGAAATAAACATAGAATTTTGCACATGAGATTAGAATACTGAAGATCTGAGAAACTCTGGCTGTCTCAAGTATTACTTTAAAATGTCCTTAAACACACAACACATACACACACACTCACAGAGAAACTTAATTTCCTTCTGAGACTATTAAATGACATTTTTGCCATTCTGGATAATTCATTTGGGAAGATAATTCCCTCAAGAAATTAAACTTATTTCTTGAGTCTGAGACGGTATTTATAATTTTAATGTACATTTCTAGGCTTACATAACCATTTTCTGGATATTGAGTTGATGAGCTTTCCTCTGCTTAAACTAACCCTCAGATGCAAATGTGACTTCCTTATTAAATTGGGCACATTAAATCTATGAAATGTTCAAATCGCCAGATGTAATTGGTGCAGTTTTTCAAAAGTCACCTAACTTACAATTAAGCAGTCGCTTCAACCATAAAGGAAATTTGATCAGGAAGCAGTAAGGTGCTAATTTAATTACCAAAACACATTAAGCTTCAAAGCTAAAGCCTTGCAAGGCATTCCTAAATGATCCTGAAATTTTAGAGATAGTTAAGTTTTTTTTTTTTTTTTTTTATAAATTTATTTATTTATGGCTGCGTTGGGTCTTCGTTTCTGTGCGAGGGCTTTCTCTAGTTGCGGCGAGTGGGGGCCACTCTTCATGGCGGTGCGCGGGCCTCTCACTATCGCGGCCTCTCTTGTTGCGGAGCACAGGCTCCAGACGCGCAGGCTCAGTAATTGTGGCTCACGGGCCTAGTTGCTCCGCGGCATGTGGGATCTTCCCAGACCAGGGCTCGAACCCGTGTCCCCTGCATTGGCAGGCAGACTCTCAACCACTGCGCCACCAGGGAAGCCCGAGATAGTTAAGTTTTAAATTTAATTTTTAAAGGCAAAACAAAGCTCTATAATAATCAGTCATCACCTTCCTCATATACTGAATAAAAGTTCCTAAACACCAGTATTTGATTTTGGAATCTCTTCCTCCCCATAAGGTCCTCCACCCTACCTTCCAATTTGGATAAATGTCATTTTATAACTATTTTATTTATTTATCTATCTATCTGTGCCACACAGCATGTGGATCTTAGTTCCACGACCAAGGGGCGAACCCGCGCCCCCTGCAATGAAAGCGCGGAGTCAACCACTGGACCGCCAGGGAAGTCATCCCTTTATAACTATTTCAAAAGAGATTTCTTCAGCGTCATTTTCTTTCTCCAGTTCTTTATATTCCTCTTCCTATGTTATCACTCTATTTGCTCCTGTGTCATAGATAGAATTTCATTCAACTGTAATAGACTGCTTCAAGGTACATTTCCATTCTTCCAAGGCACATGGTCTGAGATTGGTATCTACCACTTGTGTGCATTTCCAATTTAAGAATAATTCCATGGCTCAGTTTTAAAGGGAAAACAAGCAATACAACTATTCAGTACCTTTATATTACATACACTATAGACCCCATATCATGATTAACTTACATATCAATTTCAAACCCTAACTCTGTCTGGTGCAGTCTGTTAAGGGCACAGTTATGGTAACCGGAAAACTAAGCCTTCAACAGTGCCGTATAAAAGCAACTTGGAATGTTGACTTTTGCTTTCTATAACTGAGGATTTGAAGTCATTTTCTAGACTATACATGGACACAAAAGCGTTTCCATGCAGAATATCAGCAATCTAGACACGATTATGAGTTGGCTTTTGAAAAGGTACTTCTCATAAGTACTTTCAAAATATACTTTGATATAAACTTATAACAATGACTAGTATGAAATTCTCATTACTTTTGCATGACAATTACAAAACAAGCATTAAGAATAAATCTTAGCACTCAGCACTCAAAGCCTATCTTTGCTACTCACCAGTTTTATATGACTTTGGGCCACCCTGATTCTTCCCCAGTCTCCCTGTTTTCATCTGCCAAATGGAAACATTTATGCCTATGTCACAAGAGAAGTGTGACGATGAAACAAAGATGAATGGAATAATGCTCATGAAAGTACTAGTAAGAGCCTGAAATAAGTGTCCGAGAAATGTCTGTTGAATTTGTTGGATAGTCAAAAAGCCTTTTTGGGAAACAGAATCTACCTTGAGTTAAAAGTATCATCTTTCTCTTCTTGAGTGATTCATGTGAATCTTGTCTGAGGAGTACATTCAAGAAGTAAAAAGATAATATAAAGAAGACAAAGAGAATAAAAGCAAAGCCAAATGCCTGGACATTTTAAAAATAACTCTATTTAGAATTGGTCTAAATTGGACACCGAAAACATGAGAACCCAGGACTGTATAAATAAACTGGTGATTTTAGGTTCACGGAAAGAATATCACCTCAAATTCTTCATAAATCAACTCATTTCGGATGAAATATTTTAAAATGAACTTCTTTCAGGGAGTTAATTAAATGGGCAATTTCACAATGTAATGTTATGCTGATCTACTAAAAGGCTATTTTATAATCATGAGCTGACAAAGGTAGTGTCTCCATCTCTGGAAGCGAATCTACTTAAGTAGGTTGAGATCCTTTTGCCATTTGAAGCAGCTCCCCTCCTCCCACTGGAAGGACTGATCTATTGGGGCTCAACAGTCTTTCTCAAACTCTTCCAAACAGCCCGCCTCAGCTTTGCAACCAGCTCAAAATAGGCAGCGAGAGATCGGGTGCACAAATGAGGGTTAAACAGCTTCATGCTCCAAAGGCAAAAGCTTTTTTAAAAGGTTATGCTTTTTTCTAATTGGACCATCTTTCACCAAAACATTACTGTGTCGAACTCCTGCTTGACAATGTATTAGGTGTGTAATCTTGAGCAAATCTCTTCAGTTCTCTGTGCCACAGGAATTTCTTTGTAGAACGACTGCAGTAGATCAGAAAATTGCCAAGGCTTTTGGTAGCTCTAAAAATTCTCGGATTCCACGGTTGCTCGGCTTGATAACCAACATGGATAAACAGCCATCACACTTATAAATTGTGTTGTCCATGAGTTCAGTATCTAAACTTGAACATGATTAAAGAGCAGCTGAGTGAAGCTGACTCTTCATCAGCCACAACTACATCTGGCCTTTGAACTAACCACTTCATTTTCCCCCAGCTCAAGAGAGGGCTGAGTTGTTGAGATACCACCCTTAAAGCCACACCCTCATGCCCACCGGGCCCACCCCCACCCCCCCGGCCGCCCATCCGCCCATTCCATGAAAGAAACCTAAGCTCAGCTTCCTATTTCTAGGAAGCTTCTTCATGATCTAACCTAATCCAACCGATTCTGCTCACAGCTGGACATGACTTTCAAAGAGCTGAAGGTCAAAGGCCATCCTCTCCAGTACAAGAGAAAACACCCTGTGGGTGAGAAAGACAGAAAAAAAATGGAAGAGAAAGAATAGTAACACAACTGGAAAGAATTAAGCTATGGTTTATGATGTTGGAATGCAGATTTTGTTGGGGAAAAAATGGAAAGTTCTCCAGCTTTCTACACTTGAACCCAGACCCCCTACAGTATCAGGAAATCAGGAACTTAAACTGTCACAAGAAATATAATGGGTCTTAAAAGAAAGCCTATACCTTATCAGAGAGAAAGCACTGCAGGCTGCCAATTGCTTGAAAGGGGTGTGGCTTTAGAGTCACAAATTAAGATGCATGAAAGTTTTGCATGAGATTTTGGAACAGAACACTACCATCAGGTAAAAAATGCCATTCTCTTTTGGATTAAAATCAAATTGTATCATCATCTGGGCCCACCATCCTAGGGGAATAGCCTTATGACCCAAAGTGGATCATACGCTGCAACTTTAGATAGCAAAGACATAAGCCCTTAGCAAAGAATCCGACTTGGAGGGAATAAATGTGATGCCTCAACCATTAGGGTTGGATGCTAACATGTTTAAAACCTGAACTGAGGTTAGCAACTATCCAAGAAAAGCTAAAAAATAAATTAATTAATTAAAAGGTTGGGAAATCTGTGGGTCTATGATCTCTCCCGTCTTCCAGAGCTTCATGGGAGAATATGCACGTACCATGACAGGTCAACTCTGACCGGGCACCACATGCTGGGCTATGAACCCTCCTGGTCCAGGGATTTGTTATGACGGCTTTCAGGCCAGTTCTGGCCCCAAGGCCAGAGCATCTCAGGAGAAGCTTCCAGCCTCCAGTCCTGCACTTTGTACTGGCCAAGACTCAGCCTCTCACCTCTCAGAGTTGGGAGGTGGCATATTAAAAGAATGGTTTGTGATGGTTTAGATATAAGCCTGAAGGTCAGGCGGCGGCTCCCCAAAATCCTTTTTTCATGTGTAAAATTCAATGAGTTTTAGTAAATTTACTGAGCTGTGTAACTATCACCACAATCCAATTTTAGAACATTGCCATCTCCCCAATAAGACAGTTAATCACCATCCCTGTTGCCAGCCCCAGGTTAGCGCATGTTGTATGTCCTTCCCTTCCCTCCACTCCCAGGTCCTCAGTTTATTTCCCAGCATACGTTGCATAGAGTGGTTACCCACGTGTTTCCCAGTAAGAGACAGTGCCTGGGCCATCAGCTACCCTGTGGAGGTTGGACACAAATGCACACATGTGCACACACACAGACACACACACACCACCACCCAGGGAGCTGACATACCACCTCCTCATCCAGCCCCTCAGGGAGAAGTCCAACACTGTTCCAAAATGCTTCCAACCCAGCTATTACAGATACACTCACGGTTTTCAAAAGCTGCGGGAAAACAATATTATCCTCCACAAAAGATAACACGTTTAGAACTCAGTATCACTCAGACCTTTAAACTGAGATCCTCCCTGTGCTTCTTGAAGACAATACCCATGAATTCAGAGGTGAAAAATCCTAAGAGGATCCAAGAACTGAAGAAAATAACCGTAATCATACAGCTTCCAGAAAGTCAGGCACACCACTTACCCAATATGCTTTTTAACATCAAAGGTTAAATATAGTCCTAGAAAACAGTGGAAAGAGAATCAAAGAAGCATTTTTAAATGTGCTCTTGTTTAGCGTGTGTAAGAAATCGGTGTCCACCTTCTGTTTTCTTTTCTTTTGTCAGTGTGCTGCATACAGTGGTTACTTAGGTGTTTTCCGGTAGGAGGAACCGTTAATGCCATCAGGTAAATCCACCTTGTGGAGGTCAGAAGATGTGATTCCCTGACTGCTCGTCCTGAGAGGTGGACCTGGGCTCTGTCATCTGTGCACTGAGAAAATGAGCACTGGCTATTATGCTTCTATCTGGAAAAACTAGACCCCATAATACGAGACCACTCTGTGGCAAACAACCCTGAAACACATTTTAACGTAACTAATACCCACATCAAATTCATTTTTTAATATTTTAAAATTTTCATTGATTGAAAAACAGTGGCAAAATGGATTCATGCAAATAAATAGCAAATCAACACATTCTTTTAAAAATTTTTTTAGATAAGCAAAAAATGGATCGCATCTTTCATAACGACGAGGTACTTCCACTTAACGAGTTCAGAAAAAACTCCGTATCAATTTAGCCCAGTTGCTAAAAATTCTGTTTCGTATCAACATCACACATTTTCCCATTTTTCTCTCCTGAAAACACACTGTGACCAAAATGTATGAAACACTGACTGGGCCTACACCAAAAGGATCTTCCTAAGAAAATGGCAAAACAAAAATGAAAAAATTTTTCATAGTTATATAGTTTTTTTTGAAGCATAAAAGCAGACATTTTTAAAATGCATGAAATCCCATGGCCCCTTCCCCCAACCTTTGCAACAGAGCTCATATATTTTTGTATTTTCTATTTTTGAAAAGGAGAAAAAATATTAAGAGAACTTAAATCCGGATAGGGAAACCCAGAAGAATTATTTCACATACTTTTAACTTTCTATTTTCACAGCCACTCAAATTAGACAAATTACTGTGACAAGCGTGACTGTAAAATAATGGTGGAAAGAAGTGATAATCTTACAAAACACAGATTTCTGATTAGAGCAGATCATAAATCAATTAAATTGAAGTGATTTCCACTCTGGCTTTTAAGAATCAAAGCAAAGGTCTAAAATCAATTTACCCGATTTGCACATTACCTTAACTGAATTTCAAGAATGATCTAATCCCCATATTTGAATGAACAGGCACAAAATTAAAGCTGGATTGCTACCTGATTCTTCACTACATTAAGGAGAACACTCCAATCTGTTTTGCCGCAGAATGCTGGTAAAAACAATGCTAAGGCACTAAACACATAAACACAAGGGAATACAATCCAGTTGTAAAAGCTATTTATCCATCAGTCTGGGGATAATTAACCCAGAGAACATAATTCTTATTTGAAACACACCAAGTCAAAGAATACCCAAAGAGAAGATACACACAACAGAAGTAAAGCATCATCATTAATTCATATCCTGTAATGCAGATCAAGAGCAATCGAACAACTGAGATGACCAACACCAGGCTCTGAGGGCGTTTCCCAATATTACAAGCAGCAGAACTTAAGCCTCTGAAACAAGGACTGGAAATGTTGTTTCCACAACACCCTGCACACTAGGAAAGTAGGCTCTATACAGTGTCGTGAGAAAATCAGCTGACACCTCACAAGTCTTTCATTATAAACGGCATTCGTGTCTTCCATGGACCTTCATTCAACAATTCGTTTAGAAAGAACCCTTCGTCAGAAAAGAAGTCATTTAAATGTGTTTCACATTAAAATAAAAGGAGCCGATTCCATAATTGGGTCAACTTTCCACTAAATAACTACAATAGAAACAATGATTTCCACACTCAAATGAGTAAGTAATAACTGAAAAGCTTCTCAACTATTGGGAAGCAATTAAATTCCAACACGTGCTACTACATAGAGTCAAATTCTTTATCAAGAATATCAATGCAACCAATCTTTGTTCTGACAAGCAGGACTTTTCACTTATTCTTTAAAGAATCAAACAAACCTCTTTTCCTACTCCCCGGGTATTGGTGACTAGTTCAGGTTCTACAAATCACATGACTATAACCTTCCCATTATCAAAATCCTGAATTCCAGGTGTGCCTATTTTGAAAGTTCTTGCAGGAACTTTCAACTGCAGCACAAAGATTTTACAATCATAATGTTTTCCAAACTGAAAAACAAGCTATGTCATTCACAAACACTTCCCAAAAGTCAGCCTGTTATATTTTCACAAAATAACAGCATTTACCTTAAACCGCATCAAAACAACTTTAGTAGACGGTGACAGCAATGCAACAAAAAAGAAACCTGGGAAAACCTTGGCCTTCTCGTATTTAAGAATCTCATATGCTTCCACTCAATAGAACAGAACTGAAACTCACACCTTTTACGTGTCTTCCAAACACAGCCAATACTGCGACCAGAGGGCAAGAGATAATGAAGAGCAGATGCCTACCTTCACTGGTAGCCACATTCTTCTGGGCTTGGGTCGGCGTGTGATCTGTACTTGAACTCACGTCGGATGAGATGCTTGAGCTGCCTTTGCCTAGAGAAAACAGGAACGAGCAGCTTTTGAGTTTTGTAATTTCAGAACTGGACCGTGCCTTGCACTCCATCCCTTACCAAGCCGTATCACTTGTTTCCAAGAAAGAAGCCATAATACCAAGAAAGGAGTTCATTAGGTTCCTTGCTTTAGGCATTAAGTATCTTTTGGGAAATATCTGACCCATGTCATAGTAGAACTAAAGCCCTATTATAATATGGCTTGACTATAAACTCAGACAAGATTATAAAACACAGTCAAATATGATAACGTAATCTTGTTTTGGCATACATGTGGATCAGAGAGTCCATGCAGGAAACACATCTACAGTATTAAGTTTTTCTTTGCAACTATAAACTATACGTTTCCTAATAAAGGATTAAGACAAATCTAAGAATGAGGCATTATCCAAGGAGCAAGAGCCTGCTGGCTCCAAACAGCTGCATCACCTTAAAAAACAAATTCCCTGCTTTAATGGGTTCTTCATTAAAACGAACAAAAAAAAAATCCACTTTGTTTTTTCTAATGCAGGACTTCTCAAATGGGGGCGCCTCTCCCTCAAGTGGACATCTGGTAATGACTGGTGGTATTTTTAATTGTCACAACTGGGGAAGGTGTCCTACTGGATTCTAGTGGGTAGAGGCCAGGGGTGCTGCTCAACATCTTACAACGTATACAACGGCACCTCATAAGAAAGAATTATGCAGCCCGGAACATCAATTTGCTGAAGTTGAGAAACCCTGGTCTAAATAACCTCACCTCAGCTCACAACTGAGTCTCTACTCTTCTAAATTTTAATTTGAACATATACATTAATATTGCAGACATTCTCCAAATGCACATGAAAGTCTACAAATATGAACCACACTCACTGCCTCAGGAGGGAAGTGCCAATGACCATGGTGGATGGCATTCTAAGATGATCCCCATGGTACCTGCTACAGGCTGAATGCTTATGTTCCCTAAAACTCATATCTTAAAACCTAATCCCCAATGCCATGGTATTAGGAGGTGATTAGCCTTTGGAGGTGATTAGGTCATAAGGGTAGAGCCCTCATGAATGGGATTAGTGTCCTTATTGAAGAGACCCCAGAGTGCTCCCTTGCCCCTTCTACCATGAGGACACAGGGAAAAGATGGCCGTCTACGAACCAGGAAGCAGGTCCTCACCAGACACCTTGATCTCAAACTTTTCAGCCTCCAAAACTGTGAGAATGAAATATCTGTTGTTATAAGCCACCTAGTCTATGGTATTTTGTTGTAGCAACCTGGACAGGCTAAGCCAGTGTCCATGCCCTTGGTAACCTGCTCCCCTTGTGTATGGATAGAACTTGCAATTTGCCACTAAGCAACAGGACATGGCAATGGTGAGAGGATTTTGCAGATGTAATTAAATTTCCTATGGCATTAACTTCAATCAAAAGGGTGATTATCCTGGGTGGGCCTGACCTAAATACATAAGTAAACCCTTTTAAAGAGCCTAGAGGAGAGAGATCCTTCCTACTGTTCTTGAAGAAGCAAAACACCATGAGTTCCACAGCTGCAAGGAAATGAATTCTACCAATCCCACATGAGCACGGAAGAAGACCCCAACCTCAGATGAGAAAGGAGCTCTGGTCAACACCTTGACTGCAGCTTTGCAAGATCCTGAACAAAAGACCCAGCTAATCCAAGCCCAGAATTGTGACCCAAGGAAACAGTGAAATAATAGATGTATCTTGTGGTAAGCCGCTGCTAAATTCATGGTAATTTGTTATGCAGCAATAGAAAACTAGAACAGTCACCAACCAATTACATCCCAGATGAACTCTTTTCACACCACAAGTTATGATGTAAACTCTTACATTAAGCTGAGAAACACTGTTTTCCAATAGTCTTCCCTGCACAGTGTACACACCCCAGTTAGGTAGAGTGAGTTTATAGTCTATAAAAAGGACAAAGTAGAAAAGCACAAATGGGCTTCAATTGAAAGAGCTTCAGGATTTTGTTCGCTAATGTTGAGAGTAATGGAATAATCCAAGTTCACGGGCGATATCACCGGAGCAGTGAAATTCAATGGCTGTTGCTTCTTCTCACCACTGCTCATTATAATTTATGGCTCTGAAACAATTCTGTTATTCCCATCATTTCTGCCCATTTCACATCCTCCTCTCTCAGAGTTAGCAGACAGTGCAGAAACTCTCCATCAGTATGTGTCAGGCCTTTGCGGCAGCATTTATGTGAGTCAGGAAGCACCATTTATCTGCCATGGTTCACCCTTGGTGGGGGTTGACATGTTGGACCTGGTACCTAGTTAGAAGTATGTCAACCTGGTCTCTGACCTCAGTCTGCTGCTTCCTTGTTCTCTGACCTTGGACATTCACTTCTCAGTGTCGACATCTGATAGAGGAGATGGTTGGACTAAGTGATTTCCAGCAGCTCAAATAGTCTATGATTCTATGAGTCCATGGTCGTTCTCCTCAAACCTGAGTCATGCAAATACTACTGTAATATGGCAAAAAAAAATTACTGCGCACCACTAACTTATAGAAATTATTTTTATCATATTGTTACTTGTGATGCACAAATGGAAAACTAGAGATGGCCTCCATCTGCCTTAGATCTGATTCAACAGTAAGACCAAAACAAACTAACGAATTGGACACGAAAACAATAAAACCCATAAAATTCAAATGAACAGCATTAACTTAACCTGGCAGATGATGTTATTTTGCTGAGATTACATTGCCTTTCAAAACGTAAATGCAGCACTGGCTCCTGAAGCCAATGGGCTCTTGGTTTGGGCATGTCCACACTACCCCAGCCCTGTGGGGACTCGCCCTGCCCACCACTTCCATCCACTTGAACTCGGGGAGTCCTTCCTGCTACAACAGGGTGCACGTCAGTTGGCCCTCACTTGCTCTGACTGTATCATTCACGCGCTTTCAGTCTGCTCTTCTTTTATTCCTTATTAGCCTATAACCACTGAAGTAGAGTTCCCTCCTTAAAAGCCAGGTGCAAACTTGGGCAATGAAATCTTGTGGGGGGACTCTGCTACAAAGAGGACCGGTATGCAAGCATCATCTTTAAGATCATCATAAAAATGAAAGCACAAAAGATAACAACAAATTTCAGGAGAAATTTTCAGACAGATCTGAAAATGTGTGTGCAGATCCCTTAGAGGACCACAATCTGCAGTATAGGAAATGATGGTCTATGAAGAAAGGGAAGAAGATTGGGGAAACAAATACTATTATTAATGATTTTTCTAATAAATAGCTAACACTGAGCGCATACGCTGTGCTGCATAGTCTAGTAAATACTTTAGATGCTTCATCGTATTATTCACTGTGCCCTACATCTGTGTGTCTCAACCTTTGTTTCATGATTGCCCTCCCTCCAAGGAAACTTTTTAGACATTTTTCCTTATCACCCTCTAACTGAAATTGTAATACCAAAGATGTACTGCAGATTTGTTATGTACTGTGTATATATATATATCTGCTTTTTATATAAAAAGAGTAAGATTTTCACTCCCCTCCACCCCAAGAACCAACTTTTGTCCCCTTGGGGGTGGTATCACCTCCATTAAGAATGCATGCCTTTTGATAAGCAAAGCATTCTTAAATGCCTGAGTATTTAATGAATTAGCTAATTAAGGAAAGCAAAGTAACAGAGAGATCGATACAGTCCATTCTTGTTATGTTCCCTGAAGTCTCTGCAAACACTGAATTAACAACAGGGAATCATTGCTCTGAGGGGAAACACAGGATTAGGTGTCTGTGAGCCTCTGATCACATTTTTGTCAACCCCATCAATACGTAAACTTGTTTTATGCGTGTTTTTAAACACACCTTGGAGTTTGGGATTGACATGTACACACTGCGATATTTAAATTAGATAAACCAACAAGGATCTACTGTATAGCACACGGAGCTCTGCTCAATATTCTGTAATAACCTAAATGGGAAAAGAATTTGAAAAAGAATAGATGCATGTATATGTATAACTGAATCAATTTGCTGTACACCTGAAACTAACACAACATTGTTAATCAACTATACTCCAATATAAGATAAAAAATTTTTTAAAAAGAAAAAAAAATACAGACACCTTACTTATTGTTCATACATTAACACTGAACTCAAGGCCAACAGCACCGCGACTCAAGCCTAAAGGAAGCTTACCTAACACATGTAAAGCCTATCACAGCCTTCCTGCACTTAGGAACACCAGACACCTAGCTCTTCAGCACTACACATTTCAAATCGTGAATTCACCAATAAAAACATGAAAATGTGAAACACGTGGCACTACAGAGACTATAAGGACCCTTACTTGCAGCATGAGAGCTGAAACAAGAAGTCACCTTGTTCAACCTCAGCTGGGATCCTGCACGCCTGGACACTCAAATTCTTCACCCTCTGTGCACATCCGAGGATGACCATGAAAGCATCGTGAGTCCCCTTCTGGGGTTACAAATAAATTTCAGCTAGTAGGTGAATCTGCAAATACAGGATCCACAAATAGTGAGGATCAACTACATATAATCTTGTATTAAATCTGGTTTCACAGCTTGTAACCAGCTTTCACGTACACTTAAGTGGGTAGGGTGTAGGATCTAGAGTCAGGAGGCCGGGGTTTATATCTGGATTTGCCACTTACTAGTATTGAGCAAATTATAAAACCTCTCGATGCTTTAGTGTTTTCAGCTATAAACAGGGTGGGGTGACATTAAATAAAATAATGCAGATATATCACTTCGGAGAGTGCATTTAGAAAATACTCAATAAATCTTAGTATAATGGGTTGCATATTTTGGATACTATTAATATGCTCTTCTCTTCTGCCTTGCTTATGGAAGCATAACCATCTCCCCAGTGAGCTCAAGTGGAAAGGGAAAAGTTGTGTGTGTGCTGGGGGCAGGAGGAGAGGGGGCGCTTACAGAAGAACTGTCACAGGAGGAACTCAGAAGGAAAGAACAAGGTGATACTTGGCTTCTAATAGTCAAAAACAAATCTGCTGTGTGACAATGTTTTTGTAAGCTAAGTTATCGTCTTAGGAAGGGACTGCCAACATATCTCACCTCCTTTAGCAAATCAAGGGCCAGACCTATCAGATTAGATCCTGGAGTTTTATATAAGGGAAGTCCAGACCAGAGGGAGGTGGTGGGAAGATGGGGCAGGAAGCCCAGCCTAGGGAAGTAACTGGAAAGGACCAGGCGAAAGGGAAGCACAGGTAAGACATACCCAGATTGCAACCTGTTTTCTCTCTCTGGGCTTCCTCTGCGAGAGGGGGCGGTGTGTTAGATAAAGACGAGCAGCTCTGGGGACAGAGGGGTGCTGTCACCTCGCTCCCTATGATTAGCACACCGGAGAGCATCACCCTTAGACACCCCAGCACCAACCAGACGCACGGCCACGTCAGGCTGCAGGGTACTCTGGCTGGACTCAGGGAGCTCCCGAGGTTCGACTTCCTGGAGTCGCCTGGGATCCCTTGTGGCAGCGACAGGACCCCAAGCAGAGGAGCGTCTGTTGGGGACCCGCCTAGGGGAGTCAGCTTAGCGGGTGTGATCCTTCTACAGCCAGAACGAGAGCTGATCCCCACGGAGGGGTGCAGGGGAGGCACAGCCAGACCTGAGGAAACACTAATACCAGCAAGAACTGAGGTGCGCTGGTTTCAAAATATACCTAAGAATTCTGTGACAGCCCCACTACAAAAGGCGGAGCTTCATCCCCTGCCCTTAAATGGGAAACGGTGGGGGGCGGGGGGGAGGGCTCAGCCACCTATGTTTCCACATGCCCTCCAGGTGATTCAGATCTGCCACACGGTCTGAGAAGCAGCCAGGAGCTTCTCCTGGTGACCGATGCCTTGACCTCCACAGAAAGCTGTACCACGAGCCCAGGAGGACCAGGCAAAGTGCTCAGCCCGGTGACCATCACACACAAGTGCTTAACAGACATCAGCCGCCCTGTCCTGTACCCATCACGGCTGCCCACTTCTCATGCAGCTGGAGTGATCTGGGTTTGAGTGTTTCGAGCACCATCTCTGGAGTCTCTGGCTTCAAACTCCAGCTCTGCCAACTCCAAGCCACATGCGTTATCTATGAGCAAGTCTCTCAAATTCTGAATCTTGTTTCATCTCCTGTAATGTGGAGATGGAAACCCCTTTCACTTTTTGCAAATGGGTGTCATGGTGCCCGGGCTTTGACGTCCTTCTCCAGAGAAACAGAACTGATAGGAGATGTGTAAATATCTCCTATCAGGATACATATAATGACCAGGGAAAATTATGGCATTATTTCTATAAATAAATAAATAAATAAATAAATAAGTAAGTAAGTGAGTAAATAAATAAATAAATAAATAGTGTTATTCATATATGCATATATGTAAGATACATATAGGGCTTCCCTGGTGGCGCAGTGGTTGAGAATCTGCCTGCCAGTGCAGGGGACACGGGTTCGAGCCCTGGTCTGGGAGGATCCCACATGCCGCGGAGCAACTGGGCCCGTGAGCCACAACTACTGAGCCTGCGCGTCTGGAGCCTGTGCCCCGCAACGGGAGGGGCCGTGATAGTGAGAGGCCCGCGCACCGCGATGAAGAGTGGCCCCCGCTTGCCGCAACTAGAGAAAGCCCTCGCACGAAACGAAGAGCCAACACAGCCAAAAATAAATAAAATAAATAAAAAATAAAGTAGCTATTAATTTTAAAAAAAAAGATATATATATAATATCAACACATATAATATATATAGATACAGAGTCAGAGAGAGATTTAAAGGAACTGGCTCACAGGATAGTTGAAACTGACAAGTTGGAAATCTGTAGGGTAGGCAGGCCAGCAGGATGGAAACTCAGGAAGGAGTTAATGCTGCAGCCTTGAGGCAGAACTCCTTCTTTTCCAGTAAATCTCACATTTTGCTTTTAAGACCTTCAAGTGATTGGATTGAAGGCCCACGGTCCAGTCTACAGTAATCATCAAAAGTAGTCTCCTTAAGGTCAACTATTGCAGATGTTAACCACATTCACAAAACACCTTCACAGCAACACCTAGATTAGCGTCTGATTCCACAGCTGGGTACTACAGCCTGGCCCAGCTGACACATACAAGTGTCCATCACGATGTCAGACCCACAGGAGTTTAAAATCCATGTTTACCACTTCCGTGCACCACGCCCGGGAGAAGATCTCTCAAACTCTCTAAGCTTCACTGCCTTCATCCATAAAATACGGATAAAAACAAACAAACAAACAAACAAAACCAACTACCTATTTTCTCTACTAAGAATAGGGGAACTGTACCGCCACCTTTCAGGGTGGGAGAGGTTGCTATGAGCTAAGGGCTGTAAAGCATTCAATCACATCCGGTCCCGGCCAGAGTCCACCATGATTGTTTACTACTGACAAATTTATCACCGTTCAATTTGTATCAGGAAACAAGAAATGAAATTTAAAACACTGATTATTATTTTACTATTATATAATAGTAAGTAAATATTATATACGCATATAAATTAAATTCTACATGCCTTATAGATCCAGTAAAAAATCCCTCAAGCATAAACAAAGTTGGCAATTCTGCTTTCTATCCAACTGCTACATGAAAGTTTGTTTATTTGACCAATGGCCAAAACCCCCATTAGGAGTTGTTAGCATATCCAAACTGTGCCTGCTGGATTTGGTACAGTAAAATTTGGCTTTTTATTGAATTTCCTCCCAAGTGGGCTAGAGGCCCAAATGAGGGCAATTGAACAAACAATTATGTATCAAATATACAAATACCAAAGCAAGCGAAGACTAATAATGCACTGAAGTTGGTAAGCATTGTCTGTTAACAGGTGAACATACACACGTGTAAATGTGAACCACTGTACGGACAAATTAGTTGGTGGGTCAATCATTTCGGTCACTTGGGGCACACTGTTAACCCAGGAATGTTAGCAGAAGAATGTGATTCCAATCATTGATTCCTTCAGGCTTTCTGTTAAAGGGTGACAGGTTTTCCCAATGTCTGAAGAGAAGGGGAATGTTCATTAAATGGGGATCCTATTAGAATAGGATTTTAAGTCTCTTTTAATATAAAAATCCCCATATATAAAATTGCAACACTAAGTTTCTTCTCTCTTCTCTTTCCCAGTGCCCAGGCTGACTGTGCAAATGCAGATGTTTAAAACAAGACAGTCAGACATTCCGTTGTTATTTATTGATAACATGAGGAAGGTAAAGGGGAAAACAGAAAAGATCAATCAAGACATAACAGAAAAATGAATCAGTGGGGTCCTATGATTTCTAACATTTTCTTGAGTCCAAGAAATCCCTTGCAAAATTGACTCCCTTTATCAATTCCAGACTATATGCACTGAACTCATTCCTGCAGATTTCAGCCACAGACCTCTGATAGGAAATCTACAAAGGAGCACGTGGGCCCACGTGGTGAGGGCCTTAGCCCCTTATTTCCTGTTTCTCTCCGGCACCTTGTTTCCAAGCGGCTGCCGGTGCACCATGAAGAGTCTGCTTTAATATTAAATGTCCACACCAAAGGAAAGAGAGTTTCTCTTTTTTTTTCTGTATCTCAGAATTAGATCAAGGGAGCAGTGGGTCATGTTTGTGTGTTGAATTCACTGTTATTTTCCTGATTGTTATCTTGAGATACTTTCTTATCTTCTTTGATCCACAGTTCAAGTGTCTGTATATACAGAATAATAATATTAGTTACCTCAAAAAATGATCTGGATTAATCCCTGGCCCAGGTGCATATTAGTTTTTGGAAAGAAACTGAACACATACTGTGAACGTGTATTAGCTCTTGCAGGCCAGCGGGGATTTAATAGATGAGTTCTCCAGAGTCGGAGACGCTGAACTAGAGTGAAATGAGGAGGCCATCAAATCCTGAGCCCCTGCTTCACTTTATTGTGAGTGAAGAACAGTAGATGATGTCCTTTGCTTTGCTTCTCCATTTTTTGTTCTCTCCTGGTGAAGACTGGAAATACAGTCTCAGGAGGACAAGAAAAAGAAAGGAAAGGAAAGGAAATAGAGAACTCTCAGTCATGTTTTGATTTTTTTTCCCTTCCAAGCCATTTAATGTCCTAACTGGAACTTTCTTTACTCCAGTTTCCAAAGCACCTAACAAGTGACCTCAGGGCCACTGAGCAGGCCACACATGCTGTAACTGGGGGGGCAGTCCAGGCAGAAACAGGGAACAAGACCCGTTAACCGAGCACCTCCTTCACCCTGCCCGTGTGCTGGGCCCTTCCCCTACAAGGCCACAGTTCTCATAGGTTTATGTCCAGCCTGAGAAAAGCCAAGGATGCTTTTCAACATTTAGCTCATTGCTGAGAGATGCAAGATCTGGTTCAGGGTGTTGGCGTTTTTTTCATTATTTTAAAAACATATGTAACATAAAATTTGCCATCTTAACTATTTTTTACGTGTACAATTCAGTGGCATCCATTACATTCACAGTGTTGTACACCCATCACTACTGTTTACAAACTTTTCCATTACCTGACACAGAAATTCTGTACAATTACCCAGTAACTCCCCATTCCTCTGTCCTCCAGCCCTTGATAACCTCTAACCTGCTTTCCATCTCTACAAATCAGCTTATTCTAGATACTTCATATAAATGGAATCATACAATCTTCATCCTTCTGTGTCTGGCTTTTCTCACGTATCACGTTTTCAAAGGTTCATCCAGATTGTAGCCTGTATCAGTACTTCATTCCTTTTTCTGGGTGAATAGTATTCCACTGTGTGTATGTACCACTTTGGGGGGCATACTGACGGCCACTTGGGGTGTTTCCACCTTGTAGCTACTGTGAATGATGCTGCCATGCCAGAGCGCTGGATTCAATACTTGTGGTTTTTAACTTTGAAACTTCTAGTGCTGCTTGTTTCCAGCTGAAATCAGATCCTGAGGGCTGCGGCTGGAGCAGGCGAACACAGTACACAGAGTTCTTCCAGGAGAGGAACAGGGACAGCCCCGCGGCTGAGTCAGCAGCTCCTCCGGAGCCACTTACTTACGATCCTGCAGCAGCTTCCAGGATGGGCTGCCAACCGGCCCACATCACAGACGCTAACAGAGCAGCACAGGGCTTTGGGATCCGAACACACACCTGCTGCACAAAGCTTGGCTCTCCCGAAGCCCGTGGGACTTTGATTGGAGCTGGACGGCCAGGAGATGGCCTGGGGACGTCCCCTTTGCCCTCTACCTGGGGATGGTCCACATTCTCTCTACGAAAGGCAAGAGCTTCGGCCTCAAGGCAGACAGCACAGGAGCGGGAGTCCCCGCTCCAACACCACACAAGTGAAACCATGATGTGAAATGCAAGCCTGGGCTTAACCACACACGACCCTGCAGGGTATCTAGTCATTTAAGTGACATTAGCTTAGAAGCCAAAGGCTAAAGAGAGAAAGAATTAAATAGAAATGATTTAAGTGATCAGCAATCATTCCACATTCTAGTGTCACGCTCTTTTTACCTTGGTGAGGAAAGAAGGTTTTCTTAGCCAAAATGTCAATTAAAGCCAATCTTTTCTGCATTACTCCCGGAGGCTGTGATTAGTAAAAAGAAAAAGAAGGAAGGCACATGATTCCGACACAGCCCTCTTAAACGAATCCACGGAAGGCAGCAGGATGGCTGCAAATGTGACTAAAGCCGGAGGTGCGGCCCAGGGCGTGGAGCCCGACTGCCCATTGCTCGGACCCGCATCTTGGCTTTGCCACTAACTAGCTGGTTGAGCTGGAGGAAGTTTTTTACTTTCGGAGACCCTCAGTCTCTCCATCTGTAAAATGGGGTACTGGGAAATATAAACTCATAGAAACAGCTATGAGAATAAAATGAGGTCAATTCTCTAAGGCATATACATATAATAGATACTTAATAGATGTTAGATGTTAGCTACTATTAACCATCCTCCCTACTTTTATTCTTAATCAATAATTCAATTTAATTCAGCAACTACAAGCTAAACCTACTGCATGTGAAGGATTATGATTAGCACTAGAAAAAACAAGACAGTCTATACTGGGTGAGGATATAAAACACAGACACACAAATAGAACTGAACATAAATGCAGTAGGTTTAAGTTTTTAAATAGGATCATTAAGTGATATTCCCATATACTATTTGATTCACAAAATTTCATCGCTTTTTAGTGTGACTGTTTTTTCTTTTATAATGATGTTAAAAATATGTAGGGGGATCAGCTCGGTGCTCTGTGACCACCTAGAGGGGTGGGATAGGGAGGGTGGGAGGGAGGGAGATGCAAGAGGGAAGAGATATGGGGACATATGTATAACTGATTCACTTTGTTATAAAGCAGAAACTAACACACCATTGTAAAGCAACTGTACTCCAATAAAGATGTTAAAATATATATATATATATGTAGGTTGATTATAAACAAACTCAGTCTGTCTTCTCCACTGGATTCTCAACTTCACAAGGGTAGATTCCATACCTATTTTGTTCACTGCTCTACTCTCCAAAGCAAGCACTGTGCTTGGCATATTATGGTCAATCAGTACATGTGTGTTGAATGAATTGGCATAAGACTGAAGGACTGACTGAGTGAATAAACTGGAAATTCACTCCTAATGGAATAGCCCTGTTCTCATAATATTTCCTAAAAAGCACTATCCCTTCCTTACGGGCACCAGTTATATCTATGTTACTCCAAAAGTTAGTGTTTACATAATGGCTATGTGTTGAGCATGCAAAACAGAACTTACAAAATTCATACAGATTCCCAGTAGTGACATACTGTATAGTACTCTGCATTAGCTTCCTAGGGCTGCTGTAACAAATTATCACTACCTGGATGGCTTAAAACAAGAGAAGTGTATTGTCTCACAGTCTTGGAAGCTAGAAGTCTGAAATCGAGGTGCCAGCAGGGCCGTGCTCCCTCCAAGGGCTCTAGAGAGAATCTGCTCCATGCCAAAAATCTCTCTTGGCTTCTGGCAGTTGTCAGCAATCCTTGGCACTCCTTGGTTTGTGGCAGCATACCTCCTATCTCTGCCTGTCACCAAATGGCCACCTTCCTTCTATGTGACTCTGTATCCCTTCTTAGAAGGAGGCCAGCCTTATGGAATTAAGGGCCCACCCTACTCCAGTGTGCCCTCATCTTAATCATTACACCTGCAACGACCCTATTTCCAAATAACGTCACATTCTGATGTTTCAGGAAGGGAGGGGGAGGACACTCTTCAACCCAGTAGATTCCCCAACACCATTTTCTGCAGAATGAAGCAGAAAGCAGAAAATCCTACCTGAGTCTATCCTATGAGCATTTACTCAAGCCTCATTGCATGGCAGTATTATTATGAGAGGAGAAGGAAGATTAGCCATAAGGTTTAATGCATCATGGAATGCAGAAGTCCTAAAAGAGTCTCCCAGCACGCGAAAAAGCAAGCACTTGGCGCTCCATCACAGGTGGTTTTAAGTTGAAAAGGCCAGGCAATATTTCACCAAAGGCACCAAGGCGGAGCCTGGCTTCCCCGAGCCTCACACCCACCTGAAAGGGCCTTCAGGCAAGTCCTCCAGAGTTAACACAGACGTCAGCTGACACTGAGACCGATGCCGCTGCCGCTGCTGACAGATGGTGCTTCACAGCTGGGTTTCTGAGCAGAGTAATGAGAGGATCAGACCACGGACAGGCGAAAGGGTAGTGCGTCGGCACAAGAATTTCCACCATACTGCAAGTCATTCACAAGACAGCTTCATGCTAATAACAGCCTCACTACAATCTGCACCGATGATTTTCCTCCAAAGTTCTGAAGGACTGCTATGTCCCAAAGATCATGAAGAAGACCGTGCCTGGCTTAATCCAGATGGGCAGGGAAAGACAAGAGTTCTTTTTGAAGTTCAAGGCTGTTTCAGCAGGATCTGAGGGCAAATTCAAAGCCACATGCTTGTTTCCTGGCATCAAGAGGCTCAAGTGACAATAAAGTTGTAAGTAAGTGCCTCTTCTTTTTTTTTTTTTTTTTGAATTAATTAATTTATTTTTGGCTGTGTTGGGTCTTCTTTTCAGTGCGAGGGCGTTCTCTAGTTGTGGCAAGTGGGGGCCACTCTTCATCGCGGTGCGCGGGCCTCTCACTGTCGCGGCCTCTCTTGTTGCGGGGCACAGGCTCCAGACGCACAGGCTCAGCAGTTGTGGCGCACAGGCCCAGTTGCTCTGCGGCATGTGGGATCCTCCCAGACCAGGGCTCGAACCCCTGTCCCCTGCACTGGCAGGCAGCCTCCCAACCACTGCGCCACCAGGAAGCCCAGTGCCTCTTCTTGATTCACCCACTCATTCATTCAACATCCCGTGTGCCAGACACCATGTCCAACACAATTCCATAATCAAGCCAGCTTGGTGACAGAGGTTACGTTACTGCAGGACATTGAGGACAGGGAAAGAGTGGAGAAAATACCAACTTCACCTTTCAACAGAAAGCGTTGTAAAGGGACAGGCAGCAATATTTTGTGGCTTTAGGGGACCCAAACCCAGTCTGTGTCTGACAATTACAGACCTTTGTACCCTATAGCCACTCATTGATTTTAGGGATTTTATACAAAGCATGTTTATTTGTGTTTACCTTAATTATCTGTGATGATCTATCCAAATTCGTGGAAATTCTGAATAATAAATCTTAAAAGGCATTGACTCTCCTCCTTTCACACATAAGCAGTAAGTCTACCATTGGTGAAAGGAGAAAAAAAGGGCTATACTTCCAGATCTTAATCTTGTTTAATACAAGCCAATCTTAGGATCTTATTATGTTTCCCATCCCACACGGCCCATTAATTAGAAAGTCATGAGCAGAAGTCTATTGTCAAAATTCTGTAAAGGGAATTAAGAAAGATCCAAACAGCCCTGCTTGGCAAAGAAGATTACAGCAAGCAGGTTTTCCTGCCACAGAGAAGACACAGGCACTAAATACCGTTAAGAAATCACTTAAGTGAAGAAACCAGAATTCATAGCTCGGATCCACACTTACTCCCTGACTAGCTGGGCGGTCCTGAAGCTACTCAAGACTTTTCAGCAACAATCAGTGCGGCATATCAGACGGGGGAGAGGAGTATCGGAGGAGGTCGTCTTCAAGATCTCTTTCCACTCCCACATTCTCTAGTCCTCCTTGACTCAAAAAGTTACCAACCCTCTAGCAAAACTAAAAACCACTTTACAACCACAAACCAGGACCCTAAAAGTTAAAGGTCAAGTGGAAGAGCTAGAGTTGTTAACCAACTTCCTCCTTCCTCAACTGAATAGAAATTATATATATATATATATATATATATATATATATATATATATATATATATAGAACTTATATATAAAAATTTCCTGGGTTATTTCACTGCCATGTCTTCCCTTTGGGCGTGTGACTTCTGACCTTGCATGTCCAGTGTGATCTTTCTTAGTGCCCAAATGAAAGACCCAATTTTATTACCTGCCATGCTCCCTAAGAGTATCATTCTTCTCCTCCTACCTCTTCCACCTTCCTTGGGTTGGGAGAAAGCTCCCTTGGAACCACAGTGGGAAGTCACCAATCTATTTCATAGGAGGAGAGGCAACCACTTCTGCCAATAGGCGTCTCTGAGCACAAAGCAACTGAGAAAATATGAATGGCAGCAACAGAGTACTTCACAGATAGCCAGAATCCTTCTAAATCAGAACTGGAAGGGAGGAGAGGCCAAAGCAGTACATTGAGTGCAGTGATTGCCCCCACCCTGAATCCATTCCATCCCCCTGCCTTTGTGTAGCTCTCTCATGACTGGGTGACAGTGAATTCACCTCTGTCTCCAGCAGGGAGCTCTGCCTGTCTTAAGCCAATCAACATGAGCCTATCCTCACTGACCAGTGATTGACTAGGCAGATACAGAGGGGCAGTTAAATGGCCAAAGTAGTCAATGGTAGGGAAAAAGGTGCTCTCTCTCTCTGGATTATAACCCTAGGAGTTGTTAGCAACCATACTGTATCAAAAAGGAGCATCCACCTTACCATGAAGATGCATGCAGCAAAGCAGAAAGACAGAAAGAAATCAGGGAAGAACATCCCCAAGACACAAATCAGTTCGAATCGGTCCTGACGCTCACCCTGCTACTGGATTTCTGTTACGTGAACCAATAAGAAACAAAGGAAGAGTCTGTCTGCTGCACCTGGTGATCAATGTTGGAATTGCAGAAATGTATGCTTAACAAAGATAAAACTTAGAATTCAAGAAAAAAAAATTGGGAATTCCCTGGCAGTCCAGTGGTTAGGACTCTGCGTTTTCAGTGCAAGGGCCTGGGTTCTATCCCTGGTCCGGGAACTAGGATCCTGCAAGCCACTTGGTGCAGCCAAAAAAAAAAGAAAGAAAAAAAAAGAAAAAAAAAAAATCATCCTAAAGATATTTTTTCTACGTGAAAAAAATATGCTGCAATTTTTTCCTGTAGAGACTGACTCTGTGAAAGGTGGAATAAGCATAAAGTAATTATTTTAACAGTGATGAATTGTAACTTTTAAAAAAGCACAACCAAGTAAAAATAAGAAGCTGTATATATAGCCACATGATAAATTTGATAAGGCTTCCAGACCCTGTGAAATAGTTTAATTTGCTCTGGGCAAGGAACAGATGACTTGGTAGGTCTTTCTTCTTTTAAAAACTTTAATTCAGCTTCCACCTACAATCTGTGTTGTATTTTGCAAAGCTCTATGCATTTAAAAAAATCGCTCTCCCTAAATTTTGCATTTACAGCCCTTTTATCATATAAATTGCGGTCATAACCTAACTTAAGGTTTGCAGGGGCCAGTGAAGCGAAACGTCTGGCTTCCATAAAACAAGAAACGTTAAGCAAAATAAATCCTGCCTGAAACTAGAACAGTTCTTGAATATAGCAACTTAGGAGCTAATCTCTCCTCTCTTTTGAAAATATAACAGCTTTGCCTTTTAGCCAAAATAGATCAAATACTCCACCAGTAGCTGTTGTTCCTTTACTTCATTCTCTTTCTGGACGTACAGATACTTGATTAATAACTGTAAAACTCCCTAGAATTCTTGTCCCAAATTCTTCTAGTACAAAGGCATCGCTTCATCCGTGAAGGTGACAGGGACATTCTGACTATCCCATTTTGTCTGAAGGAAGAACAGGTCACGGGGATCTGACATTTCAAGCTGTGCATCAATGTCTTCCTCTACTCCAGGCCGTTCTTCATTCACCTTCTTGTAAAATTATTATACTCATCCTAAAAATCGAATACATTTTGTGGAACCCCGATGGAAATTCTAGGGGATGTTTATGATACGAGTATGTTCATAAAGACTTTGTTGGAATGCAACTTACAGGGCCTTCACTTATTTAAATAAAACGTAAACATTTCAGGCATTTGTGATGGTACTGTTTTTCTCAGTGTGATGACAGCTAAGGAAATGTTTTCAGATGTATGGTGTGAGATGGGCAGAATAATCTTGCCTGCCTCCAGATTTCTATCTTTTACAGTAAAGAGATGGAATTAAATATTTTGCCCTGTCTTCCCCCTCTGCCCTTTTTACCCCTCCTTCCCCATCTTCTTGAGGTGTCATAGACGATGATACACACATCACCAGGTCGTATCACCAGCCCAGTTTAAACCCCTTAACAGTTTCCCATTGGGTTCTGGCTTAAGCCCAAACTCTCTACTACGGCCCATGAGACTCTGTGTGAGAGGAGCAACTGCCCTCCTCCCGGAATGCACCCTGAGGGTTCCCCAGAGAAGGACTCTGTCTGTGGAGATCACTGCTACCCACAGTGCCAGCTACTTGAAGACCCTCGATACAGACCTGTTGAATGAACAAGGTAGTAGCTATCAGGTAAACACAGACTTTGCCTTTTTAGTTTATCCAAATTATAAAACTAGCAAGTTTTCAAAATACAAAGAATCAAGTACAGAAAAATAAATTTAACATAGATCAGTATGAGACAATGATTTAGTAAAGAGTCTGAATGTTGAACATTTTTAAAAAATGCCACTTGTATCCTTTAAATCCATAGGAAAACTACTTAAATCTGACAGTGGTTAAGAGAAAAACAGATACCTGAGAATAGACCAGAAAATAAAATTATTTGGAGGTAGAGAAAGGGGATGCTTTTTTTTTTTCTTTTTGAAAAGTCCCCATTTTACTCTTTCTTTTGAAGGCTGGCAAGTGTCTGAAGACCACAGAACTTAATCTGAATTCATTAGACAGTGCTTTGATTTACCACAGTATTTGCCATCAAAAGAAGGTTTCATTTATTTACAGTATTTGACAGGAAGGAAACAATGCTGATTTTTTTTAAATGTTGCTTTGTATATTGCAATATTTTTGAGGGCAAGTTTATTATGCTTTTATTTTACCGTTTGGATATGGTGAAATATCCAATCATATCCATAAATGGTGTAATAATTAAATGTGTGCAAAACTTGCAAGGATTTTGAAATGGACCAGTCCTACACCATTTATGGCATATAAAGGTACACCAATTAAATCAGAAATACCAGTGGAACAGAATGGAGAGCCCAGAAATAAATTCGTATATAAACAGTGAAGACAGAAAAGTAACCCTGAAAATCAGTGAAGAAGGAAGAATTAATAACTGGTACTGGGACAATTAGGTATCTATTTTTTAAAAAATCATATCCTCATCTTACTCAAAAAACAAAGTATAAAACTCACAAGATATAAATTCAAAAAAAACAGAACTAAATATTTATCAAATTTCTAGAAGGTTATAAGCCTATTAACCTAAAACCAACAGAAGAAAGTACAAAGAAAATTATCAGGACATTCAACCATATAAAAATTTCAAACTTCCGTATAAGAAAAACAAACAAATAGCAACAAATGTAATTGAAGCCAAACAACCCTTTGGGGGAAAAAAATCACAAGGGGCAAATGTCTTTATTCTCCAAAGAACTCATAGGAATCACTTGAAAGACACTAAGACTAGCATATAAGTTGCTAAAAAAGATGACAATAGGCTATTCACCGAAGAAACACAAGTGGTGGAATAGAAGCTGAAACATAGTCTAACTGGCTCATAAAGAGACAAAACAAAACAAGAAGATACCACTTATAGTCCATGCGTTTGCAAAATGGTTTGAGTGAGAATATCCATTGCATGGCTGCAAGAATAAACAGATACAAGGACTTTAAAGTATCCGGCAACATGCACATCAAAAAGCCTTGATACGATTTAAACCTTTTTTATCCCAGCAAGTCCACTTCTCCTTAAATTAACAGAAGCAGTCTGCTCCTTTCTTACCTACTGTACCCTTGAACTTGCCTTTGAAAGTAAATATACAGAAGTCAAGGAGCATGTTAGGGGGCAGCACTGGCTGGATACATCATCTGTGGGCCCCAGAGCAAAACGAAAATGTAGGGCCCTTATTAAGAAATGATTGGGACTTCCCTGGCGGTCCAGTGGTTAAGACTCCGAGCTTCCACTGCAGGGGGTGCGGGTTCAATCCCTGGTGGGGAACTAAGATCCCGAAGGCTGTGCGGTGCAGCCAAAAAAACAAAACAAAACAAAACAAAATGATTAGGAATTTCAAGAGGGCAACAGCAGAGCAACAAACCAAGCATGGGGCCCTTTTGAACACAGGGCAGAAAACTCAAGGAGCCGGCCCTGTTGGGGGGAAATCTGTACCCACATTGCTGGGATGGGGATAGGGGAAGGTCCATGTTTGTACTGCCCCTCTGATCCTGCTTAGTGGATGAGAGCCTTGGGAGGCAGTAGGAAGAGAGGGTGGGTGCTGAGAGGAAGTGGCCCTTTTCTCCCTGAGGAGAGAGTGAGAGTAAGATCCTAGAGATGATGCACCTGAGTAGACACTGGTACCAAGGCCTGGGCATTTACTAGGGCAGCCCTTGACATTCTCATCTCTGCGTGGAACTTAGTCAGCATCTAGAATGGGAGTCTGGTCACCCTCCCTTGCCCCTGTGCTGCAAGGGAAGTCAGATATTTAGCCTCACCAGCTTTGCCCACCTCCAGCCCAACCCTCTCTTGCCACTGGATGGGTAGGGTGGCCAGGCCAGCAGAGGGGCTGGCCTTGCCCCTGGAGCCTGATTTCTTGGTGTCTCTGAAATCAAGGAGGGCCATCAAAAAGGGATTTTGAGATAACGGATAATCATCAAGACTGTCTGTATGTTGTTGAATAAATTCAGCATACAAAAGTCGTTTAGGAATAGCAACGTATCGTATATAAAATTTTGTGAGTATTTGAAAGTTGAATCCATCTTTATTTTAATGTAGGGAAACACATATTTAAAAATACAGAAGTGAAGAATTAGTGACTACTTCTGAATAATTAGTTGCCTATTTATTAACAAAACAGAACAAGCACTCTGTACACACAAACACACGTATCTTCCTATTACACAAAATTAAATAATTTGTTCATCCACAAGCATCAGAATTGACCTTAAAATGTCTTTTTCTTATTATTTCAAAAGCAATCCTCAGCCACTTTGGCATGACCACACATCCTGATTTAGCAGGGGTTGAGACAAGACCCCTTGTTCTTTCAGACAAGAGGGCTTCATTCTAATCCCAACTTTGTACTTGAACAAACAGTTCGTATTTGTGAGCCTCCACTGCTTCTTCTGTCCTGCAGGAAGATTAGGGCTGAGTACTCCCCACTCTCTCATGGCAGCCAGCCCCTGCCGAGCACGTTCTGACATCCCGTTATTCTACTGAATCCTCACGGCCACCCTGTGAGATAGGACCCATGTTACTATCCCCATGGTCCACACAAGAAAACTAAGGCATAGATTGTGTAATCTTCCCAAAGCTTGCAAATGAAAGCACCAGGCATTAGTGACCTTGGTCACCACACTATATTCCCTTAGATTTTTATTACAGGCTCTTGGGGAAAAGCCCAAAGGCAGGAATCAGTGCACTTGGATTTGAATCCCTTGTCATTTATCACCTCCTTGACTTTGAAAAGATACTTAACTCTGTCTCAGTGGCCTTATTTATAAAATGAGGTCCCAGAGTGGTGAATCAATACCTACAAAGCACCTAGTTCTATGCTTGGCCCATAGTAAGCGCTCAGTAAATGCTACCCGTTAATAATGTTCCAAGAGTGTAAATCGATACTTCAAAATTAAGGTCCTAGATCAGCACTTTGTCCAATTTATTTTGCAGTAATAATCAGTATAAAGAATTCAGACTAGGTCTCTCTAAGTGGTTCTTTTGTCCCTGTATTGGCCAATTCGATCTGCCTATAGCTCCCCAAGCTCACTTCGTGCCTTGTTTTCATGCTTTTGCTAGCCTAGAATGGCGTCTCTTCCCTTCCTAAACATGACCCTTATCTATTATCAACTCTTCCACAACAGCCTTCTCCAGGTCTCGGGGGCCCCTCCCCACTTGGTACCATTTACAGTCATTTGGCACTTAAAATGTAATAATCACAACAGATATTTACAGCCATCACAGGAATATACCAATTTGTTTTTATGTAGACTTTCTCACTGCACTGGCATTCCTATCTTCTTAACACACCCTGGGATCACAGCCTCTCATACACTGTAGGTGGCAAAAAAACTACACCCTCAGGAAACATTTACTGCTTTAGTCTACTTTCTAGACAATGTTCTAGAAAATGGGAAATGAAAACAAGAAGGTCACAGTGGACTTCTTTGTCACATGCAGTTCTATTTTTTAAATGTAAAGACTGACCAAGATTCTACATTAGTGTGTGCACATTCGTGCAGAAGCATAACCAAGTAACTAAAGTTAGTGATGCAGATGGACACAGAGAATTAGAGGAGAGACGCAGCATTTCTGTTGCAATCGAGAACTTTTGTAATATGCAAAGAAGAGAGTCTGGCATTTTTGTCAGCAGCAGCTGGAATATAGTGTGCCACAGTACAGATTATTATGGTCGGTCTAAAATTTTGAAAACCGGAATTCTGGAACATGTCCACGGCCACCTGTGAGTCTCTATTTTGGACCTGCCCCTTCTCAAGCATCAGTCTCTATGGGTCCCTTAAGCCCATCCTCAGCTTCTTTATCCAAGGCAGAGCCCACAGATGCGCTGCACCGTTCCTCTCCATCCCCAGTGTGAGCTGGGAATGGCAATCCACGCTCCTGTTCCTGTCTCTGAATTACACACATTAGGAATATAGACTGTCTGGTGATGGCTTATGAGCAGTCCCATCCTTCGTGCAAAATCTACCTCCTTCAACGCCAAGGAAGGACTAGAAACACCATTTCAAAGAGTGGATGTTAAGTTTACTAGCTTGACCTCCCAAGATCAGAACAGATACACTTTTAACCTTTTCAACTGTTTACTTTTCAAATGCCTTACGAAATTCTTCACCTCCTTGACCCATAATATGTCCTCCCTTTATATACAACCAAGACATTAAACCTCCAGCTCAGCCATCTCAGCCTCATGATGTTTTATGTTCACTGCATGGTGTAGAGGTGGACGCAAATGCCTTACAACCTACCTAATCAGTCTCACTAAATCAACTCAGGCCCACTATCCCATCAACAACTAAATATTAAGTGTCTTATGTATATAGAACATATTATGGCATCAGACAACATAATTTAGCTTAAGGAAAAAAATCAGTTGACTGGATCTTTAATATTGCATAAGTTACCAAAAAACCACCATTTTTGTAGGGAAAAAAAGAGTCAAAAGTCAACCACTTGACATGGTTCGACCTAATTATAAACATTTCTAGGGGATTACACTAAAAGGGTGGTGATCAGCATGAGGTAACTAAATTTCATTGGATGGTGCCCAAGATAGAGTCCCACATACTGAATTCTCCTCTACAGCATACGGTGTCATAGTGAGCTACCAACGAACATGTTTAGAGAAATAACATATATTTAGCCTAAAGACAGAAAATTCACAAACCTCCAATAAGCATAAAAATATTTGTTATACTAATTAAATAAACAACAACCAAAGCTGTACATCTTTAAGTCCATCTCCTATGCTATTTAACTTCTTACATAACTCTTGGGAAAATCAGCTTATTAATTTCTAACCTAAATCTTTGTGTCAGAAAACTTAATGAGAATTCCACGCAGAGCACAGAAAGACTAAGGTCTGCTTATTTCCAAAGAAGAGGCAAGTGACAGAAGTATTTGGAGGAAGTGGGAGAGAGGAAGGGCCACATAAGGGAACACAGTGGTAAGCAAATGTTCACCAGCTGGATTCTACTGCAGCTAACTAGTCTTCAGTCAGTCATTTTTCATTTGAAAGGCTCTAAAATTTCAAATGTTTGCTTGTATTGTTGTCCTATAAGGAGAATGGTTTTACTGCTTATCCTTGAATACTTCCCAGCATTCAAGATAATTATACTCATGCAGCAGCATAATGTGGAAGACACTTCCCTTGGGTTTGAATATGCATAATTTATCCTGGAGTCTGTCGTTCATCAGCATTCTTTTTCTTTTTCGTTTTCAAGTACAAAGAAACTTTTAGCTCCAGGCTAAAATGTGAAGTAAGTACAGCATTAGTTGTAAATTTCTCCAAATAATAAAATAATCTCTCACTGATAATTTTTTTTCCTTCTATGTGGTTAAGCTGAGCTAAATGTTAGGAGTAGAATTTCAGTGTTTTTTTTTTAATTAAAGTATAGTTAATTTACAGTGTGTTAGTTTCAAGTGTACAGCAAAGTGATTCAGTTATACATATACATATATGTATATACATATATATTATATGTTGTACATATACATATACATATATATATATATTACTCATATTCATATATATATATATATATATATATATATCTCCATATTCTTTTTCAGGTTCTTTTCCATTATAGGTTATTACATGATACTGAGTATAGGTCCCTGTGCTATATAGCAGGTCCTTGTTGTTTACCTATTTTATATACAGTAGTGTATATATTTTAATCCCAAATTCCTAAATTATCCCTTCCCCCCACCTTCCCCTTTGATAACCATAAGTTTGTTTTCTATGTCTGTGGGTCTGTTTCTGTTTTATAAATAAGTTCATTTGTATCTTTTTTTTTTTTTTTTAGATTCCACATATAAGCGATATCATACAATATTTGTCTTTGTTTGACTTTCTTCACTTAATAGAATTTCAGTTTCTTAATCTATGTAGAAAGCGAAAATACAAAGACTAAGGGCTTGGACTAAATGGGTAGACAGATGTTCTCTTCCCTCTGATGATTGAGGTCTCCAAATCAGTTACTATAAAACATATGCAGGGGCAAATAACACACCATTACCACAAAGCTTTCAGGGGCACCCATATTTTACATGAGGAGCCTGAAATTAAATGGCTAAATAGTGTGGATTTTAGGCATTCTAAACATAGAAGGAAAGAATATCTGTGATGGTTTCAGGCAGTGTACTAGGGATTTTATATACAAAATCTAATTTAATCTTCACAACAAGCTTATGAACCAAGCCTTATTATCTTCATTCCCAAGGTGAGAGAATCAGAGCAGAGAAGTTTAACTTTCCCAGGGTCACAGTGCAATGCCATCCCAGAGCAGAACCAGGTCCACCTTTTCTCTGTAATCCTGAGCCACCATAAATTAAAAGGACAACTATGAAGTTTGGAGGTGGACTATATCAAATTGGAGCAGAGGATGAACAGAAAGAAGACCTAGAGTCTAGTCCACGTTCTAGAATTTTCTAGCTAAGCGATTTAGGTTCTCTGAGCCCCAATTTCCTCAGGGCATGGACACAGTAGGCGGTCAATGAGCACCTACTGAGTCCAAATATTTCTATGAATCTCTGAGATGCCTTCAGTGCAGTGGCCTTCAGAAGGCCCTCCTTCCACAGTAGGCAGATGGCTAAGTAGGGGGCCAATCTCATTTCTCACAAATCTCAAGACTCACATTACAAGGTCTGGGCCAAAGGGGACTGATGTCATTGAGCTCCTGGACCTGCCAAGTGGAGAGAGAAATGGAAGCTGACACTTCCAGAGTCAACTCTGGTCTACTCCTAAGGCTTCCGCTACTCTGAGCTTCCCCCTTTGGCCTAGTCCTAAACAAGGAAATTATTTCCATTTTTTAAGGTGAAATTTGCACTTTAATGGCTTGCCCCATGACCTGTAAAAGTCTCCAGTCTTCTTGTTTGTTTGTTTTTTGGCTGTGCCGGGTCTTAGTTGCAGCATGCGGGATCTAGTCCCCTGACCAGGGATCAGACCCGCGCCCCCTGCATTGGGAGCACACAGTCTTAACCATTGGACCACCAGGGAAGTCCCAATTCTCCAGTCTTAACCAAGAGCTATCACAACCTGCTTCTACTTATGGAAAAAATGGTGTCTCAGTCATTCAGGTCGGGGGAGACGCTGAGCCTCAGAAAAACCAGATTCGAGTCTTTGACATACTAAGGGAATAAAAAGGGCAAGCTGTGGTCCAAAACTCACTCACACAATTAAAAATCTGCCTTCTTTACAGAATTCTTCATGCTGTAAAGACAAATGGGAAAAGAGGCAGGAAGTAAAACAATAATACAACTGTTAACTAGAAGCATTTCCCCAAACAAAGCTATCTGACTCACTACTTTATACCACAGACACTGACTTGGTCCCTGCTTTAACAACCAGACATTAGGAGCTGGGAACCTAAGAGCAGCAGCACCTCTGCTCTCAAGACATTTACAGTTCATGAAGGACTAACCCAATCAACGTAATCCTCTCTACAAATGCCAGGAATAAAGACAAGGTGCTCCGGAGTTCACCATATGTCCACCTAGTTCAGACTTGGCTGGGGGAATAAGGTGATCTGGAAATTTAGATAATGGTGAGAGCACATCCCAAGCAGAGTGAAGGATCCAGATGCAAAAGAGAACACGGAGCATTCAGGAACCACAGATAATCTAGTGGGGCCAGAGAAGGTGAAGGAAGGGAAGGAGGTGGGAGATGGTCATGAATCTTGAAATCTCACAGATTCTGGTGGGAAAACTGAACTACATCCAGGGAGCAGTGAGGCCCCTTTGAAGGGTTTGAACAAGCAGAGGGGCATATCAGGTGCAGAAAGGTAGACTGAGCTGCCATGTGGAGAATGGACCAAAGAGGGTACAACTGGAGGCAGTGAGACTGCTTAGAAAGATGTTACTGAAAGTAGCAGTGGTGGGTGCAGAGAGATGAATGGATCTGAGAGATGTGAGTCCAGTAGAAACACCAGGAATTTGTGATTGGACAGTCAGGGTGAGGCAGGTGTAACAGTCACAGGTGACACCCAGATGATCTTCTCAAGTGTTCAGAAGGGTAAACGTTGCCTAGCCTGCATGTCTGAGCAGTTGAAGATGGAAGGTTCTCTGAATCGTGCCTGCACCAAGAAGCAACCAGAAAACGGACTCCAGTTCCTGCCATACACATCTGTCTCCCTCTTAGCACTCTCCCCATGCCTGTGGGATTCTCAAGCGCTCTTATTTTTCCTCTTCACCCTAGAGATCAGGTTCATCTGGGACTCAATGGCTTCCCTCCCCTCCACTTGCCTCTTCCACACATGTCTATATACCACTGTTGTCTCTCAAGGTCAAAGACAACTTAAAACATGTTGTAAAGAGAGATCAATCCTTTAAGAAAAAAAAACATGGCATGGCCTCAGGATGGTGAATGAAGTACCAATCTTGGTTCCCTTTTTAAACGCAGAGGATCCAGTTTTAGCCAGTTCTTCACAGTCCTATTCATTCGCTGTAGAGCAGATGAAGAAGCCCCTTGAACACGTGGCTGCAGGGTCCACAGCCGCCGTCTGCATCTCTTCAGCGCGTCATCACCTCTGATGACAGCACGGAGGACTCGCTGGCTGAGCCCAAGGCTGGCTTGGGAAACCCTACAGGGATGTTCAGAAAACAAAAACAGCTACTTGGGCCACATGTTGGCCGGACTCTACTACCACCAGAAGGTACCCTGTCTTCCAGGTTTCTTTAAGGATAGTTTCCAAAGCCATTCCTTCTGATTTAAAGAATTAATAGGGAAATAATGCAACTTATCCAGGCTCTTTAAGTGCAAATACTCAGCACCAGGCTCCCCACATCCCATGTACCGTGTCCACCCAGGAACACAGGTGCAAATGGGCTGCTTACTAATACCCAAGGCTACTGGGTGTCTGCGTCAAGAACGTGGGGTGTCTTGCTATTCTTCTGTTTATATATTCATCCTTCTTTCTCACTGAATATATTTTATAAGTAATTCCATTACTTACAATAAGAAACCTTTTGAAATTTCCGTTAGGAAAGGGGTTTTTGTGATCCACAGTAGTTCAATGATTTCCATATGAAGAATAAAGAGGCAAAAGATTAACAATATCAAAAGAAAGAGGAAAAAGGAGATAATTGAGTTTTAAAAGGAAAGAAATTGAACTAAAATCTTCAAAGTTTAAACAAAGGGAGGTTCTGATGGCACTGGCCTTCAAAAACTCATATTTAAGTAATTATTCCATGGTTTGCATGGAAACGTAACAGGGATAGAGGTCAGAGAGACATTTTACAACTGGGAGCAAAATCGTATACATATGACTTTATGTATATATATATATCCATCTTCGTGCACATAAACCATTACTGAGTTGAGATTATAACACTAATTTTGTCTTGTGCCACAGTTTTTCTGTAATGCCCAGAGTCACGGATTTACACATCAATACTATAAAATGTGTAGTAAAATCAGCCTAAAATCTTTTTTAAAGTGATAACTTATTTGGGGAATAATAGCATTCAGTTGAAAAACTTGACCATTTAGTTCTGACAGTAAATAAATCACATGATGGTCTCTCCACAGCCTATCAACACTGAATAATAAATCTTTGAATTCAGCATTACACCAGACATAATGCTGTAAAGTAGGAGTCTAGTTTTAACTCAGTGACCTCAGTTTTGCCTCTGCTGGACAGTAAATCTGATGCAAAATGAGCAAATATGGGTGACTGAGTTTCAACCTGGCATAACAGTGAGGCTTTGTCAAGGATCCCAGAATTCAGAGAGTTTTTAGGAACCAAAAAAATGTTTGGAAAACAAAAACATATGCTAAACAGCTGGGGACGGGGGAATGAAAGGATGAGAAGAGCTTTCACCTTAGCTAAGAAAACACGCTATTTAATGACTTTTCCTTTCAGCTGACCCATTCTCAGATTTTCTTTTTTAATCTCTGAAACTATTATCTCTAGAAGGCACATGTTAGATGAATAAAGATACATTCATTCATTCATTCAATTAATGTTCAACAAATTGTGTTTTTATCTCCTACTAGCTCTGGGACTCTGAAGAAATTATTTAACTTCACTGTACCTCAGTTTCGTCATTTGTAAAATGGGACAATGCCTGTACCTAACTTACAAGACACTTAAACCATGGCCATGCATCCTCTGTACCAGACACCATGCCAAAGCTGAGATTTACAACAGTGAATAAAGCAAACCAGATCCCCACCTCCAGGGAGGCAGAGGACATAATTAGGAAATAAAAATAAATACACACAGAATTTGAAAACCAACCAAGTACCTGGAGGAAATGCATAGGGTACTAATGAATAAAATGAAGGGGAGCTTATTAGATAGAGGGATCATAGAAGGCTTTGCTGAGTTGGGAATCTTTGATCTGAAATCTAAAGGTCCCTGGAGTGGGCCATGCAAAGAGAAGAGACTAGCCCACTTCAGGCCAAGGATTTGGGATCTACAAAGGACCTGACCTTGGAATTGGCCAGCTGTGTTCCAGGAACTGGGGAAAGGTAGGGAAGGGGCAAATCATGCGGTATCCAGAGGCAATAATAAAGAATTTGGCTTTAGTGAGTCTATCCATATGAATTAGGAAATCACTGGATGGTTTTCCAGTGGGAAAATGACAGATCTTTGCTCTGAAAGACGATTCTAGCTGCTGGATAGTGAATGAACTAGGGAGGTTCAGAATGAAAGCACTGGGGGTCTAGTGAAATTCTAGTGGGAGAGGATTATCGCTGGCTTAGGCAGTGACAGGGAAGATGGAGAGAAACAGACAGAACTTATGACACCTCCTGAAATCTCACCAAATGTCTGCCCTGGTATTCTCTTCTCTGGTGCAAACATGCACAAGAGAAATGGCAAAAAAAGAAAACTTAAATAGTCCCTATTTTACTGAAGTTCTTCAGATGGCTCTCTTTGTGAAAGCCAGTGGCCAGAGAAATTTACAAACTACCAAGATAGTTTATAGCCATGAATGGATTCGACAGTTCAGGCTGACTGCTTGGTGTGGTTTAGATGGAGAGCTGAAAGACCCCATTACTTAGAAAGTAAAATCAAGATGTATGATGATGTTAAATCTGGGTTGTGGAAAATTCTTTATTGTTTTCACTTTGAATGAAATGGTAAATTGTCTTTTGGAACATGAGCTAGAGGTCTGATGCCAACCAAGACTAGGAAGGAGAGGTTTCCCCACCATAGCTTCCTGGTAAAGGGCCCAAAAGCAGTAACTCTGTTTTCAGCTTTCCATCCAAAGGTTAACATAGGAAATGCTTCGTGAAAATTATGGGCTTCCATTCCAACCTATCATGTTGTGCTTTGGAAAAGGAAAGAGAAGAGGAAGAGAGAGATGGAGAAAGAGGGAGGGAGGGAGGCAGGGAGAGAGAGAGAGGATAAATATAATAAAGGAAGGGAACTAAGGCGTGATTTGTCATCGCCCAGAAGTGCGATTGGCTCCCAAACCTCAAGCTCTGATTCCTTCATCAATCTTAATATCCCCCAGATTCTGCAGAGAGCAAACACAGAAAAAGAAAAGTTCTTAGCTAGACTCTAACATTAGACTCTAGCTTGGAAAAATGAGCTTTGCAATGACAGCACATATTTGTAAGGGCTTATTGGGATCTAACTTAGGAGACTGGCTCCAGGCCTTGTAGTTTCACATATTTTCTTGGTTCCTCAGTTAATCATTTTTACATCATCCACTTTAAAACAAGCCGAAGGGGAGCTTCCTCCAGAACAGCCATTCATTGGCATTTCACAATTAAAAACAAGATCACATTTGGGTGACCAGCCTGGAGCAAGAACTGGATTTAGATTTAATAAGATACACGCTCACGTGTAATGCATACCAGTGAGTTTGACAAGAAATACTTAACGTGATACAACTCTAGCACAAAACTACATCAGTTTTAACAACTCACCAGGATTTATAAGGCACAGCTTAGGCAACCTGATGGAGGTATAACGAATGCTATCTGAACCTTCGATGGAAGAAAAGTGAATACAAATTTTCCCTCTTCTTATCAACATATCTTAGGCACACAATCCACAGTCTTCTCCACCAATAACACCCAAAGGTAAACGAGGCTTAAAAGTCTAACTTCCACAATTATGCTTATAGTATGGTAAATTCGCTAACAACAACGATTGATAGTTTTGAAGTGTAACTTTTAAGTGTGAACACTTATCCTCTTTGCTCTGAAAAATATCTCAGAGGGCAAATTTTCCATGTAAACAGGTGGCTTCTATATCCCTGGGGAAATCACATGAACTAACAATAACCTGGGCTTCTCCAACTTTTCATCATTCCTAAATCTTACCATTTCTATAATTCACTTAACTGTTCTCCTCTCTCTCTCTCTCTCTCTCTCTACAAGCAAAGACAATGAGTTACCATGTGGTACAAATAGGTTCATGGTTTGGCCTCATTATACTTTTCAGTCTTTTCATTTATCTAGTAAAAATTACAAACGCACTCCCTTCCTTTTGGTATGTTAGAAGTTGTTAAATCTCACAAGGGGCAACCCTTCAACTCCTCAACCCCACTACTAAACACAGATACACATTTTAAATTAAGAAGAGGGAGGAATCATAATCTAATTAAGTACAAAACACAGAATCTTTTTAAAGAAATGTATCTGATTGTTTTGGTACCCTACAGTGGTGTGGCTCAAAGGGATTCCACTTGGAAGCTTGGCTACACCTGTGTTCATGACTTCACAGAACCAACTGGTTTAATAGCATATGGCTGTGGGCAAAAGAGGGAGGGGATATGGGGACATATGTATACATATAGCTGATTCACTTTGTTGTACAGCAGAAGCTAACACGACATGGTAAAGCATGTATACTCCAACAAAGATGTGAAAAAAAAAAAGAAAAGAAAAATTTTTCTCATAGGCATTAAACATCCTCCCACGAGCCTGGATTTTTCAATCAAATGGTTTCAGTGCATTGCAGTTTGGTCCCGGGATAAAGACAGAATTCTTCGATGATCATTCTTTCTCCCCCAACCCCCAGGGAAAACCAGGAGACCAGGAAGTTCACTACTTCTGGCTGAAGTCCAGCATCAGCAACCAGGACATCTATCACGGGATTCATAAGCCTGGACATAGACCCTCAAGAACCGGGCAATCCCAGAGCATCCTGGACCCCAGGAAACCTCATTACCACATCCGGTTCAAGAGGCAGAAAAAGGGCAGGAATTTATCTGCATCTGACTCAGGCTTGAAAATCAAAGGAGATTTCAAGACCCAGGCAGACCTGACCACAAATCCCTTTTTCAAAGGTATCCCAGAGATCGACTTTAGCCCAGAACTTCTCATTATGTCTTATATACATACTCGGGCAATAACATCTAATACCCATAGAAGAGTCGTAGAAAGAATGTCTACCTATACATTCATCTACTCATTTGGCATCCAAGAAATCTCTGTTAAATGCAACCATGTGGCTGGCAATGAGGATATAAGTATAAGCAAAATCAGGCAGAGTCCTGACACAGTGAAGTTTCCAGCCCACTGAGGGAGGGAGGTACTAATCAAAGCTTCACACTTACAGATGTATAGTTTATAACTGAAGACTCTAAAGGAAATGAATATAGTTCTGTGAAAGTGAAATAAAAGACAGAAAAAAACTCAACCTAAGATTGGAAATCAAGGAAGGCCTCCCTTGATAATTAAGAGGTAACTGAAGGTGAAAGAGGAATCTGGGTCCAGAAAATCTCAGACAGAGGGAACGGCCTGTGCAGAGGCCCCAAGAAAAAAGGAGCATAATGTGTTTAGGAGTTAAAAAGGCTCACATGCTGGGGCGCATAGCAGGCGGTGACAAGGTATGGGCAGAAAGAAGATCATGCAAGACTTTCAAAACCCATTAAGGACAGAAGTCTTCGTCCCAAAAGCAATGAGAAATACCCAAGGGTTTAAAAATAAACTCAAAGTTGCATGGACATTCAGTCCCTTGTAAGGGTGGCATTTCGAACCAACAGGAGGAAAGGTGAATGTGTTCTCCAACACAAGTCCGTGTGCCCAACACACAGTGAGGCCAAACAATAACCAAACGTTGGAGTATGGAACAGAGAAAGGTTTATTGTAGGGCCATGCAAGGAGATGGGTGGCTTCGTGCCTTAAAAACCCGAAACTCCCCGAAAGCTTTCAGCAACGCCCTTTTATAGGAAAGGTGAGGGAGGGGTGTGATTAGTGGTTGCAAACTTCTCGGTGTCAGATCCTCTGTTCTTGAGGTCAGGTCTCGGTCAGGTCACCATGTTCTCGTAAACCTCCACCAAAACAAATGTTACTCTCTGTTCTGACAAGTAAGCTGGAGAGAATCATTTGCACAGGATCAACAGGAATACATGTGGTAGCAAATACCCATCAGGTGAATTCCCAGCTCACAACAATTGCCCTTCTTTAAGAAGAGCCCCATCACAGAGGTGGACCTGAAGTAACGATGTGCAGTGTCCTTGCAACTTAACCCTGACCTCTGGACACCTCCTAGGGATAGAAAACTGATGGAAGCTGGACCAATTTTTGAAACTCGAATGGAGAGACCAAAGCTGGTTAAAGCTGTTACCTTAACTCCAGTCGCTGAGGCCTCCATGGACTCATAGAGACTGCCACTGCCGTTAGGTCACAGAGGTGAGGATGGGGGAGAGGTTCACTGCTGCTTCAAGGCCTGGGCTGGCCAGTGGGTGGCCTGGCGAGGGCTCGGAGGCTCTGCAGGACACAGCCCTCAGCCTGTCCCTGGGTCCCCCAGCTCACCCGCCGGCCCCGATCCACCTCTCACCGCACTCTCTGCCACCGCGAGGACCACTGCGAGCTGACTGTTGGCAAAGAGGGACCCGTAACTGCTGCGCTCAGGGTCTCACAGTAATGGTCTCGCGATAACAGGCACGCAAATGGCTGCACGCACACCCACCCCGTCCCTCTTACAAATGCTTCAACTAATATTTTGGGACAACTATTGAACAATTTAGAAAAAAATAATGAGACTAGATCTGACCTCACTCCTTCCACTAAAATATATTTCAGACAAATGAATCATTAAAATGCATAAACTGAAAACTGAAGAGGTGCTTAAAAGAACACAAGTGTAAAAGCTTTTCTGCTCTGGATTAGAGAAATCCTAAAGGAAATGAGGCATAAGGGAGACCTAATAATAAGGTAGAACTTCTATGCAGCAAAAAGAGGAAAGAGAGAGAAAAACTCAGAATAAGGCACATGCAAGAAGAAATGAAATAGGAAAAGAAAAACGAAAAAAAAAAAAGAAACTCACCCTAAAAATACCATATAGAAAGTTGAAAGACTTTTAAGAAAACTACAAAAAATATGAATAACACATTTTATGGACAAAGAACAGTTACCATGTAATACTTGAGAATAAAAGCTCCAACATAATAATGAGCAAGGGACAAGATTAGGCTATTTAGCAAAGAAAACATACAAGTGGTTAGTGAACATATGAAAATGTTCCATCTCAGTGGTAATAATAAAAATGAAAATGAAAATAAGAAGAAATTGTGTGTGTTAGTGAGACCATAAAAGATTTGAAAAGATTGACCAAACCACATTTGTGGGATGAGGCAGGCAACAAGGACTCTGCAGCACTCAGTAAGAGGGGAAGCTGGTCACCATGTGTGAGGCCAATTTGACAACATGTATCAAAATTTAATAGGAGCATAGTCTTTAACCCAAGAAGACTTCTCAGAATTTAGCCTAAGAACTGCACAAGTTGAAAACGTTTATTCCTAAGGCTGTGCATCTAATCGTTTCTAAGAAAAAGAGAATAATACAGAAATGGTTAAGTAAATTGTCACTTACATCCAAAGGAAGATTATACAAACATTAAAATGTGATGCATTGGGCTTCCCTGGTGGCACAGTGGTTGAGAATCTGCCTACCAATGCAGGGAACACAGGTTCGAGCCCTGGTCTGGGAAGATTCCACATGCCGCGGAGCAACTAGGCCCGTGAGCCACAACTACTGAGCCTGCGCGTCTGGAGCCTGTGCTCCGCAACAAGAAAGGCTGCGATAGTGAGAGGCCCGCGCACCGCGATGAAGAGTGGCCCCCGCTTGCCGCAACTAGAGAAAGCCCTCGCACAGAAACGAAGACCCAACACAGCCGTAAATAAATAAATAAATAAAAATGTGATGCATTTATTGACATGGAAATCTGTCAATGACGCTATTGAATGAAATTACGTTACAGAATAGCATGTGAGGCATAATTTCACATGTGTGGAGTGATACCCATGTCAGTTACCTTTGTATGAACATACAGATTTCTCCTTCCTCTTTTCCTACATAGAAGAACACAGATGGTCAAATTTATTCATCATTTCCTGTATGCTTTCAGTATATCCTAATATCATTCAATTAGATTTCAGAGTAGAAAACAATTCATGCTGACATTCTTCTAATACCTCTTCAATTTTCAGTGTACACATTTCGATCTCTCATCTAGCTGGAATATATTTTAGTGTTAGGTGAGACAGGCTGGGACCTGGGACCCTTTGCTGAAGTGCTGCAGTTCTTGCACCTGGACAAACCTCTCCTTGAACAACAAAATACAAAGAAACTATAAGGGACTAAAAATAACAGGCATGCACAGTTGGGGCAAATTCTGAACCAAAAAGATATAAAAAGACCAAAAGAGCCCAACTGCCACTTCTGAAGAGCCCCAGAGCAAAAGCAGGATCCTGTACACGCTCCCTGCACTGAAGACCACCAAAGGGGTGGGCAAACCACCTAAGCCACCCCTGCAGCCCGACCCCTGGACACACCCCTATCCTCACCCCATATAAGGAACAAGCTCTTCTCCCCTCAGGGAGCAAGCAAGCAACGGAACCTGTTGTTTGTTCTCCCTCCCCCTTGCTGCAGCAGGGGCCCCAATAAAGCCTTGCCTGAATTTCTTGTCTGGCCTCTAATCAGTTTCTATTGATTGGGGAAGGCCAGGAACCCCGGTTAGTAACATAAGGAGTGAGCAAGCCTGTGTGAAGAGGGATTATGTCAGCCTTGTGAGACGTGGGCTTTCAGGGAGGGAGCTGGGTATTTGTCAGAAACAATCTTGTTTTCCCACCCTTCATGCCTTCTTCCCACCCCATAAATTCACACACAGGCGTACTACACCCATAAATGCTCACACAAGCACATAAACAAACACAAGGAGGGAGGGAGGGAAGGAGGAAAGTAGGCAAACAGGCAAAAGAGATTCTATTTATAACACCAAAGTCTGAGAGTCTTCCAGCTGAAAAGGGACAGACTGTTGAGGAGTCTTAAGTGTTTTAATCTGGGAGAAGTTTCCACAACAGAGAGATGGGGTCCCATAAAGCTGGTAAAAATGGCTACACTGGTTCCAGACAAGCCCTAGAGGCTGCTTTCTCTGGGTTAATTTGAAATAATAAACAATAGCCAGTGAATGTTTCAGTAGGGAAATTGCTGATGCTGATCATTACAAATGATACTTGATACGCCCAATGTTACACTCAGTGTGCATCAAGGTAAAATTGGTCAATATGTTGAAGTGGCCTCTCCTATGATTTTTGAGGATTTTTCAGATATGATGCCCATTAAAGTGTGACCTTGGTTACGTGTGAGGAAGCAAGAATGCTGTGCCCATCAGCTAGTGGCACGTGTCCCTGGATGCTGGAACTTTTCAACCATGATTAGGGGTTGGCATCACTTGTAATCTTGAAGAGACCTTCCTTTGCTGCGTCACCTTGCCAGCTCAAAGCAGGACTACCCCAGGACTCCACCCTCCTGTCTGCCGTTTCTCCTTCTAGCCATGTATTTAAACACACTGCTGCATCTGTAAGTGTCGCTGAGACATTCTCTCAGACTCCTGACTGCTCACCTGGACACCCGAGATAGACCATGAGCAGCCAAGAGACTCATCGTGGGCTCGAGACACACACAGGAAGGGCCATTTGTGAGATTCTTAGGATCCTCATTAGCTGCCTTTCCTATTCTAGCACCTCTGACACCCACTGACCCTGAGGTTTATGTTCATGTTGCCTTCAGTTATTTTCCCCCAGGTAGGCACAGCCTGGCACTTGCCTATTACAAAAGAAAGGAGTTAAATACTCTAAGACTTGTTCAAAGATTGTAAAAGGATGGCTTCTCCATTTGCTTATCCAGGAACAGAGACTAAAACTATGTTTTTAAGTAACTATAAAGAAAAGTAGGGGGCTTCCCTGGTGGCACAGTGGTTGAGAATCTGCCTGCCAATGCAGGGGACACGGGTTCGAGCCCTGGTCTGGGAAGATCTCTCATGCCACGGAGCAGCTGGGCCCGTGAGCCACAACTACTGAGCCTGCGTGTCTGGAGCCTGTGCTCCGCAACAAGAGAGGCCGCGATAGTGAGAGGCCCGTGCACCACGATGAAGAGTGGCCCCCGCTTGCCACAACTAGAGAAAGCCCTCGCAGAGAAACGAAGACCCTGTATTTTTCCAAAAAGGATGACACATTATATCCACATGCCCTCTAGACCCTATCAAGTGGTGGCGTCTAATTCTCCTCCTCTTCAATCCTGGTGGGAAGCGACACTGCATGACCACTGAGAGTAGGTTGTGAAAGGTAACACTGCTTCCACCTTGTTCACTGGAATAAACCACTCTTGAGAACTTTCTCTACCATGTAAGCAGACTGACTGCTCTGAGACTGCCATTTTGTGAGGAAGCTCAAAGAAGCCCATGTGGAGATACCACAAGGAGAGGCCCTGACCCTAGGGAGAGAGAGAGAGACAGACAGACAGACAGACAGACAGAGAGAAAGAGAGAGGCCAGCCCCGTCCAGAACTGCTCCAGCCCTAATGTTCCAGCTTCAGCCACCGCTTGGCCCCAGAACCAATCTGCCTAAGCCTTCCCAAATTCCTGACCCACAAAAACTAAAACAGATCATAAAACGATGTCTGTTGTTTTAAGCCACTAAGTTTTAAGGTGATTTGTTATGCAGCAGCAGTAACTAGAACACACTGTGACATAATAATAAAGAGACTAGAAATGCTTTATTGTGAAATATGATTTCTTGCCCTTTTGTTAAGCAATTTTGGTTAGCTTAGGGAAGCATCTGTGTTTTATAACTTTCATTATTTCCCTTCAGACATGTTGTTTTTCTGGATAAGGAATTACAGGCTATATTCTAAAGCCACATATTAATGGACAAATTATAGCCTGTGGGAGAAGCAGCATCCTGGAGTCCTACATCCCCCTAGGATACCAATTATTCACAGAGCCCAACGGTAAAATATTCAAATTCCCCTGAAGAAATCTACTTCCCATACTGCTTATGGCCAAATACTGCTGGCAGGGGTTGGGCGGCAGGGGGGAGTCTTAACTTGAATGTGGTTACACATAAGTAATGAGGTATAAAACCTCTTCCTATATCTTTTCATGAAATGAGGAATACCACTGCTTTCCTGTTTCATACTGTAACCCTCCCACATGCAGGTAGGAACCTCTAAGCCTAAAGACATTAAGACCCAGAATCTGAAAAGATGAAAATGCTGAAGAATGTGACACTGTTCAATCTCACCAAACTAATACACTGCACTTTTTGGCAACAGCTGTATATCTATATGTATCTATTTGATGACAAACATGTAACTCACTTGGAAACAGTGAATGCCTAAAGCAGCTGAGTCGTTTATTTTTCATCAAGATGTTCTATGTCATGGATGACAAAATCATACATAAACATTTAGCCAATTTCAAAACATTCCAAGTTAATTCAACCACCAAACTTAAAAAAAAATTTCAGAGGGGAATAAGATGGGACAAGAAAAGTTGAACATGTTTGTTTTGCAGAATTAGTACACCTGTGCTTGCTTCATATTGGATTGGAATTGTATCAATTTTCCTTCTAAACATATGGTGATTGTGCTATTTCCTGCTTAAATTATGAAAGTAACTTTGGATCTCTTGCAACATCATGAGGGGCATGAAAATCTCATGAGGGGTCTGATGCTGAAAGTACTGTATGATGCATTTAGAGTATTTAGTGCACTCCAGACTTCCCAGAGTTACATCTGAGACCACTGTTATGGGTTAGTTTGTTTAGACTTTTCCTAAGAAGACACAGAAGTTCCAAATCCACTGGGCTTACACAAAACCACCCGAAAGGCTGACCAGTCGACCAACTGATGTCCTTTTGATATCTGGACTCAGTCTAGAAACAACACTGTTTTTCTTAAGAGATCAAGTCTCTGCCTACTGGAAACCACATCCTAATTATTGCCCAAAGGGGATCTTTTTCAATTCATTGTTGTGTCTTGTCTCAAGAAATTCATTAGTTATTTCAAAACATGACCCAGATGCTGTTCTCCACCCCTCTGTTTTATATAAGGATTTTCTCTGTTTCTGGCAGAAAGTTCCAGAAATTTCTCTATTCTCACAAGAATAGTTCTAGGCACTTTCCCAGTACAATAAAGAAGCTTTTATGTTATGGGTGATGGCCAGTTAACATTTGTATATCTTCAGACAAAGTACAGCATTCCTATCAGCCAAGGGAAACACCTGTACAGCCCAAATTACAACCATGATCACTCATCCCGTAAACAACTTACAGAATCCAAAGGACAAAAACCACAGGTGCTGCAGAAAAACAGCTCCATAAGCACCAATTTCTTCAAAACAAGATTATAAGGGTATAATTATAGCTAGGAAACATGGACATCAACCCCAATAACCTATCATTATTTTTATAATATATGGGGTTTGGAATAAACATGACCACAGATTAAAGCACTAAGGCAGAGTTCCTTGGAGACATATGGTAGCTGACAAAGAAAACAGGTTGTATTTGTAAAATAATTAGCCAGACCTTCCAGCTTCTTTTTTCTTAACAATTTTTAAACAAATCTGAACAAAGGGTATACTTAGACCTCAAGTCCTCTAAACTATCACATCTTTAAGCCTATAAACACACACACACACATACACACACACAATGTTTTACATATTAATAATGTTTCATTATTTGAATCAGAGCAAAAACAAAAACAGCTAGAAACCATTTTAATTTATTTGAAAATCATGATGTCACCCAGAACACATCTTTTTCAGAAGTCTTACAGAACGAAGATGCAATGCAGCTAGCTAATGGAGAGCCAATTACTCTTTGTCATGTAGCAAATAGATATTTTCCATATTGTCTGACTTTCCTTAGAAGATAAGTGATGCCCACAGGAAGCTCACATACGCCAGGGAAAGAAAATAAATGCCCTCATGCCAATGAGGATGATGGAAGCCAATCTTCTGAAGAACCCACATACTGTGATACGGAAAATGAATGCCTTGTGAGATGACATCGTCAGAAACCACATGAAGCCAGAGCATCTGGGAATGAGAAGAAGCTACGTACTGGAGGATGAGGAATGAGCGAGTGAGTCACGCTTGTCACAAGTGGCTTCATGGTGGGCAGATTAAAATGAAGCAAGTCTTTCAGGGGACACTGTCAACAAGGTGGCTTCTCAAAGTATTTTACATAAAATCTCATAACTTTGGAGGCTTTGTTTCACAAAGCCTTTATGGCAATAGAATGGATACTGTTTTCTTTCAATTCAATTCAACTTTTTAAAAAATGTTTTAATGTTTGCTAATATGCACACCACTGTGTTAGGAAATGCCCAGGACATAAAGATGATCAGAAAAAGTTTCCTGCCCTCAAAGTAGTTACAAAATAATAGGAAAGTCAGACAAACAGATCATCAGAGTGTCAGAAATGTAGTGATGACTACTGTAATGAGATGCATACACGCTTGGCAATGATTTTTCTAACTGATGGACCAAACTTCAGACAGCCAACTACCTCATCTAAACTTTATGGTTCCAACAAGTTATTAAGGACAAAAAAAAAAAAAAAAATCAATCTTTTTAAAGGCATGTATCTTAAATGCCAGTGATCCACACCAGCTGTTAAGTTAAGCAAGGGCTCTACACCAACTTTGCCTGGTGAATTTTGCCATTCACTAAGCACTAACAACATAAATATTATTCTTAATTCCAAAGATATAGCTTCTTGCGTATTTATAAAGTCTAGCTACTTAAATGTTATCATCCTACTATGAAACTTTAACCATTAGATTCAAAAGTCATCATCTTTCATGTTGCTATGAAAGTAGTGAGCCATAAACCAATTTTAATGCCTAAAAGAAAATATGATATTAAGAATTTCTCTGACAAACATTATTTTTGACATTATTTAATAAACCACTAAACCCAGTTCCCATTTAAAAATATGAATCAAACACAAAACCTTATGGTACAAACTAAAGCAGGGAATTGAGAATGTATCGTAAAAGACCAGGGATGTGAGTTGCCAATAATTTATAGGTTTATAGGTCTCTTGTTGTTCTTTTGTAGAAAACTGCAGCTCTTTGCCCCCTAGACTGGTGTGCAATGAGACAAGCATATTGGATGTGCTAAAACAGAAACAAAATAAGTAGCCTGAGATTATACCATATTTCCCAATAGACATAAACAATATTTAATATATTTCATTCAACTTATATTATTGCATGCCAGCTTGAAAACAACTGAAGTGCAAGACGTAAGAAAATGATAGCTATAGTTACCAGCCATTCTTCATAGGAGATGAAATGTTCAGCTAAGCAGTCCAAATACTAAGGACAAAGAAACAAAAACTGTATTTTAAAGTAAAGCAATACTCAGTTATTATCACAGACTTAAAATATGAAGCCACCAAGAAAGAAACAGCTAACCTAAAATAATGAGGCTAACCATAGGTTCCTCTAATGCAAAAGCATATGTCTTTTCTGATCATTCAAAACAGAAAGCTGTTATAACTGAAAAGAACCAACAAAACTCCAAGAAGATAACTGTCTTTCATGTGATTTTTAATCCTCTTGTGGGGAATCATCCAAGAATCAAACTCTAGATGTATTTCATATTTCACAGAAAAGGCAAAGTACACACACACAAACGAAAAAACACATAAATAAGTGCACAACGGGAGGAAATTTATATGAAAACACATCTCCATGTCAGAATGAGTTAGCAGCAAGCCTGGAATGTTCCATAACTCAGGTTGGAAGAAAGCAGACAAGTGATTTTTTTTGAGCCGGCTTTTGCTAATCCAGGGCTTCTCAATCCTGGCACTCTAACATTTTGATGTTAAGCCAAATAATTCTTTGTTTTGAGGGCCTGTCCTCTGCATTTAACAGCCTCCATGGCTTCTACCAGCTAGAGGCTGGGAGCACCCTCTCCAAGTTGTGACAACCAAAAATGTCTCCAGAGAGTCGAATGTCACCTAGGGAGCAAAACCGTCCCCATTGAGAACCACTATTCTAACCCAATGACAACAAGGTAAATAAAGCCAAATAGCTTTCAATGCTGCATGGCCATAGATGCAATTAGCCTATCTCTGTCCAAGGTGCTCAAATGAGCCCACTATGTTCTCTGCTCAAGAGGCAGTAAGTCTAGGCCAATGCAAAGGGGGGGAAACTTCAAAGCTCACACTGTCCCAAAACGCTTCCAGAGCATTTCCTCTTCTGAGAATGACATTTTCCGTTTATACACTGGGACTTTAGCAGAGCTACCTGTATAAGCAAAGTCTATTTGACACATCTAGATGATGTAGAAACTTTAGAAACCAACAGAAAGGAAAGGACAGGGAAAACATTTAACAGTCACCAAAAATAATCAAGAAACTAAAATATATAAGAAATATTGGAAGAAAGGTTTACAAGATGCCTCAGATATTGTAAATGATAAATCATCAATTCACTTGATAAATACGCATTGGACACCTATCAGGATTCAAGGCATGAGATACAAAGATAAGAGAGAACTGGGTCCTGCCATTTTAGGGAGTTTAGGGACCCATTAAGATCTGAGACATATAGCCTAGTCCTTCTCAAACCTGGCTGTATATTCAAGTCATCTGGGAGAGCTTCTTCAAATTACCAACGGCCAGGCTTACATCCGGTCAGTTACATAAGCATCTGGATCCCTGGACAGTTCTTAAAAGCCTCTGAGCTAGACCATGAAGGTTGGTGGGGACTTGGACATAGACAGTGGGTGAGTGGGGATGGCATTTCTAGTTGAAATTGCAAGAGAAAAAAATCACCATGACGGAAAATCAAGGGCCTATAACAGCAGAAAATAAAAACAAGTGGTTCAATTCCCTCCGTTCACAGTATCTGACTAGGGTAGTAAAGGAGAATAAGGTGGATGGAAACCGGACCTTGGACGGTGTTAAACCGTGTACAAAATGGAGAACTTCTGAACATTTCTGAGAAAAGAGTAAAACAGTAATTCAAAAAATTAATCTTTCAAAAGCTCTTAAAATAAAGGATCCAGGGAAGAGACAAAGGCAGGAAGTCGAGTTTCATGTCTAAAGCAAGAAGCCCAAAATAAAACACCAGCTTCCCTTGGTTGCCATGGGAATACTCCTGATTGACTCCCTTTCAGGCTCATCCAGCGCAGGTCAGATTCCCCCAGGGGGCGGGGCACCCTGTAGTCATTTCTTCTAATTTATTTTCCCTGGATGTTCTCATGGCTGCTCTTTCAATTCTCATCTATATGCACGTGGTTTGGAAATTCTCCTCCTGGACCTCGCTGCCAGAGTGGCAGCACTCACTGCCTATTTAACCTCCCCCCCTTGGACATGTTGAAGTCGCCTCAAACTCACCACATCCCAAACTGAACTCACGATATTCCCCACACAGCCTAGTGTTCTCTATGTCCTGTCCCTTCTCTCTGGAAACGGTACCACATCCTATCCAGTCACACAGGCCAGATACTTGCATGTCACACTTTCATCCCCCGACCCAACCTACCAGCAGGTCCTGTGGATATGACCTTGCATGCATCTCTCAGATCCCTCCTGTTCTCTGCCCTCTATCTGCACCTCCTTAGCCCAACCTGCCATTTTCCTTTGCTTGACTGTTTCCATAACAGTCTTGACTTAACTGACCCAAATTCATTCTTGCTTCCCTATTGCCAACACCAAGTCATTAGGTCAAATTCCAAACCTAACCACATCACCACTTCACTTAAACTTCTTCAATGGCTTCCCAGTGATCTTATGATATGTACAAAATGCCTCAGCAAGGCCTGACTGTCATCAGAAACCAGCCACCAATGACTTAGTCGCGCAAGTTTGCCATGCTCACCCCACCACAGGGCCACTGTATGCACGGTTCCATCCGCCAAGAGCTTGGTCTCCTTATCTGGACTGTTAAACTCTAAGCCACCCTTCAGATCCCAGTAAAGTCATCACTTCCCCCAGGCAGCCTCCCTGATCTCCCTGCCTTATAACAGGCTCTTACAGCACATCTTTCCTTTGAAAGCTCCTGACGTGGATGCAATTGTACATTTGGTTGACTTACACTTGATGCAAGTATTTGAGTCATACTTGTTCTCCCACCAGTCTTACCACTAAATCATCCCAGCACGGGGCTGCAGGGAACAAAAAATATATCGGAAAGACCATTAAAGGAGACAGGGAAGAGATTCAAGAGATCTTCCAATTTAGATACGCTAAATTTAAAGGGAAAAGGTAGAATCAAGGATGACTACAAAGATTCCAAGTTTGGATAACTAAGAAATATGAGCAACTAGTTTAGTACTTATCCTGATTCTAGTTGATTTGTTTCATTTTTATGTTGTTTTCCTTTTTTTTACTTTCCACCATCCCAACTCCTACACCAAAAAGCCCTAGTTTTATTTAAAGCAAATGACCTAAGGTTGGCTGCTACCAGAACATTCCAGCCGAAAGCCCAAGTGCCATAATTAGTGCAGGCTTAAGAGCAGCCCACCATCAGGCCCGCGCTCTCACTCTCTCCAGCATGAAATATTAAACACCAACAGAGAGTGAAACTTTACCTTAGGGCAAGCAAAACTTTCTTCACATGGAAACTTCCAGGGCATGCATGAGTAATGAAGATACTGGATTACTTCAATCCTTCATCGTTTATGTTTAGTCTTAATCTAATTTCAATAGTCCAGAAATATTAACACATCACAAAACATTTCTTCATAAAATAATGAAAGACACATCCAAAGGCTGCTAAGATTTGAATTTATTTCACCCTAAAAAACACTCTTCTCTTACACTGGTGAACATTGGGTTGAACCTGAATTATTTTATGGAACCTGGTAAGTTCCTGCTCAGTAAGTACTTCTGTTGTGAAACCAAACCATATTTTCTCCCTTTGCACTTTTACGCTGGAGGCATTAAAGTTTATTTTTTAAGCCAAAGCTGTTATATAACAAACGACTCTGGAGATGGCACAGTTTCTGCATTCATAAAATATTTCTGAATTTTAAAAGATATATATTATTACAGAGTTATTGCACCTATAAGACTTGCCAAATATTTGCAATATTTCTGAAATAATAATAAGGACAGGTATAGACAATAAAAAGCTACCAAAGGATTTCTGGGAAAAATAAATTGCCTTCTGAAGTCTTAAAAGAGTTTCCTAGAAGTAAAGAAATTATGGGCTTCATTCTGTCTCAGCAAGATATCCAATGTAGGGGAACACTCAAGTCTATATATCAGTTTTAGGACATGTCTATATGACTCAAACTTTTCCAGCTATATTATTTTTCTTTGGTGGGGGAGTTGATGTAAATGGAACAAATGTTTATCTATATTTATGACAGTACAAATCAAGGACCACATAATAAACTATCAATTTGGATGGATGACCTTATATTCATGGTCTACAGAGATGTGAGGCATATTGACATTACTCATTAGTGCTGACCACCTGAAGAAGGGTATCCCATGAGGGGAACAGGGCATCGTCTAGCATCAGAAAGTATCTAGTTTACGTTGGCAGAAGCCACTGCTTGCACAAGACCACCTTGATTCTGGGGGAAACAAAGAAAATCCCACAGTGCATCAGTAACACTGCCCTTCTTTGCAGTACTGAGGGATCCCCACTGCAGGATTCTCCCTTCAGCCAACATCACCTTCACTAAAAAAGCCATCACAGCTGCGCTCTTCCCCCTTTCTACTAAGAAAATTAAAACTACCATCTCACCGTGACTTTTTATAAAAAGGAAAAAAAATATTTTTCTAGCTAGCTTGACCATCTTATTGGCAGGGCCGTTTCAAGCCTTCCTTGAAACTTTCTGCTGTAGTATTATCCCTTGCCACTCCTTCCTGTTCCCTATTTAGAGTGAATGAGAATGCTTTTCCTTTTGTAAACACATTCTCCAGAGACTTGAAGACATGGAGGGCTCAGAGTCACTCAATGCAATTGAGCAAACATTTATTGAGCTGCTGTATTGCTCACTGGGCCTTAGAGTTAAAAATAAATCACCTTTGAGCAGTGTCCCTTGAAAGATTTCACAGTCTATTATAGAAGACAAACATCTGCTATAAACAAAAAAGTGCAATAACAGAGGCGTACCCAGGTTCTATGGGACACAAGCTGGAGGAGGGGAAATGGTCAGTTTTGCCTGATGAACTCTGGATCCTGCAGGCTTTTTTCAAGACCTACAGTCAGACAATATTCTCTGGGTCTCTTCCCGATCCTTCCCTAACAAACAAAAATTCTGTGTTTACCTGGGTAAACTTGAGTTAATATAAATCAAGAGAGTCTGCCTCAAAAATGGAAAAGTATAAAAAGGGGAAAGGACTATACAAGAGTGGGTCGGGGGGGCATGGGGTACACAATGCTTGGCGTGGACATGAAGGGAGTAGAGTGCAGGTTTGCAGAATCTACGCCCTCACCTCACCCTGGCTTTAGGCCGTCTACTTTCTGAGTTAAGGTGCAGCCATACCAGCCAGCATGACGGGCTCATTTCCAGCCCCTCAAAGCCCTGAATTGCCGCCATCAATTCAAATTCCCACCCCCAAGGGACACATCTGTCTTTAAGTCAGTTGTCCACAACCTAAATCCCATCTTCTTCTTCTAAGTCAAAGAGGACACAATAAACAGAGCTGCTGGTTATTGGCCTCTGTTTGGTATTTCAGCAAAAGAGCTAGGCTGGTTCCTCCTCGTTTTAGCCTCGTTCACCGTTTAGCTAGTGGGATACAGCTGTGAAGCAGCTGGCACAAGCCGGGGCCACTACCGGTGGTTCTGCTGAAGCCATTCAGAACGTTACCACATTTTGTCCTTGCATGTAATATTCAAAGCCTCTAAAAGACTTTGCAATTACGAAGTGTTTCCATTTTCCCTCTCTGATTTCATCCTCATCATTTTCTAAAGCAAGCATCATTACTTCAACTTTAAAAAGTAAAAACTACACCCCAGAAAGGTTAAATTACTATGGCAAGTTTCTTCCAGTAGTAAATGTTAAAAACATTTGGACAGACCTGGGAACCTGACACCCAGAATCACAAACCAGGGAGTCACAGACATCTTTGATTTGGTCCACGTGGTGTTTGGTTTTTTTTAAATTAAAATTTTTTAAGTTGGATATTTCACATAAAAATACAGATTTTTTTTTTTTTTAGAATCCCTTGAAAAAATGGGATTCTGAGAAAATGCAACCTGGAAGCTCTGACAATTCTGGGCTAAATCTCTGTGCTAAGAACAGGGTGAAAGACCCCTCCCCCCTCCCTCCCTGCCCCGACCAAATGAACTAGTCATTCATCTTCTCTGCCCAGCCATGAGGGCACTTGAATTTGTCACAGCACTGCTAAACCCCGTCACAATGGGAGAAAACATTAATGATCAAGAGACAGAGGTCTACAAGTGCCAGACGGAATCTCACCCAAAAGCCTTATTCTCCTTTATGTCACCCAGGTGGTTCCAGGGTGATTCCATGACCACTCACACAAACTCCATCCAAATGTCATCAGCTCAAAATGCCAAGCTACCACCTCATATGTATGTAAACAGGAACAGGAAAAAAAAAAAAAAGGAAAATACTTCCTCTGAAAAAGTATGTCTATACCATGATCAAATAATTTTATTATTATAAACTATTTACATATTAGTAGAGGGGAAAAGTCACTGGACTCAAATCACTGTCTCAAGCCCTATTCCACCTCTCTATTTTAAAGCAAAAACTTTAATCTTCTGGCATGCCACACCTGTTCATTTTCCAATTACTGTGGGGTAGGTCACAGTTTAGAGGTCTTAGAAGATTCCCCAGAAGTCACTTCAATTGCTGCTGGTATAATTTTAAAGAAACGATGGCCAAGCTACGGCATTTCTCAGTTTCTACTTTGCTAGTTAAAAGGCATCACTTGGAAAGAGAGAAAAAATGTTAAGCTGCCGCTGATTTAAATAGTAGAATCAAACTCTTGGTTAGGTTTTATGATTTCAGTTCTGTTTTGGGATTTGAATCGCCTGTGGAAAAAAGATGTTTAGCTGCTGAAACAATGACATTTTAAAGTTTTATTTAAAATGTCATTAATAAATGACACTAAATGAAAGCACAGCTATAAACCAGAAGCTCAAAAGGAACCAGCCCACACAGTTACAGTCAGATGAGGGGCAACTGGTCTTCCAAGTTTCAGCTGAGGGGTGTGTGGACAGCAGAAAACACACACCCTACAGCCTGACACTGGAAGGCATTTTTTGAGAGCTGGCAAGTGCACAGGGGCTGTCTGGAGTGAGAGGTGGACCATCCAATGGCCTTCAGTAGAGCTGGACAGCCACAGACCCTGGTCACCTCCTTTACCTTGGACGTGCACACTCTGAATCCAACAGAATAGCATAATTCTGATGACAAGAAAGAGACAGGCTTAAGGAAAAGGAAAGGAGCTCTTAATGAAGATCATCTAGACCCCCAAGTAATGGGCACTGAAGCTGATCTGCAAGCAGACACTCACATTTTCTAATTAGTTCAATTCAACTAGTATAGTTTTATTGGGAAGAAAAATAAACTTTGGAGACATCTTTTCCTACAAACCAGGAAACATTTTTAGACATATTTCACATATAGTTGGGCAAACACCTTAATTTTTCATGGCCTCCGTTTCCTGATGTATAAGATGAAAGAATTTAATTCAGTATTCACTAACTTTCCCTCCAATCCAGTTCTGTGATTCTATAGATTTCTATTTAGTTCATACATTTTTGCAATACAAAAAATGGGGTTTTTCTTCCTTCTTCCTAACTGTAGAGTAGAATATTAAAATTTTGAAATATTTAACATTCTCCTCGATAGTCTGGATGAAAAAGAAGTGAATTGTTTTTTGTATTGATGAAATGTATGAACTAAGTAGAGATCTAAAAGTACGTAAGTCATTAATTAGCCACAGGAAATAAAAAAAGGTCCCCTAAAGTTAGGGGGCAGGAAGGCATGAACAGGTAGAGCACAGAAGATTTTCAGGGCAGTGAAACTACTTTGTATGATACTGTAACTGTGGGTACATGTCATCACACAAACTCACAGAATGTACAACATCTATGTGAACCCTAATGTAACCTTCGACTCCGGGTGCTAATGATGTATCAGTGTGCCCTCATCAACTGGAACTAATGTCCCACTCTGGTGGGGAATGTTGAAAATGGGGAGGCTACGCAGGTGTAGGGTCAAAAGGTATATGGAGGGGCTTCCCTGGTGGCGCAGTGGTTGAGAGTCCGCCTGCTAATGCAGGGGACACGGGTTCGAGCCCTGGTCTGGGAGGATCCCACATGCCGTGGAGCAGCTGGGCCCGTGCGCCACAACTACTGAGCCTGCGCGTCTGGAGCCTGTGCTCCGCAACAAGAGAGGCCGCGATAGTGAGAGGCCCGCGCACCGCGATGAAGAGTGGCCCCCGCTCGCCGCAACTAGAGAAAGCCCTCACACAGAAACGAAGACCCAACACAGCCAAAAATAAATAAATAAATAAATAAATAATTTTAAAAAAAAAGATATATGGAAAATTTCTGTACTTGCCACGCAATTTTGATGTGAACTTGAGACTGTTCTAAAAAATAAAGTCTAAAAAAAAAGAAACAAGGGGGAAAGAGTCCTGAAGAGTTATGCTGAAGAGCGAGCGGCTGGTGCCCTCAGGGTGCTATAGGTTTAAAACTGTTGAAAGTGTGGCAGTACAGTATGAACCAACCAGATCAGCAGTAAACACACGTCACTTTGATAAAAATGACTGTTTTCTCAGCTCCACCACTGTAAGGAGCCTGTGAGACTCAATGTCTAATTGGGAGAAAAAGTGGTCCTGCCATAAACCTTTTCTGACAACCTTTCTCTGGTATACATACCACATCTATTTCAGAACCGAATGCCAGTTTCCAGGAGAAAGGCCAGTCACTACAGATAGGTCACGAAAGAGGGCAATACAAAGCAGGACACTGAATTTCACACACCAGTGCTAAGAAGCCCCTGGCATTCAAAACTCTTTCAGAGACTGCAGAAAAGTAGCCATTTGTTTTTTCAAATGCTTGCAGTATCTATTCATTTGCAGTAAAATATGTTTCTCAGAAGCCTGCTTCTTGTACAAAACAGAGTTTCCAGGGTTGGAACTAGCGTCTAGTTCCCAAAGGTCAGGTTCACATTTAGAAAGCCAAGGTCCTTTCTGTCCTTGAGTGTTTGCTCCGAGTCACGTCCCATATAATCACACCCAGCTCAGTGCCGTGTACATGGTGCTTACTTAAGTTCACCAAACTGAATTAAATGCTTTATAGGCATCCTTGGGGGAAATTACTCAACTATTGTTTGGTATTCCTAAGTCTGCCGGCCTAAATAAAACAAGAGAAGCGAGTGCTTCTTTGCCAAATGCACTTATAATTGAAATGCTAGCTGTTTATTTTTTACTACTTACGCTCAAAAGTTTTAAAAAGGTCCTGGAGCACAGGTTTTGGGAAACCTGATCAATTTGAGTCTTATTCCTATCCAAATTCTCTTTCAATGTAACAGTGAACTTGGACCCCACACTCTTCTCTCGCTAAAACATTAAAATGTCTACAGCCTGAAGCATTTTACATCATCTTCAATCTATTTTCAATACAGGACACAGAAGAGATGTGAATTTTCCAGGACAGATTCCTGTAAATTCCTTATTCTCCCATCCTCTGTGATTTTCTCTTCCTATCCTTCAAAAATAACATCTTTTTTTTTTTTGATGTGGATAATGGTTAATTTTATGTCACTTTGACTGAATCACACAGTGCCCAGGTATTTGGTCTAACATTATTCTTCATGTGTCTGTGACAGTGTGTTGGATGAGGTTAACGTTTGAAGCTGTAGACTGAGAAAAGAAGATTGCCCTCTCTAGTGTAGGTGGGCCTCGTCCAATCAGTTGAAGACGAGAAGAGAACAAAAAGGCTGCCCTTCCAGTGAGTAAGAGGGAACTCCTCCTTGCCTGACTGCCTTGAGCTGGGACTTCATTTTCCTGCTGACTTCACACTTGAACAGAAAACACTGGCTCTTTCTGGGTGCTGAACCTGCAGGCATTCACTAGAACTGTACGATTGGCTCTCCTGGTTCCCAGGCCTTCAAACTCAGGCTGGAACCACACCACCTGCCCTCCTAGGTCTTCAGCTTACCAACTGCAGATCTTGGGACTGTCAGCCTCCGTAATTGTGTGAGCCAATTCCTATGCGTGTGGGCGCGTGTGGACATAAACACACACACACACACACACATCCTGTTGGTTCTGTTTCTCTAGAGAACCTTGCCTTACACAACACGACATGGAGGGTCCCTAACAAAGACTGCATTTTTCCCTTTTCTACTTTCACAAATATAATCAAACTGTTTTGTTGAATGTAGATGAAGGTTTCCTTCAGCGTGACTATTACCCTTCCTCAGCTTCACATTTTTGTTGTAAAAATAAAGTGTCACGTTAGAAACAGTCTAGGTTTCACTAGATATTTTCTCCATGGAAACTTGACAAATTTTTGTTAAGCACAAGCTCATCACACTTTTATGGCATGGAAAAATCATATCAGAAAGATAGGGAAATGCAGCCAAATGCCATTCACTTTAATGGGAAAGATCATGTGCCTTTTTCCCTCTAAAAATAGGGAAATGTACTATTTTTATTACTGTTATTTTAATAGTGACATACTAGAAACATCCATAAATGCTTAGTTTTATTTACTTTTCCCAAGTTGTATCTTTATTTCAAAAAGAAGCCACACACAAATACAAGGTAACTTTTTTCTTATGTGCTGATAGACTTGAAATGTTTACTTTTTTTAATAAAGACTACATAACTGTTACCAGGCCTTTTAATATCAGTGCTGTGCATCATAAGTACAGGAACCAAAAGAGCAAACCTTATAACTTTTGAATGTATTTCAGGCATATGGTGACTAATACTTTTTTCTATACTGAACGGCAATTCAGGCTTTTTTTAATTCCTTTTTTCATTTCTTGATCTAACTGATATTGAGAGTGTGTATCTCTTTCTTTCTTATGTATTTATTCAATAAATCTCACGAACACTGGTGTTTACTTTTAACATCTTCTTTGAGAAAACCTAGAGTAAATTTCACCAAATATGTCATATGCATATACACATATACACATGCACACATATATATATACACACACACACACATTATTGACATCATAACTGACCTACCCACCAGATTGAAGATGAAAATTACTGTTAAAAGCTAGAGCCAAAATTTAAGAATGATCAATTACACTAAAATGAGAAAAAAAGGCCCAACTGTTCTGTTGTTTTCATTAATATGACAAAAATGCACTTTACGACTTTTGTTATGATGGAGGAGAGAGAGAAGTACATAGGAATCTTATAACGTATATGCCAAGAACCCTTTGGTAGGAAGAATATTTTACCCCAACTTTTAATAAAGAAAAGTTAGCTGGTAACTAAAGGGTTCAATATATACCGGAAAGAATGAGGACTGTTAAAAAAAAAAAAAAAAAAAAAAAGCACTCCCAATTCATCTGTTAAATATGCTAACCAGGATGAACAGTTTCCAATGATCACGTCTCAAAAGGGCTTCATAAGAAATGAATTTGTTTATATTAAATGCTGAGACTGGACATTTTATAACATGATGAGACACTCATACACAGAGTGACTGGATACAACCACCCATTTTTATTTTAAATATTTAGAAAGTAGAGACACAACTCTGGGGCTTGACATATTTCAAGGGTATGTCAGTCCAGAACCTCATTTTATGAGGCATCAAGCCTTCCCAAGCCCAAATAATTCCCCAAGTACCTTAGATTCATTTTCCACAAGCAAGCAAGGATCAATTTTAATGTGTAACATTCTGTTTGCCAAAACATCAGCCAGACAGGAATGTACAAAGGGGCAAGTTCAAGTGGAGACTTGTGATTCCATACAAGAAGCTGGAACAGTCTCTCCTCAGGCTTCAGAAGCCAGGAGCACAGAGGAAGGGCGGGGAAGGCGTCCTATAAAGAGGACTTGGCTTCTTCAAGGGTTGTTTCAAACAGGAGAGTGAGAGATACTTGCAATAAACAGCTAGAATCTACTTGCAGTGTTCCTTCATTATTAAAGAGGCTTTAGCAACTCCAACTGTCACAGCCAACATGAACTTGGCCAATGTCGGAAGGCATTCCCTAAGAATAATTTAGCACAGAAGACAAATGGAAGGCCAATTTCTGCTCTCCACGCAAGGTCCAACACCTTGACAGCAGAGCACAATCAACACGGTGAAGGAGATTTTGAATATCAACCCCTGTTGTTCCTGTTTCTGCAATGAAGTTCCACTTAAGTCAAGCAAATATTAGCCCAACTCTGTGCCATGCGCTGTGCTAGCTTCTAAAAATGCAAAGACGAATAAATCATTATCAACGAAAAACCATTTGGCACTTTTAGAAAATTCAGCAGTCCCACCCCTAGGAATATATACCTGGGAGGTAACTCTGTACCTCTGCAGCTGAAGACACACAAAGCAGTGTTCATAATGGCCTCAAAATGAAACAACCAAATGCCAGCAGCAGGAAAATAGTTAAATGAGTTGTGCCATATTCCCTAACCATCCCTTTCAATGATTTTCCCTTGAAAATCATCCCTGCATACCAGGCTCCCTAACCTCTGTCATGCTTTAGCTTTCTGTATAACAATTACAAACATCTAATATACAAATATGGTAACAATTAATTTTGTTTAGTATCTGTGTCCCCACCTGGAATTTAAATTCCATGAAGCAAGAATTTTGAGATTGCTTTATTTACTGCTGTGTCTCTCCACAGAGCCTAGTACAGTGTCTGGCACATGAAAAGAATTCAATAAATCTACATGGACGAAAGGGAGGGAGGGAAGGAGGGAGAGAGACAGGCAAGAAATTGCTAAAAACAGTGAAAATGGAAGAACTATAGCTACAGCTTCAACATGAGCAAGTCTCATGATTATAATGCTGATTGAAAAACACAAGATATAAAAGAATACATATAGTATGTTTCCATTTACAGTAGATTCCAAACATGCAAAATTACTATTATGATACGTACATAAGTAGAAAAACTGGAAAGAGAATAACAAAGATGTGGTAAGCACAAAATCGGGGTTGATGACGTGCAGTGGGCAATGGAATTGCAGAAAGCACAGAGAGGACTTGAATGTGCTGGTAACATTCTATTCCTTAAGATGGGCTGTGGGTTTACACTTTATTAGTATTCCTCATATTTCATACAAGTAGTAAAGACAATTATGACTTTCATAATTAATACAAAAACATCAAGTCACCTAAGGAGCCTACCATCTGGTGAGAAAGTCAAACCTGACAAGAGATGAATCAGCAGGCAGGGATGAGGTCTTGTACAAAGGGAGCAAGTGTGGGCTTTGCAGCGCCCAGTCAGCTGGTCAGACTGGGACCATTTACAGTTTTATTTTATTTTTTTTCCATTTACAGTTTTAAATCTTTCTTTTGACAGTAGTTGAGGGAACTGGTCTCCAAGTGTCACTTGATTTATATATTTTTAAACTTATAGTTCATTGGCTACTGTCAATTATCAAGAGAAATGTTTCAAATAATTGTTAACAATATTTTAAGGAAGAAATCTTACCCAGCTTAAGCAGAATTTGGAAGGTTGAAGCAGGAACCAAAGAAAATATTTTATTAAGTATTACTAAGGTCATTTGGGTAGGTGCTATTATGAATCTATTGTCTATACATATAGAAGGCCAAGAGATGCATGAAAAGATGCTCAACATTGCTAATTATTAGGGAAATGCAAATCAAAAATACAATGAGATATAACCTCTCACTGGTCATGGCTATCACCAAAAAACCTACAAACAATAAATGCTGGAGAGGGTGTGGAGAAAAGGTAACCCTCCTACACTGTTGGTGGGAATGTATTGATAAATAGGCACAGCCACTATGAAGAACAGTATGGAAGTTCCTTAAGAAACTAAAACTAGAGCTACCGTATGATCCTACAATCCCACTCCTGGGCATATATCCAGAGAAAAACATGGTTCGAAAGGATACATGCACACCAACGTTCACTGTAGCACAATTTACAGTAGCCAAGACATGGATGCAACCTAAATGTCCATTGACAGACGAATGGATAAAGAAGATGTGGTACACATATACAATGGAATATTACTCAGCCATAAAAATGATTAAATAATGCCATGTGCAGCAACATGGATGGACCTGGAGATTATCATACTAAGTGAACTAAGTCAGACAGAGAAAGACAAATATCATATGATATCACTTATATGTGGACTCTAAAAAAAATGATACAAATGAGCTTATTTATAAAATAGAAACAGACTCACAGACTTAGAGAACAAACTTATAGTTACCGGGGGGAAAGGGTAGAGGGGAGAGATAGATTGGGAGTTTGGGATTGACATGTACACACTGTTATATTTAAAATAGATAACCAACAAGGACCTACTGTATAGCACACGGAACTCTGCTCAATATTCTGTAATAACCTAAATGGGAAAAGAATTTAAAAAAGAATAGATATATGTATAATTGAATCACTTTGCTGTACACCTGAAACTAACACAACATTGTTAATCAACTATACTCCAATATAAAATAAAAATTAAAAAGAATCTATTGTCTATAATGGCATGAACTATTTGTTCTACTGTATATTCATCCATTATTCATTCATAAATAATTACTGAGTAGCAGCAAAATGAAAGATATTTGCTAGATATACAGGAAGGTACAAACGTCTGAATGATGTTCTCAATGAGCTTATATGCTAGTGTTAAGGCTTACACATAACAATCGTTACCATAGGCATAGGTACCAGGGTTACCCTTGAACAACGAAAGTGACTGTGCATGTCGGGGTCGGTTTCTGCATTAAGTCACAAGAGGGGATGAGCAGTTTGTTCTCATGCAAGGAAAAAAACCCACAATGTTCACTGCTGAATGCTGCTTTGCCTTACATTATTCAGTATCGGTTCTAACTCTTAACATCAATGTAAACGGTTATCATTCATTCCTCCAGGTGTTTTACTGCCAAAGCAATTACAAATATGCTGTAAATCTTTCAAACCTCTGTCCTAACTCCACTAATATTCCTCTTTTTTTTGGTTTTTGAAAGATGTTTTGCTTCATCAAATACTAGGTACATTCTGACCAATTAGGAACTTGGCAAAATAACATTTCCATCCCTTGTTCACAAAATGTGTGGAAAACTGTCCCATAGAATAATGAAAAGGGCCTTCAATGAGAAATTTCCAGATCACTTTTAAGGTGAATATTACTTAGGGTAAGTCACTTAAGTTCTCAGATGCCATTTTTTTTAACAAATTCAGGAAGTTCAACTACCTAGCCAGGGACCTTTTACTGAACACACACCCTTTGTATGCATATAGATGAGAGTTTCTACCACACTGATACTTTCCATTGTTAGCTCCACGACTGCAGTCTTCAAATGGTTATGTTATCTATTCACGACCATAGCCCTTCCACAATCTATCTATCTCTCTATCTATTCATGTTTACTGAAGTACAGTTGATTTACAATGTTGTGTTAGTTTCAGGTGTACAGCAAAGTGATTCAGATATACATATGTATATTCTCTTTCAGATTCTTTTCCATTATAGGTTATTACAAGGTATTGAATATAGTTCCCTGTGCTATACAGTAGGTCCTTGTTGTTTATCTATTTTGTTTATTTATTTATTTTATAAATTTATTTATTTATTTATTTTTGGCTGTGTTGGGTCTTCGTTGCTGTGCAGGGGCTTTCTCTAGTTGCCGCAAGCGGGGGCTACTCTTCCTGGCGGTACGCATTACCTATTTTATATATAGTAGCTTGTACCTGCTAATCCCAAACTCCTAATTTATCCCTCCCCCCTTTCCCCTTTGGTAACCATAAGCTTGTTTTCTATGTCTGTGAGTCTATTAATGCCACTTGCAGCAACACGGATGGACCTAGAGATCATCATACTAAGTGAAGTAAGTCAGACAAAGACAAATATCATACAATATCATTTATATGTGGAATCTAAAAAATGATAAAAATGAATTTATTTACAAATCTCACTTTAGATTAAACTGAATGGCAATAGGTTGAAGGGTTTCCAGTTGCTTCAGACACGTGTCACCTCTCAGCACTTCATGTCTTCCTAACGTGTCCTTAATTTCCACCTTTTATGTTATCTTCCTAGGCACTCCCCTTCCCAAAACACAACTTGCTTCTTATATAGCATCTAAACAAACAAAAACACACTAGTACTCAGACCACCACTATGACTGCTAATAATAATGGCTCACATCCACTGAGTACTTACTATGTGCCAGGCACTGTCCTGAGCATTTCATCTGTATTAATTCGTTTAATTCCTATAACAAACCCCCGGGGAGTTCAGTTCCTTGTGGAGATGACACGGCTCCTGCATGGAGGACCCAGGATTTGAATCTGGACAGTCCAGCTCTAGGGTACCTGCTCCTAACCCGCCGTTATAAATGCCAGAACTGTGGATGCTTTCTTACCCGCATTCGCGCAAACACTCACACACACAACTTATGTCTGAGACTCTAAAGAATAAAAGAGCAACCTCAGTATAAGAGGAGAAAATTATTCTCTATAAAACGAGTCTGACCTGGAGACCATTCAATGTGGGTTTAATTCCAAGTACCCAAAGGGCCTCATATGTGGCCTCACCTACAGGGAGGTGCCATTGCTTGGATCCTGATGAGGGACTCCAGTTTATTTAGGAGTCTTGGGGTTATTTTTGGAATCCAGATGCAGGAAACTAGCTATTTCCATATTCAGTCCCTTGGGCATAGCACACTGAGTCCTCAGAAACCACATATGTCAGTTAGAGTCAAACCCAGCCTGGCACCCGTGTGATGCCCTTGGTTGGCTCCCCTTGGCCTGGCAGCAATAAATAACAGGGCAGAAGCCAGAATCTGTGCTCCGCATTCTGAAGGGAAGTGAAGATTCATCCTCTTCAAAGGAAAAACCAGCCCGACCTCCTCAGGATCCTGAAGGGAGTAGCCGAGGCCCTGCGACCTGCCGTTGATGCCCTAAGTAAGATCTCCACTGTGCAAAAAATCCCACTGGTTTTTTTTTTTTTTTCTTTTTTCACTCTTTAAAAAATTTTAATTAAAAACTTGCCATTTTCAACATAAGTGTGCAGTTCAGTGGCATTAATTGCATATACAGTGTTGCACCACCATCACCACTATTTCCTAAATTTGTCATCACCCCAAACAGAAGCTCTGTCCCCATAAAGCAAAAACTCCCCATGACCCCTTCACCCAGCCCCTCTAATCACCAGTCACCTCTAATCTACTTCCCGTCTCTATGAAATTACCTGTTCTAGAGATTTCATAGAAGTGGAATCATATAATATTTGTCCTTTTGTGTCACCTTATTTTAAGGTTTTATGTTTATCTCTTCATAGCACAACTACAGGCACTCGACACTGGATGGCAGGAGAGTGGGGAGACCTGCGCCCTCAGAGCTCTCCCACTGCTTGTCTCCAAGAAGCCATCTCATCCCCGCCAAGGTTCCACAGAATTCCAGTGACCAAACAGGACCAGCAGACCCAAATGCCTTCTCCACTCGGCTGAATAGAAGACTCTCATGCATCTTTCCTTCAATTACCTCTACGGCTTTCAGGCCCCATAACTTCAGATAAAGCATGCCTGACTCTTGTGTCCAAGACACCGATGGAGAAGCTAACATAAAGTAAGGTTCTTTTTTATAAAACGTGTAAGTGGGGTCATTTTAAGCCCGTCATATGCCTTACGCCTCTTACTTCTAGAAGGCTTACCCTATAGGATATCAGTTTAAAATGACCCACAGCTCACTTTAAATATAATTATGTATAACTCTGAATCAAACTGCATTATGCTGTTGCTATGATACATTTCAGAGACTCCTAATATGACCTTTACTCAGTATAATGTTACGGTCTCATTTCTGTATTTAACGTGTTAGTAGGGCTTAGGAACTATGCCAATAAAGCCTAATAAATAAAAAGTCCCTGTACATGAATGACGGAATGGTATATCTCAGGCAGAGTTAGGAATATGGATTCTTTAATGACTTCTCATTTTGGTTACTGGTTATTGCTCTAAAAAGCCACTTCAAAGTTGAGAAGAGATGAGCGCCATGTAACTCGAGCACCATGTAACTCAAGCTCCAAACAAAAGAGATGTTGGCTGTTCCTTAATATCATCAAGATTGGGAAAATCCTAAAACTAAGTTTACATGTATACCTTACTTCCTTTCTGATTTGCCACTGTAAAAGAGGTATCAATATTCTCAGCTCATAACTTAGCAAGGATTTTTTTTCCGTTTGCAAGCCGAAGATTTCGAGTGCCACATTTTTCATCAAATTACCTAACTTCTCCTGTTCTGTTTCCTCATCCAACAAAAGGGGGATAAAAACAGGGCTATTATGAAGTTTAATGAGAGGAAGTATTTAAGCGCATTTAAGATACCTGGCAGATATGGAGCACTCGCCATTGGTAGATATAATGGTCATACATCAAAGCACACATTTTACTGAGAATTTCAAAGTTCCCAAATGAATTTGACAGACATCTGCTTACTTTGGGGGAACACACAGGAAGCATGATGCAAAGACCACAGAGTTCGCATTTCCACTCTGCCATCTTTGTGATGGAAGATGCTTTGGAAGATGGCTGCTGTCTCCACACATCACCTCTTCCAACCTATTCTGAGGACTGGCAGCAGGTGGCCCACCCAGAGCAGAGTAGATAGGGAGTGGGTCTGGGATGGACACCTAATAGGCAGAAATGATTCGGAAGCAAGACCCAGGCAATCTGATCTCTCTCCCAGGAATTTAATTGGAACATGACAACTTTCCCATGGTTTTCCCTGTGAGTCAGTTGTTCAGTGGCCCCCAGACCTTGAACGTGGATGATAATATAATAGGAGCTGTATGGCCATTGCAACCGAGCAGGACAGAGATGAACAGAGAGAAGCAAGGATGAGAACCCCACACGCCGAGGGAGAGAAAGAGCCCGTGAACAGTGGCAGAGGGAAAGGACAGACAGAGACACTGTACCACCCTCCTGGTTGCTGACAGAGTTCTCTTCTTGCTTCAAGTCCTGCACTTGTATTCTTCAATAATTACCCTGTGTCCTTTTTTTCCCCTTTTCTTTGGCTAATTTGTGGGGAATTCTAGAACTTACAACTAAACAATGCATGTCTAAGAAACTTGGGTAAGCTTTCAATTAACCTCTTTAAGCCTCGGTTTCCTCATCTGTAAAATGGGACTCATTTGTTCAATGAATATTTATATAGTGTCTACTATTTGCCGAACACTAGCTAAGTAGTGGGGAAACGATGGTTAGATATTCCAGAAAGTATCCCCAACTTTGTGGAGTTCACAGTAGAGTAGAAGACATAAGCTTGTAAGTCAGTCACGGTACGTGGGTATCACAGAAACAATACAGGCGTCCAACATGGTGATACAGAGTACATCAACAAGGAAGGAAGTCTCCGACATGTCACTGAACAGAACAAGCAGCCTGGCAAGCAACACAGAGGATCCCATTTCCCTAAACGTGTCCACAACCATTTATATAAACACACGTATGTTTACGTACGTGCAGACTGACTTCTGGAAAGCCACACCAAAACGTTACTATAGGTTATCTCAGGGCAATGAAATACGAGGGGAAACAGTTTTTAGTTCTTTGCTTACTTCTGTATTTAAGTTTTTCCAGTACGCCTTTTGTTTTTAAACAAAATCATAACAGTGTTCAAAATGAACTTCCTTCACGTACATATCACCCAAAAAGAAAAAAAAAAAAAAGATACAAGCTTTAGTGGATACATCAAACATAAGGATAAACATAAAATTACAACTGGGTAAGTGTTACAACTGCAGAAGTACCTGATATGATAAAAATATATTCAAAAGGGGCTGACTTAAGAGGAGTTTTGAGAGGGAATCTAAGCAGAGATTAACAAGGCGAAGAGGGAAGAGAAAAGCATTCTAGGCAAAAGGAGAATCATTTGTAAAGATTCCTAGGAGAGAAGAAGCATGGTAATATGATGGCTGCAAAAAAAAAACAAGTGGGCAGGGGGCATTGTAGAGAAAAGAAGGGAAACTGTAATATGAAATGAAGCTGGATAAGAGGGTTGGGGTCAAAATGCCAAGGGCTGTGGGGGCCATGATAAGTATTTTGATCTTTATTCTAAGATACGTATTCCAAGATTAATGAATAGTTTTAGATAAAAAGATGTTAAGTCGGATCTGCCTTTGAAAAGATCACACTGACCACATCGTGGAGAATGTATTGGATGAGACAGGAGTGGATGTGGGTGGACCAGGTAAGAGGCTGCTTCAAAGGTCCAGGGCAGAGGACCAGAGACAGGAGCAAAAGTCATGACTTTGACTAAGGATGTGTTGAGTCAAGGTGTCTTTGAAATAGCCAAGATGAGACTGACTTTTCATCTCAGAAGGTTACTGTGCCTATGAGTGTAGGACCTGCTGAGAAGGTCTAGACCAGAGATATATATTTGTGAGTCAAGGAGACCAACCGGTAGACCTAATGGAAGACCCGGGCATAGGTGAGTTTGCCAAGGGAGAGATGATGGTGTGAGGAGAGGAAAGGTAGAGGGTGACCAGTGGGTAGTGACTGGCACAGAGTGGGATGGTCCACAGGGGAAGCAGAGGCAAGATCAGGAGATTGACGGGTCAAGAGCCAAGGATACAGGTGTTCCCACGAGGACAGGAGGAAGTGGCCAATAGCGTCCATCAAATGACAGGATGGCTAATGGAATTAAACTGGATAACAGACAAAACCTCCAGGACAGTATAGGGCATAGTGAAGTGAGCTCTGAAAATAAAAAGGCAATTACCATCATGAATGGCTCAACAGATTTTGTGAGCATCAAACTAGACAATCCATATGTCAGAGCACCTCACAAGCGGAAGGAAGGCTTTCAACAGATGGAAGTAGCAACCTGTTGTCCCCTTTTGAAGATCGGATGAGTTATTTTATGTCTACAAATTCCTCCAACACTAAGGGATACCATGAAATAGGCAAGATGATATGAAAATGAGATGAACACTGAAGAAACAGGAAGAGATGAGACTCTCTGGCACAAAAGAAACCAGGACTTACAATGGACGTATAAGCCAAGAGTGAAATTGATTTTCAAGTTTCTCCCAGTGCCAGCCGATGATGGAAGCAGAGGTCAGAAGTACTGCATTTCCACACACGTACATAAACACACATACACAAAAACACCACCACCTTCAAATCCAGAAAAATAATGAAGAGGCATAAAATGAATTTCTTTGGAAAGATCCTTAAGATGTATTTTTTTGGAAATTGTTAAAGACTTACCCCATATCAAAAAAAGTTAAAATTATTTTAATAACCAGATAAAGATCAACAGGAAGCCCAGCCTGGAACACCAGTCACCCTTCTGCTGCTACTTCACAGTGTGAGGCTGGGCGATCATTTAACCACTCAGGCAACGGTTTACTCTTGCGCTTGCGAAAATCCCCTTCCAAGGCTGAAAGAGTAGAATTCTTGCTCTTGGTCATATGCCACATAACGCATACAGGACAGACCCCTAGTGTGACTACCAGTTGGATAATCATGCAGAAATAAGGCACGGTTCTCGTGCTCTGTAGAGAGAAGCCCGCAGAACACAAAGGTTTTCTGCCTTGAGAGGGAAACTATTCAAATGTTGGTGTCTAACAGCTAAAGAAACAGCATTCCATGGTGACATAGATGCTCCCAGGTCAAGTACATGTTCTGAGAAAGCAAGGGACATGCAAATGAACACAAACTAATGGACCAGGGCTTAGCTTACTCTGGTGGGGTTTTCCTTAATCAGGTCCTTGTGCCGTAAAGTGACAATTCTGCAGCAGCGCCCAGGACAACAAACATCTAGAGATGAAAGGCAGGGGTTTCCCAGTAAGACGTTTTCTGCCTCATTCTCCCAATCTAAAGAAAGTGGATGTTCATTTTACTCAAAATTGGCAGAAAATAAAAACTCCCACCCTGTTTTGTATGGCCCAAAGCCCAGATTTCAATTTTAACATTTGCTCATAGGCTACTGTTTAAGTCAAGTCTTGAACTGTTTCAGCTGCTCGAAAGCAGAGGGCAGAAATGGTGGCTAGGCGAGCTCAAGGCCAGGTGGGCGCCCTTAGTCAGGATCCAGGTGAGGTGTAAGGTGACGGCGGTCTCATTACCTGTGGGCAGTCTCTGGAACAGAGGGCGAGGCATTTCTGGTGAAGGGTTCGGGAGAACTGGGGTCCTCACGAAGAGATCTGGACTTGTTTTAAATGTTACACAAGTTTCAGAAACAAAAAGGTTTGAAGCAGTTCGGCGACAAAGTAAAGGAGGAGGTTGGCAAGAAGTCCTGCGTCTACCCCGGCGTCACTCACCAGCTTGGGCAAGAGGTTATTTGAGATCTCTGAGTCCCCATCTTCACACCTGTGACATGAAAGGGCTGACACAGCCTGAACATCTTCAGGGCTCCTTTCAAGCCTCACACCCACCAGCATTCCGTCTCTTTGGTCTATTTTTTTTTTTTAATTGGAGTATAGTTGATTTACAATGTTATGTTAGTTTCAGGTGTACAGCAAGGTGAATCACTTATACATTATACATATATCCGCTCTTTTTTAGATTCTCTTCCCATATAGGTCACTACAGAGTATTGAGTAGAGTTCCCTGTGCTATACAGTAGGTTCTTATCAGTTGTCTATTTTATAAATAGTAGTGTATATATGTCAATCCCAATCTCCCAATTTATTCCTCCCCCTTTTTCCCCCCTGGTAACCATAAGATTGCTTTCTATATCTGTAACTCTATTTCTGTTTTGTAAATAAGTTCATTTGTACCCTTTTTTTAGATTCCACATACTTTGGTCTATTTTCATTTCACAAAATCAAAATCACCATGGGCTCCTTGTCACCAGATCCCACCATCTCCGCTACCAGAGCCCATTAACCACGCCCCAGAAGCCATTTGTTACACGATTTTGTTTTGTTTTGTTTTTTGTTACACGATTTTTATTCCAGGCACCAGGTATCCCCCAATAGCTCAGTGGTGGAAATGAGTTTTCCAAGCCTCCTTCAAGGGAAAATAAAAATATTAAAGTTGCTTTTGAAAAGTCCTGCCAAGCTTCTAGCCTTACATCTTTAGAAGACCTGTTTTATTTAGAGCACCCCTGAGAGGTGGAAAGAAAAGTGTAATCTGGGAGAATGTTCCTATTTCTACAAACTTAGCCAATGTTCCCGAGCAGAAGCGATCTTCAGAAACATACCCTCCCAGGCCTTTGCACAGAAGCACCTGCTGGGCACAGGTTCCGGCCAAAATCTCGGTAGGTACGTTACATGCAACAGCACGGTGGCCACTCACAGCCCTGCTTCTACAAGCATACTCCTCTCCCGCCTCCCCGCCCCGATACCCAGCTTCAGTCCCCTGCACCCTATCTGTAATGACCAGGTCTCTGGTTTTCCAAACTTTCTCCTACAGTGAGCACCCTCGTAGCTAGCAGAAACGAAAGCAGCAAGAGAGGTTTGGGTGGCACCCAGCGAACCTTTTCTAGAAAGGGCCAGCAAGGAGTCTTTTAGGCTTTGCAGGTCTAGTGTCAAAATCAAGGTTACTATGCAGATACTTACAAAAGAGAAAACACATTTCCAAGTCTTTTATTCATGAAATCCAAAATACAATAATAATGATTGAGTACAAACACTTGTAGAACACAAGTCTACTAATGAGAGATTGTAATTATTTGGGAGGGAGTGGGGATAACATTTCCCTTAATTTGGGTTCAAAGGTAGTGTTTCCTATGATTAACTCAATTGCAGTCTTCATCCCTGAAAACCATCCTCAGCTTTAGGGCCTTACAGAGGCAGGCAGCAGGACACCACTTGGCCCGCATGCTGTAGTTTACTGATTCAAGGAGGTCTACTGTATAGCATGGGGAACTATATTCAGTACCCTGAGATAAACCATAATGGAAAAGAATATAAAAAAGAACGTATATGTATGTATAACTGAATCACTTTGCTGTACAACAGAAATTAACACAACATTGTAAATGAACTATACTTAAATTAAAAAATTTTTTTTTTAGTTTTTTAAAAAGGAGGTTTAGGGAAGAAGCTTGAGATTCTGGCTAGGCTTGGGTTGAATACTGGTTCCACAACTTACTTGCCAGCTTCTGGCTTGACTTCTCCAACACAGAATTTTCTCCACTTCATATTAGAGGCCAAGAAGATAAGTGTAAGCATTCAGTGAACTAACAGCTAACGTTTGACAAACTCCTATGTCCCGGAAATTATTCTACGTGTTCTATGTCCCTTATGTATTAACTCATTTGGTCATCAAAACATTCCTAGAAGGTAGATACAATTCTTTCACCCATTTTTTAGGTGAGGAGACTGTGGAACAGAGAGGGTAAGCAAAATGCCCATGGTTACCCAGCGAGGCATGAACACAGGCAGAGAGGGAGGGCACTCTTCACCTCCCAGTGCCTGCGAGCTGTGTTTGATGGATGTGAGCTATTATCACTTTTATTCTTGCTAATGAGGTATGTCAATAAAGTAATTAGGATGAAGTTGTAATGTACATTCCAGAACACAGACATCGAAATGAGTTTTGTCCTTCAAAGGAGTCCACCTTTGGAGGTTTTCAGTGTTCCGAATAAAGCATCACTGTTCAAACTGTTCTTGGTTTTACCTTTCAAAACCATAGTTTACTAACTTCAAGGGAACATTCAGACTCACTCCTCCCTTGCTCCTCATTTCCCTTTCTAAATAATAAGCTAACTATCAATCAAAAATATTAGACTGCCTCATCAGATGGTCTATTGTTGACTTAGGAAAAGAACTCCCAGCGTCCTTTCTTGGTTAAACAGGAAACTAAAATGCCAGGCCAGGATGTTTCCCAGTTTGTCAGTGTCTGTCATCCTGGTCCCTTTACCAGGATCCCCCCGGATCCCCTAGGAGTCCGGGCCAGGGATCCAGCCCACACGGCCTGACGGCACACCCCCTTTGCTGCCCATGGGTCCTTCACTCAGCTCTCACGGGTCCCCGGGCTCCCCAGCCTTTGCACAAAGCTGCCAGAACTTCCTCGCCAAGCATCTGTGTAGTCCCCTGCCGGTCCCTAGGAACTAAACTGAAGGGGAACATTTCCCAAGAGCTAGTCCAGTTTTCTTCATTTGCTGTAAACATGCATTCCCAGAGGGCAAACATCAGAAGCAGAAGAGGCGGCACAGGGCAGCAGATGCAAACCTCCCGGAAGGAGCTCATAAACCGAGCCCTAGAGGTCCACCCCAAGGCCCCTCTCTCCTGTGAAAACCTCAGGCACCTTCCGGAATTTTAAGTGCAAAATGAAGTCTCCAAATCCGTATCTCTGACCCAAATCTCTCCTCCCAGTCGAAAACACATCTAATCTGCCAGACCATGCCCAACGGTAATGTCCACCTGGGTTGCCCACTCTCCCAACGGTGTGTCAACTACAGCGTGCGCAAAAGCTTCTTTCTTCGGGCTCTCAACTCCATCCGTGATCACATCCTCACACCACAGGACTAGGTCCAGCTGCCTCCCCCTTCCCTGCCCCTCCACCTCATTCAATTTGCAAAGCCCCCTCCTCTCTATAGATGAATCTAACCAAGATGATGCAAGCCAAACTGCCAGCCTTCCATGTTATTTTAAATATATTCTAGAAGCTGTATTTAAATAGCGAAAAAAGGCAAAACTAATTTTAATATATTTTATTTAATGCAATATAGTCATAAGGCTATGACTTCCATATGCAATCAATACAAAATATTAAGGAGGGAGATATTTTAAATGTGTTTTCATATAAGTTTTCAAAATCCAGTGTGCATTTTCCTCTTACAGCAGGTCTTGACTCCAGTTAGCCGTATTTCCAGTGCTCGGGAACCACATGTGGCCAGTAGCTACCATCACGGACAGTGCAGGTCTAAACTCTACCCAGCACTCAGGATCAGCTAAACTCCTTCCTCCTGCAAGATTCCTCTAGTTCCTGCAGCCCTCTTTACCTTCTTCTTTGAACTGCCATTATAATGATAACCAACACACAGCTGATAGACACTTTTTTCCACGTACTTTATGACCAAAAGTTTTATCTTCACAACCAAGCTCCAAACATATTAAACATCTGTTTTATCCATAGAGTATCTACCATGATGCCAGACATAGCCATTCAATAAGTATGTATTAATTTGTTGACAAGGAACCAACAAATTGTGTGTCAGTAGTAAATAAAAGGAGAAATTGAGGATAGAATCATTAAAAAATCGAAAGCATCAAAGACACAGTGACATTTGGTTGAAGAAAATGACAATCATATGAAAATATATTTTTACCCTTGCATAGAGCTATTATTCAATTTAATCTGTATTTTTGTGTAAGTTTCAAATGCTGGCATACTAATACCATGCCTGCAATTCTCATAGAACATGAGGGAACAGCACCAGAGAAAAACTAGAGATGATAAATTAAAAACACACATAGCACAGAAGCTCTTTATCACACTTTTTGGTGGGGAGGGGGTCCCTGATTAGCTGGTGAAGCCATCAGCAGACTCTAGTGTACAGGACGGGCTGCCTGTCTTGTTCACGTTGAATCCCCAGTCCTGAGACAGTAAGTTCCATTACTCCATTGCTCCTGATTTCCATTTCTAAATTATAAACTATTATATCTGCTAATAAAACATTAGACCACCTCATAAGGTAATCTATTGTTAACGTAGGCTAAAGGAGCCAGTGAAGTGTCTGGCATGGACCAGTACTCAATAAAGGTTTATTGACTGAACGAGTAACAGATCAGATTGGTACCTGAACCATGATGATGAAAATAAGGACAACACGCGTGATGGGAAATATGGAACCAGTGTGAGCAGAGAGGACAGCACGAGAGAAATAAACTTAAGTCTTCCTGATCGTTCTAAGGATATTCCCATGTATCAGAAACAGTAAAGTGGGGAGATATCACCTCTCTTTACAGAGGCTGTGCAGAATGTGAAGGCTATGTCTCCAGGAAGACCCTTCTCTTCCCTCCTCGGGATGGAGATCATCTCAATAATCCTTCTTAGTAAAGTGTCGGTAGATCTTACTCGGCACACTAGATACATAAGGACCCCCTGAATCAAAAACTGAACAAGTAAGAAATAAGATGGGCTAAAATGAATGAGGTCAGATGAAGGTGAAGTTCACATGCTTCATGTAGGAAGGCAAACTCTGCTGAGTAGTTAACAGGACACTCTGCTGTGCTCTGAAGCCATAAAGAGTATCAAGGCTAGACGTGACCTCCGGTGGGCTGTTTAATTGCCCCACTCACGAGCAAATTCTGTACCTACACTCTACTCTGAAAGTAATCATGAGCATAAGGCTAGACCCAATCCTTAAAGTAAATTTTTCTTTCCTTCTTTGCTACTTATCTTTAGTGGCACTTAAGCATGTGTGGAAGGATGGTGTGTGTGTGTGTGTGTGTGTGAGTGTTGCAGACATTACACCAAAAAATGGGTGAGCTGGCATTATCATATGTCTAAATGACAAATTAGATAAGAAACAACTACAAAATCAAACCATACAATGAAAAGAGTAATTGTCAAAAATGGGCTTAGGGAACAATTAATTTTTGCAAGGACGCTTTGACTGTCACATACACCGACCGACTTAAGTGTATTTCCAGTGGGTGCTCATTTGATGTTCCCTTGACCTACTGAAACAGATGAGAAGCATGGATGGATAAGCAAAGGCAGTCTAACTGCTGACAGAGGACAGAGCCAATGCAAATCTGGCAGGCCAAGTACATTTCTTTCCTGGGCCTATTTCGTTTTGAGAACCCTTTCAAACCATTTGGAAGACTTTAAAAGAAATAGATATCCCATCTATGGCTCAATAGCCCAATAACCATCACTACCCAATAGCCTTCCCACTGAGCTTGACCCTTCACTTTTCTCCCTTCTGTGCCTGTGACTAATAACCAGACCCTGGCTTGTCAAATCCCCACTGACCACCAGCAGTTCCTCCCTGCATGTTTCCAAAGTCATAAAGATCCAAATCTGAGAGAAACATTTAGCCCTTGCTAGACTAGTCTTCAGAGTAGGGAGTGTGCTTTAATCATCAGTTCATCCCCAGTGCCTAGCTTGAAGCCTGCTAGATATTAAAAACAGTATAAATAGTTGTTGGACGAAACTGGGGTTGCTGATTGTCTTTTGGAAACACTGGATGAAAAAGTCTCTCTTCCAAGGCCAACTCTCCTCTGTATTACTCACAAATGGTCATCCATTAAACCTATGTTTAGATTTTCACTGCTTAGGAACTTCAAATTTCCCTTCTGCATGGAAAGGGCATCTGGTAGATCACCCCATTCTCTGCACTGATCCCCAACCTGTCTCTACTTCAGGAAACCAGTTCTCCTCTATTCTGGAAGCACATCACCTTCCCTGTTTGCATAAACGGGCATAAAAATCATGGGGACATTAACAGAAAACAGAGTAACCTTGTTCGTGCTTTAGTGTATCTAAATCTATGATTTAAAAAGCAGAAAAGGAATTTGCAGTTTGGAACACTTCAGATTTGTCTCAATCAAAATATGCAAAAGGTCTTATGGATTCTGAAGTTTATCTCTCTGCCCCATGTCTGCTAACATCACAAAGGGTCATTAATGATTTAGGCAAGAAAAAATTAGAAGTTTGAAATTTCTGGCTCTTCACAAATGTTGAAACTATGCCAAAGGAATAATAATGGTTATAGGTCTAAGTACATGAAATACATGATCATATGCCCCATGGTAGATAGTTACAGTAATTATATTGGAAAAAAAATTATGGAATGTGCTAAAATTGTGACTAAAAATAGTTTGTCATTGCAGGGTTGCAGAATGTTCATAGGAAGGTCTGATGCGTGATGGCAGGAAAGTCTCCTAGGGGCTTCCCTGGTGGCGCAGTGGTTGAGAATCTGCCTGCCAATGCAGGGGACACGGGTTCGAGCCCTGGTCTGGGAAGATCCCACATGCCACGGAGCAACTAGGCCCGTGAGCCACAACTACTGAGCCTGCGCGTCTGGAGCCTGTGCTCCGCAACAAGAGAGGCCGCAATAGTGAGAGGCCCGCGCACCGCGATGAAGAGTGGCCCCCGCTTGCCGCAACTGGAGAAAGCCCTCGCACAGAAACGAAGACCCAACACAGCCAGAAATAAATAAATAAATAAATAAATAAATAAATAATTATATTTAAAAAAAAAAAAAAAAAACCTGGTGCAGCCAAATAAATACTTTAAAAAAATAATAATAATAAGTCTCCTATACCCTCTGGACCTGCATTTATTAGTCAGCTAAATGGGATAACCAAGAAAATGCAGATGCATTCACACACTCTCACTTAATGCCCATAGTTACATGAAAGCAAATGAAAAAATCTACATGGAAGTTATTTGGAAACATATAAAGAACCATACTGTTTGGTTATTAACTAAAGATAAATATTTAAGAGAATTGCTATTTTTTTCTTCTAAAAATTTAAATAAAGCAAGGTCACTGGTATAAAGTATAATGATGCATCAATTCTCATGTGTATTTCAATTATATGATGTCTTAAAAAGTATTACCTTTCAACTAACAAGTCCTCATTTAGAGAAAGATCTCTAGGAACATATAGGGAGTGATATCCAGGAGTATTAAGTTAAAAAAAAAAGCTCCATGTAAAATCATGCTGTCTTTTGTGTAAGTAAGAAAGAAGAAAGGAACTCCACGCTCACATACTTACTTGGACAAAAGAAACAGGAAGGGTAAACTAGAAAGTAATGAAAATGGCTTTCTACAGGGATGAGTGTGAGCAGGGGGAGGGGGTAAGGGATGGAGATGGGAGGAATGCTTCTCCCACTACACCTTGTTATATACATAGAGTTTTGACTTTTGAACTTTTTAACTGTTTCCTATATTAAAAAATATAATTAAATCCCCCAAAATGAAAAGAAAAATAAACTCTGTATTTGAATACAAATAGAAAGGGTGGGATATTGGCATTGTGATTATGTAAGAGAATGGCTTTATTCCTTTTTTATACATATATAAATTTATTTATTTTATTTATTTATTTTTGGCTGCGTTGGGTCTTCGTTGCTGCACGCGGGCTCTCTCTAGTTGCGGCGAGAGGGGCTACTCTTCGTTGCGGTGCGTGGGCTTCTCATTGCGGTGACTTCTGTTGCTGCGGAGCACAGGCTCTAGGCACGTGGGCTTCAGTAGTTGTGACTCGCGGGCTCTAGAGCGCAGTCTCAGTAGTTGTGGCGTACGGGCTTAGTTGCTCTGCAGCATGTGGGATCTTCCCAGACCAGGGCTCGAACCCGTGTCCCCTGCATTGGCAGGTGGATTCTTAACCACTGCACCACCAGGGAAGCCCAATGGCTTTATTCTTAAGAGATTCATGCTGGAGTATTTGGGAGTGAGGCGTTACTACATCTGTACTTTATTTGCAAATAGTTCAGACAAATGAAAGTGTATATGCAAGTGCATACTCACATATGAGAACACACACACACACACACACACACACACATACAGAGAGAGAAGGTAGAGAAAGAGAGAGAGATACAGTGAGACAGAATCTTACAATTTGATGAGCCCAGGGGAAGGTTACCAGAAAACATTTTACCTTCATTCTTTTTCTCCTAGCACTGAACAGGACTTTACCCAGAGCCTTCGAGAGCTGCCAAGGGCTGACTGGCCTCACTGGTAGGGGTTGGAGGGCTAGGGGCTCAGAGAGGCAGGCAGGAGATTACCCCTTGGGAGATGAGATTGGGTCATGGAGACTTTAAACCTACGAAGAAACATCTTAGTCCTCTGTGGCTGAAAAGAAACAACGTGGAACAAGTCTTCCTGCAGGTCAGATTCCTTGAGGCAAAATGGCTCAGTAAAAGGTATGCAAATCTACCTCGGTAACCAGAAGCTTGTTTTTGAAATCTGTGAGTCACCAAAGGGGAAACTTGGGGGGGGAGGGATAAATTAGGAGCTTGGGATTAACATACACACACTACTATTTATAAAATAGATAACCAACAAGGACTTACTGTAGAGCACAGGGAACTCTGCTCAATATTCTGTAATAACCTATATGGGAAAAGAATCTGAAAAAGAATGAATATATATACATGTATAACTGAATCGCTATGCTGTATACCTGAAACTAACACAACACTGTCAATCAAATATACTCTAATAAAATTAATTTTTTAAAAAGATATACAAATCTAGATTTTAAGCTACAATAATAAGATGCCCTACAAAAGGACCATATAACCAATCAGTGAAATGTACTTTGGGCATTTTATTTTATTAAAAAGGTTCCCTTAAGTTAAACAAATACTTGATTAGAAGGGCAAGAAAAGAAAGTTAACATTGATGATGACTCATGACCTTTTTAATGACATCGTCCCTGTCAATTAAGGCAGAGTGCTCTTTTCAGGGCTTTCCATCTCCCTCAAACTGGTTCCTCCATAGTCTACTCCAGTGACCATGGCTAAATCAATCAGAATGCTTAATTTGCATCTTTACCTGGGAAAAATGGATAATAAAGTCATTCTGAAAAAGCTATTATCGTGAAACAATGATAAAGAAAACCAAGAAATCAGATTTTCACCCAACTTTGTATTTCCTGAAAACCCATAAACAGAGTAAAATGAAGGATCCTTATTAAGAGTTGTATTAAATATTTTTATTTAAAAAAATTTTTTTATTGAAGTAGAGTTGATTTACAATATTATATTAGTTTCATGTGCACAACATAGAGATTCTCTAAAAAATACAACAAACTAGTGAATATAACACAAAAGAAGCAGACTCACAAATATACAAAACAAACTAGTGGCTACCAGTGGCCGGAGTTGGGGGGGACAATATAGGGGTGGGAGGCGTGGGAGGTACAAAGTACTGGGTGTAAGACAGGCCCAAGGATGTACTGTACCACATGGGGAACATAGCTAATCTTTGGTAGTAATTGGAAAGTAACCTTTAAAATTGTATACAAATAAAAAAATTTTAAACTACTTTTATAGATTATGCTCCATTTAAAGTTATTACAAAGCAATGGCTATATTTCCCTGTACAATATATCCTTGTTGCTTATTTTATATATACTAGTTTGTAGCTCTTAATCCCCTGCCCCTAAATGTCCCTCCCCACTGGTAACCACTAGTTTGTTCTCAATATCTGTGAGTCTGTTTCTACTTTGATATATATACTCATTTGTTTTATTTTTTAAGATTCCACATATAAGTGATAACATAGAGTATTTGTTTTTCTCTGTCCACCATATTTTATTGAGCATAATACTCTCTAGGTCTATAAACATTGTTGCAAATGGCATTCTTTTTCATGGCTGAGTAATATTCCATTATACATATATATATATATATATATATATATATATAATATATATATACATTATATATATATATATATATAATATATATATATAATATATATATACATTATATATATATATACACACCACATCTTCTTCATCCATTCATCTATTGATGGACACTTAGGTTGCTTCCATACCTTGTCTACTGTAAATAATGCTGCTGCTATGAACAGTGGGGTGCATGTAGCTTTTTGGATTAGCATTTTCGTTTTCTTCGGATATATACCCAGGAGTGGAATTGGTGGATCATATGGTAGTTCTAAGTGTTAACTATGTTTTTATGAATTTAAAAGAATAATTTGAGTTATATGCAGAATGCCATTATTTTATAAAATAATCAACATATTATTTACATAGTATTCTTCAATTTGCAAAAGAAAGCCCAAGAGCTGTCTGTTGGAAAAATGGGAAAAATGGCCTCCTTACGAATTTGAGTTATTTGTAGTGAGGCAGATGGGCCAAGAGTCTGTCATACAGAGTGAAGTAAGTCAAAAAAAGAAAAACAAATACTGTATGCTAATGCATATATATGGAATCTAAAAAAATGGTACTGATGATCCTAGTGGCAGGGCAGGAATAAAGACGCAGATGTAGAGAATGGACTTGAGGACATGGGGTGGGAGGGGGAAGCCAGGACAAAGTGAGAGAGTAGCAGTGACATATATACACAACCAAATGTAAAATAGATAGCTAGTGGGAAGCAGCCGCATAGCACAGGGAGATCAGCTAGGTGCTGTGTGACCACCTAGAGGGGTGGCATAGGGAGAGTGGGAGGGAGGCTCAAGAGGGAGGGGATATGGGGATATATGTATATGTATAGCTGATTCACTTTGTTGTACAGCAGAAACTAACACAACATTGTAAAGCAATTACACTCCAATAAAGATGAAAAAATAAATACATAAAAAATTGCTACCACTAAAAAAAAAAAAAAAAAAGAAAACAAAAGAAAAATGGCTCCTTTCATGAATGCACCAAGGCAGGGGGATGAACTACAGGAGGGGCATCTGTCCACACCCTCAAAAACATAAATGTACAGTGTCCAATAAAATCCCTCTTCTAGGACACCAAGAGTCAGTCCCTAGGATACCAAGAGTCCCCAGTCTGTCTGCCTCATCAACAGAAGCTTTTACTGAAGATAAAAAGCATCACAGCCCAACTGGTAAATGCACAGATGACTCACAGTCAACTTAAAAATGGTGGCAAGTAAACAAAGTACCACGCAGACCAGCAAGAATGACTCTGCTTACAAAAGCTCTTCGGCAAACTCCAAAAAGATTTCCCAACGTCCCTGTTCTGAACTTTACGTTTGTGCGTAGGTGAGGAGAAACTTGAAAGCCGAGTACCATTTTAAGAGCTCAGCTATTTTCCTATGGTTCCTTACTTACAAAGTCACTCATCCAAGTGCCTGGTTAGCCGGGGCTGCCATCAGTCATCAGAGTTCAACCCTACAAAGCAAGCTAAGATGCCGCGTAAGTCATTTGCTATTGGGCATAATGAGGTTGTGCTGCTGCATTTTTATTGCCATTAGAATAAATTGTTCACAAAAGAAAGATGCTTCAGCTATTAAAATAACTGAGGGGGAAAAAAGCCCAGGTATATAAGTATGTTTTATGTGAAACGCTCAGCCGAACATCTGCAAATCATTTGCGTTCTGTACGCTAATAAAAAGTGTATGTGCTTTTTCCTCCGAGTTATCCTCTAGAATTTTTCCTCTGTCTACCACTCATAAGAATATATTTTTATTTTCTCTTCCATCAACATTTTTTACTGGCTCCTCTAATATACGCTGTCTCTAAATCTGTACAGAAGAATTACCCAAACATGCTTTCTGCGTTTGTGTAAACCCACAAGTAAGCAAACAAACTGATTCCCCCATTTCAGCTGGAATCGAACCAACACAATGTCACTGACCCACCAGCTCCCCACCAGCCCCTCCAAGTGCACACTGGCCTGTGTGGGCCCTTTCATAATCAGAGTCGATGCATTTAAACAGATTTAAAGAGCGGCTCTGCCAGGATATAGGGAAGAGAGAGTATCAGGTTCCCTGAGCACATTTGCCATTAATATTCTGAACTCATGAATGCCAGTAATTTCTTGAAAACTTGACTTTCAATGTCAACTTGAATCTGTTGGTTTCTGTCCTATGATTTAGCAAAAACCAATTATTCTCCCTCCTCCAATCCTATCAATGCAATTATGTTGTGTATAAGACACGGGAGGGGAGGCTGCCATCTTCAGTTTACCCCCTGAAGATACTCTGTCTTCGCTTGAATTTTCTAAGAATAACAAACCCACGGAAAAGCATCATTTGGGGTATTTCCACTCTCTATTAGCAGATGAAGAATAGTAGGATATTAGCGACTTGCTTCTAAGAGAAAATCACGTTCTCAGAAATAAAGAGGATCAAGAACTTTTTCCTATAGATAGTGACAACCTTCAAACTGTTTTTCTCATCGTGCCACCCTTTCAGTATGTAACTGCACACTGAGTAAGCAAGACTCAAAAGGTATAAATTTACATTGGTCCTCCACTACTCCTTTAGAATGTATTCAATAAAGGAAAAAAACTTCCCATTGCTCCTGGATAAAAACACAGGGAATTGAGTCCTACGAGGAGGAGAAACAAGGTGAACGGAAGATCTTATTTTACTGGCGCTGAAAGAACCTGGGTCTGGCTAATGTTTAACGCGCTTTTCCAGATTCTGGGGGCTACCTCTCCTCACCATAGCTCTGTGTCTCTCACAGCAGTGCCCCTCATATGGAAGAGCACTTTCTCTAGCTGGCCACTTACTCCTCCTACAGCCCAAGGTCCAAGCGCCAGCTTCCCTCTGCTGAGAGCTAGTCAACCCCAGGGCTGCCCATCTGACAGCATCTAAGTCCTCAGCTCCTGCCCATGTGAGCCTCACCTCCTTGGGAAATACTCCAAGCATCCTCTTCCCTATCGACTCACTTTACGCACTCAAGTAGCTAGCCAGGAAGATTCTGCAAGTAGAGGAAACACCCTTGCATCTCTGTCACTTCTCCTACTCTTCAGGGAACACTGCAAGTTGTCTGGTTGAAGCTTTTCAAATGGCCTTGAAGGGAAGGGCAGGCACCCTTCCTGTCCCCTCTGCGCTAGGGGAGAAGGCCCAAGTAACACTGATAGCTCTCTCTAAATATATTTGCTTTCATAGCTTCTCTTTTTATCTTCAGTAACCCAACTCTTTTAGACCCTATGCAGTGAGTGATTCAAGCATTACAAAATGGTTTCTGAAATGTCATTAAAAACATTTGTACTGGGCTTCCCTGGTGGCGCAGTGGTTGAGAGTCTGCCTGCCAATGCAGGGGACACGGGTTCGAGCCCTGGTCTGGGAAGATCCCACATGCCGCGGAGCAACTGGGCCCGTGAGCCACAACTACTGAGCCTGCATGTCTGGAGCTTGCGCTCCGCAACGAGAGGCCGTGACAGTGAGAGGCCCGTGCATCGCGATGAAGAGTGGCCCCCGCTTGCCGCAACTAGAGAAAGCCCTCGCGCAGAAACGAAGACCCAACACAGCCAAAAATAAATAAATAAATAATTTTTTTAAAAAAAACATTTGTACTTGCTCTGGGGTCTTTGGTGTGTCATATCTACTGTGTTTTCATGCCTCAGTCAAAACCTGCAATTTAACATTTTGTTAAAAATGTTGCTCTCCAAAGAAGATACACGGATGGAAAATAAGGACATAAAAAGATGCTACACCTCATATGTCACTAGAGAAATGCAAATCAAAACAATAGTAAGACATCACTACACATGTATTAGGATAGCCAAACTCCAGAGCACTGAAAACACCAAATGCTGGTGAGGATGCGGAGCAACGGGAAGTCTTGTTCACTGCTGGTGGGAATGCAAAATGGTACGGCCACTTTGGAAGACAGTTTGGCAGTTTCTTACAAAACTAAACATACCCTTACCATATGATCCAGCAATCACACTCCTTGGGATTCACCCAAATGAGTTGAAAACTTATGTCCACACAAAAACCCGCACATGGATGTTTATAGCAGCTTTATTCATCACTGTCGAAACTTGGAAGCAACCAAGATGTCCTTCGGTAGATGAATGGATACACTGTGGTACATCCAGACACTGGAATATCATTCAGTGTTCAAAAGCAATAAGCTATCAATCCATGAAAACACACGGAGGACACTTAAATGTATACTACTAAGTGAAAGAAGATGATCTTTTTCTTTCTGATCATAGAGTATGATCTTTCAAATTATACTATATGATTTCAACCGCTGTATCTCACATTCTGGAAAAGACAACACTACGGAGACAGTAAGAAGATCAGCAGCTGCCAGGGGTTAGAGGGGAGGGAGAGATGAACATGTGGAGCACAGAGGAATTTTTAGGGCAATGAAACTATTCTGTAGGATACTGTAATTGTGGGTACATGCCATTATATATTTGTCAAAACCGCTAGAATGTCCAACACCACGAGTGAACCCTAACGCTAACTAAGGACTCTGAGTGATAACGACGTGTCAGTGTAGGCTCACCAACTGTAACAAATGCACGTCTCTGGTGGGGATGCTGATAATGAGGGAAGCTGTGAGTGTAGCGGGGCAGGCGGTACATGAGATATCTCCGGACCGTCCTCTCAGTTTTGTGGTGAACCTAAAGCTGCTTTAAAACATAAAACCTATTTAAGAGGAAACAAAAAGAGTGGCGGGGGGGGCGGGGTTACATTAACTAACTAGTGATACTTGAATATTCTCAAAAGTACCTTCCTTGTCTCATCTATAGTAAACAAGAGAGTGATACGCTGGCTAAAGAAGTAGCCAGATTTTGAAAATTACCCCTAATCCTCCCTACATTCCTTATCCTTCCAAATTATCCACATCTAGAATTAATCATATTTTGGCCTTTGATTCTGCCAAGCCACACAATGAAACTCCTGACCCAAATTCCTCCAGTATTGTACAATACCAGCACAGGACACAAAAGCAGAGCCCCGAGGAAATGGGATCCCTCGTTGTTTAGGTGATTTTTCTGGTTTTCTGAGTTATTCCGACGTGACCTTTGTTCCCTTTATTTGCCTCCAGGATAACAGGCATTTAGTCAACCACTTTCATGACGCTTTGAGAATCTGATAAAAATTATGTCTCCTTTACCCATTTCTGTATATAATTTCCTGTCTCTGTGGGCTTTCTGAAACTCATTCATAAATTCCCTCAGCTCCCTACACGTAAACAATGCTTAATATCACTCATGACCACACGCCATGCCCTCTTTATCCTACCACAAAAATGTTTTGTCATTTCTTTGGAGCCAAAATGAGAAAACAATTTATCCCCATGAGCCAATGAGTTTTTCATCATTTTCACCAAATGTTTATAGAGCAGCCCCAGTATGCAGAGCATTAAAACAAGAGCACGGCTTGCACTGGACTTACAGTGTGATTCTCTAAGAAATGCTCTCCTTGGCCAACTTCATGCACTTGAGTGATTTCAACGCCAGGATCACGCTCCAAAATCTCTCTGACCCAGATTCCTTCCCAAGCTTCAAACTTGAAAGCCCACTGGACATCCCCATTTGGGCACCCCACAGTCACCCCAAACTCAACAAATCGGGAAAACACTATCTTGCCCCCAAATCGTGCTCTTCTTGCTGCATTTCGCCTCTCAGTGAATGGCACACCCACGTAACCTTCATCCAAGTCAGAAAGGTGGGATACTCTTTCACTCTTCTTCTTTATTCAGACACCCAAACAGTCAACGAAGTTCTGCCAATGTTAAGTCCTAAGTGGTTCTTGAATCCACCACTCACCCCATAACCACCATCTGGTCGCATCTAATTCATAACATTGATATGAAGTGAGTTTATCTTTAACTCTGACTTTCCCCCTCTAAAGGCATAAGAGCTTTTGTTCTCTGGGTAGAGATCTAGAAGACACAACCAAAGGAAATAGAGCCCCATGAGAAAGGACACTGGTCACTGAGATTTTATTTCTGGCAATGAGGCAGGGTTTTTTTTGTTTTTTTTTTTTTAATTTATTTTATTTATTTATTTATTTTTATTTTATTTTTTTAAAATATTTTTTCCCATTCTGTGGGTTGTCTTTGCAATTTTTTTTTTTTTTAACTTTTGGGTTTATTTTATTTATTTATTTATGGCTGTGTTGGGTCTTCATTTCTGTGCGAGGGCTTTCTCTAGTTGTGGCAAGTGGGGGCCACTCTTCATTGCGGTGCGCCGGCCTCTCATTATCGCGGCCTCTCTTGTTGCAGAGCACAGGCTCCAGACGCGCAGGCTCAGTAATTGTGGCTCACGGGCCTAACTGCTCCGCGGCATGTGGGATCTTCCCAGACCAGGGCTCAAACCCGTGTTCCCTGCATTGGTAGGCAGATTCTCAACCACTGCGCCACCAGGGAAGCCCCTATTTACTTATGGCTATGTTGGGTCTTCGTTTCTGTGCGAGGGCTTTCTCTAGTTGTGGCAAGTGGGGTCCACTCTTCATCGCGGTGCGCGGGCCTCTCACTATCGCGGCCTCTCTTGTTGCGGAGCACAGGCTCCAGACGCGCAGGCTCAGTAATTGCGGCTCATGGGCCCAGTTGCTCCGCGGCATGTGCGATCTTCCCAGACCAGGGCACGAACCCATGTCCCCTGCATTGGCAGGCAGATTCTCAACCACTGCACCACCAGGGAAGCCCAATGAGGCAGTTTTGGTCCCAGGTGGTCAGTAAGATTTTTGAAAGGATGATTTCTATTCACCCTTAATTAAATCCTTTAATTTTCAACTTACCCAAGGAAATATCTGATACAAAGAATAATTTGGACTTCAGAATACATCTTTAAGGAATTATCTTAGAAATATGGCCTTTCCTGTGCCTCTGAGGTGGGAGAGCCAAGTTCAGGACATTGGTCCACTAGAGACCTCCCAGCTCCACGTAATATAAAATGGCGAAAGCACTCCTAGAGATCTCCATCTCAACGTTAAGACCCAGCTCCACTCAATGACCAGCAACCTACAGTGCTGGACACCACATGCCAAACAACTAGCAAGACAGGAACACAACCCAACCCATTAGCACAGAGGCTGCCTAAAATCATAATAAGGTCACAGACACCCTAAAACACACCACAGGATGCGGTCCTGCCCACCAGAAAGAAAAGATCCAGCCTCATCCACTAGAACACAGGCACCAGTCCCCTCCACCAAGAAGCCTACACAACCCACTAAACCAACCTTAGCCACTGGGGACAGACACCAAAAACAAAGAGGACTACGACCCTGAAGCCTGCAAAAAGGAGACCCCAAACACAGTAAGTTAAACAAAATGAGAAGACAGAGAAACGCAAAGCAGATGAAGGAGCAAGGTAAAAACCCACCAGACTACACAAATGAAGAGGAAGTAGGCAGTCTACCTGAAAAAGAATTCAGAGTAATGATAGAAAAGATGATCCAAAATCTTGGAAGAAGAATAGAGAAAATACAAGAAACGTTTAACAAGGACCTAGAAGAACTAAAGACGAAACAAACAATGATGAACAACACAATAAATGAAATTAAAAATTCTCTAGAAGGAATCAATGGCAGAATAATTGAGGCAGAAGACCGGATAAGTGACTTGGAAGATAAAATAGTGGAAATAACTACCACTGAGCAAAATAAAGAAAAAAGAATGAAAAGAATTGAGGACAATCTCAGAGACCTCTGGGACAACATTAAACGCAACAACATTCGAATTATAGGGGACCCAGACAAAGAAGAGAAAAAGAAAGGGACTGAGAAAATATTTGAAGAGATTATAGTTGAAAACGTCCCTAATATGGGAAAGGAAACTCAATCAAGTCCAGCAAGTGCAGAGAGTCCCATACAGGATAAATCCAAGGAGAAACACGCGAAAACACATATTAATCAAAGTATCAAAAATTAAATACAAAGAAAAACTATTAAAAGCAGCAAGGGAACAGCAACAAATAATATACAAGGGAACCCCCATAGGTTAACAGCTGATATTTCGGCAGAAACTCTGCAAGCCAGAAGGGAGTGGCAGGACATATTTAAAGTGATGAAAGGGAAAAACCTACAACCAAGATTGCTCTACCCAGCAAGGATCTCATTCAGACTCAATGGAGAAAATAAAACCTTTACAGACAAGCAAGAGCTAAGAGAATTCAGCAGCACCAAACCAGCTTTACAACAAATGCTAAAGGAACTTCTCTAGGCAGGAAACACAAGAGAAGGAAAAGACCTACAATAACAAACCCAAAACAATTAAGAAAATGGTAATAGGAACATACATATCCATAACTACCTCAAATGTAAATGGATTAAATGCTCCAACCAAAAGACACAGACTGGCTAAATGGATACAAAAACAAGACCCGTATATATGCTGTCTACAAGAGACCCACTTCAGACCTAGGGATACATACAGACTGAAAGTGAGGGGATGGAAAAAGATATTCCATGCAAATGGAAATAAAATGAAAGCTGGAGTAGCAATTCTCGTATCAGACAAAATAGACTTTAAAATAAAGACTATTACAAGAGACAAAGAAGGATACTACATAATGATCAAGGGATCAATCCAAGAAGAAGATACAACAACTGTAAATATTTACACACCCAACAAAGGAGCACCTCAATGCATAAGGCAAATGCTAACAGCCATAAAAGGGGAAATCAACAGTAACACAATCATAGTAGGGGAATTTAACATCCCACTTTCACCAATGGACAGATCATGTAGAATGAAAATAAATAAGGAAATACAAGCATTAAATGAGACATTAAACAAGATGGACTTAACTGATATTTATAGGACATTCCATCCAAAAACAACAGAATACACTTTATTCTCAAGTGTTCATGGAACATTCTCCAGGATAGATCATATCCTGGGTCACAGATCAAGCCTAGGTAAATTTAAGAAAATTGAAATCATATCAAGTATCTTTTCAAACCCCAATGCTATGAGACTAGACACCAATTACAGGAAAAAATCTGTAAAAAATACAAACACATGGAGGCTAAACAATACACTACTAAATAACCAAGAGATCACTGAATAAGTCAAAGAGGAAATCAAAAAATACGTAGAAACAAATGACAATGAAAACACGAAGATCCAAAACCTATGGGATGCAGCAAAAGCAGTTCTAAGAGGGAAGTTTATAGCAATACAAGCCTACCTCAAGAAACAAGAAACATCTCAAGTAAACAACCTAACCTTACACCTAAAGCAATTAAAGAAAGAACAACAAAACAACCCCAATGTTAGCAGAAGGAAAGAAATCATAAAGATCAGATCAGAAGTAAATGAAAAAGATATGAAGGAAACAATAGCAAAGATCAATAAAATTAAAAGCTGGTTCTTTGAGAAGATAAACAAAATTGATCAACCATTAGCCAGAATCATCACAAAAAAAAGGGAGACGACTCAAATCAATAGAATTAGAAATGAAAAAGAAGAAGTAACAACTGACACTGCAGAAATACAACGGATCATGAGAGATTACTACAAGCAACTCTATGCCAATAAAATGGACAACCTGAAAGAAATGGACAAATTCTTAGAAAAGCACAACCTTCTGAGACTGAACCAGGAAGAAATAGAAAATACAAACAGACCAATCACAAGCACTGAAATTGAGACTGTGATTAAAAATCTTCCAACAAACAAAGCCCTGGACCAGATGGCTTCACAGGCGGATTCTATCAAACATTTAGAGAAGAGCTAACACCTCTCCTTCTCAAACTCTTCCAAAATACAACAGAGAGAGGAATACTCCCCAACTCATTCTACGAGGCCAACATCTCCCTAATACCAAAACCACACAAAGATGTCACAAAGAAAGAAAATTACAGGCCAGTATCACTGATGAACAACAGAGGCAAAAATCCTCAACAAATTACTAGCAAACACAATCCAACAGCACATTAAAAGGATCATACACCATGATCAAGTGGGGTTTATCCCAGGAATGCAAGGATTCTTCAATATACGCAAATCAATCAATGTGATACACCATATTAACAAATTGAAGGAGAAAAACCATATGATCATCTCAATAGATGCAGAAAAAGCTTTCGACAAAATTCAACACCCATTTATGATAAAACCCTCCAGAAAGTAGGCATAGAGGGAACTTACCTCAACATAATAAAGGCCATACATGACAAACACACAGCCAACATCGTCCTCAATGGTGAAAACCTGAAACCATTTCCTCTAAGATCAGGGAAAAGACAAGGTTCTCCAGTCTCACCACTATTATTTAACATAGTTTTGGAAGTTTTAGCCACAGCAATCAGAGAAGGAAAAGAAATACAAGGAATCCAAATCGGAAAAGAAGAAGTAAAGCTGTCACTGTTTGCAGATGACATGACACTATACATAGAGAATCCTAAAGAGGCTACCAGAAAACTACTAGAACTAATCAATGAATTTGGTAAAGTTGCAGGATACAAAATTAATGCACAGAAATCTCTTGCATCCCTATACACTAATGATGAAAAATCTGAAAAAGAAATTAAGGAAACACTCCCCTTCCCCACTGCAACAAAAAGAATTAAAATACCTAGGAATAAACCTACCTAAGGAAATAAAAGACCTGTATGCAGAAAACTATAGAACACTGATAGAAGAAATTAAAGATGATACAAATAGATGGAGAGATGTATATACCATGTTCTTCGACTGGAAGAACCAACATTGTGAAAATGACTATACTATCCAAAGCAATGTACAGATTCAATGCAATCCCTATCAAACTACCAATGGCATTTTTCACAGAACTAGAACAAAACATTTCACAATTTGTATGGAAACACAAAAGACTCCAAATAGCCAAAGCAATCTTGAGAAAGAAAAACGGAGCTGGTGAAATCAGGCTCCCAGACTTCAGACTATACTACAAACCTACAGTAATCAAGATAGTATGGTACTGGCAAAAAACCAAAAATATAAATCAATGGAACAGGATAGAAAGCCCAGAGATAAACCCACGCACACATGGTCACCTTATCTTTGATAAAGGAGGCAAGAATATACAATGGAGAAAAGACACCCTCTTCAATAAGTGGTGCTGGGAAAACTGGACAGCTGCACGTAAAAGAATGAAATTAGAACACTCCCTAACACCGTACACAAAAATAAACTCAAAATGGATCAAAGACCTAAAGGGAAGGCCAGACACTATAAAACTCTTAGAGGAAAACATAGGCAGAACAGTCTACGACATACATCACAGAAAGATCCTTATGGACACACCTCCTAGAGAAATGGAAATAAAAACAAAAATAAACAAATGGGACCTAATGAAACTTAAAAGCTTTTGCACAGCAAAGGAACCATAAACAAGACAAAAAGACAACACTCAAAATGGGAGAAAATATCTGCAAATGAAGCAACTGACAAAGGATTCATCTCCAAAATTTACAAGCAGCTCATGCAGCTCAATATCAAAAAAACAAACAACCCAATCCAAAAATGGGCAGAAGACCTAAACAGACATTTCTCCAAAGAAGATATACAGATTGTCAACAAACACATGAAAGAATGCTCAACATCACTAATCATTAGAGAAATGCAAATCAAAATTACAGTGAGGTATCACCTCATACCAGTCAGAATGGCCATCATCAAAAAATCTACAAACAGTAAATGCTGGAGAGGGTGTGGAGAAAGGGAACCCTCTTGCACTGTTGTTGGAAATGTACATTGATACAGCCACTATGGAGAACAGCATGGAAGTTCCTTAAAAAACTAAAAATAGAACTACCATATGACCCAGCAATCCCACTACTGGGCATATACCCTGAGAAAACCATAATTCAAAGAGTCATGTACCACAATGTTCACTGCAGCTCTATTTACAATAGCCAGGACATGGAAGCAACCTAAGTGTCCATCGACAGATGAATGGATAAAGAAGAGGTGGCACATATATACAACAGAATATTACTCAGCCATAAAAAGAAACGAAATTGAGTTAGTTGTAGTGAGGTAGATGGACCTAGATAGTGTCTGTCATGCGGAGTGAAGTAAGTCAGAAAGAGAAAAACAAATACCATATGCTAACACATATATATGGAATCTAAAAAAAAAAAAAATGGTTCTGAAGAATAGGGGTAGGACAGGAATAAAGACGCAGACGTAGATAATGGACTTGAGGACACGAGGAGGGGGAAGGGTAAGCTGGGACAAAGTGAGAGAGTGGCATGGACATATATACACTAACAAATGTAAAACAGATAGCTAGTGGGAAGCAGTTGCATGGCACAGGGAGATCAGCTCAGTGCTTTCTGACCACCTAGAGGGGTGGGATAGGGAGGGTGGGAGGGAGATGCAGGAGGGAGGAGATATGGGGATATATGTATATGTATAGCTGATTCACTTTGTTTTAAAGCAGAATCTAACACACCATTGTAAAGCATTTATACCCCAATAAAGTTGTTAAAAAAAAAAAAAAGAAAAAGAAATATGGCCTTTATCCAAGTGCTAAATCCAGAAAAGTAGAGGCTGTTGAAGAAGCATCAGTCACAGCTATTTCTTCTCAACAAACTAAAACAATGTCTTGGTCAGATTATTCAAGAAATGTTCATCCTCACTTCAAAATATTTTTTAAACAGTGGAAGGCAATATTAGTAATATTAAAATGGGGAACTGAAATAGAGTCACAGATGCAGAAAACAAACTTACGCGTACCAGGGGAGAAAGGGGGGGAGGGATAAATTGGGAGATTGGGATTGTCAGGTACACACTACTATATATAAAATAGATAACTAATAAGGACTTACTGTACAGCAGAGGGAACTGTACTCAATATTCTCTAATGGCCTATATGGGAAAAGAATCTGAAAAAAAAACAAAAGTGGATCTATGTATGTGTATAACTGATTCACTGTGCTGTACACCTGAAACTAACACAACATTGTATATCAACTATACTCCAATAAAATTATAAATAAATAAATAAAATGGGGAACTCTGTGAATATGCTAAGAATTTTCAGGAAACCAAAGCTCTTCATTCTAGTGTCTACTAGAAGCAGACACTGAAAGAAGACGTGTCGGACTACACAGTACTGAATACGTATTCACCAAGTACATTCAGGCGCATATGGCTTAGTTTTAACAACAACCAGGAATAACTTTTACCTAGCTCTCCCTATATACCAATCAATATGTTAACATTTTTTACAGAACATGTCATCTCACAGAAGCTATGCTATTCTTATTAAAAGCGCCTCCATTTTATGATTGGAAACACCAAGGTCTAGGGAGGTTGGTAATTTATCAGAGATCAAACACTCTTGACCCTAAGCCAAACAAGACCAACAAAGGGTTTCTTTGAGTATGACTCCATGTTGTAGAGCAATGGCAAGAAGGGCAGGCATGTAAATTCAATTTAATATAGTTCATGTCCTAAAAACGGTGAGGGGAAGAGACAGCAGGGGGAGAAAAATGGTAGGGTACAAAGATCAATTTAGTGTTGAGGTACATAGTAGGCTTCAATAAATTATGACTGATTAAGCTGAATGTGTAAGTAATTATGGAAAATTGGGTTAGATGGGGTAACATCTTGAGCAGAACTTTTAAAACTGAAATGAAAATTACATTATAATGAACATGCAGAGTAAATAGCATTTCCGGATACGTGACCACCTGGGCCTCCCACAGCCCTCATCTGACCCCAGTCAACTTGCCTCCGTCCTAGAGCCCGTCCCATATAACCATCCCAAACCACCAGTACATTCCTGAAAATACTCAGTTTGCTGTCCAACAGCAGTACTATTAGCAAACCTTGACATTACATTTTTAGAGCTGCATTTCATGTTGTCATAAAGTCACCATATCACCCTAAATTACATTTAATATTTTTTATTATAATAATCCTTTATTCTAATAAGAAATTTTGGAAAATTATTAAAAGTATGATTAGGAAAGAATAAATCATGTATCTCACAACTCAGAAATCATAATACTTTCATGCCCTTGCTTTAGGTTCTTTTTCATGTATACTATGTATGTTTTATACATTTCCTACTTATCTGTGTCTGCCCCTTGGTTGGCTCCTAGTAGATAAGCTCTGAGCCCTTAGAATATTCTGCCTGATAAGAATGTTTTTGTATGCCCGAGACCTTGAGCCATTCCAGACTAATGTGACCAGATAAATTTATTCTAACAAAGGGATTTATGGTGAATGCCTGTTTTTGCTCCAGGGGGACTGGTATCTGAGTAGCTGACATCAGCCATGGGGGTGCTGTATGCCTACATGACTGAACCCCAATAAAGACCCAGGTTCAGGTGAGCTTTCCTGGTTGGTACCAAGGCTAGAGTCACTTTCCCTGGTTGTCACCACTTTGCACGTGATGTCACACATCACTGCTGGGAGAATCAGGCATCCTATGTGACTCCACCGGGAGAGGACACCTAGAAGCTTGTGCCTTGCCTCTGGACTTTGCCACATAAGCCTCTTCTCTTTGCTGATTTTAATCTGTATCCTTTCACTGTGATAAACCGTAACCATGAGTATAATAGCTTTTCTGGGTCCTGTGAATCATCAAGCCTGAAGGTGGCCTTAGGGGCCTCTGACACAATTTGCGTAGCTGAGAAATCTGTAAGCTTTAGTTGAGCCAAACTCTAATATAACCCAACCATGTACCTGACTTATTTTAAAAATTCAAAGAGCACACTCTTAGGACCTATTAATGGACACATAAGGTTTATTTAGTAACTCACTCAACAAATATGTATTAAGTCCCATTATGCACCAGACAATAGGAGGCAGTAGTTTTACGATGGTGTCTTATTCTGTGTCTATATTCTAAGAAGGACATCAACAGTGTGGTGTTTGGACAGAGAAGGGTAATCAGGATGGTTGATAGTTTTGTAAACCATCTGTATCAGTTACAATACAAGGAAAAACCTCACTAAAAATGGCTTAAACTAGTAAGAGCTCGGTTTTCCTCACATAACACAAAGTATGGTCAGGAACAGCAGCATTAATTCAACTACTTATTGTTTCAATCAGGGAACCAAACTGTTTCTGTCATTCTGTTCTACCTTCCTCAGCACATTGGATCTCATCACCATGCGTATTACCTAAGACTTGCAAGACAGTTGCCACAGCTCCAGACATTGCAATTTCAGCCAAGCTTTCCCAGAACTCCCAGAGATATCGATTTACATTTCACTGACTACAGCAGCCATGAAGCTACTCCAATCATGAACGAGTCTAGGGAAACTACTTTATTTGACACACCACCACCCCAGTTTGGGTTTCTACTAGCAAGATGGCTGGGGACATGGATATGTAGACAACCAATAGTGTCTATAACACTATCGATGAAAGGGATAATTCATATACTGATGCAAATAAGAAAAAGAGAAAACTGAGCATTAAGAAGGAAGGTAATAGGAAACACAAAAGAAAAGTAATATTTTTGCAACCATGCCTTTGAAAAAGTAGAAGCAGCTGGGTTAAAACAGTTAGCCTGGGGACTCTAATCCTTTTTGTTGGGAACATGAGAGTTAATTTGTGAGGAAGGGTGATGAGCAAGGTCATAAATGTCAGGCTGGATTCTACCAAACAGGGCCCTAAACATATTCTGGGGAACGTGAAAGCTAAGGAAACTGAGTCCTGAGTAAATGAGCTAAGAAGAAATTCCTGGGCTCATACAGAGGCTTCCCTCTTAGACAGTCATAGTAGACTAGTGAAGGTGCCCAAGGCTTTTCCTATCCAATGCCTGCCTTGCATCCTGGGGCTTCAAACTGAAAGATTCTCTTCTTGACCAAACTCTAATTAGGCGCCTCTGAACCCTCTTCCTAAGTAAGCCTCGACTTTAAACTTCTGTATCCTTTGCATTGCCAAATTTTAACAAGAATCCTGTTAAGTCATTTTAGCAAGAATCCTCCACCCTTGATATGTGACCAAATTCTTCGTCCCCCACTGTCCCCCAGGGATGGCTGATCACCCTTTCTGCCCTCAGCAAGAATCCTGTTAGGTTGGTTAGCCAGAATCTCCCCCTTGTCCCTCATGCTTCCTCTCAGTAATTTTCCATCCACTGACTCCCCATCCTGCCCCTTGACCATAAATTTCCACTTTTCCTTGTTGTATTGCAAGTTGAGCCCAATCTCTCTCTCCTACTGCAAAGCCCCATTGCAGTGATTGATCTCTACACCTATTGATAGTCCCCCTGCCTTCCAGTTCTTTAACAAATGTCATAATTTTTTCTTTAACAAAAATCCATGGAGGAGATGGGAATAAACAGAAGTAAAGGGAAATGTTTATCCAGAGAAGGAACCAAGTAGAATATGTTTCTGGAGATCATTAAGTGATATTTGCAAGAAAACAGTTTTTGTCTTAGCGAAGAATACCTAAAGAATTAGAACCATTCTACCCTTAAAAGTGATCTGCACTGACAGGCAAAGCACCTTGAAACAGGAGAAATTTGAGAGTCATAATATTGGATATATACCAATCAAGGCAGTATGGAAGACATTCCTTCTTGGATAAGAGGATGTACCAGATAATCAAGGATCCCCTTATGGATGAAAAATGTTGCCTGCCATTATCACTAAACAAAGGAGGTTGTAGCCATCAAGCCAGCAGCCGCTACAGCTACCCCAACCCGGGCACCCTTAGGGGATTCAGGATGGAGGAAAGCAGAATACTGGCCCAAGATAGCTAAGCTGCATATCAAAGGAATGATTTCAATGAGCCCAGACTCTTGCATCTTCCCATACACAGAAAAGCACTAAATTCATTAACTTGAGTTGTCTGGTTTCCTGTAATTAACAATAACAAATGCATTAACTTCAGTTGTCTGGTTTCCTGTAATTAACAATACTCTTTTGCTGTTCCAACTACCTGGTTTTTTGTTGCAAAACCCCCTATGCATCCTGGCTCCACCCTTACCTCTTCAGAGCGGTCTTCCAGAGCAATACGAGAGGCCATCTTCCAGGCTTAAGTTCTCAGAAAGTCCATTGAATAAAATTTAATTCTCAGCTTTTAGGTTGTGCTTTTTTTTTTTTTTCAGTCGACACCCTGCAAGTCTAAGATTCTATGATGTTCTGTTTTAAAATATCCCCAAAACACTTCTCTGAATAAAGTTTATGAAGCATACAACTGGAAGGAAATGGATTAAAATGTTAACAGTGATTATCTCTGGGTCGTGAGACTATGGTAATTGTAATTTTATACTTTTTGCTCAGCTATATCCTCTAAATGTTTTGTAGTAAATATCTGAGAACATTTTAGAGAAACTCCTTTCAGGTAAAAGGAGATATTCTGTCTACATATACTTGGCCAGTTGGCAACAGATAACCACACTAGCTTTCATTTCTTATGAATTGAATTTAAACATCTTCACGCCATAGTAACATCTGAAGATAATTTTTGGAAACAGTTAAGTCACAGAGATGAATATTTTATAATTTCTCAAGCTGATAATAAGAAAAAATAGCCATCAGTGATATTTCATTTTCTTCCTCAATGGACTCTTTCAGCTATTGTAAATTAAATTTAGACACTGTGATACTAGAATATAATCACTAAAGGCAGGAAAGCATATAGACCTAATAGTTTTATAATACCTTACATTACTGATGAATGCTCATTTTCCAAGAATCTCATCTCACTTTTGAGTTTCTTTAAGCTCAAGGCAGTTAAAGGCAAAAAAAAAAAAAAAAAACCCTGAAAATGAAGAAATGCAAAACTGTGTATTTTTTTCTATTCTAAGTGTACCCAGTCTGAAAGGGCAATCAATATTGTAAAGGCCAATAAACCAACTGAACTCCTGCGATGTGAATGGTAAGCAAGATTTAGCACGACTCCACCCAACCTTGAGAGAACGGAGATTCGTTCTGAAGTAAACCCAGGAATGAGATTGAGAGCCCGGGCATTGTAAGCCCTCCAGGAAGCTGACAATAGCTTCAAGTACTTTCTAGGAAGGCTACAATCCTTTCTTGGCATAGACAATCCTCACAGGCACCAGAAAGCAAGTGGTCCAGGACAGTCTAAGTGGAGTATACACTTTTTACACCCCTTAACTCTCTCAGTCTAGATTTGATTATGAGCTTTCCCATTCCCTATGATGACATGCTCATATTCTCTTCATTTGCTTAGAATCTGCTTTTATGCAGGAATGTTCCTCTTCTATTTGTGGATGCAGAGCTTTTTTAAGCAGGCTTCCCTCTACTGGAACAGCAAGCTCTTGCCCTGTTCCTTGGAGCTCCCAGGTCTGTTTTGAATCAAAAGGCTCTAATTGTTTTGAGATTCTGACATGAGATACTCATTGTTTTACACTGATTAAATGGCTTCTTGATCATTCCTCCCAGGATTGGATGTTAACCAAAACTTTAAGGGCAACCAAAAGATGCCTTTGGAATTCTTGTTCCCACAAACAGACATTCTGCTTTTCTCCCTAGACAAGGTGTGAGCGAATGGGCTAGTATAACGCAGAAATCGCAGGAGAGTTTTTACTAGTAAGTAAATTGGGTGATCTATGTGGACTCTTCTTGGGTAACCCTTACCCAGGATCCCTGCTCCATCCCATTAACCCTGCCCGCCATTCCCTACATGGAACTTACTCCCAAATGCCACCCCCATCACACATTCCGTCCCACCGGCAGAAAGTGCTGCCCTTTCTCTCTGCCAAGCCAAAGTCCCTTTGACTTTACACAGCAACTCCAAATCCAGGTTCCCCAGCAGGAGTCCCTCCTTCGCCCCGCCCACCGCAGATGATCTCATTCATCTCCCCAGTTCCTTTCATCACTTCCACTTCATTGCCAACAAGCACACAGAACAGTACTTTACTTTTTGATGGGTGACTTCATGCTCAGAACTGATCACCGTGTTTGTGCAAGTGTGGGTGTCCTCTACAAAACCCCAAACCTAAGCATTCCGGCTCCGAAACAGCAGGAGGCATATATGTTCTAATGGTTTTCTTATATTTTAAGTGACCTTGTGCAACACTTTGCGGGGAGGAGACTGTGTCCAGAGTTGAGTCAGGGAGCTGCTGACTGGCTAGGATCTTTAATATGGGACCCAGATCGGCAAAACTCAAATTGTTCTAAAATCCCTTCTCATCACATTCTGTGGACTCCTCTTATATTGCATGTCATGAATTCTGTCCCCTGTGCCTTCTCTTACACAATAGACCCCTCGGCTACAGATGTATACGTATTTGGATATATATGTAGGTATGTAAATACACACACACACACACACACACAGAGCAATGCACAGAGGAAAAAGCATTCTACCGGGAAGCCAGGTAACTGGGCTAAGGAACAACTCAACAGCTTAACTCTGTCCGTGTGCACAGGTGACTGCACTTAACCAGCTTCAATGATCCCACTTGCAAAATGGAAAAATATGACGGGAACATTCTAGAGATGGTGGGGTCGCATTCTAAAAGTACCATGATAAAAAGAAGGCATTGCTATGGATTTTTAAAAACGAATGAGGTCAGACTCATTCATTAGTAACTATATGAAAAATAATTTAAAAGTCTGAAGACAGGTACCTTTTCAAGTGTTCCTTTTCCAAGAGAGACAGTTTCTCTACTTTTCTACATAAAGATGTACCGAAATTGAGTAAATACAGAGAAGAGCCACCACTTAAGAGTGGGCTTACAACGTGCCAGGAACTTTCAATTCATTTAGGACTTTTTAACTCATTTAAAAATCTCACAATTGCCCTCTGAGCTAGGTACTGCTATTCTCATGTTAAAGATGGGGAAACTGAGGCACAGGGAGGTTATTTCTCTGGCTGACGGTCATATAGCTCATTAACTGACAGAGCCAGGATCCAAACTATGAGATGATAGACATATATGCTATAGAAAGAGGCTCCTGCAGAGAGCTAAACAAATATCAGAAATTCGAGAAAACGCTCTCGAATTCTAAACCCAGTGGAACAGATGATAAACGTAACAGGCTCTGGGAGGAGGGGGTCCACCAAACATCTCACCCAGGCATCTTCTCTTTCCATAGACCTGAGGCCACTCCTGTCCCTTCCTCATGGGTCGGGACATAAGTTACAACGTACAATTAGCTGCAGAAAGATTAATGTAGGCAAGTTGAAGGTTACCTATATTATAACTTAATCTCCTATGATAAATGGATAAAGTAGAATCCAACACACCACCTGAGAAGAGATAAAATTCAACGTTTGGTTATAATAAGAAAAAGAGAAAATTTACTGACCTGCCAAAATTAATGAAATTGCATGAGTTATTCTTCCAAGCCATAACCGATAATAACACCAATGCTCCAAAGTACATTCTAATAACTTCATAATCCTACCACGTCTGGGTGAAAAGAGAGGAGGGTCATCGGCAGCAAGGAGGAGAGAAATCACACACACAGACATACAAATCATTTCCCATTTTCATTCTAAAATATAAAAGGGAAAGTAAAATATAATTCCACTAATTTGAGAAGAATGTCTCCAGCCTCTCTACAAGAGGTTTATCAGTTCACTATACACACGAGCCCTTCCATCTCCCATGAAGGAAGCACCATTTACTCACACTAATGGACCATAAAATCCATTCCTTCAAAGTGCACTTCACTGCCTTAGTCAAGCCTTTTGCTTAGAGTAGCAAGATTGCGCACATCTTCCAAATCCCCAAATCCACTGAGCGCTGAAAGCCCACGGGGAGTCACAGGTCTGCGGTTCTTCATGAGAATCCAGACGGAGCCACTCCACACACTAGGTTACTTACTGGATGGTGGAACAAAACCAGCTGGGTAAAACCTTCTAGTTTAGTTTACTGGAACTCTACGCCCATATTTGCTTAAATGACAACATAGTAAACGCTGAGAGTCATGCAACATCTAAATTAAATCCACATATCATCTCTCCCAACACCCAAATTAACGATGGCAAATGAACCGTCACCTTAAACGTCATCTCTTTACGTTGAGCATTAGCTTGTAGGGTAAAAACTGCTGATTCTGCCCCAAAATCCATTCTCTCTTCCGCAGCAATAATTTAAAAGGCCACATTTCCAAGCCTCACGGGCAGCAAGGTGTCAATGTGCAGCTCTGTCTGGGTCAACAGGATGTGAACAAAAGTGATGCTACAATGTCTGGTTCATTTTCAACCTATACAAGAAAGCCACTTGCCCTGGAGTTCTTTTTGATCTTCCCGGAAATCGGGACACATCGGTGCAGATAATGTCATGAGACTGATGGGTCAAAAAGATGGAAGGAACCATATGACTTACCATGTGCCATCCAGACTGCTCACCTCTTGAATATTACATAATTTTTAAAAATTCTTTCATTTACTGTATTTTTGTAGTCTCTTATTACAGCAGCTTAGTTTTACCCTAACTAATAAACTCAGTGAAATCGATCCGTTAGTCCCACTCACCCTAACTGAAATCCTCTGTAACAGCACAGTCCAATGAGACTTTCTCAATGATGGAATTGTTCTGTATCTGCACGGCCCAATATGGTAGCCGCATGGGGAGACCAAGCCCTTGTGATGTGGCCAGTGTGCCTCAAGAACTGAATCTATGATTTTATTTAATTGTAGTTAATTAAAAATTCAAAAGCCACATGAGGCCAGTGGCCAGTTACTACTTTATTGGACAATGTAGTATCTGGAACATGTAAAGTTGTGAATGTACAACAATTAGGAAGACCCATTATCATCATAGAAAGACCCATATTTTAAAGCTTAGAGCTTTTGCTAGACTGTTACAGAGTAACAGAAGGCCTCAAACCACAATTTTCTCAAAGTAGAAGTAGACACTGGGCTGAGACTAAAGTATGCAGTGTTTAGGGTTGTCATTTTAAAGCTGACACTAGCTTATATTTCAACATGAAGGACACTTGGGATTCTTTTACACTACCATCAATACATTTATCTTCCATAAAACTAAACTCAGCAGAAGATATTTTTGTGGGAGAGACAAATGCAAAGCAGTTAGCAACAACCAGGCTAACCAATAAGTTACTATCTTTATTCCATTACTCTGAGACCTGGGACAGTAAAACTTAATTGAGAGATTAAGATTTGGAACCTTATCTTCTGATTAATTTGGGCACTCATTTTGTAAAACTCCACTTTGGAGAGGTCAAGTTTGCATTTATATTGTAAAACACTACAAAACTCCCAGAAAAGACTTGTGTTATAAAGGAGACAAATGCCATGGGAAATGTCCATCTGAAACTTGTAGCTGAGTTTCTGAATACAATTATGAGAAACAAATAAACCAAACTGGGCACATTGCCCAGAGACAACAGTCAAATATAAACTTTGGAGAGAGACAGAAATGAAGGGAGGGTGCTGAGACAAGAAGGGGGTGGCAGGGGGGATAAGGGCAAGAGAGAAGGGGGAACCACGGGTGACGGAGAGGGAGGGGCGGGGAGGGAGGGGAAGTAAAGATAAGTCTCCTAGAGCAGGACAGATAATCAACTAGCAATGGAGGGGCAAACCAAAGAGAAGTGACTGGCCCAAAGTCTTAAAGGCATTCACAAGAGCCCCGATTTAAGCACTTTTGTGGAGGATTTACATAGACACATATAAAATGGACATCGTTTTTTGCCCCAGAGTCAGTTTAGTAGTAACCTGAAAGGGACACTCCAGCCTCCGTTGTTGGATGAGCTCGACCAGCAATGAAAACAGTATTTCTAACTACTATTAAAAGCTGAATCTGAATCTTCACTCAGTAGGAAGAAATTTATAACTGTTTAAAGATTTAACCTATCCAAATACAAAGCAGTAACAAACAGAGAAAGATACACGCAGCTCAATCACCCCTGAGCCTGCAAGCAGGTGCAGAGAGAGGAGGCTCATTCTTACACGGGAATTTGGGTGTTTCTTTATCCTGCTTTTTCTAACAAGTTAGGAGAATCGCACCCAGTTGTCCTTAAGGACTTGGAACTACAATACTTCAGTGCTGCAATAGTTTTAAATCAAATGATATTACCCAGAGAGGAGTAGACTTTGTGTGCTCAGAATCAACAGCTAAAATTTTTATTTCCCAAAGTGGAAGTGTCTAAAACTCTAGTTTATAAACATTGCCCAGACATACAATGTATTGTAGAACAATGGACTAAGGGCTGGACTAGGACACGTGGCTTCCAATTCCAACTCTGCCTTAAGTCAGTTAATAATAATAATAATAATAATAATAGCAACCTATTTAATTGACTCTAAGCTCCTTTTCCCCACCCCTCCCACTGCCCACTTAACACCTTCATCTTACAACCAATATTATCTTAAATCACTTTGGCAAATCATACTGTAATTTCGTGAAACCTTCCAGTCATATGTTCTGAGTTCAAGAAAGCAGCAGCCTCAAATCATCTTAGATTTGATGAAATGCAGATTAGAGTAAATCAGAAAGTAGCATTTGTGACATGCCAAGTACTAGCACTTTATATCTACCAATTCAATCCACTCTCTGACAACTCTTGGAGGGAAGAACTGCTACTAACTCCATTTTCCAGATGCAGAAACTGAGGCACAGAGAGGTTAAGTAACTTGCACAAGATCACAGGACTAGTAATTGGCAGAGCCAATTGACACCCAGGAAGTCTGGCACTCAGGTCTATGCCCTTAGCCACCACGCTCACTGCTGTACCTCATACAGGACTTTGCGTATCTTTTCAACCATTTGGTACCCAAGCTTCTTGTTAATCTCCAAAGGAGTGCACTGGACTAATCATACTAATCGTCTCTAGGGTCTAATCCATCTTTAAAACTCAGGGTGCCCTGACATGAAAGAGAGTAGTACATCACTTCCCTTTGTAGGGCTGATACCATATTATTAAAGAAACAAATGCTACTTTATAACTGATTTCTTAAATTCCTTACAGAAGGATACTGTTTTTCTCTTCACTTGCAGAAAAAAGAAAAAGAAAAAAAGCTTAGAGGACAAAACTGAGGCATTTTTGTTCTTGGTTAAATATCAGTAATTTTAAATAAAGCAAATATTACCCTTTAGGAAACCCTACCACTACTTTTGTGCCATCTTCTGTCTAATTCAGCCTTTTCAATCTCTGTAGGATTGGACATTGGTGGACAAACTAAATCACAGCAAATAAATGTGCAAGAATCTGGCACATAGCATATCATTTGATCTTGTGAGTTTTAAAATAGGAACAATAAAGTGCACATATATATACACACCACGTGCGCACACACACACACACCCAATTTGTGTGTGTGAATGGTATTTCACATTGAGGACTCTTGAAACAATGGGATTTTTCCCCCAGTTTTAGAACCGTGAAAATGTCCATCACTATATGAAATGGCATAGAAAACTACACATCAGAGTGTTATTCCCTGAACTTAACAGACTCCCAGACATCGAAAACAAACTTACAGTTACCAAAGGGGATAGCCAGGGTGGGGGAGATAAATTAGGAGTTTGGGATTAACATACACTACTATATACAAAATAGGTAAACAACAATGACCTACTGTATAGCACAGGGAACTATATTCAATATCTTGTAATAACCTCTAATGGAAAAGAATCTGAATCACTTTGCTGTACACCTGAAACTAACACAACATTGTAAATTAACCATACTTCAATAAAAAAAAGAATATTATACCCTATTAATACCAGGTCTATCTTCAAATCCCACAAACACTGGATCTCTCTACTTCACAGGAATATCCAGATTTGCCATAATAAAAAAATAGCTCAACTCTTTTTCAAATCCTTCATGCAATTAGAACTCAAAAATGAAAACTTTACCAAAAAATAAACCACATTCTAGCTTCCCTGCATCAAGTGCTGATCTAAAGGGATCGTCCAAAAGAGGGATAAATAGAGCATAACTTATGCTGCTCCTGTGACAACTTCTTCTAGCTTTAGACAGGAATTTCCTGTTTTAAAAAATGAATTCCAAAAGCAATTTTTTTTTCCAATTTTCTAAGTTTCTGGAAGAATTTATTCAAAGCCAATCCACCAGTTTATTACTGGGCCAAATCAGGAGAAGTTACAAATAGTGTGAAGTAGCTATTTGAGGGAGACACCAACTTAGCTCCCTTAAAAATGAGGTTCTAATGAGGTCGCCTGTCTTGCAAGTAGTGGGATCCAGATTCTAACTCGGGCTGTTTGGCTCCAAAGCTGCTTAACCTGTAATCCCCTACTGTATGCTCTGACTTCCTCACCAGACCCCGAGTCTGCAGAGAACAAGCGAATGTTTTATTCACCACGATATCTCATGGGCAGGCCATGCCCGGGCCTGACAGATGGAGATTAATAAATATCTGCTGGCTAAATGAATTAATAAAGGAACTGAACAATTTAGATGAGCAAATGCCCAAGTGTATCAGTCCCTGAAAAATTCCTTCAGATCCTGGGTGGTGATGACAAGAGGAGAGATCAAAGACCAAATTAATTGTCCTGGCCTCCAGAACCAATTCAGGGAAACTCAGGTCAATCAGAACATTAAGGTCTGTGAGCTAATGTGGCCCCCAAGCACCCAAACCAGAAGGTGGAGTCTTTCTAGAACCTTCCATCTCATTCATCCCCTTCAGCCAATGAGTCCCCAAGTCCTTCTACCTTCTTTCCACTGCTGAAATCCATACCTTCTTCCTCAGTCATTATGTACCCGCTGTAATTCAAGCTTTCACCTGCCCTCACTTAGCCGTTCTTCCTCCCTCCTACGTATACTACTGTTGGGGTCTTGATGGGGCTCCAGGAATAGCACCCCTCTCTCCCAGTCAGATTCAAAACAAACTGAGGAAATCAGAAAAGAGGAGTGGCAGAGAGAGGAAAATGGCTCCTTTATTTCCAGGAACTCTAGTTCAGAGGTTGTATATAGTCTTAGGTCTACAGCCAAGTGGCTAATACTGAATCCAAGTGTTGGCAAGCATGAGACCAAAGCCGGTCTACTTCTGGGCAGAAGAGCTTCCCCCAAGAGGAAAACAGAATGAAGCTCAGATGTTGACTTTATCCCTTCCAAATTTACCAACCAGGTAAATACTCAAGGCCAGGAGTTATATTAATGGCACTCCCTTCACAAGGAGAAGAGGAATCTATGTGCCTGGCCAGCAATCTCTCTAAATCTGTCCCAGGCTGGCTGCCTTTGCTAAGCACTGATGCGCCCTCCTGCCATTCACAGGGCTTCACGCTGCTTTCACAGCCGTGTGCACCGGTCTACTGCTCCCGGTATGGGCCTGAACTCAGATCATCCTCTCCTCCTCTCGTAGTTGACCCACTGGTTCCTGCCTCCTTGCCTGACCTTCTCTCATTCCCTCCTTAATAGCCATACCTGGCAAGCTCTGACTCATTTTTCCAGGCCCAGTTCAAGGTCATCTCAGATAAGAAGTCCTTGTGAATATCCCCAGCTAAAGCTCACCACAGCCAGGTCTGTCCCCCATCGCATGCTTTACTTTTGCCACCCATGGCTCTTTCAGTACTTTATTCCACCTACTAGACTGCAGGCCCCTAAATCAAGAACAATTTCTTATATTTTTTACCCCTCAAAACTGAGGACAGATTCTGGTACGTGAGTGGATACCTACAAAGATTTACTGGATCAGAGAGATGCAAGTAGCTAAATGCAAAGTAGGACATAAAAATTCCATACAAATAAAATGCCACAGTGGATCAGAGGGAAGAAAAAGCAAATCCAGCTGAGAGCACCTGACATATTCCCTCAAAGTAAGGGGTTAATAAGCATTATGAACAAAGATATATCTAAGGGAAATCAAAGAAAATTTTATTTTAAGAAGTTAACATTGAATTGGGCCTGAACTGAGCAGGACTTGATTGGTAATCAAATAGAAAGAACAGTCCAAGAAAAACAAAACCCATGACAAAAGACACAAATCTAGGAAAATAAAAGATACATCTGGGGAACACTGAGGTTCCTAGTTTAGCCAGGGTATGGAGTACATATAGAAGAGCATCCTGAGAGAAAGCCAGAGAGGGAATCTGTCTAAGCACACATAGGGCCTTGAATACCAAATAAAATAAATTTCTACTTAATTTACAGATGATAGGAGTCAAAGAATATTTTCTAAGACAGTAGCTGGTTAATTATGCCAAGGAAACTATATAAAATCTGGATCCTTGTAGTAGTGATAATAACAAACTAATAATTTGTTTTTCAATTCCTTCCAAATTTCTCAGGACCACAGTGACTCTGAGCTTACAGTCATTTGATAATCTCAACGGAACATTATTTGAGCATAATAAAATGACTAATAAACTATTTAGGATGATCAGGAGACTAAATATTAATTTGTCATCATTTTTCATTTTGCTTATGATTCTTTCAACCCACCCCTGCATGTTTCATCCACCTAATGAATCTGTACTTGCCACTGGCCTATCATGTAATAAGCCTTGCCAATTTCCCAATTCTCTTAATAGCCAGTATCACAAAACGCTGATTTCAGGCAGTAATAACTATGACCATCTGTTTCTACTTCGCCATTTCTTCTTCACTATTCAACTATCAACTGTGGTGAGCTTCAGAGATCACTCTTTAAAGAATAGTAGACAAGCAGCAAGATAGAACCACGGAGAAATTATTGAGATGTCTGACTTCAGTGCCAGAGTTGAACAAACGGATCAGACAGATAAATGGTCTCTAGACCCATCTGCAGTCAATTCTGAGTTACAGCAGCAAAACAACTCTGAACAAATTCCAATACGGCTCTTCAAAAACAGCACCTGGAACTATAAGCCTGTTTTTGCTCTTTTGCCAACCAGCTATGTACTTTTGGTCAAGTTACTTTAGTGCATGGGGCTTTATTTCCTAAATCTATACAATGAAAGGATTAGACTAGGTCCCCAAGCAAAAATCCATTCATGTCTCTTAACTGTCAGATGAAGGCTCCCTTTTAAGAACAGCCAGGATTCCCAGAAAGATGATTTTCCCAGCAGTGGCATCCTGCCCTTGACCACTGCCAGAATAGCATCGTATTCAGCTTCTCCGTTGTCTTCTATTGGTTTCCCCAGTAAAATAGTCTCTGATATGATTTGAAGTACAGGAGCTTTATTGGGAAGTACCCTTGGCATCACACTTAGGAAAGGCAAGGGAGAAGGCAGACAGAGACAGAATTTGGTCTGTGATGCGGGTGCAATATAGGACTCAGCCAACTAGAGTTCCGGACCAAAGATGGCTTTTCAGAGTTGTCCCAAACTGTACCCCCGCCTCAAAAAGTCATTCGATGGGGGCTGCTCCCTTGCCCTGAGTGAGAGTAATTTCCAGAGAAGCCCTGAGCCATGCTGGGGGTAGGAGAGAGTCAGTCCCGGAGGGGCTAACTGCACAGAGAAGGAAGACAGCGACTACATTCACCTCAAATCTTCTGAAAGTAAGAAAAAAGGGCATGAAGCATGGTGAGTAAGAAAGAAATGGATTTAAAAGAAACACCTGGACTCTGTATGACCTTAACCAAACTCTTTCATTTCTTTGTGCCTCAGTCTCTTTCACTGTCAGCTGATCTGTGGTCAATTTCACCATGAACACATCCAAGATTCTATTACATGTTTCATTCTTGATCTACCCTCAAAGCCCTTTTTATTACCTACCCCAAGGCTTACAAAGATTGTGAAGGAAAAACCCCCACACATATCAAACCTCTCCAGGAGCATTTGAAATTCAACTCCATTAACTGTGAAGAGTTGATCAACAGCAGCAAATTCAAATCTACACACCACAGTGGACACACAGCAATCCCACGATTAAATTAGATTTGCAGGCAGCAGCTTGGAGATTTTGACATTAGACTGAACACAATTACTCAGTTAGTTGTAACTTTATTACCCATGCTCCCCCTTGTGAGGCAATTTTCCTTATTGGAAGTAAAGCAACCCCAACCAAAGCATTTAAAAATGATCCTTTTCCTGTTTTTATTAGCCTGTATCAAAGAAATGACTATTTGAAGCACAACCAAGGGGAGCGAATTGGCTTTTTATTGCTCAGTTCATGTTGTGGCTTCAGGAATGGAGAAAGACTCCCCAAGGAAATACTGTCTCTCAAAACAAGCTCACAGGGTGATCAACAGGAGAGGTCTTTGGGAGAGATGGAAAATAGAGAAAATTATTAAAATATAATTAAGTAGGCAAAGTGGATGCAAAATGAGATGTGAAAAGTAAGCTGTTCAGGACAGAAATGTCAAGTCTTGAAATTTATAGTAGTCTCCACAATATACATTGTCCAAATGGGGCTACATAAATCTTTCCAACCAGCGGAGCAGCTGCTGACCTTTAAAATCAGAAACCAAAAGACAAAAATGAGTGTATGAATGCCGCCTGTCAATCTGAATTTATGCTCTGGCACTTCAGAACAAACGTCAACCAGGCTCAGTGCCATGCAGAGTACAATTCTCACCAACAGAGATTATATCCACTCATCTGAGCTGAACACATATTCAGGTAAACAAACTAAAACATACGGTTCCAAGCGGATATCATGTCACAGAACCATTTCAAGTCTGTTCATAAACTAGACACCTCTATCCCAAGTTCCATCTCAGAAAGCTCGTGTGTTGGATTATTTGCTTCTTCTTTAGTTTGATTCTTACGGTGACCCTTTGTCTAAAGCTGTTCCTCTAACAGATACCATACTCTTAAAAAAAAAAATGGCTCTTTAATTTTAATTGTATTTTTTAATTCCTTATAAGTTACATATTTCTCTTCATTTACAGAAAAAAACGGATGTGAGGAATAACGGATTTTGCTGAATTTATAGGAAAGGGTTATTTAAATAGTCTCGTGTATGTATACGCATATACACACACTACAGCTCAATAATGTTTTTCTTTTTTTCCGAAACTGATTATTTCACTTCTGATTTTAGTAAGGAGGGAAGCCAGAAACAGAAGACCTACTAGAAACCATTCCAATCATACCAGACACATCTAATAATTTTATATTTTGCATAATAAAAAGGAGAAAAATAAAGATGCAGAGCCCCCAGCATGAAGTAGATGAATATAGAAATTTAAAAGGATTCATAATGCTATAACCCTTTAATGCAGAGAAGAGAACAGAGCCGAAGGAGTAATTTATTAATTTAGAGATCAATTTTTAAATGCTTTCTAGATTGATTTACTTAAATTGGCACGTAAACTCGATTTCCAAAGCAGCTGAAACAAATATTACCAAACAATACAATTTGCAATAAAAAATAAACAGTAGCATTCTACTCAATACTCATTGAAAATAAAGTCCACAATACTGTAAATCAGTGAAGTTGAAATGTCTTCTGCAATTGTTTTTAGCAATGCTGAAAAATACATTTCATTTTTCTCATTGAAAATAATTAAGTCCACAATACTGTAAATCAGTGAAGTTGAAATGTCTTCTGCAATTGTTTTTAGCAATGCTGAAAAATACATACTTCATTTTTCTCATTGAAAATAATTAGGTCCACAATACTGTAAATCAGTGAAGTTGAAATGTCTTCTGCAATTGTTTTCAGCAATGCTAAAAAATACATATTTCATTTTTCCTTAAGCACACAAGCTAAACTATTTTAATCCATAAGATACATCCACACTGTTCAAAATAAAAGTCCAAGTTAGAATATCCTCAGAAGAAAACATGCCCAGAGAAACTTTCTTTTAAGAGTAAAATGTTCAAGTCTAAGAAAAGTTCACTGAAAATATGATAGGGTTTTCATAGGCTTTTTTAGATCCAATAAAGATCATGGCTACAGATTCACCCTCATGTATTTGTTTAACAAAAATATATTAAGGACCTAACACGTGAACAGGGTTACAGTCATGTCAGGTAAGCATGTGGTAGGATGAGCAATAAATAAATACAAAGGAACAAGGAACAGAAAAAAACAAAAAAATAGACAGTAAACCAGAGGACAATGAGTGGAAAGTAAAGCAATTAAAGGCTACATGACAGTGTGGATTTCTATCACAACAACATCAGAACCTCAGTGACCTCTGATAGCAACTCATCCTAAAGGGCTTGTCCAGGACCTCAACACTTCCAAAGACCTCTGAACAATGTGGTTCTTCAACACCAAAGGAAACCAGAAGACTGAAGACAATAAGGACTCCAGTGATGCTGATGGGCCCCAATTGTAGAGTTGATTCTCTGATCCTCCCAAAAGTAAAGTAACTTTCTCTACGCATCTAGAGCAGCAGCTTTCAGAAGCAAACACCCCTCACAGCCCCAGCTGAGTTTTATCAGCTAGCAAGTGACACCCTAACAAACAAGGCCATCTTGTCCTGAATATTTATCTAACAATTCACTCTGCATTCTCATTACGATAATCTTACCACTGCAAGGCTGCTCCCGTGAGCAGTGGCACAGCTCTGTGGCCTGAGATGACCGAGAGGGAGCAGGTTTCTCTGCTTCTATCAATACTAGAGCTCCAAAAGCAATTAAAGGACAGGATGGATGCTTGCAGACCCCCCCTTTCATCCTTGGGTGCAAGCAATTTAAAATACTGTCACAGGGCTTCCCTGGTGGCGCAGTGGTTGAGAATCTGCCTGCCAATGCAGGGGACACGGGTTCGAGCCCTGGTCTGGGAAGATCCCACATGACGTGGAGCAAATGGGCCCGTGAGCCACAACTACTGAGCCTGCACGTCTGGAGCCTGTGCTCCACAAGAGGCCACAACAGTGAGAGGCCCGCGCACCGCGATGAAGATTGGCCCCCGCTTGCCACAACTAGAGAAAGCCCCCGCACAGAAACAAAGACCCAACACAGCCAAATAAATAAATAAATAAATAAATTTTTTTAAAAAATAAAATAAAACCCTAGCATGATTATATTCTTTTTTCTTGTAGCATTTTAAGGGAAGCCATATTATGATGAAAAGTGTACTAATTTAGAATCGGAATGACCCCATCTATTCTCAACTGTAAAATCAAGGCAAATCATTTAACCTGCCAAGGCCTCAGTTTCCTCATCTACACACTGGGGATCATGGCAGACACCCCTCCCACAGTCCCTGTGATGATAAATGAGATTAATTTCTGAAACGCTTTATAGTTTCCAAAGCAATTTCCTAGACATCCTCATGGAGAAGTTTCCCAGGGGCTAGCAAAGATAAAGGCAAATACAAATACATATTGGAATAATTCCCCACATTAATGGCTGTTTCAAATCCGTACTTTTGAAACCAGAGGGAAATACAAGATATAACTTACAAACTATTTAGGAAGGAAAACGTGCACACCTCTTTCAGTCCTCCGTTAGCTTTTGTTTGTGAGCAGGTGGCCGTCCCAGGTCAAAAGCTATCCCGGCACCAAGATAATCTGCTAACGCTCTGGGGCAAAGTGGGACAGCCTCCCAGCTCTACCAGGCACTCTGAAGACTCTGCAGAATATGCTAATTATTTTACAGGCTGCCATTCTCAGAGACACTAGTCAGCCTGCCAATTTGTCAGCAGATTGGTGCCTAATGAGCAGTTAATTGGCCCTTGGGAGAGCCAGGTAAAGTGAGTTGAAAGTCTCCTTCCAAAGATGTCTCTCATTTTTGCTCACCTCATCCATACATAAAACTGTCACTTTCATTTTTAACGGGCTACTTCGCAGTCACTGCAATCCTTTGAAAGACACAAACAAAACAAAGATCAGGAAAGACTCTGGCTGCAACTGACATGCCCACGCAGGAGGGGGTCAGGGGCACCGCGGAGAGGGGCACAAAAGCCAGCACAGCCACAGGGATTTCAGACCGGACTGCGCCACTCACCAGCTCTGTGCCCTGGACAGTCAGCCCGCCTTGCCTCGAAGCTCCTGTGTTGGCAACTGCAAAATGGGATGATCTGTGCCCGCATCCCAGGCTGCCTTGAACTACAGGAATGAGTGTGTGTAACACGCTCGGAGAGGGAAGTAGCATCTACTAAGGGCTCAGTAATTGTTACTATTACGGAAATGACCGAAAATACAGCAAACCTGGCAACAGCCAAGCCTACCAAGTATCTGTTAGTAATTGTTTTTGTTCCTTGAACTAAGATATTTGTAAGAAAAGAGCACTGAGTAGAACAGTGATTCCATTCTTTACGGTAGAGGGCAATCAGTGCCCTAACACCAATTCTCTCTGAATTTCTCCTCTTCTTTCCTCTCCTCTTATTTATGTTTCTTCCCCTCCACCCTCAGTCTCATACCTGTTAATCCTCTCCCTGGGGTCTGAGCCACCTCCGACAGCTGGACCGTGGAAGGCCTGGCCTTAGACTTGGACCTAACCCAGAGGCTCCTGAGATTCAATTCGAGTACTCCATCGGGTCAAAGGTTCAACTGCACATACAAGGAGCCTTTTCCTGACTTCTCCGCCTTGCCAAAAAGTGGGCGACTTGCAGCCAGAAGGTCAATCCATGAGCAGAAGAAAAATTCCTGAAATTTTTCTCTAGAAATTCTGATTGCCTTTCCACTGCTACATCTGCTTGGAAAATGCAGCACAGGAATTTACCACAGCAAGGGTAGCAAACAAAAAAATGTTTTAATAACATTTCTACACGTTATAACATTTAATAACATTTAATAACATTTCTACGTTATAACGTTCTAACATTTCTGCTCAAGGCTTCTAAAGTTACAATTATGAGTTCGTGCGGTGTTAACAACTGTTTTTCATTTTGTTACTGGTTTAGAAGTTAAATAGGGATTGATAGAGTGAGCATATCTAATGCACAACCGAATAAAGATTTACAGCTCCAGACAAAGTCGACACTCCTTCACCCAGGGAACGGGGAGAATGGTGACCACGTGTTTAGATTTCATTACTCAGGAAAATTCAGAGATGGTTCATAATCATTCGTGTCAGAAGTCTGAAAGTTGTACGTCTTTGGGGTATGAACTGGCACATTTAAAAAGCATCTGCCTGCAGGCTCCCATTCTCCTTGGTTGCAGGGTACAGGTGTGGTGAGGACCTAGGCTGGTCAGATGCCCCTGCGCCTCCTCTGAAGCCTTCCAAGGTCCTCGCTTACAGGTCCCACAAGAACCACTTCCCATGGAATAAACGGCATCCGAAATGGAACATGAAGATTTTCGGGAACAATTAGGGAAAGACTCCTAACAAAAGATTTAGTTTCTCCCAAGAGTGTAAGTGACTCCCCCTCCAATTTACCTGTTTTCTTTTTTTAATTGAAGTAGAGTTGATTTATAATACCATGTTAGTTTCAGGCATACAGCACTGTGATTCAGTTTTATATATATATATATATATAATATATATGCATATATTATATAATGTGTATACATATATATATTTTTTTCCTTCAGACTCTCTTCCCTTATAGGTTATTACAAAGTATTGAGTATAGTTCCCTGTGCTATATAGTAGGTCCTTGTTGGTTATCTATTTTATATATAGTGGTGTGTATATGTTGTTATTGTTGGCGTTGTTTTAGAAAATATGTGCATCCTTTAGATGTTTGGGGAGTTGCAGATATCGTCCAGTGCTGTCATTATTTAGAGCTGCTCTAGTCTTATGCCCACTTCCCACTTATCACTTACATTCACACTTAGCACATCGGAAAAGTAGGGTCCCTCTGTGAATCTGCATTTATCGTCTTGTTCTGAAATCACTGGCCTCCCTGCCTAGCTTTTCAGTTAGATACTGAACTTCCTTAAAGCAAAAGTCTTATTCTATCTAGAGATTTAACGCAGTGAGTAGATGGAAGAAGAGGTTTAAATTTCTGTAACCAAAACCCAAAAAATGCTACATTCTGGGAAAGTTCAGCAGATATGGACTTTATCACCACGTGGCAGAACTGCCCATCTAGCTCATGCACAGAAGACATGGTGCTGAACAAAAAGGAGTCAGGGCTCCTTGAGAAAGATGATGTCTTTGTGAGGTTCTAGTCAATTTGTAGCTTCTGATCAGACGTCACTAACCAATGATGCCAGTTAAGTCTTATCAACAAAGTTAAAACATTAATTCAAGATAGTCAACACAAGCGCAATTCAGGGTCCTGCTTCAACTTCAGGAGATCTACATGTTTTAGGGTCATAATAAAAGGCACAGTAGGTAGAGTCCATACCCATTACTGCACTGAAAATAGGACATGTCATTTATCAAACCCAATTTTTGGTTCAGGAGATTATGTACCACTGAAGGCAGGGAAACAAAATCAGTTGATTTTCCAATTAATATCTAAATATATCTAAAAAGACATAAACACATACATGTAACAGAGAGAAAATTAACCTAGAGGAAGTGGGGATAGTACTTTTCAACAACTACAAGGATAGAAACGTATTAAGGGGGGGAAGTAGCAATATGAGTTCAAATCAAACAATAATCCTTCATCAAACATAACTGCAACCCACAGACACAGAACACAAATTTATGGTCACCAAATGGGAAAGGGGGGAGGGATAAATTAGGAATTTGAGATTAACATACACACACTACTATATATAAAATAGATAACCAAAAAGGACCTACTGCAGAGCACAGGGGACTGTTTTGTAGAGCACAGGGAACTATTCTGTAATAACCTATAATGGAAAAGAATCTGAAAAAAATAGATATGTATGTATGTAGAATTGAATCACTTTGCTGAAACTAACACAACATTGTAAATCAATCATACTTCAATTAAAAAAATAAATAAATAACTGCACATGGCAAATTGTTTGCTAGGGATCTTGGTGTAGGGTCCTATAGTAGACCCCTTAGTTGATGCAGAAATCTCTAGCACAACCATCTTTACTGTGATCCCCCTTCCCCATGTGGGAGGACTCACTTCCTCATTCGGCAGCCAGTCTCAGATGTGGGCAGCTCTAATCATTAGCTCGTCCTCAGACTGAGTCAAACCTACCTACCTGCTAGTAACTTACATATCTTGGTCTTTGCTCAGCACTGTGAAATTTAACCTTCATCATGACAGCTCTTCAAATATTATTTTTTAAGGTATTAAGTTTCTAAACTTCATTTATCCCCTTCTTCATTATTCAGAGAATTAATTCACTCTAGATTTTATTCAAGATACTGTCACATATTTTACGACATTCCAAATGCCATGGTGCGTGATATCTAGGAGTTTCCATCAGTCAAAGAGCCAAGCCAAGTAGTCTAATCAACTTCCAGACACACCACTCAATAAGGGCTAAGGGTAAAAGTGATTATCAATTACTCAACATCAACCCAGAATTCATTCTGTTTCAAAGGGCAGAGAGAGCTGAAACAAAGTTGCCGTGAGTTGATTCTTAAGGAGAATGGAAAGTTACCTCTCTTCTCTTTCTCTGTTTTAAATATGCAAAAAGATTCCTCAAATCTCTGAAAACACGCTGTCAGACTAAAAATGGTACTGATAACGTCACTAATGCTTTGATTTGAGCCAAACAGTGGAATCACGATCATGTATCTTCTGCTTTTCATCAGAATGAATTTATTTACTGGAGGCAAAAGATAAAGAGCTACATCCAACTAAGAATTACAGAGACCGTTGGAGAGATCTTCGGCTGAGCAGTCACACATCCAGTAAGTCAGGCAACATCTACTGGTTGCAGAATGAAGGGCATTTCCTAGCCTCCCCCTCCCCTCCCTACAAAAGCAGTCACAAACCATCTGCTAGAATACCATTGGATAAAACATATTTGTAAAGACGCTAGGCAAAAAATATGCCCAGTGGCCAGACTGACTCTGTTCCACTCCAGCTGACTACTTACAGGAGACTGACGATGTTACACTTTTACACCTGCATGAAATGATGATGCAAGCCCTCCGGCATAAAGAGTATTCACTCTGGTAGAACACAGTGGTTGAAAGGAACAGTCAACATGCTACATGGATCCTCAGGGCTTAGTCTCTCACTTCTTTTAAGTTTCTGTCTAAATGCCAATTTTTCCATAAGGCCCACAGTGACCACTCTAATTAAAATTGCCACACCCTTCTCTTCCCAACTCCCATCAGTCTTTTTTTTTTTTTTTAAAGATTTTTTAGATGTGGACCATTTTTTTAAAGTCTTTATTGAACTTGTTACAATATTGCTTCTGTTTTTTATGTTTTAGTTTTTTTGGCCAGGAGGCATGTGGGATCTTAGCTCCCCAACCAGGGATGAAACCGGCACCCCCTGCATTGGAAGGCAAAGTCTTAACCACTGGACCACCAGGGAAGTCCCCCCATCAGTCTTAATTTGACAATTTTCTTTATGCAGAGACTTAGCTCCTTAGAACTTACCATGTGGTTTACTAAATGACTGTGCGTGTGTGCACACGTGTTAACTGTTCCATTTCACCTCTCTCCCAACACACGTGGACACGTGCACACAGAGGAAGATAAGATTCACCAGGACAGGATCTTTATCTGTTTACTGTTGTATTCCAAAAATCTAGAGGAGTTCCTGGCACATGGTAGGAAATAAGAAGTCAACATATACTGGTTGAATGAAAGAATGAATAAGTAACTCTGGGCTTAGACTTGGCCCTGAATCCCAATTCCACCTACGCTACCTGTAGGATCTTGGGAGAATGACCATCCTCTCTGCACCTCTGTTTCCTCAGCAGTAAAATGGAGACACAGGAACACCTGCCCCATAGGATCAGGATTGTCATGAGAATTACACTGTAACAGGGAAGAACAAAATCTAACTCCCTGTTGGAGCTGTTTCTTTTACTTTAACCTTTGCTCTCTTGTTGCTTTTTGTTACTATAATCACTAAAATGATGTTGTCTATAGCTATTAGCATACCTAATGGCCTCCCTCAGGGAACCCTGCCCCTCTGCCTAAATGTTAAAGTGCCTTTGTTCAGTTCACAGGGAAACATTCTGCCCACCTGTGAATGGCTGCAAGAAAGAAGAAAGTAACACATCCCCTCCCTGAGGCTGGCCAAACCAGACGTTTTGCAAGACTTATGGCCTTTTTATTTTACTTCCTCACCTCCCCGCCTTCTCTGTTCTATAAGAGAAACTAGCATCCAGACCCCATAAGATGGTACTCTGGGACCCTAGTCTGCCATCTTCTTGGACGCCCGGCTTTCCGAATAAAGTTGCTATCCTTGCCTCAGTACCTCGTCTCCCGATTTACTGGCCTGTCGTGCAGCAAGCAGAGTCAGGTTGGACTCGGTAACAACAAGAGCCAGTGTACGTGAAGGGCTCAGGATCATGCTTGGACAAAGTAAGCATTCAATAAATGTTACTTGCCATCGTTATTATTCTTTCAAGATATGCTTCCCAAAGTGGTGATGGACTGGCGATGATTTATGCTCCCAGGCAACATATCTGAGAAGCACAGATCTGAAATGGTGAAAAGGGACTCAGGGCGTTGATAGAGCAGCAGAGCTACCAAGGTCAAGCCCCATCACAAGGCCTCAGCAGCTCCAATTCAACAACAGGCAGGATTTTACAAAGAAGCTGTTAACAGTGTAAGGACGACAGACTCAGCCCTGCTGGAGTAGAATAAACATAACAACGAAACCACCGAGTGAGTGAGGGTGAGGCTGGAAACCTTAAAAGGCAGGAAAGGCAGCTCCTCTCTCACTACTTGAACAGAGAGATTTGTTTATTTGGTTTAACTGGAGTCAAAGCTAATGGTTCTAATGGCTTTCAATCACCCCAGCTTATTCTCCAGATTTCTACACATGGGCTGTAACTTAAATTTTATGAAAGAAGACAAAGAGAAAAAATCAGCCCTCCATAATAAGAGTTTACTGGAACATACTAATCATTTAGACATTCGCTTATATTTCTAGAAAGCTGAACATCAGCAGTGGTGTGGCAACTTTTTGCTGGAGCAAAATCCAAGTCTGTCTAAAGGCTGAGAACTAAATCCTTAACCTGAACGTTCACTAAGTATTTAGGAAAACAAAAAACTGGAAACACCCAACATTGATAAACACATAACTTTAATCTCAGGAGAAAAAGCAGAGATTGATTGAGTTAAGAGAGGAAGTGGGAATGAGTAAGGAAGATAGAGATGAGGGTAAAGAGGATAACAAAGGGATTGGGGCATCTACTGATTTCAGGGCAATAATAGTCTTAACTTCCCTATTTATTACAACATGTCTTCCCAAGGCGAATCTCTGTTAAGTGGTCCATTAAGGCATTATAAGAGCAAACTAAAATGAAGGACTGCATGTTCAAGGATGAGCATGACAAATAAAGCCAATTTAAAGAAAAAAAAAATTCTCTCCTCACTCTATAGAAGAAAGACCTTAAGATTTGGAGACAACTGAGCAAGGTCACGGTAGCTAAGTTGAAGCTGGAATCACATTTCTAGACTCTCAAGTCAATGCTTTGCATCCCATACCAGAACTGCCTCGAGCTTTTAACATGCATGTGATAAGTGGTTCAGATTCTGCATTTCTGACAAGCTCCCAGGTGATACTGCTGCTTCGGGACCTGGAATGATGCAGAAGTAGGAATTGCACCTGCTAAGTTAAGTCTTGGGAATATTTTTTTTTAACAAAAAAGATATTTTCCAGGAGCAGGAGAAAAGTGAGATTACAGATGAAATACTGAAGTTTTGAAAGTTCTAATAATTCACAACAATATCTGTAAAATTTCAGGGCCATTTACATGGTGGTGTCAGCTCCATTAGTAAGTAAAATATACTGAAGTTACAGTTTTTTAAAGTATACACAAACACCAATGTTTTATAGTTGGGGGATCTCTCACTGAGCCATTCTGTGGATATGCATTTGTTGATAATTTGAAATATACCACACCTAAATTGCACTAAATCTATAAAACTCTCTTAATTCTCAGTCTGCTTTGATAATAGGAATACTAAGTCTAGGGGTTGCTTTCACTTTCTTTGAAAGTTGACATTGTAGATAAGAAAGATTTAGATAAGGATTTGGTGTGGCACTAACACACCAAATTCCAAAAGGCTTATCTGCATAGATTTTACCATCCAATAGCACAATATAATAAAGCTGACCATACCCAACTACATATATTATAACCATATAATACATTACATATATTATAATGACATATATTAGGAGAGGCCCAGTGTAACTGGGGAGAGAAAAGATTTTTGAAAAGCTCTTGTTATTCGATTTCTCTATTTTCCCCCCACCTATCACAGAGGAATGGCGATGCACTTGAAAAGAGTTGATGAACGCTGAACACAACGTGTCCCTCCAGCCAAAACTGTTACCTCCCAAAGCTTCCTTTTGGTCCCCCCTTGAATCAGCTGAGCCCAAGAGATTTTTCCTATAAAAAGTCCACAGTGTATCTAAATCAGATCCCAGTAAAATTTCGCTTCAGCTGAAGTGAAAATGCAGAGGTAGCATTTACGGATAACAGCTGGAGAACATTAGTTCTCTGTCTCTCCTTTTCTCTCCCAAGGGTTGAAACCTCCACTGTTCAGACAGGAAGTAGTCACACACCACACACTGTACAATGCGAGAACGCTGGGATCTCAGAACAAGTTGCAGAGGATTAGGAAGAGTGTGAGGGGTTTTGTTAAAGAACACAGAGCAGTGACTCTGTGTTCCTCTTGGGGTGTCCATTCCCCCCACCAGTGTTCAAACGGCATAATGTATGCACACCCAGAACTGACAAGCACACACTTCATTCCCTGAAAGCTTCTTTAATAACTCAGAGTAAGGACGCTTAATCTTTCTTTTTTCCACAATTTTTTAAAAACATTTACTTCAAGAAGTTTTGGGGGGTGGCCAAGATTCTCCAGTAATCTTTTTTGGCATAATTTCACGGCTGCTCTCTAAAAAGACCACCTTTCAACTTTTTAAAAAAAAATTGTCAGGAAAAAAAACCTCTTTCACATAACTGCCCAGAATAAGGAAATATATATATTTCATATATATATATGTGGAATTCAAAACATGATGCTCTGGAAAAGAATGATTTAAACAAAAGGTTCTTGTGGATACGGTTTTTTAGGGTCGGTTTCTGCTGTAATTCCACAAAGCTGCTGAGAAAGAACACAGACGCAAACATGGGGAGAGGCGTCCACATTCTGTGGCCACAGCTCAAAGTTTTGAAGAGGATGATAGGAGTTTCCCTAACACCACAGGCTGAAGAGCCATTCTGCATTCCTACCAGTCTTCAGGCGCTGGACCCCGTTTCTAACCGCCGGTCCTCTGGGGGCGGGCTATAAAACCGACCCTGTCTCTTCCACTCCCCTCCAGCCAAGTTCACGAAAAGACAAACCTTCCTAACTACCGAACTGCGGGAAATGCCTTTGCCGTATGCATATGAGGGGCATGCAGTTAATCAACCGGGTTACAACACTACGGTTCTATGCAAAGGGCGGGGAGGGGCGAGAGAGAAGCCAACCCACATATCCATCATCCTTTTAGGAGTAGGTGGAGTTTAAAGTTTCCCCAACTTCCAAGTTCCCACTTGACAGGCAATATTTCTGTGCAATTTCCAGCCCCACGTAACTGATGGTCCTCTGCCCGTCTCGAGCCCCGAGAGAGTCCAGACAAAGCCCCCCGCCACTCCTCGCCTCACACGGCCCCTAGGTGGTCAGTTTTACGAAGCTGTCAGCTCGGGGGGCAGTGAGCAGAGAATGGAAACTTAACTTCTTCCAGAAGTTTTTCCTGCTACAGGAGAGTCCCGGGGACTGGTGCACAAAGGCCTGGGAATATTTTCACTGCGTTGTTTTTCCAAAACGTCTTCCGCCCTCTGCCAAACCATCATCCGAAACCCCAGATGCCCAGGGAAGGGAAACTGAGGCACATGGTTTCAGAAAGAGACAGAAATGCAACTCGAGCCGTCCCAAAGGCAACCTGGGAAGTTGCTTAGAGAGACCCCCGCGGTGGGAAAGCATCCTCGGGGCGCCGAAGTACTCAGAGCCAAAAGGGAAGGTGACGGCCCAGACAGGGTGCCAAATGGGGATGCGCCCCGGCAGCGTGCGAGAATCTTCCTTCCCAGACGGGAGGGCGAGGGGAAGGGAGGGGGGCGCGACTGGGGAGTTGTGAGGACCGGCGGCCCACTCACCCTCACTGCCGTACTGTTTGCCATTGTTCGCGCCCATCCTGCCGCCGTCATGCCCGCCGTCTCCCTGGACACTCCATAGGTGGGGCGCACCGCCTGCGCGCTCCGCCAGAGGAAAGCCCGCCCGACGGGACCTTTAGCTGCGCATACCCCACGCTCCGGGGCCGACCTCCGGACGGGGGCGGCCCCCGCACTCCGGTGGGAGGGGGCGCTCCGTCCCCTCCTGGCACCCCCGACTGCGCCGGGTGGGGCCGGGGGGCGGCCGCCGCCCTTAGAATCCGCGTTCGGGGCCGGCGGGCGCAGCACCGCGGAGAGCCCGCGCCCCGGGGCCGCCCAGAGGCTCGCCGCGCCGCCGCCGCCGGGTCCCCATCCGCCCGCCCCGATCCCCCAGCGGTGGACGCTGAGCCGCGCGGGCGGCCGGGGCTCCCGGGCTCCGCCGCTTCCTCCGGGCGCTCCTGCGCACCCGCGGCTTCCCCGGGGAGGGCGCGGCGGCCACTTGTTGCGGGTGCCCGGAGCGAGCAGAGACTCGCGGCCCGGCGCCGCTCGCCCAAGGGCCGGACTTTTGTTAGCGCCAGGCGCCTCCTCTCGCCGCCCAGCGTCAATCACAGCTGGAGCCCCGGGGAGGAAGGCCGGCCCGGAGATGCGCGGCCTTTTAAAGGGGCAGCGCGCCTTTTCGGGGCTCCGGCTTCCAGCCCCAGGCTCGGCGCAGGCCCTGCGCGCCACCAGCGAATCGCTTCGAGCGAAGGAACACGCTCTTGGCTCTATTTTACTATTGTTCTTTTACCGGCTGGGCCCCTAGTTAGTAAGATGAGCTTCCGGGCGTCGTTTGCAATCCCTTGGGTTTGCCTGCAAATATGGCCTATTTTAGGTGTGGTGGCATTTAAAATCAACACGCATCAGAGGCTGAGTCTGTCTGACAACTCCAGGTAGGCGCGCTGGTATCCTCCTGTGGCTCCCACGTTTGGGACTGAGGCGGGGAGACGCGAGGGAGGGAAAACTTGAGGGGAGCTTAGCGGGGAGACTCTGCAGAGCCAAAGAGATTCCCCGCCCCGGTGCGGAAGGTTTCCTGGCTCAGAACTTTTAAGAGCTTCCGAGCCAGGAAGTGTATTTTCTCCCCGTTTCTATGATTTTCTTTTTTTTTTCTTCTTGTGGTTGGTGTTAACCTTTGTTTAATACATTACAACCTCTTTTGGAGATTTATATGGCACTTCTAGAGTCTTAAAATGGCCCTTTGGTGTTCCCTCCTTTAAATGGAAAAAGGAAATTCTGCTTAATGTTTTATCCCCTTTCCATGTAAATACCTAGATTTTTATAACATTGCATCTTAGTGAAGACCGGGGCATTCACAGCACAAATTACTTTGTACGGAAGCAAGCACACAGCGCGATTTCTCCTTATAGGTGTTAGATGTTTTAAGTTAAATTAAACTTATATAGTGATACATATATTTTATATATATATATATATATATATATATATAGGCATTTATGATACCTGAATGGAGATCCAGGAATTTTGTAATTACCTTTTTCTTAAAAGGCTTGCGACCACATGCAGAAATTGTCAGTGACTTGACCTTCTGTAGATTCTATTTGGGTAATTTCCTTTCATTTAATACAATCTTCTTTCTTAAAGATAAGCTAAAATATCATGTTTCCAAATTTAGAAATCTAGATTTATTGTTCCGGAGAGATCATATATTGAAAGAAAAATAATAAATTCATCTATTTTCAAGGACAGGATTAAATAGTTTTGTGTGGTACCGATAACACTTCAACTGTCCCAGTTCAAAGAGATTAAGAGCTGTATTTCAATTCATCTTTTCATATATATAATCTAGCACACTGCCTGGCCAATAATATGTTTCCCATATCTGTTGAGTTAAATTAAAAACTTGTGTCACGGGCCCTGTATAGGAAATAAGGGTGTCAAAACTGTGGAAGAGTTAAATGGGTTTTCAGAGACTCCACCTGAAAATATAAACTCAAGCTAGAAATGAACAGATGTCTACATTAGCTTCATCCAAAGTGGGTCCCTGCTCACCTGGTCCTTGTGATTTTCCATCACCATGTAGGGACTTGCCCTGGATCTAACCCTGGATCAGCTCATTCTTTGGAGACTTAGTTGCAGATTAACCCACTGTAAAGTAGTGGAACGATGGACGCTCATCTTGATATTTGGTACTGAGTTGACAACTTGCTTCTTTATAGGCTTTTATCTCCCTGATCCTCTAAGTCCCTCTTTTGACGTCTACAAATCAGGAAAGTGATCAGAGAAGAAACTGAAGCTCCAACAGTTCAAATGTCTAAAGTCACCTACGTGGTAAGTGCCACATGGCTTCAGGTTCTCAGGCCCTCTCCTCCCCACTCCCCTACTTCTCTTGACCTGGCCATTATTCAACTTGGAGTCACTGACTCCCCTTTTGGTTGACTCACCTTCCAGGACCTTTAACATCAAAGCAAAGGTAACAGTGAAAAGTAAATTGTAGAGACTAACCACATATATCTCCTTTGAAATTAAAGTCTCTAAAGATTTTCAAGGCTCTATTACCTGCCGTAAAAGGGAACAGAGACAATCCAGTTTAAGAAATTCCAGTATAAAACAAAAATAGAAAAAAATAACTTGATTTTTAACATCCTTCTGATTATAAACTGTAAATACATGTTGTCATAGTCACTGTAAAATCTTGGGGAAGAAAAGAAAGAAAAGCACTACTTCTTAAAATAAAGGTGCATTCACATGTATATATGTTTTGCATTTCAAAAGTAAGATATTGTACACATATATGATCTTAGCAAGAAACTCCAATCTTTTTACCTAGCTGCCAAACTGAAACCCCACCTTTCAAGCCTCTTGAGAAAAGGATGGCGGGTTTTTCACCAATGGGTTCTGAATAACTAGCACAGTTCCTAACACAGTGTACTCAGTAAAAACCTGCAGAAGGAATGAATGTTGAACAAAGAGATAAAATGATTTAAATATTGTTCCACTCTCTCTCCCTGCCTTTTTCAAGAAGCCACAATCATTGAAAATATTTTAAAACTCAGTTCTGAAATAGATTTGTGTTGAAATGCCTGTATTATCCAAAAGCGGAAGTACTGTTTTTTAATTAATATAAATTTATTACCCAAATATAAAGTTGGATTCTTGGCAAGACTAATATTTGTTTCAGATAGAAAATGAGGGTAAAAGTGATTATTATGCCCACCCCAGAACATTTAATATATTATTACATAATCTGTAATATTAGAAAAGAAAAACAAAGAACACGCATTAATTTTATTATTGCAACTGTGCTGTTTTGAATTAAGTGTTTTGCATGTTTCGCTTAATGTTCATAACTTAATCAGGCAGTGCTTCTAGTAAATCTTATAATGATGACAGCAAGATTGGAACTGAGATCTATTTACAAAGCCTATGATATTTCTCACTACTTTCTGCTACCAATTTTGTGCCATCACTTGCCACCCTAGTTTTGGAGCAAGCCTGGTTTTCAGTGGAGATACTATGTATTTAACTTAAAAAGAGTGTAACATCTTTTGAAATCTGCTAAATTTAATTAGATTTCAAGACACGTATTCATTTATGCCACATGAATCTTCATCATAGCCATAATGATTAATGGCTGGATATTTTAGATAAATAATTTAGATATTTTAATCATTATAAAGTAAACAGATAGCTTAATAGGATGGGCACTTTATATAGGACTCTTGAAGCTCTCTCTGCTCACAAAAATTCCCTTAACAGCTCTGGGAAACAAAGTAGCTCTAATTCTAATATATTGAATTGGCTCTAATTCAAAATATTACAATATTCACATACTCCACCAAACCATTGCACTTCCCCCTTGACTGTACATTTAGCATGCAACTTCATATTGCTTTGTCCTTTATCAGGCAACCATCCTATATATCAGGAGGTAAGTCACCCGAGATCCCACAGTAGCCCAAACCAGCATCACAAAGTTCATGTGCTTAGCTCAGAGTATTATAGCAGTCATTCGGAGTCCTAACATATTTAATTATCTGATTTCTTAGAACACAGCAAAATAGAAGCAAGGCATTAGAAAGAGTATTGCTCAACATATTTGAGAAACTACGAAAAGTTACGGCTCCTTAAAAGTAGGGTAATGAGAAAAATCTCTAAATGGAAGATGGAAAAACTGCATAAGGAAAACAAAAACAAGAAACTGATGAAAAATCCGGGGCGATATAAGCATGGGTTATTGTCTTAGGTAAGGTAATATTAGCACCTGTAATAAATAAACCTCCAAATTTTAGTGACTTGGCTTAATACCATAGAAATCTATTTCTCACTCATAAAGCAATCTAAGCACATGTGACTAGTCCACTGGAGATTATGCTCCACACAGTGATTCAGGTATCCAGGCTTCTGCTCTTATAGCTCCACCAACCACAACATCATCCACGTGCAGCTGGCTTAAGGCACAAAGGGTAAGTGGAAAGTCATACCCCATCACATCTGCTCACATTCCACTGATGAGAGCCCGTTCAGTGGCTTCATCTGGCCACAAAGGAGTCTAGAAAATGTAGTCTCTGACTGGCCTGCTGTCCCTAGCAACACCCCACACTGGGGGAGGGGGAGCAGTGATATTGGTGAACATGCATGTAGCTTAACATTCTTGAATAGCCCCTGAAGAGAACACTTTATTGTTACTAATACATGTAACCACTACATGTCATACACTTTGGTGGGCTCACCCAACCCGCATCTGCCCTTCTCCCTCACCTTCCTCTTCTCTTTAGGTCAAAAGTTAAATACTTGTTTTCCCAAAAGCCCCAGTAGTTAAGAATGGCCATATGGCCATGTCTTGGCCAAGGAAGTGTAAGCAAAATTCACTTGGAGCACCTGGAGTAGATTTTTGCTATTGAAATAAAATCCAGAGATAGTTCTGCCACTATTTCTTCCCTCTTCTTCCTACCTTCAACTCCACTGTTGTTTGAAACTGTGGCAGCATCTTGTGAACTTCAGGGAAATGCCAGGAGAATTGTAAGGATGGTGACCTGGAGTCCTGAAGATACAGAGCCCCTGAGGCAACGCCAGCAACTTCCTACTTCCAAAGTCCCTGTAATGGAAGTATAAAAACTGTTACTTAAAGCCAACTGCATACCTAAGAGATAACACATTTTGTTCATTTAAGAAGGAAGAAAAAAATAGATAATATAATATTTCCATCCTTAATAGTTAAAAACAGTATTAAAATACATTGATGCTTAAATGAGAAATTTTAAATTATGTAGAAAATATACATACACAAAACAGAAAATTTTCCATACTACTTGCCCCTGAAAATGTCACTCTATTCACTTTCCATCATATCTAAATACACTATTGTATATATGAATAATATACATTTGCTCAACATGAAGAAATAGTATTTTCAATGTCTTTATCAAAACTCAGTCTGTATTTAAAGCCAAAATCTTATGTCATGTAGAAAAGATGCAAAATAACAAAGGAATATTTCTCTCTCAACTATGGATAATATAAAACTTTCCTGGAATTCAGTGTGACTTTCTTGAAAAAAAAAAAGTTTTAATAGAGTTTATAATTTGTTTAAAGTGGAAACGTGTGCATTTGTTCTCTGGCAGCAATAAATTAATTCCCTGATATAAGCAGTTTTCACATATGTGTCACCTTTCTCTACAAAACTCCAAGGGCTTTCACTATTGGACAAACTCTCCCCATTTCCCAGCTGTAAGTGGGCACTTAGGGTGTGATTGGAAAAGACTTCGTGACTTCAGCCTTGTGGTCTTGAGGGTTGTGAAAACTAGGATAATAGCCAATGGTTTTATAACTGGTAGTTGCAGCCCAGCTGCACAAAGTTCCAGGATGGTCCAGTACTCACATCAGCAGGAATTCAACACTGTTCCAAGCCGTAGAACTACTACAGTGAATAAGGTACCAAGTCTCTGCTTTTACGGAGGTGGAATCATTCATGGGTAGAGACAGACAACAAGCACATTCACATATAAATAAATGAGTTCAAATAGTGAAAAAATGCTATGTAGAAAATAAAGCAAGATAACGGTGTATAGGAGGTGATTTCTGTGACTGGCTGCTATGGCTAGAGTGATCGGAGAAGGTGTTTCTGTGGATGCAACATTTGTGCTGAGATTTGAACTCTGAAGAGATGTAGCCATGTGAGAGTTGATGGAAAGAATATTCCAGACAGAGGAAAGAGCAAATCTAAAGTCCCTAAGACTCGAATGAGCTTGGCATATTCCAAGGCCAGGAAGGGGGCCAGTGTAGCAGTCAGCTATTGCTCTGATAATGTTATGTAACAGATTATCCCAAACTCAATGTATTTCTTACTTGTTTTGCTCACAAGTCTGCAGGTCTGTAAGGGCCACTTTAATTTAGGCTTGTGGGTGAGCTGAGCTTGGTGCCAGAATTCAGGTCAAGTTTCAAAATCCCTCTGGAGCCCAGGCCAAGGAGGCTGAGGGTCCCTAGTGCATGCCCTCCTCATGGTGGGTCTTAGGACTCAGAAAGGCCAGGCCAAAACTTACAAGCACATTTTAAACTTTCACAAGCATCAAAACCAAAGTCACATGGCCAAGTCCAAATCCAATGGATGAGGGAGATGCTTGACCCTCTTCTGTGCATTGCAAGGTCACTTTACAGAAGGAGGGAGTGAGGAATTAAGAAAAACATTCTCATCTACTGCAGCCAATATGGACAGAATGTTGTGAATAAATGTAAACTTTACAGGTTTGCTGGAAAAGGAGCAAAAGTCAGATTATATAGGATTTTGTAAGCATGATAATCATTTTGAACTTTGTTCTAATTATAAGGAAAACAGAGAGATTATTAGTTGAGAACTAATTTGATCTGACTGATACTTTTCAAATCATCAGGGTTTATTGTGAAAAACTGGCAGATCTTAGAAGCCCAGAGATGTGTTAAAAGGCTTCTGCTATAGAAGAGGTGAGAGAACTTTGACTTCTGTTAGCACAGTAGTGAAGAAGGTAAAAAATGGCGAGATTCAAGATGTATTTTGGAGGTAGAGCCAACAAAACTCACCTGATTGTGTGTTTTATGAAAAAAGAGGAAAATGAAAGATGGCGTCTAGGTCTTTGCTTGAGCAAGAGAGAGTGGAGGGTCGTTAGGGCAGATGGTGGAGAAGCAGTTTAGAACTGGTTGTCTGGAGGGGGATTTTGGTACCCAGAAATTTGTTTTGGACACATTAAACTTGAAAGAACAACTAGACACAACTAGAACAACTAGAAAATGAGATTTTAGGCAACAGTTCAGTTAATGAGTCAGGTCTTGTGGGAAGAACATCGCTGGATATATCTGTTTGGAAAGCTTCAGCATATAGAAAGTGAAGTCTTTCCCCAAATTTTGCCCTCACTTTGGCAGGCTGGAAGTGCCTGGGTATTACCAATCCTTCCCACCCCCGGCAGCCCTCAAGCAACAACAGATGAGAAACAGTGTGTAGATACCCCTGCTCCCATGTCGTTGGGTGGGATGATTCTGAAGCTTGTGTCTTATGCTGTTTCCCAGCATTTGCCCCTGGGATTAAGCTCCAGGCACCCACAGTGGTAGCTGGCTTGATAAGACGCCTTTCCCTTTCCCTGCCCCACTTTTCTCTGGGGTTTCCTACACTTACCAAATAAGTTACTTGCACTCAAAACCTTGTTTCAGGGTCCAGTTCTGGAGAATCGTAAATTAAGACATCAATTTCTCCTACTTTACTCGATCATCCTATGATCTTTTAAACAAGCTGCATAATTTCCCTTCCATCCTTTGACCCCAGAAGCCTATCATTAAAGACTTTTCTTGCATTGCTGTTGTACTTTTCCCTCTGCCCATTCTGTCTTGACCTCTCACAGCTGGGTTCTCCCCTCCACTGCTCCACCAAGCCTCTCTTGTCAGCGTCCTCATTGCTTACTTTTCTCTTTTTTTTCTAATTAATTTATTTATGGCTGCGTTGGGTCTTCGTTGTTGTGCGTGGGCTTTCTTTTTAGTTGCGGTGAGCGGGGGCTACTCTTCATTGCCGTGTGCGGGCCTCTCATTGCGGTGGCCTCTCTCATCTTGGAGCACTGGCTCTAGGTGCACGGGCTCTAGAGCGCAGGCTCAGTAGTTGTGGCGCACGGGCTTAGTTGCTCCTTGGCATGTGGGATCTTCCTGAACCAGGGCTCGAACCTGTGTCCCCTGCATTGGCAGGCAGATTCCTAACCACTGCGCCACCAGGGAAGCCCCTCATTGCTTACTAATGGTTGAGTTTCAGTTCTTCTCTTGCTCGACTTGTCAGTTCCATTCAACTCAGTTGATCTGCCCCTTCTTCTTGAGGCTCTCTCTTCTCTTGGCATCCAGAACCTACACTTCCCTCTTTTTCCATCTACCTTAATGTCAGCCCCTTCTCCCTCACGTTAATGTGTTCCTACTTATCTCCCAGCCTCTAGATTTCAGAGTAATTAGTACAAGCCTCAGTCTTTGTCTTTTTTTCTTCATCTGCATTCATTTTCTTAGTGACCTCACCCAGTGTCATGGCTTTAAAAGGACTATTTCCTATTTAAAAGGATCTTCAAAAGGGTTATTTCCAAATTCTCTAGCCCAGGTCTCCCTTGAATTCCAGATCAGTATATCTAACTGTGACTCTGGCATTCCCACTTGAAAGTCTAATAAATATCCCAAACTCAACATATCCAAAACCAGACTTGTTTCTTCTATTGTATTCTCAGTAAATGGCAACTCCAATTTCATATTTGCTCAGGCAAAAACTCTTGGTATCATCCTTGGCCTCTCTCTTTTTCTCACAACCTATCAGAATATTATGCCTGCTCTACCTTCAAAAATGTTCAGACTGCAGCCTCTCATGTCTCTACCCCCATTCTACAGTCCAGGACACTACCATCTTGCCCCAGAAATATTACCATAGCCTCCTTACTAGACTCTCTGATTCTCCTTTCAATATATAATTTTCAGCATATATTCCCTGAAAAAGTCAGCTAGAATGACCCTTTTGGAACAAATGAAGCCATGTCCCTCCACTGTTCTAAGCTTTCCTCTGTCTTCCCATCTCATTTAGAAAAATAGCCAAAGTTCTTATAATAGCCACATCTAGGACTTCCCTGGTGGTGCAGTGGTTAAGAATCCACCTGCCAATGCAGGGGAAATGGGTTCAAGCCCTGGTCTGGGAAGATCCCACATGCTGCAGAGCAACTAAGCCCGTGAGCCACAACTACTGAGCCTGGGTGCCACAACTACTGAAGCCCACGAGCCTAGAGCCCATGCTCCACAGCAAGAGAAGCCACCGCAATGAGAAGCCCGCACACCGCAACGAAGAGTAGCCCCCGCTCGCTGCAACTAGAGAAAGCCCACGTGCAGCAACGAAGACCCAATGCAGCCAAAAAATAATTAATAAATTTTAAAAAAAGATTGCCACATCTGTATTTACTCTTTCTTTTTGTTTAATTTTTATTGGCATGACGTTTACAATATTGTATTAGTTTCAGGTGTACAGCAAAGTGAATCAGTTATACATATACATATATCCACTCTTACCCACTCTTTCTGTTATTGATATGAACTCGTTACCTGCTTTGCTCCCGGACTCTCAACCTGGATTCTTGACTTTCGCTCTTCAAACTTATTGTCCCTGCCTTCCTTATTCCCCCAGACCTGCGTTACCAATGATTCCCCCCAACAGCGCATCTTCTGTGACTTAGTCCTTTTCTTGTCTGGAGCCACCCTCTTGCTTTGTGTGTTTCCTGACTTTTCCAACTTTCACCAGTGATTATTTTTAGCCTCTGTGTTTGGGGAAGGGGGACTGCCAGCCCCAGTCCTATCTAACTCTTCTCCTGAGTTTGTCTTGACATCCAGCTGCCAAAGTTACTGCTTTGCTTTTTACTCCGAGATAACTGTGGTTATACTTGGGGTAGGAAGATCTGTATTCACAGGGGCTAACAACCAAATTGCAGGGTGGTTTCCTAACAGCATGGCCTATCACATCTTCCCACAGACTTGTAAACCCCAGGGGGAGAGTGCCTCACGGATCTTCATCACAATCTACAAGTTTAAAAGGGGTAAGAAATTTCTCAGGAACCCCTTACATTGTAAAGTGTTTGGGGTTCCCAAGAGCTGGAAATTACTGGCTTCTCCTCCAGTCCTCCACAAAGTTATTCCCAGGCACTTGGCTTAATTGCTCTGCCCAATCACTTGCGCATCCCTGGGATTGTCAATGTCAGTTACCAAATCAGATACTTGGCATACATGTGATAATTCACAAAGCCACCTACTGAACCTCATAGTTTAATGGTTGTGTTTGGCCCCTCTGCAGAAGTTCCTAAGCTTTGGCAGTTTGCCTATATGAATTCTTCAGTTAAGTATTTTTGATAATGTATACATGGCAAGTTTGATTGAATATCTCTTAATGCCTTCAAATATTCACAAGTCCTGAAAGGTGAGTAAAGCCACTGTTCTTAAACTGTGAAAGCATTCCCGTTTTCACATCAGTCCTGTTCCCATCCATCCCAGCAACATTTGTTGTTGTCTTCTAATACACGATACACTAAACATTTGCATTCTCTAAACAAAAGTTTAAAGCTCCAGTAAGTGTTTCCGTTTAGGCTGGCTCCAGTGGAGCAGTGGGCTTTTCAATTTCGCAAAACTATGAACAGTGACAACAGAGTCATTCTGGTGAACTAACCAGCTTGTGAAAAGGAGATACTACTTGCACTTTCTTTGGGAAATGGTAGCTTCTGGTTTTATCAAAACACTATTTTCTGTGATGTAAAGGGATTTTTCTTTTATTTCCTCCTATCTTTTCTCATGAACTCATAATATAAAAAACACGTATAAGGCACTTCAGAGGCATTTGGGGGTAAAGAAGAGTTAGTATATGAGGGAACATTTGCTTCTGAGTTTCATTTTTCTCTATTAGTACTGTTTAGATTAGAAGCAGTATGGCTCACAACCAAAGAACAACTCTCTCCCTCTTTTCCCCAACCTCATTTCTACCCCTTAAATACATACAAACCCACATAACCTTTCTTTACGTGAAGAATTTCTACTTGTCTTTCAAGGAACAGTTCTAATAATTTCTTCATGTTGAGGGTGTCAGTAACTTCCTTCCATGCCTCTCCTACCCAGTCACTTATTTTTCTGTTCACACTATGTTTTCTATATATTACTACTTATCATTTTTGTTAAGTTGTTTACATATATTTCTTCTGGATTCTGAGATTCTCGAGGGCAAAGACCATGTTTTTTTTTAATGTTCAGTACATTATATTCAGCATACAATAAATGAATAAATTGGGGACAAACTGAGTAAATGAATTGGAGTTTGTTGCTTAATGAACAGGAAAAGAAATAGAATTGACAAAAGGGTCTCTGTGGTAAAAATATTCTTGGGTAAACGTTGGGTTAAAGAGGATTCTGCTCTGCAGGGTTTCTCAGTGCTTTAATGTGCACTGTCATTCTCCAATGCCATCCTCATCCCCCTCAACACTGCCCTTAACTTTTATTTGTTCCAACCAAGCAGCAACTAAGTGAAAGAGGAAAACAGACATCTCTCACATGTCATCTGTAACGCAGGGCCCCAAAGATCTCATTCATTCAGTTAATCAGAAATTCAGTGAAGAACACCCACCAAGATGGAAACTCATCATCCACTAGCAAATTACAACCAACGTAAGGCTGAGCCCAGCCCCTACTGCTGGGGATGGAAAATGGGAAACAGTTTTAATATAGTTAACCCGTCATGGAAAATGTTTTCTGAGCTACCAGTCACCTTTTCCCATTTGAAGGCCAGCAGCGGGATTTCTGCTGGAGACATTGCCATTTTCCCCATAAAACATTAGAAAGTTGCCAAGTCATAACATTTCTGAAACCAAAGTTCTTGGAATCCAGTTGTTCTTGGACCCCTGGCTTATTTCCTATCAGTCAAGCTAAGAATCCAGAATGTTTGGTTTTCTTGATCAGGAAAAACCAGCAGCACTTCTTATGCCTTAATTCTCTTTGTTTCCCTAATACTTTCCCCCAAAATCTTGCAGTTCTTGAGAAGAATTTGGACCAGCTCATACAGCTGTTCTACTAATTAATTCACAGGACATTACCATTAGAGAAATTTAAAAGACCCTTAGCTATAAACAATTTTGAAAATCACTGTACTGACTAATGCGTTTTGAAGGAAAAAATATGTAATATCTTAATAAATATAAATAAATAAATCTTGAGGAAACAGATTGGTCTACTTTCATTTTGTAATGTAAGTTTTATTCTGAACAGGAAATTTAAATACAAATAGCTAATTTAAAAAGTCAATAATAGTCCCTAATATAAAATTATCTTTGGCTTGACAGGTATTTTACATTTGTGTATTTTTATTTTTAAAAAATAATATTCTAAGTAGGGAACTAAGATTATTAATGTTAAGCCTCATAAAGTGGTTAAAATTTACACAAAAGGTGAAATTCCCTCCCAGAATTATCAAAATCTGAAGTTCAAAATTCTTGAGAGACAGCGTGTAGTCAGAATGGGCATTGGCTCTATTATGTGATTTTATCAGCTGAAAAGGACAATATGAGCTTGGTCCTATTATCTCCCCAATAGTTGCTGAAACCAGAGGTTTCTCTCCATTTAATCCATTCCATTGAGTCATGAAAAAGGGAGATGGATCATTGAGTCCAGAATGTCACCATTGTGTCCTCCTCCTCCTTTCACCCACCAACAAGTCTGTGCTCCTCTCTTCTTTTTATTTTTCTGTCTCCCAATCAGTTTTGAGCTCCTGGAGACCAAGAACCAAGAACTATGCTTGGTACATAGAAGAAAATCTACCATTAATTGTTAAAGGGATAAGGAGAGTAAGGGTACGTAAATCATAATATAGTCCTTCTATGTGATAGACACAATGCAGCCATTGAAAATAGCATTTCCAAAGAGGTCCATGTTGTTGAAAAAAGATCAAAATATTCCTTAAAAAAAACAAAAACAAAAAACCAAAACAGTGGGTATAGCAGATCCAAGTTTAGAGAAATAAGACTGTTAATTAACAAGGATAGAGTCATAGGGTGGTGATGACATGACCACAGTAAAACCCCAGTTTTTACTGTAAAACTTACAGCTTCACATGGCATTTGTGGTTGGGTAAGTTTATATGAGTGTGTTTCATATTTTATTTACATTAACTATTTAGTAAAGTATACATGTTTCTTATTCTATTGTAGGTGTCTGGGCATTCTCATACTTTTCCTTGTCTTTATGCAGGCTGAAGTTAAAAATAAAAAACAAATCCATTTCTTCTGCAACTGTAAAGGCACATAGGGGATTCAGGTGAACCTCAAACAATAGTTTCACCGAAGGTTCTGGTGCCCAGAGCAGACATGACAGGTAGGCAGCAGCCCTTTTAGAACACTAGTCTCAATAATGCTGTAACTCTTGGTTGGATGAGCGGCACGTTACGAGAGACCGCTTTTGATCCACCTAAAATTAGGTCTTAGGAGTTCAAAAGAGGGAGAAGGAAAGAGGGAGGAGAAGAAAATATCTATTAACGAGCATTAAATATTACTTTTCCAGTCTCTCAGCAGAAAGCCTAAGAACATCTGATTTTCTGTTATAAAGGAAAACCTCTGAGTAATATAGCCCGCACATAATCTCATACTTAGCGCCATGTTCTGACAAATGCAGAAACTAAGTGATTGAATACTTCAAAATAGCTTCCTTCTTTTTTCTCCCAAAAACGACTCAAAAACACCATTTGTGTGGAAAATACTGACCATGCACAATGACGGTCCCTGGAATGTAAGAGTTCAGTAGGATTCTACAGCATTCTAGATTTCAAGCAACAGAACCTGCTAATATTGTTCTCTTTCCCCTTTGTCTAATTCTCACTCGACTTTGCCACTCATGGAATTTTCTTTCATTGTTTATAAAATCGCTCTGTCCTTACTGAAGTGTAGAATTAGAGACTTTGCTAGAGGGGAATACACTGTAACTAGGTACAGTGGATAATTATCTTTTATCTGAGAACGGCTTGGTCGTTTTTAGGGAATATAGACTTTTACAGTTAGTTGAGCGTAATTCTTTTTTTAACTTAAATACACATAGAGAAAGAATCCCCTTCAGTTCCTTCCCTTCTTCCATACTTCCTCCTTTCTTTTCTTTCTAGGATGTTCCTTTTGGCTCAACAGTCACTCTTAGCAGAGAGATACAGACATCTAGACCTTGGATTTCATGACTGTATTCTCTCTCCAGTGCTGCCTTAGATGCCTTCTGGCAGCAGCTGATGTACTTAGAATAGAAGGCTCTCTAGGCAAAAGCATATTCAGCTAGCTGTAAAGTTCTTCTTAGAAGGGGGAAATAAGAAAATATGATTTTTGAGACTTAGAGTGAGAATTTTATCTGGCATCATTTTGTTTATAAACCATTTTTATTCTCAGTTAGTCTCAATTTTAATGGTGTTTGTTCACCTTTATTTGCTTCTAGAGGGAAGTTGGTCCTTTTACTTATATTAAAGCTATACTGACTTTCAGATCTTCTGCTTGAGTCGGTAGCCTCTCAATTAGATGGAACTATCCCCGAACAAAGCATGACAAATTCGGCTTCTTACTTTGAAATCTTTCTCTTTTATCATCATCAATGCCTAAATTATAGCCTCTAACTGTACCTACTCAGACTCCAATTATATTACATAAATGCCTAAATTGTGTCATATCTTTCGCGACATGTTATTTCTGTAATAATGTCCATCTTTTCAGCTCTTAGCCAGAGTGAAAGGGCAATATAATCCAAAAGAGAGTGTCTGGTGTGTTAATCATTAATAAATCTGAAAAACATGTGTTTGATCAAGGCCATCTTTTCTCTTTGAGTAATTCTTTTTTTTTTTTTAAACATCAGCAAGTTCTTCTGAAATTCATGATTGTCTCTCTGAAAGCTCTAATAACCGGTGTTGATTTCAAAACAGGCACTGGCCAATACTTTGTTACTTATAGTAAACCCCTAGTTGGCATTTGCGTTGATAATCAATCTTTGTTTGTTGCTTAAACCATTCAAAATTCCTCCGATATTTATGATTTCATTAAGTAGAAGATGCTGCATGCAAATAAGTACACTTCAGTTACAGAAAGCAGCTGTCAAAACACATTTATATTCCAGCAGCAGAGAAGAAATTAATCTCACAGTGGCTTCAATTCAAATTGGTATGATATTCCAGTAATAAATTCCCTGCCCAGATGGAAATATTTTCTTTATCATAAATATTTTAAAACACTTGATCTGTGTTAAAGTTGTACAGGACTGAAACTGATTTTAGATATTTTAAATATTTTAAATCAAGCCCCAAATAGAAAAAACATTTTGGTTTTGTAGAATCCATTTAAAAATATTTTCAAATTTTATATAGGTTCATCCTATCATATACATTCTGTAACCAAAGAGAAAAGCTCATCAAATGCTGATCTTGTCTGATTTGGAGCACCCAAAGAAAGCCCACATGTCTAGCTTGTATTAATTATATTTCTGTCCTATGTTTTAATGACACTAGTCATTCCTTTAATATTGAAATAAATTCTGAAAATAGCTCTTACTCTTTTCCTTCACTTATAGGATGATTTGTGGAAGAAGAGGAGGGAGCAATGATCACAGAATGTAAATGCTAAGAAACTGAGGTCCAGAGCCACGGAGCGCCTTCTGCAAAGTAAGCAAAGCAGTTAATAGCAGGGCTGGGACAGTAACACCCGATACTCGATGCAGAGAATAGTGTGCTTTTCAGTACTTTTTGCAATTTTAAGCAGCTGGTTCTGGTATAGTTATTTGTGTGTGTGAGTGTGACAATTCCCAGTTCCTCCACCCTAACTGTTACATTGTGAGTCAGTCCAGCAACAAGTCTCCCAAGAGCATCATGAGACAGTAGAGGACATGCAGGTCCATAGAAATGACTTTATACTCTTCAGCTTCCCTAGAATATGAATCGAGAATTAGGCATTTTGAGAGACTCTGCTTCTAACTCTAGGCATCACTGGAGTAGATCTTCTTCTCATCTACACTGCTTAGAGATTAGTGGCCCCTCATAAATCACCACAGTTCCATCTTTCTTCTGAACCAATACTCTGAAATCCTCCAGGTGGTAGGTAGCCCAGAGGAGAAACACAACCCCTAAGGGTGGGTTTGTATCTTTGGAATCCTCTCTTGACCTTGACTCTCAAGCCGAAGGGACACGTAGGTCTGGACTTCAGAGTCCGCTTTAACATTCAGATGTCTGAATTTAGAAGAGTTGATGGGATCACCATAGCCATGTTGGTCAAATAGTGAGTTTCTTGAAGCTGGATGTTACTAACTTCCCAATCACGACTGCTCTCCTCCAACTGACATACAGCAAGTTTTATCACTGAAGAACACACCAAAAGCCAAACAGTAGAGTTCAAACTCTGAATTCAATCTTGAAACATAAGCTCCAAAATAAGATCCTTGCTGAATACCACACAAAAGGAGAAATGAACTGAGGGTAGATTAAAACAATGAGAAATGGACAGGAATTTACCAAACAACTCTTCCTTACCATGGATTAAAAACAAATTGATATTTCACTTGCTGATTCAGACTACATCTAGCCCACCTCTCACATTACAGGATATTCATTGGCAAAACTGAAGACTGGAAAATGCAGCCAATTTTGGAAAATGATGCCAGATTCCTTGAAGAGCTGAGTCAAAGTTCTATGTTTTTCAAATTATAAACTATTAGGAAGGACAGGCTCTATCAGATAAACCCACTTGTATAAGACCTACACCAGTTTATATTTATTGATATTTAAAGACTTTTAGACAGTTGGAGACTGGGTGGCAGGATTTCTGGATCTTAGTCTTTGCTCTGATTTGGCTGGATGTACCATTGGCCAAGTTACTTTGCCTCTCAGTGATTTGATTACTTCTTCCGGAAAAACAAAGGTCTGTAATGAATTCATTTGTCCAATGCCTATCTCAGAGCACTGATTACCTGTCTGGCTATTCACACACTGCAGAACTGTGTGAGGAAGAAGAGACATGATTTGCAGGAAAGCCTTTTAAGAAGTAGGAATCATTGAATGAAAAAAATATGTTATCAAAATTATCTATCCTCTGCTAAAAAGATCCCCAGAGGAAAGAAGACCTAAATATTGGGCAGGCCATATAGAAACCAAAAGCGCATTCTCCAAATAATGGACTTATAGATAAATACAGACATTTACAGAAACCTAGATAAATGTTTGGTCTTCAAATCCAAAGTTCAGACCAAAATTTGTGCTGATTCTCCAAATATGTAATGATACATGTTATCATTTCTCGATAGTCTATTGTGTGTCAGGTAAAGGACAAGTTCTTTATGTATGTTCTCATGTTGAATTTTCATTTTTAGCCCACTCCTATTAAGTAGATATTATTATTTTCAATTACAGATGAGGATATTGAGGCACAGAGAAACGAGCTGGTTGCTTGCAGTCCCACCCCTAGAAAGTAGCAGAACTGAGATTTAAACCCCCAACAGTTAGACTATAAAACCACAGTCTTATCTACTATACTGTGTGGCACTGAGCTGAAAAGAGACAACTATAATGGAATTACTATAATTTCAAGGGTCAATAGGGGACCCCTAGTCAAAAGGCTTTGTTATTGAGAGGTCAATAGTTGACAAAAAAAAGGTCTTTCTACTTCACTCCTATTCCCTTTGTTCATCTGCGGGATAATAGGAGAGCATTGAATTCCATGTTTTGCTCGGAAATTGAGTATTATCCATGTAAGTACTGTCACGGAGAACCCTACTTTAAACTTTCTGCCGCTTTGCTCAAGAATAAAGGTTTTCAAGGCCAAATATTGTTGCAGATTGTAACTTGACAGTGAATGTCTTGAAACTCTGCATAGTCATATTTGAAAGGAAGCCAAATTTATGAAAAAAAAAAAAGTCCACTTCAAAAGCTTAATGAAGGCAATTTGTCAACAATTTCACACATCATTTGCCCACAAGCTCTGAATAAAAGGTTTCCCAATTTACCTTTTTCCCACGTGAACTTCAGATCATATGCATTTAATGATTCATCAATCATCATCTTTCCCAGAAACTGAGATGCAAGAAGAATACAATCGAAGAGGTCTGTTAAAATATATTGTATGTGATATGCTTATTGTTTACATTTCTTTTTTTACCTAATGTCAGAGAATCGTACATGGAATGACATGAGTCTTTAAGATCAGAGTCTGGTTTAAGACTTAGGGTGAATTTGCTATACAACAAATTAAAACAACTTAACGTACCTTAGAATGTCTATATCTCAGACTTCTAAAAATTCTGTAGAGAATTAGAGGAGAGGAGAAAAACAGCTGTAGATGAATGAATATGACTTACAAGAGAACAAGCAAAGTCTCCCCATGGCACTTATTCTTTAAATAATTAACAAGAAACTCTTTGCAAAAGGACCTACTTGTCAAATAACTAACTTAAAACCGTTACTGTTGATTGTCAGCATGCTTTTGTAACCAAAATGCCTGAGGGATAAGTTGATGGAAAGTAATTAATAAGACCAAGAATAAGGTTTACTGCATGTAACTGATACTGTTTGTAAATCTGGGACTCATAAAGTATTGTTCTGATTGAGGAAGGAGATGCAGATGTTTCTGCTATTTTAGTAAAGGGAAGAAGTGTAAAACACTCCAACCAACAGAAAAGGGGGTGCAAAACATTTAGAGCTGCAATACTTACCACGACAACTATTTTCTGTTACATTTTTAATGTAAGGTAAAACTTCCCTATTACGTACTTGGGCAGCCCATATATGGGACTCAAGTGTGACATCAACAATGGCAAATAAAGGTAGTTTTATAAGACAAGATGAAATGTATGGTTGACCCAGATATCCAGATATTTTGGCAAAAAGAATTTTAATTGGAAAAACTGGTGGAGGATTTGAGAAAATGTTGGAATAAATTATTCGTATAATTTTTGGCCTTCAATATACTTTTTCAGCATAAAGAAGAATTCTGTTTGCTAAACTCTTTGGGCCATGATGATTCATAGTACTGGTGGTGGAATTTGGTATGTATTTGTGCGTGTGTCTCTGTGCACACGTATTTATGTTTATGCTTGCAAGTACTTTGTCAGAATGAAATGTTTGGGCTACACTTACTACCCACCTGATTTTAATTAGTGTTACCAGATATTTACTGAAATCATTAAAGTTTTTAATTTAGAGATAATTTGGCAAAGGGCAATTTGCTGCTATTTACATTTAAATAGATGTGAAAAAATGCACTGATGTTTTCTCAGACAGACCCCAGGGCAGTTTCATGTTCAAGCTCTGGAAGACCTGCTCCCCTTGAATGTGGGAGGAACCTGTTACTTGCTTCCAAATATAGCAAAAGTGGTGAGATGTCACTCCATGCTTATATTATGAAACACACACACATACACACACACACACACACACACACACACACGTGGCGTTGCCCTGGCACATCTGCATGTAAGAGTTTGTATCACAGAAATTCTCATCACAGAGTTACAAAAATCTACCTCTTTCCAGTGCTTTGGTTTTAAGCAGACCAACCATTAGGTCAAAATGAGATACACAAAACAACCTTTAAAAAGAAGAATGAAGTAGGAGGACCCACACTTCCCAATTTCAAAACTTATATTAAAGCAATGGTAATGAAGATGGTGTGGTACTCGCACCAGGATATACATGTAGATTAATGGAACTGAGATTTCAGAAACGAGCCCACCTATCTATGGTGAACTGATTTTCAGCAAGAATGCCAAGACCATCCAATTGGGAAACAGTAATCTTTTCAACAAATGGCACTGGATCAACTGAATAGTCACATGCAGAAGAGTAAAGTTGTGCCCCTACCTCACACCATATTAAAAACTCAAAATATATCAAAGATTTAACTGTAAGAACTAAAACTATAAATCTCTTAGAAGAAATGGATAAATCTTCATGATGTTGGATTTGACCATTCTTGGATTCTTGGAGGATTCTTAGATATGATACCAAAAGCACAAGCAACAAAAGAAAAGAGATAAATTGGACTTCATCAAAATTAAAAGCCTTTGTGTTTCAGAAGACATCATCAGAAAGTGAAACAACAATCCACAGAATGAAAGAAATTATTTACAAATCATATCTTTGATAAAGGACTTGTATACAGAATATGTAAAGAACACTTACAACTTAATAATGAAAAGACCTCCCAATTAAAAAATAGGCAAAAGATCTAAATAGACATTTCTCCAAGGAAAATATGCACATGACCAATAACCACATAAGATGCTTGATATCATTAGTCATGAGGAAAATGCAAATCAAAATCACACATGAGATGCAACTTCACATCTTCTAGAGTGGCAAGATAAAAAAGGCAGACAATAACAAGTATTGGCGATGATGTAGAAAAATCAGAACCCTCATACATTGTTGGCAGGAACATAAGATGGTGCCATCACCTTGGGAAAAAGTCTGGCAGTTGCTCAAAAGTTTAAACTAGATGACCCACCAATTCCCCTCCTTAGGTATATATCCAAGAGAAATGATAACGTATGCCCACACAAAATCTTGTACACAAATACTTAGAGCAGCATTATTCATAATAGCCAAAAGGTGGAAACAATCTAAATCTCAACAGACATAGATAAAATATGGTATATCCATACACTGGAATATTATTGAGCCATAATAAGGAATGAAGTACTGATACATGTTATAACATGGAAGAACCTTGAACAGATTAAGCTAAGTGAAAGAAGCCAGTCACAAAAGACCACATATGACTTCATTCATACAAAATGTCCAGGACAGGGAAATCTGTACACAGTTGGACCTCCATACCATGGGTTCCACATCTGTGGATTCAATCAATCTTGGATTGAAAATATTCAAACAAACAGAAAAATTTTCAGGAAGTTCCAAAAAGCAAAACTTGAATTTGCCATGAGTTGGCAACTATTTACATAGCATTTACATTGTATTAGGTATTATAAGTAATCTAGAGATGATTTAAATATATGGGAGGATGTGCATAGGTTATATGCAAATGGTATGCCATTTTAATATGAGACTTGAGTGTCTATGGATTTTGGTTTCTGTGGGGGTCCTGGAACCAATTCCCTGTGGATACTGAGGGACAACAGTATAGAGAAAGTAGTTGCCCAGGGCTGGAAGAAGTGATGGGGTGATAGGGGATTGACAGATAAAAGGTGTCTTTTTTAGGTAATAAAAATGTTTTAAAAGTGACTCTGGTGATTCTTGCACATATCTGTGAATATACTAAAAACCATTCAATTGTACACTTCAGATGAGTGAATGTATGGTATGTGAATTACATCTCCATAAAACTGTTTAAAATGAGATTCAGTGGACAAAATATACACATCATTTATACCAAAAGTATACGTGGAGACAGTCAAGACACATCTTGAGACACTGTTTCAGCACAATTGACTTCTGTTATTATACAAAGAGTTATATTGAGCAAAGGAAAGAAATTTGATTTGCTAATCACCAGCTGTAGGGCACTTAACTTGACTTAAGGGTAATGAAATACGATAGTGATATATCACCTAAGGTCCTTGTCAGAAAATTCCTCAAACCTAGCTCATGGAGTTGGTGAACGTATTCAGAACAGATAGGGTGACACAATCCCTGAGTTATACAGAATTGGCAGAGAGACATGGTCATCAAGACTTGAGATGGAGCTATGATTATCTGAGCTATTGTGAGTAGCTACAGTGCAAGCCCTGACAGTTGGCTTTTCCTTTTGTAGTGCAAGTGCCTAACTTAAGCTTTGACTACCTAGGCATGCCCTTCAAATGTGGCTCTCTCAGATAAACACATCGCCAGCTACTCTACTAGGTAAAGAGCCCGGCTGCCTCCTCACCCCATTCTTTGAGAGATCTCGGTTCATTTTGATAACTGACCATTTGGGCCATTTGCTTTCTTCTCTTCCTGTGCTTTAAGTTCCCACTCTTATATTTTAAAATCACCAATAAAGGATGAGCCCTAGAAACCCTAAGCCTTCACCCTGGACCCCAATAAAAGCAGACCCCAGGCCCCGCTCACTCTCTGTCCCTCTCTCTCCCTCTCTTTCCCCTGCCCACCCGTGAATTCAATGCGTGGCCCCAGACATGCCAAGTAATTTCCAGAACCTGTGGGTAGTAAACCTTTTTGTCAAAGTTTCCTAATGGTTATTGTTAAGGGCATCTTGCAGTCATATGAATCTCAAGGGGCTGGTCCAGCCACAACATTAGTTATTGAAAGGCTGAGACCAGTACACAACAGTAGCCGTTCACAGTCAAGAAATCCCCCCCCAGCCCCCATAATGTACATGTACATTCAATACAGTGTCTTGACCAAAACTTTTCATATGTTCCCGAGACACACGTGGATTGTGTTAACATTTACTATTGTTTTCCCAGTCTTTGGGAAAAAAACATGCAAACCTAAGAAATGAGAAAAAGGAAGTAGCATGGCCTACGTAGTGACATAATTAAGGTGTGTTTCTACTCTAATAAAATGGTTTCCAAAGAATATTATGATCAGTACTAAAAAATTCAGACGTAGAGGAAAATTTGAAAGATTTTTATTCCTATGGTTATCTTCGCACTTTGTGTGAGGTCTGTTCATTGATGGGATCACTCAAAGCTGGTAATATATTGATACAGCTCTATGGCATTCTACCATTCTCATAGTTATTTGATATTGTATGGCTAAGCGTTACTCTAACATCATGAAGAGTCAGTGATTAAGAAACAAGAAATTTTTTTACAGGAGCATTCCACTATAAGCTTGGGAGTCAATACTATTTGACAGTCCAAATAGTACCACCAAGTAGACAAGTCCAGTGCCACAGTCTGGCTTTCTAGCAGGTCTGAAGAGGCTCAGGAATGATCATCTTTGTGGGAAAAACAACAGCATATGGAAAATCTAGGGTAGTTTGAAGGTACTTTTGTTTTTGTTGTTGTTTTGAGCATTTATATTATGTTTTTGACACATCTTTATTGAGTGAACACCTGTAGTGTCATGTTGAAGTTTTGTGGGTATTCCAAAATCTTTCTGTGACTTAATTACAGCTCCTTCAGAGGTTAAACATTTCCCCCCTTTTTGGAAGCTCTTATTTTTTCCCCCCCCCCATTATTTTGGGCTTTCAGATTCACTATAGTGTGTTTAGGTGTGGATGTTATTTCATTCAAACTCTTAGACAGTCAAATGGTTCTTTCCATCTGAAAACTCATGGAAAATATTCTTCTATTAATTTGAGTAATTCTTCCTCTCCATTTGCATTTATTCTTTTTTTTCTTTTTTAACCAGAACTCCTATTAGACAGATAATGGAATTTCTGGATCTATTTTCTAGATTTCTTAATTTTTTCTTTTATTTCTTCTATTTCTGTGCTATTTAACACTATATTCTGTGGACACTCACAACTTGAGGTTTTAGCTTCTGAATTCAGTCTTTATTAACTAATCTGTAGTTTTAGTCGGCTCCATCTTCTTAGTTTTTTTTTTATTTCAATGACCGCAATTTTTCATCTCCGAGATCTCTAACAGATTATTTACGTAGCAACCGCCTCCTGATTTATCCTGTCCTATCTTTCTCAGGTTAATAATGACACCTTATTTTTTTAATTTTTATTGAAAAAGTGATTTATGCTCATGGTGAGAGCAAAAAAAAAAAAAACGTAGCCTCAATGAGCAAATAATGAAAATTATCTTCTTCTTATCTAGGACCAGCAGAGGCCTGTGGTCAACAGTTTCTTTTTTGTGGGTATATAATTCCAGAAATTTTCTATGCATATAAAAGCATATATTTTTATGTGGGTATGTAAAAATTTGTAAACAAAAAAGTTGACATACTATATGTACTTCTGAATTATGCCTATTTTTGTTATTTCTTTTCATTATTTCACATAAAATTTGGGGGTTAACTTCATATTCATACATCAGAATTATCTTTTTAAACTACACTTTCTCATAATTCACCATATGGATCAGCATGAATCATTCATTTACTATCCTATTGATAAATATTTAGACTTTTTTTTGCCATTACAAACAATGCTGTAGTAAACATGTCTACACATCTGTTTTTACACTCATCATGTGAATATAAGTTGTAGGATGAATTTCTAGAAGTATAATTACCAAGTCTAAATGTATACACATTTAAAACATTGACAAAGATTACCAAATTGCCCTCCAAAAGCTTGTACTAAGAATTTGCCTATTTCCTTGTAACCTTAACAAAACTGTGTATTATAAACTTTCTGATCTTTATAAATTTGATTGTTAGAGATGGTGTCATTGTTTATTTTGCTTTTCTGTAATTATGAGTGAGAGCTTTAAATTTTATGGATGATCTTTTCATACATTTGTAAGTCATTTGGATTTTTTTCTATTAATTAAATTAATTAATTACGTAGTCTTTGCTTATTTGTCTGTTGGATTATTGGTAATTTCTCATTGATTTATAAGAGCTCTTTATAGTGTAAAGTGATTAGCTCTTTTTCTGCCAGGTAGGTTGCAAATTTTTCCACTTTTTCACTTTGTTTTTAGTTTTACTGCAATACAGTTATTTAATACTTTTCTTCATTGTTTGTAAGATCTTTGTCATTCTTAGAAAGGTCTTTCTCATGCCAAAATTGGAAAAAATATTCAGCCATGTTTTCTCCTATTACTATTATTTTACATGAAATTTATTTCTGTTGTAAATAATGAAGAAGCAAGTCAAATAATGTCTTCCTCTATTGAGTATTCCATCTATTTGTCACAAATTGACTAGCACTTTTATCAGATGCTAAATTATCATATGATTATATTTCTTTCATGTCCTCTTCTATTTGCTAATAACTCTGCTTCCTTGGGTGTTAGTTCTTTGCTGAATTTGATGACTGATCATATTGATATACTGAAATATTTGGTAATTCTTGGTTATGTGCTTTATAGTTGAGATTCTCTGTGCCCCTAACTGTGAATTTGCTTGGGAACTGCTGCTAGCATTTGTTATGGAAGGAGCAGAATCTTATTCTGCTAGGGAATGCCAGTACCTTATTGTCTGGTGCTGGCCCTCCCTCTACTCACAGGTATCCTCAGACATATTGGGCACTTCTCTGATTCTCTGGATCTAGTGCCCACACTCACTGTTCTAGGTGGAAATAAAGAGCCCTGCTGTGTCTATGTGTCACTAGATATAAGTTAGCAATTGGTGGAGAAGCACGAACATTCTTAGCTGTTCCTGTGGTTTACCAAAGCAATCACCCAAGCAGTTGCTGCAGGTCCTCTTCCTACTCCCTGTACCCATTACCTCTGGGCTAGAGCTTCTGTGAAAGTGGCTCTACCTTCTGCAGAAGTCCTGTCTGCATGTGCCATTGGCCGTTGTGCCATCAAACTTGTCTGCCTTCTGTTAATCAAGGATTCCTCCAAAATTTTGATCCTTTGATGGCATATCCTTGTTTTCTAGCACTGTTATAAATAATCTCTTTTGTGTCATTGCTAATTTGGGGTGGGAATGGCAAGTAGGCGTGGACAAGCAGTTGGTGTGCCATTTTGACCCAAGCTATGGCTCTCTTCCTTCTTAATAGGATCTTATACTATTTCCATTGATGGAATCTAGAATATTCTTCATAAACTAAGGCCTAGGACTATCCATTTATCATGCAACTTTCAGCATCATTAACTGTATGGTCCTTGCAATTTCAAAGAGTATTGTCTTATCATTAGTTCCCCTACAGCAGAGCCTGATACAAGGACTTATATGCGATAGTTTATTTGGAAGAAAATCCTAGGAATCATGAGTGAGCAGGGGAAGAGAATGACACAGGGAAGGAGAAAAACTTGCCAAAATGGTGCATTATCAAGGTTATCACTGCAGGCAGTGGAGGTTCAATTCCACTGGTAATGCAAGATACACGTATAAAATACATCTTGGAATTGCCCACCTGAAGGAGGGGCAACATGCCCATTGTATTGGGGGTCCATTGCTGGTGTATTAACTTAAGCATATGCAGATGTTGACCTGATGAATGAGGAGGCTCAAGCCACCCTCACACGGGGTCAGCAAGTAGGTCCCTCAGCATCTGTACTCCCACTTTGAGGAAGGGAAAACCCCAGGGTCATTTTGATTAAAGACAGAGTTTTAGTACATTCACACAAAAGATGTCAAGTCACAAGATTTATTACTTACAGATCCCAGGAATGGGGCAATGAGCTTGGGGAAGGGCAGTCCTCTATTCCAGGTCATGAGGGAGCAGGAGATAGACAGCAGGGTAGCAAGCAAGCGCCTGCTACTTATAAGGTGGCTGGGACAAAGGTCACTCACTCACTGTTCATGGGCTGGAAAAGGTGTCTCAGGAAAAGCAAAGCAGGAACTTGGGGCAGGGATCCTGCTCAGGTCCTTATCTAAATGTCCAGACTCTGGGTGTGAGCAGGGTTGCCATACTGTAAAATGCCCAGGCAGTAACTCAAATAACTGTTTTCTCATCACACCCATTTACCAGCTGGCTCCTTTCGCCTGTTGGTTGAGCAATTTCCCTCGGGGACTTTACCTCCGCTTTTCACGTGTGTGTGCCAGCTGGCTGAGCAAGTCCCTGCAGAGTCAGAGAAGAAATCATGCCCCAAACAAAAGATGACCAGGCTCCCGGAGGAGAAAAGATGCCCTGAACAAGCTTGAGGTAAAGAACTGCCAGCATGAGGTGATCCTAAATTTAAACTATCCAATGCATCTGCAGCTGAAATCAGATATCAGTCAAGGTGACTGATGTCAGCTCCTGATGCATCTGAGAAAAGTACGCACTGGTCTTGGCAAAGTGTCTTATGAGAAAAAGATCATAGAACCTATTTTGAAAGGTCATTGCCATATTACAACTACTTTAAGAGTTCCTGGGCTGAAATTGGAGTTTATTTGTGATCCTCCATCAATGCATACAAGATACTTTTCTCAGTCTCTGCAGCCTGAGCAGGGTTTGCTATACCTGAAGACACATGAATATAGTGTGAATCCCACCAGAACTCTCTATCTGTGCTTTTTTTAATTTTTAATTTTTTGGCCATGCCGCGAGGCATGTGGGATCTTAGTTCCCCAAACAGAGATCAAACCCCCGCCCCCTGCAGTGGAAGCACAGGGTCTCAACCACTGGACCGCCAGGGAAGTCCCTCTATCTGTGTTTTATAAACAGCATTTATGTTAGAAGCTGATTTAACATTAGTATGATATGTAATATAGTCTTCCTTATACAAGAATGGCAAGTACGTGACATATGTTTCCCACTGTCAATAGACTATATAGCCTCTCAGTTATATACACTTCCCCATGGGATCCACATGGGACCTCAGAATGCTTCTCAGCACAGTGCTCCAAGTTGGCATTTTAATTCTAGTTTAGTTGCCATTTAGAGTATAATAAATTTTCTTGTTTTATTAGCATCATCAAATTTACTCAATCCCAAAGTGTTTCATCAAAAGCATCACAGGCACTGTAACATCCAAGAAATTGCCAAAGCTCATATGTTAAGATAAATAGCACGGCTTGGCAATAAAGCTAAGATGACCCTCACCACGTTGTTAGTCCTGTTTGCTGATTTTAGATCTCTGAACAGAACAGTGACTAATAATGTTGGTAAATCTTGTGTATATACCGCAAGTTCATAAGTATGCAATAAAGTGTCCGGATTGTAGTACAGGCAGTTCTCACTATGCATGGTGCCATGTTATCTAAAACATGTGCACATGAACTACATCCTTGCTTTGCACAATTCTTTGGTAACCGAGGTTTAATCTGCATTGTCACTGCACCGTGCCAAGTGAAGGCACGGTTCTGATATGTAATACCTGTGTATAATGTAACTCACAAATGGTCAGAATTACAGAATAATAATCTGGCTCGGTATCTTCCATGCTTTCTGCTCCAGTGTAGAAAGTCATGAAGCACATGAAGTTTAAGACCAGGTTTACTGACGGAAGCTGTGTGCTAGAATATGTCTGTGATCCATGTATCTAAGCATACGTTCTCCTTAAATTGCTGGGGAGAGGAAATACTCTGTGGCTTGAAAAAGCACTTGAGAATTTCTACCAACTGTTATTTTCATCTTTTAAAAATAAGATCCCATGCTTATTGCCAGAATATCTTGGTTCAAAGTAGTAGCGAAAGCAGACTAAAGATAAGTGTGTCTTCAACAACAGGCCAGTATAGAGACAACAGCTACTTTGGTCCAGCTCTGCTAATTACTGAATATTTTGGTACTGCCCCCATTCATATATTGAAATCCTAACAACTCCCAATGTGAGGATATTAAGAGAGTTGGGGCCTTTGGGAGGTACTTAGGTTGTGAGGGTGGAACCCTCATGAATGGGATTAGTGCCCTCGTAAGAAGAGACTTGAGAGCTGGCTTCCTCTCTCTGCTCTCTGCCATGGGGGGTACACTGGGAGAAGGCTTTCTGAAAACTAGGAAGAGGCTTTTACCAGACACTGGATCTGCCAGCACCTTGATCTTGGACTTTCCAGCCTCCAGAACTGTGAGAAATAAATGTTTGTTGTTTAAGCCACCCAGTCTATGATATTTTTGTTAAAGCAGCCCAAATTGACTAAGACAAGCACCATTCCAAATTGCATAGCATGCAACCACAAAATGGTAAAAGGAGGAGCATCATTCGTTGATTTTTAATGACGTTAATATAATATTTCTGTGGTTAATGACCAAAGTAGCCATTGTCCCTATACTGCACTCTTGTTGGAGCTATACTTATCTCTAGCCTGCCTTCAGGACAAAAGGCTAAGTTACAGTTAGAAAAACTTTGTCTTGCAAACAAGTTTGGGGAATTCTAGAATTAGAACAAAACAAGCAGTTATTTTAAAGTATGTTTATTGAAAGGTTACTATCAAGTTTCAGTTTCTGCTCCTGTCTATTGTTTGTGGTGTTGCTAATTGCCATTTTTACTTGCCAGTACCATTCTCTCAGCTTTTAAAAATGTCCAGCTCCCCAAACATGATGCTTCAAAGTAGACTCATTCTGTTGCAAGGAACGAAGTACGAATAATTTTAAAACTAGAAGGATCCATGAAAAAATCCACTAGTCTGATTTTTTCATTTTAAATATGAAAAACTGATACCCAAGATTTTAAGTGATGTGGCCAATGTCTCATAACTTTTTAGAAGCAGAGCTCTATCTTTCTCTAGATCTTCCATTCTGGGAAGTAGCATAGAACTGTTTTGCCAGCATATAGATAATTCCTGGGAGGAAACACGGAAAATATAAAAGAATTGCTTTCGTAGGCAGATTTCTGGGTAATTTCCCTCATTTTTAACTTCTTTTATTGTTATTACAATATGTTGTTACAGTGAATAAAAATGGGGAAAAATAAGAAAGAAGCAAATTGCAAACGATTAGATTTACTAGGTCTTTGTGAAAATAACATATTTAACATATGTTTCTCGAGAATATAGCAGCCTGGAGGAAAAACAGTTTTGAAATAACAGCATCGAGAAGTATTTTTCTGACTCAGGCCTTGCCCACAGGATTGCAAGAAATTTAGCCTCCCTTAAATTCTTCCCAACTAGTTCAGAAAGTGATTATCTGGGGGCATTTCATATAAGCACATATTCTCATTCCTCTAGCTCCATGTTAAGCCTACCAATTCTTTTTTTTTTTTAATGTATTTATTTATTTTTGGCTGCATTGTGTCTTCATTGCTGTGCACGGGCTTTCTCTAGTTGCAGCGAGCGGGGGCCACTCTTCGTTGCGGTGCGCGGGCTTCTCATTGCGGTGGCTTCTCTTGTTGTGGAGCACGGGCTCTAGGCGTGCGGGCTTCAGTAGTTGTGGCTCGCGGGCTCTAGAACGCAGGCTCAGTAGTTGTGGCGCATGGGCTTAGTTGCTCCGTGGCGTGTGGGATCTTCCCAGACCAGGGCTCGAACCCGTGTCCCCTGCACTGGCAGGCAGATTCTTAACCCACCGTGCCACCAGGGAAGTCCAAGCCTACCAATTCTTATTCACTGTGCTCTGCTGCTTCTTCTCTGGGTCACTTACCGAGACACCCCCTGCCTTCTATCCAGAGAGAAGTTTGGGAATCAGAAGCAGTCTATGGAGATGGTGCCACGTATCCCAGATAGCTGTGTCTGGATTATTCTCTGCTGACCAGGCCTCTTGATAACGAAAGCAGCCATGGCAAAGAGCTCCTGACTCCTTGGCCCAGCACACTTTTGTGATACTTACCTGAGGAACGGGGTCCAAGTGCTGTCTGGGAAAAGACCTTGCCCCACATGATTTCAGACTGAGTGCTTCTTAGGGAGAAAACAAATGTGGGCCAAGGTATGTTTGCTGGGAAGTCATTTGGGAGCCAACTGGCCTCACTCTGTGACACCAAAGTGGATACAGAGCATCTGCTTTCACTTCCGTTTTGGGGTCCAGAGCCAGTGCTGGATTCTCTTGGAGACATAAAGAACCAGTCCAAGGGAAGCATCCAGCTACCTCCTGAAGGGTTAGAGTTTGCAAATCCCACGCTGGGGCAGCAGACCACGGCTCCTTTGCAGATAGGTCTAGTGGCGTTTTTGAGGAAGTGGGTTGGGTCATCAGACTGAGAGGGACAATGGGTTTGAAGTGGAAATGTAGAAAGAAAAGACGACCAAAGGGATAGAGGGACATTGAGAGGAAGAGAGGGTTCCCCTGAAACTCTCTGCAGAGTTTCCGTGAGACATTTCCCATCCTCAGAGGAAACGAGTGTCTCTCCTGGCTCTTCAATAAAACAACAGCTTTACCTCCATCTGGGTCAGTGTGTATGGAGGTTGGGAAGATGGGGTGGTGGTAGCCAGGAAGGACCCAACACCTGTTTCCCGATTGGCCAGATGGGAACAAGGGCCTCGGGAGGGTGGAGATGAGGGTGGAGAGTAAAGTAATAGATGGAAGGAGGATGAGACTCCCAAGAGCATGCAACTCGAGTCCCTGAGTCACTCGGCACCACGGTTTCCTTGCCCTTTCCCCTGCCCTGTGGCTACAGAGACAGCCATGCTGCCTAGTTCCCGGAAGCAGCGTTCAGATCAGTGTCCGTGCGGATGGTGGCCTCTGGGGGCATGACATGTGGATTTGTTTGTATTGCTGTATAACAGATTACCACAATTTAGTGGATCAAAACAATACTAGTTTATTTTCTTACAGTTCTGTAGGTCAGAAGTCCAAAATCATTTTCACGAGGCTGAAATCAAGGTGTTGGCGAGCCCGTGCTCCTTTTGAAGGCTCTAGGGGAAAATCTGTCTCCTCGTCTTTTCCAGCTTCTAGGAGCGGCCTGCATCACTGACTCGTGGCTGCTTCCTTCATCTTCAAAGCCAGCATCGTAGCATCTTCTCTCTGACCTCTGCTTTCTTCCTTGCTTCTTCTTATTCTGACTCTGATCTTCCTGCTTCCCTCTTAAAATGACCTTTGTGATTACATTGGCCTCAACCAGATAATCCAGGATAATCACACCAAGTTTAATGACTTTCACGAAGTCCCCTTTACCACGTAAGGTGACATATTCACAAAACAGGGGATCTGGATATAGGCATATTTGGCGGGGGCATTATTCAGCCTACCATAAGGTGCATAGTCTGTGCAGATGCCTATGGAGGCCCTGGGAAGGGACTTCTCCACCCTTGTTGGTGAGGCTGGCTTTGGACTTGGGCCATGTGGCCCTACTTCTTATGCATTGGCTTCCCAGGCTCATGGGCCACACCCACTGAACTGAAGGCTGCATTCCCTGAATATTCTGTCCTATCATTATTGTGTGGACCATAGTCACTAGTCAATTGTTATGAACAAATTTCATACTCCTTTACTCAATCTTTCCCAAGGATGACTCTCTCTCCTGGAGGCTCTTGTGCAGAGAGGGCCCTCTCACATCAGCCCTCTGATGTTTTGATATCATATGTTTTGATATCATATGTTTTGATATGTTAACAAAACATATCAGAAAGCCCATGTGTGTCTGGATCCTTAGGGTGGATACACGTTAGACCCTTGAGCTAGGATCCTTCTGCCATCATGACTCAAGATAAAATTTTCTCAGGCTGAAAATATACACCAGTAAAGCAACCTGTTGATCTATTTATTTTCAATAAAGTAACTAATAATTTTGAGGGGGCAAGATTTAAGCAAAACCTACATGATATCAATTGTAATAAATTATTACCTTAACTATGCAGTTTGGAAAAATTATGTTTGGCATTATGTAAATGCAGCCTTTTCCAATAACATAAAGTGTTTATTCTATTAAAAATGTATTACCTTAAGGTAATTAGAAAGCAGATTTGTCAAAACCAAATCAGTATTAATACGGATACTACTGTTAATACTGATAACAATGATAATAAGATCCTCACATAAATAATGAATGTTATGCTCTAGTCTCATGGCCCTGTCGGCTCATGCACAAACCAGGAATGCTAAGTGGTAACCACATCTATCCTGCTTCATGTTCCAACACCTGATTATCTAGGGTTAGGATAAAGTGGCTGAATAGATATCACCTTCTGGTGCTCTTTTTAAAAACAATATAATATAAAAACTGTCATGGGGATGCACAATTGGGACATCATTTTCAAGTCCAGACTCCCAGTAGAAAGAGGTACTTTCTGCCAGTGCACCATCCCAACACACACACACACACACACACACACACACACACACAGTCATTGCAGGGCTCAGGGAACCCTGGTCTCACAAAGAGGATGAATCTAACAGAGATTAGAGATACACAAAAAAGAGTAGAGAAACAGATGGCTGCAGCCCCTCCTTCTGAGGTTAAAATTAGAAGACTAGGAAATATCGCTGATTAGTAGCAAGTAAGAGCCCAAATTAAGAAAAGGACCTCTCCATGATAGCCATACTTTGAAGGACGAAAAGAACCTGAATCACCCAGAAGAAAATGGAAACTAGACCCGAGCTATTATCCTTTCATCTTTCACATGAGGAAACTGATGCTGATATCAGGAACCTCACTACAACCTTTAATGTCACCCTTCTGTAACCAGTTTTCATTCTAAAGCAGGGTCCAGTTATTCATAATGTAAGGAATACAAGTAGCTACACAATCTTCGAAGGTCAACAAGTGCCAGTATTTTTCATTTCATATTCTCAGTTCATAAGCTCTGAGCTCTATTCACAAAGGTCAGCAAAATGCCAGTCTGAAATCTTTAGTCAATTTCATAACACCCTAATGTATAAAGCCTCCTCTGGGTATTATTATGTAAGGATGACTGGCCCAGGTTAACTGTGCTCATCTACTAGAACCTTGGATCTTGTGCCCAAAGTAGGAAAAGACAAGGAAGTAGCATCTATCATGGAATTCTGCCTTAGGGAGATTTATAGTTCTCTTTAGGTTGCATTAGATATCTCCTCTCTAGATACGCAGGACATGAGCTAATTAGGGGCCCATGAGCTGCACTAGTTTGCTTAGGAGAATGAAGGGAGAAGAGTTTCCTGGAGTCCTTTAAAGGTTGGGATCTAGGGAAATGAAGAGAAGAGGAAAATGGGAGGGGAATTTGGAGTAAGAGGATAATACGAAAGTTTTCCATTTGCAGGATCTGCTACATATTTAAATGCTAGGTGTCAGTGTTTTTATTGGAGTGAGGGGGCTCACAGAAAATTAGTAACATTCCACACTTCAGCCAGTATGGAGCAGAGAAATGAGAGAAATTCTGGGAGGTGAGAACAAGAGTTCGGTAGGAGCCAAAAGTGACCAGGAGAGCATGAGCCCTCTGGGAAGTAACAAATTTAGGGAGGCTTTGGACTTCCCACCACGTGTGGGTTACAGCCAGATTGCATTTCCTCCACTTCAAGAGACTGCGTGGCCTCAGTGGACATCTGAATTACACTCATTTCATGAAAGTCAGCCTCAGCTTTTTAAAGAAAGTATGTTTTACAAACCTCATGCAGCAAAGGTGAGTTACAAATCCATGGTGCCATGTTATCATGACCTGGGCAAGAAGAGGGGGGTCCAGATGCTGTGGTTGAAGCTTGGAAAGAACATGGACAGGGCAGCAGGGAGGGAAATAGACTAGAGCTGAGGGAAAGTGGGAGAAACTTAGGCAACGCCGTAAGCGAAAGTAGAGACAAGTGATACCACGATGGTGGTAACAACATGAGGATTCATTTTGGAGAGTGATGGCGTGGTGGAAAAGCAGGCAGAGTTGCTGCGGATTCTCTGATCATCAGGTTGAAAAATTCTGAAGGGGGGAAGCTCTAAGATTGAACTCTCATTTTTGGAAACCCAGCTTAGTTTTGGCCATCATTTGAGTCAATCGTGGTGATTCAAGTTTGTTAATCTTTCTAAATATTACAATATGTGGCAAAGTGAAAGAAGTTTCCTGACAGATTGAGTTGCTTTTTTACTGAGTAACATGGGAAATCTGTCAGTGAAGCCAGTAAGTTTCAGACTTCTGAATGAAAGGCGATTAATAATATATCTAGCAGATGAACAAAGCCAGCCAATGTAATTACTGTAGAACTTGAGAAATTGGCTGAAAACATTCAGGCACACTATTTGAAGAAAGAAAATCTCCCCCACTCCAAGCCACACTAAATCAACAACAAAAAAGTCATTTTAGAATCTCTCTTTCTAAAGGGAAGTAAACTTGTGCCAGGAAGACCCATTTTAACAGCCTTAAAAATAACTGGGTAGGCGGTCAAGTAAACCTTAATATGTTCTCTTGATGAATGAATCCTTTAATATGATGAAATGTGCCTCTTTATTGCTAATAATATTCCTTGTTTGGAAATCTGATATTAATACAGTCACTTCAACTATCTTTGGATTAGTGTTCACATGGGATATCTTTTTCCATCCTTTTGCTTTGAAAAGAATCAGCTTTATTGAAGTACAAGTTACATACAAAATATTCACTAATTTTAGGAATATTACTTGAAGAGTTTTGATCAATGAATACAGCCATTAACCACTATCATGGTTAAGATACAGAATATTTCCTTCACCCCATCAAGTCCCATCTTGCCCTTTAATGTCACTTTCCTCCCCGTATCACTGAACCCTATCAACCACTGATCTGCTCTCTATTCCTATGTTTTTGCCTTTTTAGGGTTCCATGCAAATGGAATCGTACAGCATGTAGTCTTTTGCATCGTGCATGTGTAAGTTTCCACCTGTTCCACATCCTCACCAACACACTAATTCCTTTCAATTTTAACTGTTACTCCTTTTGGTTTTAGCTAACTTAGTGGGTCTGTATTAGTACCTCATTGTGGTTTTAATGGACGTTCTCCTAACACTAATAATGTTGAGGACCTCTTTATGTGCTTATTTACTCCTTACTGTTTGCTTATATTAATTTTAAGTGTATTCAAATCTTTTTTCCCTTTTTAATTGGGTTATAAGACTTTTTTATATATCTCGATTACAAGTCCAGATAAATGCTTTGCAAATATTTTATCCGAATCTGTGAGTCGACTTCATTTTGTTTGCAGAGTTTTTGGAGAACAAATGTTTTTAATTTTAACAAAGTCCAATTAAAATTTTTTCTTTTGTAGTTTGTACTGTTTTTGTCCTACTTAAAAATCTTTACCTAATTTGAGTCTCTAAACTTTCTCTTAGGTTTTCTTATGGAATTTTAATAGTTTTGACTCCTACCTTTAGGTCCATGATTCATTTGAAATAAAATATATGGTATGTGTTAAGATTTGAGGTTTTTAAGATATAGATAGCTGATGTTTCCAGTATCACTTGTTGAAAAGATTATCCTTTACTTGTTGGATTACCTTGGCAGTTTTGTCAAAAATCAATTAAATATATTATATATATTCTGTTCCATTGAACTAGGTATCTATCTTACACACTGCTTTCATTACTGTAGTTTATAATAAGGCTTGAATTCAGGTTGTATAAACCCTCCAACTTTCTTCTTCTTCTTTATCAAAATTGTTCTGGCAATTCTAGGTTCTGTGAATTTCCATAATGATAAAGAGTTTCCTTGTCTACAAAAGAGTATTTTAAATGTAACAAAAAGTCTGTGGGGATTTTTATCTGGGATTATATTGAAAATGTAGTTCAATTTGGGGAAAATTGAAAACTTAATGACAGTCTTCTGAGCCAGGAACATGATATATCTCTCCATTTATTTTTAGTCTTATTTAACTTCTCTCAGAAACGTTTTATTGTTTTCAGCACATAGTCTTGCATAAATTTTGTTAAACTTATAGCTGAATATTTCATATTTTTAATTCTCTTGAGAGTGACATTTTTAAAAATTTCAGTTGCTTGTTGTTTGTTTCCTAGTGTATAGAAATACAATTAATTTTTGTATATTGACTTTGGATTCTATGAGTTTCCTAAATTTATTTATTAGCTCTAGTTTGCTATTTTAGATTCCATAGAATTTGCTACATAGATGGTCATGTTGTCTGTGAATAAGTACAGTTTTATTTCAGTTTTCCAGTTTGTATGTCTTTTATTTCTTTTTCTTGCCTCATTTCACTGAACAGAACCTCTAATATGAAGTTGAATAGGAGGGGTGAACAATTGCCTCGTTCTCAGTTATAAGAGGAAAACTGCAGTCTCTCACAACTATACTGATGTTAGCTGTTGAAAGCTGTCCTTTATCGTGACGATCAATTCTATTAGGTTACTGAAATTTTTTTATCATGAATAGATGCTGATTTTTTTTTCAGTAATTTTTCTGCATCTATTAAGAGAATTTTTCAACGTTAAACCAATCTTGCATTTTGGGGGTAAAGTCCACTTAGTCATAGCTTATAGTTACATAAATATGTATATATTCCTTGATTAAATTTTTTGTTTTGTTAAGGATTTTTGGATATATGCTCATCTGAATATTTGTCTATTGTTTTCATCTCTTATAACTATCTGGCTGATTGTGGTGCTAGTGTAAAGCTTGCTTCATAAAATGAGTTGGAAAGTATAGCTTCCTCTTCTATTTTCTGGAAGAATTTATGCAGATTCACTTTTGTTCCTTAAATGTTTGCTAGAATTCACTAGTGAAGCCATCTACTCTGGGAGTTTTTCTCTGTGGGAAGGTTTTTACTATGGTGAGGCTATTCAGATTGTTTCTCCTTGGGTGACCTTTAGTAGTTTGTGTCTTTTAAAGAATGTGTCCATTTTGTTAAAATTGTCACATTTTTTGGTTTATAGACTTGTTGGTAATATTCCCTTATTAGTCTTGCAGTGTCTGTAGCATCTGTGGTGATGTCCTTCTTTTATTTCTGATATTGGTAATTTGACTCCTTTCCCCTATTTTTGGATCAATCTGGCTAGAATTTTATGAATTTTATTGATGTTTGTCACAGGACCAGGTTTAGATTCCATTGATTTTTCTCTATTATATTCTGCTTTCTATTTCATTGATTTCTGCCCAAATCTCTATTATTTCCCTGTCATTACTTTGAGTTTAATTATTTTTCTTTTCCTGGTTTCTTTAAAGTGGGATCTAAGAACACTGGCTTGAGAACTTCTTTGTTTTTAATTCTGTATATTTCCCTCAAAGTAACTGTAAATTTTGATGAGTTATGTTTTCATTTTCTGTCAATTCATAATGTTTTCTAATCACTCGTTTCATTGCTTTTTTGACCCATGAATTATCTAGAAGTGTGTGTTTCAATTTCCAAATATTTTGACATTTTCCACATATCCATTTGCTATTGATTTCTAGTCATTATGGCCAAAGAACATGTTTAGCATGATTACAATCCTTCTAAATTTGATGAGTTTTTTTTTAAGGCCCAGAATATGGCCCATCTTTGTGAATGTTTTGTGGGTACATAAAAATAGTGTGTATTCTACTTTTATTTCTGGTGGTATGTTTTATAAATCTCAGCTAGGGCAAGTTAAAGTCATATACATACATATTCATTTTCTGCCTACTTTCTATTAATTATCGAGAAGAATGTTGAAGGCTGCAACTATAACTTAGGATTTTTCAAATTTTTCCTTTTACTTCTATTAGTTTTTGTTTCATGCATTTTGAAGCTCTGCTATAAAGTCCATTTACATTTAAGGTTATTATGTCCTCTTGATATAGTGATCCTTTTTTTACTACAAAATCTCTCTCTTTGTCCCTGATCATATTCCTTGTTCTTAAATTTACTTTGATATTAATAAAACATCTCCAGATTTTTTTATTAGGGTTTTCATGATATACATTTTTTATCCTTTTAATTTTGGCCTGTCTGTGTCTTTAGATATATGGATAGTATTTTTAAAATCTACCTAAAAATCTTTCCCTTGTAATTGGAATGTTTGGATCATGTGCGAATAATGGGATAATTGATAGGATTGTGATTAAATCTATCACCTTGATATTCATTTTCTATTTGTCCTATCTCTTGTTCATTCCTTTTTCCTCAATTTTCTGATTTATTTTAATTAATTTTATATATTTAATGATTAGATTTGATCTCTACAACTAGCTTTTTATGTATAACTCATTGCTTTTATTTTTTGTGGGCGCCCTCAGGTTTACAACACACATCTTTAACATACCACATTCTGCCTTCCAGTACTGTTACATCATTCTTTATACATCGAATGAATCTTGAAACAGACTTCTTCCATTTCCCCTCTGATCTTTTATGCTATTTTTGTCATGCATTTCATTTCTTCGTATGTTTTGAACCATACAATACATTGTTTTTATTTTTATTTTTTTTTGTTTTGAACCATACAATACATTGTTTTTATTTTAAATACATTGTATTTATTTTTTATCCACTTACTTACAATCTCTAAGTCTCTTCATTCCTTTTTTCAGATTCAGATTTCCATCTCTTATTTTTCTCCTAACTGAAAAATTTTCCTTAAGAGGTCTTATAGTACAGACTTGCTGGAAATTACTTTTTAAATTTTGGTTTAACTAAGAAAGCTTTTATTTTGCCTTCATTTCTAAAATATCTTTTTGCCAAGTATAGAATTTTCAGCTAACATTTTTTGATCCAGTTCTTTAAAGACATTTTGCCATTGTTTTCTGGCTTGCATTTTTTTCTGCTAAGAAATATGCTGTCATTCTTATCTTTGTTCCTCTATACTTAACAGGTCTTTTCCTTTCTGGCTGCTTTTGAAATTATCTTTTATTCATTGGTTTCCAGGAATTTGATTATGATATCACTTGGGATGATTTTCTTTATGATTCCTTTATAGGAGTTTGTTGAACTTTTTGAATGTGTAGCTTTATACGTTTCATCAAATTTGTAAAACTTTGACTGTTAATTTCCCCATTTTTTTCTGTTTCTCCTTCTCTCCTTCTGGAACTCCAACTATACGTTTACTGAACTGTTTGATATTGTCACTCAAGTCACTGACTCACTGAAATTATTATTTTTTCTCTCTGTACTTCATTTTGGGTGCTTCCATTACTATGTCTTCAAAATAACTGATTTTTAAAAATTTAGTGTCTAGTTCATCTAATTCTATCCTGTGTAATATCCATTTTAGATGTTATATTTTTCAACTTTATAAGTTCCCTTTCATCTTGTTTTAATCTTTCATTTCTTTATCATAGTGATGTTTCTTCTCTACCTTCTTGAACATATGGAACATATTTACAATAATTGTCTTAACATTCTTCTTGTTGGCTAGTCCCGTCATCTCTGCCATTTCTGTGTCTGTGTCTATTGGATTTTTTTTTCTTATGGTTATAGGTTATAGTTTCCTGTTTTCTCACATACCTAATAATATTTGGTGGTGGGCGTTGGGGGGGGGATGCAGGATATCATGAAGTTTACAATTTGGTTTGGGACGCTAGATTTCTTCGTTTTTCTTTGTACAGTTTTGACTTTTGTAGCTCACACTCAATATTATTTGAAATCAGCGTGATCCTTTGAGGCATGCATCTGTGCCTTGTTAGGGCATGCCAGAGCACCCTGCAGTTTAAGGCTGATTTCATCCCACTACTAAGGCAATACCCTTTTGTGGACTCTACTTGCTCAGTCATTTATTACATGCCTTTCTACTCTGGCCAGTGGGCACATGAACTATTCTCAGCTCGGTGTGGACTCTGGGATTTGTTCTGTCCGTAGCTTTTCAGTGAGTGTTTTTTTTTTTTTCCTCCAGCCTTGGGTATTTTGCTCTCCTGCATATGGGGATCAATACTCAGTGAAATAGTTAAGGTATTATCTCCACAAATATCCAGACCTTTCTTTATGGAATTCGCTCCTCTCTGGCATTCTTTCCTGAAGATCCTAGTCAACTCTGTCCCCATGAAAGGGACAAAGCCGGGGGGGGGAGGGACGGGGAGGAGGAAAAAAAAAAAAAAGAAAGGGACAAAGCCTCCAAACTTTGTCCTCCCAACTCAGAAAGACTGATTGGCTCTGTTTGGGTTCCTCTTCCCCTTGCTACACCCTAAAATTTTATCCAGATAGTGAGCTGATGCCATTATATGGATCACCTCATTGGTTTTTATTTTCTTGGGAATCACAGTGCTGCACTGCCTTTTGTCCAATGTCTGAAATCCATTGTCTAATATATAGATTGCCCAGTTTTCTAGGTGTTCAAGGGAAAACCATTAGTGTATCATGAGAAGAAGCAGGAACAAAAACCTCCTCACAAAGAGCTTTAATGAGGGCTATAAGGATCTTTGACTTTATCTCAAATGTAAATATAAGTCACTGTAAGATATTAAGAAAGAAGATGGCATAGTCAGAGCAAAATTAGGAGAAGAGTTTGGACACTTTCTCTAGGACTTTATCAGTTCTCATCCTTTGAGAGGAAACAGAGCTTGACATCAGTCCCAGAAAGGGAACTTTGATGCAGTAAAACAAACAAACAAACATACACTGCATTTGGAGTTAGAATGCTTAAAGAGAGTGAGTCCTGGTTCTGCCAGCTACTAATTATGTTGCCTTAGAAATTTTAATGAGTTAGTAACTTAGTAGGTGACAGAGGTCAATGAACTTGCTTCTTCACCAGCAAAATGTTGGTAAAACCAACTTTCTCATAGGCGTCCTGGGAGAAGCAGCGGGACATAAGAATGGTCAGATTAATAGAAGTCAGGATGTGAGAGTTCTAATTGCATTTGAGCCACTAATGTGCTGTGTCAACTGCAAGTGTGGAAAGATTACCATTGGCGGGGAGCTTATAATTAATTAATTTTAATACCTTTAATTTATGAATAAGAAAATTCAGACCTAAACTTTTCTATGTAATTTATAATTTTTTTCACTGATAAAATTATTCCAAGGTTTCAGGATTTGGAAATGAAAGCATTTTCTGGAATTCAAGTTTTGACAAACAAAAATGCAAAGTTTTATTCATATTTTAAAGGGTAAAAGAAAGGGTCTTAGTATAGGCTATGACTTCATTGCAAACATATAGTCAAGGTGACCCTAAATTTTTTGCTTATGAATATGGGTGATAAAATTGGGAACTGGCCAGGAATGTGGAGGGAAGGCAAATAGCTCACTTTCCTCCAGAGAAAGTATGAATTAGTGATAAGAAACACAGTGCTAAATATTTTCCATGTCCTATACCACAAATTAGAAGGAATAAATTGAAATGTCATCATAAACTAAAGATACAACTACTATCAAACACTTAAAATATTTGTGAGAAAACTTGAGACGGGAATTCAGTGGAATCCCAAAGTAAAACTATAATTCTATTAAGAAAGTTTGGTTAAGACCTGCTTTTATGATTTCTAGCTTAGTGGCAAGCCATAATCCCTTTGTAGTTATAATATTAAACTGTTATTTTATATCATTTACCCTCTTACCTCTCTTCATTAAAAGTGAGTTTTTATGGTTTCTGCTTCCCGGAATATGAAGTAAGTATACTTTCCCCTATTTCACCTGCTAAGTACAATTAAATATAAGATATAAAATAAATGTAAGAATACTTTGAAAGATAGAGAGAAGGTGGTGGTCAGGGTGGGATCTCAGGATCTAAGGGACCAATATAGAGGTGTCTTCTTGCCTTGTACATCCCAATTGGAAGTGAAGAAGTCAGAAACCTGTAAACACCAAAGGATACAAACAACACCCCCCCAAATCCCACTTCCTCTGCCAAAAGACCAGAAAGTGGGGAGTCTCTCACCAGCAAACTGTGAGTGGGGAGCCTAGATTTCCATCCTCACCAGGCCTTAATGGGATGCCCCAAACTCCTGCTGGGGTGGTTTCAGAGAAGGCTAAGTAGGAGGCTGAATTTTATCAAACCCAGTAGTAATGAGGGGCCTTCCACCACCCAGCTGGAGTGATGTCAGAGGAGGCTGAGTGGAGAGTCAGAACTTTGGCCCCTGCTCAGCGTGGTATCATTAGAGGCCAAGTGGGGAGAGTACTGGACCTTCCTATCCCTCCAGCCAAGTTAAGATACTTAGTTGGGAGTGAAAATTCCCACAACTGCCCAGCACTAACAAGCTTCCTCTCTCCTCAGTATCAAAGAAGGGAACCTGGCTATCTATTCCCACCCAGAAGTAATGAGGCAGTCTCCTCCACATTTCTCCTGCAAGAGTGGTGCCAGAGAAAGCAGCTAAAGCAAGAGGTTTAAATAATCCAGACTTTCATAACGTAGTCCCCCAAATGTCCAGATTTCAATAGAAAAATTACTCAGCATACTGAGAATCAGGAGGCTCTCAAGCTGAATAAAAAGACAATCAATAGATGCCAACACCAAGATGACAGATACTAGAATTATCTGTCAAAGATTTAAAGCAGTCATCATGCAAATGCATCGATGAACAATTATGAACATGATGGAAGCAAATAAAAAATACAGATCCTCAGCAAAGAAGTAGAAAGTCTCAGCAAAGAAGTAGAAAATACAAAGAAAAACTAAATGGAAATTTAGAACTAAAAATACAATAACAGAAATTAAAAACTCAGAGGACTATATGAAGAGCAGAATGGAGGGAACAGAGAAAAGGAGGCGTAAAAGGATGATAGAACAATAGGATTTACTCAATCTGAACATCAACAAGGATAAAACACACTGAAAAAAGAAAATGAAGAAAGCCTCAGAGACCTGGGAGACTGTCATAATTAATCGTATGTGGCTACTTGCCTAGGCCATAGTATCCAGATCACTTGTCAAACATTATTTTAGATATTTTTGTGAAGGTATTTTTTAGATAAGATTAACATTTAAATCAGTAGACTTTGAGTGAGGCAAATTACTCCTCATAATGTGAGTGGGCTGCATGCAATCATTTGAAGGTCTTAATAGAAAAAACTTACCTCCCCTGATAAAGAGGGAATTCTGCCAGCAAACAACTTTGGATTTGAGCTGCAACTCTTCCCTGGGTTTCCAGCCTGCCAGCCTACCCTGCAGATTCTGGACTTGCAAAACCTCCACAAATATGTGTATCAACTCCTTAAAATCTCTCTAGGTAGATAGATAGATAGAGATAGGCAGGAAAGAGGGCTGAAAAAGTACTGAAAGAAATGATGGTGGAAAACTTCACAAATTTAGCAAAAGACATAAAATACAGATTCAAGAAACTGAGTAGAACCCAAACAGGATAAACTCAAATCCACACCAAGAAATGTTATAGTCAAATTTCTGCAAACTAAAGACAAAGACAACATCTGTAAAGCAGTGAATAAGTAAATGATACCTTTTCTATAGGGGAAAAATAATTCAATGACAATGGATTTCTCTGACCAGATATCACGGAAGCCAGAAGGAAGTGCCACAGTATTTTTCAAGGGCTAAAAGAAAAGAAATATTAAGCAGAAACCAACCATACTGGCATCTTGATTTTGGACTTCTAGCCTCCAGATGATGAGAGGGCAATTTCTGTTGTTTAAACCACTCAGTCTCTTATATTTTGTCATGGCAGCCTGAGCTGCCTACCGAGGGAGAAAGTGGGTTAAGGGTACACAGGTTTCTCTATTATTTCTGACAACTTCATGTGAATCATCTTCAAGCATCTCAAAATAAAAAGTTTAATTAAAAAGAATAAAATTTTACATAAATACCCTGAAAATGAGTCTTGTTTTAAAACTGTTTCTAGAATGTCTTTGCATTCCATGATACCTCCCATTCATACGGTTCTTGGCATTGTTCCAGGTGTTTTTAGACAATACCTCTCACCAGAACTTGGTTACCTGCTGGGCAGCCGCTGTTGCCCTTTTAGACATGAGGAACCTGCAACTTCTAGACGTGAGCTAGCTGGAAAATAGTTGCATAACAGATAAGAGTTGAGGCTTTGGCCCTGACTCAGGGACTTCTTCCATTACAACTAGCCTACCTTGGGAATCACGAGTTTGCCTAGCCATCGAAGAGGATGAACTGCCTCTATATCCCTAAGAATAGAGTGAAGATCAATGTAGAATTATATAGGAATATATTAGGTCCAGGCCAACAATATCAGGAGCAGTGTGACTCTCCAAATCCCAAGGAGTAGTCAAAGTTGACTTGACTAGTCCTTGATTGAAGATGCGTCTGGACAGGACACCTCTGAGAAGGCAGAGGAAGTGCAGGTTCAAGGGCTTCATGAGTACACAAGAGTTAACTTCCAGTTAGTTATTCTAGCTCCAGCCCTCCAGATGAGGCTTTCCTGTGCACACTCTCTGCATGTAGAACTTGTAGAAAAAACTGTCTCCACAGAATACGTTCAAGTATAACTATGTAAGGAATGTATGGGGGAAAGTAGTGATTCTCTGTTTGCTTTTCATTAGGAATGGATTCCTGGTATTCACTGTCCCAAGCAGAAAATCAAGGCCGGTTCCTAAAAACCAACTGTCTTTACTTTGTGGGCCTCGGCCAGGTTTATAGAAAACATTATGTGATGCAAAAATAATGGAGCTGGACTTAGAGTCCTCTAACTCCAGCTGCACTCCCTGTGTTGGGAATCGATTCGAATGGCAGGTTCTACCTTTCAGCCAAGAGCCCAAGGTTTTATTTAGCATTTGAGAATGCAGGACAGAAAGAACTTCCCGGGTAATTGTTATTTTGTGAAAACACACAGTAAGCTAAATTGACTGTAACAAGAGCCCATTCAAATATAGAAATCAGTGTGTGTAAGTGTGACAAGTCATGGCATTTGGCTCCCTGTTATTACTTTAATTTCCTTTTTCAGGCTATAAACCACCAAGGTGCTTTGACAAGAGGCTTGTTAAATGTAGACCGGAACTAAGTTATTCACCGTGTTGAGTGTATCTATGAAAACCAAAATTTATCTTTCAGATAGTCTGATGACTCACTTGGATCTTTCATATAACAAGAGGACCAAATAATCAGATGATTCCCAGTGTTCACCTGAACGTTTTACGTGATGGAAGTGCCACAAGCCACAGTCAACTAACATTAAATTAGTACATCTTGGGGCATCACAGTTACACCTTTGCCCAGCTCTACCATCAGGAGTTATATCTACTGTCATCATGACCATACTTCAGAAGGCCACTTGAGTAGTGAACACCGACTTTGATCAGGGCATTTATATCATCTAGATCTGTTAGTTTCTTAATTTGCTAGTAATAATAATAGCAACTATTTATTAAATTGTAATTATTTGCCATGCGCTGACGTAGGTGCTATGTATGTATTATCTCATTTAATCCTCACAAGAACTGAAGAGGTGCATTGGATTGGCACAGTATTACAGATGAGGAAACTGACCAGGTGAGTACAAATCCTGAGATTGCATGTCTGGCAAGTACGGAGGTGGGAGTTGAATACAGGTCTGGCTCTCAAAACCCATGTTTTTTTCTCCCATTCAACATGTTGCATTGACACTAAAACAGGACCCAGAGATTATTGTGTTGAAACCAAGTGTTAGAATAGTGAATTATGATTCTGAATCCCTACAGTTTTTAAAACCTCATAAGCTGCTGTGATATGCCCCATGTGTAGCAAATAAGAGGAATCCATTATGCTGATTTAAGTATCTTTGAACAGTTTTTCAGTGTTACCTTTATTAGTTGGTGACATTTTATCTCACTTGTTTTAAGTCCTGGACATTTGGCTGGTCAATATTTAGTGCCTTCAGAAAGTGTATTCTGATGACAAGAACATAAAGCAATTTAAGCCAGGAGACCTGGGCCCCAGTTTTATTTTCACATTAATTTTGCAGTTGTGAAATTAGACAAGTCAGTTCAGCAATCTGTGCTACAGTTTTTTTATGTGTCAAAGGGACATAATATCTGCATTACTTTACCAGATAGGAATGTTCTCAGTTGCAAGCAACAAAATACATGAATAACAGTAGTTAAAGCATAAGGATATTGATTCTTTATTTAATAAAACGTTTGGAGATGGGAGGCCTAAGAATAGAGCAGCAACTCAACAACGGTATCAAGGACCCATTCTTTCTTATGTCCATTGTACCCTATCCACTATTTGCTGGTTTTCCATCCTTGTTGTCTTATGGTTGCAAAATGGCTGCTGCAGCTCCAGTATCATATCCACACTTGACAAAGAAAAGAATAAAGAAGGAACAGAACCAATTAAACTCTCCTTTGGAGCTGTTCTTTTAATCAAGAGGCACACTCAGAAATCCCATGGCACACTTTCCCTTATGACCTCATTGTCAAAAATTAGGCCATTTGGCCACCCACCCCTTACTGAGAGGCCAAGAAATCAAGTGTCTGGTCTTTCAGCCTTGGTATTGGAGGGCAGAAAGGGAGAGAAAATGGTTCAGAATGATCTGTGTAGGTAACCATCAGTATCTCCCACATTCATGACATTGCGGGATTTGTTTGCTCAAAACAAACTTTCCTCTTTGTCCCTCTTCATCCAAAATAATTTGTAATCAGTATTTTAGACATTGTGTATATCCAACCATATTTTGCTAGGTAATGTTTCATATATGTGAACCACAAAAATGCAAAGTGGATACCATAGATATTCAAGAAATGAATTATTCCCATGCAGGAAAATGCTCACCTGTGATCTAATGCCCGATACATTTTTCATGTCATTCGAAGTCACCTCTTACGTTTGTGTTCTCTTCCTGTTTCAGTGAATAGTAAACTAGATGTGAGCTATGTATAAATAATGCCAGAACATCTGGATGAAATGGGAAAAAAAAAAATCAATTATCTGGATGTTTTGTCTACATAATATCAAAACATGTAACACTGTGTAGACAAAACATCTAGATGATTGAATATTTTACTTTTCATCCAGACAGTTTGTTGTCATGTGGACAAAAAGTACTGCCAAGTGAGGGACATAAGAAAAAAAGAGGATATAGCAAAACTTGCCTGATTTGTAGAGTTCGAGAATTGTTGCTTAGCTTATTATGGGAAAGGAGGACAATTGATGAGATATTGTATCAATTAATTTTAAAAAATGCTAGGCTTTACTGGAATAAGCTTCTTACTACATGTTCACAGTGATCATGATAAATGGTGGTTCCATTCTGAGACACTTAATAGAAAACACACAAACCACTTTTTATACAACATTGTGTTTATTTTACAAATGAAGCAATGCATTCACAGAAAAGAACAGTGACTACTAAAGCACTCATTTATATCCTGGAAGAACAAATATAGAAATAAATTCTAGTTGTCTAATCATGGGTCAACTCATGAGCCCAGATTCAGTTCAAATTCAATAATTATTTACCTTTGCTGTTCCAGGTACTATGCTGGTCACTTTTTCATATGTAAGTCATCATTTAATTTATTCTACATTAATTTTGTGGGGTTCCTATTGTAATTCCCATGTTTTAAATGGGAATCTGGGTGTTAAATATAAAGAAAAATCTCCAGAATCTCACAGGTTGATTATGTCTGCAAATAGCATGGTGCTAAAAAAATTTTTTTTTCATTTAGCATGACTTATTTTGAGTAGAATAAAGAAACGAGAGTCGTAGAAGACCAAATTTCTAGAGTTTGGTGTTACAATTCCTAAAAAGCTGGGAAATATGGCTAAATGCACTGTCATTCTATTTTATTTTGTGTATTGTAATATATATATATATTTTTTTCCATGTTCTAAATCCAGTATACCTAATTGAGAACTAAAGTTGACAAAGAGGGATATTAGTATTCAACAGGAATCTATTTTATCCTTGAAGAACCTGATAGAGCAATATCCTTAAATACTATCTGGAGGGCCTCACTGAGATAACAAATTAAGTTTTATGACTCACTATTCCCATTGTTTCTTAAGCAGACTGTTCCAAATTCAATACACAGAGGTCACTAGGGGAACATTCTGTCTTCAAAGTCAGCCTTCTGTAGTCTCTTATTTTTCTGGCAGTGACTTAGCTGGATGTGGTAGTAACTGCGAGCTAGGAGAACTCTGGAGCCAAAATTTGTGTGATCAGGACCCAGTGGTCTGGGATTTTCCAGGTCAAAAAACTGTCAAGAATACCATCAGTAAGGGGATGATGGGTCTGAGCCGTAAAGCAGTAGAATTTTCAACTCGGGCCATCCTTGTGATAACCCCTGAGTCCTGCAGCCACTTTGTTTAATACAGATTTTTCTGATTTATGACTGTGGTATTAGGGCTGGCTCAAGTCTCTCTCTCTCTCTCTCTCTCTCTCTCTCTTTTTTTTTTTTTAACAGAAAAGACTCACATCGAATTCCAGTCAAGAAGCTTCAAGGTAAACTCCGCTATGAAGCCCATTCATGCATTTCCTAGCGTTACGGTTCAGCTTCCGATTAAGGCAATATGTTTAAAACCTGTATTGGGTTCTGGAATTAGATAGTGGTAATGGTTGCACAACTCTGAAAAAATACTGAAAAGTAGTGAATTATACACTTCAAAAGGGTGAATTTTATGGTATGAGAGTAATATCTCAGTTTAAAAACACTGTATTGGACTAATTCAAATGGCTTCTTGGACATCAAATAGATCTTACAAAACAATATTTTGGTGATTTAAGTGTAAATGAAACAGAAACATATGGAGTAAATTTCTGCAAAATTGCACATGATTTCAAAAATTAAGGGGGAAACGTTCTTGGCAAAACTTAGTTGGGTTTCATCTAACCCAAAATATTTGAAAAATAAATTGAGACATTTCATAAACCCAAATACAGCTGTTTTTTCCATGCAGTATGTATTTGCTATGCACTGTCCTTCTCACTAAGTACATTTCTACTTATATTGGAAGGTACAGTCAGTTCAGGTACCCAGGTACAAAATCATGAATATTTAAGGTATCAGACAGCATAAAGCAAGGTCAAGTTGTGGAAATTTTGCTATGGTATATTAAACAGTATTTTCAAGGAAATATTCCTTACTGAAACAATTAGAGGAGAAAGCCTCTTGTAACTGACTCTGAGTTAAATTCAAAAGCACGGAAAACTGAAATCTCTAAGACTTCATCAGAGGCTATGCCATCTCCATTATACGTTAACAATCTCTGGGCACATTAAGTACCATTGTTACTGAAAAGGCAGTCTTCTATATGGCTTTATAAAACCCAATCACAAAAATGGTAGATATTTACACCATATATATCAGATTTTTGAAGTTGTCAGGCAAAACCTTGAAATCATTTTAAATCCATATATCTATTTATTTTCTCATTTCTCTTCTATTTCATCCTAGACTGCAAACTAAGCAGCAACTGTGAGTGTCCTTTTCACAGCTGATACATTGTTCATCTTCCCACCCCACCTCCAGTGGAATGTTCTGAGAGATAAGAGTTCCATTTTGCCTTACTGGAGACATTTCATATACCCACATAGCCAGCTATGTTTTCCTGTAAAGCTGTGGCCAGCTTGGTAATGCACACACTTGAATTTGTTTCCTCCTTTGCTTTTTTCCCTCATTTTTGCTTCACCAGATAGGAAGGTAAACTTTGTTCTACCCTAATTCTAGGCATCTAGGCTAAGACAACCAATCATAGAAAGCCGTCCCTTGGGATAGGACTTTGTCTGGAGGTGATATGGAGGACAGATGGAGTAGTAACAGTTACTAAAGCTTTCATCTAATGATAATTGAAGTACTGTCAATGGAAAGCAGGGCATCAGGAGACAATGTGGCTTCTGTTCTTGATTGGTAAGAGGGATGTCATAATAATAAAGATCGTGGTGAGGAGGGGGATACTTTGTTACCAGTAGAGGACTTGTAAGAAGTAAATGATGGGCTTAGGGCAACAAATTGCCAACTTAAATCACATTTTGAAAGCCCGAGGGCCTCTCTGGCAGCTTTAAAGTGAATGTTCCCTTCCTTCAGACACAGGGAAGATGAAAATTGAAAATCAGACCCAGTATCCGATTACCAACATGGCAGAATTGCAAAGGAAACTAAATGCGCACCGTAGATCTTTCATAATGAAGTTGAGACCTGATATAAAGAGTAAGAATGGGGAATTTTATTTTATTTAAAGTTTTATTTTTTTGGGTTGGCCACAAAGTTCGTTCGGGTTTTTCCATAAGATCTTACAGAAATATATTGGAGTACAGTTGATTAACAATGTTGTGTTAGTTTCAGGTGTACAGCAAAGTGATTTGGTTATACATATACATGTACCTATTCTTTTTCAAGTTCCTTTCCCATTTCGGTTATTACAGAATATTGAGCAGTGTTCCCTGTACTATACCGTAGGTCTTTATTGGTTATCTATTTTAAATATAGCAGTGTGTATATGTCAGTAGATCAACACGTCTAATAATCTTGATCCCTCAATTACCAGAACTCTATTGGTCAGCAAAAGAAGTCCCCTTCCCACCTGCCGGAGGAGAACAAACCCCCCTTGCCTGGAGATTGTACAAAGACTTCACCTGAAGCATGTGTCTCTCAATACGAATCTTTTTTTTTCTCAAATGGTCTGTCCCTACTACTCCTCACTGTGACCAGGCTAGGTAACAACACTTATTGGTCTGAGGCAAAGTAGATGTAATTATTCTAACAGTGATGTTGGAGTGGGGCTGGGAATCACAATGTTTGATCCACAGGAATTTACAGCAACTATGTTTGGAAAAGTCAGAAAAGACAAAGAAGTGTTTAGATAACCATGGTGTTGCTTGAGTGGTATAATTAAAAAATATCAAAGTCTGATGAACTGAAGGATTATGTCAACAGCTACAATGGAAATTCAAGTTTCCTCACCCTATTTTGAGATCTAAGTTAACTCACAGACCCAGAGCCATTGAAAGGGAGGCATGGTAAGTGGAGTGAAGGGTAGGCATTTCCCCAATCCTTCCCCAAAGGGACTCATGGCCAATTTTCAGAGCACCCATGCATTCGGGAGAGAAGAATACCCAAATATTAAAGAGCTGTTAGATACAGAAACTGAGCATCCATTGATCTAATTAGACTTAAAATGCCTTTGTGGTCTTCTGGTTAGGAAGGGCACTTTAAAGAGATTTGAGGAGAAGCAATTGATGGAGAAAACTTCCAACAATATGGGTGGGGCTAGAACTGAACACCTAGGGTAACTTTTGAAACCAGAGGATAGGGTTGGTGGAGACCATAATTATACATGCCTAGAGAAGTTAGCAAAGGAAACAGTATATGGCAAGATGGAGACCGAGAGAGGAAAGAATTTCAAATAGGAAATGGCTTGTCAATAAACATTCTGTAGCAAGATCTCCATTTGTTCTGAGGATTAACTCCTGAGTGTTTATTTCCATTTGTAGAGCAGCAGAAGACAAGTTCTGCCCACAGCAGTTCATGATGAAAAGGCAATTCTATTTTTCTCTCCTTCTTCAGATGGTTCTCACGAAGAGACAGGGAAGCCTTCTTGGAGTGGGGCTAGAACAGGGCAAGAACAGATGCCTGGAGTAAAGTTTTGGCTAGTGGGAATATGGAGCTAACGGACAGACAGATTGGTTTAGCTCTCAGTTACATACCCTTCTAGCATTATGGCCTTGGGCAAGTGTATTAAAATTGGAAGGGGCCTTGGGAGTCATTAAACAGAAAAGGAATTTTGAAGACTCTTTTTGCCTGGGCTCCCTGGAAAACAGAGCCTGAAGAAAAGTTTACATGCTAACACTTTATCAAATTATGCAATCCCATGCATAAGCAAGGGGAAAGGGGAAGTGATTCAGGGCACAAAGAGAAGGCAAAAGCAAATACGGGGTTACTTTACCCAGATGACCACATCATCCCAAGAAAATACAACTCTTTCCTTGGCCAAATAAGAGCTTTATAAATTATTAAAATTAATAGGTGAATTTATCAAGGTCAGTGTAAAATTCAATTAATTTACATATATCAGCAACAAACAATTAGAAAAGTAAATAAATTGAGAAAAAAAGGAAAGGTTGTACCCATTTCACTGTTAGAGTAATCTACATCCCACCTACTTCCATAAACAGAGTCTAGAATATACATTTTTACAATCAGCTCTGAATTTTCAGTTACACAGAAATGTCCTCAGAAAATATTCAAGCAATTTCCCTGAAAAAGATTATGATGGCAAATAATGTCCTGTGACCATTTGTAGAGCCTTATTAAATTATCCTCTGATGGTTGATAGCTTTGGTTTTCAAGAAAACAGTGTATCTTCCATGGTAAGCTATAAGCAGAACCATTTCAGAGTTGTCTCCAGGTTCTTAATTGAGGCATCTCTCTGGTCTACCTAAACATCTTCATCATACAACCCAGATAAATCTCATCCTTTCTTAACTCTCCCCAATATAGCACCTGTATTCTGTTCAGTCTTTCTCCACCTGGACCTCTGTCCCACTTCTATGACTCCTTAGGACTTCACAGAGCTTCATGTAACACAAGCCTGTTGAAGTTGGAAGTCAATGTGTGTATCAACAGGAGATTATGATACTGACATAAATATAGGCACAGAGATTTAAGTAATTGAAACAAGCCATTCATGTTTAAACAACATGATAATAACAGTTTCACCTCCCTGAGCTATCACTATTGATACAAGAGTTTTCCAGTCTGTTGTAAAAGTCATCACCAGCACCAGCTCTCACTTCTTGCTTCCTCCCAAGACACTGGGTCTATTTTCAGTGATAAATGTGAACACTTTTTTTAAAGGACCCTCTTTTAAAAGCTGGTGAACTACAGATTTAAAATGTATTTTCAGTTTCCCAAACTTTTTCTACAATCTAACCAGAGAGTCATGCAATCCTTTTCTAAACAAAATGCTATAGCATTTTAACCTTCAGATAATCTCTCTGAAGAGTGTATTAAAAATTTGGAGTGCCCAAAAAGAACTATTTTGAGAATTGTTTAAATAGCGCCAAACTTCAGTCACCTACGCCACCTACCTGTATATAAAATTCTGACACTGCATTGTACATGTGTTCATAATAAACTCACGAAGTATTTAGATCTGTGTGAAATTTTTCTTTTTTTTTTCCTTAGCTAAATATAGTGGAAAGCGAAAAATATTTATTCGGTGAAAATGTCACATTTTGTGAGTCATTCATTCAACATTGTTTGGTTAATTTGATTTTGTTGGGCATTTTTATAAATCCGATATATTTACCCAGAGGACTTTTGGCACTGGCAGCATATTAAAATCAGCAGAAAAATAGCTATCTAGCCTAGGATTGAGAAGACTCAATTGCATCCAGATGAGGACCAAATCCACTTCACGTTTCCAGAGCAAATAAAATTAATTGTGTCAAAAATTAATCCTTTGGAGACTTCTGGAATGTTTATTTATTCCCATTCTAATTACTGTGGTATTTTAGCGACCCTATTTTGCATTATCTACACATTCTCTCAACTTCCTTCTTGTTTAACTTCTTGTTCATTATCCTCCTTATTTCTGAGTCAGATAGTTTTCCTCAACCCACAATTGAAATGGAGAATTGAGGCAAATATATAGGGGATTTGAGTAAAGCAAAACCACATATTTTTCAAATTTAGATCTCATTTTGGACCCCCAACTAATTGTTTGGCCCCATGCTTTCCTTTATCCAGTGTGCCTCACCAGAGTATCCTCCTTAAACACTCTTTTGCAACTTATCTGTCCAAGGTTAGGTGGGCATCTTTGAATGCCCAGTGTTGGGATCCACACGTGGGTGACTTCCATGGAAGAGAAAGGGAGAGAGTTTAGATTGATTACCTGTTGGTCAAAGGGCACAAACTTCCAAGTAGAAGGTGAATAATTTCCGGAGATCTAATGCACAGCAAAGTGATAATAGTCAACAACACTGTGTTATATGCTTCAAAGTTGCTAAGAGAGTAGATCTTAAGTGTTCTCACCACAAAAAAGAAACGATCACTATGTGACATGATTGACGTGTAAACTAATGTGACTGTTGTCTTCATATTGTATCAATGTAATATCAACATATTATATGATATAATATATCAATGTCTCAAATCAACAAATTGTTCACCTTAAACTACACAATGTTATATGTCAATTATACCTCAATTTAAATAAAATTGTATAAGTGAGTGAATTGGCTAGTCTATGAGCCATTCCAGGAAAAAAAAAAAGGTAATTATTCATTAATTATAACTTAGTTTGGATCACAGGAATTATTTCTAAATTTGATTTTATTTATTACTTTGGCCTTTCCCAAGATTAAACCCAAAGACAAATAATAAACATAGTAAAATCATGTGAAACAAGTTGTAAGGGCAATTTCCCTAAGGAAGTTCTAGAAATGAGCTGAGAAATGGAGCATCTCTGAAAGAAGAACCAGTCTTCTAAGGTGGGCCCTGGAAGAATCATACCTCTGAGGATGAAAAAGCCTCCATGAACCTGTCTAGCAAACAAAACCACAGTGTTAATCCTGCAGCGATAGTTCTTTTATTCAGACTTACACTGTGTTTTTACTTCCTCTGCATGAGATTTGACTCCCCAACATTTCTGCACAGTCGTGTCCTCCTGCATTTTCAGAATCCTCCATAAGTTCAGGGTAGTTCTAAGTATATAATAAGATCGCTATATTCATACATTGGCAGATTTTTTAATACATTTCTTTATCTGGTTTTGGATCAACTAAATAAATTCAGACAAAAGTTATTTGCTTTAATCCATTCAAACAGAATCTTGATTTGATAATAGGTCCATTTTTATCAGTTAAGTGAACTCAGTAATCTATTTAAAATAATTAGTATGAATTATTTTTAAACCGGAGTAAAAATGCAGACGAAATTTCTATAGATAGAGTCTTCCTATTTCTTTGGCTATCTTTAGCCACTTCTATTTGCTATATTGCTTCCTGTTTTAGTACCAGTAAGCAGGCTGATGTGCTTTATGTAAATGATATGCTGAAGAAATTTATTGTAATTTTAAAAATTCTGTTAGGCATAAATCTGTTACTTTATACAATGCCAGTTGCAATAGGCTAAATTAAAATTCATGTAGCTTCACTTCATACACCCTTAAAAGGAATCTAAAGACTATCTACACAATGTCGAATTGTTGGAAAGGAAAAGACACCTAAAAATGAAGTAATTTATTGTTATAGCTATAAAGAGGTATTTTTGATGTTATATACTCCAGACATATGTAGTTAGACCAAAAGTTTCAATTTTCTTTCAAGTGTTTTATATTGGGTGTGGCATCATGTAGATAGACTTTATCCCTTGAGGATTTCAAGCACTAATCAGGGACATGATATTTATCCACATAACTATGTATTAGTCTGTTCAGGCTACTATAACAAGATGTCATAGATTGAGTAGCTTATCTACAACAGGAATTTATCTCTCACAGTTCCAGAAGCTGGAAGTCCAAGATCAAGGTACAGTCAGAATTGGTGTCTGGCGGTGGGGGGGGGGCTAATTCCCTGGTTCATAGTCTTCTCACTGTGTCCTCGCATATCAGAAAGGGCAAGGGAACTCCTTGGGGTCTCTTTCATAAGGACACAAATCTCATTCATGAGGGCAGAGACCTAATCACCTCCCAAAGGCCCTCACCTCCACACTTCATCATGTTGGGGATTAGGTTTCAACATAATTTGGTGAGGATACAAATATTCAGTCTGTAGCACCTAGCAAATGTTTGCTTTGCACCACTAGCTTTGTGCAAGGCACTGTGCAAATTTGTGAAAGCATTCTTACATTGGGTTGGTTTGAACAATCTTTGAGGTATCTTCCCAGACTAAGATTCCATGATTTGACATGAGCCCAAAACAAAACAAAATTCCATTGAAATGAGTTAAAGTAGAATTTTTTAAAAAATAAACATTTATTGAACACCTACTTTGTACCAGTAACTCCTGTTACGTCACCTCATTATAGTGGATGCTGTGAGGCCCTGCTCAGATGCCCCTTCAGGACGGGCACACCCATTCCCCCGGCTGCTGGGAGTGTTGACAACTGTGCTGGCAGCTACTTCCTTCTCTAGAAATTGCCCTTGACCAAAGGGGCTGCCCCACTCAAGTTTATGCCTCCTTCCTGGGGGAACCCAATCCAATAGCTAGACAAAGACCTGCCCCCTTTGCCTCACTTTGGGATAACTGAAGACCATCTCTGTTCTTGGAGAGCTCCTCCTGGATCAGTTGCAGCCTCTTTTGCATCTCAGTTCAATGTCTCCCTCTGTCTCTTACTGCCTCCCTCACTTCTGGACAAGAGTTATTGCTGGTGCAGCCCGGATCAACCTCCATCTTAATCAACCTCAATGTCTTTTCCAGGGAATCTGACCTAAGACCCTCATTTGGTATTTGCATACTATTTGGTGTCTTACGGCAAGTCAGGCACTTTTTTTTTAATAGTTGGGATGAAGATAATAGTTAAGCAGGAAAAAACTTTTCAAGGAGTGTGTGCTAAAACTCACTGGGCAGTAACAATCAAGTTGTTACACAGCAACATCCCAGGCACATGCAGACAGTGCTCTCCAGAAAGTGCCATGTTCCAGATGGTCCACCGTTTGGCTCCAACCTAGTCTGAAAGAGATTCTTTCTACCCAAATGAATAGAGTTTGATGGAGCTCCCCCAGTTTCAGAGTGAAAACAGAATACAGAAGTCAATAAAGAGAAAACTCAGATGACTGAGGCTGAAAATGCAGAACTATCCAAAAAGAAAGTACTAGAAGACATTTCTGAGTAAAAAGGGAAGTGATGTAGGTATTTTGTAGAAGCAACACCTCCAGGGACTACAGATGTTATCTTAACAGTGAGTTTTCAGTAAATGTACATGTAGAGACTGGGAATAAGGACAACTAGGCAAGAAAAAGACTCTCCAACTTGAGCACAGACAGCTTGAGGCAGATAGAAGGGACCCATAGAACCTAAGGAACACAGGCAAAACAGACATCTCTCCTTTTAAAGCAGGTCAGAAACAATCCCATTTAATCCACCCTTAGATGGGAGTTTCTCTGCTCCTTCGAAGGGAAATATTTGACATTAGTATTAGACAAACCCCACTTTTTATATAAACTCACTAAATAGGAGATTATCTTCATATTTCCACTGTCTCTATGTCCCATGTCAAGGAGCTTTTCTAAACGTTTTCACAGAGAAGCATTTGTATCCATGTGGCCTTCACCAAGATTCTGGTGCCTCAGGTGAGTAGGTCCATAACATCTTTAAATAACTTGGCCTTCAACTGACATTACTTCTGTCTGGAGTTGCTACCCATTGTATACTCAGAGCGCTGTTCTTTCTTTGTTGGCTGATTATCTCCTGTTATGCCCAGGATACTGGGAGGTGGAAGAACTCAGATCGGCTCCTGATGTTCCCATTGAACTGCCCTGTGGTTTATAGCAAGACAGTCCACAGTTAAGCTTCAGTTTCTCTGTTTGTCTAATCTGTATCAGTGTAATCTAGATCGGTGCTATCCAATTAAACTCTGACCATGATAGAAATATCCTATATTCTGTGCTGTCCAATGTGGCAGCTATAGCCCATATATACCTACTGAACATTTGAAATGTGGCTAATGCAACTGAGAAATTCAATATTACATTTATATTTAATTAAATTATATTTAATTTAATTTAATGTATATTTAAATGTAAATAGTCACACGTGGCTAGTAGCTACCATATTATTCAGTGCAGATCTTGGTTGACATTTAGGTGCTAAAACTTTATATTGCTATTATTCCAAGAAGTTTGGAGATTCTGCCATTGGTTCAAATAGCTATGAAATTCGATGGCTTCACTGCAGGTAAATACTTGTTACACTGTCTATACTCTTGATCTGGTTTTGCTAACAATTAAGTCTTCTTATAACCTAAAACAGAAGTTGACAAACTAAGGTCCTAGGCAAATCCAATCTGCTGCCAGTTTTTGAAAAAAAAAAGAGAGAGAGAGAGAGAAAGAGAGGGAAAACCCAACAGCTGTATTGGAACAGTATCATGCCATTTGTTCCAGCATTGTCTCTGACTGCTTTTGTGCTGCAATGGCAGAATGGGGTAGTGTGACAGAGACTGTAGGACTGCAAAGCCGGAAATATTGCTATCTGGGTTTTACAGAAAAAAAATTGCCTATCGCTGATTTAGAGTAAGGTAAATTTGCTCTTTCATTGTATGTTATAATAATTAATTGTTTATCCTTTCTGGTTTTCTTTACTCTGTTTTGAGGGATAAGACTTCTGTATGAGAATGGTGGGTGCCTATTTATTTTTCTTCTCATTTTGACACCAATTAACTGTCATTGGCTCAGTGGGTTAGCACTTCTCCCTGCTCGGCTTAAATGTTGACAGTCTGATGATGTGTCTTAGGCAGTGACTGTTCCAGTAAGTTGGCCAGATGTTGCAGTAGGCTATTAGTGATTTCAGGGGACTTCAAAATACTTCCAGGTGGTTTTCTCTTCTTTTGTAGGAATATCAAGTTCAAGTCATTGATTTTCTTTTTATTTTTTATAAATTTATTTGTTTATTTTTGGCTGCATTGGGTCTTCATTGCTGCGCATGGGCCCTCTCTAGTTGCAGAGACTGGGGACCACTCTTCCTTGTGGTGCACGGCTTCCCACTGCAGTGGCTTCTCCTGTTGCAGAGCAGTGGCTCTAGGTGCGCGGGCCTCAGTAGTTGTGGCACGTGGGCTCAGCAGTTGTGGCTTGCGGGCTCCAGAGCGCAGGGTCAGCAGTTGCGGCACACAGGCCCAGTTGCTCCACAGCATGTGGGATCCCCCCAGACCAGGGCTCGAACCCGCGTCCCCTGCATTGTCAGGCGGACTCTCAACCACTGTGCCACCAGGGAAGCCCAAGTTCAAGTCATTGATTTTCTATAGTTTTTGAGATGGGTTCATTCAGAGAGAAAACAATATAAACTGTTGTTCAAAATACAAACATGATGTCAGTTTCTCATTAGTAGCAAGGTTGGGACTTGCATAAAAATTTTTACTGCATCTTTGGATGCTTTTACTTATCCACCCCCAAATCATTACACTTCTCAATCCAAAATCATCATATCTGGTGGCTACTTCAAGGAGGGGCATAGATGGTTATTTACATATCAATAAACAAGCTCATATCTAAGATATTAATAAATTTTATTAATACATTAATATATTATTATATTATATAATGATATACTTAATCATATCTAAGATTTATTTTTTAAATAGTAGGGAAATATCTGTGCTAACATTTTGGTTCTCAGTTTTAAGTCTGCAATTCTCATTTGTTCTTCAGAGTATTGAAAACTCAGTCATCAGCCTTTGGAACATGAGTTCATAGGCATGTGGTTCAGCTTACTGCTGTACTCAACAAGCATGGCCTGATCCTAATGGAGACATTGCCTCCAATAAAAGCAAAGAGAAGCCCTCACACAAGGTGCTAAATAACTGGGAACACAAAGGGGCCTCTAATTCGTTGATACTCAGTGTATTACATTTAACCTTATTGCCATAGTTCGTCACATTGCTCTCTTTTCCTGTTTAAAAACCATGGCATTTTCTTTCGAAAAACAACTGGTCTAAAAGAACTTTGCAAACAATGTGATACTGCAATTCCAATCTCCTTGGTTTTCACAGCTCTATGCTGGGAGGAAAATTAGGTTCTTCAACATCATAGTTACAGCTTATAACAAATTCTGTGATATCGTATTGAAAACTAGAAATGTTATAGGGCATAAATATAATTTTGATTATGTATCAGTCTTTGGCTGTTTGGGCTGCTGTAAGAAAAATAGTGCAGACTGGGTGGATTATGAACCACAGAAATTAATTTCTCACAGTTATGGAGGCTGGGAAGTCCAAGATCAAGAATTGGTGTCTGGTGGGGACCTACTTCCTGGTACAAAGATGGCGACCCACTTCCTTGTTCATAGATGGTAGTCTTCTCGTTGTGTCCTCACTTGAGAGAAGGGGTTACGGAGCTCTCTGGGGTCTCTTTTATAAGGGCATGAATGCCATCCATGAGGGCTCTGCCTTTGTGATCTAATCACCTTCCGAAGTCCCCACCTCCAAATACCATTACATTGGGGATTCTATTTCAACATATGAATTTGGGGGAACAAAAACATTCAGTCTATGGCAGTCTCCAGTGCTGCTGGGCATCTGTCAGATGGCAGTTTTGTGCCCTACTTCCTGCCCCAAAATAATCTGTGCTGAGGTGGAAACCTTGGTGTGTGAGCTCAGGTCCTCCTATTGCTTCTGTACAAGCTCTGTGGGTAGGGTGCCCTGACAGAGCCGGATGCTTAGGCTGTTGGTGGCAATTGTCAGACGTTTCAACGTCTCCTTAACAGCATATCATGTATTTCTGGCATTTTGCAAGAATATAAATTTTTATATTACTCTTGTTTCTCATTTTCCGTCAACATAGTTATGATCGTATCTTTCAGGAGAAGATCTTATTTGTCCGCGGACCTTCTGCAACACGTTTATGAAAATACCAGGACCTTTACACTACCTATGAGAGCAAGTTACTATTTTTCAAACTGCAAAGAAGACATAAACATTAAAAGATTTTTCTGTTTAGTTAAACTTGCAGACAAAACTGTATCTATTTATTCTCTAAGAAACATTAGCACCTAATACTTTCTGAAACCATAGAGCTAACATAGAAATTGGCCAATAATCAGTTCTTCCCAGGGCTCCTCTAGCACTTTGCCCATAACACTAGCATGGAACTTGCCACCCTGCACTGCTGTTCATTTACTGAGATCTGGAAGTTTTGATTGTGGGCAGGACTAAAAGACCATTCTACTCATTTCCGCAGGTGGAGCCTTGGCTGCAAAGCCAGCTCTTTGATCAAGGCAGGATGGCCTCTGTGAGAAGACCCGAAAAGGCAATTGTTTACCTGACTAAGGTCACGAGGAAATGGCCCTGTAACACCCCCTGTCTGTGTCACTCGCAGCTGCTGGGGACTAGGTTGTGCAGAGGAACCCCTCTATCAAGCACGTGGACCACTGACTTCCTTCCAGTTTATTCTTTCTCTTCCTTTCTTCTTTGTTTGACTTATAAGACATATCCTCCTAACACTGTAATAGCTTCTCCTTCTTATGATTTTGCTTTCATTATTTCAATTTTCATGTTCTTTCTCATGTAAGTCTTAATGATCTCTAACGACTTCCTTTCCCCTGATTGTTTTTCAGCCTTTGTAAAGACAAAGGGAAGATCGTGCATCCAGCCGTCTATCCCCTGAAATGCTAAAAAAAAGGACTAAATTTGGTCCTTGGACTGCGCTTGACCATCAGAAGATTGCAGACCTGGAGCAGGTCCCTCAGGCCCACCGAACTACACTCCAGAATCAAGGCCATTGCTGGACTTCAGGAACTATGACTCAAAACAGATCAACCATATGTGTGATTGAACCTATTACAGTGATTTTGTTGAGCATTTTACCCTCACTTGCATGTGTTTTCCATGAGCTCCCTTTCACCATCACTTTTACCAACCACCCAGCGGGGAAATTTCCCTGAGCCCTGGCCTCACCAACCAGCATTTGGTTCATTTGTGTCCTAAGGCTGTTGTACTGGGTGCCAGGAAATGCCAAGCCAAGTGCAGAAGTGTGGTGGGGAAGGTGTTAATGTGGTCCCTGCTTTTATTTTTTTTTCTTCTCTTTTCTCTCATTTCTCCAGTTTCCTCATTAAGTGCTTTGCCAAATGTGACTTTATAAGCCATCATGAAAAATTTCTGGAAAGATGAGTGTAGATAAAGAGGAAAGAAGAGAGAAAGGAGAGGAAGGGAAAAGGAGGGCAGGAGTGTGACATTCTCTCTCCTACTCCAGGGACTTTTTGACAGAAAACTCTTATTAATCTTTAATTTTTTTCACATTTTCTAAGATAATGGGTTAATGAAAATTATTAAATGTTTAGGTCCTTGGTTAATCTCTCCATCATTATTATTTTTAAAGATACTCAAGCCATTGGTAATGCCTTTAAGGTAATCTTTTAAAAATATCACTTCTAAAACTGAATTTTCCAAAATATCTATCAGAAGCTTCAAATTTGATTTCGTTTAGCTTGAACGTTTCCGCAGTTTCTTTTAGATGATATCCTTGATTGTGATCAGTTTAATCACATCTTCACACTGAGGTGAATCTCGTGGTACTGCAATGCCTGGGTCCTCTGGACCCCACCCAGCACCTATAAGTTTCCACTCCGGGGTGAAGGGCAAGCGCTATTTCAACAGTGCAGAACAACACTGAGAGTAATTTTAAGCAGAATATGAATGCTCCTTCATCTCGCTGCAGTTACGGCCAGACAGGAATCATTCATGCTGGTCCTAAGCCAGGCATCCGAGTTGACTTGACGATCATGCTCAAATGCCAAGGAAACTTTTATAAACTCCCAAGTTCAGAAGCTTCATCATTCCAAGCTTTCTAAAAAGTTGGCAATCAGCTTCAGAATCATTTACTCTGTTTACCAGCAGTGCTTTGCAATAAAACGCTTCCTAAAGAAGTTTAAAAGTAAAAAATATAAACTTTTACTCGGGGAAAGTGATGAGGAAAAAAAAAAAAAAGGAAAGGGTGAGATTAGCTATTGACATCATTTGTGGGCCCACAAGCTAGCCTTTGCTACCCTTTCTTTGCTCAACATTCTTCAACTGTATTTTAGTTTCCCAGACTCTCCAAGACCCTTCTCACGGCAGGGCCTTCTCCCAGTTTCCCACTATTTTTCTCTGCCTGAGTCTTAACTTGCCCTTCAAGTTTCATTCAAATGGACCTTTCTTAAGAAAGCATTCTGTGGCCCTAAGACTAAGTTAGGGTCTTACTGTTATATGCACGCATAGAAACCTGTACTTTTCCTTTTTAGCGTCTATCATTATCATGATCATATATTCAATAGTGCCTTTAGTTTATTCATGGCAGTAACCACACCACTTATCACAGAGCCTGGGAGGTAATGATTTCTCAATAAATAGTTGTTTATTGATTGAATAAATAGTACTTGATCAAAAGAAGAGTCTACATATAATGTTGTTAATTTACCTATTTGTTTTCATGTTATGGAACATAAAAGTTACAACTAAATTGGAAGGGTGAAATAGATTGTTTTAAGTAGTCAAAAAAAAACCCACAACAACTTATCACCTCCTTTCTTATCTATGTCCCCTTGCAAATATACCAAATCACAGTTCCATATTTGTCTGATGTTCTGTAATTTCAAGTAAATTAGAGGATGTAATAAGACTATCTTAGTGGAAATTGCTCAAGTTTTCAAAGAAAAATGAACACTTTAATATTCTTCCTCTGACTGCTATATGAACTGGTCTTTTTATGGTATTTTAAGATAAATGAGTAGCTAAATTCCAGAGGGCTCACAAAATTGGGATTCAGCAGTAAAAGCTTTCATTCTTGGTAGCCAGTTAGCTAGGAAATGCCTTGGTATACTTGAATAAAAATCAGGAAACTTTGGCCCAGTCTCAAAGTTTCCCAATTTTTTTCATCAATGAAATGGAAAGCTTATTCATTCATTTAATGAGTATTTATTTTATACCTTCTCCATAACAACACTGAGCTAGGTGATAAAAAAAGATGCCGAAGGAAAGAAATACATGAATAAGTACACAAATTAGCCATAGAGGTAATAAATGCCAGAAACATTAAGAAAAATTTAGAATCAGTGTTCACTGGAGCAGCAGTTTCCTAGGCATGTTTTATGGATTTAAAAGGGTTTCTACATTTAAGAAGATTTGGAGAACGGTACACATTAATTTCCTCTGTGGAGAGATACAATACATATAAGCATAACAAAATCTCTGAGAATTCTCATGATTATTAAAACTAATTTTTTAATCGAATACCTCCCCAAATCTTCTAACTGCAGATCTATATCTTTCTCCTAAAATAATCTATTAATATTCTAGTGTTCAAAGAAAACTTGTAAGCATTCCAAAAAATACTGCCTCAAATCCTTGGGAAAAGCCTATGTTTGAGCCCATGATGATCACAGAGAGTTTGGGACTCAGAGAGGAGTCGGGCCTGTCTGAGGTTCCTGATAAGGTAGAGGTTGAGACTGTCCTGGTGGAGTGGAGACAGATTCTACAGAACTGTTGAATGTTACCCCAAGGCACTTAGAGTAACACTCAACAGTTTACAATGGAATAGTACTCAGCCATTAAAAAGAATGAAATAATGCCATTTGCAGCAGCATGCATGGATGGACCTAGAGATTGTCATACTGAATGAAGTAGGTCAGACAGAGAAAGACAAATATTGTATGATATCACTTATATGTGGATTCTAAAAAAACAAAGAATGATACAAGTGAACTTATTTACAAAACAGAAACAGATTCCCAGACTTAGAGAACGAACTTATGGTTACCAGGGGGGAGGGTGGGGGGGAAGGGATAGAATGGGAGTTTGGGATTGACATGTACACACTGCTATATTTAAAATAGATAACAAACAAGGGCCTACTGTATAGCGCACAGGAAACGAGGCTGAATATTCTGTAATAGACTAAATGGGAAAAGAATTTGAAAAAGAACAGATACATGTGTATGTATAACTGAATCACTCTGCTGTACCCCAGAAACCAACACAACGTTGTTAATCAACTATACTCCAATATAAAATAAGTTTTAAAAAAGGATAAAAACAGTTTACTGCTAGGCAACCAGTTGCCTTCAGCATTTTCTGATCTGAGGGATGAGGCAGGAGAGAGCCTTTGATGAGGCTGGTGTTTCCATGAGACCTACTGGGAAAGAGTTTGAGTTTAAGTTGGATGGGAAGAGGGGCGTAGAGAAGAATCCAGAAGCTCCTGTTCTACCTGTTCAAGGATGACTGCCTGGGTCAGCATAAGAGAAAAGAGAACAGAGTTTGTGACATCTCAACAGCATGTCTAATCTTGAGGAGGAATAGTGAGGAAAGAGGGCAAAAAAGTAGAAGTGGCCCTATGGTGTTGCTTTCAAAGAATTGAAGGTTTATTGTTACCAGTGATCCCATATGGTGGCTGGAGGAGAGGCCTTGTTCTGGAGTGAAGGAAAATGTGTAAGATGTGTAAGGTCGTGTGACAGAGATGTGAATAGCAAACACAGACGTCATGGCTGAAGTTGGAAGAAAAAGATAGACAGAAACAAGGGTGAAAAAAATCAACCTTGGGAATGCCTACAATCAGTGATGAATGGGGAAAGAAGGATGGGGTAAGACCATTACATTCTACAAGTATTCATCAAACAATGATTATTTCAGGCACTATGTTAGCTGCTATGGAAACAAAGATAAAACACATTGACTGTTTTCAAATGTCTCATAATTTGGCAGAAGTGAATAAACACATAAAATCTACAGTGATGGACCCTAATGGATTATACTGCCTGGATTCATGCCCTGGTGTGCTCCTCTCCATAGTGGATCTGGGATAGCCCTGAGACTTACATGGTGAAAGTGAAGCTCTGAACTTTCAAGGCTCAACCTTAAGACATTTCTAGCTTTATCTTTTGCCACATCAACATGTCTTTTTGGAAGCCAGGTTCCATGTTCCCAGAAGCCCAATCTTCATGGAGCACATATATAGTGGGTGACCAAAGCTCACCACCTGACATCCTCATCTAAACTTCCAAATGAAAGCAAGCATCAACCTCCACTCTTATGAGTGAGCCAGCTTGGATATTCCAGACCAGTCAAACTCTTAGATGATTGAAATCCCAGCCAGCACCATGTGGGGTAGAAGAACCATCCTGCTGAGCTCTGCCAACCCAAAGAACCACGACAGATGACTAAAAATTGTTGCTCTTTAAACCACTAAGTCTGGGGATGTTTTGTTATGTAGTTATAGAAAACTGAAACAATTACTAACATAGTACAATATGGCCAGGTGTATAGAAGAATGAAGGAAGAAGTGATTAATTATGCAGAGTTGGGCCAGGGAGTCTTAGAATATGGAGAGAAACATTGGAGACCAGTTTAAAGAAAAACAGATATTTGCCAGAGAGAAGAGGGAAAGGTATTCCAGAAAAATGGAAAAAGCATGATGTTATAGGAAGGGTGAAAAGAATTAAATCTAAAAAGGTTGTTGAGTCCAATTTCCTAAAAGCATTATATGTAGCAATAGTAGGTATGAAATGTATACTGTAGGTAATGGAGCTCTAAAAAAATAATCTAAAGATATAATATAGAAGAAGTTACATGTTACATATTTATTCAACAAATACTTGTTGAACACCTCCCCTGTAACTGATGCTGCGATACATGTTGAGGAGAGAGAAAATGGTAATAACAAACTGGCATGACTCATGACTTCATCAAGCTTGAAGTGTAGGCAGAGAAACAGAGCAAATAATTATGAAAGTAATGCTGTGACAAAAAAGAACATGATGCTATGGAAGGACACCACGATGAATGAAACAAATTCCCTTTATTGTCTTGATATAATAAATCCTCACTAAATGGTGGCAGCATGGCTGACAGACTATAGAGAAAAAGAAATATTGATGGCAAAGAGAACAATTGTGAAAATATTGCCATAATCCAAGGAAATGATGAGGGCCAGGGGCAGTGCAGTGGGAAAAGAAATGTAGAGATAGGAAAGTAACCTTTCAGAAGCAGAGTTGGCCATCATGGAAACTGATTTCTAGACAAAAGGGAAAAGAACACTGAGGACAAGTCCAGTTTAGATCTTGAATAAAAGAGTTTTGATCTTAACAAAAGAATTTTATTAACAGAAATAGAAAGCACACTAGCAATCTCACAAATGTAGAGGAAAGATAATGAATTTTGGTTTGTAAGCCTTGTGTGTGAGGTACTTTAAGATTTCTTTTTTTTTTTTTTTAATAAAATAAATAAATTTATTAAAAAAAAAGAATGTTCCAGGTGGGGAAAGAAAGGCAGATTGCAATCAGCCAGCATTTCTAAGTAAGCACATCTGGTAAAAGATCTTACAAGAAAGGGACCCTAATATCCATGACTCCAGTATTTTGCTGTGCTTTCTTTTCTCATTCTAAATAACTATTCACTTTCACACCTAATTTTGAATTTCTTCAAGAGAGCCCTCAAAACTACATAAACCTTGAGTCCTCCCTGAGTGGAACTTTATCTTCCTACATACATTTTAGGGTAAGTTTATCAATTATTCACAACATCACAGTGTAATAAAATTTTAGTGTTTTTAGGCATCAGTAAGATAAAGGGGACCAGGCACAAGGAAAGAAAGTAAACCTCTAGACATAAGCTTTCATTTTTAGGTCTTGAATTACCAGAAAAAAGTTACTCTCTTGATTATGCTTGGACTTAGGAAAAAATTGATCTCTTATACCCTTTACACAGGATTTCACAGCCATCAGCTATCTTGAGTGAGGGAGTCTGAGTGAGAAATAGTGAGATGTTGACACAGGGCAGATAAGGGGAGGTAAAGAGGAGGTAAAAAAAAAAAAAAAAAAAAAGATTTCTTATTGACATTGCAGTCGGTGTTGTTCCATTTATATAAAATGCTAGTAAATGCAAACGAATCTATAGTAACAGAAAGCAGATCAGTGGTTACCTGGGGACAAGATTAAAGTTGTTGGAAGGGGCCCAATGAAGAGACTGCAGCAGATCATGAAAACTTTTAGGAGTGATGGACAGGCTTATTATCTTGATTGTATTTCAAACTCAAGTGTACAGTTGAACATAGTGTTCAGTTTATTTTATATAAATTATATCTCAGGAAAGCTTTTTTATATAAAGAAATACTGGATAAGAAGAGATTTATGAGAGTACCACAGATAATTGCAAACAATATTTGCAAATACAAACATATGCAAATTTGGACAGGAAAGAGATGGAAAAGAGCTTGAACTATTTGTGATGTGCAAAATAATTTACTAACTGAGTTCAAAAGAAAAGGTAGAATGCGCTTTTTACTTATGGAGAAATTCTCACATTTATCCTAAAACAAAAGTAACAAGATTGGATATTAGTGATATTTACTTCTGCTAGCAAGAATTGGAGGAAAATGTTTTAAAGTTGAAAATAAAACGATCAGAATTAAGAAAGCAGATTCAAATGAAGATGATGACAAATTTCATCTCAGAAAAGCAACCTTGACAGAGAAAAGTCATTGCTTGATCAGAAACTAGAAAAAAAAATTAAAACCAAAAAAAAAAAACCCAGACAAACAAATTGGCTTAAGCAAGTCAAAGATTCCTGTTCATTGTGAGTATTGGCATGGCCTGGGGAAAAATCATCATAGAACATCAAAGCAAAACAGAAAAATGGTGAAAAAAAGAAAAGCAGGAAGGAAAGGCCTTCTATTGAATAAAAAAAAAAAGAGTAATAGCAAATTAAATGTTATAGCTACACTAAGACTAAGATAATAATAATAAAAAAAGTTTGGGGCCTGTGAATCTCTTCTTTTTATGCAAAGCCAATCTCAGTATTCATTTATTTGTTTACATACAAAAATATTTATTGAAATCTTTCCATATGTCAGGTACTGTACCAAGTGCTAAGGTTACACCGGGAAATAAAATATAATAGATTAAGTGCTTACTGTCCTGGAACTTACATTTACTTATTTTATTGATAAATGTTAAATTCATTAACTAAATCATTTGTAAATATGTTAACATAGAGTTTTCTTATGTGAGCAACGTTACAAACTTTAATATAATGCTGTTTTTTAAAAGACTTCTGCTTTTTCTTGTGAATGCATTCTAAGAGTAGTGACATCAATAGTGGTTAATCCGAACTATTTTTATTCTTTAGTTTAAATAAAAAGGATAGAAGGGCTATCTTTTTATATATGCTTTCAGGAGAGTGAAGCTCAAATACACAAAATTGTAAAATTAAAAAGGTATCATTTTTCCCCTCCTCTCCGGTATTCCTGTAGTTTCTATCATTATCTTGGGTTTCTCCGGTTGAGAAAAGAATTAAAAATCCTTTGCCAGTTGCATAGTTCAAAGGTCAGAATTGTAATATTATTGCCTAAAGAATTCCCAACACCAGGGAATCTCCCAAAGAATGCCAAAGCTCGCGTTTCTTCACATCCCCTGTGGTGCTTTGCAGGCAACAGCCTGGTTGGGCTTTGGGCTGCCAATAGAAACAAGAAAGTGAGAAATTATCTGCAAAAAAACAGCACTGCCATCCTCATTGGGACTACCTTATCAAAAATCAGGATATCCAACTCAGCTAAACCTTTCAGTTTTGAAAAAAACATTTTTCATCATTGTTGCTAGATGTGTCTAGTTGGAAGTTTGGTTGAATAACCAAGAAAAACATTTTTTAGAAAGAGAGGAAAGAAAGAAAGAAAGAAAGAAAGGAAGGAAGGAAGGAAGGAAGGAAGAAAGAAAGAGAGGGGGAAAGAAAGAAAGGAAGGAAGGAAGAAAAGAAGAAAGAAAGGAAAGAAGGAAGGAAGACAGAAAGAAAGAAAGGAAGGAAGGAAGAAAGAAAGAAAGGAAGGAAGGAAGGAAGGGATAGAGAGAGAGAGAAAGAAAGAGCATTCTATAGCAACAAAATATGGAAATGCTCAAAATGGTTTTCTTTTGGTTTAAAATATTTCATTTCCTTATGCAAAGTTACCACTGTGAGAGAGCTGGCTTCGAATTGTGTGAAAACAGAGAATTGCTGCAATCTTTGTGTTTGGAGAAAGTTATAATCCTTCTATAATTTTCTAACTGGTTTATTATAAGTAAAATAGTATGACTTCCCTTTGCCTCTCCCTTATCACAGGCAAAAATCTCCTCCATCCAAGTGAAAGTAACTGTATTTCTCATTTGGTCTAAACCACTAAAAATCACATAACACATCCAATTATACGTGAAAACATATTATTCTACTTTTAATTATAAGAAATGACTTATTTCACTCTTGATGGAATACACTTCAAGTGTTGGAAGTGTAAAATAACAACCTGTAGGGGTATTTTACCACCATCTGCCCCTTTATATCCCAGCCATTTATACACCTAAATATAAAAGAATGCTATTTTCAAGATCGTTTTGGGCTTCCCTGGTGGCTCAGTGGTTAAGAATCCTCCTGTCAATGCAGGGGACATGGGTTCGAGCCCTGGTCCAGGAAGATCCCACATGCCGCAGAGCAACTAAGCCCGTGCGCCACAACTACTGAGCCTGCACTCTAGAGCCCGCGAGCCACAACTACTGAACCCACAACCCAGAACTACTGAAGTCCATGCTTCACAGCAAGAGAAGCCACCGCAGTGAGAAGCCTGCGCACCGCAACGAAGAGTAGCCCCCGTTCACTGCAACTAGAGAAAGCCCGCGCGCAGCAACGAAGAACCAACGCAGCCAAAAATAAATAAATAAAATAAATAAATTTATTTTAAAAAAAAAGATCCTGTAACAAGATAGTTCTGAGCTATGTCTTTGCTCCCAATGGATTTTTATAAAAGTAAAACCTTATTTCCTGCCACATTTAGTCTATTGGCCCTTAAGATGTAAATTAATGTTTCCTTGGCATTATGGTTGCCAAATCAAGGAAATTCATAGCCTCCGTATTCGTGCGTGATGTATAGAAAAGCAGGAAAAGTGTTGTGACTCTTTGGCCTTATGTACTGTATCTGCGAAAAATCACTCAGTTCCCCCGTTTTTTTGAAAGACTGATGGTGTACCTCACAAGGAAAGTAGATTTCAAAGACTCTTAAACTCAGAGAAGTAGAAAGTATAAATGAGGGCTCATCTAAAGAGAAAAATCACTATAAGGCAGAGTTTGAAGTAAATGCAAGAAGGCCAAAGGATATTTGGTTTGTCACTTTTTATGAAGTGCTAACAAGGAAAAGAGTCAAACTGCAAAAAGCCCCCTCTTTAGATGTCTTACTGCTTGAATTTTTCTGACATGAGGTTATGGAATATGAATGTTCTTGAACAAATCTTTTAATAACTAGAGCCTACATGTTGCTTTTAAAAAAATATTGATTTGTCTCCTGGAAGAGAACCCCAAAACCATAATTGTCTGACTTTATTTAGCTTGGGTTAAAAGGCAAATCCTATACCTAAGAATATGCCAATGCCCTCCAAAATAACACTTTGGCCAAACCAGCTTCTTTTTGCCAGAAATAAAAATGAGCACAAAGCTATTCTAATGTTCCTGAGTTCAGAAGATGTAAAACAAAGACATTTGTTGAAATCTTGTTGGGTTTTCTCATTGAGAAACCATCTGTCTAGGGATCTGTGATCAGTTTAGGAAATAAGAATTCCCATTTTCATCCCATGTGACCCCCAATCCTCTGAGGATGCCTGGGGAAAGTAAACGAAGCTCTTTGAATTCAGCTTCATCGTCTGTACTCATGGAAAATCCACGGTCTTTATTTTAATTTCCTTTATTTACTTTAATTTGTTTTAATATTCAATAGAGCTAAAACAAAGTTTAAAGAAAGGTGAAAGATCTTCTCTCCCTTTGGTTCCAACAGTTGGTAAAAGGGGTCTAAAGTGAGGAAGTGTGGAGACTAACTCTAGTTACTAATTACTTCTTTCTTTTTTTTTTTTAAGAAATTCACGTTCTTTTATTTATTTATTTATTTTATTTATGGCTGTGTTGGGTCTTCGTTTCTGTGCGAGGGCTTTCTCTAGTTGCGGCAAGTGGGAACCACTCTTCATTGCGGTGCGCGGGCCTCTCACCATCGTGGCCTCTCTTGTTGTGGAGCACAGGCTCCAGACGCGCAGGCTCAGTAATTGTGGCTCACGGGCCCAGTTGCTCCATGGCATGTGGGATCTTCCCAGACCAGGGCTCGAACCCGTGTCCCCTGCATTGGCAGGCGGATTCTCAACCACTGTGCCACCAGGGAAGCCCACTAATTACTTCTTTCTAATCCTAGGAAGTCTGACCTGCCCCTCTGCACCCAACATATCAGCATCGGCCCTTCAGAGGCTGTACACTGTGAGTGAAGAAATTTGATTTATTATAGACATTTTGGAGTGGGAATTCTATAAAGCCTGAGGCTATTAGTAGCTCTACCTGTTTAAGAAAAAGACTGAAAACAGTTTATTATAAGAATGAGACAATAATAGATCTTCCTCTAAGGAAAATACACAAGCCAGGATTTATTTTGATATGAGGTAGGTGGCAAGAACAGTTCTAAACTCTGATCTCTCCCTAAATGATTCAGTTTATTTTTTGAGTTGTAAAACAGGAGTATCATCTGAAAAGTCTTCATCTCCTCCTAAAGGTGTGTTTAGATTGCCTTTCTTTTACGTGAAATGAACCCAATCGGATGTTGTTTTTAAAGAGGTGTCATAAGGTCTAAAATGCTTACAGATTTTATGAAATGTAAATATAAATAAAAACCAGGGGAGGAGGGAGGGATGAACAGGTGGAACACAGAGGATTTTTAGGGAAGTGAAATACTCTGTATGACACTATAATTATGCACACGTCATAATACATTTATCGAAACCCATAGGATGTACAACACCAGGAGTGAACCCTAATGTAAACTACAACTTTGGGTGATTATAACTTAACAATGTAGGTTCATCAGCTGAAAAATACCCACTCTGGTGGGGATGTTGATAATGCGGGAGCCTGTACTTGTGAGGGGACAGGGGGTGTACGGGAAATCTCTGACTTTCCTCTTTTTCAATTTTTTTCATTTTCATTTAAAAACTGATATTCAAATCAGCTGTTAGAATCTTTTAAGTGTGTTTGGGACGCTTGTTTTAAGTGTGTTTGAAACAACTGAAGTATGTGAATCTTTTTCAACTGAAAATTTTATACCTAAATATCGATCAAGTATTTCCAGTTAAAATTTTAGTGACCAGATGGATGGGCTGAATGTGTAAAGTACACACTGGATTTTAAAGACATGATAAAACAGAGTGAAGTAAGTCAGAAAGAGAAAAACAAATATCGTATATTAACGCATATATGTGGAACCTAGAAAAATGGTACAGATGAACTGGTTTGCAGGGCAGAAATAGAGACACAGATGCAGAGAACAAACGTATGGACACCAATGGGGGAAAGCGGTGGGGGGTGGTGGTGGTGGGATGAATTGGGAGATTGGGATTGACATGTATACACTAATATGTATAAAATGGATAACTAATAAGAACCTGCTGTATAAAAAAATTAAATTAAATTTAAAAAATGTAAAATTTGTAAAATTCCTTTACAAAAGGAGTGTAAAATTTTTTTAGATTGATTACATGTTGAAATAATATTTTAGATATACTGGGTTTAATAAAATATATTATTAAAATTTAAAAATACTCTGTATGATACTATAATGGTGAATACATGTGATTATACATTTATCCAAACCCACAGAGCATATAGGACCAAGACTGAACCCTAATGTAAGCTATGGCCTTTGGGTGATTACGATGTGTCAGTGCAAGTTCATCAGTTGTAACAAATGTCCCCTTCGGGTGGGGGATGTTGATGATGCGGGAGGCCATGCTTCTGTCGGGTCAGGGGGTATATGGGAAAATCTCTGTACTGTCTTAATTTTGCTGTGGACCTAAAGCTGTTCTAAAAAAATAAAGCCTTAAAAAAAGAAAGGTTAAGATGGTAAATTTTATGTTACCACAATTTTATGTTACTACAATTAAAAGTCTAAAAATGTTTTGAAAGAAAAAAGTGGTATTGTGAATCACTCTCTGAAATTTTAACTTCACTCAAAGTTCAACTTACTTTTTTTTTTGGCAGCATTCCAGAAAGAATGAAGGCTGAGCTTGTTTGAAGGTAAGATCATACTCCAGGAGCTTACACGAGGCTCCACAAAAAACTATAAATGAGAGGTCCTCTTAAGGCCTTATATAGGTCAATAGCCTGTTACCAAATTGACCAGATTTGCCTGAACCTGAAATGAGCATGAACTTCTCCGGCTACACCCAAGTTTAACATGCAGAGCAAATCTGAAGAATTTCTGTCCTGTGTGCACTCCAGATGCTGACCAGATGTTTGTGCCTTACAGTTCATTGGCCTGTTTGGAGATGTCTGGACATTTACACTACAGTCAGTTTTTGTTTTAGTATCATTAAAAGGCAATTTGCTTAAAACAGAAATTATGAAAATTATGGAATGTGGTTACTGTCACTTGAAAATGTGCCTGTTGCGGGATGTCGTCGCCGCTGCTCTGTCTCTTCAGGATTTTAATAGTCCTTCTCACTTTTAAATGAATTAACAATCTCTGATCGTTCTTTAAGACCCAGCGTACATGCAGGGCCTCCGGGAAGCCTCCCCTTGGTCAACACGGTCACGCCTCTGTGGGATTTCCATCCGCTCTACATGCTGCTGGGTTTTTCCTGTACACCAGCTTCCTGGTCCCCTCCATGAGAAATCTCTGCCTTTCGCAATTCTTCAATTTCAGGGGATGACTTTGCTTCATACTTCACTGAAAGAACAGAGTTCTGTGAGCAGGACCCCCTGGTCCCCCCACCTCCATGTCCCGCCCCACTTTTAATAAAAATTTCCACCTTCCTTTCCAGCATCCAGACCAGGACTCAGCACGTAATGGCCAGTGAGCCGAATTCCGCCCTCAGCCTGTTTCTGTACGGCCAACCAGCTTACAGTGGTTTTTACATTTTTAAATAATTGGGGGAAAAGAAAAAGATGAATCATCTTTCATGGCACATGAAAATTATATGAAATTCAAATTTCAGTGTCCATAAATAAAGAGCTCTTGGAACAGACCATGCTCATTTGTTCACTGATTGTCTAAGGCTGTTCTCTGCTATAACAGCCTGTTGAGAAATTGACCATATGGCACGGAAAGCCGAAAATATTTACTCTCTGGCCCTTTATAGGTTTGGGGACCCCTGATCCAGAGGAATCTCCTTTCTCCCTCCTAGCAGAACACAGAGAGGCCCTCTCCTCCCTTCAAAGGCCAAACCTCCCGGGTGACCCCTCCCTCCACAGGCACCTTTGACCCTTTCAACCCTTTCTCTGATCCCTTGACAGCGCAGGCTGTTGACACCGCACCGTGAATTTTGTCCCTGCCTTTCCGCTCAGTTTCTCTCAGCCTTAGTGTTCTTTTGCTCATCTTCAAAGGTTAGAATTCCTCAGGAGTCTGTGCAGACGCTTTCCCCCTTCCTCTCTGCCCTCTCTGAGCAGGTCATTTCCTCAATCGCCAGATCTCCAATATTCACGTGCGGAAGCTCCCCAACTTTATCTTCAGATCTTCAGCCCCGACCTCGCCTCCAACATGCAGTGTCACAAGCCCAAGTGACGGTGTTCTCAGTGTCACCGTGTCCTAAACTGAATGATGGTTTCCCCCTTAAATCTGAGCCTGTCCAGGTCCCTCTCACCTGCCCAGTTGCCTTAGCCAGACACCTGGGAGTTAACCTGAATATCTCCCTCTCTCTCTTCTCCACATCTAATAAGTCCTGTTGGTTCTACTTCCAACATCCCTCTTGGCTGTTTCTTGGATATTCTCATTCAAGCCATTTCCCTCCCCCGGACAGTAACTGGCTTCCCTCGTCAACCTCATGCACCCCTAAAATCCACACACCGTCATGAATAGCTATGCCACCCAACATTCTCCTTATCGCCTGTTTCATGCAGAGGAGAAACTGAATGCAGGAGCCGGCAGGCTGGGAGCGGGGAGTGGACCACCTCTCCGGTGTCCTGTGCCCCGCACCCTGTGGGAAGCCAGCCAAGCCCTCCTGCTCCCTGAGCACCGAGTTGTCTCACAGGGCAGGAGGGGGTACGGAGGGGAGAGAGGGTCTGAGCCAGAGCCCACAGACCCCTTCCTGGAACCCAGAGGCTTAACTCACAGGTGAGACTGGGCTGGGAGTGGGCATGATAAATTGGGGGAGGATCATCATAAATCCAAAGAATGTAGTAATAAAAATAAAAAGCAAAACACAACACCAAAAAATGCAGAACTCAGATGGCAGTGGGGACCACCTCTGTGCAAGACTCCCTCCAGCAGTTTCTCAAGAAAAAAAGACAGTATAGAAGAAAAGGAATGTATACACACTACTATATATAAAATAGATAAGGACCTACTGTAGAGCACAGGAAACTCTACCCAACACTCTGTAATGGCCTATATGGGAAAAGAATCTGAAAAAAAAGGAATGGATATATGTATGTGTATAACCAATTCACCTTGCTGTACACCTGAAATTAACACACCATTGTAAATCAACTCTACTCCAATAAAAATTAATTTAAAAAAAAGGAAACAATGAAAAGATGCCATGCGGCCCCCAGTCAAGCCCTGAGAGCCAGCCAGTGCCATCAGGACACAGAGGCGAGCCATCTGGAGCCACGGGCCACATACGTCCCCACCCTGACAGTGCCAGGAAGAGGAGGCAAGGCCGAGAGAAGAGACAGCAGGGTGGAGGTGGGGAGCTGTCACGGCTGTGGAATTAACTGGTGCCCAGATGATGAAGGGGAAGCACTGGGGTGTGTGCAAGGGGAGGGGGTGATGGGGGAGGGGGAGGGGAGCAAGTGTGAGGGGGCTACAGACAAAGCCTTCTTCGAGGTCCCTGTCACCAGGGGAACAGCTGACCCTATCCCACTCCCTATCCTGGTTCCACCCCCTTCTTTCCCAGGATGGGGATTCGGGGAGAGATGGTGCCCACTTTTGAGAGAGAATCAAAGGCCTCTCAGAAGCTTGTGGAAGGAAAGGTCCAGCTCTGGGGAAGGAGGAATGGCAGTGACCGCCACCCTTATCTCGGCAGCACAGAGCAGACCCCATGGCTCCCAGCCGTCAGCTGCCCAGGCCTCCAGCCCACGAAGGCCACATCTGCTGGTTGGCCTGCCTGGAGGGGAGAAGGGGACGAGAGGGTAGAAACCTGAAGTGGGCCTGGCCAAGGCACTGACTGACGGGGAACTCACTACCCTGGAATCCGAGCCACCCTCCTGGGAAACCCACAGATCTGGTCTTGACTGACAATGGGCTAAAGAGGAAAGGTGGCTGAGGGAATGGATTTTTTTCTTTTTGCTAATAAACAATGTATTAGTTTAGGCAAGATGCTTACTCTGTTCAACTGCAGCCCCAAGGGGAAGCCCTGCTCCCCCTCTCCCATGCCTCCTCATCAGGACACGGGGGAAGGGAGGTTTCTGCACAGAGGTGGATACGTGGGGCAAAGACCTAGCTCCCCTCCCCAACAATATTGACGAAAAATTGGAGAAGGATCGGGGAGGGGGCAGGATGAGCAAGGGTGACACAGTGTTCAGGCCAGTCTGTGCCGTTTCGCACAGGTGAAACGTTTCACCACACTTCAGCTGGTTGGCTAGTTTGGAGGCAATGTTTTCTAAGGCCAGGGAAGTACCCCATGTCCGCTGAGAGACCTCATGGCAGTTTGACGCCTCCATGCCAGGTGGCCGGGGGTCTAGAACCTACGGATCTCCCACCTCATCTTCACGGGCTTTGTGGAGTGAGTGGTCTCTGGCTACACAGAAAGTGTAGTGACTGTGGCCTGGCCTCCGGGACATCTTCCTTTTCTTCATCATCACCTCCACTGCCACCATGGGAGGCCTGGGCCTTCACCTTCAGCGTTCAGGTTCATCCAGGTGCCCTCCGGCATACCTGAAAGGTATATTGGTGAGGACAAACTTGAAGGTGACCTTGATGAAGATAACCCCAGATGCCTCCAGCTGGCCTCTAAGGTGTTGAGGTCACACCTTAGGGCAATTTCTGCTGGGTCTACACTTGTCCACTATGGAAGCTGCAACTGGATTCACCGAGGAGGAAAATGGTCCAGCTGAGACCCCATGACGGTTGTGATGCTGAGGGTGGAGAGCTGGGAGGAGACAGGCTCGCCTGGAGGCCATGCCGCCGAGGCACCTCTCAACCGCTTTCTGTGAGGGGTACCCAAGGGCCTAGCTGGGGTGCACTGACGCCTGCAGCGACTGCTGCCAGAGGCTGGCCAGCAGGAGACAGCAGCGCAAGGGGAAGGTGTGCAGGTAGGGGCCCCTGGCGTGATTACTCTGAGTCTTCGTAGAGCACAGGTTGTGGGTAAGAACGGCAGAGGCCACCTGAGTGCTGAAGCAAGCACTCCTGCTTGGGGTTGGTAGACCCACTGTGCTGAACTTTGTAGGATGGGGCTATTGGTCAGCCCAGCTGAAGACTGGTTTCAAGATGATGATGTCACCCTTCAGCTTTGAGCTCTTGAATCCCAGGAGCAGAACGGCCTTTTATTTTGCTGTCCCTCTGGCCCACCCACCAGCAAGGCGGGGATCTCTTCCCTTTGTAACACATGGACACCACCAAGTTTGTCCACGGGGGTCCTTGTAGTCAGAGAGTGTGTCCACATAAGCCTTTATTCATCATCTTCATGACCCACAACCTTCCATAATGATTTGCCTGAATGTAGTGAGACTGGGAGTAAGAGATTTGGTGTGCAGGACTTTATGGTCCTCAGTACCTGCTTCCATAGTTCCTTGAGGTTGTGTCCATCAGAATGCAGGACTCAGCTGACCAGTTTATATAACAGGACTTCCAGGCTCCACCTGTCAGGCCCATCATATTTTTATGCTGCAACAGTTCTGGGGCAGTAACGGGGTGACTACCACAAAAATAAAAGGGGTACTGCCACGGAAGGTAGCCAGCTTTTTGTCAAAGGTGAATTTGTCGTTGAAGCCAAAGTCAGCCATCTTGATATTCACCTCAGCCCCAACCAAGAGCAGGCTTTCTGCCTTCGAGCCTCTCCGAGCAATAAAGTTCCACAGTCAGTACTGCACAGCAGACTGTCTGGTGGAATTTGGCTTCAGCCTCTTTTTCTTTAATACTTCCACAGGCACCAGGTATGCAAACGCCTCTACTCTACGGGTGTAGCCCATGGTAAGATAGCGTGTCACTTAGTCACTTCTAAGAATCTGACTATGTTGGGCTGACACACTGCCTTCCTCAATCTTACTTCTCCCAGTGATCTTCATTCATATCTACCCCTTCCCAGGTCAGGATGTGGAAAGCTGACCTGTGCCAATGGTCTCAAGGAGCTTCCTTTCCACTGAGGTGGGTGATTTGCAACCTCACTGCATGTAGGGGTTACTGCTGGGCTTCGTCAAGGTGTCCCAAAGGAGGCTTAAAATGGGAAAAAGCTGGTGAGAGGCTTGGGCCAAATTACCTCAAAAGAAAATCACTTCCAAAGGAAGCCCACTTCATGAACTTATCTTTGCAATAACTTCAAAACACAAGGCAGACAAAAGTAAAAATACCAAAATGATTCCATCAAACTAAATAAAAAAAGAAAAAAATGAGAAAAATTAAGAAAATGAGAAAAAAATAAATTAGAAAAATAACTAAGATAAATTACAGAAAGAAAAATAAAAAACAAGAAAAAGAAAAACAAAAAAGAAAAATGAGAAAAAGAGAATATGAAAAAATGAGAAAAAGAAAAATGAGAAATGAAAGGGAGAGCATAAAGAAAGAATGAGGGGGCACCTTCAAGATGGTGGCAGAGTAAGACGTGGAGATCACCTTCCTCCCCAGAAATACATCTACATGTGGAACAACCCCTACAGAACACCTACTGAACGCTGGCGGAAGACCTCAGACTATCCAAAAGGCAAGAAACTCTGCACATACCTGGGTAGGGCAAAAGAAAAAAGGAAAAACAGAGACAAAAGAATAGGGACAGGACCTGCACCTCTGGGAGGGAGCTGGGAAGGAGGAAAGGTTTCCACACACTAGGAAGCCCCTTCACTGGAGGAGATGGGGGTGGCGGGGGGGAAGATTCTGATCCATGGAGGAGAGCACAGCAACAGGGGTGCAGAGGGCAAAGCGGAGAGATTCCCACATGGAGGGTCAGTGCCGACCAGCACTCACCAGCCCAAGAGGCTTGTCGGCTCACCCACCAGGATGGGCGGGGGCTGGGAGCTGAGGCTCGGGCTTTGGAGGTCAGACCCCAGGGAGAGGACTGGGGTTGGCTGCGTGAACACAGCCTGAAGGGAGCTAGTGCACCACAGCTAGCCAGGAGAGAAAACGTCTGGAACTGCCTAAGAGGCAAGAGACCATTGTTTCGGGGTGTGCAAGGAGAGGGGATTCAGAGTATTGCCTAAATGAGCTCCAGAGATGGGTGCGAGCTGCGGCGATCAGCGTGGACCCCAGAGACGGGCATGAGACGCTAAGGCTGCTGCTGCAGCCACCAGGAAGCCTGTGTGCAAGCACAGGCCACTATCCACACTGCCCCTCCCGGGAGCCTGTGCAGTCCGCCACTGCCAGGGTCCCGTGATCCAGGGACAACTTCCCCGGGAGAACACACGGTGTGCCTCAGGCTGTTGTAACGTCACGCCAGCCTCTGCCACCACAGGTTCGCCCCACATTCTGTACTCCTCCCTCCCCCCGGCCTGAGTGAGCCAGAGCCCCCTAATCAGCTGCTCCTTTAACCCCATGCTGTCTGGGTGGGGAACAGACACCCTGAGGTGACCTACACACAGAGGTGGGGCCAAATCCAAAGCTGAACCCTGGGAGCTGTGTGAACAGAGAAGAGAAAGGGAAATCTCTCCTAGCAGCCTCAGGAGCAGCAGATTAAATCTCCACAGTCAACTAGATGTACCCTGCATCTCTGGAATACTTGAACAGATAATGAATCATGCCAAAATTGAGGCGGTGGTCTTTGGGAGCATCTGTAGACTTGGGGTTTGCTTTCTGCATCTAATTTGTTCCTGGTGTTATGTTTATCTTAGTTTAGTATTTAGAGCTTATTATCATTGGTAGATTTGTTTATTGATTTGGTTGCTGTCTTCCCTTTCCATTTTTTGTGAGTGTGTATGTGTATGCTTCTTTGTGTGATTTTGTCTGTATAGCTTTGTTTTGCCATTTGTCCTAGGGTTCTGACTGTCTGGTTTATTTTGTTTTTTGTTTTTAGTATAGGTTTTAGTGCTTGTTATCATTGGTGAATTTGTGTTTTGGTTTGGATGCTCTCTTCTTTCTTTCTCTCTTTTTTTTAATTACTTTTTTTAAATTTTTAATAATTTTTTTCTATTTTAATAATTTTATTTTATTTTACTCTTTCTTTCTTTCTTTCTTTCTTTCTTTCTTTCTTTCTTTCTTTCCTTCTTTCCTTCTCTCCCTTTTCTTCTGAGCAGGGTGGCTGACAGGGTCTTAGTGCTCTAGCTGGGTGTCAGGCCTGAGCCTCTGAGGTGGGAGAGCCGAGTTCAGGACATTGGTCCACCAGAGGCCTCCCAGCCCCCCGTAATGTCAAATGGCGTAAGCTTTCCCAGAGATCTCCATCTCAATGCTAAGACTCAGGTCCACTCAACGACCAGCAAGCTACAGTGCTGGACACCCTATGCCAAACAACCAGCAAGATAGGAACACAACCCCACCCATTAGCAGAGAGGCTGCCTAAAATCATAATAAGTTCACAGACACCCCAAAACACACCACTGGATGTGGTCCTGCCCACTAGAAAGACAAGATCCACCCTCATCCCCCAGAACACAGGCACCAGTCCCCTCCACCAGGAAGCCTACAGAACCCACTGAACCAACCTTAACCACTGGGAGCAGACATGAAGAACAACAGGAACTACGAACATGGAGCTGTAAAACGGAGACCCCAAGCACAGTAAGTTAAGCAAAATGAGAAGACAGAGAAATACACAGCAGATGAAGGAGGAAGGTGAAAACCCACTAGACCAAACAAATGAAGAGGAAATAGGCAGTCTACCTGAAAAAGAATTCAGAGTAATGATAGTAAAGATGATCCAAAAACTTGGAAATAGAATGGAGAAAATACAAGAAACGTTTAACAAGGACCTAGAAGAACTAAAGAGCAAACAAACAATGATGAACAACACAATAAATGAAATTAAAAATTCTCTAGAAGGAATCAATAGCAGAATAACTGAGGCAGAAAAACGGATAAGGACCTGGAAGATAAAACAGTGGAAATAACTACCACAGAGCAGAATAAAGAAAAAACAATGAAAAGAATTGAGGACAATCTCAGAGACCTCTGGGACAACACTAAACACACCAACATTTGAATTATAGGGGTCCAAGAAGAAGAAGAGAAAAAGAAAGGGTCTGAGAAAGTATTTGAAGAGATTATAGTTGAAAACTTCCCTAATATGGGAAAGGAAATAGTCAACCAAGTCCAGGAAGCACAGAGAGTCCCATACAGGATAAATCCAAGGAAAAACACAAGACATATTAATCAAACTATCAAAAATTAAATACAAAGAAAAAATATTAAAAGCAGCAAGGGAAAAGCAACAATTAACATACAAGGGAATCCCCATAAGGTTCACAGCTGACCTTTCAGCAGAAACTCTGTAAGCCAGAAGGGAGTGGCAGGACATATTTGAAGTGATGAAAGGGAAAAAGCTACAACCAAGATTACTCTACCCAGCAAGGATCTCATTCAGATTTGACGGAGAAATTAAAACCTTTACAGGCAAGCAAGAGCTAAGAGAATTCAGCACCACCAACCCAGCTTTACAACAAATGGTAAAGGAACTTCTCTAGGCAGGAAACACAAGAGAAGGAAAAGACCTACAAAAACAAACACAAAACAATTAAGGAAATGGTAATAGGAACATACATATCAATAACTACCTTAAATGTAAATGGATTAAATGCTCCAACCAAAAAACATAGACTGGCTGAATGGATACAAAAACAAGACCCATACATATGTTGTCTACAAGAGACTCACATTAGACCTAGGGACACATACAGACTGAAAGGGAGGGGATGGAAAAAGATATTCCATGAAAATGGAAATCAAAAGAAAGCTGGAGTAGCAATTCTCATATCAGACAAAATTGGCTTTAAAATATAGACTATTAAAAGAGACAAAGAAGGACACTACAGAATGATCAAGGGATCAATCCAAGAAGAAGATACAGCAATTGTAAACATTTATACACCCAACATAGGAGCACCTCAAAACATAAGGCAAATGCTAACAGCCATAAAAGGGGAAATCGATAGTAACACAATCATAGTAGGGGAATTTAACACCCCACTTTCACCAATGGACAGATTATCCAAAATGAAAATAAATAAGGAAACACAAGCTTTAAATGATACATTAAACAAGAGGGACTTAATTGATATTTATTGGACATTCCATCCAAAAACAGCAGATTACACATTCTTCTCAAGTGCTCATGGAACATTCTCCAGGATAGATCATATCTTGGGTCACAAATCAAGCCTTGGTAAATTAAAAAAATTGAAATCGTATCAAGTATCTTTTCTGATCACAATGCTATGAGGCTAGATGTCAATTACAAGAAAAAATCTGGAAAAATACAAACACATGGAGGCTAAACAAGACACTACAAAATAACCAAGGGATCACTGAAGAAATCAAAGAGGAAATCAAAAAATACCTACAAACAAATGACAGTGTAAACCCGATGGCCCAATACCTATGGGATGCAGCAAAAGCAGTTCTAAGAGGGAAGTTTATAGCTATACAATCCAACTTCAAGAAACAAGAAATATCTCAAATAAACAATCTAACCTTACACCTAAATCAATTAGAGAAAGAAGAACAAAAGAGCCCCAAAGTTAGCAGAAGGAAAGAAATCATAAAGATCAGGTCAGAAATAAATGAAAAAGAAAACAAAGAAATGATAGCAAAGATTAATAGAACTAAAAGCTGGTTCTTTGAGAAGATAAACAAAATTGATAAACCATTAGCCAGACTCAACAAGAAAAAAAGGGAGAAGACTCAAATCAATAGAATTAGAAAGGAAAAAGGAGAAGTAGCAACTGACACTGCAGAAATAGAAGGATCATGAAAGGTTACTACAAGCAACTCTATGCCAATAAAATGGACAATCTGGAAGAAATGGACAAATTCTTAGAAAAGCACAACCTTCCGAGACTGAACCAGGAAGAAATAGAAAGTATAAACATACCAATCACAAGCACTGAAATTGAAACTGTGATTAAAAATCTTCCAACAAACAAAAGTCCAGGACCAGATGGCTTCACAGGCGAATTCTATCAAATTTTTAGAGAAGAGCTAACACCTATCCTTCTCAAACTCTTCCAAAATATAGCATATGGAGGAATACACCCAAACTCATTCTACGAGTTGAGAATGAGTATCATCACCCTGATACCAAAACCGGATAAAGATGCCACAAAAAAAAGAAAACTACAGGTGAATATCACTGATGAACATAGATGCAAAAATCCTAAACAAAATACTAGCAAACAGAATCCAACAGCACATTAAAAGGATCATACCCCAAAATCAAGTGGGGTTTAATCCAGGAATGCAAGGATTCTTCAATATATGCAAATCAATCCACGTGATAAACCATATTAACAAATTGAATCAGAAAAACCATATGATCATCTCAATAGATGCAGAAAAAGCTTTCAACAAAATTCAACACTCATTTATGATAAAAGCACTCCAGAAAGTAGGCATAGAGGGAACTTACCTCAACATAATAAAGGCCATATACAACAAACCCATAGCCAACATCATTCTCAATGGTGAAAAACTGAAACCATTTCCACTAAGATCAGGAACAAGACAAGGTTGCTCACTTTCACCACTATTATTCAACATAATTTTGTAAGTTTTAGCCACAGCAATCAGAGAAGGAAAAGAAATAAAAGGAATCCAAATCGGAAAAAAGGAAGTAAAGTTGTCACTGTTTGGAGATGACATGATACTATACATAGAGAATCCTAAAGACGTTACCAGAAAACTACTAGAGCTAATCAATGAATTTGGGAAAGTAGCAGGATACAAAATTAATGCACAGGAATCTCTTGCATTCCTATACACTAATGATGAAAAATCTGAAAGTGAAATTAAGAAAACACTCCCATTTACCATTGCAAAAAAAGAATAAAATACCTAGGAATAAACCTACCTAAGGAGACAAAAGGCCTGTATGCAGAAAACTATGAGACAGTGATGAAAGAAATTAAAGATGATACAAACAAATGGAGAGATATACCACGTTCTTGGATTGGAAAAATCAACATTGTGAAAATGAATATACTACCCAAAGCAATCTACAGATTCAATGCAATCCCTATCAAACTACCAATGGCATTTTTCACAGAACTAGAACAAAAAATTTCACAATTTTTATGGAAACACAAAAGACCCCGAATAGCTAAAGCAATCTTGAGAAAGAAAAATGGAGCTGGAGGAATCAGGCTCCCTGATTTCAGACTATACTACAAAGCTACAGTAATGAAGACAGTATGGTAATGGCACAAAAACAGAAATATAGATCAATGGAACAGGATAGAAAGCCCAGAGATAAACCCATGCACACATGGTCAGCTTATCTTTGATAAAGGAGGCAAGAATGTACAATGGAGAAAAGACACCTTCTTCAATAAGTGGTGCTGGGAAAACTGGACAGGTACATGTAAAAGAATGAAATTAGAACACTCCCTAACACCATACACAAAAATAAACTCACTCCCTAACACCATACACAAAAATAAACTCAAAATGAATTAAAGTCCTAAATGTAAGGCCAGAAACTTTAAAACTCTTAGAGGAAAACATAGGCAGAACACTCCATGACATAAATCACAGGAAGATCCTTTTTGACCTACCTCCTAGAGAAATGGAAATAAAAACAAAAATAAACAAATGGTACCTAATGAAACTTAAAAGCTTTTGCACAGCAAAGGAATCCATAAACAAGACGAAAAGACAACCCTCAGAATGGGAGAAAATATTTGCATATGAAGCAACTGACAAAGGATTAATCTCCAAAATATATAAGCAGCTCATGCAGCTCAATATCAAAAAAACAAACAACCCAATCCAAAAATGGGCAGAAGACCTAAATAGACATTTGTCCAATGAAGATATACAGATTGTCAACAAACACATGAAAGAATGCTCAACATTACTAATCAATAGAGAAATTTGAATCAAAACTACAATGAGGTATCACCTCACACCAGTCAGAATGCCCATCATCAAAAAATCTACAAACAGTAAATGCTGGAGAGAGTGTGGAGAAAAGGGAACCCTCTTGCACTGTTGGTGGGAATGTAAATTGATACAGCCACTATGGAGAACAGTATGGTGGTCTCTTAAGAAACTAAAAATAGAACTACCATATGACCCAGCAATCCCACTACTGGGTCTATACCTTGAGAAAATCATAATTCAAAAAGGGTCAGATACCAAAATGTTCATTTCACCTCTATTTACAGTAGCCAGGACATGGAAGCCACCTAAGTGTCCATCGACAGATGAATGGATAAAGAAGATAAGGCACATGTATACAATGGAATATTACTCAGCCATAAAAAGAAATGAAGTTGAGTTATTTGTAGTGAGGTGGATGGACCCAGAGTGTGTCATACACAGTGAAGTAAGTCAGAAAGAGAAAAACAAATACCGTATGCTAACACATATATATGGAATCTTAAAAAAAAAGAAAAAAAAATGGTTCTGAAGAACGTAGGGGCAGGACAGGAATAAAGACGCAGACGTAGAGAATGGACTTGAGGACATGGGGAGGGGGAAGGGTAAGCTGGGAGGAAGTGAGAGAGTGGCATGGACTAATATATACTCCCAAATGTAAAATAGATAGCTAGTGGGAAGCAGCGTCATAGCACAGGGAGATCAGCTCGGTGCTTTGTGACCACCTAGAGGGGTGGGATAGGGAGAGTGGGAGGGAGCCGCAAGAGGGAGGAAGTATGGGGATGTATGTTTATGTATAGTTGATTCACTTTGTTATACAGCAGAAACTAACACAGCATTGTAAAGCAATTATACTCCAATAAAGATGTTAAAAAAAAGAATGAGAAAAGAGAAAATAAATAAAAAGTTAAGACATTAAAAAATAAGAGAGAAAAGACAAAAAGAAAATGAATTAAGAAAAGAAAAATATGAAATAAAATGGAAAGAGTAAAGAACAAATGAAAAATTAAAAAAGAATAAATTTTAAATTGAGAAAAATAAAAGCATAAAGACAAAACTAGGGAGGAAAGATAAATAAATAAACAAGAAAATAATTTTTAAAAGTTTAAAAAGACAAAACCCCTACAATATCAATATGATATATTTGAAGGAAGAAACAAGCAAACTTTGGTCAAACCCTTCAGGTTGGTGCAAACAGCTTCCTGAGCCAGAAGGATGCAAACCCATTCAGTGGGTTCCTTCCTGAAGCCGAGACAGGGATTGACTCCTTATGAATCATATCAAAAATCAACCAAAAAGGATGGGGACAATCAACCCAAGTTTCATCTACAATAGTGGTTTCCTGTCAGTTTTTGACCTCAAGAACCTTCTACACTCAAAAATTATTGAGGACTTCAAAGAGCTTTGTGTTTTTTTGTTTGTTATTTGTTTTCTACAATAGCTGTCTACATTTATTGTATTAAAAATAAAACCTGTAGGATTCTTCAGTGGCTTTTTTCTTTCTAATTTGAAAAGCTGTAAGAATTTTTGGCTTTTAAAGAACTTGGCATGTCTACACTTAAAATATTCAATTACTTTTTCTTGAAACTCAAAATGACTGATCTCAAAATTATGCTGCAACCTAACTAGTGTCATAATAATATACAAACCTGTGGTTGCCTAAGACTCAATAAGGTACATTATTAGCATCTATAAAGCTGAAGGAATGATAGCTTTTGGCATATTTTCAGGTCTTATTTGCAGTTTGGCCCAGTTTCTTTGGAGTAGATTCTTCGCTACCATGAGTCAGAGAACTGACGGTTATGTCAGTTAAACATAGAGCCTTCTGCTGTGGGCTGAGAAAACAGGTCTTCTATTCTCTTTTTTTAGCTGTCAAATGAAAGCCAAATTTGGATTTACGTAAGGAGGGACCCTATTTGAAATGATGAATGCAACGGAATATACCCTACAAATGCTATTGTAATACCATAGAACACCAAAATGTCTCAAGGCCAGGCAGCAAGGGCTTATCTTTTGTAAGGAGGACTAAGCAATGTTAAAAAAAAAAACTGGGCATGGGGAAGTGGGATGAATTCATGGGGTAATGGGACTCTTGTGTAGGAAATGTCCTCTTCTGTGGCCAGATGATTCTCAGGAGAAGCTGTTGTGGGGAGGGTTCTCTGCGTTCCAACGCTTGCTTAACCTCAGGGCAAGTCAAAAGGATAGCCCACAAAAACCTGATGTATTTACTACGCGGCCCTTTGCAGAGAAAATTTGGTGACCCCCTAAATACACTGAATATTTTTCTAACTATGATAAAGCTATGGAAACAAAATTTACCAGAATATAAGCTTCATGATGGCAAGGATTTTTGCTATTTTTGTACACTGTTTTATCCTTAACCCTAGAATACTGCATGGCATATAGTAGGTGCTCACTAAATATTTGTCGAATGAGTGAAATAGTGCACAATAAAGCAATTTTAAATGTAAAATTCAATATATTTCATCTCTGTTTTAGCTGTGTAGGAACAAATGATAATTTGTTGCATTTAGTATTCTATGCCAAAAGCAATGAAGATTTTATTTGATTTTTGGCAACATATAGATTCAGCTAAAAGTTATACCAAACAGAGGGAAGAAATTATGTACATAACGAATTGAAATAAGAGAGCAACAAATGCAAACAATGGATTTAAATTTGGGGGATATAGCAACTCACTCCATGAGTTCATCTCACTTCCCCACACTCAGTTCTTTCCAACCTAATTTCTCTCCTTGCTGACGGCTGTTCTGGGATGGCCTGAATTCCTGGCTACACCGCAGTTCTCTATGAGAATGCATCTGTGTTCAGTTTCCTGACATACAGTGCTGAATTCAGATACTCAAGCATGTACTCTAGAAGTGCCCCATGCTAGAGCCAATGCACCCAGGGATGAAATGCCATGTCTTCTCATTGAAACAGACCCTGAGGAATCCTCAGGTGTGGCAGAAGGAACGGATTCCTTCTGCCCATCCCTTCCTGCACTCCAACACCCATGTACAAAAAGAGGAATATAATTATAAAGTGCAGATGGCTGCACAACCGTCATGCTCCATTACAAATCCTCTCTGGCTTGTGTATTTGTGGTTGACCTCATCTGAGCCTCAACCTCATGGGGTCCGCTGTGCATCACCCAACTCAGGCTCCCATCGTAATCATGGGGTTCACTCTGCTTCATCTACCCCAGGTTCCCATCATTATTGTCATCATGGGGTTCACTGTGCATCACCCAACTCAGGTTCTTATTATCTCCCCTGCCACACTATGGGTGCCAGCATTCTTTCTCATTTTCTTCCCTCTTCCCCACCTCTCATTTCCTACTGTTCTTTTTGTTTCTAGTCAGTTCTACACATCTTGGCTTTGCAGAAAAGAAGAGTGTTTCATCAGGCTATTGTGAATCAGGGTGGCTATGGCCCATGAATATCACAATGTGGTCTCTCAGGGGCTACTCCTGTGGACTGGACCTAAGGCAAAGTGTGTCATCAGAGTCTCCTGGTGCCTCTTTCTGCTCTTTAGAATTCTCTACTCCCTAGATCTCCCATTCCTTAATATGAAAGACCGTTTTGTCAGCCTAACTCCAGTATCTAAACCATTCTCAGGTTTTCTTCTCAAAAAAACCTTACCTGTCCTTTTGTCTCAGTCCCTTGGTGGCTGAGAGATTTCATTCAAAAGATGGTACTTCCCTCTCTCGCCCTGTGTGGGCTGTCCTATGCACTTGTCCCTGAAACAAGAAGCCACATCTGCCTCTCACAGGTCTGAGCTTAGTGCTACAGGATTACTACCGGAGAATGTCTGTGAATTGGTTTAACCCTTTGCAAGTGCAACCCTGCTCTATCCTAAACAGGAAAGAGATGAAGATAACTGATTGCCTGAAGTTTAAAGTGTCCTGATGCCACCATTTGGGAATAGCACCAAGAATTGCCTAACAAAGGAAGAGAAATGGCACATTCCCCATTGAGACTATAGAATTATTAGCTGACTATCACAGAGATGAAGCAAATTGGTATAGAACACATGCAGCTTTATAGCAACTCTATCATCTTTTCTTTTGGATTTCTTTAGTCTCAGCTTTCTCCACCCCAAAATGAGCCTACCAAAATGGAGAAAATATTCCAGATGCTATGTGTTCAGTAAAATGTCACTTTCATCTGGTCTGTGTTATTTGGTATTTATTTTTAAACATGAATAAGCATCTTATTTGTTCTACTGATGACTGTTGAGCACTTGGCAGCTGCCGGCATTGTTCCACACACAGTAATTCTGACAACACCCTTGCTCAATAGAACCCAGCAGAGGGCATGGGAAAATCAGCCTCCTTTGTTCGAGAGGGCATGAAATACCCAATCCAAGTGAACTTTTATTTATAATAGAGCCCAACTCCACTAATCCCTCAAAATCTATACAGTTGTTTTTTAAAGTGTTAATGATGTTAAGAGCTCAAGCCCACTGACTGCTAATCATACATTAAACCAACACAAATATGGTTCTGAGAATATTTTGATTCAATTAGCTGTTTGTCATATTCCAACTTGTGAACAACTGTAAGTGCAACCCCTATTATAATAAGATACCAACACATTTCCTTTCTTCTTTTTTCATAATAGAAAACCACCACTACAACAAACATTTGGAATCTCTGTACAGTAAAGGCCACCAATTTACTTATGTCTCTCAGCTACCCCATTTTGTGCAGGAGCTAGGGAAGTGCAAAATTAAAAGGACAGGATGATATAGGAGAAGCGATTGTCTTTGTTAAAGGTTTCGCTTCTTTTTGTTTTCCATCTCGCTCTGCATCAGTTCAGCGATGGAAATATCTGCATTCCTGGCATTCTAGTCAGAGTCTTATAAATGGAAAGAGCAAAGATGAACCATGAGAATTAATAGGTTTCCCACTTCCAAGAGGAGTTGACGTTTAGGGGTCAGAGCATAGAAGGCCTTTAACTAGAACTGTTCCAGAAGTGAGGAGAGCTACAGGTTACATGAAGATTTGATTTTTCAAGTCTTTTAATTTTTGTCTTTCCTGATGAAAGCTTCCCCTTATTTGTCACTTAAGATATACTGTGGTCGGGCTTCCCTGGTGGCGCAGTGGTTGGGAATCTGCCTGCCAATGCAGGGGACACGGGTTCGAGCCCTGGTCTGGGAAGATCCCACATGCCGCGGAGCAACTGGGCCTGTGAGCCACAACTACTGAGCCTGCGCGTCTGGAGCCTGTGCTCCGCAACAAGAGAGGCCGCGGCAGTGAGAGGCCCGCGCACCGCGATGAAGAGGGGCCCCCGCTCGCCGCAACTAGAGAAAGCCCTCGCACAGAAACGAAGACCCAACCAGCCAAAAATAAATAAATAAATAATTAAAAAAAAAAAAAAAAAAAAAGAGTGGACACATGGGGTTAGCAGGGGCCCAACACTAATTTAACCTGGGTTTTTTTTCTTTTTTTCTTTCTTCTTCAGCAAGGAAGATGCCAGAAAACCACATTGGATCATGGGGAACAACTAACTACCCCTTGAGGGTAGAAATGGTAGGGCGCTCAGAGGTCGCAGAAGCAGAGGTGATATTCAAAAGATTACAAGCAGTGTGGTACAGGCAGTGACCAAGCAGAATGGGTACTGGCCACACACCTGGAGCTGGGTTCTGGGTAACTGCTGTGTTGGGCACTAAATTTTAGCTACTGAATAATGGGGATGCCTGGTGGGAACAAGGGAGGGCGTGGAGCAGCCAGGGATGGGGCTTCTGGGAAACACAAGGCAGAAGCCATATACACTAACCAACATAGAAGTATTTCAGTGTTTGAACAACTGGTATTCCATATCATCATGTGCCAGCCCAGCTTGAAAGAGTAGATACTTGAGGAAATGGTTGTAACTAACCATTTTATGTGCCAAGGACTTAATGTGAAAACCCTTATGGCACCTAGGGGCATTGCCAGGGAAAAGGAAAGGGAAGTGATTCTAGATCTGTTGGTGGCATCAATCCTGATATCTTGTCTCACTTTGCATGTCAGAACATGCTATGCAGGTAACTTGTACAAGAGGGTGTTGCTTTGAGAGTTGTACAGAAAAGAGGACCTAGTGTCTACCTCAGGGTTCTGTTCCCCATCTGAAGGACAGCAGTGCCAGCCTTCACCATGTGAACCGCAAGAGACCAAATATCCCAACCCCGCTTCCCACTGCAAGTGTTGGGAAGCACATCATATATAAGACACAACTCGTCAGCGTAGAGTCTACTGAGCGGCCATCAATCTTCTTCATGGTTAGCATAGAGAGTTAGGCTAGAGCTAGGACAGATTCTGGCCTCAGGACCATCCCTGAAAACTCCTGGACACACTGCAGGAAGGGTAGCGTTGCCGCTATGATGTTAGGACCTGCAGGTGGGAGGTCTCAGGTGCGCTTGCACTGGGTATGGACTGCGACCCATCCATTGACTTGTGAGGAGAGGGGGAGACACCTTGCTTTCTCAAGGTGGCATGACTAGAAATGCATGGAACTAGATCCCCCATCACCTGACTTGCAATGCTATGTTCTCTTCCCCACTACATGAAAATGATACTGTATCACACTGGGACGTTCCTATGAAATAAGATACAGAAATTGACTCTCCATGCATAGAGGACTACAGAACACCCGTCATTAATAACTGCTGGTTTCAGGAACTTTCCATTCATCCAGTCATTTACTCCTTTCCAACGGCTCTAAAATGAGTCTGTTTCCTATACTGCTTGAAGATGGTGCTGAGTTTAGGATCTATGTTTTGATCACTGATTAATTTATCTATCTACCACTCTTATATCAGGATCTGAGCTAAGCCCTGGGAATAAAAAGATGCTATGACGGGTTCACTCCATCTGTCTTTAAGCCATGAGCCAACGAACCTCCATCCTAAGTGGGGACAAATGTCATTTTGTCATTCCATTTAACCAGCTTTTCAAATGTCATTACAGAAATTTCAATGATTCAGCGCTAGAAGAAGGATTAATTAGATCAGTATACAGCTGATATACATTAAATAATATGTTTAATCAGCATATTATTAAATACACCACACTTCTGACCCATTGTCCTGAGACCAAACTTAGAAGCCTGAATTCTTCCTTCCCATAGCATGATTTATTCTCCACAAGGCTCCTTGGTCTTTGTAGAGGGTTAATGTTGGTCTCATAAAAGATATGATCATGTCCTAATTTCTGGAACCATGAATGTAACCTTATTTGGAAAAAGGGTTTTTGCAGATGTAATTACATTATCATCTCAAGATGAGATCATGCTGGATTATCTAGGTGCACCCTAAATCCAATGATGTGTCCTCACAAGAAACAGAAGAGGATCACACAGAGAAGAGGGCCATGTGAAAACAGGCAGAGGTAGAGTTTTGCGGTCACAAGTCAAGGATGTCAACAGCCCCTAGAAGGAGGAAGAGCCAAGAAGGCTTCTCCTCAGAGCCTCAGGAGGGACTCTAGTCCTACCAACACCTTGATTTCAGACTTCTGACCTCCAGAACTGTGAGAAAATAAATTTCTACAGTTTTAAGCCACCAGGTTTGTGGTAATTTGTTACAGCAGCCATAGTAAACTGAGTCTTTCATAGACCTACATTCCTGTAGGTTCCCTTACCTACTCTGCATTTAGACATGACTTAAAATATTAATGGCAGTTGAAATAACTGCATTTGTTAATAACTCATTTCCACCTTATATGACTCTCCTTGGATCTGCTGATCAAGAAGAGATAACCCCCCAAACTTGATTAGACTCCCAGTAAAGCAAAGGTCATCTGTGAAGTCCTGTGCTGGTGGATAAATGTACAATCCCACTTATACACTTTGAAATACAGAAAATCAATATCAGGCCACCATTTTGGTTTTTTCAGAGTTGAGGAGGAAGGGGATATCAAGCTGGAAGCATTGTTCTGGGGCTTCCATGTTTTCGGAAGGTCTTAGCCCTGATAGAAAGGAAACTCTACTTTCTCCTTATAGGAGGAGTACTGTCATTTACTTATATTACCACTTTTAACTTGAGACTCTTCCAAGTTGCATTTTTATTAGCAGGCTATATCACAGGGTGCACAAGGAAACTCATGTTGGGCTCAGAGTCTGGGTCAATGCTTGACAGGTAGTGGGCACTCCATAAATATTTTGTTAAATGACAGAGGAATGGATAAAGAAGATGTGGTACATATGTACAATGCAATATTACTCAGCCATAAAAAGGAACAAAATTGGGTCATTTGTAGAGATGTGGATGGACCTAGAGACTGTCATACAGAGTGAAGTAAGTCAGAAAGAGGAAAACAAATATCGTATATGAACGCATATATGTGGAATCTAGAAAAATGGCACAGATGAACCAGTTTGCAAGGCAGAAATAGAGACACAGATGTAGAGAACAAAGGTATGGACACCAAGGCGGGAAAGCAGGAGAGGGGGTGGTGGTGGGATGAATTGGGAGATTGGGATTGACATATATACACTAATATGTATAAAACAGATAACTAATAAGAACCTGCTGAATAAAAAATAAAATAAAATTCAAAAAAAAGTAAAAAAAATTAATTAAAAAAAAGAAATTGATTACATTTGTTTCTGAATCTATTTTCAGTATTCTCCACACATTTGTTCTCTCTTACGTGAGACCATTGCTGTTATTTCTCTTCTAAATCAAGAAATCAAAGACAGGCAGAGTACTATGGAAATTGAGAAGAGGACAGGATTACTTTTACCCGGAGAGACCAAGACTTTCCTGAACTTATAGGGCACCGGGTTTTTCCTTCTTGTATGGCTCTGAATGGGCTCTGCTTTGTAGTAAAGACTTGAGTGTGTGTATATATCTGATCTCATAAATCCCTTGAACACAAGGACGTATCTCATAGCACGTTCATGACCTCCCTCCTTGCACCCAGAACGTCCATCAAAGTCCCTTCATGCGGAAGAGGCTGAAAACCCCTTTCTGAGTAAAAGCTTCCAGGTCCTCCTGATTTTCTCATCTAGGGATGGTTCAGGGGCTCTGGCTGCCAGCTGGATAGGGTGGTAGATGATGCAGGGAAGCAACAAATATCTGTGGCCTCATCATGTTACATTTCTCTTTTATAAACTTTCCATTTCTGTCAGCATTATTCTTGGAGGCTTTCCTCCTCGGTGGTTACAAACTAAGATGCTACTGCCTGACCTGTGGGTCATTTGAGATCTCCTCCCAAGAACAAATTGGAATGCCCTGCATTTTGTCTGTTGGTCCCAACCATAATTAATTTAAACCCAACCAGTTGCAGTTTATTTATCTCAGTTGGCCCATTCTGTGGGATGCACGCCCCTGTGTGTTCTTGCTCTGTTTTCAGTCTCACATGCAAAGATGTTTGGCAATTGAGTTTATCACTCTTTAAATTTGAGTCCTGCCCCTGTTAGGAACCGATGCTTTTCAGCTATGGCTGGACTACATTGTTTTAAGGATTTAGGGGGAACAGCACACTTTTCACATAAGTTTATTTTTATATTGGTATTTTACTTCTGAATTTTGAAGGAGCTTTGTCAAGTTCTGGGGGAAAAAATTTGGTTTTCTTTCTTCTTTTCTTTATTTTTTTCTTTTCTCTTTTAGAATTTGGTTGGTCTTCTTGGATTGCATTCCATCAGATTTTTGTTTCAGGATTTTTCTGAAATTGTTCTATTCTTTTTCCTTAGGAAATGCTCTGCTTTTTTAAAAAAAATTTTTATTTTATATTGGAGCATAGTTGATTAACAATGTTGTGTTAGCTTCAGGTGTACAGCAAAGTGATTCAGTCACACATATACATGTATCTATTCTTTTTCATATTCTTTTCCCATTTAGGTTGTTACATAATATTGAGCAGATTTCCCTGTGCTATACAGTAGGTCCTTGTTGGTTATCCATTTTAAAAATAGCAGTGTGTACATATCAATCCCAGACTCCCTAACTATCCCTTCCCCCAGTAACCATAAGTTCGTTCTCTAAGTCTGTGAGTCTCTTTCTGTCTTGAAAATAAGTTGATTTGTGTCATTTTATTTTAGATTCCACATATAAGCAATATCACATGATATTTGTCTTTGTCTGACTTACTTCACTTAGTATGGTAATCTCCAGGCCCATCTATGTTGCTGCAAATGGCAGAATGCTTGTTTTTATACACTGCAAAAATGCAGGCCATTTTGGTGATAATATGCACTAGGAAATTATCCTGTTGTGAGAAAACTGGCCTCTGGAGGGCATTGCAAACTTTACACCACACCTTGTGGCTATTGCTTTCTACTTAATGTACTGTTAGTGGTTGGATTACATAGAAAATGTTTCATTCAACTGTAAATGTGGTTATGCCTAGGTTCCCAAAACACGTGTGAGTCTTGCAATTTGAAAATAGAAATTGAGAAATGTCTAGCTAGACCATAGGTTGCTTTACAGAAGGCTGATCCATGGATGCAATGAGAGGCACAAAGTGACTTTGACCCAGATGTTGGCTTCTCAGTTTTAAAATGGCCCTAGCAGCGGAAATGCACAGCCCAGGTGAATCATTCGATGTTTGCCCTGCCTGGTTGATCAACTTGCAATAAATTAAGAAACGAAAACAAAACACTTTTTACTTCTGAGTACTCAGTACATATTTGTTCAATTCAATTAAGTAAATGAAGACTTGAGAATTTAACTATTACTTTAAAAAATAAATAAGTTTATTATTTATTATTAGAGGAGATAACCAGTGTGCATTTAAATCATGCATAAGAAAAACTTCTTAAGCTACACTCCACAGTTTAAATATTTGTACCATGCAAACATTGCTGTAACCCTGATTGACCAAGACTCATATTTTTATTATAGCCCCCAAAGAGAAACCTAAATCCAAGATCCATTCATGAGTAATGTCGATTTCATGGGGCAGCAAATATCACATAGCAAATTGTAAATGGATTTCCCAATGCCTCTTCTTTCACAAAATCCATTCCTACGGACTTCCCTTTCCCCCTTTTCTCCTCAATTCCTTTCACAGCCAGCTCCCCTAGTCTGCTCCAGGACCAGCTAGGGAGTGGGTGAGTGTTTCAATAGCCCTTTGGTGAGAAGGTGAGGTCCTTAAGGGGAAATCACTGCTGCTATTTTCTAAGGAATGATGTTTTTTCCGGGTAGGATAAATAAACTTTGACCTAGAGCTAAATTTTGTGGGGTGCAGAACAAATTTTGGAGACTCAGTGGTGGAGAGAAGGGGGCTGGGCTTTGGGGGTGAACTTGGAGGTCTCGGCAGCACTCATTCAGAAGCTAGTCTTGATTTACAGTTTCCATATGCAGCCAAGTTATCTATTTATCCGGAGGTCCTGGTCCACCTCTCCAGGACACCTCTTATGGTCACAGAAGTGTCTGACCCGGTATGAGATATATCCCAGGGTGCCTCTTGAGGTAACTCTGCAGTGTTATGCCTCTCTTCATGGGGCAGACCCTTCCTCGCAGTCTCCTCAACTATAATTCAGCTCCAAAGGGCTGTAATTTCTGCTTGGATTTCTGTGATATTGAGAGAGTTTTTAATCAGTTACATAAGACTTGAGGGTGAACTGCTTCCTTGAGATTAAACATATCAATATCACGATTTAGTTGTGTCCAGCAGAGTGGACTGGTGCCCAGGGTGACCTCTGGCTTCTTCTTCATCAGGAGAGAACTGGACACGAGCAGCTCTTGTCCCTCTGGGGGCCGCGACTCCCTCTGTGGGACTCAGGGCATTAATGGTGGGGTTCACTTTGAATTCACCCAGAGGTGGCCTAGTATAAGGGTGACGGGTGTGGACATGGCCAGTCTCCCTCACTGCCAAGCTCTGATCACATGGCAGGCATTCAGGTCTCTTCCACCCTGTGTTAATTTCCTATTATTGATTCCATGACACATTCCCACAAGCTTAGCAACCTAAAACAATATAATTTTGTTAACTTACAGTTCTGGAGGCTTAAACGAGTCAACAGGGCTGCACTCCTTCTGGAGAGTCTAGGAAAAAATTCATTTCCTTGCCTTTTCCGGCTTCTAAATGCGGCCCGTATTCCTTGGCTTGTGGCCTTGCATCGCTCTGACCCCTGCTTTCATTGTGACATCTCCTTCTCTGATTCTGATGCTCCTACCTCCCTAATTATAAGCACCCTTAGGATTACATTGGGTCTACAAAGCTTATCTCCCCATCTCATGATCTTTAACTTGATTACCTCTATAAAGTCCCTTTTGTCATGTAAGGTAACATTCCCAGGTTCTGGAGATTAAGATGTGGACATCTTTGAAGCCATGATTCAGCCAATCACACACCCCTTCTTCAGCTTCCCATGGTATACGCCATAAGAGGTCCTCAGTACTGCTGAGTCTAATCTCTGGCAAAACCAAGGCATCTCTGCCTGAGTCCTTCTCATTTCTTGAAGTTTTCAGGCTCATCTTAACTTTTCTATCATTAGCAGTGGAGTCTCCTGTGCCAAGCCTACAAGAAAATAACCATCTTCTCCAGAAACAAAACAGCAGGATGGGTATGTCCATTTCCCTGCCTCCCAAGGGGCTATCTCAGAAATGCTTCCCTTTCGCAGCAGTGCATCCTGCCGTGTGAGGGAAACATTCGCTAAAACTTTTTGAGCCAAGCCCTTGACAGGCTGTTGCCTTCTTTCCTCTTCTCTGACAATTCTCAAAATACTTAACCGGCATATCTGTGGTTAGAGATATGTAGGTATTGCCTGTCTGGGAAAACTTGATGACTCCAGGGCAGACCACTTAAGGGTCCCAGTAGCCCCTGACATTCTCCCAATCCACTCATTGCCACTCTTGCAGGCTTCTGTTAGGGTAGGTCAGCCAAGGTTCAAACATCTTTTCTCCTGGAGCTGATGTTCTATTGCTTGAAAACAACTTCCATTTCTGGTGCATCACTATTTCTTGTGCAGACAACATGACCTTTCCTATCTCCTGTCTCTGTGTGTCAGCCATGTTTCTGATGGACGTTCCAGACTTTGGGTGATGGTCTGAGACAAGAGTGTTAAAAATATCTCTCCATGCATTCCCCTTCTCAGTTATCTCCCAGAAAGGGTGTATAGTCACAGAGAAATTATTTTCAACAACTTGACTCAGTACTTTATCCCTTTTTTCCAACCCCATTTTATCTTCTAAAGACTTTGAGTCACTCATTCTTAACATCTTCCAACTGTATTAAAAAAAATCTACACTGTATAGCCATTGTTTCAAACTCAGATGACTCTCACTGCAGTGATTTTTAATTAGTCAGTGGTAGAGAATCATACTGCGGAGGATCCCTAAATCCAGGTCTTGAGCTGTCTCATGGAACTTCCATGAACTGCCTCCCAATGCAGGCTACACGTATGTTTTTCTCTCTTTCATTTGTTCAATTAAATGCTGAGCACTCATTTGCCTTTTTAGTGGGCAAGACTGTATGTCACTTTTGAACCATCTCGCACAAATATGGATGCAATTCCCTGATGGGTAGGGCTTCTGTCAAGTTGCCAGGCCTAAGTGAGGAAAAGACTAGGGTCTCATTAGCTCACAAAACTTGTCATGTCTCAAAGCTACAATTGTTTTCTGAGTTGCAATGATTCCTTGGTGGCCCCGACGCCGTCACAGACCTCCTTGTTCCGAGGAAGCAAGGACCCCTCGGTAGTGCCAACTCAGCCCTGACATCTCTAGGCTTGGGATCCTGTGATTGGCTTGTGGTGTTCAGCTCCTGACTCCCCAGCCTTGTGGGCGTTCCCAAGAGGGTGAGGTCTCCTTACAAACCCATAACCATCACCAGCTTTATTTCCAGAGGGTCTTCTGAGGAGGACCAGATGCCTGTGCTTTCCAAACTTGGATCTGATTTTACACTCTTTCCCCAATCAATCTCCTGCCCAGCTTCTCGAGAAAAGTTGTAATTCTAAGTGGTGCTTTGCTCATCTCAACAGTGGCTACCAAAGTGCTGCTAGAGTGCCTGCAGCTACTCATCTAGGTGAGCTACTCTTAGTGGTTCTAAGTTGATGTCCCAACAACTGTTTTATAGAACAAAAGGTTATGACACATGTAAATTTGTTCAATGAGGAGGCTTGAACCCCTTTCTCTTCATCTCTTCCCTGCTCAGTAATTAACTCCTTAATGAGCAATATTTGCTCACTTCTATCACTTTCTAGTAACTTTGAATTATCAGAAAAACTATGTCTGGTTTTAAAGACTCAGTCTTGATCACTGAGAAATTTCAGTCGCATATTTCACTTAAAACTCTCCTTCCTCTCCCTTCTCACACTTAGAGATCCTAGGAGGCTTGGGGCAGTGAAGGAGGGTGGTGTCTGATCTCCAACACCCACTTTCCCTTTCCCTGGGCTTCCCTGCAGAGCAGGGAGGAAGGAAAGGGGAAATGGTGCTCCTTATCTGTCTGCATGTATGAGGCTGCCATCTTCCTTGGTTGAATATAACTTCTACTCTAACTCATTGTCTTTTTGGGCAATGAGGGAAGGTGGTGGCCAGGTCTCCCGTGCCTTGGAGACTATTGGTGAGATTCAGCTACCTCTAATTGATTACTAGCTAGCAACATCATACTGCAGACCTCTTAACAGGGATCCTTTCTGTCTTTAGGCTACCTTCATCCCTAGCAAGCCTGTATCACACTCTCTCCCACCCTTCACAATCTTATCTACCATCTCAATCTCCTAACAATTTGCAGGATCTGTCTTCCACATCACTCAAGAACAAGGAATGGAAGAACAACCTTGCTCCTTCTCCATGTGGTCATACCTTACACAATTTCTCACTAATGCACGTTTCCCTGAGGGAATAATGGGTGAAGATTAGCAAGCATAATGGCCAAGCAGACAACTAACCATGGAATTAAATGTGTTTCCCTTCTTGTGGATAACTCAAGTTATTTATAAGTAGATGACATGAGTCTTCCTCCTTAGACTATGGAAAGTAGAATAGCTTCTCTATGTGAACTCTGCATTAAAGATGCTAAAATTATATACAGCTAAACTTTAATAACTCATCCTCTCTTCTATCCTGCCCTACTGCTTTTTATTTATTGTATCTTTAACTGCATAGTGGTATTTATTTATCCTTTCAGGTTATTAAGTATCTTAGTCTTTATTTTATTGGGTCTGGATACTCTGTCTTCCTGAGATCTTTACCACTTTCAAATAATATAAGAATATTCTTATTTGTTTCCCTAACTTAAATTTCCTAACTTAAAATTTAGATACTTAATCCAAATGGAATTTATTTTTCTGTATGGTGTGATGTAAGGATTGAAATATATTTTATCCATTATGACTTCATGAAATTCTGAATCTTTTGCAAGATTTGCGATTTTCACTAAGGTGGATTTGTCTAATTTTTACATTTTATTTTGCACAATACTCAGGATCTGCCTATCAGCTAAGAAGGCCTAACGCTGACAGAGAAACTGACATAATTGGAGGACAAGTGGATTACAAAAGGGAGATAGGAGAGTATATTTCTCAGTCTCAACACCTTAGTCAATACTTTTGGTTATGATGATGTCTTTCTTCTACATGTAATCTTTTAAATGCCCACTTGGGTAAGGAGGACCCTGTACCATAACACACGAGCGATGAAGCAAGTGAAATTTGCAAAGTAAAAAGCGCTGTTTCTCCACAATCAGTTTCGTTGGGTGAAAAGTACCACACAGTTTGCTTCTGAAGTCATGCGGGTGCCATGAAACCTCTCCAATATGTGGAGCAGGGGAGACAGGCACGTTGCACAACATGGTCCTAAGATTCTCTAAAATCGCGAATATTCAGTCTATTATTCAGTGACTTCCCCAAGTGGAAAAAAAATAAGGCTCTTTAACCTCAGGCAATAAAATGAATCATACAGCTAGAGAACATATATCTTGGCAGAGAAGAAACTTTGGTATATATGTACTATGTTAAAGAAATTATGTTAAAGCTACTACTACATTTTTACGTTCAATCAATAAATACCAGTTGAGGGCTTCCCTGGTGGCGCAGTGGTTGAGAGTCTGCCTGCCAATGCAGGGTACACGGGTTCGAGCCCTGGTCTGGGAAGATCTCACATGCCGCGGAGCAACTAGGCCCGTGAGCCACAACTACTGAGCCTGCGCGTCTGGAGCCTGTGCTCCTCAACAAGAGAGGCTGCGATAGTGAGAGGCCCGCCCACCGCGATGAAGAGTGGCCCCCGCTTGCCGCAACTGGAGAAAGCCCTCGCACAGAAACGAAGACCCAACACAGCCAAAAATAAATTAAAAAAAAAAAAAACAATAAACAAAAAACCAGTTGAGTTTACCTCAACTGGTAAACCAGTTGCATCACCAAAGCTTTGCATCATCAAATTGCAAAGCTAAATAGAGAGGAGAATTCAGAGGTAAATAATAGTCACCATTTTATAGCGTTCTTTTTTCACAAAGAGCTTTTTTTTTCTTGATATGAAGACAGAACCTTTATTTATGAAACATCAAATGACTCTGCAGGAAAATAAATGTTGTGAGAGTGATGGATCATTAAAGGCAGTAATGACAAAGAGCAGCTTCATAGAGGAGGTGAAAAGTCATTGAGCTCTAAAGAACCAGAATGCATAGAAAAAGGAGGAAAAGCTATTTCAAAACGGAGGAACGTGAACAAAACAAGCAGATGGAAATTCACAGGTGTCACCTTTTTATTTTATTTGACTTTTCAAAAGTCAGAGGTGAGGTAAAAATGCCATATTTTGCTGCAAAATTGGCATGAAAAATAGGACTTTTTGTTCTATAAGCATAATGAATATCTATGAAGATTCCTTTTTTTCCAACTTTGCTCTAAAGAATATTTTTTCTCTAAACAGAAGCTGTCTGATTTGCTCAGCAGTGTAATAGATCCTCATCTGCTTTATTTTTAGTACCTTCTCCAGCTTTACAGAGAATGAAAATAATATAGGAAACACACAAAATATAATCTTAAAGGCACAGTTCGTAGAAATTTAAAAGTTACAGACTGCTCCAAAGAATAGATCATCTCTGAATATGCTATGTGACAGACAAGTCCATTCAACATCAGGTATTAGTGAAAGAGGCTTAAACAGAAAGCAACAGAGTTGAAATAATTATAGAGTCAGCAGTTCATAAAAAGAGATTCCATGTTTATTCACTATGCATAATAATGCTTTGAATGCACACCTGAGTTGGTCTGATCAGCAAAGTTCCTTTCGGTTTTTTTTTTTTTAAATTAATTAATTAATTTATTTTTAACATCTTTATTGGAGTATAATTGCTTTACAATGGTGGGTTAGTTTCTGCTTTATAACAAAGTGAATCAGCTATACTGATCCTTTTGGTTTTAAACTATTCTTTTTTAAAAAAAATTAATTAATTAATTAATTTATTGGCTGTGTTGGGTCTTCGTTTCTGTGCGAGGGCTTTCTCTAGTTGCGGCGAGAGGGGGCCACTCTTCATCGCGGTGCGCGGGCCTCTCACTATCGCGGCCTCTCTTGTTGCGGAGCACAGGCTCCAGATGCGCAGGCTCAGTAGTTGTGGCTCACGGGCCCAGTTGCCCCGCGGCATGTGGGATCTTCCCAGACCAGGGCTCGAACCCGTGTCCCCTGCATTGGCAGGCGGATTCTCAACCACTGCGCCACCAGGGAAGCCCAATCCCTTTGGTTTTGAATGGCATGTTTTCTCTGCTCTTCGCATCTCAGTGAGTTTCTACCTTGACGATCCATCCTTTCCCCACTTTCAGATCTCCTCACAACTAAGCAAGCCCTTTGCAACATCCTGGCTTTTATACTATTATCCTTTCGTCCCTTTCCCCTCCCAGCTGCCCAGACATCTCCCCACCTATTTTTTGTCTCCTCCAATACCCTCTGACCACATGCCAATTCTAATTCTTGGAACCACTTCCCAATTCATGTACAGCAATTTCCCCTACCCCAGCTCCATTTAGAGAGTCTCTGGGGAAAAAAAATGCCCTGCAAAGCATTCCAGCCCCAAGAATGCTGCGTGGCAGCCCTTTTTCTGTACCGGTTTAGGCCGTTAGGCTGAAATAATGGGGGAGGCATGAATAATTCTTTTTCCTGGGTGCCCTAGGAACACTTAAGGTGCCATGTCATTCATGCAAGATTACCATGGAAGAATTCTCTCTCCTGAGCTGTTTTGTCCCCCGCAGGACACATCAGTTCCGAGAATGGCCCTGGGCCTCACAATTCCAATGTAAGTTCTCCCTTTGGATATACCTGCTTTGTTCACTTTTCTAAAACCAGCAGCCTCTTACTACTTTTCCCCTCAAGTGCAATATCCAGGCACAAAGGTTAATGGTGGGAGCTTACAGCTGTTCTGTTGGGCTCATCCTTGAGTATGTACACATACAAAGCATCCATGGGTGCTAATGAAATCACTGGAGGCCTGGGCCTTTATTTCAACTTTTAAACCTTTTGTGAGGTTTGGCCCGCTAAGCTTGGGTTTTTAAAATGTCCCCTTAAACAAAACTGAATCCACACTCTGCTGGCAATTCCCACAAAATCTCTTACCCTGGTCAGAAAAGTTCCAGAGGGGAATAAAATGTGTAGTAGAAATTCTCAGTGTCTCTCATTTGGGAATGTAGAACCATTTGTGTTTTTCTTATTCAGAATGAGTGACTAGAAAATCAAAAATTGTTTTTTTAGTCCACAAAGCAGTAAGTTTTCAGTTTAAACTAGCCCAAAACACACTGTTTCTGTAAACCTTGAAATGTTTTGTAAGTGAATGCCAAATAATTAAATAAGTGAAGTGTTCCTGTGCTCTTCATTACTCTTCCCTTCTGGACGGGCACCAGTGAATCTGTACAAAGGGACCAGTTGCGGCAGTGGAGGGGAGGGGCAGTAAGTTAGGGTTGTCATTTCTCTACCAGCCACTCTCTCATCTATATCATCATCTTTACTTCTTCATTCAAGAGCTCCTGTTCCTCTACCTCCTGCACTGTTGGTGGGAATGTAAATTGGTGCAGCCACTATGGAGAACAGTATGGAGGTTCCTTAAAAAACTAAAAATAGAGTTGCCATATGACCCAGCAATCCCACTCCTGGGTATATATCTGGAAAAGACGAAAACTCTAATTCAGAAAGGTACATGCACCCCAATGTTCGTAGCAGTGCTATTTACAATAGTCAAGACACGGAAGCAACCTAAATGTCCATCGACAGATGAATGGATAAAGAAGATGTGGTACATATAGACAATGGAATATTAGTCAGCCATAAAAAAGAATGAAATAATGCCATTTACAGCAACATGGATGGACCTAGAGATTATCATACTAAGTGAAGTAAGTCAGACAGAGAAAGACAAATACTATATGATACGTGGAATTTAAAAAAAAAAAGATATAAATGGACTTATTTCCAAAAACAGAAAGAGACTCACAGACACAGAAAGCAAACTTATGGTTACCAAAGGGGAAAGGGGGGAGGGATAAATTATCAGTTTGGGATTAATATATACACACTACTATATATAAAATAGATAAACAACAAGGACCTACTATAAAGCACAGGGAACTATATTTAATATCTTGTAATAACCTATAATGGAAAAGAATCTAAAAAAGAATATATCATATATATATGTAAAATATATATATATAATATATGTAAAAAATATATATATATAAAACTGAATCACTTTGCTGTACACCTGACGCAGTGTAAGTCAACCATACTTTAGTTGTTTTAAAAAACCTTAAAGTTAATTAATTAATTTTAAAAAAGAGCTCCTGTCCCTCTGAAATACAGGCCACGCAGCTATAATTGCCTCCTATGTTTCTTCATCACTGTGGTCTGTTGACCTCCTGGTCAGTTGCACTCACTGAATACTTTAAGATCTGATCCACTTGCTTCTTCTCTGACAATTCTTAAACTACTTAGCCAGCGTAGGCTGTTGTTCTGTAGGTTATGTAAGTTGCTATGTATGCTAGAGCTATGTAGGTATTGCCCATCTGGAGAAACATGACCTCCAGGTGATCTCTTTCTACTCCTGCGTGGCAATGCCATGTAGAAAGTGCATTTGGAAACCCAGCCTTGCCTCCTTAATTCCAATGGCCTTTTACTCTTTTGATCACTCACCATCCCTAGGCTCACATCCTGGATCTGGTTGTCACCAAACGGAATACCGCCTCGAGTCATAGGTACCTGAAATTTCTCTTATCTTAAAAATAAAATCCCTCCCTTGATTCTCTAGTTATACTTCAGACTTTACTTTGCATCTAAATCCCTCTAAACAGTGTTCTACACTTGCTGTGTTCCTTTCATCACTCCTTGTAATTCTTAAATCTGCTGTGACATGACATCTGTCCCCGCTATGCTGCTGAAAGCGTTCTCACTGTAGTTCCTCCATGGCTTGATCACAAAGCCAATGGGTTTGGCTTTTTTGGAAAATTCCACAGCATTGTGTACTATAGAACACCTCTCCTTTGTCTTGTACATACGACAGAATATTTGTTTGTTTCTGCACACATATCTCTCTGTTATTTTTCTTTGCCTCCTTCCTGGACTTTCTTAAATGTTGTTTTCCCCAGGGTTCCATCTTGGATTTTCTTCATTTCATTTTCACTATGCTTTCTCTGGATGATGTATGTACTCTGATCCCAACTTTCAGCTAGTTCATGTTTTTATGCCAATGAATCCCAAATCTATATCTTTAGCATTGTTTTCACGTTTCAGACTCATAATAAATATTACCATCTTCTAGATATTGTCACCTAACTGTCACACAGACCTAAATCTCAACATGTGCAGAAGAGAACTCATCATCTTCCCTCAAAATGACCCTCATGTTCCTATGTGTTCTAGTGGGTCAGTGGTCACAGCCAGGGACAAAAGCTAAAAGCATAGGCTTACCTTTATTTCTCCCTCTTCTTCATTCCCTACTTCCAAGACATAGAAAGTCTTTAGCCTGGCTCACAGTAACTGGTCAGTGAACTTTGTCAATCGACATAAAAACAAATTTCTAGTTTAGTTTTTTTTTTAAGAAAACAATTAATTTGGAATGCTTAAATGCAAACATGTGTCAGTTTTAATAAATAGTTTAATCATAGATTTACCTAAAACAAGTAGCAAATAGTATATGTGGAGCTGATATTAATTTATACCCTTCCTCCCTAGGGAAGTCATGAGACATTATAATTCTAAGGAGGTGTGCTGTCTTCTGAGGCGTGCTCTTCCGCAGAAATGTCCCCTCCATTTTCTTGTCTGGAATTGACTTCAGACTATGGATGGTCTACTGTATCAGCTCCTTGCCTCTCTCTGTTCTATAAGGTCTTTGCCAACTTGTGGTGCTGACGAAGGGGGATTTTATATCCTTCTTAATTTCCCCCCTGGAAAAAGAGAAACTTTTAGGCTAAGCCTGGTTGCTGCGGGCTGAAAAATACTTCTTCAGAATGTAGAAGTCATGGGCTCAGTGTGTTTCTGAAGCCAGGCTGCCAACACCCCCACTGGCTACAGATGCTTGGGGAGAAGACAGGGTTGCTGTGAGTGGCCACATGTTCCCCACTAATCAATTTTTAACTTTCTACTCTTTGGCCTTTCTTTTTCACCCTGTTACCAATCACAGGATTAAATCATGAGGTCTTTAGAAACAAAACTGCAGGACTATACTTTAGTACATTTGCATGTTATTCCACAGTATTTTTTTTTTAAACATTTAACACATTTTTTTTAAAGTATTTGTTTATTTATTTATTTTTGGCTGCGTTGGGTCTTCGTTTCTGCGCGAGGGCTTTCTCTAGTTGCGGTGAGCGGGGGCCACTCTTCATCGCGGTGCGCGGGCCTCTCACTATCGCGGCCTCTCTTGTTGCGGAGCACAGGCTCCAGACGCGCAGGCTCAGTAATTGTGGCTCACGGGCCTAGTTGCTCCGCGGCATGTGGGATCTTCCCAGACCAGGGCTCGAACCCGTGCCCCTGCATTGGCAGGCAGACTCTCAACCACTGCACCACCAGGGAAACCCCTCCACAGTATTTTTAAGAAATTTGAGCGTCCCAAACTTGGACGTCCCAACCTTAGTTCTCCCTGACTAATAATATTTTATAGATATTGGCCCAGGTTGAGGAAAACTCTTCTTTTCAGTCTGTTTAGACAAGTTGACAAGGAATCGGTGGCTTCCCCTGCACTTGGCAATGACACGGTATCAGAGCATTCAGCTTCTGTGCCTGAGTGATCATTTCCTGGCTAGTAATTTTGGTGGGTAATTATTAACTTGTTCTACTGGTAATGAAAGTAGTTCTATACCTATACCTCTTTTGGTTTTGATTTCATGTGTTGATCAAGGACATATACAACCACTTGACCACAATGTGTGTGACCTATGCAGTGTCCTGTCTTGACTTCTTTCATGGCTGGCCCCTGCTGGTAAGCACTGGGGTGTACAATGTCCCACCCACTGGTAAGAGGCACGCATCACCCCTGATGATCTCTGCTTTTGATCTGAACCTTAGTAGCAAACTGCCACATCAGTCCTCTATACCAGGGTCTCTGACTCAGACTCATATTTAATAGATGGAATCTACTTCCCAGGGACTGATTTATTCATTAAAACTCTATGTTCCCAACCCACAATTTTTTTTTTAACCTGGCTCTTTGACATTTAGAAATGTTCAACCTTAAAGGCTTTTTCTGCTAGAAATAGATTGTTCCTTTTAAGTCGTAGGTGTTAGGATGCCAAATGTGCCATTTACCTGCCTACCAATTGATCCACTTTAAGCAGTTGATCTTGCCTACAATTTTATGCTACTGTCTTAATCGGCTCTGGCTGCCATAATAAAATACCATATATTGGATGGTTAAACAACAGAAATTTCTCTCTCACAGTTCTGGAGGCTGAAATTCTGAGCTCAGTGAGCCATCATGGTTGGTATCTGGTGAGAGCTCTCTTCCTGACTTTCACTTGGCCATTTTCTCACTGTGTCCTCACATGGAGAGAGAGAGAGAAGGAGCTCTCTGGTGTCTCTTCTTATAAGGACACTAATCCTATCAGACTGGAACCCCACCCTTATGACCTCATCCTTTCATAACTAGCAGATCTTAAAACCCATCTAAAAAATCCTAAAGGATCCAGGTGAAGAAACTGAGGCCCCAAGAGGTTCTAAGACTGGGAGTCCTTGGCAAACCAAGATGAGTTGGACATCCTATTTTTCCAATATGGCACAATATTATGTGTATGTTAAAAAGGAGATGTTCTTCAAAGAATATTAAACCCCCAAATGCACATGAATTGTGACAGGGTGATGCCATAATGACAAATACGGAGCTGTATTTTCAGAGAACTTTCCTCTGCAGAGACTGGCAAATTCCAAAGTTCCAACAAGTTTTCCACACACATGGGGCTTATTAGAGGCCCTGCATTTCCCTTGGTGAGGGAGACTAGTTGAATTTGAATACTGCCGCGAGCTGCTCTCCATAATGTATGCAGAGTGGGCTTTGACCATGTGTTGGAATGACATCAGCAGTCCACAGACCCGCGCTGCAGAAGTTCAGAATCATTGCATGCCAGAAAGATGAAAAGAGTGGGATTGTTATATGTCAGGGGAAAACCAACAAACTTACCCACTCCAGCTAACAGAGGACTCTCGGATTTGCCTCAAACTGAATGAAGACTTAAAAGATCTCTGATCTTAGCTAGAGTATTTATCTATACATTACTTTCATTAAACGTGAAGAGCAAGTGAGGGGAAATAAGTCCTTCATTTGCATTGTCAAATGAGTTCTGTGGCAAAGCCCTATTAAGAACTTGATATATGTGGATCTGCCTCTGAGACCCCAAAATGTGCACCACACAGGAAATAAATAGACTATAGTTGGACACCTTCCTGCAGACACAGAACCTAAATCTTCCAGATAATAAGTAGGGACATGCTTTTATTTAAAAGAATGGGCTAACACTGTGACATCTCAACATTTTTTAATGACTTTCCAAGTTTTCATGAAATAAAATGGTTCCCACGATCTCTTTAGACTGACAATATTCAGTCATTTTCTTTCTCTTTTGTGGTGGAAGTTCTGATACCTGCCCACGTGCAAGTAGAAGCCAAGAGTCTGGAACTCTTGCCAGCAGGGAAGAAGATAAATTGACCGGGCAGCTGACATTCTATCTGTGAATAATATTCATGTAAAAAAATCATGGTTGGTGCAATAAATAGGCTCATTCTTCCTGCTTGAACATGTTACATGCCATTTAGGCAAAGTGAATTTCACAGGATTTCTAAGTTGTGGAACTTGGAACGTTTTCAGCCTGGAAAGAGCAATAGGTTTAAGATTGGAAAAACTGATTAAAAATTGTGTCTAAGAGTTACTGGCTGTCTGACTTGTGCAAAGTGTGTCATCTCTCAAGTACAAAGTCTCCTCACCCAATTTAATGGGACTAGTGCATTGGGTCATTTCTGGTCCTGTCCACCACTCGATTTCTATGATGCTAAGATCCCCAACACTGGATTTCAAAGCACTGGGGAAACTGCTCTTCCTTCTTTTGTACAACACCTGCATGAAGACACACTTAAGCAGACCGAAAAGGATGACCCATGTACTTTGTTATAGACGAAATGTTGTGTCTTCCCAAAATTCATGTGCTGAAACCCTAGCCTCCAATGTGACTGTATTTGGAGGAGATAAAGGTTAAATGAGATCATAAGGGTGGGGCCCTAATCTAATAGGGTTGGTGCCCCCAAGAAGAGGCACCAGAGACAAGAGAGCACTCGCTTGGTCGCTATCTTTCTCTCTCTCTGCCATGTGAGGCCACAGCATGAAGAGAGTCATTTGCACCCCGAGGAGAGATCTCACATCAGACATTTACCCTGCTGGCCCCTCAAACTTAGACTTTCAGGCTCCAGAACTGTGAAAAAATAAACATCTGTTGTTCAAACCACCCAGTCTATGATATTTTGTTATGGCAGCCCAAGCAGACTAATACATACATATATTTTAAAAAATTATTTAAGCCTCAATTCCCACTCTCATACCCTGATTCCAACAACTAGATTCAGGTTCTGTCTGAATACATGCCAATTCAATACTACTAACACTTTGGATTTGACCATTTTAGGCAAATACTTTAAAGTAAGACTTCTCTGTTCTTTTCAAAAGCTATAAGCTTTTTCACAAAAGTGAACTAAGGTGGTCAAATGATTTTTGGCAAGGATGCCAAGACCATTCAACGTGGAAAGGATAGTCTTCCCAACAAACGGTTCTGGGAAAACAGAATATCTACATGCAAAAGAATGAAATTGAACCCTTTCTTACCCCATGTACAAAAATTAACTCAAAATGTATCAAAGGTCTAAACTTGAGAGATAAGACTAAAAAACTCTTAGAAGAAACCATAAAGGAAATCTTCATGATGTTAGATTTGGCAATGATTTTTATGACAACAAAAAACAAGCAACAAAAGGAAAATAGATAAATTGGACTTCATCAAAATTAAAAACATTTGTGCATCAAAGGACACTATCAAAAAAGTGAAAAGACAACTCACAGAATGAAAGAAAATACTTGCAAATCATATATCTGATAAAGCACTAACATCAGGAACATATAAGTACTCCTACAACTTAACACCAAAAAAAAAAAAAACAAAACCCCACCATAAAACACCCAAAAACCCCAATTTCAAAATGACCACAGAACGTGAATAGACATTTTTCTAAAGAAGATATACAAATGGCCAATAAGCACACAAAAATATGCTAGCATCTCTAGTCATTAGAAAAATGCAAATCAAAACCACAATGGGGTACCACTTCACACACATTCAGATGGCTATAATATAAAAAGATTTGGAAAATAACAACTACTGGTGAGGATCTGGAGAAAGTGGAACACTTGTATACTACTGGTAGGAATGCAATATGGTGCAGCCACTGTGTAAAACAATTTGGCAGTTTCTCAAAAAGTTAAACGTAGAATTACCCTATAATCCAGCAATTCTACTCCTAAGTATATACACAAAAGAAATGAAAGCAGGGACTCAAACAGATACCTGTACACCAATGTTAATACCAATATCATTTACAATAGTCAAAAGGTAGAAACAACTGAAGTGTGCATCAACAGGTGAATGGATAAACAAAATGAGGTATATGCATACGATGGAATATTATTCAGCCATAAAAAATTCTGATACATGCTACAACATGGATGAATCTTGAAAACATTATGCTAAGTGAAATAAGCCAGACACACACACAAAGTTAATATTGTCTGATTCCACTATGTAGGCTACAGAGAATAGGCAAATTCATAGATACAGAAAGGCAAATAGGGGTTATCAAGGGCTGGAGAGGTGGAAATGGGGTAATATTGTTTAATGGATACAGAGCTTCTGTTTGGGATGAAGAAAAATTCTGGAAATGGATAGTAGTCATGTACATACGACATTGTGAATGTACCTAATGCCACTGAATTGTACACCTAAGAATGGCTAAGATGGTAATATTACATGATGTATACATTATAACAATAAAAAAATTTTTTTTAAAATAATCCTGAATTGACTCAACTCCTTCTCCCTACTACCAGTCTAGCCCACGTCACCACATCTGTCACTAGGGCCCCACTAAGAGCCTCCTAAAGCGTGTTCTTGTTCCCACTCTTGCCTTCATGGCCATCAAATTTCTTTAGAGCAGCCACAGGAGTCTTTTAAACATAAAAATCAAATTTTGTCATTCAGTTTCCCAGTGGCTTCCATCATATTTATAATGAAATCTGAATGCCCTCCATGTCCTCCCAAGCCCACATCATCTGACCTGCTCCCCCATCTGGCATCTCATCTCAGACTCGGTCCTCCTCCTTGCTCCCTCTACAGCCCCATATAGGCTGTCCAATGGCTCCCTCCTCCGAGTCTCTGCTGTTTTGATCACTCTTCCCTCCAGAGCGTGAGCGTGACTACGCTCCTCAACATCCAGTTCTCAGCTCAAATGTTATATCCATAGAGAGCTTTCTCCAACTCCCATCTAAAGCAGCCCCCAGCCTTTAGCACTCGTTATCTGGTTGCTCTGTTTTATTTTCATCATAAGAATGATCATTATCACTATCTGGAACTATATTTTTTAATTAAATTAAATACCTACATTTTAAAGTATTAATTTTATTGGAACTATCTTGACTATTTACATACTTAAATATTTATCTTTCTCCCTTTAGACTACAATCCAAGAAAGCAGAGACTTTGCCTATTTAGCTTACTGCTGTTATCTTCATTTCCAGAGACTATCACACAATATTGACAGACAATCAATATTTGCCAGAGAACTTAATTATTTTCAAAGTGAGCTAAAGTATTCCCTATTCCATAACTATAGTTTACAAGAAAACAGCCCACAAATTTACCATTTCTGTCTTAAATTAGAAGTGAGTGAATTCTTTTTTGGTCCTCATGTTTTTCTTCGTTCCTCTATATTAGTATATTTCAATGAACTCTTAGCAATGTCCAAGTGTACTACTTTATTCTTTAGGATTCTTAAGTCCTAAGGAATAACATGTCAAAGAAACAAATGTAATCCACTTATATTTTACACATAGAAAGTATCTAAAATTACTAAATATAAAAATATTTTGTTTATCAAGATATAGTTTCAATATAAATAACATTTGCATATAATTTCTCAGAAGCTACTTAACAATAATACACTGGAGAAACTGTAAGAATAACTTGTTTATAAAAATAGGTCCAACTGATAAAGCCTTCAAACCCACCAAACTATACAGTTGAAAATTCCCACAAAAGCCATATTACAGGACCCCAATCATTTCAGAATTAAAACCTTCCATTTCAGGAAAAATACATACTATTTCTTCAGAAAAATATTATAACTTTAAGATTCCTGGAAAAAATAATCAAACTGGTTTCCTTGGGAATGTGTAAGAGATAAGAGGATTAGTTGCAAAGGGAAAGATAAAAATTCTTACGGCCCTACCCAGAAGATATATTAAGTAAGCAGGAAGCAACCAGACCAAGAATTCACTAAGTCTCAACATTTCTTGAGCTCCTACTGTGTTGAGGATTTGGGAGGAACAAATGTAAGGATTCTAAAAGAGTCTATAAATTTTGCACCTGGAGTTGCCATGCCTGTGATGGAGGCAAGAAACAAGATTGCATCTATGTTTCACTTGGGACTTTGAGTAAAAGCTCAAGATTTCTAGCTAGACTGTCATTCACAGAATTTTAATCAGAGCTTCGAGCAGAGCTGTGAATCCAGCTGAGCCCCATACTGTTCTCCCCAAGGCATCCTTGACCCTCACCCCAAATATAAGTGTCATGGTTGGTCTGTTCTATCCTCTGCTCCCTTTGCCTGCCTTTTCACCCAAGCTGCCATTTCCCCAACATTCTCTGTGATATCCTCTGCAGCCCTCATTCCTCAGCCTGATCTCAGGAGGCATTGTTTTCCATCTGTTTCCCTCTTGAGTACCTGTTCCTACTACTTCCCATGAATCTCGGGATAGTAGTGGGAGGTTTCTCAGTCCACATAGCTGTTTTCACACTATTTTATCCTCATTGAAAAGCATCTTCGGGCTCAGAACACTCAGCTCTAATGTCCTCTAAGTAGTCTATGTTATGACCATATGCCAACCTCTTATGTATGCCCAATTTTAGTCGAGCTCCTTGGCACTTGGTCCACCCCCTTCCTTTCAATACCAAAAGCCGCAGGATCCCAGCTGACTGCAACATCTAAGGGGGTCAACCTCTCAACTTCATTCTCTTTAGTAAACTATTTCCAGGACCAAGTCCTGGACTGGGTCACTGTGCAAAAGCTCTTTATCTCTGAAGTCATAAATCTCTTAGCCCATCAACCATGGGTGTCTTATAAAACTCCAGTCTCAGATTAATCTTAACAGACTTTTTGCTCCAACAACTAAGCTGCTGCTCTCTGCTTGGAAAAGCCATTTGTCTGGGAGGGAAAAAAAAAGTCATTCTTGACCTTTAGCTCTACCCAGTATTCCCTTTAAGTGTCCTTAGTCACTAACCTCTCCTTCGCTTCCCAAGACCTACTTTACGCTTCCGTCTTTCTCGTCTTCCCTTGGCCCAGCTGGTGCTTTAGCTCTTGCTTCATTGAGGCAATAGAGGCTTTCCAGCCAGGAACATCCTCAGCCCCCTGCCCATCTAGCTTATCAATTTGCATGTATCTGAATGTATCCACACTCCTCCTCTCCTCGTTCAGGGTAAGGCGCAGCCATCCCTCCCTCAGTCTGCTCTCTGGATCCCAGCCCCACCTGCTTCCTCAGGGATTTTGTTCCATTAGCTCTCCCCACTCTCTCTTGGATCTTCAAACTCTATCTTCTGAGGACCCCTCCATCTCAGCATACCAAAAAAAAAAAAAAAAAAATCTCAAAGTATACCCGTCTCTAACCTTTTCTTCACAGACAAGCTTGGTGGAAGAGTAGCCATTGCTTGCAGTCTCCATGCCTCCTTTTGCCGTTTTACTCCTCAATCCAACCAATGGGTCGGTGAATGCAAAGACATGCATGCAATCCGAGAGGGAGCATGGTGCAAAGAGAAGTACGAGGCACAGAAGTTCTCTGTTCTGGTCCTGGCTTGACCACTGTGTGTCTTGGGTAAATCACTTCTTTCTCTGAGCCTCAGACAAAGTGCGTGAGCATATTCTGTAAACTATAAAATTAGCATTCAAACACCTATGTGTGTGAAAGCGTTTATTAATTTTAAAAGGCTATTTAAATATTCATTTCTAATTATTTTTTCCTAATATTATCAATGTTTTAGCAAGGATCTGGTTTTTCCAGGTGATAAATCTCTTTAGCAGAAAAGAACAGTTGTGTGAAGTTTCAGACACTGAAGTGGGTCAGCCCAAAGGGTATTTTGGGCAAGTGGTCATCATTTTAGTACAGCCTCACCTTGTTAGCCACTCACCCTTGACTTAGGTTCCACTGGATACGTGCAAAAAGGAGTTTAGAACTGAGCTAAGGTAACAGTCTGTTGAAGGTCACAAACTACTTTCCAAATGTTTGGGGGTTCAATAAAATTCCAGATGTATTTGGCCCTGAGCAATTTTATTTTGTTTTTAAACCCATGTGTGTTTTAAAGAAAATTTTATCCATTTGTTTTTGATTCATTTACACTTCAGTCATTAAAATTTGGTTTATTTCATAGTTATCTAATGTCCAAGAAGGGTTTTTTTTTGTTTTTTTTTAAAATAAGTGTTTAAAACCACTTTTCTTTAAAAAGAAAAATCCTCTCTAAAGAAAAGGTCAGATGACAGGAAGCTGTGTTTTGCCAAGAGTAAATAAATTTTACCCACCCAAAATTTCCATTTTGAGTCCAAACTCAAAACCTGTCATCTCTGTGTTGTGTCTGAAGAAAACCTTAACAAAACAAGTTCTACTCTCCAAAATAAGCAGAAAAGTGCCAGGTGAACACAAACTTAAAATAATTAAGAAAACATGACATTCATATCTACAACAGCAAACAGCTACCAGCTGATTTGTAAATAGATACTGGCCATACAATATGGAATCAGGAAGAGTACGTAAAGTCAGTCATTTAATTTAATAGGGTCTCAGTTTCCCCCTTAATAATATGGAGTTAATAAGATCTGCCCTACCTATATCGAAGTGTTGAAGACACAGTCAAAGAATATATAGGATATGACAGCCCCTTGGGAAATATCAAATGCTATGTAATTGCATTATATCTAAAGGACAGTAGTTTAAAAATGTATAATTATTACTGTGGAACAAAGAATTTTGCAAAATTGTCAACTTTTGGGAATTACAATGGAACACTATTAGCGAAAACTTTTTAATTTGAATTCAACGTTTGGGTTTCTTTCACTTATAATCATTAATTTTATAATGCTGTGGCATTTATTCACCCTTATTTTTTCTTGGTCCAGAGGTATTCTAGAACAAGTTTTAAGAATTTTAAATTTACAGGGTTGTAGTAAATACTCATTAAATATTTACAATGTGCCAGTCCCTTTAACATACATTGTTTTATTCAATCTTCACATAATCCTGTGAATAGATAACATGATCCTCAATTTACAGGTGAGGACAAGAAGAGACGAGTTGAAGGTCACATAGCAAGTGAGCAAAATAACACTCAAACCAGCAAAGCCCTTACACTCCAGATATTTTTATTTCCTTTAATAAAGTTCTTTCCAACCTCTCAAAACGTTCAGAAAAAAATTCAATATAAAAAAATTGTATTCCTCTTCCTGGATACACAAAGGTAATAAAAATAAGTGAAACAACCATCTTTAATGCTTTCCTGATTCAATCTTTTCTTGCCTTGGAGGAGTGGCTATTTACAATGTATCTTTAAGTATTAAGTTCAAGGCAGGTAAACATCACTGTGATTTGATTAACAAGGGACATTTCATTGTTTCTCTAATGTTGGGCTTTATACCTGGTTCACTACCTGGGTAGACATCTTCTTTAGTTTTATAATGTGCCATTTTGCTGTTTGGTATTTCTTGAAAACCACACACACACACACACACACACACACACACACACACAAACACACAGAAAAATCTATCATAACCTTTACCAGAGTACATAAGCCACCTCAAGAAATATTTTTAACAAAGTCCTAGAGTGTAGAATCAGGTTATCAGTCTCTTCTGTTTGCCCAAGTTTGCAATGTTTGTGGGTCTGCAGCCTGCCTCTGGTTTCCGGCTTCTACAATTCACCCGGTTTTTTTGTTTGTTTGTTTTTAAAAAGAGCCCTGTGTCAGTTAGCTCCTCTGGCATAATAAACTACTGCACAGCCTAACGGCTTACATCATTTATGTAGTCCATGACTCTGTGCATTGGCTGAGTGATTCTTCTGATCTGGGCTGGCTTGGCTGACTTCTGCTGGGACACCACACACGTATGTCGTCAGCTGGCTGGTTAGCTGGTGGCTGGATGGTCTGAGCTGGCTTCACTAAGCTGTCTGGCACTTGGCATTGGTGGTTCTTAGCAAGAGGAGTGATGGGCCACGTGAGTCTCTCATCAACCAGAAGGCTGGCCCCAGCTTCTCCCGATACTGGAGCTTCTTCTCAGGCTCCAGAAGAGAAGATGGGAAGCCTGTTGAGGCCTTGGCTTGGTCCTTGTGCAATCTCACTTCTGCTGCATTTTACTGGCTGAAACCAGTTACTGGTATAACCCAGATTTAAGGGTGAGGGAAAGAGACTCCACCTCTTCCTGGCTGGAGCTATAAAATAAGTGGCCATTTTGTCTATTTATCACAAGATTTTTTACTCATTCTCCAATTTGAGGACCAGTTCCAAAAGCGTAGTAAAACTGTGTATTAGTCAAAGAACAATGGAGACATTCAGTCTAAACTACCTTTGGAATTTTGTTTTCTAAACAAATAATGAAGGAAAAATCTTATGCACAATTCTGCCATTTGATTCTGAGTTACCAATGCAGGTTGTTTAAAGACAAGTGAGAAAGCAAACATTTAAATGGGTTCTTTTTTTTTAAACCTCAAATAACTGATAACCAAGATCCAGTTCAATGACCCCAGCAATGCAATTAAGATGGTTTAGCGTTTTGGGGGTTGGGGAAAGCTGAGATGGAGGCCACGAAGTTACGCGTTTTTTTCCCCATTTCCTGTGAAAGAGCAGCGCTCTTAGGAACAATTTCTGGGTTCTCTCATCACCTACACTCCCTCTCTAACCTCTCTGCTGTACAGTTCACCTGATTGTATAATTCACCTGACTTTATTGAAATAACCAACTCATGTAAAATACACATAAAATCCCAACATCGTATTCAAATAAGTGCTCTATCTAAAGTTTTTTTTCTTTTTCTTCTTTCTTTCTTTCTTTCCTTTTTTTTAAGCTAAATAACGTTTTATTTATTTTTATTTTTTAACATCTTTTTTGGAGTATAATTGCTTTACAATGGTGTGTTAGTTTCTGCTTTATAACAAAATGAATCAGCTATACATATACATATATCCCCATACCTCCTTCCTCTTGTGTCTCCCTCCCACCCTCCCTATCCCACCCATTTAGGTGGTCACAAAACACTGAGTTGATCTCCCCGTGCTATGCGGCTGCTTCCCACTAGCTATCTATTTTACATTTGGTAGTGTATATATGTCCATGCCACTCTCTCACTTTGTCACAGCTTACCCTTCCCCCTCCCTGTGTCCTCAAGTCCATTCTCTATGTCTGCGTCTTTATTCCTGTCCTGCCCCTAGGTCTTTCAGAACCATTTTTTTTTAGATTCCATATATATGTGTTAGCATACGGTATTTGTTTTTCTCTTTCTGACTTACTTCACTCTGTAAGACAGACTCTAGGTCCATCCACCTCACTACAAATAACTCAATTTCATTTCTTTTAATGGCTGAGTAATATTCCATTGTATATATGTGCCACATCTTCTTTATCCATTCATCCGATGATGGACACTGAGGTTGCTTCCATGTCCTGGCTCTTGTAAATAGAGCTGCGATGAACATTTTGGTACATGACTCTTATTGAATTATGGTTTTCTCAGGGTATATGCCCAGTAGTGGGATTGCTGGGTCATATGGTAGTTCTGTTTTTCGTTTTTTAAGGAACCTCCATACTGTTCTGCATAGTGGCTGTATCAATTTACATTCCCACCAACAGTGCAAGAGAGTTCCCTTTTCTCCACACCCTCTCCAGCTTTTATTCTTTGTAGATTTTTTGATGATGGTCATTCTGACTGGTGTGAGGTGATACCTCATTGTAGTTTTGATTTGCATTTCTCTAATGATTAGTGATGTTGAGCATCCTTTCATCTGTTTGTTGGCAATCTGTATGTCTTCTTTGGAGAAATGTCTATTTAGGTCTTCTGCCCATTTTTGGATTTCTTTCTTCCTTCCTTCCTTCCTTTCTTTCTTTCTTTTTCTTTCTTTCTTTCCTTCTTTCTTGTTGCAGCATGCTGACTCTTAGTTGTGGCATGCAGGATCTTTTAGTTGTGGCATGCAGACTTCTTAGTTGCGGCATACATGCGTTGTCTAGTTCCCCGACCAGGGATTAAACTGGGGCCCACTGCATTGGGAGTGTGGAGTCTTACCCACTGGACCACCAGGGAAATCCCTAAAGTATTTTTGGAATAATACTGATGATTGTTTCATATGCTGTTATTGTAATTATTTAGAAACGGTTTGATTAATATGATAATTCCCTAGGAAGTTTACCATGACATTGTTTCACGTAGCACATATGGAAATTACATAGAGCATGTTTCAGGTTCAAAGTTACCACCGTTTCAAAGGTTAGTTTAACTGTTATTATCTAAATAACTTCTATGTCAGTGTCTGATTAGGTATATTGTATCAGAGAGCACTTCATCTGTATTTTTAATCTAACCTCTGTGGAAATGAGCAGAAATCTCATTTGTAAGTTTTCTTTTCTTTTCTTTTTTTTTAAAGAAAGGCAGACTGCCAATGCAGCACATCATCTGGAAGTATCTGGAGTCTTGGAAGCTTGACTATCCTACGTTCTCCTACAAACGGACTTTGAGAACTTGTTTGGAGGTTTGAGCAGAGGAGCACAGATACTTCTATACCCATGACTGAAGAATGGTCCTCCTCCATCAGAGAAGATCGTCCTCTTGGACCGAGCATGCATCTTCAGGAGGGATACATATGGAGTGGAGAGGGAGACAGGGGACCCCCACCTAGCCAGCCAGGTCAGCCAAATCCACCCTATCAATGGGGTGACAGATATCACAGCCAGATTGCCTTCACATGCATAAAAATAATTTTTTTAAGACTGGGAAAAACACTCACAACACATATATTTTATAAAGGTCTTGTACCCACACAAGAACTCCCATAAATCAATAATTAAAAGATGATCAACTGGGAATTCCCTGGTGGTCCAGTGGTTAGGACTTGGCGTTTTCACTGGCGTGGCCCACGTTCAATCCCTGGTCCCTGGTCGGGGAACTAAGATCTCACAGACCTCATTGTACAGCCAAAAAAAAGAAAAAAGAAAAAAAGACGATCAACCTATTAAAAAGTGGGCAAAGATTTTAAAAGACACTTTACTAAAGAACATATGTGAATAACCAATAGATATATGAAACTGTACTCATTATGGTGGGAATTCCACATCCTTGAACTCATTGCTACTTTTCATCTGTTGTAAAATGAGTTCCTTGATCATAGTCAACACTGTGAAGATTAGCATAATAGTGAATAAGGCTTCACTGGTGGTTTGGGCAAAAGCATTACAAATAAAGAAGGCAAAAAATTCCTATTCAGAATAAATGTCTATTCCAGTGAGAGTTAAGCCCTGTCCTTTTCATGATGGAATCAGTCCAATGGAATCAACCTGCCATAAAGTGTCTGACCGATGCCCCGGGAAAGTGGTGCCATCAGTGGCTTAGTGTCATCTTTGCTGTTGACAAGTGGTGTACTCAGCAATGTCCAGAGTAAGATCAGCTTTGGAAATACATCTTTTTGATCCTAAGCATAACTTTCATCCTGCTGCCTTGGACACATTGCAACTACTGGGCAAAGACAGAGGATGCCTGGCAAAGAGGTTGATTGATATTTACAGAACAAGTGATTTTGTTTACCCAAATTTTTTGATCTTACTCTGCTCTTTGTTGAGCATTCATGGGACCTATATATCTTTGAAATCTGTGCCCGTTCAGAAAAGCCTATCTAAATACCTATTCCTCATACTTGCCTATCACCCCTTTCCTAATCATCTTCCTTCTAAGTCCTAAACCATCTAGCCAAACTATATTAACCACTACCCATAAATCAATGTAGACCTGAATCTCTGGCTTCTCCTTCCAGGCAAACTGAACAACCATGCACACTGCTCAAAGTTATGCTTGCTAGGAGGGTTTTCCATCATCAACGTCCTTCAAGTGAAATGCTGCAACCATCTACATTCAGCCAGTGCTAGTATACTGTTGGGAGACAATTTACTATGGATCTTTTGCCTTTCTGTATCTCTTGTGAGCAGAAGCATTGATGGCCTTTGTTCTAGACTATCTATTAAAAGATGTTTGCATAGTAAACAACCTTGAAAGATAGTGTCTCCATCCAGATCAGAGGGCATGTTTGTTTATTGTCTGTCAATGACAGTGAAAGTTCTGAGGTTGCACCTAAATTCTCCTACCGAAGTTTCATGTAAAGGCGTGCTGCTGGGACAGGCCAACTATGTTCTTGAACATGACATTTCCACTTGAAAATTGAGACTTATTGGGCCCTTCTCACCTGATTAGTCATTAAGTCCAAGTTAACCCACCCCTAAGTGGGAATATCAGGTTTGTGGGTCACAAGGTCTCCCTGGGTCAAGCATTTGGTTTTAATGAGAGGCTAGGAGAAGCCAATAACTGCTTTTCAGAATGGGTGTATGGAGGCCAAGTCAGGAAGGCGATGAGTCCAAATCCCAAGAGGTACCTCTGAGTGCAGGCTCTCTCCCTTTACTAGGTGGTAATATCATCAGTCACACAGACTCGTAGCTTAAAGGGATCATAAGGGTTGTGTGACCGCAAAGGTAAAGAGCATGCCACAGCTTGCTGGATGACTTCCTCTGCAGTCTGTTGATTTGGCTACCACTCAAAGCATGCTGATTTGGGGACTGGAAGATATAAAAGACTAAGCAGGTAAGACACATATTATCCAATACCTAAAGAATCCAGTAATGTGCTAGGACTCTTTTTGATGCTGCAGAGATTGAAGAGAGAGCAGTACTTCCTTAACTGCCACAGGGATTGAGCATTGTGAATTTGTCTTCAAGTTCTAAGAAACAACTTGGCAAGCAGGACCTTGGATTTTATTAGGGTTTATCAATCACCCCAGATAGTTGGGGTGTGTAATAACATCAGAGTCAGGGTTGTTTCAGCTGAGGCTTCTTACTTGCCAACCAACATCAGAGGTTAGAGGCATGCATTCACTCTAAATCCTGACCCTTCACTGGTGGCAAGAGGCAATGGATTTTGTGCCTCTAGTACTTCTGTACATGTGACTCTTCTGATTGAGAGGACCCCTTATGGCACTTATGGGACACATCAATACAGCAGTTGCTATTATACATTCGGATGTAGAAGCAGCTGCAACAGTTCATTGGATTAGCCCAGGAGGCCTCATCCACAACATCCTTTCCCCTCCCAGAGTTTTCCTGTGTTCCCAGATGGTTGCACATGGCCTTCAGTCCAGTTTGGAAACCAAGAGTCCTCAGCCTCACCTCTAATCATCTTTCTCCTAAAGCATTTGACATTGCGTAGATGGAGAAGAAGAGATCAGGGGCACGGAAGGAGCCAGAGCTCCATGACAGTAAAGAAGGCAGATTTACTTTCCGCCTTGTCGGGGGCTACTGTGGCTCAACCAGATGAACTTCTAATGTTTTTGATCCACCCAGAGCTCTTTATTCTCATTAATAACGCGAATATTTCTACTCTGGAGACTCCTTGACTCAGCAGCCATAGTCATATTGTCTTTTGTCTGGAGTCTAAGGGCTTCTTGCCCAATTGTCATGATAAATGCCCCTTCCTTCTCTACTCAAAGGAAAGCAAGCAAAACCCAGAGCACCATTCAGAAGACTTGTTTTAACTCTAGTCTTCAGCCTCTAAACATTCATCAACAGGTAGTCTAGTGGAGGACCCTTATTCTACACGCCTCCAATCACTTGGTTGAGAACGTTTGCTACTGGATCATAGGAAGTCTAAGATTCCCTAACCAGGCCTACAAGGCTCTCATCCTTTCTCTTCCAGAAAGCCATGTCTCTATCAGCATCCCATCCTCATCTCCAAAAACTTTCAGGAATACGAAGAGCCTGAGATTATTCTGTACTTGTGTGCTAAGAAATTAGCCTGCCATGGTTTCATGGGTTCTGGCAGAGGACATGAGATTCCTGAGTCAAAGACAAAAACGTTTATTACCATGGCCCAGCAAGGAGCATGAGTTTCATGTCTGCATCAATATTTCTTGGCCCCATGTCCGTCCCACTGGGACATCATGAAGCAGCGTAGGTAGATGCTGCACATGTACTGAATTTGTGTCAAGGCTGAGGAACCCCAAGTTTAGGGAACCCAACTATTTCACAACAGGCTGCAAGCAAACCTGCCTGAACTTTGCCTTAGAGGGAGACATGACATATTTTACCTGACAGTGTCGGGAGACAGCTCTCTCACATTTCTGCTTACCTTGTTGTCAGAGACACTGACTGCCTTTCTTCTGGAATATCTTTTCAAGAATGTTCCATATAACATCTCTATGAGCCATAGACATAATGACAGAAAAGCTTTCATGGCGACCTGGACATATTATGGCATTCTCTTATTATGGTCCTACTTAAATTTTGTAACTTTTTTTTTTTTTTTTTTAGGAGTATAAGAAAATACCTTATTTTTTTTAAACAGATTTCTATTGGAGTATAATTTCTTCACAATACTGTGTTAGTTTCTGTTGTACACTGAAGTGAATCAGCCATATGCATGCATACATCCCCATATCCCCTCCCTCTTGAGCCTCCCTCCCATCCTCCCTATCCCACCCTCTAGGTCATCGCAAAGCACCGAGCTGATCTCCCTGTGCTAAGCTGCTTCTTCTCACTAGCGATTTTACATTTGGTAGTGTATGTATGTCGATGCTACTCTCACTTCGCCCCAGCTTCCCCCTCCCACCCCGTGTCCTCAAGTCCATTCTCTATGTCTACATCTTTATTCCTGCCCTGCAACTAGGTTCATCAGTACCATTTGTTTTTTTAGATTCCATGTATATGCGTTAGCATACGGTATTTGTTTTTCTCTTTCTGACTTACTTCACTCTATATGACGGACTCTAGGTCCATCCACCTCACTACAAATAACTCAATTTCATTTCTCTTAAAGACAGTAATATTCCATTGTATATATGTGCCACATCTTCTTTACCCATTCATCTGTCAATGGACATTTAGGTTGCTTCCATTTCCTGGCTATTGTAAATAGTGCTGCAATGAACATTGTGGTACGTGTCTTTTTTGAATTATGGTTTTCTCAGGGTATATACCCAGTAGTGGGATTGTTGGGTCATATGGTAGTTCTATTTTTAGGACTTCCAAAACTATGTTGAATAAGAGTGGTGAGAATGGACATCCTTGTCTTGTTCCTGATGTTAGTGGAAATGCTTTCAGTTTTTCACCATTGAGTATGATGATTGTTGTGGGTTTGTCATATATGGCCTTTATTATGTTGAGGTAGGTACCCTCTGTACCCCTCTATACCCATTTTCTGGAGAGTTTTTATCATAAATGGGTGTTGAAAATTGTCAGAAGCTTTTTCTGCATCTATTGAGATGATCATATAGTTTTTATTCCTTAATTTGTTAATGTGGTATATCACATTGACTGATTTGCATATATTGAAGAATCCTTGCATTCCTGGGATAAATCCCACTTGATCATGGTGTATGATCCTTTTAATGTGTTGTTGGATTCTGTTTGCTAGTATTTTGTTCAGGATTTTTGCATCTACGTTCATCAGTGATATTGGTCTATAATTTTCTTTTTTTGTGACATCTTTGTCTGGTTTTGGTATCAGGGTGATGGTGGCTTCATAGAATGAATTCGGGACTGTTTCTCCTGTAATTTTTTGGAAGCGTTTGAGAAGAATCAGTGTAAGCTCTTCTCTAAATGTTTGGTAGAATTCACCTGTGAAGCCATCTGGTCCTGGACCTTTGTGTGTTGGAATATTTTTAATTACAGCTTCAACTTCATCACTTGTGATTGGTCTGTTCATATTTTCTATTTCTTCCTGGCTCAGTCTTGGAAGGTTATACCTTTCTAAGAATTTGTCCATTTCTTCCAGGTTGTCCATTTTATTGGCATAGAGTTGCTTGTAGTAGTCTCTTAGGATGCTTTGTACTTCTGCAGTGTTTGTTGTAACTTCTCCTTTTTCATTTCTAATTGTAATGATTTGAGTCCTCTCCCTCTTTTTCTTGATGAGTCTGGCTAATGGTTTATCAATTTTGTTTATCTTCTTAAAGAACTAGTTTTTAGTTTTTTTGATCTTTGCTATTGTTTTCTTCATTTCTATTTCATTTATTTCTGCTCTGATTTTTATGGTTTCTTTCCTTCTGCTTACTTTGGGTTGTCTTTGTTCTTCTTTCTCTAGTTGTTTTAAGTGTAGGGTTGGTTAGATTGTTTATCTGAGATTTTTCTTGTTTCTTGAGGTGAGATTGAATTGCTATAACCTTCCCTCTTAGAACTGCTTTTGCTGCATCCCATAGGTTTTGGGTCATTGTGTTTTCGTTGTTATTTGTTTCTATGTATTTTTAAATTTCTTCTTTGACTTCTTCAGTGATCTCTTGGTTATTTAGTAGTGCACTGTCTAGCCTCCATGTATTTGTGTTTTTTACAGTTTTTTTCCTGTAATTCCAGTCTCATAGCTTTGTGGTCAGAAAAGATGTTTGATATGATTTCAATCTTCTTAAATTTTCTGAGGCTTGATTTGTGACCCAAGATGTGATCTATCCTGGAGAATGTTCTGTGTGCACTTGAGAAGAAAGTGTATTCTGCCACTTTTGGGTGGAATGTTCAATACATATCAATTAAATCTATCTGGTCTATTGTGTCATTTAAAGCTTGTGTTTCCTTATCTATTTTCTGTTTGGATGATCTCTCCTTTGGTGTAAGTGGTGTGTTAAAGTCCCCTACTATTATTGTGTTATTGTCAATTTCTCCTTTCATGGTTGTTAGCATTTGCCTTATGCATTGAGGTGCTCCTATGTTGGGTGCATAAATATTTATAATTGTTATATCTTCTTCTTGGATTGATCCCTTGATCATTATGTAGTGGCCTTCCTTATCTCTTGTAACAGTCTTTATTTTAACGTCTATTTTATCGGATACGAGTATTGCTACTCCAACTTTTTTTTGATTTCCATTTGCATGGAATGTCTTTTCACTTGGGGGTTCCTCCCATCTCCTTGGGTGTCAAGGTACCCCACCAGTGGCTGGCAGGTACCCTAGTTGTGGGGAGATGCTAACTTGGCACCTTCCCACATCACCATCTTGACTCCGCCCCCTAAACTTTGTAGCTTTTTGATGTTCTCAATAAATGGGTCAGAGCACACACCCAAATTAAGTATATGTTACTTCAAGGATCCAAAGAGGCCCTCTAGGCCCACTAGGCCCTCTTGATCCTTCTTAGTATTGAAAGGGACAGTTGCAACAACTTGTCGTTCACTCTGGAATACTTATCATGATATTACTCAGACTGTAAGATTCCTAGAAATTCCACTGAGGTGGCAAACCAATGTAATTTTATGAAACTTTTCCCCATCCTCAGGCAAACATGTATTTTACCAAGAGCAGTTTTTACTTCCTGCTCTCAGGTCCAACCAGCATGGTGTCATCCATGTAATGGATCAGCATGAAGTCCTGTGGAATAGAGAGGTGATTTAGCTCTCCATGGATTAGATTCCAACATAGGGCTGGAGGGTTGATGAGGTTGGAGCTTGGGCAGTCAGTGGAAGTGTATTGCTGTCTGTGTCAGGTGAAAGAAAACTGTTTCTGGTGGTCTTTACTAAGAGGTAGAGAGAAGAAAGAACATCTGCCAGATCAATAACTGCGTATCAGTTGTCAAGAGATGTTTGACTTGCTCTAGAACAGTGGCTATCGATAGAGTGGGTGAGGGGAGGTTTGACTCCCAGGAGACATTGGCAAAATCTGGAAACAGTTTTGGTTGTCACAACTGGAGTGGGGGGTGATACTGGCATCTAGTGAGTAAAGGCTAGGGGTGCTGCTAAATATCCTACAGAGCATAGAACAGGCTCTCACAACACAGGATTATCTGGTCCAGAATGTCAATGCCAAGTTTGAGAAAACCTGATCTGAGTAAAACCCTGAGTAAAATTGGAACAGGAACAAAGCTGCAGTTAGAGTCGATGCCTGGTTTAGTTTACAATAATACACTATCATCCTCCAAGGTCCAGCTAATTTCTGAACAAGCCAAATAGGTGAGTTGAGTGGAACTATGGTAATAATCACCACCGTTGAATTTTTCCAGTCCTTGATAGTGGCACAAATCTCTGCAATGCTTCCAGAAATGTATTACTTCTTCTAGTTTATTGTTGAATTAGGTAGAGACAGTTCCAGACACTTCCCCTTGACCTTTCCTACTGTAATGGTCATCACTCCAGGGATCAAGGAACCCAGATGGGGATTCTGTTAGTTGTTGGCTGTGCATATTCCAATTTGGCATTCTAGAACTGAGGAAATAACCATAGAATGGACTCAGGGACCCACTGGACAATTTGCTAAGTGTAACCTTTACGTTGAAGATATGGAGTACCGAGTGGATTTATAACATAAGGTCTGTTCATTGATCTCTAAAATATGTCCCCTGAGGATATTCTCTTTAATAAGGCTGTGAGAAGTATATTTCTGTTGGAAGCCTTGAAAAGCGGTGTGGCTAATATTTTCTGTAGGCCAAAAAGAACAACAGGAATGGCTGTCTTCAAACTAGGCTCCCTAAATTCAGTGGGAATTAAGGAGTCCTGGGGAAATCTCTGAGACCGACACAAGCACAAACTCTATTGTATATCCAACCTCCATAAGCAGCTATTTTGATCGGTGAGGAAGTCATTTTGAAAATAGGTATTTGGAAAAATGTCCTTTGTGTTGTGCTTTTATTGCCAAAAAAATAAAATGGTGTATAGTTATCACTTATAAAGACTCTCATATTTGCACATTAAAAATGGAAACAAAACTTCTAAACAACTTAAAAATCATCCCAAGAATTTTAGGAAGTCATAAAACCACTTTATAAAAATTTAACACTTTTTTATTACATTGACAGTGAGTGATGGACATCTTGAAATTTGACTATTGACTAGCTAAACTGCAACAATAAATTACAAACTTGGGAATGGACTGAGAAATATCAGTCAATAATTGACTAGCAAAGTGTAGCAGAACTTTCTGATGATGGCTACATGAGATTTGCTCTATGTGATATGTTATAAGGCTCAGAGCATTAAGAAATCTTTCAGGGCCACAGAACTAGTTATTTATTGAGCTCAGCTAGAGACCATGTATCAGAACCCAAGGTTCAATGCTCTTTCTACTACTTCAAAAAGTGATATTTTCCCGTATGTATAAGTGTTTGTGATCTCATGATCACGATATGCTCCTTTTCTAAACACCCTAGGCTAATCGTTATGGCTCTTGGTGTATATTGTGCATGAAAATGGCATAAGATGAAAGACAAGCATTTTAGGTACAACTCAATATTAAGATTTCTGGTTAATATCATTCTCCCCTCTCAATATACTCAGAGGTATCCTCTGAGCTGTTAGAACTTTGAATAAATAACGACTTCCTTACAATGTAGAAAACCTTCAGCATTCCTTACTCAGGGTCTAGCCACCAATCAACTGAGTTCCAAACTGTCCAGGAACTCTTTCTTTAGTAATCCTAGGACACTCCCCAGTTGGTAGACAGTATGTTTTAAAAGATTTTTATTTGAGCCCTTGTTGCATACCTGACTCTGGGCCCCTTTCTTACTTGTGTGAAGTTTCTGACTGTCTGCTTATTTTATCCCAACATATGGGCTAAATTACACCTTCCTCTAAATATGTAATTTAAATCACCTTTCCTGCCCAGCAGCTTGTCAAGATTTGGCCACCTGTAGGGATCTAAAGAGATTATATGCTGAAAATCCTGAGTTCTATGCCAATCTTACCTTCTGCTCTTGAGCCTGGGGCTGGATAATTCCACAAATCAACATTTCAACAAACATTTATTGATTATTTGAAAAGTACTATGTAAGTTACTCTGGGGGATACAGAGATGAATTTTTACCTGCATCCTCCAGAGATTCCATGAACCATCTGGAGAACACACATGTGTTTGACACAACATGAGGCTGACTGTGATACAAGCCATGGTAGATGCACAATTTGAAGGGTGAAATTTGGTCGAGGTCCTGAAAGACTCATGGCATGTCAAATGCGATCATGGGGCCAAGAGGACCTCAGGGTGTGTTAGGGGAATGGAAGAATTACCAGTGTCACTGAAATGAAGGTTTGCATGTGTGTTCTGGGGTTCAAGGCTGCAAAAGAAGGTAGGAAACAAATGACCAAGTGCTTTGAACTTCAACCTTTAGATCATGGCCCATATTCTGATTGCAACTGTGACTCATACAAGTTTTGGGCAGAAGTGTGATACCACCAGCCCTGTGTTGTATGAAGACAGAGTGCATGTGGGGGACAATTTAAAGTAGGGAAAGCCTGGAAACAAGAATGCTAATGAGTTGGCAAAGAGAAGATCTATTGTCCTTTGCCTTTCAGCACAATACCAAGCACTCATGACCTTTTCCTCTGGAAACAGTTCCTCAGTTTCCCTTTGGGGACACCAATGCTCCCAGCTAATGCTCTTCAAGTGGCATTGACTCCACTCTTGGCTCCAGATGTGGAAATGTGACTTCTGTGGCATCAATCAAAACAGTGTGTTCCCCTAAGTAAAATGATTGGTTTTACAATGACTGTGTCTGGGTTCCTAAAAGAGAAACAGAAGATTATTCATATTGGGATGAGATTTGGAAGCTAGAATTGACTGCCACACAGTATGTGCTCAATTATTATACTTTTAATAAATGAAGGCAACTGTTTGCCACACAAAAAAAGAAAGCCTGAGAATAGAACTTAAACTGGGATGGAGCAAGAGAAACTGGGACCTGATGACATGGTCTGAATCAAGCCTTGCTTAAAGCTATCTCTACTCTAAGACTTTCATCAATGAAAGACTCATAACTGATAAAGCACCATAAAACTACAAGAAAAGGGTGCTAGTTCAGGGAGCTGGCTTCAAACATAGGTCCACTTGTATCAGTCAGCTATTGACACAATAATTCTGTGTGACAAACCATCCCAAAACTCAATGGCTTAAGATACAGAAGCAAGCTAAGTGTCCATCAACAGACGGCTGGATAAAGAAGATATGGTAAATATATAAAATGGAATACCACTCAGCCATAAAAAAGAATGAAGTTTTGTCATTTGCAGCAAAATGGATGGACTTGGAGGACATTATGCTAAATGAAATAAGTCAGACAGAGAAAGACAAACACTGTATGATATCACTTACACGTGGAATCCAAAAACAATAAACCAGTGAGTATAACAAAAAAGAAGCAGACTCACAAATTTAGAGAATGAACCAGTGGTTACCAGTGGGGAAAGGGAAGGGGGGAGGGGCAACACAGGGGTAGGGGATTAAGAAGTACGAGCTATCAGGTATAAAATAAGCTACAAGGATATACTGTACAACACAGGGAATATAGCCAATATTTTATAATAACTATAAATGGAGTATAACCTTTAAAATTGTGAATCACTATATTGTACACAATTAACATACAGTCATCAACTATATTTCACTAAAAAATTAAAACAAATTTTTTAAAGATAAAAAAAACCTAATGGCTTAAAATAATAATCACTTATTCTTATTCACATGTCTGTGAGTTGGCTGCAGGAAAGCTGAAACAGACTGAGATCAGCAGTGCGAGTTTGCTTCGATCTGTGTATTTGACCCTTCCTGACTCCTCACTGTAGATCTGACTCGGATCTGCTCCACGTTTGTTTTTTCTGGAGTCTATAATTGGGCAGTAGCTACATGGGGCAAGTTTTCACACTGATGGCATAAATGTAAGATGACAAGTCCAAACATATGAGGACAGGTCAAGCCTCTGATACTGTCACAGCTGCTAACTTCGTATGACTGAAAGCAAGACACATGGTTAAATCCCAAGCCGTGGCTCAGGGAAGCACATTCTATATTAGATCAAAGCAAAACTCACATGGGCAAGACCAACATCAATGGTAGAGGTAAGTACACTTTGCATACGAATGTGAAAAGATTAAATATTTTTGAATAAAAATATATTCTGACATGGTATTCTCACGAAGTCGATGGGCATTTACCAAGGATTAGAAAATAGCTCAGAGAATGAAGAGGAAGTCCCTCCAGAGGCCATCACAGGATTAGTCCATACAAACCAGGACTTCTTCAGTCCTGATCACAAAATAATAAACCCTGAAATGGGCATATTAAAGTTTAAGTACAGTGAGACTTCAATCAAATAATGATGTCTCTTAGGAGGTTGGAAATGACTAATATTCTAGGAGGAAATTTACACGTTGAGAGAGAAAGTGGCCAGGGACCAAAACTTGTGGGAACACTTCATCTCAGCGGAGGTGGGAAAGCCCACCAAGGGGACAGAGCAAGAGGAGTTGGAAGGGCAAGAGACCCAAAGGCAGCACTGACAGAAGAAAACAGCAACTTGGAGATAGTTGAAGACGTTGTTGAAGGTTAAAGTTTTAAAGATTTTTGAAGGGCTCAAAAAGATTAAGAACTCAGATAATGACATCTTTAGTATCAGAAAAGTAGATTATTAATGTCCTTTAAGAAAACAGCTATGTAGCAAGTTGGGTTCAGAAACCAAATTACAAAGCATAGGAGAGACTACTGGAGTAGAGGAAGTGAATAGCTATTGGTAATATCTTAGGGCATTTTCACTAGACATTTTCTTTTTTCTTCTATTACAAAAGTTTCTGTATTTTGCTTTCTAAAACAATATTATAAATGGGTTTATGTAATGAAAAATTCTTCGAAAATACCATTTCTATTTCAAACATGGTATCTGTTTACATGTGTGTCAAACTCATTTAAGCATTTCCTACGGTAAAACATTTAGATTCTCCTTTTTGTCAGAAAAGTGTATAAAATATTACTATGTATACCTTATTTAAAACTAGCATATATTTCTGTCATTTCTTTAGAAAAGATCCCTGGAGAATAAATTATTTGATTAAAGTTTATGAACTTGTTATAGACTCAACACAGACTAAAATTTCTGAGCCAATTTAACCTCCCACCTGTAGAATGTTGCAAATACCATCCTTATTAGTACTGAGCATTTTCAATTTTAGATTATTTGATATGTAGAAATGAAACTTTTTTTGTAACTCATTTTGATAGCATTTTATTTTTAAATTTTATATAAGTATTTTTTATTGGCTTTCAAAATTTCTTCTTTGTTAATTGTCTGTGTTTTTTACCCATTTTCCATTGAAGAATATGTATTTTTTCAATGATTTATAAGATCAATTGTATAAATATTAAAGTTATTCACTCTTGTGATATTTCCCAAAAACCTCTGATCAACTATATTTATCTCTCTAGACAATGCCAACACTCAATTGCTCACAAAAATCATTTATTTCCTGTGTACAGCTCTTCAGGCAGGCTTTCTCTCTGCTGGGTTCAGCTGTGGTTGGCTGAACTTGTTCCAGGCTGCAAGTTGATCTTCAAGATCAGCTCCATTTGTCTCTGCATCCTCCTTGGACCAGTGGCTACAGAGAACTTCTTCTCATGGGAGATGAGAGGAATGCAAAAGACAAAGCCAAACCATGCAAACACATTTAAAGACCTCTTTACCATTTTCCTACAAACTTTTGGTCAAGTTGTATTCATCAGCTGTTGCTGCAATAATGCTGCAAAACAAACAACCCCAGTACTCAGTGGCTTACCTATTTATTGTGTATAGGACTGCTGGTAGGTTGTAGCATTGTTCATTTCACTTCTGCTAACATTCCATCTGCAAAATAAAATTGTAAGGCAAGCTCATCATCAGCGTGGCAAGGGAATATAATTTACTTACCCTAGTGAGAGTACTACAAAGTTACATGGCAAAGGGTGTGGATTTTTAACTCTAAAGTGTGAAGAGAGTGAAAAATTGGGAGGCTCTGATCTGCTACCTCAAAGTTTTTAGATTTGCTGTTGGGTTATGATTCTTCAGTGTTAACATTTTAATGAGGTCAGTCTATTATCGTTCTTTTGTGAATTCATCCATGATATTTATGCATAAATATTTTAAAATGAAGTGGTTTCCCTAATATTCTAAAAATAAAAGTTATAGGTTTAATTTATCTTTAAAATAATATTTATTAAATGGAGAAACCACCTAAAAGTTTCTAAGTTGGTAAGTATTTTTATTAATTTCTAGTGTTAATGCAGTCTAGTATATATAATTTGTGCTTCGTGGAATTACTTCTTATTAAGATTTTATTTGTGGAGTAGTATATGAAAAAATTTTTGTAACACATATATATTTGAAAAAAAGTGAGGATAAAATGGTACAACCATGCTTATCTCTTTCACTCTTTAAATAAATAATAGCATCAGTCTAATCTCATATTTTTGTTTTATTCCCTTGAAAGTCTCTAGAAAAATTTTTGTTTTTATCAGTGGGCTCTGTAATCCTAATGTATTTTCATTTTTATATTTTGATGCTATGTGAACTACACTAATGGTTTCTAACTATTATATCTTTGTTTTGTTAATCACTATAAATGACCCTTTTTTAGCCTCTTGAATTTCGTTTTGACATTTATTTTGAAACTAATGTTGCTTCCCCTGATTTCTTCTTACTGCTTGTGCCTGGCTGTGCCTCACACTGCAGATTGCCTTTTGCAGTGCCCACTCAGCCCCCTTCTAACATGCTTTCCTATAAGTGGATTCATCTGAGCAAAACTTGGAAAATGGAAATAAGTCATATGCTAATACCTAAGATGCTAATACTTAAGATGCTAATTGGGAAATTGACATGCAAAGTGAGAACTAGTTTTAGTATGTGGCTAGCTATTAGGAAGATCTGCAGCCTCTTAGGTGCAAGCAGTGTGGAGAAGTGAGGTTGCTTCCAGAAGAGTCTTGTGGTGCTGTTGGATGTTTCTACAGGTCATGTTTGCACCTGGACAAAAGGCTGATGGGTATAAAATTCTTGATTTACACCTGCTTCCTCCAATTCTCTTTGGATGATGTTCCATCATTCTTAACATTCAGGATTGCCAAGAAAAACTGTGAGCTCAGTTTGCTTTTTTCCCCCTTTTTAGGTAAGTCAGATATTTTAGAATGAGTGAGTAGTTAGGTGAAAGTTCACAGGATTCTTTTTCTTTATTTTGCAGAGTGTTTCTATGGGAATGTGAGAAAGGGTCATAGAAACTAGGTCAACACTGCCACACCTGGAATTCAAATAATTTACTTAAAATAAAGTGTTATTTTCCATATACTCTTAGCTTCATGGATCCGCAGTTGGTTGAATTCACAGCTGTAGAACCCACAGATACAGAGAGCCGATTGATTACTGGTGAGATAAATCAAGGTTCAGAGGAATATGTAACTTAATGAAAATTTCAAGCTAGGAGCAGCAAAATCAAGACTTAAACCGAGGTTCTTTGATTTTGTGTGTGCTGATGTTCCCACAATATCATATAACTCTCTGATCTTACCAGCTAAATGAGATGAGTTCTATCACTCTTGCACCCTTGATTTCTCTGATATATATGGTAAAACAAATAAATAAGCAAGCAGAACCCACGGAATTATTTGTTACTCACTGCCTGACAAAGGAAAGAAATTCAAACACTTTGCAGAGACTATATTTCTCTATGAACTAAATTAAAGAATATACAGATTCCTTTCTAAGGAACACCAAATGACATAACAGATGAATAACTTTACAGATTTGCAAAACATGCAGAAAAACTGATCAAATGAATGTTTCTCAATTTGTTATTTCCATAGGCTGAGCACATAATGATTTAATTTTTACTCAATGCAAGCATTTTTTGAGGAGTCTACAATAATAGGACCTACACATTTACCTTTAATGACTTACCTGAATGCAGAAGTGGCACTTGGGCATTCTGGAAAATAACTTCTTCCAATATCAGGTTTATTACATGAGCAACTTAATCAGCAGAAGCTGATCAGTCCAATGGTGATGAAATTTTCTAGCATGTATTCGTAGTGTTTGTGTGATTAAAGTGGGAATACTCTATGCTTTAGACATCATAGGTAGTGGAGGAGACTTTCCATAGCTCTGAAAATATAAGTGCTTGGCTTGTGTTTCCATTACCCATAAGTCCACCCAACCCACATCTGCAGCAATACTAGCACCTGATGGAATTTGTTAACCAGTTGAAAATTAAATCACAGAGTAGACCATTGCACCAGGAGATCTTGGTTCATGGCAAAATTAGTCTTTCTTTCATATGAGGAATCTGATGCCTTAAGTAGAAACTAAAAGTGAAAATTGCCATTTTCTCTCACAAAATAAAGAGGACATTTTAACTAGTCTATACCACTTGTAAAGATGCCACAGTTGAAATCCTCCTTTAAAGGGTATATTAACTTTGACAGTCTTAACGTTTCTATTTCAAATTAAGTGTCTGTATGGGGCAATCTTACTCATGTTGAAATGTTTCCCAAACACGAAGTGTGATTATATTTATTTGACATTTTCTCAGCAATATGTTTAACATATATACAAATGAGAAAATTTTTTAAGTCAATTCACATAAGTTATATCACTAATAAAACTTTTCTAGCATTTAGCATGTCTGGAGAGTATCATCTCCAACATATTGTCAACTGAAATGATAAATAAAGCTTAACCCATTGTAACGATGCTATGCTAACTAAACATTATGACTCTTATTTGTTTATACTGCATTAAATGTACTCTCTTATAGTTGGGGAGCACTCTCCCCTGCAATGACCCAGCTTTGATTGTAGACCTTGTTTGGATCATTCTACTCTCTACACTCAAATTTCCAACTGTTTGAATTAAATTTAAATTCTTTAAAATGCCCAGAAATATGTGTTTCTCTCAGATATCTCCTCTCATGTACAAAGTTGAGACAGGCTTTGCCTAGTCCTTGATTGACACAGAAGGAATGAGAAGAGTTTAGATTCATTGGCAGCACCTGTTGGAATTTCTTCATATGCTGTTTAGTCCTGTTGTGGTTTCTTTCCTAGGCTAGAACATTACTGGTTAATTGGCTATAATAGTACAAATATTTCATATCCAGGTTAGATACAGTTAGGTGCAAACTAGATATCTAAATATTGAATGATCCATTAATACATATTAAGATATCTTAAAAGGGGGAGGGGCAAGAATTCTGCTTCTGTACCTTCTGCTGTAAACTGGGTGTTTGTGTCCCCTCAAAATTCATGTGTTAAAATCTAATCCCCAATGCGATGGTGTTAGGAGGTGGGACATTTGGGAGGTCATGAGGGTGGAGCCCTCATGAATGGGATTAATGTCCTTATAAAAGAGATCCCAGAGAGATCCCTCACCCCTTCTGCCACATGAGGACACAGTAAAGACACGGCTGCCTATAAACCAGGAAGTGGGCTCTAACCAGACACCAAATCTGCCAGCACGTTGATCTTGGACTTCCCAGCCTTCAGAACCCTGAGAAATAAATTTCTATTGTTAATAAGTCATTGTTAACAAAACAATGGTATTTTGTTATATTAATCCAGGTGACCTAAGACACCCTCCCAACATAAACATCTATAACACTCGTTGAAATATATTACAAAACCATTTCTGACATTAGATAACTGGCATCGAAGTACAGTGATCATTGAGAAAAGAAAAATATGAAAAGTTAATCCCACATTTGCTTTGGCACTCAGACTGCAAGCAGTTTCCTTACTATGGCATAGGGAAGTAGTACTCAAGCAAAACAAAATGAGAGTTTTGCTAACCTGAGAAGACAAAGATAAGAATTCTTGGCTGTTGATTCAGATGAAATTTTGTGTGTCAGGATACTTAGAAGGAGAAAGTGTACAGAGAGGAACCCTGAAGTCTGCACATTGGTTCTCTTGAGTCCTTAGCTGGGACTGAGCTGTACATGCACCAGGCAAGACTACGTCACGCATAGTGGGGTGTGGCTCCTGGAATGAGAGCTGCACAGAGATACAGAGATCACACAGCTCAAAGATATGGAAATTCCAGTTCAGCCAGAATAGAAAGAAATGACTGAGCAACTTAGATATTTAGTGTAGACCCAAGAAAGGTGATGTTTTGGGAATCAGGAGCATGCCCTAGAGAAGGGAACAAGCCCTAGGACAAAAGAAAAATCCAATCCACGTCTGCTTTAACAAAGCATAATTCAATCCTGATAAGATCAAGAGAATGTTCCAGTAATTTAATGGCTGTCCAAACAAAACTCAACACTCTTTAAAGGAAGACAACCTACCTCACACACTCTATAACAAAATATACACAGTGTTCTGTATATAGAAAAAAAAGAATTAATCATGCAAATAAAAACCAGAAAAATTGACCAACAATCAAGAAAAACAAAAAACAAAAAGCCAACCAACAGAAACAGACCCTGAAATGACCAAGATGTTGGAATTAGCAGACAGGATGTTAAAATTCTTACTGTAATGCTATTCAAGAATTTAAAAGAAAATATTAACATAATGAGGGAACAAAAAGGAAATATTATGAGAGGAATGGTAAGTATAAATAAGAACAAATGGAAATGGTAGACTAGAATAGTATGATGTCTGAAAATTAAAAAGGTACTAGATAGGACTGAGTGGATTTTGGAAGTTCTAGTTCTAGGATGATAGCAAGAGGAGTCCTGTGGACCCCCTACCCAGAAAAACAAGCATAACTGATGAAAATTATTAGAAAAACCAAACCATTTAAAGTCTTGGGAAATTGTCCTAAGGCATATAGGAAATGAAAAAGTATCAAGATTATCTACTTAAACTCTACAGAACAGGGAGAGTATATGGCATTTGAACTACAACCCACTCTTCTCTTCACTTTGCCCAGCTCAGCAAGATGGAAACTCCACTCCAGGTGGTTACAGAACACACGACTTCATCTCCCTCTGGGTCCCTGTTGAGGGATAAAGTATTGCTATGATCTGAATGTTTGTGTCCCCCTAAAATTCATATGTTAAAATCCTAACCCCCAAAGGTGATGGTAATAAGAGGTGTGACCTTTAGGAGGCACTTAAATCATGAGGGTGGACTCCTCATGAAAGGGATTAGAGCCTTTATAAAAGAAGTTTCAGAGGGATCCTTAACTCACTTCCACTATGTGAGGATACAATGAGAATTCTGCAGTCTGGAAGAGGGCCCTCACCTGATCATGCTGGAACCTTATCTCAAACTTCCAGCATCTAGAACATGAAAAATAAATTTCTGTTTTTATAAGCTATCCAGCCTGTGGCATTTTGGATAGCAGCCCAAATGGACTAGGAGAAGTATCTTCCTGGGATGCGCAGGCCACTAGTACTTGTCATTACTTCCACATATATGTTGCAGAGACTAAATTCCAGAGGAGCGCAATTGCAAGGGGATCACTTCTTCCACCAACATCCCACTAACAAGATAGAGGCTCAACCTCAAGCCTGGCATGCTGAGAATACTGAGACCCTCATGGCTTTCACCCCAGTTCATTTGTCAGGTGGGATCCAATGCCTGGAGAGGCAAGCCAAGAATACCAAAGGTTCCTCCACTCACCCAGCACCCTACTATTAATGCAAGACTGTGAGAGAAGTGAGCAACTATCCTTGCCCCAGATCCAGAGCCATGGCTCAGAAATTTTGCCCAGATGAAACAACAGACATAAAACAGAAAGCTTCAAAAATCTCCCCAAATGAATTAAGCTTTTGGGGAACAGAGTGTGAGAAAGTTCAAGCCAAACAATGCTCTCAGAAGCAGTGGTGGTTTTGGTACTAACCAGTTAAGAGGAGGCTGGTAGCTTCACGAAAGGTACAAGCTAAACTATAGGCCAGTTAGTTTGCCAGTGAGAAGAAGTAAAAGAGACAATGAAGAAGAGCCCTCTTGGGGTCAGAACAAACCTCAAACATTGACCTCAAAAACTACCCCTGCAAAGGAGTCTGAATCTAATTGGATCAATCTGTGGAGCAATGTATTCACCCGAGCACTGCTGAAATCAAAAAGGCAATCATCTGGAATTTAGTAGAGCATAACAGCTGGAAGCAATCAGGGAAAGAGAAAGTCAAAGAGAGCTTTGCTAAAACTACTGTCATCCCAGGGTGACCGTGCATGCCCCAAGGCTGCACTTTTTGAACAGCAACATCAGAAGCTTACGCTGCAGAGCAAATAGAATTCACAAATATAGTCCAGTCAGTCACTAACAAATATTAGTTCTAATAGTTTTTAGTAGATTCTGCAGAAATTTTTGTATAAATATAGGTCTTCTACAAAGAGATAATTTTACTTGTTTGTACATAAACATAAAAAGTCAAAAAGCATGCAATTATCTCAATAGAAGGAGAAAAAAATTGACAAAATGCAACATCCATTCATGGGAAAACTCTTAGCAATGTAGGAGTAGATGGAAATTTCCACAATCTGATAAAGAGATCTATGAAAACCTATAACATACATCATAATTAATGCTAAAATTGAACTCATTTCCCCTAATTTTAGGAAAAAAGGGTACCAATGGGAAAAGAAAAATTAGAACCATTTTTATTCACAGATGACCTTTTGGTTTATGTGAAAGTCCAATGGGATCTAAAATTTTTACTACAAATAAAATTTAGTAAGGAGATAGGATAGAAGATTAATATACAAATGTCAATTGTGTTACTATGTACTATGAAAAAATAATTAGAAAATTAATTTTTAAATGCTATTTAAAAAAGCATCAAAAAGATTTTCCAGGAGCATAAGGTGGAGTGCACAGGCTCCACAAGTTGTTTTCTGCAGGTACGGCAAGATGCTACTGTCACTTAACCTGCAGTAGCCGGTGAAGTTCTAGAAGTAAGGAGATGGGACGTCCACCAGGGCGCATCCAGCAAGGAGAACTTCCTTTTGGAGTAGTCTCTGTGGATCATACACTTGGAGGGCTTTTTGAACCCCAGCTCCCAGCCTGACATCATTAAAACACTTAGATTGCCCAGAAGTAAAAAAGACTGGACATTACAAAGCCCGTGCTTTCTTTGAGTTTGAATATGAAGATATTGCCAAGATAGTGACTGAAACAATGAACAACTACCATTTTGGCAAAGAATCTTGAAGTGTAAGTTTATGTCATCTGAAAAATTACCCAAAGAAATTTTTAAAGACTGGGAAGTTCTATTGTCAAAGACATCATATACTACCAGTGGAATAGTAGAAGAAGAAGTGAATACTTAAACAGAAGCTCAAAATGGAGAAGGAATTTAAAAACCAAGAAAAAATAGGAAGGAAAGAGCTAAATTAGGAATAGACTGTGATCTTCCTTCGCTGGTCTTATGGAAAAAGAAAAAAAAAATCTCTCAAGGACTGATTATCAGAGCTCTATGAATTGCCAGGTTTTATCAAGGAAGATAAAGAGGTTTTAGGCATTCTGACCCTCTAAAGATGATTATGGATAACCAGGGCCACACAACAGTTTGTACATCAACATTGATGGAGAAGTGAAAATTGCCAAGTGGATGAAACAGAGGGTGATAATGAAATAGTTTTCAAACAGCCCATATCTGATATAAAAGAGGAAATGCCAGGGATATAATCACCTTACACATTCTGCAGCATGAATGATGAAGAGAAGGCCACCAGTATACATTGATATGCATTCTGAATACATTACGTATATTTCTTCTGAAGATGTGATCATTTTGTTATTAGGACTGATTTCTTACATTTTGATACGTGCAATGAAATGAGACCATTGGCAAGATTCGGGGAATAGAAATATATTGTTGTTTTGAGTAAATAAGGGAAGTAGTAAGTAATTTTATCTTGCCCACCTTTGCTGAAATGCAAGCATGCATAACCAGCTCACAGTGGCTAGGCCCATGCTACCTCTTTGTTCTGTTGGTCTCTTCTAGTTTCCTTTGCAGATATCATAGCTATTCTTTGTTACTCTACTTAGATAGAAGTCGTATGTTAACTGTAGGCTTCTGTACTAAACTGCAGCCTCTGTTGTCACCACCAATCTTGTTTGACATCTTTACATCACGTGGTCTATTAAGCAGTGTACACTTAACCATGAATGGTACTTAAGAGTCCAATATCCGATTGTTAATTTAGAAAGATAAATTAAGCTGGAGAGTGAAGAAGCATTTCAATACTACTACAGATTCTTTTATTGTATATGACTCATTTTTACTATTATTTTTTTGATGAGCTAGCATGGATCAATAAATACCATTTTATAATTGTAGTTACTACTATTTTGTAATAGTTACATCAATGTGGAATTACATTCCAAGATTTAAACACTACCCAACAAATAAAATTTTTTCTACAGTTTATTTGAATGCAAGTGGGACTAAGAAATCTTGAAATAAGATAGTAGGATTTTGCCTTCTCAATTAAAAAATATAGCATCAAAAATACAGTACAGGAATACTTCATTTTATTGTGCTTCACTTTATTGAGCTTGCCATGTACTATGTTTAAAAAAATATATTTATTGATTTATTTGGTAGTGCTGGGTCTTAGTTGCAGCAGGTGGGCTCCTTAGTTGCCGCTCATGGGCTCCTTAGTTGTGGCTTGAGAACTCTTAGTTGCGGCACGCATGTGGGATCTAGTTCCCTGACCAGGGATCAAACCTGGGCCCCCTGCATTGGGAGCACAGAGTCTTAACCACTGCGCCACCAGGGAAGTCCCTGTACTACATTTTTTTTACAAATTGAAGGTTTGTGGCAACCTGTGTCAAGCAAGTATATTGGAGCCATTTTTCCAACAGTTTTTTTTAAGTTAAGGTATGTACCTTTTTTTTTTTTTTCAAACATACGCTATAGCACATTGAATAGACTTCAGTATAGTGTAAACATAACCATTATATGCACTGGGAAACTAAAAAATTTGTGTGACTTGCTTTACTGCAATGTTTGCTGTTTTTTTTAAAAACAAAATTCACCTTTTATTTTGGTTGAAATAAACCATACAAATTGATTTTCTTCACCAAAAATGACAGCAATATTTTCTGTATTATTCCTAGATAAACTACAGAACACTTATTTTTGTAGGTTTTCTAGGTTTTGCTTGTAAATCAAGATGAGGCAGTAGATACAGTCATGGAAAAAGACAGAAGAAAACAGACAAATCAGCTGTCAGTATCCGTGGCCTCTGATCTTGCCTTGACCATGAAACAGAAGTGTCCAACATATACCTGCCAAGAATCTTATGAAGATGTAGGCTCAAGAAAAGAATGTAAACAGCAACAACAAGATGTGGAACAACAATGGCAGGCTCTTCCATTCAAACTTTAACTATAACTTGTTTCTTTAATTTCATTTGGTAAAGACAACATTTACACTGAAATCTGTGTTTGGCGAGCTCACGTTTCTCAAAAATATGGAACGCTTCACGAATTTGTGTGTCATCCTTGCGCAGGGGCCATGCTAATCTTCTCTGTATTGTTCCAATTTTAGCATATGAGCTGCTGAAGCGAGCACAGCGTTTGCTGTCTTGCGATGGTCTGGAAACAAACCCACAATATCTCCAAAGGTATGGCTGTTTTTAGGAATAAATTTGCAAAAAAGATGCATAATCTCTTTCATGAAAATAACAAGACACTGCTGAGAGAAATGAAGATTTAAATGAAAGAGCAGAAAAAAATCCATGTTCCTAGATTGGAAAGTAATATTGTTCACATGTCTTTTGTCCTGACATTGATCTATACATTCAATGAATTGCATGGTGTGATTTGTCAAGCGGATTCTAAAATTTATTTGGAAATGAAAAGAACCTAGAATAACAAAAAACTATCTTGAAAGCGAAGAACACAACTGCAGGACTTATGCCCACTTGCTTTAAAGACTTACCATAAAGCTGCAATAATCAAGACAGAGTGAGTTTGCCAAGACAATAGACAATACAATCAACAATACAAAATAGGGAGTACAGAAATAGACCTACTTATATATAATGAATTGACTCTCAAGAATGATGTCAAATCTACTAAATAGGGAAAGAAAAACTTTTCCATAAATAAATAATATTGCAACAATTAGATGAATATATGAAAAAGCAATTAAGGTCAAGTCCTACCTCACACCATACAAAAAATTAACTTAAGTTGAAAATAGCCCTAAACTTTAAAGCAAACTCTATAAAATTTCTCAAAGAAAACATCAAAGAATATCTTAATGATTTGGGGGCTAGGCAAAGAGTACTTACAGACACAGAAAGTATTAACCATAAAAATTTTAAAAATGGATAAATTAGACTTCATCACAATTTAATATTTCTACTCATCAAGAAATACTAGGAAGATAATGAAAATACGTTCTCACATTCTGGGTAGAAATTTTAGATAGATAGATGATAGATAGATAAATAGATGATAGATAGATATTTCATCTGTCTCTCTGACAAAGACTTGTATCTAGAATTTATAAAGAACTCTGACAACTTAATAATAAAAAGTCAAATATAGATATAGAATATCTATACCCATAATAGAGGTACTATAGAATTGCCACAATGGTGCTACTGTTTTATAAAGTGTTGAAATACTAACAGACAGAGGCAGCTGAAAAACTAGAGGGCTACTGTAGCTATTTGAATGCCTGAAGTTATAGATACTTTTCTCCAATTATTTTTAAAATGTGAATGATGTCCCCAAGGATATTAGGAGTATCACAGTGAAATATTTAAAAAATGGACCACAATCCCTCCAAGTAAAATTCCAAATTAGCCAGGAGTGGAAGGGTAGAAAGGCCTCTGAATGGAGAGCTGACATAACTGTGTTTCAGGACCAGCAGCGCTACTTTTCTACTGTGTGAGTTTGACCAAACCAAAGCCTCACTGAGCCTCATTTTCCTTTTGTGAAACATGGAATTTGGACAGTAAAACCCCTAATATTCCTTCCAAATCTAAAATCCTATGATTCATTCACTCATTTCATGTATTTATCGACCATTTGTTGGTAACTACGAGCTATATTTGCTAAGCACCATTAATACACAAATGAATAAAAGAATCTCTACACTTACTGAACTCAATCCAGTTGAAAAGACACATATAAACCACTAAAGACATGTACAGGTGGCTAACAGGATTCAGATCCAAGGGTTGCTCAAGCAGGAGCTGAAAGTGTTGGTATGTCCGGGAGCAGCAAATGGTCGCACATGGAAACGCTGTGGCGTGTGCCAGGCCACGGGGTGACGGAGCATCAGTAGAGGGGAGGGATGCTTTCAAAGTGTGGGCTACAGCAAGGAGCTTGCGCTATATCCCCTAAAGTCTTTCGAGAATCTTCCATATTTCTTTTCTTCTTTTTTTAAACAAACATCTGTTTTGAAATAATTTGCCTAGAAATATACTGGGTTGATTATAAATTATTTGGCAGTTTTTAAAAAATGAATATATTCTTTAAAACACTATTTTTAAAAAGTTTCCATAATGAATCTACTCCATTTTGAGATACTTGGTTTCCATCCTAGAAATATTTTTTCCTTTCTTTTAAATCGGCAGAGTGTCACTCAGAAAACGCTGACACACCATTAGAAATACAAAGTTTTTCCAGGCAGTTTGACTAAAAGACGTGGAGGAGAGTTAGCTTGTCTAACTAAAAGAAAAAATAAATACAGTCTTCTTTGCTGAAAGTAACTATCACTCTCCTTTCCTTTCCCCTTTGTGACACAGAAGAATAGGCAGTTCAAGTAAGATAAAAATAAATTTAAAATAATAATGTTTTCAAAAAGCATATGGTTGGATCTGTGATGATTTTCACACAACGAAACCTGTTCTTCTATTTCCATTTATGCTGGCAAACTCACAGTAAGTTAAACTGGCAGAAACTTCATCAGGGTAACATTTTGGGACACCAACATAATAAAAATGAGTTGGTTAAATATTCAAGCAGACCAATTAAATCTATTTTGTTTTGATTATAACTGAACCACTTGAGCTATAATTCACAATGTGCAGTATACTTAAATATACCATTTATGGGCTATCTTTGTATTGTAAGACAATGCTGCAGGTAAGCACTTATTTAGACGTACATTTTGAAATATACTTGGAAATACATTTTCATTGTTCACCTCACATCGTCTTTTTACATAAGATTTTTAAAATATTTATTTTATTTATTATCATTTATTTTTGGCTGCATTGGGTCTTCGTTGCTGTGCGCGGGCTTTCTCTAGTCGCGGCGAGCGGGGGCTACTCTTTGTTGCGGTGCACAGGCTTCTCATTGTGGTGGCTTCTCTTGTTGGGGAGCACAGGCTCTAGGCACGTGGGCTTCGGTAGTTGTGGCTCATGGTCTCAGTAGTTGTGGCTCACAGGCTCTAGAGCTCAGGCTCAGTAGTTGTGGCGCACGAGCTTAGTTGCCCTGTGGCATGTGGGATCTTCCCGGACCGGGACTCGAACCCGTGTCCCCTGCATTGACAGGTGGATTCTTAACCACTGCGCCACCAGGGAAGCCCCACACAGTCTTATAAAATCTGTGTAGTAGCCAATGGCCAAATATAGGAATAAAGCTACAATATGTATATTAGGATTTGATCAGAAAAATAGAAACTATTGCTAGGTATTTTAAGCAGGAAGGTGTATAATACAGAGAATTATGGTCTTACACAATTATTGCAAGGTCAAGGAAACTAAAAATAACGTCAAACAATCAGAAAGTAGAAGAATCCAAATAAACCTCCACCAATGATGTATGCTGCCCACAGCATTGCAGAAGGACACCTGACAGCCACTGGCAAAACCCCATATCTGCCATCTGCAGATGCCCAGCTGCTCCTGGAGAATAGTGGCTTCTCTGTATTTTCCACTTCCAAATCTCACACAAATGCTTTCCGTTGGCAGAATTTAAACCAAATCCCCATTGGCCAGTAAATCTAGTTAACGTAGCTTCCAAACTGTCGAGCCCCATGTTACAAGACACAGTTTAAAAGAACAGGGATCATACTACATATCAAGACACAATATCTAGTTGGTTCTCCGTATATCTGTGTTTACATTTCCAAATAGCAACGGTGTTTTTCTTTTCACTGACCTGCTGCAGTCATCCCTCAGTCTAATGAAGATGTACTCACTCTCTCCCTCCAAAGGCAAGGTATGAAAATTCAAATGTCACTGTACCCATCTCTGGATATTCATTCTTTTTCAGCTCAGTCACAATCCCTATTTAATATCCTATAATTTGCAGACTAAGCTAGAGATGTAACCACCAACACTCCTTACATAAACTAGTAGGAGAAGATGAAGGAGAAAATTAACTTGGCTAATATAATATATACATAATATAGCAAGCAAGAATGTAAGCACAATTATTGTAGTCCTTTCTGTGACTGATCATAATGCTATAATTGGTTTAGAACATACTTTTTCTATTACCTATTTCATATTCACTTTGTCCTTAGTCAGCATTGAGGCGGTTACGGGCTTTTGCTGGGCAGAGTAACCCTAAACTTCATTCCTGATTGGTCCAAGCCATTAGTTGGGTAGCTCTGATTTTTCCTTAACAATATCGGAAGTATTAAGAGACACACTCAGATAATCCCTGCATTTTGTGTACATTTTTCATTCCTTATGGTAGCATCAGTCCTATTTCCCCTTGATAATCAGGATTAGTCATCCCAGTCAGTACAGTATTTCTTTTTTCTGTTGTTATTTCAATGACATTGGAAATCCAATATGGCCGGGTTGCAATCTGAGCTTCAAGTTAAATATGCTCCCTGGTAGAAATTCTCCATTCTTAGGAACCAAGATCTCAGAATCTGCAGAGCCCGAGTTATGGAGACAGGAAGCATAACTTTTGACAGAAGTTTATTAAGTGAGGCGATTGAGAAGAATCATGCCCACTTCCACTCCAGTGATTTCCTACTAAAGGAGAAAGTGAACCATGTCATGTACACAGGTATAGGCATTCGGTGTAGCTTCTGCAAGGTAGTATCTACCCGGCAGCGTAAAACTGAGTCTTCCATAGGCTATTCAATTTTCCTATCAGGCTAGTTTCTATTATTGTGAAATTGATTCCTTGGTCATGGGTGGTGAATGCATTATCATTATGATAGTGAATAAAGCATCATTAAGCTATAGATGATAGTATAGGGAGAAGCATTTACATCAAGGAGGCTAATTCATAGCAAGAGGAAATATCTATTCTAGTGAGGACATATCACTACCCACTCCATAATAAAAGGGTTCCAATGTAATCAACATGATATCAGATGGTTAGTTGCTCTGGAAAATGGTACCATATCAGAGGTTCAGTGTTGGTCTCTGCTGTTTGGCCGCTCAGCATCGATCGTGGCCAGGCCTTCCTTTGTTAGAGGAAGCCCAAGGTTTTGATTCCAGTCATAACCTCAGTCCTATTGCCATTGCTGTTTAGTTCACGGACCCATAGAGCAAGCACTGAGGTGGTTGAGAAAAGACGCTGATTGACATTCACAGTGAGTAACTTTTGATTAGCATTCCCATGGAAAACAAATATTTTCATACTTTCTGTGCATTCTGAGAACTCCATTCTTATACCTTCTTGTCACTGAATTCCTTCTAAAGCTTTGACCATCTGGCCAGATTGTTAGATATCACCCATGAATTAGTATAGATCTTTATCTCTGGTCACTCTCCTCTCATGCACAATGGAAGGTAAGGTGACTGGAGTTCTTTGAAAGTATTTCTCTTCCCTTTTACCGTTTAGGGCATCCCCTGAGGGAGCTATGAATCTGCAACAGTCCAAATGTGACCAGCGCTAGCATGTCTCTTGGAACCAGCTTAAACCAAGAGCAGTTATTTTATTCCTCAGTCAACTGGTTAGAGGAAACTCCACATGAGGATGTAGTGTGAGTTGAGGGAGAGGTAGCAATACATTAGGAATGGTTTCATGAGAATTTGAGTGATCAGCACATTAAATTTTTTAGCCTTCAGAACCTACTGGTCTTGTATGCATGTCGCTCCCAGCTGAACTGAAGTGTTTCCATACTGGCCCATCATTCGGTGCATTCTATAATATAGCAAGTCATCTTGATATATCAAATACATTATTTCACGGTCATGTGATCATGAGTTTCCTGTGATCAGACAATTAGTCCCTATGAGGGCCCAGTGGCAAACCAGGAATTGTTTCTGAAAAGGAGAAAGTTGTGTGCAAATGAGGTTATGTTTTTGCTCTAAAACCCTAGGAGTCTTCACAGTGGGTCTCCTATGGGAGTGTGTCAGTGACTCCTTAGAGCATTCCTGTTTGCATCATAGACAGTTCAAGTTCCATTGGACCTATAGGTCATAAGCTGCAGTTGGCAGAGTGGCCTGGACAAGTTGGCAGCCTTGAGGAATGCTTAGTAAATGCATCAGAGCAGCGCACTCAAATATAGTATCCAAAATCCAAAGACGCTCCCAAGCATTTTATTTCTTTCTCAGGGATAAGGAGTAAAAGGTTCAGCAACTTGTCTTTCATATTGAATGTGATACCTCAACCAGACCAGACCACTATGCCACTAAAAAACTCACTAAGGTGGCAGGTCACTGAATTTTAATGAGGTTATCCCTCATCATCTGTCATACAAGTGTCTCAGCAAGGCACCTATGGTATTGTCTACATCCTGCTCATTAGATTTTATCATCAATAGAGTGGACAACCTTAATGTGTTGTGGGACAGTGACACGATTTTGTGGATTGGATTATGACAGATAACTACAAAACTGACATAGTTCTGAGATAGATCAGTTGAAGTGTACTACTGTTCCTATAAGGTGAAAGCTAATTGCCTCTAATTTTCTGAGTCAGTGTACGTAAAAAACATTTTATAGATCAATAGCTGAATACCAGGTTCCAGTAGTTGCTGTAATTAGAGTGACTATCAGCTTCCATTTAAAAGAATCCCTTTATTCTCCAAGATCCATCTGTTTTTTCCATGGGCTAATTAGGGAAATTAAGTGAGGGATGTAGTTAGACTGAACTCTCTGCCATCTTTCAATGTTTTGATGGTGATATTAGTCTTTGCAGTCTCCCCAGGGATGTGTTGTTGACTTTTGTTTGCTTTGATAGTGGTTGTAAGGTTTCCAATTGTCACTTCCTCCTAAAATAGCCCTGTCTCCATGAAGGAATTCTGTCACTTACTATGTCTAAATCAAGTAGGTATTCAGGAACAAGGAAAATAACCTCTGTGGTTTTGCAGTTCCGCTGGGACCTCCATAAGTCTCCTCTCTGACAGGTGGAAGAGAGTTGAATTTCAGTTTCCCATTTCATCTCAGGGAAACTGTTCAATAAATCTCCAAATGTCCAGGTAACTCCGTTTTTCAGTGCACAATCACTATGTTGAAAAACCAAATGTCTTGTGAGGAAGGCTAGAAGGCAGATTTACAGTGAACGTATGTGGCAGTGTCACAGGGTCTTCTCTCAAGAGAACATGGCCTTCCTTTAAGCAAAGCACTCTTGGTCCATGAATTGACTCACGTCTGGGAATGGATTAGGGGTGAGGGTGCAGCACCACTTTCTACTGTGTTGAATTAAGACCTAGATTTTATTGGATTATATATTTTAAGTAACACTTTAGCAGGCTTCCCATTTTGTTTTTCAGCCTTACAGACACCATAATCAATTAGCCACTGCCAAAAAATTTGCAAATCAAACCATTTTGATTACCACCCCAACCTTGCAGCCAATTTCAGTAACAGTTCCCATTTGTTCCTGGTGCTTGAGTGTAGCCAGAAGCTTCTGCTACTCTGGGATGTCCTTATTTTTTTAAGTATGGCGCCATTTCCTTGATAGTATCTCCCACCATCATCCCTGATTTGTAAAGAGCACTCACTAAAAGCCTCAAGGATGTTTTGTTCTCCTCATCAGTGTATTTTTCCAAAGTCTTTAGGAAACAATTATTATCTGGATCCTCATGGGACACATGGTAAGGGAGCTAATTAATTGATTGCACATGATAAATTCATTCCAACATTCCTGCCTCCTTAAGCCTTTGGGTTCCTTCCTCACCATTGTGTCAAGGAAGTTCTGATATCTCAACTTCATTTAGTGTAGGACGACTCTGAGTCTAGGTTTCAATCAATCAATCAATGAAACTGTAAGAGTCATTCCCAGCTATTTGAACCACATATTAAATCCAGAAACACTTGTGTGTGCAATGAATAACAATAAATTTGACCTATATCAATGTTATGTTCCTTATTCCCTGGTCTTAACTACTTAGAATCCATTCCTCACACATATTCCCTGAGTTTCCCTTAATATAAATTAGCAAAAATTTTACAGTTCTTTTGGTGTGTATGCTATCTCCTGTTGGCTCTCAATTTGTACTCAAATCCTTGTCACTGGGCTCTAATTATGGGCTAGAGACAGGAGAGACATTGGGAGTGGGCTGGGAGGAGAATCCCATGTCTTTGTGCATGATGGTCTCAGGTGAAGTCATTGTAGGATCATCAGGGAAGGGGAGGAATGATTGAGGAAGCAGCTCGGCAGTGGCCCTGGCTTCTAGAAAGGGAGGCTCAGTAATAACAGGGGATCAAAATATTCAAATTCATTAGAATCCATACAAAATCCATACATTCCAGTTCCCAGGATCTCACTCTTGCCTAATCCCTAATTTTCACAAAAGAGACCTGATGAAACTGTGAAATCAATTGGTGTTTAATTTCTATGACCTATAGGATCAAATCTTAAGCCTGGTGTTTGGATACTTTGGTTCTATGACTGTAAGAGCTGAGAAATATCTTTAGGAAAGTTATTAAGACTCTCTGCTTCTTTGAACCATAAACCTGTCATTATCTGACTCACCTTTCCACTGCAGTAAGAAGCAATCAAATGATTCCAAAGTCGGTATAACAATCATTTCCACTATAATATTGTATTGGAATAGCTACTTCATCTTCCAAAGTCCTTCCTTTCAATAGTCATGTAGTTACAAGTGTCTTCAGATGTTACTTTAAACAAATGTTTTGTCTCTGTATGCTGAGAACTACCAAAAGCCCAGTTTTCACTGGCAGTGAGATAATTACTGCCTTCAAATCTAACCCAGTCAGATAACCAATTCCAGATTCCCATCTATGAGGTTCTGTATCTGTATCAAACTTTGGTATCAAATTCTTTGTCCAAGAGCTTCAGTCAGGAAATTGGAAACCATTGTTGATATGCGTAAGCATTAGAGGCTTGCACAGTCATTGGGAAAGTCAGAGGAGTGAAAATCAGGGAAGCTGCTACTAGCCAGAGATCAGAATGCTGGGATCCCAGAAAGCAGGCACTGGATGAGCTCAGATGCCAGCAGCATGGCAGCAGGTGATTCTAAGAGATCACCAAGAAGCCATTGGCAACGTTCTATAGACATCTGCCACTAGAGAATAGAAGCTTCTTTTCTTCTAACTCCCAAATCTCACCAAGAACCTCTAAACAGCAAAGTCTAAATGGAACCCTGCTGACAATGAAGTCTGGGCTTTCCACCCCTGCAATACATAAAAGTGTTTATAAAGTAGGAATGGTACTGAGTTTCAACATAGCGTTTCTGACACAATGACAGTGGAGAAAACATAAGGTCTCAAGTATTGAACTTCTTTTCAGAATGTCTCAAATCAAATGAACTAATCATAATCAAATGTGAATTCAATTCTATACTTCTAGATGGGTGAATTTGGTCAATATTCTTAATCCTTAAACTTTCATTTCCTCCCCTATAATTGGAGTTAATTATGCTGAATTCTCCTAATTTTGTTGAGAAGATTTAATATGCATACAAAGAGTCTGAAACAAATGCAAGCAATTATTATTGAAAAATATGATATAATAATGTTTCATTTAAGTGAATGTTTTACATTTAAACACATTTCTGTGCATATTATGTTTTGTATCTTAATAAAAAACACAGTTTTAGAGCTGGGAATAACTTATTATAAATGATATAGGCAGAAAAACTAATATATATATAAATAAGAAAATTCCAGGTAGAGTGAGATTAAATATCATATCTCTAACAATGTATAGCTAAACTTAAGCCATCTGCTTTGCAGTATCTTATTTTATTTATAAATATAGATTTTTGATGATATCAGAACTATATTTTTGTGAGCAGTTTATGTACAATCTGGACTAAAGTAAAATAATTAATTTTGAATGACTTGCCTTAGAAAAATAATACCATATGGATCATGAAAACATGACTTATATTAGTTTTAAAGCCAGAAATTAAGTAGACATTAACATTGATAATTCTAATTCAAGATGTGATATTTATTCCAATTTAAATCTCTTAAGAGATTCATTCAAGAGTTAAATGGGCAAGTTACATGATATCTTCAGGCTGTGATATTGAAAACAAGATTGACAAGTAAAATTTTATATTTTCTACCTCTATAAAGAAGACTTTAATTGATGTTAAATGTTTTGCTTTATTGGAAACTTTCCATTTTATTACCCATCTGCTAATCTAAATTAGTCATCATTGAGTTGTAAACAGAACTACATGTTTTATAACTTTGTTCTTTTTTTGTGTGTTTAAAGTTTTTCTAATTATAACAGTAGTCTAGAATGAAAAATGAACAAGTGTGTGCATGTAACTAACTGTATAATAAACTTTTACAGTCAGCTATTTAATTATTCCCCTTTCCTATTTTAAGCTTATTGTCTCTAGTTACATGCTCCAAACGTTGATTAGGGGAACCATGTTTCAGTGTAATGGATTTTTTTTTTCTTTAAGAAAATGGCAGCAAAATACAAAGGACATTTACTGTTTTCTGAAGGTGACTTTTGAGTGGAGGAAATGTTACTTATTGATGTATAAATTGCCCCTTATCTTTCTACTTCACACATGTATTCTTTCCCCAATGACATTAGAACAGAATGTGTATTGGAAACATATCTGTCAATAAGCATTTCCAGATCAAGTTGTACAGAGATAAACATGTAACCCTATGATTGGTTTGTTTCAGGATCTAATATAATGTCTAAAATATATGTCGTTAATGAGTTAGAAATGGACATATACTCTCAGAGAAAAGAGTGCAATGCTAATAACTGACAGACAAAACTTCATTTTAAGATAAAAGTCAGAAGAAAACATAAACAGTACACTCTTTGACATTGGTTTTAGCAGTATTCTTTTGGATCTGCCTCCTCAGGCAAGGGAGACAAATGCAAAAATAAACAAATGGGACTTGATCAAACTTAAAAGCTTTTGCACAGTGAAAACCATCAACAAAACGAAAAGGTAACCTACTGAATGGAAGAAGATATTTGTAAATGATATGACCAATAAAGGGTTAATATCCAAAATATACGAAGCTCTCATACAAACCAACATCAAAAAAACCAAACAACCCAATTAAAAAGTGGGCAGAGGACCTGAATAGACATATTCCAAAAAAGACAAACAAGTGGCCAACAGACACAAGAAATATGCTCAGCGTCACTCATGGTCAGGGAAATGCGAATCAAAACCACAATGAGGTGCCACCTCACACCTGTCAGAATGGCTGTCATCAAAAAGACCACAAATAAGTGTTGGCGAGGATGTGGAAAAAAGAGAACCCTCTTGCACTGTTAGTGAGATTATAAATTGGGGCAGCCACTATGGAAAACAGTATGGAAATTCCTCAAAACATTGAAAACAAAGCTGCCATATAATCCAACAATTTCACTTCTGGGTGTTTACCTGAATTAAACAAAACCACTAATTTGAAATGATAATAGGCACTTCAATGTTCATTGCAGCATTATTTACAATAACCAAGGTATGGAAGCAACTTAAGTGTCCATCAATAGATGAATGGATGAAGATGTTTTATATATATATATATATATATATATATATATATATATATATATATATATACACATATATATTATTTATATATATAAATAATGGAATATTACTCAGCCATAAAAAATGCAATCTTGCCATTTGCAACAACATGGATGGATCTAGAGGGTATTGTGAAATAAGTCAGACAGAGAAAGACAACATGTGATCTCATATGTGGAATCTAAAAAACAAAACAAACAAAACAAAATGAAAACAGACTCATAGAGACAGAGAAAAAATAGGTGGTTGCCAGAGGGTCGGGGGATGGGACTGGGGGTGAAATAGGTGAAGGGAATTAAGAGGTACAAATCTTTAGTACAAAATAAATAAGCCACGGGGATGTAATACACAGCGTAAGAAACACGGTCAATAATATTGTAGTAGTTTTTTACAGGGACAGATGGTTACTAAACTTATCATGGTGATCATTTCACAATGTATGCAAGTGTCAAATAATTAGGTAGTACTGAAACTAACATAATATTGTACATCAACTATACTTCAATTAAAAAAAAGTCATTCCTAAGAGGATCAAAATCTCTGTCCTCATATCACATAAATAGAAAGCTAATGATATGAATGAGTCCTGACATAAAGGAAGGGTCCCTTGGAATTGACAATGATTCTTCTAATGATTCCAAGTTGATTGCATCTTGTTTCTCTAACTAGTGCATATATACTCTGGAATTACAGAGAGCATGATTTTTTACTCCTTAGTATAATCTAAATAAGAGAGCCATTCTTGAGCCAAACTAGAGGCCACTGGAGCAATATATATTGTGCTTATTTCCGGCTCCTTACCCCTATTAATTTAAAACTAATGAAAAAGGCAACCTCCAAGTTGGGGGAAGGGTGAGAATAGTTATAAAAGGCCCTTCTGAAGAGGTGTTTCAAAGAGGTGCTTGGCAATTCTATCCTCTCACCTTAGCAATGATAGAGGTTGGGACTTATATTTGTCCAGGTAATCAACCCCAATTGCCACAACAGGTAAGTTTGAGGAACTTAACACACGAAGGGTTTTAAATTTGCATACATGAAGTCCAGGGCAGATCCAGTGGCCCATCCTGTCTCTCTGCCACATTGATCTTCCCAAGTCACCTTGGCAAGAAAGGAGAGAGCTGAAGAATCTTGAGGGGTATATTAATGGGCCAGGCTTAGAAGTGACACATCACTTCTGTCCATATCTCAATGGCCAGAACCAAATGCAACGGCAAGGGAGGCTGGGAAATGTGGAGGAGCAGAGAGATCAATTATCAATTACCCAATTCTCATGCCTAAGAATGAAGTGTTATAACTCGTGTTCTCTCTCTCTCTCTCTCTCTCTCTGTCTTTCTCTCTGTCTCTTTCAAGTATCAAATAATGAGAATGCCATTTTACTTTGGATTTACACTTGGGAACTTTCATACCTGCTAAGTCCTTTCCTCCCACTAAGGGGAGGTAGGTGGTGGGATTCCTCAGGTATCACACAAACCACAGTCAGCCACTATGTGCAATTGTTAGATGTTTTCTATATATCTGCATGCCTGGCTCTTCTGCTGCCCAGAGGTGTCCTTATGCCATTATCTTCCTAGCTGAGGAGTAATGTCACCGGCTCACCCGTGCTTCTGACACAGCCTGCCCAACTTCGTTTCTCCATAGCTCCTAAAAGGCTGCCATTTCTTAAAGACATCTGTGCCATGCAATGAAACCCAGCTGCAGGGAGCTATCTAGCTTTTTTCCCACAGCAATGGTGAAGAATGTGTCCCACTACAGCCTTGGCTTATTTTGATGGCTGTTCAATTTCAGTCCCCAAATGTGGGCAAGAATAAGGAATAAACTCAGTCCTCTTTCTTCCTCTCTTCTACGATGTGAGAGGAATAACACTCTCTCTCAGAATCATAAGCTACACTCTGCTCTCCTCCCAGTCTTATAAGGCAACTCAGCTTCTCTCAGGAACCCAGTCTTTTTCATGTCCACTTATTATCAACCACTTCTTACAGGATTTGACAGCAAGTTTATCTCAAGTTTTGTGGGTATTTCCTAGGGAATTTGCTACAATGGCTACAAAAATTGTGTTTACTAAATTTATAGCATAGTCTAGGACTTTTACATTTGCTTAAAAGCATTAACTTCTGCCATATTAAGAGGAGGTTTTCCAGAAAAGTCTTGGTGATGTTCAAAATGTTCTTCATTTCCTTTATTTTAGAATCTTCTAGCTTGATGGAGGCTAATTACACGGGAGAGTATGACGGAAGAAGTGCAATTTGGAAACTTTTGTTTTATAAAGATCTCACCTTCAGGATTGACATTTAATACTTAGCTTATCTTCTTTATCTTGGAATTGGTCAACCATTTTCACTAGATGGTGAAACCCTTAAGGGTAAGAATCGTACCTTCTTTACCTTCATGGGACTCAAGAGAACATAGCATTGTTCTGTGCAAATAATGGAAATTAGCTTAAAATCATAGAAATAATTAGAAAAATAATTTCCCAACTATTAACCATCTTCATGCCTTTAGTATTCCATAAAAAGACTTAGTAGTATGTGTGTGTGACAGAAAAGTAATGTTTTTGACATTGAGATTAGAGGTCTTTTCTGTATCATTTACTATTGTATCTCTATTACTCATACCACTGACTGGCATATATCAATAGTAAGCTCTCAAGGGTTAAATGAATAAATAAAAAGCAAAGGTTCATTATCGAATAAGAAACATTTTATTTTGGATGAAGAATATCTTAACCTTGCCACCTAACTATTTGCATTTCTTTGAGTCATGCTTCACATGGTATCTTGATCTATATTTACTTAAAAATATAAAAATGATATATAAGTTTAAAGATTTGTATAATTACTCTAAATAGGTTTTTAGGAAAACTTGTAATTATTGATATATCGTCTTTCTACTTCTCTTTTGACTCATACTTAAGGAGAAACTTCTAAATTTTTGTTCATTTCAAATCTAAAGACAGGGGCTTCCCTGGTGGCGCAGTGGTTGAGAATCTGCCTGCCAGTGCAGGGGACACGGGTTCGAGCCCTGGTCTGGGAAGATCCCACATGCCGCGGAGCAACTAGGCCCGTGAGCCACAACTACTGAGCCTGCGCGTCTGGAGCCTGTGCTCCGCAACAAGAGAGGCCGCGATAGTGAGAGGCCCGCGCACCGCGATGAAGAGTGGCCCCCGCTTGCCACAACTAGAGAAAGCCCTCGCACAGAAACGAAGACCCAACACTGCCAAAAATAAATAAATTAAAAAAAAAAAAAAAAAATCTAAAGACATCAAGCTGTAAAACAAAGGTATTGGGCTTAGTTACCCATTAAGAGGAGTAAGAAATCACTCAGTCTTCCAAGAAAATAATTAAGCATCCTTTCACAAATTAAATCTTGTACCTGCAAATTATAATACGCAAATCAAATATCACACACTACTTTAATCATTTCACATATAAAAAAACTAGAGCACAGAAATTTCTGCAACTTACCCTGGCTTTGTTTCCGGGCTTACAAACTCATTTTTTGACTCTGTCTTGGCAATTCCATAGATGAGTCCTTTGGTCACCTCTTCTGCCTAACCCAGGACCTCTCACTGGACCCTGAATTTTCAGCAGCCCCTAATTGCTCTGGGCACGGCACAACTCAGCACCCAGCCAGAGCCTTGCATGGGATAGGAACTCAGTAAATGGCTTTTACTTGAATTGAGTTGCTGTGATTACTAGGTCATTAATGATTGTACAGAAGAACTTCTATTTTCCTTCCTTTCCTTTCTGTCCACACTTTATAAAGGGAAGAATCAAGAAAGGTTGTTCACTCCATCCAGATAAATATATACATGTAAGGATCACACATATTTAAAAAATATAAAATAAAATGAGAGGGGGGAACCAGTTCCCTTTTCATCGTTCAGAGATTTTAAGAAGTATAATGTTTCATATTATAATGAATAACAAAATTGATCCCAAGTGGAATTACAATGGTTTAGGTTTCAAGGAGACAAAATAGTTCTCAAATTATTTTTCTTCTGGCCCTGTCAATCAACCGGAGTCCAATTTATCCTTCATAGTTAATTTTTTAAATCAGGATGATAAGCAAGTGTAGATCCAGAAGTTATCTTAAATTTCTCCCTCTCCCGAACCCTGTTATCTAATCAGTTCCCAGATCCTGTAAATCTTCCTCCTTAATATCTCTTAAGCCTTTCCCACTGCCACTGCTTTATCTCAGAACCTTATCGAATCTCAGTTGATTTCTAACTCTTCTCCCTGAATCCAGTTTCATTTCTGTCCATTTCAGCCTCAAATCTACATCAAGAATGATTTCTCTAGACTCAGAATCAATCATGTCGTCTTTGGCTTAAAATTTCTCTGTGTCTCCAAGGAAACCATGCAATGAGAACCCTGGTAAGACATTATGTCAAAGGAGGTTCCGTAAGCCCTGGATAGCGGTGTTGTCTGAGGCTCTGTGGACAGAAAGCAAACAGAGAAAAATGTTACGATGCATGAAAACTTTCAGTGCCCAAAGATAGGGATTACTTAAATAAATAGGGTACATCCTAAAGGTGGGATGCCATGCTACCACTAAAATTCATTTTGAAAATGAATATTTAATAATCTGTGGAAATATATTCTTAAGCTAGTCTTATGAGGAAAAAAAAGCATGTTATTACTTCAAGGTATTTTCAAATTCAATTTATGAGCTTGATAGTACACAACTTGGTAATAGGTTATAGGTTTTAGGAAGAGGAAACTTTCTGAATTGAACAACTAGGTCATTACAAGTGCCATTTTGCTGAGAAAGAAAAGAGAGGAGTAGCAAGCATCTAAGGGAAATGTTAAGTTCCATTACTGAATCCCTGACATTTCTTTTAAGACTTTGAAGTGGGTCACAGAGAGACTACAGCTACAATATCCCCCCTTTAGATTAATTGTGTCATTCAAAGGGCAAAAGTCACCAGCACCTTTCAGCTATAGAAGCATGGTAGAGTTCAGACAGACTGGACCAGAATGTCTTGGTCCCAGTGAACTGTCCAAGTGAAACCGTCAATGTTTCAAGTCCCAACTCTGCCACTCTTTAGTTTCCTGACATGGGGCTACTTCACTAACCAGCCCTCACCTCATTGTCCTCATCTACCCAATGCAGATGATAATAGTACCTACTCAGAGAATTACTGTGGCAAAGCACACAGACCAGTGATTTTCAATGGGGGCAATTATATCCTCTGGGGTCGTTTGGCCTTATCTGTATACATTTTTGGTTGTTGCAACTGGAGTGGGACATTCTACTGGAATTTAGTGGGTAGAGGCCAAGGATGCTGTTAAACATGCTACAATGCGCAAGACTGTCCCCTCCCCCATCTCCACCCAAAGTCAATAGTGCCTAGCTTTGACAGAACTTGTCATATAATAAACTCACACAGGATTAGCTATTATTATTATGTTCTTAGCTCATGTACCTCTGGATTATCTTTTTATCTCTGCTGACATTAACAAAGCAGAATTCTTATAACGTGAATACTTTCTTTGAAACAGTTTCCATTTCTTGGTCAGCAAATAATTTCATTCTTCTTCCAACATATAAAGCACACTCACTGCCATCTCCCAGGAAGAAAACACAAAATTCCATCTTGTCACTATGTGCAGCTCGATGTCCAGGATCTGTGGGTATCATGCAGTCGTCCCCATCAGTCCTATCCAGACGTGTCACTGGTCCCCTGGAGACTAAAGAAGCATGCGCACCACACACCCCAAGACTGAAACCTGACTCAGTGCTTCTCAAACTGTCTGTGAGGAAGAACTAACCTTGCTCCCTTGTTAATTTTTTCCCCTAATCCATCACAGACTGATACTTTAAAATTTTAACATAAATGAATTACTGGAAAAAATAAAATGAAAAAAAGACATGCAAAATACATCTTGATCTTTTATTATTAGATTCAACAGTCATAAAATTACATTTCAGTAGATATAACTATATAAATGTAGCACAAAGAAGTCAAAAAGCTTGCAAAATTATACCCACTGCTCATTGAAAGTATATACATAGGAGATTAATGTATGTAATTACTATTATACTAAGTAAAACAGTGATTTCTATATTAAACATTTTTATACAAACTTTGAATAAACACTGTACATATCAACATACAAAGTTTTAAGTGTCAAAAATGAGCTTGTTTTTGGTTTGTTAATTCACATGATCTAGGTCAGATTGACAATAACACCTCTCAGGGGAAAATGTGTATCTAAAGCACTACTATGTTTTGTGTCATATTTTCAATATTCATTTTCAAGTCTTCAAAACTAACCACTTCCAATAATTTATCCTACAAAGTTATGGTAAAATTTAAATCCTTTTTTGATAAAAGAAATGGACTTTCTATGTATTTTCCTTGGATGGAAAGCAGTACTCAAAATGTTCTATCATGTAGGCTATTCTCAGCATGTGGGCTTCACAGTCACTGAGGACAGAGGAGAAGAGAGAACACTTATGTGAAGCAAGATTACAGGCCAGATTTGCAAAGCTGTACATAAGTTGCCCACATTCTGTTGGTGAGAATGAACCACATCAGCCCACCCAGATAAGCACTGTTAGACATTCTCAGTTATCCACTGTTACAAGCAATCTGATAAGAGAGAGATCCGGATGCTCTCCCAAATCAAAATGAGAAGTCAGGAAAGGTTTCCTGAAGGGGGTCATATCTGAAGGAATTCATTGCTGGTTGTTATGGACTGAATGTTTGAGTCCCCCAGTAATTGACATGTTGCAGCCCTAACTCCCTGATTGTGATGGTTTGAGAAGACGGGGCCTTTGAGAGGTGATTAGGACTAGGTAAGGTCATGAGGGTGGAGCCCCTATGACAGGATTAGTGTCCTTCTAAGAAGAGGAAGAGAGACCAAAACCCTTCTTCTCTCCACCTTGTGTACCCAGCAAGAAGGCATCAGTTCTGACAACCAGGAAGAGGGTCCTCACCAGGCACAGAATCAGCAGGCACGTTCATCTTGGCCTTCCAGCCTCCAGAACCGTAAGAAGTAAACATCTGCTGTTTAAGCCACCTGGTCTATGGTACTTTGTTGCAGCAGCCAGAGCTGACGAAGGTACTGGTTGGGTGAAGGAAATGGGCAGAGGAATGTGTGGGGGTAGTGTGAGTAGCAAGTATCCCCTGTGGCCCTGGGCTCTGAGATTCCATTTCCATAGTCACAAACGTCCTCTAAGAATCAAATGAGAAAATGTGTTTAAGAGTTCTCAGGGAGGGAATTCCCTGGCAGTCCAGTGGTTAGGACTTGGCGCTTTCACTGCGGGGGCCCAGGTTTGATCCCTGGTTGGGGAATTAAGATCCCACATGCTGCACAGTGCGGCAAAAAAAAAAAAAAAAAAAAGTGGAAAAAAGAAACAAAAAAATGGAGCAAACAAACAAACAGAGTTCTCAGGGAGTAGAGGGCATGAAAATATAAGGTTTATTAAGAGATCGGTATGACCTGTATCATCCCATGTGTAATCGACGTTCTGACTCTCCCAGCACCACTAAGCAAACTGCATTTTTTTTTCTCCATGGGGATAAATGTGACTGGCAGCTGCAAAACCGGGTAACCAACAGCTTTATCCTAAAATAGAGTCCATTCCCATTACACAATATTCACACATTCAGGTCAAATGTCATTAAGCCAGTGTCCTAATTGGGGGACCTAAATCTGCACAAAAGATTAAGGCCCTTGACTCTTATCTAAGATGTTTATGTAACTTTGCAGGTGCAAATCTTTCATCTGCCTCTGGTAAGCGGCCCATGGTTTATTGGGTTATTTGGCAGTTTTTTCCTCAAGGAGGTAAAAGCTGAACATTAACCATATGAAGATAAATCATGTTCCTGTCAACCCTTTTGAAACTCGGTGAACAGCTTTGATAAGTCTAAACTCTATCTGACATGTCTTGCTTTTACATTTTGCACTGAAGTTCCTACTGACTTTCTCTTCTTACACTGTTTCCAACTCTAGAAACCACGTTCTGTTAAGTGAATTTGTAAGAAGAGTGAGAAAACACTGACAGATAGATTTGAATTAGATACAAGGACTCCTCTAAATGCTTTTGCTGATAGAAAGAAAAGGTTATTTCACTCAAAATACAGAGTTTTCTGGAATTAATGAAATTTCTGTCACCACATTCAAATTATGTTTACCAAGAAGTGAATAACGGGTCTCAAAGTTCCTGAACAACTGACTTCTCAGTAATGTATAGACTCAATATTCAGTTTCTTACTTTCCAGATTCATGGTTTAATTGGGTCACCTTAAAAAAGCAAGTTCTGTATTTAACTACATAGAGATAGTAAAATCTTTTTACAGTTTAAGGTTTGGGTTTAGAACATTATTTTCCCAGTAATTCATTTTAGGCTTGACTTCTAAAAAGCTGTATTTGAAAGTTTAGATATTAGATACTTAGCAAATTCTACTTATGCTTCAAATTGTGTCCATGAACCGATATCAAATATATCTCCCCCCACAAAAAAATAGCCTTTCAGGAAATTTGTGGCAAAGTTTGAACACAGTCCATAAATTGGATAGTAGGATTGTAGTAATGTTAAGTTCTTGGTTTTGGTAATTATATTGTCGTTACACAAGAAACCATCTTAACTAAGTGATCAAAGTTATTATCACCAGTAAATTGGACAACTAGTTATCATTTATCCCTTGACAGGGGTACACTGCGAAGGACACAGCCTCACTTCTGGGTGTTGATGCCATAAATGCACAGCCTGAATCTAACTATGAGGAAATAGCCAAACCCAAGATTAGGGATATTCAACAAAGTAACAGCCTTGTACTCTTCTAAAATGCCAAGGTCATGAAAGACAGAAGACTTGAGAAACTACTTCAGCTTAAAAGAGACTAAAGAGACATGAGAATTAAATGCAATGTGTGACCTAGATTGGATCCTGGACCAACCCCTTCCCCCATCCCTGACTCTTTTGCTATAAAGGAAATTTGTAGCAAAACAAAACAAAACAAAACAAAACAAATATAGCTTCCCAAGAGAAAATTCTGCAAAGGATGGTGTTCACGTTATTGTATTTCCTACTGTAAACATAAGAATCTTAATTCTAACATACATAATCCACCAAGACCAGGAATATTCATATTAATAACACCATATAGTTGCCTGAACTTAGAACTTTATGAAGATGAATGAAGGAACTTGTAGAATATGACCAAACTCAGATTTTGTGAAAATCATAATCAGTTTCTTAAATACAGTTTCTAGGCATGCTGACATTTTGAAATATTAATGATTTTTTTTTTTTATGGAGAAGACTCTTTTCATTATTTTCTGTGCCACAATTTTATAACTTAATAGCAACATTTTCTGACTTTCTTCTCTAATTCTCTTGTTAATATGTGTCCTTTTTTTCCTTTTCTACTAGATCTTTATTTTTATTTTTTTTTATATCTTTATTGGAGAATAATTGCTTTACAATGGTGTGTTAGTTTCTGCTGTATAACAAAGTGAATCAGCTATACATATACATATATCCGCATATCCCCTCCCTCTTTTGTCTCCTTCCCACCCTCCCTATCCCATCCCTCTAAGTGGTCTCAAAGCACCAAGCTGATCTCCCTGTGCTATGTGGCTGCTTCCCACTAGCTATCTAGTTTACATTTGGTAGTGCATATATGTCAGTGCCCCTCTAATGAATGTATTGTTGATTGCGTATATTCCCTCTACTTCTCTGCCCCCCTTACATCCAGATAGGCATTTTGCACCTTTGTCTCCCAGAAGTGGAGCTGCCGCAGGAAGCAGGGCTATCAGATAGGATGTTTCCGCTTTTAAAATTTCCAAACTCAGAGAAAATCAGTAGACTTGAGAGAATGTCTGTTGAAGAAAAGCACATCTTCTGCTCTATGCTCTCCCCTCCTTCCCTTCTATAAACTAGGAAAAAATCTTCCTAATCTTTGGAGATAGAAGAGATGCAGAGGGACAGCAATGAGAAGCTTGTGGGTCTCCAAGGAGGGGCATGGACTTTGCCTTTCCCTCTACCTCCCAGCTATGGGGAGCAGAGAGAGTTCACACGGCCGTTCCCAGAGGGATATAAGGAGGCAGCAAGACCCCCAGGTAATAACCGCTGTAGGTGCATTCAAGCAGATGGGGTCCTAGACAAACACAGTGTGTCCACAGTCTAGAGTGGAGCATGAACAGCTGAAAAATTCCCAAGGATGGGCAGTGGAGGCAGCTTCGGGTGATGTCCAATGTGGTAGCATGCAAAGAATGACCCTGAAATAGCAAGGAGAAGGACAGAGTTGAGGGACTTTGCAGTGAGCTTGAGGGGTGAGTCAGTAGGACCCTTAGATGGACCTTTAAGGACAGGATGGGCAATAGAGCAGAGGAGACTATGACAACCAAATTAATGGAAAACCAGTTCCTTCCCCCCAGCCTAGTGAAGAACATAACACAGTCCCCTCAGTATGTAGACATACACTTTTGGAAAAAGGGATAGAAGTGGTGAGATAAACTTCAGTTGTCTGAGATTAAATTTCCACTATGTGATGGAATGAGAGCTCCAAACAGAATTAAGTTCATTTTTAAAAAAGTAATGGAAGTTGTGTTAAAGAGCACTTGAGTTTGTGAACTGAAATTCATACCTTGCTACGTAAGAGTATATTTTGAGTCTTCTGAAATCAGTCTATAGTTCCTCTTCATGATGGAGCATAACATAACTTTTATTAGGGCTAAAGAGATCGTGTTGGTTGAGTATGGACCCATTTCAAAGTGCCCTGGGGTGTTCACGTCATCCATGAGATGGTATGGAGTGGCCATATCTAGCTTTGAGCCTCTGTTACTAAATCTTAGTAAACATATTCCAACATGTATACTCAAAGTATACCATTTAAGGACTGAACCTTTGCCAATATATTCAATACAAGGCTTCGATTTCATCCAAAATTCTATGCAAAATCATAGCTCTGGCTGTGTTTCCTCACTGCATTTCTCTCTAATCTCAGGATTCTGTGTCTGCCAGCAGCTTCATTCAGTCTCTTGTGGGAACCAGTGCTTTCTCTCCCTCTGGCAGCTGTGTTTTCTCTGTAGGATCATCAGTCTTCTGCAGGCTGTGTGGAGAGGATGGGTTTTTAAACTCTTTTGGCAGAGAAAGGCACTTCCTGCTCTAAGAGAAAGATGAACGTGAACCCCACACTGTGCAGAGACGTAGACACCATGACACTTCCTGCACAACAGAGCTCACCTCCCACCGTCGGTCACACTCGCTCAGAGCTTAACTGCCTCCACCCTCCTTGACCTGGACCACATGAGCTACATCAACTTCTCAGCTGATGTCACATCCATTCGAGCAAAGGTTATTTCCAAATACTTGGATACTCGGCTTTATAGCATTAAAAGTTCAGATTAGTACCTGCATTTCCCACTGTCGTCTGCATATGTACTAATATAAGACACCCTCAGTCTTTGAAATATGAAGTGAGAGAGTGACATGGACATATATCCACTACCAAATGTAAACTAGATAGCTAGTGGGAAGCAGCTGCATAGCACAGGGAGGTCAGCTCGGTGCTTTGTGACCACCTAGAGCGGTGGGATAGGGAGGGTGGGAGGGAGATGCAAGAGGAAGGAGATATAGGGATATATGTATATGTATAGCTGATACACTTTGTTATAAAGGAGAAACTAACATACCATTGTAAAGCAATTATACTCCAATAAAGATGTTAAAAAAAAAAACTGCCATCAAATCTCTAGTGAAGATCATTTCCTGTAGCTACATTATAGAAAAAGGTGTTAAGTTATAGTTACTGATTATTAGAATGCAAAGACACCTATATTCCTAATTCCCCTCTGTGACTTGCCTTTTTATTTATTTTAAAAAAATTTTATTGGAGTTTAGGTGCTTTACAATGTTGTGTTAGTTTCTACTGTACAGCAAAGTGAATCAGTTATACGTATACATATATCCCCTCTTTTTTGGATTTCCTTCCCATTTAGGTCACCACAGGGCATTGAGTAGAGTTCCCTGAGCTATATCGTAGGTTCTCATTAGTTATCTCATTAGTTATCTATTTTATACATAGTATCAATAGTGTATATACGTCAATCCCAATCTCCCAATTCATCCCACCACCCTTTTCCCCCTGGTATCTGTGTCTCTATTTCTTCTTTTAAATAAGATCGTCTATACCAATTTTTTCAGATTCCACATATATGCATTAATATACAATATTTGTTTTCCTCTTTCTCACTTACTTCACTCTGTATGACAATCTCTAGGTCCATCCATGTCTCTACAAATGACCCAATTTGGTTCCTTTTTATGGCTGAGTAATATTCCATTGTATATATGTACCACATCTTCTTTATCCAGTTCTCTGTTGATGGACATTTAGGTTGTTTCCATGTCCTGGCTATGTGATTTGATTTTAAGTCAATACAAATTATGGAGGCAGTTTGGAATCTGGCTCCTGTTGTCTCCATATATAGAAAACAGCCCATGGAAGATCTTTGACATGATTTGAATAATCAAAGAAACAACTTGTGACTCTGAAAAGAGTCCTAGGGAGAAATAAGGACCTCTAAGTTTCATGCCAGAGCTGCCCATGTGGACTTTCCTTTCTCCTGCCTTCTTGCACACCTACAGGGATTTGGGAGTTATCACTAGGTAGTTTCATTTCTTTGGAGACTTTATCCAATCCCTCCCAAAGCCAGGAGCTTGAGGGGAGCATGTAGACCCCATTCTCAGATCACTAGTGCTCTTATTCAGAGAGCATGCAGTCTGGAGACAGGAGAGCCCTACTTAGGAGGGATTCCTTTAACCAGTGGATATGATGCGTGTCTCAGATGGTAAGAACGTCTCACACTGCTGTATAGCAGACGCCCCCAGCTGCTCGCTCTCTGTCATTCCTTAGTGAGAGCCCATGGTGATCTAGGAGGACTGGGAAGACAGATTCACAACACTAAATGGAAGGTGAGAGAAGAGCACAGACAGCTGGTTTCCACTGAAGGTCATTCCTTCATTTAGACTCAGTTGGCTTCTGAGGCTCCCAACTTAAAACAGAAGGTGATACAGATGTAACTAAAGCTAGATTTAGAGGCTGCCAGGCAGGGGGTTGCTGGGACCATAAACCTAAAAAAAAATGTATTCAGATAGAGGAAACAATATCTACTAAACCCTTCTCAGAGAACATGAGATTAAAAGGAAACATTCCTAGTCTCTACTGTAAATCCAGTTCACTTCAGAGAGTCACACAACCTAGGGACCAGGGATGAATTGGTCTGAACTATAGAAAAGAAATGAAGTGCAGCTACAGTTTTCTCCCTTGGAGGGTTTGGCCTCTATTCCAAATAAACATTAACAATTATTGCTTTTTGTTCTGTTTAAAAGGCACCAATTTATTAACCAACCAGATTCAGCATGCCCGGGGCACCCATGTGCCCATCCCTGCCATGACCTCACAAAGGTTATCTTTAACTTGTTAACACTTTGTTCATCATGAGTTGTCTTTTTTTGTGTTTATTTTGATTTTTTAAAAAATATTACATCAAAATATTATTTTGATTACTGACTTTTCTGGCACCCTTTTAAAGTTTTTGTGCCTGTATTAGTTTCCTAGGGCTGCTGTAACAAATGACCATAAACTGGGCAGCTTAAAACGATATTCTCTTACAATTCTGGGGCCAGAAGTCTGAAATTATGGTGTCACCAGGGCCATGCTTCCTCTGAAGCCCCTAGGAGAGAACGCTTCCTTGCCTCCTCCAGTTTCTGGTGGCTCTAGATGTGCCTTGGCTTGTGGCTGCATCACTACAACCTCTGTTTCTGTCTCCACAAGGCCTTTTCCCCCCGTGTCTCTGTGTGTCAAATTGCCCTCTGCCTTTCTCTAGTAAGGACACCTGTCATTGGATTTAGGGTGGGATTTCATCTGGAGATTCTTAATTACATTTGCAAAGACATTTTATCCAAATAAGATCACGTTCACATGTTCTGGGGGTAGGACTTGGACATATATTCGGGGGCCATTATCCAACCCTCTAGAGCACCCAAAGCAAGTGCCTTATTTGCCTCACCCTGGTCTCAGCCCAGCCACAGAGATGTGTGTCCCTCACACATCCTCTATCTCATCAATAGAGGTCATGGCTGGTTCTTTCAGGTAGTGTGGAATGAGTGGGTTGAACGATCAAACAGTGATCAGCACACAGAGAAAGAGTAGAGACTTTAGTGTAGTCCACCCCATCTGCACAGAAAGAGTATGGCAAGGAAGAGAGAAATGACTTTTTTTTACGTTGAAGTCTTTCATAGGAAGCTTGAAAGTTGTACAGAAGTCACCAAACTTCTGTCATTACAATAATATACCTTTTGGGGCTTGTTTCACATAATTTTATTTGTCCCTTGCCTTATATTCTTTCAATATTTACTATATATATATATATATATATATATATATATATATATATATATATATATATATATGATTGATTTTTTTAAAAAAAAGCCACAGCCGCCTGGCTGTTGTAAACTGAAATTCTTAGAGCATGATCTTCTTCCTATGATCGTGGGAAAGAGCAAGCTACTTTAAAAACACACATGCGCACACACTTCTTGAAGCCATATGGAGATTTTATTCATGCAAATAGAAGCCTGGTTTTCTCCTCATTTCCCACAAGGCACTCATTACTGTCAGTAGGACCTATTAGGGGGACCCTCTCTGACTAAAAGTCATCCCTTGCTTTGGCTTTTGAATATGTACATTCCTCATTATGACCACAATGGTGTCAAGGAGCTATGAAATGTGAATAAGGACCACAATCAGTTCTGTGGACCGACTTACATTCTTTACCTAAAATAAAATTTTGGATGAATCTATACATGTATCTCTATAACATTAGACAAGCCATTACTGTTATCACAAAAAAATGTACAAATTCTGTGTGTTTGGGTAAACTTCTCATATTTAACACATTTAAAAGTTGGCATCATGTGAGCAAATTATTTGCAGACTGTGTGACAGGATGAATAACCTGACACCATGTGGAGACTATTTATGAACAAGAGCAATTTATACACTGTTGATCATATGAAAGATAAACAATGCAACCGAAGAGAATTATTAGTTTTCCATTGTTTTCTGGGTATATTACACTTAATGTTTAAATCGAGAGAGCAGTTTTTGAGAGAATCTCTTATACATGTCTCACTATTCATTAGTTAAGGCTAATTTCCTTAAGGTTAATGCTGGGTGACTGTATGTTCTGGTTTCCCTGGGACAGTCCTGGCTTATGCTGGTTATCCCAGCATAATTATAAGTACTCTCAAATGTGCCTTGCTGTCCATATGTGGTCACCCTGGCAAGTCACTCCCCAACCCCAGGTCATCTCAAAGTTCCTGGAGGCTTACATGCTTTGGTGTAGGAGAAGGGGACAGGGGTCTGATCATTAAATTATACAAGTTTTCTCAGAAATGCCCATCATTTGGCCTGTGTAGGTAAGCAGGTTTGGGGGCTGGGACTTTCTGCCACCTTTCTGTTATGCTTGGGGATTAGCATCTTTTCAAATATGCCCATGTCCTCTTGGGGAATTCACCTGCCCTAACCACCGCAGGGCCAGGTACCAGGCAACTAGGGGCAGCTCCTATGCCCCAGAGCCCAATAATATTATTTAAACTAGCCAATCCTAAACCTGCCTGCCCTGCTTTACCTGTTTTTCCCAAGAAACTACAATAAATGTTCTTACCCTGTTTTTCCCGCCTCCCTGTGCCCCATGACTGACCCTGGCGGTTCCCTGTGTGGCCCCGCGTGGTGTGATGTGACCCTCCCCTTAGGAGCTGTGAGTAACAAACTGTTTTTTCAGTAGCCATAGTCTCCTAATCTGTTGGCTTTATTATAGCTCAAAGCTTCTATTAACACACTAGATATACTTCTTTTGTCTTCCTTCCACCAGGGACATCTTTTGTAGTTATGTAGGTTTAGAAGGAAGCTCCACTTTCCTCCTGCTCCTGGTCAAACATTTTGCCGAATACCATGCCCCAACCATTAAATGTCAGAGACCACGGGTCTTTCTTGCTCTCAGCCTTGTCTGTTGGCCTAATCTCTTATGAATGTAAAGGGGGAAAAAAGGAAACACTAGGTGAAAAATGCAGAAGTTAATGCCACAAATATTCTGCCATAGCTTTGCATTTGCTTTCATGACTGTGAAGCTTTTCAAAGACAGTTCTGAAGGAAGAGGATCCTAGGAAAGAGCTGCACAGATAATGGACATAAGAAGAATCTTAAAGTTTATAAGAAAGAAAGTAAAGGTTTACAGGAAGCAGGCTGTGGCTGAAGGTAACCTTACGGATTTACATGGCAAAGAGGACCATCAAAAGTTCAGGAAATTGATCAAAATGCAAACATAATGGGACTTCTGCATGGAGACTGCTTTTAAGAGAAGTAATTTCTCCTATGCTCCAGCTCTAAGAAGAAGTCTATAATTAAAAGTAAATTCTGCCACTAATGTTGACTTCTAAAAAAAGTTCTTGGGTATAAAATTAGAAGAAAGAAGCACAAAAAGGGCTAGTCTAAGTATGGGTGTGTTTTTCCATCCCCCGTCACCCCACCCCAGTAAACTTATATCGAGTAGTTCGTTTAATAGAAGCTTTCTTGAAAACCGCAGCCCATGTGGTAAGGTTTGTTTTACATGGGTCACTAATATGGAAAGCTATAGAAAGCTTTGATACCTTACGTTGAAAGTAGAGCAGTCAATTAATTCCATGAGTGTGAAATTGGCATCATATCCAATTTACCCTTAGGGGAAAGCTGCCTGCTTTCCAAATACTGGTTTCTAAATAAAATATTTAGTTCTCTGACTGGAAGTCAAACCATGTTACTTTAGTTCATGAAGCATGAGCTAAAACTTCTATTTTCTGTCCTCTTATTTCCCCTAAAGGAATCCTGGACAAAATTTGGCTTCAGAAGGGTAGGAGTTCTAACCCTCTGCAGAGAGATGCATGCCTATCTTGCTCAGACTTTGTGTTAGTCAGGATATGATGGGTTATGCTGCAGTAACAAACAATGCAAAATCTTAGTGGCTCAAAGCAACAACAAATTTATTTCTCCCTCATCCAATATTTCCATCAGGGATTGGCAGCAGAATTCTATTCCTCATAATCTCTCAGTGATCTGTGGTGATGGAAAAGACACATTTCAAATCTTGCTTCTTTTTAAGCCAGAGAGAGAATATTCTGCAGGACCTTGAACCTGCTAGTAAAGGCTCCAATCCACACCTCATTGGCCAATGCTGATCTCATGACCCCACTAAAGCATGACAGGGCCAGAAATTCAAACTTTATGAGTCCAAAAGGAGAGGATAACTGGATTTGGGGGAGTTGTCCCAATGACTACCAGAAGTCTCTTTAAGAGAACTAACTTGAACTACACAAATGCACACCAGGCCCTGCTGTCCTGCCAGTAGGGTATATTCCATAGCTCTGCCAAGGGTCCAAACCACTTTTATTTCACCCTCATTAGTCAATCCTTATTTCCTCTTTTCTTCATTTTAGAATCCTCTCTCTAAGGGTTGAATTTTGGATGTTGCTGTCCACCTAGTCAAGAGGTTTGCACACATAAATGCACATTATAAACACCTGGGAAACTTTTAAAAAATATTAATAATCAAGCACCATGCAAAAATCAATGTCATCAGAATATTTGGGGTATAGGAGCACCACACAATCATCAGTACTTTTTAAAGTCCCTCAGGTGAATCAAATGTGTTACAGAAGAAGCTCGTTGCAATGGCTTGAATTAATGGCCTCTGTGTGTGTCTCGGCATCAACGTTCCAGAGGCCTCAAGAATGAAACACTAAGTCTCCAAACTCAGGTTTCACCTGTTTGAGCAAGAGGAACTCTGCCTTCAGATCCTACACTGCATTTCTAAGCTGAAGAAGATCACACATACAAACGTATTCCATCAGATGTCAACCGTTGTTCTTCTTGCCACCATGATACCAAGTTGCCAGAAAACATCAGTTATAGAAGTAAGACAAGAGAGCCAATTACTTGAATTTAGAAACTTGAAGTCATCCTATTCCAGTTAACTATTGTTGGGTCAAATATCACCCCCAAATTTAGAAGCTTGGAGTAACAGCAATCACTTATTTTACTGAAAAATCTGCATACAACCTGCTGTAGGTGGTGTGTCATCTGTGGCTCACCTGAGCTGTACTAACAACCTATAAAATAGCTCCCTCACATTGCTGGCGAGCTGGTGCTGGCTCCTGTTCCTCTCCACATGGGCCTCTACATGATGCAGCTTTGTGCTTCCCCACAACACGGCTAGATTCCAAGGGAAAGAAACTTAAGGGAGAGAATCTCAAGAGAATCAGGTCAAAGCCTTTTATAACCTACAAGTCACTTTCCAGTCACAGGTCCACCCAGGTTCCAGTGGAGGGAAGAGAGACCCCCCACCTCTCAATGGAATTGCAAAATCACATTGTAAGCATAGCACATGGATGAGAGATATCATTGCAACTGTTTCTGAAAATACATTCTCCCACATATTCTCAACCATTCTCCAAATGATTGGCAGAATTCTACAATGATTTTAAAATCACTAGCTCTGGGAAAAAACTTATTATAAGCTCTTTTTACTGGAGACATGAACTTGGTTGAGTTTCTTTCCTACCCACTCCCCATCACCCATGGCTTAATTTTCCATTGTAAAATGGGAATGAACATAATAAGAATAGTACCTACCTCACGTGCAAGATGATTATAGATCTTGTTACATTCCCACTTTATACCTATTATCTGACATCCTATACAGTTTAGCATTTGCCCTGAGTTTTCATACTTTAACTAAATTTTATTATTGATATTTATATTAAAATAAGGCAGAATATGTTTAGTAGACATCTACTTCATACTTTTAATTTCTTGTATTATTACTTGCCTAGTAATGTATGATACGCACATGTAATGAATCTGGTTCTCCCAATGATGTGTGTTTACATCTGTAACTTGATCACCAATATCTTATCTCTGTATGCTAAACCTTTCCTACAACTAATATCTCCATTTCAAATATACTAAGTGAAGTAAGTCAGACAGAGAAAGAAAAATATATGATATCACTTATATGTGGAATCTAAAAAGAAAATGACACAAATCAACTTATTTACAAAACAGAAACAGACTCACAGACTTAGAAAACAACTTTACAGTTACCAAAAGCAGGGAGGGATAAATTAGGAGGTTGGGATTAACATATGCACACTACTATATATAAAATAGATAATCAACAAGGACCTACTGTATAGCACCGGGAACTCTACTCAATACTCTGTAATAACCTATATGGGAAAAGGATCTGAAAAAGAATAGATATAAGTATACGTATAACTAATCACTTTGCTGTACACCTGAAACTAACACAACATTGTAAATCAAATATACTTCAATATAAAATTGAAAAAATATTATTTTAAATAGGCAAAATAATAGCCTCCCAAAGATGCTTATGCCCTAATCCCAAGAACCTGTGAATATTTTATATTTCATGGCCTTATGTCCTAATCCCCAGAACCTGTGAATATTTTATATTTCATGGCAAAGGGGAATTAAGGTTGCAGGTGGAATTAAGGTTGCTAATCAGCTGACCTTAAAATAGGAAGATATCCAGGATTATCTGGGTGGGTCCAAGTGATCAGAAGCATCCTTAAAAGTAAAGGTGGGAAGCCAAGGTAGAGTCAGTGTTAGAGTGATGCCATGTGAGTATGATTCAACCAGCCATTGCTGGCTTTGAAAATGGAAGGGACCACCAGCTAAGGAATGTGGGTGCCCCTAGAAGCTGGAAAGGCAAGTAATGGATTTTCCTCCAAGACTTCCAGAAGGAATGCAGCCCTGCCAACATCTTGACTTTAGCCCCATGGAACCCTTGTTGAACATCTGACCTCCAGAACTGTAAGATAATAAATATGTGTTGTTTTAAGCCATTAAGTTTGTGGTAATTTGCTACAGCAACAATAGGAGAACTAATACTGTGGTCTAATTTAGATAGTTTATAGTTGAACTTCAGAATAACTTGATTTTAGATTTTCCATGCTTCAGTGGAGTTATTTTTATTTTATTTTTTATTTTTGTTTTTATTTATTTATTTATTTTTGGCTGTGTTGGGTCTTCGTTGCTGCACACAGGTTTCTCTCTAGTTGCGGCGAGCAGGGGCTAATCTTCGTTGCGGTGCGCGGGCTTCTTACTGCAGTGGCTTCTCTTGTTGCGGAGCACGGGCTCTAGGCACACGGGCTTCAGTAGTTGTGGCTCGCGGGCTCTAGAGTGCAGGCTCAGTAGTTGTGGTGCATGGGCTTTGTTGCTCTGCGGCATGTGGGATCTTCCTGGACCAGGGCTCAAACCCCTGTCCCCTGCATTGTCAGGTGGATTCTTTTTTTTTTTTTTAATAAATTTATTTATTTGTTTATTTTTGGCTGTGTTGGGTCTTCGTTTCTGTGCGAGGGCTTCCTCTAGCTGCGGCAAGCGGGGGCCACTCTTCATCGCGGTGCGCGGGCCTCTCACTGTCACGGCCTCTTGTTGCGGAGCATAGGCTCCAGACGCGCAGGCTCAGTAGTTGTGGCGCGTGGGCTTAGTTGCTCTGCGGCATGTGGGATCTTCCCAGACCAGGGCTCGAACCCGTGTCCCCTGCATTGGCAGGCAGACTGTCAACCACTGCGCCACCAGGGAAGCCCTGTCAGGTGGATTCTTAACCACTGCGCCACCAGGGAAGTCCCGGAGTTCTTATTTTTAATTAGATGATTGAATATTCTGTATCAAAATGGAGTAATATTGAAAAGCCTATGATTTCACAGCATCTACATATAGTAAAACATTCAAAGGAATCAGAAAAAATTTAGACATGTTTTGTCTTGTAAAAATATCCATCAAGTAAACGTACTATGAATGGAAGTATAAAGACAGTACTTATGAAAATATTGGGGCTGAACTATTTGTAGACTTCAATGTGAAAACTGATAATGCTTACATTTAGCAACTTTGCGTGAATTACCAGATACCCTTGAAGGGAGAGAGTTCTTAAACTAACGATATTATGGGGTACAGAAAAGTGTCAGTTCAATGTGTCAACATTTATATATTTATCAGCCATAAAATGCAACCTTAAAGAAGATGATATGCAATTTATGCAAAAAATAAGCCTACAGTGAAATTAAAAATTCCTTAGAAAAAATACCAGTAACACGCTGTTAAAGAGAGAATCCCTGAAAACCAATTGAGGTATGGGAATGTGTTCCATAAAAGACTACTCGACTCATGTTATTTTAAATCTTCAGATGATCAATATGTCTTCTTTTAATATAATGCACATGGTTATTTGTTACTTTTTTAAAATATTTTTTTAAATAGCCTTGTGACTAGGACTGTATAACCGTCCACCAATATAATAAAACCAACTTATACCTCAATAAATAAGTACTTCAAAGGATTTAAATTATTTTAGTACTCCCTTTTAACACTCAGAATATCTGTTTATATGATAAATTACATGGTCACAGAGTGATTCATAATTATAATTTATTATTTTTTTAAATTGGTGACTAAATCCTGTCCATTGGAATTGGTGCGATACATACATAATTCATAATGCATACAAATAAATGGTGATACTCTATCACTCAAAAAGGAAGCTGTGGTTGCCAAAATGTATGAATATTTATACATTCGAGTTGGAACAACTGAAATACCAGGATATTTCCTCTCAGTTCAAAAAAGTTTCAATTTTTTTTTTCTTTTTCCTAATTTCAGACTTTCTCCTCTCTCTCCTGGGCCAACACACTGCCTCTCAGTCCTCAGGGGTCAAAGTGCATCACAATCACCCGCCACATTTGCAAAAATGCCAGTTCCTGGGCTCTACCAGGACTTCTAATTCTGTACATTTGGAAGGAACCCAGGAATCTGCATTTTTCATAGTCCCCTTAGATGATTCTGATGCAGTTCTTTCGTCGGAGAGTAGGGAGCTCAATTTGAGGAGTAAAACACCATTTCACATCCTTTCCATGTCCCATATGGCTACAAGAGTGATATTTCCAAAATCAAAGCAGCATCTTTAGCGGTGTGTAAGAACGTTCAACGAGTTGACCAGTGACTGGCTCTCCCGCCTCCTCTGCATCTGTGTTCAGCCTCCATCTGCCTGGATGTTTGGCTGCTTGCATCTCTGCTGTGCGTGCCTACAGCCTCCGGCCCACCGGGGATATAGCAAAGCTTTGCAAACTGCCAAGGCTGCCTCCCAGCCTGAAAATTCCTGCTGAATCTCTGACTGATGCATCCAAATATCGCTCCCCCCAAATGTTCTTGCTGCTGGCCCTCCCTGCTGGTTTGCCACCAAGTTGCCGCTGCAACTGACAATCAAGTGAACACCTTTCTCCAGGGACAGTTAAGCTGATGGGTTTTAAGGCTGCCGTGCCTGCCCTGGATGAACTACCACAGACAGAACTGGGGGGTTAGCAACAGCCCCTGAAGATGAGGCCACAGACCCACACCATTCTTAACCAAGGTTCAGTAGTTTTCATGAATAAACCCTTCTCATGATGCGGCATGCTTTTGATCAGATCCCAGAGTGCTGAAAAATGGTTGGTTTTGAGCATTTTGACTAGCTTGAGAGCTGCTTTAGGGGGAGGAGATTTGCATTGCCAGAGTCAGAACCACTCCCATAGCAGATGTAAACCCCCAAGAACTCTTCAGAAGAGCTTTCACACACACACACACCCTGCACTCCCTTGTGCATGACTATGTAAGACTACTGATCACCAGGAAAGCATGTATTTGGAATTCATGTTTCCCCAGTAGAGGGCTGGGCCACACATGAACATTCACCCTCTTCTTGTGACCACCAGAACCCATTTTATGTGGCTGGCCAGGGCGAGAAGCAGCATTTCTCCAGGCATCTAGTCTTTCAAAACAAAATTCAAAGACCCTTTACCCCTCCACCTCATTATAACTAGTAGCACATTCAAATGACAGAGCTGAAGAGTGCCTCCAGCTTACGTATAAATTTAAGGACACTAAAATCTACCTGCAGATTTCAAAGTGTAGCGGAACCCACTGCAACACTGCGAGAGCTTCCCAGGTGCTTGAAATATTTTCCCTCCAAAAAATTTCACGAGCCCACACTGAAAACATTCTGAGAAAACGTCAACAACAACAAAAAGATAAAGGATTATTTAGATATAAAATATGCAACTCTTTTTCATGTCTTGTCTGAGCTGATCTGATTTGCTCATGAGAATAACGCCAAAGCCCTGCCAGAACGTAACAGGTTTTCTGCATAGGTCTAGTTGGAGAGAGAGAGAAAAACTACATACAGCTGTTCCAAGGCTGGGAAATGCTGTGTAGATCTGACAGCAGCTGTTTGCATGCCAAATGGTTCCAGCAATTTCTAATTAAATCCAGCTCAAGAGAAATTTTATCATCTGCATCACGATTTCTGTCTGTTTCTGGGATGTTTTCGCTCCCTGTTTCGAAAGCCCCCTCCAGTGAAGTCTATTTTATTCATCTTAAAGTCCTAATTAATCCAGAGGCAAACATGTCATTTTATTTCTGAGCTTAGAACACCCACAGGAATCAACCACCAAAGTTCTAAGGAAGGGGGGTCCCCCAATCCCTTAATGCTAAGGAATAAGCAAACGGGATAAGGTGAAAGATCCTAATGCACCCGCCTCTTATAGCGCCCCCCATAGGGTTCTCATGTCTACTACGTGAATGGCTTGCACGTTTGTGCTTTTTCAACTTTGGTTCATGACTCCCTAAGAATCCTGTTAGTTACAATAACACATTGGTATAACACTTTATAAAGCACTTTCATGCATGTTACCTCATTTATAACTTAAAGCAAGCACGTGAAATAGGCTGGGAAGGTATTATTATCTCCATCTTACAAATTAAAACACTGAGGCTCTCAAAGACTAAATGATTCCTGATACATGTCAAGGTCACAGCCGTAACTGTCAGAAAAGAACTTGGCAGCTGACTTTCTAGCCCCAAGGCCATTGCTTCTTGCCCTTGGCCCAGTCCCTCCCTTACCTCATTAGCTGGACAGACATATCAATTTGTTCCTGGATTTAAAAGTGCCATTTTGGGGGCTTCCCTGGTGGCGCAGTGGTTGAGAATCTGCCTGCCAATGCAGGGGACACGGGTTCGAGCCCTGCTCTGGGAAGATCCCACATGCCGCGGAGCAGCTACGCCCGTGAGCCACAACTACTGAGCCTGCGTGTCTGGAGCCTGTGCTCCGCAACAAGAGAGGCCGAGATAGTGAGAGGCCCACGCACCGCGATGAGGAGTGGCCCCCGCTTGCCGCAACTAGAGGAAGCCCTCGCACAGAAACGAAGACCCAACACAGCCAAAAATAAATAAATAAATAAATTTAAAAAAAAAAGTGCCATTTTGCTGAAGTGTATCTGTTTATTCTACAGGAAGATTATCCATATTTTTGATAACCTGCAGGTGGTTTCAAATTACATTTTTCCATCTCTCAACAGAAATGCAACATATAGATCAACTCTACATAAGGCTAACTGAAATGGAAGCACGCGGTAGGTCTGCATATGCATTAGTGACTACTTAAAAGTATACTTGCCTGAGTTGTACAGGAGTCTCATCTCTCTGGGACACAATTCCCAGAAATCAACCTATAATATACATTTGCAAAGTCCCTGAGGCCAAAGACCAAATAGAATTTATTTCATGATGAAATAGAAGTCTGGCTGTGAATAAGACTTCCATTAGGGTAAATAATATAACAACCTATGGCCCTTTTACTCTCTTTTTCAGGCTATTAATGCTTGTTTCCATGTGATACTACATTCCTAGACTATTGGTAAATGTTTGAGGGGCCTGTGAACACTTTGTCCCATTACTAACGAGTTCAACCCACATGAACATATTCAATGGGACCAAATCTGATGGAAGTACTTGACTGCCACCCTATTTGATTATTTTCTGAGTTTATTACTCAGGATAGCCACTGCTAGTTGTTGCAAAAGGCAAGCCCCCAAATCAGTGACACAATACAAAAAGAAGTCTATTTCTCGCTCTCACAAAGTATGATGGGATTGGGCAGCTCTGGATGGATGGTTCAGGGATCTGGATGGCTCTCATGGGGTGCTTTTGAACAACAGACCCAGAAGTAGCATACGTCATTTCTGTGCACATTACATTGGCCAGTTTCATAGCCCCAACCCCACAGCAAGAGATTTTGAGGAATGTAGTCTTCCTAAATCCCATGAAAAGCAAAAGGCATGGGAAACAACAAGTATTATTCCTGCCCACACTGAAAGAGAAATTTCTATGCATCTGGGCTTGTTCTGCAACCACACCATTCCAGAAGCACCAAATACTTTATTTTGGACAAATAATCTAAGAAGAGAAAATCTGTAACCTTGGCAACAAGAATTTACTAACTTTAGAGGAGTTGCTCTGTTGAAGAGTTACTCTCAAAGCCTCAAAGGCTCCTGCTTATAAGGGCTGGGAGGAGGGAGGTGATTGCAGGGAGGAGGTGTCGTGATTAGTGGGGATGAAGCTGGAGGAGGCTTAGCTCTTCAGACCTGTCATGTCAATTTCATAATCCAAATAAATATGTTCTACCAAAGAAAATATGTGTGCGGGACTTCCCTGGTGGTCCAGTGGTAAAGAATCCGCCATCCAATGCAGGGGATGCGGGTTCGATCCCTGGTCAGGGAACTAAGATCCCACATGCAGTGGGGCAACTAAGCACGCACACCACAACTAATGAGCCCACACATCACAACTAGAGAGAAGCCCTTGCACTTTGCGGCACAACGAAGGGCCTGTGCCTCAGCGAAGACCCCGTGTGCTGCAACTGAGACCCAATGCAGCCAAAAATAAAAATAAATAAATAATAAATAAATCTTTTAAAAAAAAAGAAAAAGAAAATATATGTGCACTTATATATATATATTTTGTATGTACATATATATGTATACATATATACCCATATACGTATGTATAATATATACACACCTGTAATTATATCCATGTATGTATATGTACATATATGCATTTGTGTACATATATCTATATGTAGAGAGATATAGATATAGGTGTAGTTATAATTAAGTATTTCTGCTGAGCTGACCAGGGCAAGCTTTGCCATATGATCTGGATGACCATCTTGGAGTCATAATTGACTAGGGAACTCCAGATTCCCACAAAGGACTCATGTTCAACACTGTCCAAGTGTGTGTTACAAATAAATGTTACAAGAAAACTCCTCTCATATAGTGTCATTCATGCTTTTTTGTAAAGCAGTAACAGTGGATCCACTCATGTTCCTTTGTTATACGCAGTCATATATCTTTAACTGCTTTTCTCAGGCTGGAACAAGGAAAGATGTCAGTGTGATAATGCCTGATTTTAGTTGTCCCTTGGTCCATTTAGATGCTTTTCCTCAGTGTCTATGCAGTCATCATTCTGCAGACATTAGAATCCATGATCTTAGGAATTCATTTTTTTCAAACCTTAGGAAATCAAGCTGCACAGATTAGTTCCAGACCTTACACAGCCAGATTGTGTTGTGCAATTTTTTAAATCCTTCCTGAGGAAGACACAGTCAGGCTTAGACATCAATATCCTGCTCTGTGTTATTCCCATTTCCATTAAAAAAAAAACTGAGACCTAAAATAATTTTACTAACCTTCCAGAACACGTCTAAGGGGAAGTGTAGATAAAACATGTGACACTGACTTCCCAGCTATATGTAATTCTGCTTTGCAATTTAGTGCTCAACTTTTAATATGTGGGTGCATCAAACTCTTAAGGAATAGAGTATGCATTTGGATTTTGAAATAAATTTAAAAAGTTCTGTCTGTTCTCAATAGCTCTGTTCATATGTTTACTACACATATTTCTTTCCCCAAGAGTGGAACAAGGTTTGTGAACCTAATAGAAACAGAATTTCAGTTTCTTATAAAGTGAAGTCCATACCATGTTGACATAGACAATATCAACTTTTCTCTCATCTCAAAAACATTTCATATTCTATGGCATGTAAGCATGTCAAGAGACAATTTTCTGCCAATACCAGACTTGTACATTTTGTGTTCAAAGCAGAATTAGTTCTAGATGAACACAATGCAGTATACCATTGGGAATTTTGAATTTATCACAGACAAAATGAAAATAGTCACTAAAATGGTCAGTTGTATCTATTTCTCCACTTTTCAAAGAGTATCTTTTTGGCTTAGAAAAATATACATTAGAAACCGAAGAACTCCATTGGGCCATTTAACTACTTCTCATATATTTTTACATACTTTAGAGGTTATTGTATATTTTAAAGAAATAAAAAGAACTCTTACAAGCAACAGAAAGGAAATGATGCTCAAATTTCTTTTTCATGATTGTTCAATTTGATTTAGAATATATTAAGAATTAGCACAAGGATATAAACATAGGTCAGGGCAGCATTTTCTAAGTTGCTTGTATGGAGCATGTAATATTGTTAGAAATAGATCCCCTAGTCAAAAAATTGGGAGTGCTTGAGTAAATGAAATTGGACAGATTTCTTTTATTGAAGGACTTTTCAGAGCCCTTAGTAAACTAATACACATTGAGACTCTCCCAGATTTATGGGCACCAAATGCCGTATTTCCTAAACTTACTTGGCCACCATAAGCTTTTCTTGACAGACCTCTATTAACATCTTGAGTTATATTAGTGTTCTACAGAACAGAGTTTAGGAAAGTTGTGGTAGGGACTAAAGCCCCCTCTTGGATTTCCTAGGAAAATACTTTCCTGCTTTATCTACACCGTGTTGAAGGAATTCAGCAGCTAAGTGGGAAAAGAAATCAGAACCAATTAGTTCGACATGGAAGAGCTGTGTCGACACAGTAAAAATGTACTGAGTTACTACAATGAGGTATCAGTGCCATCTAAAGGTAAGTACCTAATTATGAAAATAATCTAATTGAAACATAACCAAACTTAAAAAAATAACAATATGGTTATATGCAAACTAATGTGTATCTCTCAGACACACCCACCATTTATTCATTTTGCAAATAATGAAGGAGTCTTCTATATAAGCCAGGCCTTGGGCTAGTCACCAAGGGCATAGCAATGAGCAGACACCCTCAGTCCCACCTGCACAAAGGTTTTGGAGATCCCTGGTAGAACCATCCAGGCATTATATATATCTTTGCTCCTGTGATACGTATCAGTCTTATTTAAGGTTTACCACGATAGAGAAGCAATTACAATGACCTACAAAAAGAGAATACCAGACATGTGTTAACACTGAACATTTCCTACTAAAAAGTTACAGATATAATTCAGTATGCAGATGATTAACTATTTTATTCTTAAATCTTTTAAGATAGACATATGGTACTAAGCAATTATTGCAGTTAGAGCCAAAAATGACATTTTTATCTCAAGTTTTTGTTAAGTTTACAAAACAATTTTTTACAGGTTTCCTCTAGACACTTTCCATCCCAAGGAACCATAAGGCGAGGCTATTATGTTTAGGAAATGTCACAATGTTCCCCCCACACCATAAAGGAACTGCATTACTATACTATCTCCAAGCAGAGCCATACATTTTCCAAACAAAACATGAGCTAATCTAAAAGTCTTTTTTCAATATATAAACTTTCCATGTTCTCCGTGCTTGCCAGGTTAGGGATGGAGCCAAGAAGATTACGACATTAAGGGAATGTGACTTACTTTTGTAATATAGGAAACTGCCATCCTTTTCATCAGGTCGAAGTGTGGGATAACATGGGGAAAGGGGATGAAATTGGACTGAACTCGTTTTTTCTATTTCCAGTTTAAACCACTCCCTTTTGTCCATCCCACACTTCAGGCTTTGGTAACAGGGAGCAGAGGGGGAGCAAAGAGCGGCAGAGGTAGTGCAGGAAGATGCCTAGATATGTTTGGAATGGGCAGTGTGTCAGCATGTGCAAGGGTGCCTGGGCATGCACCTGTCAGGGCAGGGTGGAGACTGAAAGCATCTTTAGAAGATAAAGGATGACACTGGCTTTCTTCTTACTTCCACTGAAGACTTCATTTACAGCTATTCCTACAAGGTACAACCGGCTGGGGCTGACGGGCCTGAGTGCACCAATTCCATCTAAACCCCACTAATCCTGTAACACCTGCAGAGATGCTTAAGGCAGGCCAACTTCGTTCATGTAGACCACCTGCTGGACCCCTGGAGGCAGTGACCACTCACCTCTGTGAAACCCGAAATTCAGCGAACAGAGGTGACCTAGTCAAGATAATTCCTCCATCCTTGCTGACTGAGGTTCTCTTCAAAGCTCATTCAGCCAGAATACTCTGGTCCTCATGTCCCCAGCAGTCTTCTGGACCTCCATCCATCAAGTATCCCTTCTTTCCTGTTTCTCCTCCACTTTCCTCTCCCCCGATTCTCTCCTATCCACATGGAATACAGCTTTTTACCACCGTAAAAGAAAACACTTTCCTTACACTTTGTCTCCCTCAAGCTATTCCCCCTTCTCTTACAGAAAAAAAAAAAAAAAAAAAAAAATCCTGAAAGAGTAAGTATGCCTTGTTCTTTGGAATTGTTCACCCATCATTTACCTTTCAAACTATCGCAATGTGGCCCCAGAAGACCCTGGAAGCCACTTTCACTAAAGTCAACAATGGCTTCCTATCTACCAACCCAACAGACAGTTTTCATTCCTCACTGCATAAACCTCCCTGCAATGCCTGCCACGGGTGACTACTGACTATCTTGAAATTCTGTTATTTCCCAAATTCCATAGCAGGACTATCTCGTTTTTATTCTCATCTTTAAACTCTTGCTTTCTCATTTTATTGAAGATTTAAAACATTTTTCAATTTTATAACATAAAATGCTAAGTGCTTTGTAGCCTTCAAACTTTATTTTCCTAATTCTTTCAATACCCCTTTGAGTCAGACCTAATAACAACTATTTTTCAGATGATAAAATATCCTTAAAGAGGTTGAATAAGTTTTTCAAGGTCGTTCATCTAGCAGAGACAGAGTTGGGACTCAAATCCTGGTCTTTCTTGCAACAAACCCCATGGCGGTAAGTGCTGCTCTGTCCTGCTTCCCTTTTCTCAAGCTTCTTGGTGATCCCCAGGTTCAGACCTCAGTTCTATTCTCATCTTACATGTTTCCATGTGCAATTCCAGTGATGCCCTTGGGTTCACCAATCACCTTCATGTTAACGTTGTCAAACAAAGTGCCTCCATTCCAGGCTTCCCTTGCAAGAATTGAATTCGTTTGGATAAAGAAGATGTGGTATATATACACAGTGGAATATTAGTCAGCCATAAAAAAGTGAAATTTTGCCATTTGCAACAACATGGATGGGCCTGGAGGGTATATGCTTCCTGAAATAAGTCAGACAGAGAAAGACAAATACTCTATGTTATCATTTATATGTGAAATCTAAAAAATAAAACAAGTGATGGATATAACAAAACAGAAACAGACTCATAGATAAAGAGAACAAACTAGTGATTACCAGTGGGAGAGCGGTATGGGGAGGGGCGAGATAGGAGAAGGAAATTAAGAGGTATAGACTATTAGTTATTAAATAAATAAAAGGGATGTAATGTACAGCACAGGGAATATAGTCAATATTTTATAATAACTTTAAATGAAGTATAATCTATAAAGTATTGAATCACTATATTGTACACTTGAAACTAATATAACATTGTAAATCAGTTATACTTCAATTTAAATGAAGAATTGAATTTATCTATTACCAACCAAGTTCTGCATCTACCGTTATCTTAACATTTATAATGGCTTCATTCAGCTTACATGGATATATAACCGTTCTCTTATGGGGCAAGAAAATCCTTGAGGGAACCATGTCTTATCACCTTACACCCCCTCTGCCCAGCCTGGTGCCTGGTCCATAGGTGTTTAATGAATGTTAAGTAACTGGGTGAATGAAAGGCTATCTAATTTTTGTCTGAATATTTCCACTTACATCATACATAGACCTCTCTCTTACCTTGTCTATATTTCCAATTCAGCATGTTTCTAACTTTACTCTTGACTTATCTCCACCCCCAACTCTGACTCTGTCTCCTAAATTTCCTATCTTAGGGAGTGGTACTAACATCCACACATTCCCCTTAAGCCAAAGATCTGGTTATCAATCAGTTTCCTCCCTTCCCCTTCGACATAATTGATTAAAGTAGTTCATTTACCTCTTAAATATACCTCCAACCCACCCACCCACTACCAGACATATTCATGGTGTAGGTTCTGTCATTCCATGTTGGACAATTGCAGAGACCTGATCACTGGCTTCCCAGCCTCTTCCAACCCAATTCTGCACAATGTAATAGGAGCACTCATTTTCTCCTTGCCCACTCTCTGTTCTTTACCTTCCTTAAGGTTTTTCAGCTCTCCAGTGGCCTACACAATACAATATGCTTCCTTAATCAGGCATATAAAGTTCTCTGTGATTTAGCTTTAGCTTTCTTGTCTATCCTTATGTCCATCACACTCTCCTAATCTCTTGTGTTTGGTAATTCTGAACCAGTAGTAGTTCTTCGTGCTTGCCTTTCTTCCCAAAATTCCCTCACACATCTTATCCTCCTAGAAGATGTTATATGTTCTTACAAGTCTCAGTTCAAGGATTGCATTATCTGAGCAGCCTTTCCTATTTCAGATTTAAATACTTTTTGCAACTACTCTTTCACCTGTGTCTGTATATTTCCATTTTAGTGATGATAATATTGTAAAGCAACTATGTCTTTTCCTGTTTCTCTGTGAAATTGGTGGAATGCTGAATGTTAATTTTCTTTAAGTATAACACAGTTTCAGGATAAATTTCTTCTCAATTCTTCCAACAATCAAGTGGTATGGGTAGTGATGTTCCCTTTCTTGTTTTGACAGATAATAAAATTGATGAGATTCATAGAGGCAAGCCCTTGAATCCAGATCTTGTGATCCTTAATCTCATACACTTTTTATTACATCACACCATGTTTGAAGCAGTAAGCAGTCAGACTAGTGCTATACTGTAAGCATTAAGACCCAAGTGCACTAGAGGGGGCTTCTAAGTATATAATGCTAGAAGAGAATTCATTTATAGCCACTTTCATCAATGCAAAGAGCAGTCCATGGGTTAAACTCAATTGATTGACAACATGCATTCCATTGTATTGCTCATCATCAGTAAATGGCATTGTAGTTTGAGAACAGAAAGTAACCACATTAACTGTCTTTGGATCAATCTCTCTCTCTCTCCTCTCTCTCTTTCCCCCTCTATCTCCCCATCTCCCTCTCTGTTGTAAGATCATATGTATGTATTAGAACAGAGGTAATGGAAGGCACCTTGCTTCGGTTTCAAGAGAACATCTGGCCGGATTAAAATGTAGAGCAAAGGAAATACAGATATAATTCAAAACTGCACTCTTTCAGTTAACCTTCATATTCCCTCATTGAATTGTGTCTTGTTCACTTTTACTATGATTGGATGTGTTTTTCTTAGCTTATGGTTCCTTATATTTAAGCCTTTATATTTTTTCACAAAGACAAGATGGGCAATGACTACTTAGAATTTCAACGTGTGTTAGCTTCCTCCACTAAAGAGCCTGAAAATCTTCAAGTTTTCATAACTATTAACAGATGGAAATAACCGCCTGACAGTTCTGGACAATCACATGTTCATGGAAGTCAGTGGAGGAAATTTCCAAGAAAGATTTTTCAAACTGACAGACTTAGTAGCTATGACCCCTTTTGCCTCTTCAGCGTTTTCCTCCTTCCCCCCTTTTGCTGCTTGAAATGGAGATGCAATCCTAGGCATGGCTGCCATCCTGCAACAATGAGAACAAGTGCTTATTGAAATGATGACAAAGAAATGAGGAAGAAAGAGCCTAGGCCCCTGGTGGCTTTTGTAAGCAGCTACACCAACCCTGAACTTACCTATTTAGGGTTTTTTGTGAGATGATAGGTCTCCTACTGTTTAAGGCACCAAGTTGGGTTTTCTGTCCTTGCAGATGAAGTCATTCCTGATACAAATGGAAGAAAAACTCTTCACATCTGCAGTTGAATAGAAAAGGGTGAATTTTGGGACTCATCACCAAGGTGTCCATTTTATACTGCTTTGAAAAAAAAAGTATAGAACAGAACAACCTAAAGAATCATCAGAACCACTTTGTGTTTGAATTTAGGATATTCAAATCTGGAATGGCTTAGGAATTTGTTCAAGACCACTCTGCATTCGAAGCTTGACCTAGGGTCTTGGTATACTGAATTCCACCCTGGATGCTCCCTTGTATCTCTGAAATTAAAGAGAACTTTTACATATGAGACCACTGAAATCTTGACCAGAGCTTTGCATGGACTCACCATTAACATACTTTGACAGACTCAAGGTTACAAAGTCTGTGTTAAGGAGCCTTAGGAGAAAAATAAGAATTACTAAAGGGTGAAAAATTAACCACATAAGGAAAATTGCAAGTGATCTCAATATTTTCATAGCCTATGAAAGAAAGAGGCAAGGCTTAATCATCTAACTTAGAAGATAAGCTCAATTAGAGGACAGGTTTTCTCTCTTTTTTTTTTGTCCTCCATTTCTAGTACCTAGAACAATTCTACGTATGTAGAGGATAGTCAGTAATGCTAGTAAATAAAATAAATAATAAAGAAATGGTGAATAGCCATATCTAATATAATTTTTGTAAGAATAAGACTAAGAAAAATGATCTTTCTAACACAGAAAAGATTTTAGGCTAGTTATAAAGGAAGGGATTTATGGCAGTGAGTGATTACATATATCGATCATGAGGTGATCACCACAAAAAAAGAGTCAGAGAGGGGCTTCCCTGGTGGCCCAGTGGTTGAGAATCTGCCTGCCAATGCAGGGGACACGGGTTCGAGCCCTGGTCTGGGAAGATCCCACATGCCGCGGAGCAACTGGGCCTGTGAGCCACAACTACTGAGCCTGTGCATCTGGAGCCTGTGCTCCGCAACAAGAGAGGCCGCGACAGTGAGAGGCCCGCGCACCGCGATGAAGAGTGGCCCCCGCTCGCCGCAACTAGAGAAAGCCCTGGCACAGAAACGAAGACCCAACACAGCCAAAAATAAATAAATAAATTAATTAATTAATTTATTAAAAAAAAAAAGAGTCAGAGAGAATAGGGAGATTAATCACAATAATTAAACAGGCAGTTGATTCCTCAATAGTAACAATGGAAGATATAACGCAGTGGATTACTATCTTCAAAATGCTGTGAAAAAAACCCATTAACTAAGAATTCCACACATGGCTAAACTATCATTCAAGAATGAAGACAAAATAAAGATATTTTCAAGCAAAAATAAATAAATAAATAAATAAATAAATAAAACAAGAGAATAGGCAATAACATACGTTACAGCAAAAGAAGTAAATCATGAACAAATAAAATGGTCTCAGAAGGGATCCACTAAGGAGGGGAGAGCAAAGAAAATGATAAACATGTGGTTAGATCTAAACAAACACAAACTGCTTCAAACAATAATAATAACATTTGATTTTAGAAAGTTAAAAAGATTAAAATAATGCATTGGATAGAAATAACATTTAAGAGACACTTGGTTAGTTTTAAACTGTTCTGAGGTCCTGCATTATGTGAGAAGAGAATAAAGGTAATGGTTAACTTTAGACTGTGTTAAATCTATTATTCATGTTACTACTTTAAGGGTAACCACTAAGATGATAAAAATATAATGTATAACCTCCAGGCAAATAAAGAGAAAAAATGAACTTAAAAATCAATCAATTGAAAAGGCAGGAAAAGAAAGAAACAAAATCAGGTGTATGTGTTGCAGCAGACAAACTGTACTCCTTAAGACTCAGGCAGGTTGAGGTCAAGGCATAGGGAAAAGGTACACCAGGCAAAACCAATTAAAAGGAAGCCAGTATGGCTATATAAGCAACTGACAAAATAGACTTTTATGCCACGAAGCATTATTAGTGATAAAGATTTACCATGAAAATGTGATATAAATATAGATATACTATTGTATGCAGTTAATGGTTTAAGCTCAACATAGATACAAAAATTGAAAGACAGGGAAAATCTAACGCCAACATGGTGGGAGAATTTAACGTACTTCTTAGTAATTAATAGATAAAACAGACAAAACTGAATATAGATACAGGAGAATCGAACAATATAAGAAAACAGCAATCAAAAAAAAAAAAAATGCTTGAACTGAAGGACAACCTCTGGAGAATGAACATGTTTCTCAAGCAAACATGGAACTTTTATTATTATGAAAACTGACCAGGTATTTGGCCATAAGTCAAGAGCTAATAAATTTCAAAATATAAATTTTTTATTGACCACATTCTTAGACTGATGAAATTAAATTAGAAATTAGCATTAAACATAAAATTTAAACATAAAATTAACTCTATCTCCATATCTGAAAATTTTAAAAACAAAATTCTGAATGGTTCATAACTCAAAGAAAAAATATAATAGAAATGTTGTGTAAAACTTTGTAATAATGAATATTCAACACAACAAAACTTGTGGGATAGGGCTAAGCTGTTAAGTAAAATGTATATTCTTTTATTTATTTATTTATTTATTTATTTATTTATTTATTTATTTATTTTTATTTTTAAACATCTTTATTGAAGTATAATTGCCTTACAATAGTGTGTTAGCTTCTGCTTTATAACAAAGTGAATCAGTTATACATATACAATATGTTCCCATTTCTCTTCCCTCTTGCATCTCCCTCCCTCCCACCCTCCCCATCCCACCCCTCTAGGTGGTCACAAAGCACCGAGCTGATCTCCCTGTGCTATGCGGCTGCTTCCCACTAGCTATCTATTTTACATTTGGTAGTGTATATATGTCCATGACACTCTCTCACCCTGTCACATCTCACCCCACCCCCTCCCCATATCCTCAAGTCCATTCTCTAGTAGGTCTGTGTCTTTATTCCCGTCTTGCCACTAGGTTCTTCATGGCCCTTTTTTTTTTTTTTTTTTTTCCCCTTAGATTCCGTATATATGTGTTAGCATACTGTATTTGTTTTTCTCTTTCTGACTTACTTCACTCTGTATGACAGACTCTAACTCCATCCACCTCATTACAAATACCTCCATTTCATTTCTTTTTATGGCTGAGTAATATTCCATTGTATATATGTGCCACATCTTTATCCATTCGTCTGTCGATGGACATTTAGGTTGCTTCCAGGTCCTGGCTATTGTAAATAGAGCTGCAATGAACATTGTGGTACATGACACTTTTTGACCTATGGTTTTCTCAGGGTATATGCCCAGTAGTGGGATTGCTGGGTCGTATGGTAGTTCTATTTGTAGTTTTTTAAGGAACCTCCATACTGTTCTCCATAGTGGCTGTATCAATTTACATTCCCACCAACAGTGCAAGAGTGTTCCCTTTCCTCCACACCCTCTCCAGCATTTATTGTTTCTAGATTTTTTGATGATGGCCATTCTGACCGGTGTGAGATGATATCTCATTGTAGTTTTGATTTGCATTTCTCTAATGATTAATGATGTTGAGCATTCTTTCATGTGTCTGTAGGCCATCTGTATATCTTCTTTGGAGAAATGTCTATTTAGGTCTTCTGCCCATTTTTGGATTGGGTTGTTCGTTTTTTGTTATTGAGCTGCATGAGCTGCTTGTAAATCTTGGAGATTAATCCTTTGTCAGTTGCTTCATTTGCAAATATTTTCTCCCATTCTAAGGGTTGTCTTTTGGTCTTGTTTATGGTTTCCTTTGCTGTGCAAAAGCTTTTAAGTTTCATTAGGTCCCATTTGTTTATTTGTGTTCTTATTTCCATTTCTCTGGGAGCTGGGTCAAAAAGAATCTTGCTGTGATGTATGTCATAGAGTGTTCTGCCTATGTTTTCCTCTAAGAGTTTGATAGAGTCTGGCCTTACACTTAGGTCTTTAATCCATTTGGAGTTTATTTTTGTGCATGGTGTCAGGGAGTGTTCTAATTTCATACTTTTACATGTACCTGTCCAGTTTTCCCAGCACCACTTATTGAAGAGGCTGTCTTTTCTCCACTGTATATGCTTGCCTCCTTTATCAAAGATAAGGTGACCATATGTGTGTGGGTTTATCTCTGGGCTTTCTATCCTGTTCCATTGATCTATATTTCTGTTTTTGTGCCAGTACCAAACTGTCTTGATTACTGAAGCTTTGTAGTATAGTCTGAAGTCAGGGAGCCTGATTCCCCCAGCTCCATTTTTCGTTCTCAAGATTGCTTTGGCTATTCGGGGTCTTTTGTGTTTCCATACAAATTGTGAAATTTTTTGTTCTAGTTCTGTGAAAAATGCCAGTGGTAGTTTGATAGGGATTGCATTGAATCTGTAGATTGCTTTGGGTAGTAGAGTCATTTTCACAATGTTGATTCTTCCAATCCAGGAACATGGTATATCTCTCCATCTATTTGTATCATCTTTAATTTCTTTCATCAGTGTCTTATAATTTTCTGCATACAGGTCTTTTGTCTCCTTAGGTAGGTTTATTCCTAGATATCTTATTCTTTTTGTTGCAATGGTAAACGGGAGTGTTTTCTTAATTTCACTTTCAGATTTTTCGTCATTAGTGTATAGCAATGCAAGCAATTTCTGTGCATTAATTTTGTATCCTGCTACTTTACCAAATTCATTGATTAGCTCTAGGAGTTTTCTGGTAGCCTCTTTAGGATTCTCTATGTATAGTATCATGTCATCTGCAAATAGTGACAGCTTTACTTCTTCTTTTCCGATTTGGATTCCTTTTATTTCTTTGTCTTCTCTGATTGCTGTGGCTAACACTTCCAAAACTATGTTGAATAATAGTGGTGAGAGTGGGCAACCTTGTCTTGTTCCTGATCTTAGTGGAAATGGTTTCAGTTTTTCACCATTGAGGACAATGTTGGCTGTGGGTGTGTCATATATGGCCTTTATTATGTTGAGGAAAGTTCCCTCTATGCCTACTTTCTGCAGGGCTTTTATCATAAATGGGTGTTGAATTTTGTCGAAAGCTTTCTCTGCATCTATTGAGATGATCATATGGTTTTTCTCCTTCAATTTGTTAATATGGTGTATCACATTGATTGATTTGCGTATATTGAAGAATCCTTGCATTCCTGGGATAAACCCCACTTGATCATGGTGTATGATCCTTTTAATGTGCTGTTGGATTCTGTTTGCGAGTATTTTGTTGAGGATTTTTGCATCTATGTTCATCAGTGATATTGGCCTGTAGTTTTCTTTCTTTGTGACATCTTTGTCTGGTTTTGGTATAAGGGTGATGGTGGCCTCGTAGAATGAGTTTGGGAGTGTTCCTCCCTCTGCAATATTTTGGAAGAGTTTGAGAAGGATAGGTGTTAGCTCTTCTCTAAATGTTTGATAGAATTCACCTGTGAAGCCATCTGGTCCTGGGCTTTTGTTTGTTGGAAGGTTTTTAATCACAGTTTCAATTTCAGTGCTTGTGATTGGTCTGTTCATATTTTCTATTTCTTCCTGGTTCAGTCTCGGCAGTTTGTGCATTTCTAAGAATCTGTCCATTTCTTCCAGGTTGTCCATTTTATTGGCATAGAGTTGCTTGTAGTAATCTCTCATGATCTTTTGTATTTCTGCAGTGTCAGTGGTTATTTCTCCTTTTTCATTTCTAATTCTATTGATCTGAGTCTTCTCCCTTTTTCTCTTGATGAGTCTGGCTAATGGTTTATCAATTTTGTTTATCTTCTCAAAGAACCAGCTTTTAGTTTCATTGATTTTTGCTATTGTTTCCTTCATTTCTTTTTCATTTATTTCTGACCTGATCTTTATAATTTCTTTCCTTCTGCTGGCTTTGGGGTTTTTTTGTTCTTCTTTCTCTAATTGCTTTAGGTGCAAGGTTAGTTTGTTTATTCGAGATGTTTCCTGTTTCTTGAGGTAGGCTTGTATTGCTATAAACTTCCCTCTTAGCACTGCTTTTGCTGCGTCCCATAGGTTTTGGGTCGTCGTATCTCCATTGTCATTTATTTCTAGGTATCTTTTGATTTCCCCTTTGATTTCTTCAGTAATCACTTCATTATTAAGTAATGTATTGTGTAGCCTCCATGTGTTTGTATTTTTTACAGATCTTTTCCTGTAATTGATATCTAGTCTCATAGCGTTGTGGTCGGAAAAGATACTTGATACGATTTCAATTTTCTTAAATTTACCAAGGTTTGATTTGTGACCCAAGATATGATCTATCCTGGAGAATGTTCCATGAGCACTTGAGAAAAATGTGTATTCTGTTGTTTTTGGGTGGAATGTCCTATAAATATCAATTAAGTCCATCTTGTTTAATGTATCATTTAAAGCTTGTGTTTCCTTATTTATTTTCATTTTGGATGATCTGTCCATTGGTGAAAGTGGGGTGTTAAAGTCCCCTACTATGATTGTGTTGCTGTCGATTTCCCCTTTTATGGCTGTTAGTACTTGCCTTATGTATTGAGGTGCTCCTATGTTGGGTGCATAAATATTTACAATTGTTATACCTTCCTCTTGGATCGATCCCTTGATCATTATATAGTGTCCTTCTTTGTCTCTTGTAATAGTCTTTATTTTAAAGTCTATTTTGTCTGATATGAGAATTGCTACTCCAGCTTTCTTTTGATTTCCATTTGCATGGAATATCTTTTTCCATCCCCTCACTTTCAGTCTGTATGTGTCTCTAGGTCTGAAGTGGGTCTCTTGTAGACAGCATATATATGGGTCTTGTTTTTGTATCCATTCAGCCAGCCTGTGTCTTTTGGTGGGAGCATTTAATCCATTTACATTCAAGGTAATTATCGATATGTATGTTCCTATTCCCATTTTCTTAAATGTTTTGGGTTTGTTATTGTAGGTGTTTTCCTTCTCTTGTGTTTCTTGCCTAGAGAAGTTCCTTTAGCATTTGTTGTAAAGCTGGTTTGGTAGTGCTGAACTCTCTCAGCTTTTGCTTGTCTGTAAAGGTTTTAATTTCTCCATCACATTTGAATGAGATCCTTGCTGGGTAGAGTAATCTTGGTTGTAGGTTCTTCTCCTTCATGACTTTAAGTATATCCTGCCACTCCCTTCTGGCTTGCAGAGTTTCTGCTGAAAGATCAGATGTTAACCTTATGGGGATTCCCTTGTGTGTTATTTGTTTTTTTTCCCTTGCTGCCTTTAATATGTTTTCCTTATATTTAATTTTTGACAGTTTGATTAATATGTGTCTTGGCGTGTTTCTCCTTGGGTTTATCCTGTATGGGACTCTCTGTGCTTCCAGGACTTGATTAACTATTTCCTTTCCCATATTAGGGAAGTTTTCAACTATAATCTCTTCAAATATTTTCTCAGTCCCTTTCTTTTTCTCTTCTTCTTCTGGGACCCCTATAATTCGAATGTTGGTGCGTTTAATGCTGTCCCAGAGGTCTCTGAGACTGTCCTCAGTTCTTTTCATTCTTTTTTCTTTATCCTGCTCTGCAGTAGTTATTTCCACCATTTTATCTTCCAGGTCACTTATCCTTTCTTCTGCCTCAGTTATTCTGCTATTGATCCCATCTAGAGTATTTTTAATTTCATTTATTGTGTTTTTCATCATTGCTTGATTCCTCTTTAGTTCTTCTACGTCCTTGTTAAATGCTTCTTGCATTTTGTCTATTCTATTTCCAAGATTTTGGATCATCCTTACTATCATTATTCTGAATTCTTTTTCAGGTAGACTACCTATTTCCTCTTCATTTGTTAAGTCTAGTGTGTTTTGACCCTGCTCCTTCATCTGCTGTGTGTTTTTCTGTCGTCTCATTTTGCTTATCTTACTGTGTTTGGGGTCTCCTTATCACAGGTTGCAGGTTTGTAGTTCCCGTTGTTTTTGGTATCTGTCCCCAGTGGCTAAGGTTGGTTCAGTGGGTTGTGTAGGCTTCCTGGTGGAGGGAACTAGTGCCTGAGCTCTGGTGGATGAGGCTGGATCTTGTCTTTCTGGTGGGCACGTCCACGTCTGGTGGTGTATTTTGGGGTGTCTGTGGCCTTATTATGATTTTAGGCAGCCTCTCTGCTAATGGATGAGGCTGTGTTCCTGTCTTGCTAGTTGTTTGGCATAGGGTGTTCAGCACTGTAGCTTGCTGGTCATTGAGTGATGCTGGGTCTTGATGTTGAGATGGAGATCTCTGAGAGATTTTTGCCGTTTGGTATTACGTGGAGCTGGGAGGTCTCTTGTGGACCAGTGTCCTGAAGTTGGCTCTCCCACCTCCGAGGTACGGCCCTGATGCCTGGCTGAAGCACCAAGAGCCTTTCGTCCACACGGCTCAGAGTAAAAGGGAGAAAAAATAGAAAGAAAGAAAGAAAGGAAGGAAGGAAGGAAGGAAGGAAGGAAGGAGGAAGGAAGGAAGGAAGGAAGGAAGGAAAGAAAGAAAGAAAGAAAGAAAGGAAAGAAAGAAAGAAGCTATAATATAGTGAAGTAAAATAAAGCTATTGTAAAGCAAAGCTATACAGACAAAATCTCCCCCAGAAGCATATACATATACACCCACAAAAAAAAAAGGAAAAGGGGAAAAATTAATATATCCTGCTCCCAAAGTCCACCTCCTGAATTTGGGATGATTCGTTGTCTATTCAGGTATTCAACAGATGCAGGCACATCAAGTTGTTTGTGGAGTTTTAATCCGCTGCTTCTGAGGCTGCTGGGAGAGATTTCCCCTTCTCTTCCCTGTTCGCACAGCTCCTGGGGATCAGCTTTGGATTTGGACCCGCCTCTGCGTGTAGGTCGCCTGAGGGCGTCTGTTCCCCGCCCAGACAGGACGGGGTTAAAGGAGCAGCTGCTTCGGGGGCTCTGGCTCACCCAGGCCGCGGGGAGGGAGGGGTACGGAGGAGGCGGGGCGAGCCTGCGGCGTCAGAGGCGTCGTGACGTTGCAGCAGCCTGAGGCGCGCCGTGCGTTCTCCCGGGGGATGTTGTCCCTGGATCACGGGACCCTGGCAGTGGCGGGCTGCACGGGCTCCCGGGAGGGGCGGTGTGGAGAGTGACCTGTGCTCGCACACAGGCTTCTTGGAGGCGGCAGCAGCAGCCCCAGCGTCTCACGCCCGTCTCTGGGGTCCGCGCTGACAACCGCAGCTCGCGCCCTTCTCTGGAGTTCGTTTAGGCGGCGCTCTGAATCCCCTCTCCTCGCGCACCAGGAAACAGGGAAGAAAAAGTCTCTTGCCTCTTCGGCAGCTGCAGACTTTTTCCCGGACTCCCTCCCGGCTAGCTGTGGTGCGCTAACCCCTTCAGGCTGTGTTCACGCCGCCAACCCCAGTCCTCTCCCTGCGACCGAAGCCCGAGCCTCCGCTCCCAGCCCCGCCCGCCCCGGCGGCTGAGCAGACAAGCCTCTCGGGCTGGTGAGTGCTGCTCGGCGCCGAGCCTCCGTGCGGGAAGTGCGGGAACCTCTCCGCTTTGCCCCCCGCCCGCTGTGGCTGCGCTCTCCTCCGTGGCTCCGAAGCTTCCCCCCTCTGCCACCCGCAGTCTCTGCCCGCGAAGGGGATCCTAGTGTGTGGAAACCTTTCCTCCTTCACAGCTCCCTCCCACTGGTGCATGTCCGTCCCTATTCTTTTGTCTCTGTTATTTCTTTTTTCTTTTGCCCTACCCAAGTACGTGGGGATTTTCTTGCCTTTTGGGAGGTCTGACGTCTTCTGCCAGCGTTCAGTGGGTGTTCTGTAGGAGCAGTTCCACGTGTAGATGTATTTCTACTGTATCTGTGGGAAGGAAGGTGATCTCCGCGTCTTACTCTTCCGCCATCTTCTCTCCTCCTCCAAAATGTATATTCTTAAATGTTAATATTAGATAAGAAAAAGAAAGACCAAAATAAGAGGCTAATGGTTCACAACTTGGAAGTGTTAGAAAAAGAACAGAACAGATCTAAGGAATTTAGGAGGAAGAAAATAATAAAGATAGGAGAAATTTTTGTAATAGTAAATAAAAATTTTGTAGAGACAGTCAATAAAGCCAACATGGGGTCTCTGAAAAGACTAAAAAAATAGTCAAATTTCTGGTAAGATTCACAAGTAAAAAGGAGAGAAATTACAAATAAACTGTTCAAATAAAAGGTGGTACATAGCTACTGTAAGTTATAGCTTAAAAAATAGAAAATATTACGAATGTATATTGGCCTATACATTTGAATACTTGATAAAAACATACAAATTCTTGGGAAAATATAACTTATACACGGAAGCAAGAAAAAAGAAAACCCAACTAGCCTTATAACTTTTAAATAAATTGAATCAATAGTAAGAAATATACCTGTCAAAATACCACCAGATCTCAAAGCAAGCAAATTCTCCCAAATATTTAAGATGGAATAATTCCAGTCTTACAAAATCTCTTCCAAAAAACCAGAAAATTAGAGAATGCCCCTCGACTGACTTAATGAGATTTGTAAAACCTCGACACCAAAACTAAATAAGACAAGCATAAGCTACGAAATTACACTGAAAGTAAAATCATGAATAAAATATTAGAAGCTGTATCAACCATGTATTACAGATGAATATTGTTACTCTCTAGCCCAACCAATCCAGGGGAGCAGACAGCCAAGGCTTTCACCTGTGCCTGGGGGGCTGTGAGTGGTGGGAAAGGCTGAGTGAGCAGGGCTTGGTAGCCCCGGTCACTTTTGTGTGTTTTAGCTGAAACTACCCTTTGTGACAGATTTCCTCCCTCCCACTTTAAAATGAAGGAAATTGAGACTTGGAAATATGAAATGATCTTCTTCCCAAATTAAAGAATTGGTAAGTAGTAGAGGTGGGATTCAAATTTAAATCCTCTGATTCCAAATTTCATTGTTTCCCTTACATAGTCATGTACTGATAAATGTTTAATAACCAGCTCTCCAGGAAAAAAAAGCGTCCTCATGAGTAGCATTTGCTGATTTTTGTGGTGTAAATGCTCCCAGGGCTGATTTTAAGCTACTGCATGATGTCACTGAACACAGAGTTGGGAAGATATACTCACAATTGGCTCTGCGAGCTGGGGCACGCTGGTTCCAGCACATACTGCCCCTATAGGACTAGCCCTGGTACCTTAATTCCTTTATTTATTCATTCTTATTTGTTCCTTGAACACAACTTTCTAGCTTCTTTTGCCCATAATAATCCACAAGCTTCATTCATTTCATAGATATTTATCAGTCATCTACCATATTCTGGTCGTTTTTCTTAGCACTAAAATAGAGTAATAAAAAAAATAAAAAGAATAAACCTTCTTCTCAGGGCACATACATAGTAGGGAGGACTCATAGAACTAAAATGAGAAGTAAATGACATAACATATTACAAGGTGGTAATTGCTATGGAGAAAATCAAGCAGGAAAATAGTACAGAAAGATCTGGGTATTATATGTCAGTTTCAACAGGGTGGGCAGGGTAAGCCTTATGGGGAAGGTGATATTTGAACAAGGACTTCATGGGGATAAAGAATTCAGGCATGTGTATATCTGATGAGGAGCCTTCCTCACATAACAAAGAAGGAATATAAAAATCATGAAGCATTAGCAGACTACCCCAGTGTATGCAGTGACAGTGAGGAAGCAAGTATAGCCAGTGCAGAGATACTGACGCCAAGAATAAGCACGAGATGAAGTCGGAGAGAAAATGGAGACACATGTCACACAAAATCTTGAGGCAACTGAAGGTTTTTGGCTTTTACAGTTGACCCTTGAACAATGCGGGGAGGGGTTAGGAACGCCGACCCTCCACGAGCAGTGGAAAATTCGAGTACAACTTACAGTTGGACCTTCCTATACCTGGTTCCTCCAGATCCTTGGTTCTGCATCCACAGGTTCTACCAACTGGGATCATGTAGTGTATAGTATTTACTATTGAAAAATCTTCACGTATCCTGGACCCTCACAGTTCAAACCCATGTTGTTTAAGGATCAACCGTATTTGGAATGAGGTTTCCACATAAACTCTTCTTTATCAATTTTTCCTTGTATACCACATGCCATTTCAATCTACAGTTTATTTCTTCCTTTATTCAGAGGAAAGTTTCCTGCATTGCACCGCTATGCTTTTTTCTGTTCCATTAGTTCAGTTCTCTAATTAAATGAAACCAAGTATTCCTATACTGATAAAATTTCAGAAGATTGTGTTGATTATCATTCTTTCCTTAGTACTGCTATGGCTGTTGGTCTGGCTGTTGCTTAAACCTATCAGAACCATTTGTAGTTCTTTCCTTGACTAACACTTTTTGAGATTTTTACCATAAAATTACATATGTTTCCTATTTTGGTTTCTACTAGTAAATTTTAGCTATTTTAAAAACTATTAAAAATTTGTTTTCATAGATATTTGGAAAAGGTTTGTGATACCAAATGATTCAGCCACCTTACCTAGATATTTCTTTTTAATTAATGCGTGGTAAGAATATTTAGCCCAGAAGTGATAATAACATCCTACAAAATGACTGGCATGCGTATCAGCAGACAATCCAATGATTGTTGGAGATGATACCTTCACAATTACTTTTATTACCATGATAGAAGAATTTGAGTGATAAGGAATAAAGTAATACCTCCAAATACCTTGAATCCAAAAGAAAAAAAAAAGTCTTGCTCTCCCAGAAGTCAATATCATCTCCATTTGTTTCATAAGAAGTTATTGTGCTCAGGACAGGGAATGGGCGTTTTCTGGGCTCCTTTAATTCACAAAAGAATTAAGTAACTATTTTGCAGATAGGCTCCACCTCCCTCTCTCCATCCCCTTCAATTATGGGTGTTATGATATTTGTCATGACAATAACCCTCATTTCCAAGAAGTATAATATTATATATTAATAATATTATATATAATATTACAACAGATGTTGCCTATCTGTCTTAGCTAGCTGACGGACTCTAAGATCTAATGTATTGGTCTGCTTGACTTCTCAAAGATTTATCTTTCACAGTTTATGAGAAGAGACAAAGGTAATAGGAATGTGTAAGTAGCCTGCATCGAAGTAAAGGAAGTGTTTCTTGAATTCAATTTATTGAATAATTTTTCTCAATATCGCTGTAAAACATGACGGGCTTTTCCATGGGGTCTTGGATGGCATATCCGTTTGTCAGCCCTAGTTAATAAGTGGTCTTTGGGTGTCATGTTCTGAGCACTTTTATTTTGAGTATGAGTCAATTGAATTTATAGTATTTGGTGAATGTCTAGTTAGTATTCTTGGCATTATTAGGCATCTTTCCGGGATAAGAGTTGCAAAATGGGCAATTTTCTAATTGGATACATACTGCAATAACTCCAGTTCTGAGAGCTCAATATCAAGTCATAAGCTAAGTGACAGGCTGACACCTCTCCTTAGCACATCTGATACAGGCTTGGATGGAGATCAGAAATGCAAATCACACTGGGTTCCAGAAAGTTCTGAACTGTGCCATTCAAGGTGGGAGGATTTGCTTCTCTGGTTAGCAGTGGAAAGATCCTCTATGGATTAAGACCTTTAGTTTCTCTTAAAGGATGAATGGATATTATAAATCCCAAAGATTCAATAAAACCTTTATAGCTTTAGCGTAGCAGAGTGTCCATCAGCCAATTCTGTGATTTTACTGTGTTTGTCTTTTGCAGAAATCCATGTGAAACCTCAAATGTTCCTTTTACGAGTTCTTTTGTTACACACACATGTTTTTGGTTAAATTAGTGGTGGTTCAATCTGGAAAAGATATCTGTAATTAGAGTCTGATTTTTGAAGTAAAAAAAGGTGGTTTAATACATTTTCTACCAACTTTTCCTCACAAACAACTTTCTCTACCTTCAGGAATGATGGCCCAACACAACAGCTACCGAGATCCTCCAGAAGGAAAATTGTCACTTACTGTCATACTGTTAGAAAGAGACTCCTAAAAGTTTTAAAGATCTTTGTCTCCTCAAACTCATTATATAATAATTTATACCATTCTTATGGTGCATTCGCTTTCAAAAAGCCATTCTAAATAATTAAGCATGATTCTCAAACCAGTAGTTTCACTTATGAAGGATAAGTATTAGTATTAGCATTTGTATTAGTGTTAGCATTACCCTCATTTTTTTAAAGAAGAAAGAGGACTAGAAAAATTATGCCTTTTGTCGAGCTGAGAGAGATAAGGTGAAAACTTGCCTCCCGATGTAGAAAACTAATTCCTATTCCTTTCCTCTCTGTGATCTCAGTGTCAAAAGATACAACAGGACAATGTCTTAGCAGGAAGATAGCAGAAATGTCACAGCTCTAGCATTCCCTGGAACTCTACTGAATTACATTGCTGTGTAGTCCAAGTAAAGTATCTTTACAGGTTGTGCCACCCCTTAACAGTGGAGAAGGAAGGTGATGATAGAGAAAAAGGGTGTAGAGAATAAGGTCTTTTTCTGGTTTAGAGTCTTGCCACAGTTTCTTCTCAGATTCCCAAACTAACCTTCCTGCCACTTCTTTCCCATTGCCGTAGCTTGCCTAAGATTGATGAAGTAGTAAATGGCTATCTCAGGTCTTAAACAAAAATAAAGAGTATTTTCCCCTATTTCTCTATCCTTAGCATGCCCTTTACATTTAATTCCTCACTTGCAAAATAATATCTGAATAATAAAAAATTAAATATACTCACAGGAATATTTTATTCTATGATTAAACTCACAGGAATATTTTATTCTATGATTATACTTCTAAAAGTTAAACACTGGCTATTGAAAACATTCACACTATTTTTTAAAAATATATGCAGAGTTGGGATCTGTTTGCCATTTTTTTATGAAATGTTAAACCAAATTTTTAAAGCAAGTGAAGTATTACACTATTGAACTTACACTGTAAGCTGAGATGAACTATGAGTATAATAAAAATTCATACCAGAAAGAAAATAAAAATCCTAGAAAAATTCTTAAAGCAAAGCTTTCAGAAATCCCTCAAGATGTCAGAGTTGTTTTTCTGATGAAATGTTGGACCTATTCAAGTGATACTTACTTCATATTTCTGGTTATTATTAGCAGCACAAGGCTATTTTGGCCCAGATAGCTATTCTTGTAGATAATCTTTTTGGTTTAAAGCAGGATTTCTCAACCTCATCGCTCTTGGCATTTAGACCGAATAATTCTTTGTCGTAGCACATTGAGCAGCATGCCTGGCCTCCGTCCACTAAACTCCATAGCACTCCCGCAAACCCCCCAGTTGCGACAATGAAAAAGTCTTCACGTATTACCAAACGTCCCTTTAGGGACAAAAATCACCCCTGGGTGAGAACTACTGGCTTAAATTATAGAAAAATGCTGGAGTTCTAACGTTCACTAGTTCTAATGATTCAATCACCGAATATGAGCTTTTTATATATTCTAAGCAGTGTGAGGGTTGCCATGATGAGGATGACATGTTTCCAGCCCAGGAACACATAATCCAATGGGCAAGAAGAGTCGAGTGTAAGAACAACAGTGACAAAAGCAAAATATGGTAAAGGACATAAACATATGTTTCTGCCACTCAACAAAAATAAAGTAGCTGTACATGCCTAGAAAGAGAACAGTCCATATAAAGAAAAATTGTTCAAGGACAGAAAACAATGGCATATTTACAAAATGCTGTGATCTACAAACTCCTTTCACATGCTTTATTTTTTCTATTTATTCCTCACTAGTTCATTAAGTGGTTTATTATTAAATCTGCTTTTAAAATAAGTTAAATGTCTTATCCATGGTCACACATTAGAGAAGTGGTAGAGCCAGGAATCTATGTCAGATGGATTAGCTATAAATACAGGCTTCCTTTGGTTACAGAGGAGATAGCCTCAGCCTCTTCTATGGTGTTATAACAGAGGTATGGACCGACACCTTTGGAATGAAAGATTGAGAGAAGACAAAGTCCATATTCTATCTGGGTTTCTTATTGGACCAGTACTCTGTAATCAGACTGAGAAAAGTGAAGTCATTCCAAGTGAAGGAAGAACCAAGGAATCAAAAACGATTCTGACGTACTTGACTTGGTATAGAGGAAGACCTTGTAGAAAACAAAGCTGGCCAAGTAAACTGGAGTCAGAGTCTGTAAGTTCTCATATAGTCTTTATCTCATAAGATAAAGTTTTGACTTTATCTTAGGATTTAGAGTGACTGAAAGCCACTGTAATATTTTTAGGTAGTAATATCATTTTTTTTCTCTTTTAAAAAAATTTTTATTGAAGTATAGTTAATTTAAAATACTTTAGGTATACAGCAAAGTGATTTAGCTAGTGATTCAGTGATTCACAACACGTATAGATTCTTTTCCATTATAAGTTATTAAAAGATATTGAATATAGTTCTCTGTGCTATACAGCAGGTCTTTGTTGTTTATCTATTTTATATATAATAGCGTGCATCTGTTAATTCCAAATTCCCAATTTATCCCTCCCCCCCACCTTTTCCCTTTGGTAAACATCAGTTTGTTTTCTATGTCTGTGAGTGTGTTTCTGTTTTATGAATAAGTTCATCTGTAACATTGTTTTAGATTCCACATATAAGTGATATTATATGATATTTCTCTTTCTCTGTCTGACTTACTTCACTTAGTATGATAATCTCTAGGTCCATCCATGTTGCTGCAAATGGCATTTCATTCTTTTCTATGGCTGAGTAATATTCCATTGTACATGTATATACTGTATCTTCTTTATCCATTCATCTGTCCATGGACATTTAGGTAGGTTCCATGTCTTGGTTATTGTAAATAGTGCTGCTATATATTGTGGTGCAATATAATTTTTCCATTAAAAAATAGGCTATTACTTATTTGGATAAGATTTGGAGAAGAAAGAACCCAGAGAGAGGGAGGAGTAGTCAAGAGACAATTTCAATGGCCCAATGACAGGTGAAGAATGGTCATGAAGATAAAGTAAACAGATCGAGCAGCTATTTAAGAAGTAGATCTGACAAAGAATCTGAGGATGATTGGATATGGAGGATGATGGTGTGAAAGAAGACACTGAGGCAACATGATTCCATTTTCTGGGCAGTTTATGCAGGAGGAGACACAGTTTTGAGGAAGGAAGGGGAAGGGGAGTAAAAGACTAAAAGTAAAAGACTAAAACCTGTTAAGTTTAAGGTGCTCAAAGGATAAGAAAGTTGAGATTTGCCTTGGGAAAATGGAAATGTGGGTCTTGAGCTCAGAGGAAGGGTCAGGTATGGAAAGAGTGGTTAGGGGACAATAGCCTGTGGGCAGAAGTAGGGGCATAAGGGTGGATGTGCTGTGGCAAAGAGACAACTGACACCAGGTCCTGGAGAATTCTGTCATTGAAGGTGAGATGAGACTAGATGAGCTAAGAAGGAGACTGAGAAGGAAAATGTGGACAGAAACAAGGCCCTGCTGTGAGAAAGTCAATGGGGGTGGAGAGGCATGGGAGAAGGCTGCCAGATAAAGGTAGGGAACAAGAGTGTGGGAAAATGCAGAAATATCAAGTAAGATGAGATCTGAGAATAAGCCATTGGATTATCACTTTCCACTGTCTCTTTTCTAAGCTTTGCCAAAGAGACTTAAGCTTCTTCAATAAAATTATATTCCTCTGTAATACCACTGCTTGTTCTCTGAGACAGAGAGAGAGTTCAAGGCATGGAATTTTCTCCATCTTGCAGAAGGTGTTTTCTTCCTTTTTCAAAAAAGGAAGAAATTAATTAAGCATTTTCTTTTTGACTTGATATCAGTGGGCAGGCAGTTGTTCAAAATGGAAAGCTATTTAGCCATTAAGATCTATCTTAAAGGGAAATTTTTTAAAAATTTCTTTTGGGTTTTTGTTGGGTTTTTTCCCAGAGATTAATGTGTTGGTGGAAGAGTGAAAGAAGTCAGACTATAATGAATGGAGAGTGAATGGGAAATGAGGGAATAGAGTTTTCAGGAATTTTGTTAGGGAAATGAAGAAGTAATAATTTGTCAGTAGCTGTAAAGTATGGCGGACCAAATGAGGTGCATGCTCATTAAGGCAAGGAGGAAAAATGGCAGAAAGATATACATGGTCATGAAAAGAGCCTTCTTAGAAAGGAAAACATCTCTAGTAAGCCTCCAAGTTCAGAGTTCAGAATGTCCCTGTTTAAGACCATGTTGACTATGTTGGTCTAGTTCCTATGTGACTACTAAATTTGCTGATCTATTTAGACAGTTTTCTTCCACCTTATAATTTATCCCACAGCGAAAAAGACTGACCACCTTCTATTTTCTTCACTTAGCATTAACAAAAGAAAATACTCCACTTAAGGGATTTTCTTTTGTGTAGATAACTAAATTTAAGCCTTTTGGATTGAGAGGTACTCTGTAGAACCATAATAAATAAAATCCCCAAGGCCACTCTGAGTATTGTAAAAAGAGTTGTTGCTTCTCCTAGGATGAGTCAATTAAGTGGCTTTGTAAAATGGGTTCAACAACCTCCTCCAAAGAGCTAGAGATGATCTTTTTGCCAAATCACAAACAGAACAGTGCTGAGGAAATAAGCAACTTTATTTCATAAAATCAAAAAATTCTTCTTTGAAAAATAATAAAAAGAAATTTGGGCCCAAGACTGGAGGAAACATACAGATTTAACAAACCCACTGAGAATGGTAGAGCTTGGTTTCCTCTGCTTACTTATTCGTAGATTCCCTAGCTTGCTTACTCTTTGAGTTTTGGTTCAAATTTGAGGGCTACCTACAAGTATTCCTAAAACACATTACTGGTGCTTATGAGAGACAGAGAGAGAGGTTGAGAGAGAGAGAGAGAGAGAGAGAGAGAGAGAGAGATTTTTCCCTTCTGTGGTTCCATCAACTTGGCTCCAAGACTTGAGATTCAAAATCTCATTTACCCATGGTTGCTATATTTTTCTACTCATATAATGTAGAAGATTAAAGACTGAACCTGTGGGAAATGTGAAAATTAATCTTACTCAAAAAACAGTGAATTAAAAAAACACTCTGCTGAGCATTTCTAACATGTAAAAACCTGTCTAGAACAATGAAACAAAAGTAGAAGGAATTGAACTCTTGGGAAATGTGGGTAAAGTAATGAAAATAACTGAAAATAGATGGAGGATGGAAACAGAAGAATCATATAGCCCTTAACCTTCTGTCAAAACATTCTGAATTCAATATGTCTCAACAACAAGCCTATGGGACAGCAGTTTATGGTCTGTTGCCTTTTAACATTTTATTGTGTGGAATTCATTCAGTAAGCATAAGTTGAATATCCACCAAACATACTCCAGTTGCTTTGGGAATTCAAAATAAGAATATGGGGATTTTTTTTGTCTTCAAAAATCACTTCACGGGCTTTCCTGGTGGCACACTGGTTAAGAATCCACCTGCCAATGCAGGGGACACAGGTTCGAGCCCTGATCCGGGAAGATCCCACATGCCACGGAGCAACTAAGCCCATGCACCACAACTACAGAGCCCGCATGCCACAACTACTGAAGCCCGCATGCCTAGAGCCTGTGCTCTGCAACAAGAGAAGTCACCGCAATGAGAAGCCCATGCACCACAAAGAAGACCCAACACAGCCAAAAATAAAATAAATAAAACAAATAAATTTATTTTTAAAAATCACTTCAGGATTTATTTACATTTTTATTTTCCTCCTTGATTTACTGTGCTAATCCTTCTGACCTTAAGTGTGTGTTTCAAACCCTTTTAGTGTTATTTATATATGTATTATAGTAATTCATTCATCAACAATCTTTCTAAACAGTGGGCTCCTCAACAGCAGGGATAGGATGGTCTTTGTTCTATCCAAGGGCAGAATACAAGGAAAAGAATGAATGGATGAACTAATGAAAAATTGAGCCTGCTATACAATATATTGTATACCAAAGACCATTCAAAAATCAATATTAGAAATTCTAAGAATAAAGCCAAAAAAATAAGCATAGTTTATTGCCAGTGAAAGAAGCTTAAATTGACTTGGTAAATAAAGCCTTGCAACCAACAAACTTGCCTGAACCTAAACAATATATGCTTAACAAATAGCTTTGCGTGCATTCTTCTTTCCATATTATGCTATGTAACCATCTAGAGTGCTTCTGGCTCTCCTTAGCAAATATTTTCTTGTGTGGGTGAATTTCCAAAGTTGTAAAATTAACAGAACCTCTAATATGTTCAAAAGATACCTAACTGCCACAACAATCAGACAGGAAAAAGAAATAAAAGGAATCCAAATTGGGAAGGAAGGAGTAAAAGTATCACTGTTTGCAGATGACATGAAACTACGCACAAAAAATCCTAAACACTGAACCAGAAAACCAGTATAGCTCATATATGAATTCAGTAAAGTTGCAGGGTACAAAATTAATATACAGAAATCTGTTGCAAATCTATTGTTCTATTAACTTATTTTTAATTTATAGTCTATGCCAGTGAATATTCACTGAGAAATACACTGTCAGTTCAACGGTTTGCACCCTGATGTTCATAGCAGCATTATTTACAATAGCCAAGATAAGTTGCAACCTAAGCAACGTATATATATATATATATATATATATATATATATATATATATATATATATATACACACAATGAAATACTGCTCAGCCATAGAAAAGAATGAAATTTTGCCATTTGCAACAACAGGAATTGACTTGGAGGGTATTATGCTTAGTGAAATAAGTCAGACAGAGAAAGACAAATACTGTATGTTATCACTTACATGTGGAATCTAAAAAAATAAAACAAATGAATGAATATAACAAAACCAAATCAGACTCACAGATATGGAGAACAAACTAGTGGTTACCAGTGGGGAGAGGGAAAGGGGGAGGGCAAGATAAGGGTAGGGGATTAAGAGGTTCAAATTACTATGTATAAAATAACTAAGCTACAATGATATGTTGTACAGCACAGGGAATGTAACCAATATTTTATAATAACTTTAAATGGCATATAATCTATAAAAATTTTGAACCACTAAGGCATATACCTGAAACTAATGTAATACTGTAAATCAGCTATACCTCAATAAAAAAGATGGCTAACTGAAGCTGTGTCTTCTGGAAATCACTGCAGTGGTATATGACATTATTTTGAATATTCTGGGAATACTACTTATCTTACACAAATGAAACCGAAGAGCAACCACCTTCTCTCTATTTCCAAGATGTCGTTCATCTTAATGTGAGGTGACCATCTCACCTTCTGGGCCTTGATTTCCATAACTCTTCCTGGGCACGAGAAGTAATTAAGAATTCTCCCCTCTTCCCCTGGGCAGGATTTCTGTCTCCACTTGGCCCCTATTAACTTACTCGGGTTGCAACATTGAGAAAACTCACTCCAAGTGAATCACATATAAATAAGGACTGAAGATATTACTTGACTTACTGTGAAAATTGTCTCCTAGTATTATTTTGTGTGACTTCATGTAAGATTAGTTATTAACTTTTTAGCAACACATTCTTCAAACAGGTTTGAGTTTTACAAATGGGTAGAGAGATAGACAAATGGAACTGTAGGTACTTGACAATCTTTTCAAAAGCTTGATTGATTGAGTCTGGTTTAAATGTATTTAATTATTTATTACTATTTAAATACTTTTAAGATGATTAACTTTATCATTCTCTCTCATTGAACTGTATGTTCTGGTTCACCATGGTCTGAGTTTTCATCAGAAAACAGGCACCAAACTAGTAGTGCTGGAGGCTCACTAGGTTGTAGAGACAAGAGGTCAGAAATCTGGGGCTAGGACTTCTAGACTTTTCAGGCTTTTCTCCTAGACTGCAATCCCATATCTCAAGCAAAACTCCTTGGTCTGCTGCCTGCTCCTTCACCCTCCCCACCGCCAAACACACAACCTCTAGAGACCAGGAAACCACAGGTATCAAAACATTGCTATGGCTGAGAACATAGCTGGGTCAGCAGGAGTTGGGAGCAACCTCTCCTCCTACAGAGCAGTGAGGAGAGAGATCAAAGACCATGCAACGTCCAAGTTAAGGTTCCCACTAGGGGGTTTCCTGCACATAACCTTCTCGTTTTAAAATAACTCACCTAGGACCTGTAAAATAGCATTGCTTTTCCTATACTGCTTCTCTGAATATGAGGAACAAAACACTGATCTTTAAAGAAAGAAATGGGAAAAATTCTTAGGGTAGATGGATCTGAGTATTGATAGGAAACGATGAAGGTTTATTATCTAAAGATAAATTTCCTTTAACAGACGTACGTACTTCGGGCAGTTAACAGGGCTTGGGAAACTTGCTATGAAAACTTCTTTTGGGGGAAGCAAATATGTTTGGATTAATAGTATTGTAAGTCTTCCTTATCCTTCAGCCCCAGGAAACTGCCTGGGGAGGGGAGGTGGAAGGATTATTGAGTATGCTATTGGGTTGGCCAAAAAGTTCATTCGGGCTTTTCCGTGAGATGTTATGGAAGAGTATCCCAATGCATGTTCGCCATGTTATCACGGTCAGTCCACTTCTGGGTCTTCTGATGTCCCCAAGTTTCAAGACACTAGCCAACTTTGAATCACAGTTTCTTTTTCTCATATGTTCCTTTTTCCAAACCTAAAATTTAGAATATGATTGAAATAATGAAGTAGTTACAATCAGGAGTGAAACACTCCCTGCTAAAGGTCACTGACTTCCCTTTGCAAAATGGAAGAGACAGTCTTACTGATTTTTGCAAGGAAACTGTTGTTTATTTTTTCACTCTGATGTGTTCCCTGCATGTTTAGCTATTGCAGTGATGACTGCACTCACCAGCGAAAAGGGCTTGCCCTCAGGGATATCAAAATAAAACAATTTTTCAAGAGGTGGTTGGGGTTAATATGGTTTGTCCTAAAACTGACACTCGCAACACTTTCTGTCTGCCAACAGCTGCATGTGTTCAGGGTTCCTTTCAAACAAAGAGATTTCTGATTATAATCCGAAATTGTTATGCATGACTGATGTAAAAGGATATTTATTTTTATCTGTACAGTAGTTTTAAAAAAAAATATTTCCAAAGAAAGCTCTGATTTATAATGTGTTTCACTATGACTAATATGTAGCATTTAGAAATTTCTATTTTAAAAGCTCATTAAAAATAAAGAAATTATTCATTGTACTTCTTTCATCCCTTATTCCACCCACTCCTTTAAGAAAGTAAGTGTTAGTGAAAAGAAAACAATACTCCCATTTCAATTAAAAGGTTGTCAAAGCAAGATTACCACCATATGTATTTATACATAGTACCTCCTTCAGAAAGCTTGTTTGTTTGATGAGTGCATTTAAATATCAGTTGTTTTATTTATCAGGCTGTCCCCTTTTTCCAATTTGTGTGTCCCTTTACTTTCTTTAGGTCACACAGGGGGTCAGTATAAGAACATGATTATAATTTAATAATCCCATGCTGTTTAGCCTGTTTCAAAAGCAATAAACCTGCCTCTTTCTTTCCTTAAACATAAAGAGTCATTAGATAAAGTCCCACAACATGAGTAGTAACTATAAAATAGTGCGCAAGATTTCTTAAATCGTATAAGAAAATAGTTCCACAACTTTATCATGATGACACATTCTTACTGAGTACCCTAGAAAAATACAAAATGGAAAGATAGAAACCAGAAACAAAAATTTTAAATTAACATCAGGTTTCAAATGGACTACTATACAGGTGTTAGTTTTTACCAGAATCCATGAATGTAACAGGAAGAGGAGACCAATTGTGCAAAAGCAGGAGAAATAGAAGGCATGTAACAATGGTAATCAGTGACTATCATTTCTAATGAGCCTGTGTACACAGTCATTTTATAAGTCTGAGCAGTGTAAGCTAATCTGCAATAAGGGATCTTCAAGGTCAAGAGCTTAATTGTTTAGATGTTCCATTAGTTAACAACACACAATGTTGTCTTCCTTTTCCGACATTCTTTAGCAGACTTATGGCATTCTCAGTTCCCTGTCACAAAAGCAAATTAATGTCTATCCTTTCTCAGAGGTGAATGAAAGCATCAGAGGTGGGTTAAATAAAAGAAGATTCCTGAACATAACTGCCTCTAGTGAATTGACATGAAAAGAAATTGGTCATTAAAAGCCAATTTCTTGGGGCAGAAGGTCTCTGCTGAAACAGCTTCCCTTTTGGGGTCACCTCAATTAAAAGTTAATTCCTCTGCAATACACCTAGTAGGCAATAATCCACTCTGGTTTGTAAATTGACATAAATCTGAACCGATGGTTCTACTTCCTGTGTTCAGGAAAAGGTCAAAGGGACGATTGCAATGGCAGCCAACTTTGTCTAATCTTTCCATCTTTGGCAGGAAGTCTGAAGTAAATGTTAATTGGGAAAATAGAGTGCCTGACCTGTAGTCTTCCAAGACTTATACTTTGAAGAAGTCCTCCTTACTGACAAAGAAAGGCTTGAAACTGGTTGCCTCTGCCCTTCCAATTCTCAGAGGCTCCTATGGGAATGCATATTAATTCAAAGGAGGAATTGCAGCATCCCACTAATGTGCTGAGCGTCCATTCCAGTTTCTAGCCCAGGTGAGAGCTCACTTTGGCAAGAATGCATATCAGTTCTCAGATGGCACATGTTGTGGTCCAAGTTCCCATTATAGTTTTAAAAGGGAGAGAAGAGTCATATCAGCAAGATGGCAGACTAAGAAATTCCAGGCCCTCATTTTTGAAACATTAAATAAACTAGAAACTGACTAACATAACTTTATAGGCGCTCTGGAAATCAGTAAAAGAGCTACAAAAACCAAACAAATGCCCAGTCAAGAAAAAGTCACATTCAAAATGGTAGGAAATTTCATGAAATTTTATTTGCCCTTTCCCCACCTCCTACCTGGCATGGCACAGCACAGTTTGGGGGAAGCAGTGGCTTGATTCTCATTTACTTTCCAGTAGCCAGAGAGAGAACAGAGCAGAGTGAATTTTCAATGTGCTAACCTGTCTGCGTGCTGCCTGAGAGATTGGTTTCTGAGTCATCTAACTTTGAGTTCAGATGCTCAAAAGCATCTGAGATCTCAAACAAACTAAGGGAAACTGGGAAGTATCAGGCACAGCTTATGAAAACTGTAAGAAGATGACCAGCCCTAGATGCCTATGGTAAGAGATTTCTGACTGAGGAATGAAATAGAACAGCTAAGGCCCCAAGAAGAAACAGGGGTGAGACTCTAAGGGAAATCAAGACACTTAAAAACAGCTGTGCATATGGGAGAATTGGAAAACACACACACACACACACACACACACACACACACACACACACACACAAGCCCAGAAAAGATGCACACCATGAAAAGTCTTAAGAAGACCTTAAGTATTTATGCTGGGCTGATTAGTGAAGGTTTTTCCCTGCACAGAGCCAGTCTGTAAAAACTGGGAAAGGTAGCTATTTTTTCAAATGCCCAATTAAAAAAAAAGTCACAAAGCATACAGAGAAACAGGAAAACATGGCTCAATCAAAGGAACGAAACAAATCTACAGAAACCATCTCTGAAAAAACAAAGGCCTTAGATTTATTTGACAAAGACTTTAAAGCAACTGTCTCATATATGCTCAAAGAGCTAAAGGAAAACATGAACAAAGAACTAAAGGAAATTGGGAAAATGATAGGTAAAAAAAAATGAGAATATCAACAGAGATGGAAGTAATAAAACACCAAACTGAAATTCTGGAACTGAAAAATTCACTAGAGGGGTTCAACAGCAGACTTGAACAGGCAGAAAAATCAATAAACTTGAAGAAAGTTAATTTAAATTATTGAGTTTGGGGAGCAAAAAGGAAAAAGAATGAAGAAAAATGAAGAGAGCCTTATGGCTTATGGGACTCCATCAAACAGACCAATATACATATTACATTATGAGTGGGGGTGAGGGGGAGAGGAGTCCCAGGAGGAGAAGAGAGAAAGAAGCAGAGAATTTACTTGAAGAAAGAGTGGCCAAAAACTTCCCAAATTTGAGGAAATACATGGATATACAAATAAAAGAAGACCAACACACTCCATAGAGGAGGAACCCAAAGAGAGTCACACTGAGATACCTTATAATCAAACTGTTGAATGCCGAAGACAAAGATAGAATCTTGAAAGCAGAAGAGGAAAGGAAATGGTCACATACAAGGACTCCTCAAAAACATTATCAGTATATTTCTCAGCAGAAATCTTACAGGCCAGAAGGCAGTGGAAAGATATATTTAAAGAGCTAAAAGAAAAGCAAAACTCTGTCAACTGAAGAGTCTATAACTGGCTAAATTGTTCTTCAAAAATGAGGAAGAAATTAAGATATCCCAGATAAACCAAAAACTGAGGTAGTTCATTACCACTAGACCTGCCCCACAAGAAGTACTAAAGAGAGTCCTTCAAGTAGAAATTAAAAGACACCAGATGTTAACTGAAAGCCATACAAAAATACAGAGTTCTGGTAAAAGAAAATATGTGGATGAATACAAAAATCAGTATTATTTTAATTTTGGTTCGTAACTCCACTTCTTATTCTTCTATAAGATTTAAAAGACAAAAGCATAAAAAATTATTATAAATCTATGTTAATGTGTACATAATATATAAAGATGTAATCATGACATCAATAACACCAAGAGGGGTACAGAACTGTAAAGGAGTAGAGTTTTTGTATGCAACTGAAATTAAGCTGGTATCAGTTTAAAATAGATTGCTGTAACATTATAATATTTGATGTAATTCCATAGTAACCACAAAAAGAATATCTGTAGAATATACACACAAAAAAATGAGAAGGGAATCAAAATTGTCACTATAAAAAACTGACTAAACACAAAGGAAGTCAGTAAGAGGAAATGAGGGGGAAAAAGCTACAAGACAAACAGAAAGCAAATAACAAAATGGCAATAGTTAAGTCTTTTCTTATCATAATTAATTTAAATGTAAATGGATTAAATTCCCCAATCAAAATACATAGATTAGCAGAATGGATTTTAAAAAAACAGGATTTAATTATACGCTGTCTATAAGAGATTCACTGTGGATATAAGGACACACATAGAAGTTTGGAATCCTAATCAATAGGACTGGTGTCCTTATAAGAAGAGAAATAGACATGAGATGCATGTACAGAAAAAAGGCCACATGAGGACACAGTGAGAAGACACCCATCTGCAAGCCAAGGAGAGACGCCTCTGGAGAAACTAAATCTGCCATAGCTTTGATCTTGGACTTCCTGTCTCCAGACTGTGGGAAAATATATTTCTGTTGTTTAAGACACCCATTCTGTGGTATCTTGTTATAGCAGCGCTAGCAAACTAATACACAACTCTGCTCCTAGGGTTCAGGTAGCAATGATCCTCCCCTTACCCCTGCAATTCCAATTGTGGGCAGGTGACCTGAGCCCATCCAATCACAAAGTTCCACTCCAGATCTCAGAAATTGGCTCAGGGTCAAGCATTCCACCCAAGCCAGACCAATCAGATTGAGCCCGAGGTTGGGTGCTGGAACTCTGGGCAAAGGGACATTCTTTTCTCCTCTGAGGTTGCTTAGCTGATGGAATGTAGACCTGGGGCTGCTGGGATTCATCTTGTCCCATGAAGGAAAGGGATGTTTGAGAATAAAGCCAACACAGAAAAAGCAGGGCCAGGAGATGGGGAGAGACAGGTGTCAGACATCATTGTGTGAGTGCCTCTCTTTGGCCTTGCCTGGTATTATCTATCCTAGCCCTGGTGTTCTGTGAGCCAGCAAAGCCCCTCCCACAGTTAAGCCCCTTGGGGTTAACTTTCCTTCACACACCACTGAAAAAATCCTGACAAAAGCAGGGACCTGAGTCTTATCTTACCAGTAAATGTTTAACTATGACTTGATACTCTTCTAGATATGCAGCTATATGTTATTTAAATATTTCTAGCAATGACATGCCTTTAAGTTAAAAATTCTTTAAAATTTATTGTAAACATTTGCTTTTAAAATCGCTCATGGAATACCAAGTGTTTTGCCTAAAATATGGTATAACTATCCTATTCATGAAAACACAACACATTCTAAAGATGATGTGCTCAATTTCCCAGAAATCCTCTGATCACGTGTCAGAGTTCATCAGCCTCCAGCATCACCTTTCTTTTTTTTTTAAACATCTTTATTGGAGTATAGTTGCTTTACAATGTTGTATTAATTTCTGTTTTATAACAAAATGAATCAGCTATACGTATACATATATACCTATATCCCCTCCCTCTTGTGTCTCCCTCCCATCCTCCCTATCCTACCCCTCTAGGTGGTCACAAAACACTAGCTGATCTCCCTGTGCTATGCGGCTGCTTCCCACTAGCTATCTATTTTACATTTGGTAGTGTATATATGTCAGTGTCACTCTCTCACTTCGTCCCAGCTTACACTTCACCCTCCCCGTGTCCTCAAGTCCTTTCTGTATGTCTGCGTCTTTATTCCTGTCCTGCCCCTAGGTTCTTCAGAACCATTTTTTTTTTTTAGATTCCATATATATGTGTTAGCATACAGTATTTGTTTTTCTCTTTCTGACTTACTTCACTCTGTATGACAGACTCTAGGTCCATCCACCTCACTACAAATAACTCAATTTTGTTTCTTTTTATGGCTGAGTAATATTCCATTGTATATATGTGCCACATCCTCTTTATCCATTCATCTGTCGATGGACACTTAGGTTGCTTCCATGTCCTGGCTATTGTAAATAGAGCTGCAATGAACATTGTGGTACATGACTCTTTTTGAATTATGGTTTTCTCAGGGTATATTCCCAGTAGCAGCACTACCTTTCTTGCAGCTGCTTCCTCTGAGTGGCATAAAAAAGGGTGAGGCCGCTCGGTTTTCTGAAAGGAAATGTCAAAGATGAGCTAAGACTGCAAAATAAAACCATCATCGTTTCTCTCTCACTGGTGACATAACCAACTTCTTATTAAAGTGGTGAAACTCTTTTTCTTATTTTAAGAAAAATGCTTCAGTTTGGATTGACTTGAATCAAAGATGGGACACATTTTCAGGAAAATGCTTCAGGATGGAAATTAGATGTGTTTCTCCTGCTCCTTACCATGGTGGAATGAACACATTTCTTGAATCAGGTAAATGTTGGCAGACACCTTTTACCCTCAACTCTGCAACGTTCTGTGAGTATCTGTGGAGTCTTCTCTGAATATAGAGCAAACACTCCTTGGCACATAGTAGATTCCCCAGTCCTTCACTAAAGGGACCTTTGAAGTAGGAATGCTTCTTCTAGAAGAAAGCCTATAGAAGTATAGACTTTCTCAAACAAGGAGGAGCACGTGCAATGAAAAATTTTATTTGTACCAAAATATGTCAATCTTAAACATGTAAAGGATGCTGATTTTACCAGGAAATTACCAACTACCAGTTGAAGGCTGAATCCCATAGGGCCTAGGTCTATACTATTATATTCAGTATTTAAATTCTGCTACATAATCCGAAACCAAATTCCAATCCCAACCAAGTCACAAGCCATGCCTGCCATTAAGCAAAAGAAATACTGGAGTAAAAGAATGGAGTATATCTAATTCATTTATATCCAAAAAACCTATTCAATTACTCCACTTTTAGGTCTAATATCCATCTCATACTCAACATGTCAAAAATTGAACTCCTGATTCTCTCTGGCAAAAAAAAAAAAAAAAAAGAAAAAAAAAAAAGAACTTACATTCCTTCTTATCTCACTAAATAAAAAACAGCATCCTTTTTCATTCTTCCTCTTCCTTCTTCCTTTCTTCTCTCTTACCTTTCCTATTTCCTTCCTTCCTCCATGTCCTTTTTCTTTCCTTATAGTTAATAAGTAGATATTTATTATAGGAAATATAAACAGGTATTCCAGACGTTGACTTGTTGAACTTGTATGCTTTTAAATTTATTGATACTATTGGTAGATCACTTTCTGATCTACTGTGCCACTTTACCCCCTCACCAGCAATACTTGAGAGAGTCTATTTTTCTGCACTCACAGCAGCACCAGACATTCATTTCTTCTGCCTTCATTATCTCAACGAGCAAAAATTAAAATAACGTTGCTTTGAAATTTTCATTTCCTTGATGACCAGTGGGGTACAACTTTCCTGGCTAAAAGGGACATTACACACCCCGCTCTTAGAATTCTCTTAGAATTCTATTTTATGGTTCACAGGATGTTAGAACTGGCAAGAGGTTGATTCTCCCATTTACAGAGCAGAAGATTGAGGCCAGGAGGTGAAATGTCTTTCCCTAAGTCACCCTCCTAATCTGTACCAGGACTGAGTCCAGAATAAGGAGGGACCTGTCCCAAGAGCGGCTCTCTGGGCGTCACACCAATTGAAAAGGGGCTATTATTGTAAAGTTCTCATAATGGGAGAATGGCTTAGAAAATACTTGCAGTACTAGTCAGGGTCCTTACACATAGCAGCTCTTTGGACTTCCCTGGTGGCGCAGTGGTTAAGAATCCGCCTGCCAATGCAGGGGACACGGGTTCGAACCCTGGTCCAGGAAGGTCCACATGCCACGGAGCAACTAGGCCCGTGCGCCACAACTACTGAGCCTGCGCTCTAGAGCCCACGAGTCACAACTACTGAGCCCGCATACCACGACTACTGAGCCTGCATACCACAACTACTGAAGCCCATGCGCCTAGAGCCCGTGCTCTGCAACAATAGAAACCACCACAATGAGAAGCCTGTGCACCGTAATGAAGAGTAGGCCCCGCTCGCTGCAACTAGAGAAAGCCCACGCACCGCAACGAAGACCCAATGCAGCCAAAAATAAATAAATAAATAAATAAATTTTTAAAAAAACCCCAAAACAAAAAAAACAAATAGCAGCTCTTTGAGAAACTGAGCAAATGCGGTTGGGTCCTTTGAGTAGCACCGCTGGGAACTCAAGGACATTGAGCTTCAGGATTATGCTCACAGGTCAGGGGCATGGCCTTTTCAAGACACACATGATAGTATAAGATTTTCCTCTCCTGAAACACACAGAAGAAAGTTTGCCCAGCTACACCACTTGGCCATGCGCCCTAGGACTGTGTGATATGAGATTAGCAGCACGGAAGCAACGCCAGCAAGGTTACTGCCGGTTTCAAGACCAGCTCCTAGGGTTTTGTCATTTCCCTTCCATTACCATTTCTTTACTTCTCCCAGACCAGGAAGGAATTCTCCACCCAGAGATTATCTTCCTGGCTGACTTGCCTCTGCTTTTTTAACACTTTCTTTCACTGATTCTTGTTGGCCTTGAGCAAAAAATGTTTTACCCCAGCCTCTGTCTGAAAGAGGTTAAGATGTAAATAAACTTGACTGAAGAGGCCCTTGTTTCCTCAGGGAGAGGATCTCTGTGAGAGTGATATTTCGCAGGGAATTCTGGAGTGAGGTTGTGTAGAGGGAGGGACCTGACAGAAAGCTCCATGTATGGAGATCTGGAGAGAGTGAAGCTCTGTCTTTCCAGAGGTTCAAATTTCTCAAGATTTGTCAATAACTTTTGTCATTTGGTGCTCTGGAAATACATGGAGAGGAAGAGAGCAGAGACCCTTTCAAAGCTACTTATGCCAGGTGAGATAGTCAATCCAGGGTCTGTGACACCACTCTTCTATAGAAAACAAGAGACCCCAACAGTCCCATGTTCTTGGCTACCTAAGAGTCAGCCCTCTGCAGAGTTTTGCACCCATCTCCCAAGCTGCCCCTGCACACAACAGGAACCTGCAGTCATTACATCTGTGGCTCCAGACCTTCCAGGTTGAATGGATTTCCTGCCTTCCCCCAAGGTGTCCGGATCAAACCTACCTGCATCCCATCAGTCAAAGAAGCTTGAGTCTCCCAGGTCCTTCCTTATCCCCAGGGCCTCTGTACCTCCCTGAACCTGAACCATCTTTCTAACCTCCCTTACTTTTGGCCCTTGAATTGTGTCATCTGAACACTCTGTCATCCACAAACCCCTATGACCTTCAACTTCTCTGAAAATTTCCTTCACCTTCTTGCCTATAATCCCGATTCCTGTTGCCTTCTTCAGTGGATGCTGTTCCATAGCAGTTTGTGTCTTTCAAGCCCTGGAGGTGGGGTAAATTTCCTCCATGCTCTTCACTGCCACTTCCAAGTCATCTCACTTCTTATTTCAAACTTTGTACTTTCTGGGAAGTTCATGCCAAATGATTTTGCCACTCAATAAACTTTCTTCAGTCATCATCTACCGATATCCCAATCGCATCCTTCATTCTCTGATGATGACTATAGCACCTGCATCACTGCCTTTATTTTCACTCCTACTCCTTTATCATTTTATTTGGCTACAGCTTCTACATAAATGATCCCCCCAAAATTCACCTCTCTGCCTTTGAACTCCTCACCTTCAGGGATCTTATTTTTCACCTCCCATTAGCAATCTCACAGTCATTTACTTGACTTCATGATCTTTCATTCTTGCATTATGTTGAAATCCTCAGTTTCAAGCTTCTCACTCAGCAATAACCACATTCTATTATTCCAGCTCATTACTTAATACCATCATTTCATTCTTCTAAACAAAATGTTGGCCGTACAACCTTTTCCCTATCCATATTCATATGAGTGTCTTCATCTCTCCTTTTACTCAACTTAAACTTCACAGTCAAGCATTATAATCTTTTTCTTGCAAACATTCTTAACTCCCCTGACTCCACTCCTTTCACTCATATTCACCTGGAAAACCCCCAAATCTGCTGATTCCTTCCATGAACATGAGTAGCTGAATGTTAACTAAAGAAAATGTCAAAACTATGCTACCTGGTCTCACTTTAAATTTATTACCACAAATCTCAAGTAGCAATTTACCATGACTCATCACTCCTACTGCATTTGCTAATTATGCTTGTTTTCTCGCTTTCCAAAATGGCTATTTCTCACTTTCTTCTTCCACTTCAAAGACTCTTTGCCACTTATTCCCACTCATACCTCTCAACTGATGACCATACCTCATATTGTACAGAGAAACTATTAAAAAAAAAACTGGAAACTTCCTCATTCCTCCTTCCAAATGTACTAATCTTCCGTAATATGGGTCTGACTTGTTGCCTGCTCTCTTGTTAGAAGCAGAAGGAATGTCTCCACTTCTATCCCAGGCCAATTCCCTCCAACTATGCTATGGATTCCATCATCTCTCACCTTCCCAAGGACTTCAATTCTGCCCCACCAAGTTTTGCCTTGCTCCTGAACAATTCTCATCAGTATACAATCAAGCCCTAGTAAATCCAATCTAAAAACAGATTCCTTCTTTGTCTTTACATGTCTTTCCAACTATCTCCATTTCTACCCACCATTAAGCCATGTCCTTTTAAACAAAACTCCTCAAAAGATTTGTCTTTTGTCACTGTTTCTAATCCCTCATCTCCCATTCTCTCCTCAATCCACTGCAATGTAGCTACTATAGTCATTACTTCAGTGACATTACTCTTGTCAAGGTCATCAATAACCTCACTGCTCCAAATCCAATGGTTGGTTATCCACCCTCATTTTACTTAACATCTCAGCAAATTCATCACAGTTGACCCACTCCATTGGCCACAAAATTCTTTCTTCCTTTAACTTAATGACATCACACTCCCTTAATTTCCTAGTTTTTCATCTACCAAAAAAAGCTTCTTCTTTTTCAGTCTCCTTTGATGATTTCTCCTCCTCTGAAAGATCTAGAGATGCTTAGAATAGCCTGGGCCTGGTTCGAAAAACTTTTTTGTTGTCAATCTACTTTGTCCTTATATGTAATATAATTTTCTTTTGTGGTTCAAAATGACATCTACATGCTAGGGAGTCACAAATTCAGTATTTTATACATTTAAAGTAGTCTATTCACAATGATAAATTAATGCAGAAGTAACAAATTTGTATAGGACATAAAGCAACCATCTGGGAATATCTTTTACTCATCTCTCAAGAATACCAAGTGGAATAATAAGAATAATTAATAATCCAGTGTGCATATTTTCTACCAACCCAGGGTTCTTAATCAAAGACTTCTCTAATATTCTATGTGATAATGTATATGAAGTTGTGTACGTGTGTGTGTGTTCATTTGCTCAGAGAATATTTGTAACTTTTATCAGATTCTCTTTGGAAGTTGAAGTAAGCTTGTGTTCTGAAGTTTAAGAACCATTTTACATATTGGAGCTGATGCCATTGTAAGTTTATTTTTACAACCACTGTTTATACCAAGTAAGAATTTCCTGAGTCAAATATATCAGATCTAAATTTTATTATGTGTGGTTTACTGTCTGTATTTCATGCCTATATCTACGAATTATTATTCATTATATAAGTTGAATAAAATAGAAATAGTTTTGTTACTGCTTAGCTAATATCATTCTAACAAATTAAAAACCATTGATTGCATATTGCTCTGATA